>NC_083276.1:111409136-112641636 GCF_963506605.1 Zootoca vivipara | reverse complement strand
GATGCATGGAGGCAGCAATCTTGCTGGGTGCTCCTATGCAAGAAGGCTCTTGCCTTCTCTAAGAAGCAGCAGCTGGTGCCCTGAGGTTTTCCTGTGTGGTGCCCACTTCTCTTTCCTGCCTGGTACCCTGCTAGGGTTGCCAGACTCAATAGAGGACAGGACTTCTGTGCCTTTAATTGCCCTGCTCTCTTTTGAGTCTGGAAACCTTAAAGAGAAACCAGCAGACCCTTTGCTTGGAAATTAAACAAAGGGTCTGCTGGTTTCTCTTTAAGGTTTCCAGACTCAAAAGAGAGGAGGGCAATTAAAGGCACAGAAGTCCTGTCCTCTGTTGAGTCTGGCAACCTTATACCCTGCCCTCTAAGAGTCCCGAATTGCTCTGGGTTATCCAGCCTAACCCACAGCGATCTGTGGCTGTCTCAACCCAAATCATTCAATGTCTGAATATATCTGAATAGGCCCAATTTAGCTTGAGCTTTCAGTAAATCTGGTGCATAGCCCTACCCTATACCAACAAAGTATTGATTTTCTTTTACTGTAGCCATTTCTGACCTGGGCCCATTTTTTCCTCTTCTTCTTCTGCAACATCGTCATCATCATCATCATCATTTAAATTTGTATACCACCCTATACCCGCAGGTCTCAGGGCATTTGCAACATAAAATCACAATAGAAAAGCACAAAATACTGTACGTAATAAAAACAAAAACAACCTAAAAGACACCCCCCCCACTCCCCAGCACATTTTAAAAAGGCATTGAATGTCAATCAGTCAAAGACCTGGTTAAAGAAGAAAGTTTTTTTGCCTGGCACCTAAAGGTGTACAATGAAGGCGCCAGCCAAACTTCCCTGGGGAGAGGATTCCACAAACAAGAAGCCACACATATGCATCTCATATGCATGTGATGTTTCAAATGTGGTCACTTGGTGGTGCTATAGCTAATATGTTTCTGTTTGACCAAAGCAGTTCCACCCTCCCACCCCTGCTTATATTATTTCCCCCACTTGCCTTCTTTATTTATTGTATGCCACTTGGTCCAAAACGTTCAGTTCAATGTCTCTTTGTTCCGTGTTGAAACCAGAGGCAAGATGAATTGGTTTTTGGAAGTTCTTGGCATCAACGTTGCCACTTTTCAATGAGCATCATTCAAAAGGAGGATAATTGTGGCATGTTGTCAATGTGTCAGGTTGTTTTGACAGATTCTCTTGTCAAGAACTGATTGGGAATCTCTTCTTAGGCACAAAGATGACTGTGTCTAGATCTGACAATATGAAGGCTTTATTACAATGGGCAAGTCTGAAAAATTGGCCACATGTTAAGAGTATCCAGATCTGTTAAAGTCCATGAAAACAAGGCAAAGGCCAGTTCATTCAAATACAAAGTGATCTCATTTAATAAGTCAAGCTTTGGTGAGAAAGTTACCCCTGTTTTTAAATTATGGCTTTCATATGAATTTAGCCCAACTCGTTCAATTACAGAGAAGGCAGTGTGATGCTGTGGTGAAAGTGTGGCGACGAGGACCTGGGAGACGCAGCCTCAAATCCCCACTTACCCCTTAAAACTGTGACCTTGGCCCTGTTCTTATTGCTCAGGAAACTCTGCCAAACCTACACGGTTGTTGTTGCTGGCACAGAAGTGACAGGGAGAAGTTTGTAAGCAGCCTTGAGCTTTGGGGAGGAAGAATTGTGTGTGTGTGTGTGTGTGTGTAATATTCAATTTTTACTATCTTGGGACTCAGCTACATTGGCAAAGAACCAGTTCTGTTAGATCTGGACATACTTCTGTAGAAGTTTGTGGGGAGGGAGGGAGCAAGTGCGTATCTACTGCAACACTTGCTCAATGAAAAGGAAATAAAGTTTATTGTAAACTGTGTGTTTCTGTTCACCCTTAGCTGTGGTTGCCTCTCAACCACAAAGTGGTCTTCTTCTTCTTCTTCTTCTTCTTCTTCTTCTTCTTCTTCTTCTTCTTCTTCTTCTTCTTCTTCTTCTTCTTCTTCACCCTGCCCATTTGGCTGTGTTTCCCCAGGCACTCTGGGCGGCTTCCAACAAAATATTAAAAATACAAAAAAACATCAAACATTAAAATCTTCCCTAAACAGGGCTGCCTTCAGTTGTCTTCTAAAAGCCAGGTAGTTCTTTATTTCCTTGACACCTGATGGGAGGGTGTGCCACAGGGTGGGCGCCACCACCAAAAAGGCCCTCTGCCTGGTTCCCTGTAACCTCACTTCTCGCAGTGAGGGAACCGCCAGAAGGCCTTTGGTCCTGGATCCCAATGTTCGGGCTGAACGATGGGGGTGGAGAAGCTCCATTCCATCCAGCTCCCCAGTGTCAGGGGAGGTTGGAAGGCATCTGTAATGAAAATATGAAAATCATGCCAGGGGAATAACACTTGTAGATTAATGGTGAATTTTGGACATAATGGAGATGTAAAAGATTTGGATTATCTTAAAAGATGCAGGAGGAAATAATTAACAATAGGACCCACAAAGGGGAGTCGGGAAGTCCAGGAGATTCTCTGGAATCTTGTTTTTATGGTTTATGTTGGATATGTGATTGTAAAACTTTAATCTGAAAAACCAAATGAATAAATTTTAGAAAAAGAAAGAAAATCATGTCAGGCATGGCTTTTTTAAAAGACTGATACTATTGTCTTTTAGCTCCCACCCATACAAAGACTCTTAAGGTACATTGCATAAATAAAAAAGGAATATCCCCTGCCCAGTTTGAAGCTGTATTTTATATTGCATGGTGCCATAGTGATGAGCAGCAACAACAACAGGATTCACTTTGAATGCCATTTGGAATTTTTGCATAAAAGAGATAACAGATGCAAAGCTCACTGTTATTCAGGCCCGCGATCTTGCACTGAGCAAGCACACAAGCCAAGATATTCTCTTGATGGTGAAACATTATATACAGAAGTAGCTTGCAAGGGGGCGGAGCTGTTACACTCACTTTCCAACAGGTGATTCACTTTTGCTTACCGAGAGCATGAGGGACAAGTTGGTGGGGAGGCTGGCACGGTGTACAATGAATATGTCTATAAAGAACTTCTCAAGTGATCAAATATTCTTGTTTATGTGTGGGTTCAGGGGGCATCTATGCTCTTGTACCTCAACTCCCAGAAAGTCTGTCTCTAGAGTCAGGAATCCCATAGCTGTACTGACAGCTTAACAGAACACTAATAAAATCCAGTAGCTGATGGTAAGATGGCTGGGAGAGGGGGGAGATTCTTACTTGACCTCCTGGTGACTGAGAGAGTAAAATTGTGTGTGTGTGTGTGTGTGTGTGTGTGTGTGTGTGTGTGAGAGAGAGAGAGAGAGAGAGAGAGAGAGAGAGAGAGAGAGAGAGAGAGAGAGAGATCCACCCACAGAGATTCAGGAGGGACAGGAAGTGGGCTCTGTAAAGATGCTCTCACTTGTATCACAGGTGGTTGCGTAGGCTGGTAGTAAGAAGAGAAAAAGAGGAACAGAGCAAAGGAGATAGGCACATACATACTATAAAAATAGTCATAAAAGTTGGTTTTGTATTAATGGTTGCAGTTAAAAGTGGACCGCGGCTCTCTCTTTTCCTAATTGAAAAAAATATATTGGTTTAGGGCACTACAAAAGAAAGCCCTAAAGACTCCTAAATCCTCCTGATTACCTTTCTGTTCATCGCGAGACAGACGATGTTAACTTCTGGGACGTGAAAGCAGTAAACCGTGGCTCATTTCTTCTCTATGTTTTCAACATTGTACAGTCATACCTTGGTTAAAGTACGCTTCGGTTTGAGTACTTCCAGTTTAAGTACTCCGCGGACACGTCTGGAACGGATTAATCCACTTTCCATTACTTTCAATGGGAAAGTTCACTTCAGGTTAAGTACGCTTCAGGTTAAGTACGGACTTCCAGAACCAATTACACTCATACCTCGGGTTAAGTATGGTTACTCTCCCATTCTTTTTAAGGCATATTCCTGCGTATAAGACTACTTTTTAACCCAGGAAAATCTTCTCAAAAGTCGGGGGTCGTCTTATACACCGGGTCATATTTCTTATACTCTATATTTTAACTGGAAAAGTTGGGGGTTGTCTTATACGCCCAGTCGTCTTATACGCCAGAATATACGGGTATCTCTGTTTTTCTTGCTCCCTCCCTCTCCACCCCCCCCCATTCCCCCAAATTTGCTCTCTTTCCTTCTTTCCCTGTATTTTTTTTTCTTCCTATCTGCTTCTTTTCTCTGCTCATTCTTACAGTCATACCTTGGTTTAAGTACGCCTCGGTTTGAGTATTTTCAGTTTAAGTACTCCGCGGACCCGTCTGGAATGGATTAATCCACTTTCCATTACTTTCAATGGGAAAGTTCTCTTCAGGTTAAGTACAGACTTCTGGAACCAATTGTGTACTTAAACCGAGGTTCCACTGTATATGGTTTGCTAATACGCAGACAAAGCCTCAAGACTCTAGGACTGGAAATCTTGTCCTACTTGGGATGTTAAAGTTGAGTGCTGAGTGCTAAGGAGAAAAAAAAACAGATCTTCTTCTTCTTCTTCTTCTTCTTCCTCTTCCTCTTCCTCTTCCTCTTCCTCTTCCTCTTCCTCTCTCTCCACACACCCACATCAAGTTTTATCATATCTGGGTCTCTTTTTAAGTATTTTTTTAAAATACCTTTTCAAATTTTACAAAGTCTTTTAAACAACCATTAGAACATATACATGTATCTCATTATAGTATCTGAATCTCAAAGCAGCTTACAAAAATGAAACAAAACATAATAGCTGAACTTAAATTAAGTTGATTTTTTGAAGGTTGTGTATAGCATGGTCGCTCGCTTATGCATCCCCAGTGAAAAGAAAATATATCTTCAGAAAATAAGTCAGATACAGATCGGCGTAATGTTGGCATATGTTAATTCATATATGCAATTAGAAAGAATTCGTATGTTTCAAGCAGAAATGCAACACATCTCCCCATAGTGGGGAAGACTGTGACCTGTGGGCCTGCTCAGTCCAGGTACATGGACTGGCTTCCCCCCTCCTCCTTTTACCCTCACAACAACCCTTTGAGGTAGGTTAGGCTACCAGAGAGGGAGAGGGAGAGGGAGAGGGAGAGGGAGAGGGAGAGGGAGAGGGAGAGGGAGAGGGAGAGGGAGAGGGAGAGGGAGAGGGAGAGGGAGAGGGAGAGGGAGAGAGTCAATGGCCCCCAAACACCCAGTGAGTTTTGTGGCTAAGTGGGGAATTGAACCCTGGTCTCCCAGGTCCCGGTCCAACACTCTAACCACTATACCACATTGGCTCTCCTGCACCACAGTGACTCATTTGATTGGAGTGTTTGACAGTGTCTACATGCAGTAGGTTTGGAAGCACCCCTGCTTTCATCCACTACTTCCTAGCCTAGAGCATCGTTGATAGACCTGTCATGGCGGCAGCCAGAAAAGGATAATGGCATCCGCAAGGAAGCTCTGCAGCCCAGCAAGCACTGAACAGGGAGCAGGATTTTGGTATTTGTCCTCAGGCTTGTTCGTGAGAATCCTCATGAGTGCAATACAAACATACACCCCAGATTAAACAAGTAAATGGAGTAACAGAATTGGAAAATAAATATTTGCTCCCAGACATAACCGACAGTTGTTAGGTATCCATTTGAAGAGAAAATCCTCTATATAAAAGAAAGAAAGCATACAGAGAAACTAAATTAGGTCATATATAAAACAGGCTCTTTCTTTCCTCAGAAGTATTTTATAGAATGATGCTTTGTTCTGAAGTGCAGAGAATTATGAAGATCACTGTTACTATTTATTTTGGTAATTTACACACCGCCTCTCTGAGCAGTTTATGTTCTACAAATATCACAAATAAATACAATAAAAAATTCCACATTTCAAACCAACACAGAACAATTAGAAAAAGATCACAATCAATTTAAACAAAAACAACTAATATAACAACCACTAGTGTCGACCACGACACAAAAATACCACACAACCAGTCCCATCCACCAAATATGCAAGCATGGATTTAGAGAGAGACGGGGTTACAAATGAAGCTTCCATATTGTCACAGGGTGTGCCAGTCAGTAAATCCCACAGTTCAAAGATGGAATTAACTCTTTATTAGCAGAAACACAATCTCCACAGACTTGGCTGAGTGTCAGTTGCCAAGACTAAAGGACCACCACCCCCACCTCACAGCTATGTCTCCTCTTCTCCAAAGCTTTCCCCAAGCAATTAGAGACTGCGCCTGCAGGCAGCCAATCTCTCCTCCACCCTTTTCATGCCTCTACTTATTCTGGGAGACAGGGGAGAGGGGAGCTTGCTGCAGAAGAAGGGGAGACACCCTTGACTCTTCACCAGCCTAACCCAACTCTGGCTCTGGGGCTCCCTCATCCCCCTTATCTGCTTCAGCTTCTGCCTCTGATTCTGGACTTCTCTCAACCAGAATCTCCCAGTCCACTAAACCCTCTTACCTCTTCAGGTTCTGATACCTCCCCTTCCCAGTCTTCTCCCTCTGACCACTCAGCATTGTTCCAAGCCTTCTTCCCTAATAATAATAATAATAATAATAATAATAATAATAATAATAATAATAATAAAATTTAGTACTTATACCCCACCCATCTGGCTGGGTTTCCCCAGCCATGCTGGGTGACTTCCAACAATATACTGTACTAAAAACACGATAAAGCATCAAACTTAAAAAACTTCCCTAAACAGGGCTGCTTTCAGATGTCTTCTAAAGTCAGATAGTTGTTTATTTCCTTGGCATCCGATGGGAGGTCGTTCCACAGGGCAGGTGCCACCACCGAGAAAGCCCTCTTCATGCTTCCCTGTAACCTCACTTCTCGCAGGGAGGGAACTGCCAGAAGGCCCTCAAAGCTAGACCTCAGTGTCCGGGCTGAACGATGGGGATGGAGATGCTCCTTCAGGTATACTGGGCCGAGGCCGTTTAGGGCTTTAAAGGTCAGCACCAACACTTTGAATTGTGCTTGGAAATGTTCTGGGAGCCAATGTAGGTCTTTCAGGACCAGGGTTATATGGTCTCGGTGGCCACTCCCAGTCACTAGTCTAGCTGTCGCATTCTGGATTAGTTGTAGTTCCTGGGTCACCTTCAAAGGTAGCCCTACCTTCAAAGAACCCCTTGGGGGTTCTTCAACTGATTCCTCTCACCATTCCTCTACAGCCAACCAGACATGACACATATTCTGAGTCAGACCATTGCTGCATCTAGTTCCATATTATTGACACTTACTTGTATTGGCTCTCCAAGATTTCAGATCGGGGGTCTCTCCCAGTCTTACATGGAGATGCCAGGGACTGAACCTGGGGCCAAAACCTTCAAAGCAGATGCTCTGCACTAAGCTATGGTATTTCCCCAATGGCTCCTCACCCCTGTAGCCCCCTGCTGTTACCAGGGAGTGCCTACAAGCATTCCTCCTCCTCACAATACCCATAAAAACAAAACATTATTTTTTTTGAAAAAGCAAATGTAACAGATTTGCTAAATATTGAAGAAAATGGGACCTAGAATTAGGTTGGTGTCAAAGATCCATAGCCAACGATAAGGGATGATTTATTTTAAGTGACTGCAAATTGCATGAACATGTGGACAGTCAAATATGTAAGGGGAAGGAACATTAGAGACTTAAGTGTAACTGATCATTGCCTGTCGCCAGCTGTTCATGGGATGATATGGGAGCTTTATTTCCTCTCGTTCACAGTGAGGAATGCCCTTGACTTGGCTAGCGACATGTGGCGAAAGCCTCAGACATATGGCAAGATTAATTTTGTTTGGAGACGTGTGCTTTTAAATGCCTTTGAACATTTGAGCATCAAATGTTCGCTGGCGATAATGCATGCAATGGAACATTTTGTAACATGCCCCAGTCCTGCAAAGCTCGGTTTTGTGCACTAGTTCATTCAGGAAGAGATTTTCGCCTGCAACTGGATTGGGATCTAATATAGCAGCATTAGGCATGGCAAACAGCTAGCAAGAGAAAATGAGACAGATTATTTGCTTATTATCATCTGTTGGTTAAATTGACATGATTTGTTTGCCATGTTTTGTTTTGGGTAACAACATAGAACTGGTGTAGCAGTTTGAGGTTGAATGATAAAATCTCACCTGAGCTGCAGACACACAAAATGGTTTTAGACAAGACACAGTCTCTCTCGTTCTCAGTTCTCCTTCTGCAATAAGGGAGGGTTGTTGTAAGGATTACTTAGATAATGAACATGAAGCCCTTTGAACACCCTAGAGGAGTTTTTCTCAACCTTGGGTCCCTAGATGTTGTCGAACTACAACTCCCATCATCTCTAGCTAGCAGGACCAGTGGACGTGGATGATGGGAGTTTCAGTCCAACAACATCTGGAGACCCAAGGTTGGAAAAGGTTGCCCTAGAGCAGGCACCCCCAAACTTTGGCCCTCCAGATGTTTTGGACTACAATTCCCATCTTTGTGAACCACTGGCCCTGTTAGCTAGGGATCATGGGAGTTGTAGGCCAAAACATCTGGAGGGCCGCAGTTTGGGGATGCCTGCCCTAGAGCAGTGTTTCCCAAACTTGGTTCTCCAGATGTTTTTGGCCTACAACTCCCATTATTCCTATCTAGCAACACCAGTGGTCAGAGATGGTAATTGTAGTCTGAAAACAGCTGGAGACCCAAATTTGGGAAACACTGTCCTAGAGTGTACACCAATGCCATTTTTCTTTAACCATTCACAAGGAAGATTGAAAAACAAATCAGTTTGAAATTTTGACACTGAGCCAAAAGCTAATGAATAAGTAAGATTATGAAGTAGTGCAGGGGGGTCCCCAAACTAAGGCCCGGGGGCCGGATGTAGCCCAATTGCTTTCTAAATCCGGCCCGCGGACGGTCCAGGAATCAGCATGTTTTTACATGAATAGAATGTGTCCTTTTATTTAAAATGCATCTCTGGGTTATTTGTGGGGCCTGCCTGGTGTTTTTACATGATGTGAATGTGTGCTTTTATTTAAATTGCATCTCTGGGTTATTTGTGGGGCATAGGAATTCGTTCATATTTTTTTTTCCAAAATATAGTCCGGCCCCCCACAAGGTCTGAGGGACAGTGGACCGGCCCCCAGCTGAAAAAGTTTGCTGACCCCTGAAGTAGTGCCTTCAGCCTTGCTTCTCACACATAACCATGTGCGTGTCCCACATACCAAATAATTAAATCTTTATATACCACGCCCTCCATATTTTGTGAAGAGTGGTATGTTGCAGCAATCTCATCCAGTCCAGAAAGCACATTAAGAACATAAGGAAAGTCTGTTCAATCAGGCCAATGGATCTCTTGCATCAGTGGCAGCATGCCCAAACTCCTAACCTATTTTTGTAGGCAGGTATTTGTTCTGCTCACACCTTATGTTTTCAGGTTGTGAACTCACATGCCAGAGAAATGGGATCCAGATTTTAGTTATGAGGCACTGAAATCAATGGGCCTTAAAAGAGTTGTAATTGACCTTTTGATTTTAATGGGTCTTTTCTAAGCATGGTGGCTAAGTCTTGATCTAACCCATAATTTGTGAGGGGAAAAAGGAGGGATAACTCGGAGGCAAACTAGGTATTAGCATATGAATCCAGGATCAGAGAGTTGCGCTTGTCAACAAAATGTTTAATTCTCAGCTGAGAGCTTCCCACGGCTGAAAAATAGCCGCATACCAGTTCCTTCAATCTTTCCAACACCTGTAAGATAAAAATAGATACTTATTTTGCATTGAGGAAGTAAGAAGTCTTAGTGGAGGAAGGTGCGGTAGCAGGTTCTTACATATAGATCTAGTTTAAAAATAGCTTGATATAGACCGATGCTGCAATTTCAACCTCTGAATAGTCTTTCAGATAGCTTTGTAGGCTGATATAACCAGCATTTTTATTTTTTGCTAGCCTTCAACTGTGTTATTATAATTAATTAATTGATTGGTTGGAGAATACTGCTTACTGCTTCTAAATAGTTCACAAAACATTTTTAAAAAACTGTTTACAAAGACATTAAATTATAAACACCTGTAATTCAAATTCATAATAAAGCAATCCCATTGAGTAAAAAAACAAAACCCCACAGCAATTAAAACAGGACAAACCAAAACATCACCACACATGTGACAACATCCCTTCCTCCCATGTGCATATGAGTTTCCACACCATCAGTGACCACAGATGCATAATGGCTTCTTTTGCACTTCTTGGGTTTTTTGTGGTAAGGAGAAATCTGGATTAAATGTAAAAGAAGACGAAGAAAATATCATGTGGCATTTTGATGACAACAATGTTATGTGGATTATGAAAAAATACCTTATGTGTTTCATACCACAAAGAACTCCCATCTGAAAAGCCACACAGTATTGTAGATCTTAACTATGAAAGGATTGTTCTGCTATAGCTTAAAATGTAGTTTTGGTGGCATCATCGCATGAGGTTGTTATTTTGCGTTAAAATGTCTGTGCTGTAGAGTTCCTCTAATAGTTGGAAATAACAGAAGGTTTGAGTGAGTGAGTGCAATTCCCATTAAATGTCTGTTGAAATGCTATATGCAATTATATGCTCTTACTAAATTTGACGCAGATGGCGCTGTGGTCTAAACCACCGAGCCTCTTGGGTGTGCTGATCAGAAGGTTGGCGATTCGAATCTGTGCAATGGGGTGAGCTCCCGTTGCTCTGTCCCAGCTCCTGCCAACCTAGCAGTTCAAAAGCATACCAGTGCAAGTAGATAAATAGGTACCACTGTGGTGGGCAAGTAAACGGCGTTTCCGTGTGCCCTGGCACTTGTCACAATGTCCTGTTGTGCCAGAAGCAGTTTAGTCATGCTGGCCACATGACCCAGAAAGCTGTCTGTGGACAAACACTGGCTCCGTCGGCCTGAAGCAAGATGAGCGCCACAACCCCATAGTCACCCTTGACTGGACTTAACTGTCCAGGGGTCCTTTACCTTACCTACTAAATTTGAGAGTAAGACTCATATTGAGCAAAAGATTTGATTCTGTGTATTTTATAAATGTTTACTTGAGAGCATAAGTAAAGGAAGTATTCTCTTGAGTTTCTCCACTGATGAATGAACCCTAAACATGGTTCTAATGCTCTAAGGTTCTAATATTCAGTTTTCAGGGAGCAACTCCCATTGAATTCAGTGGGACGTATTTTTGAGTAGACATGTACAGTCCTATGCTGTTAGTTACGAACATCAGATGACAGAAATGAAATCCAGACCATGTCACACAGGTCCTGCTGAAATTAATGTGAGTTAAGCCATGCCTAGCTAGTAGTTCAGTGAGCATAACCTGGATCCGACCTAAAGAGCTACAAATTGATCTTACTATTTTGTGGATTTAGAGGCTGCAGTACAAAAATGTCTTCAATGTTTATGGCCACTGGCTTACTATATATGTTCTTACTGAGGTTGCCAAGTGATAAAAGTCTCTGCTAAATGCAATTGCTAATTACAACTGCTAGTGGTGCTTTGGTGAGTTATGGAAGTGTGAAATAAATTAGGAAAATTACAGTGAAAAAGGTAACATCAGATTAAAAAATGGTTTTAAAAAACCCCAAACAAGTGCATTTTCCAGCTTCGGCCCCACCAATTAAACTGACCACCCCATATAGTTATCAACTAAAAATTTATATTAACTTTAGCTTAACCCTGCTTCTTACGTAATTTGACTATCAATCCTGACTATCAGACAGGTAGGCCTGTTCTTTACTCCATTAACCTGGTAAATCCCCATTACCATCAATAAGGCAGTGCTGTTCTGGGAATATCTCTTGTAATATCTCCCTTGAGGCCCACCTGCTTTTACTGAGATAATCATATCTGTGCCTCTTGGCAGTTCTGGCTCATGTTTCCCCCAGGGAAAATCTCCAGGCAACCACACATTTGTTGCAGAACACAGTCCTTCATACGCCATATAGATAATTACCCTGCCTTTGAAAGCCCGTCACCACTGAAAAGTGATGCCTTTTCTTCTAAAGCTGTTGTTCTGTGGCTTGTCTTGATAGTCACGGCACAGATTTGCTGTGCCGAACAACACACACAACACACTCTACTTGAAGAGCCCAAAAGGTGCCAGTCGGTGACCATTCAGCCTCACCAAAGAATGGGAGGAAAAGGTGGCTCACAGGGAAACATCCTGTTCCAATATTTGCGCTAGTCTTGCCACTCCATGCTGTCACAGTGCCTCCCACCATTGTGCCTATGCAGTGGCGCAGAATAATCTCCCCTTGGCTCTCCTGCTGCGCATGTTACAATTTGGTAAGCAAAGCAGATCCCTATCTTTCCGCCATCGAGGCAGACTCTGTGTAACAAAACATAAGGGAGGGTCGTGGTGTCTGTAACACTGTGAACATCTATCAGGTTTAGGCCTGTATCTTATTTCCTGCTCTGATTTCTGAGCTCCTAATCGGTTATCTTACGAGACATGACCTTTTCCAACCCGGGCACAGCTGTGCATCCTTTCCCCCATCTGCTTCCTTTTTCGATGATCCAAAAATAGACATCTGTTGTTGCAGGATTACTTCGAGAGAGAAAAATAAATAAAAGTTTTTGGGGCATGTCGTCTGCTGTTTCCGAGGCCAACGTGTGAATGTTTATAGCATGGCTGCGCCATGAAACGGGTTCTCCAATTACGGAGAGCATGCGTTGCGGGAGGGGAATCAGGATGACCCTGGGGTTGCTAGGCAGATTAGGCAAAATGGCCACGGGATGACTGGGCAGAAAAGCTTGCTGCAGGTTGGAGTAAGGGTCGGCCCCTAGCCTATAAAAACCCACTGCATGACTATATTGGTTTCACTCTTGCCAAGCGCTTCGGATTTCCCGCCCGCCCACCTCCTTTTTTAAGGATGCTTTGCGTATTGACATTGCTGTGCCTGTCATGGGGTCGCCTGCCTTGGTACAGGGGCCCGGTAGGAATTTTGCCATCTGGCTGATTGGCTGTTGCCATTTGGTTTTTGCCTACTGCATAGCAAACTGTCACAACTTGTAAGGTTGGTGGTTTTTGTTGTTTAGTCGTTTAGTCGTGTCCGACTCTTCGTGACCCCATGGACCATAGCACGCCAGGCACTCCTGTCTTGCACTGCCTCCCGCAGTTTGGTCAAACTCATGTTCGTAGCTTCGAGAACACTGTCCAACCATCTTGTCCTCTGACGTCCCCTTCTCCTAGTGCCCTCCATCTTTCCCAACATCAGGGTCTTTTCCAAGGATTCTTCTCTTCTCATGAGGTGGCCAAAGTATTGGAGCCTCAGCTTCACGATCTGTCCTTCCAGGGAGCACTCAGGGCTGATTTCCTTAAGAATGGATAGGTTTGATCTTCTTGCAGTCCATGGGACTCTCAAGAGTCTCCTCCAGCACCATAATTCAAAAGCATCAATTCTTCGGCGATCAGCCTTCTTTATGGTCCAGCTCTCACTTCCATACATCACTACTGGGAAAACCATAGCTTTAACTATACGGACCTTTGTCGGCAAGGTGATGTCTCTGCTTTTTAAGATGCTGTCTAGGTTTGTCATTGCTTTTCTCCCAAGAAGCAGGCGTCTTTTAATTTCGTGACTGCTGTCACCATCTGCAGTAATCAAGGAGCCCAAGAAAGTAAAATCTCTCACTGCCTCCATTTCTTCCCCTTCTATTTGCCAGGAGGTGATGGGACCAGTGGCCATGATCTTGGTTTTTTTGATGTTGAGCTTCAGACCATATTTTGCGCTCTCCTCTTTCACCCTCATTAAAAGGTTCTTTAATTCCTCCTCGCTTTCTGCCATCAAGGTTGTGTCATCTGCATATCTGAGGTTGTTGATATTTCTTCCGGCAATCTTAATTCCGGCTTGGGATTCATCTAGTCCAGCCTTTCGCATGATGAATTCTGCATATAAGTTAAATAAGCAGGGAGACAATATACAACCTTGTCGTACTCCTTTCCCAATTTTGAACCAATCAGTTGTTCCATATCCAGTTCTAACTGTAGCTTCTTGTCCCACATAGAGATTTCTCAGGAGACAGATGAGGTGATCAGGCACTCCCATTTCTTTAAGAACTTGCCATAGTTTGCTGTGGTCGACACAGTCAAAGGCTTTTGCATAGTCAATGAAGCAGAAGTAGATGTTTTTCTGGAACTCTCTAGCTTTCTCCATAATCCAGCGCATGTTTGCTATTTGGTCTCTGGTTCCTCTGCCCTTTCGAAATCCAGCTTGCACTTCTGGGAGTTCTCGGTCCACATACTGCCTAAGCCTGCCTTGTAGAATTTTAAGCATAACCTTGCTAGCGTGTGAAATGAGCGCAATAGTGCGGTAGTTGGAGCATTCTTTGGCACTGCCCTTCTTTGGAATTGGGATGTAGACTGATCTTCTCCAATCCTCTGGCCATTGCTGAGTTTTCCAAACTTGCTGGCATATTGGGTGTAGCACCTTAACAGCATCATCTTTTAAAATTTTAAATAGTTCAGCTGGAATATCATCACTTCCACTGGCCTTGTTATTAGCAGTGCTTTCTAAGGCCCATTTGACTTCACGCTCCAAGATGTCTGGCTCAAGGTCAGCAACCACACTACCTGGGGTGTACGAAACCTCCATGTCTTTCTGGTATAATTCCTCTGTGTATTCTTGCCACCTCTTCTTGATGTCTTCTGCTTCTGTTAGGTCCTTACCAGTTTTGTCCTTGATTATGGTAATCTTTGTACGAAATGTTCCTTTCATATCTCCAATTTTCTTGAACAGATCTCTGGTTTTCCCCATTCTATTGTTTTCCTCTATTTCTTTGCATTGCTCATTTAAGAAGACCCTCTTGTCTCTCCTTGCTGTTTTTTGGAAATCTGCATTCAGTTTCCTGTATCTTTCCCTATCTCCCTTGCATTTTGCTTGCCTCCTCTCCTCCGCTATTTGTAAGGCCTCGTTGGACAGCCATTTTGCTTTCTTGCATTTCCTTTTCCTTGGGATGGTTTTCGTTGCTGCCTCCTGTATAATGTTACGAGCCTCCATCCATAGTTCTTCAGGCACTCTGTCCACCAAATCTAAATCCTTAAACCTGTTCCTCACTTCCACTGTGTATTCATAAGGGATTTGATTCAGATTGTATCTTACTGGCCCAGTGGTTTTTCCTACTTTCTTCAGTTTAAGCTGGAATTTTGCTATAAGAAGCTGATGATCTGAGTTACAGTCAGCTCCAGGTCTTGTTTTTGCTGATTGTATAGAGCTTCTCCATCTTTGGCTGCAGAGAATATAATCAATCTGATTTCGATGCTGCCCATTTGGTGATATCCATGTGTAGAGTCGTCTCTTGTGTTGTTGGAAGAGAGTGTTTGTGATGACCAGCTTGTTCTCTTGACAGAACTCTATTAGCCTTTGCCCTGCTTCATTTTGAACTCCAAGGCCAAACTTGCCAGTTGTTCCTTTTATCTCTTGATTCCCTACTTTAGCATTCCAATCCCCTGTAATGAGAAGAACATCCTTCTTTGGTGTCATTTCTAGAAGGTGTTGTAGGTCTTCATAGAATTGGTCAATTTCACTTTCTTCAGCTCCAGTAGTTGGTGCATAAACTTGGATTACTGTGATGTTAAAAGGTCTGCCTTGGATTCGTATCGAGATCATTCTGTCATTTTTGAGATTGCATCCCATTACAGCTTTTGCCACTCTTTTGTTGACTATGAGGGCCACTCCATTTCTACTACAGGATTTTTGCCCACAGTAGTAGATATGATAGTCACCCGAACGGAATTCGCCCATTCCCTTCCATTTTAGTTCACTGATGCCCAGGATGTCGATATTTATTCTTGTCATCTCATTTTTGACCACATCCAGCTTACCTCCACTCATGGTTCTTACATTCCAGGTTCCTATGCAATATTTTTCTTTACAGCATCGGACTTTCCTTTCGCTTCCAGGCATATCCGCAACTGAGCGTCCTTTCGGCTTTGGCCCAGCCGCTTCATCAGCTCTGAATCTACTTGTACTTGTCCTCCGCTCTTCCTCAGTAGCATGTTGGACGCCTTCCGACCTGAGGGGCTCATCTTCCAGCGTCATAACTTTTATATGCCTGTTGTCTTTGTCCATGGAGTTTTCTTGGCAGGGATACTGGAGTGGCTTGCCAGTTCCTTCTCCAGGTGGATCACGTTTAGTCAAAACTCTCCACTATGACCTGTCCATCTTGGGTGGCCCTGCATGGCATAGCTCATAGCTTCTCTGAGTTATTCAAGCCCCTTCGCCACGACAAGGCATTGATCCATGAAGGGGAGGTTGGTGGTTAGGCATTGGTTAAAATTGGCTGGTAAGAGGAGTATGGAAAGGCTGGGAAGTTACGCTAAATTGCTAAATTATAGAGGTATCCGTTAAAGGAATCCTGGGGCTCAAGGTGCTCTCGTCAGTACCCCATTAGGGGATTGGGCCTAATACAGAGCAAATTGAGCCTCAGGGAACATTTGAGGGAGGACAAAAGAAGGGCCTGAGGTACCCGGCTCTGTCCCCCCTCTTGGAATGTTTACCTACTGACTTCCACAAAATGCCTAGAGGAAGTCAGTGCAGAATCTGTCCCAGGGCGGGGGACAGATGGGTTAACCAATGCCTAAGCAACCACTCACATTTGATTGTAATTTAATAAAGTTGTGGCCAAAATAATGCTAAAAACCTTAAAACTTAATTAACGTGTGTGTGTGAATTTATTGGGGGGAATCCGGTGACCTCAACATGCAATTAGTGAAGTATGGTGGTTAAGTGGCAGAGCTGTGAACCAGCCAAGTCCCTAGTCCAGGCAGTGCCACTGGAGCAGGGAGCAGGCAAGGGAGAAAATCTCAATATACCTCCTTCTTCTTTCTCCACCCACCACTCTGCATATGTGTGGGGCCAAAAAAGTGGGCAAACCAATGGAGGTGACTCTTACCTTTGTACAGTTGGCTACAATCCAACCACACAAAAGTCCAAGGTTTTGGCAAAACTTACTCCCAATCTCTCTGTTCTCCATGTAGACAAGCAAAAAGCTTTCTCGCTTCTTGTACCATGATAGGGACGTGGCTCAGTGATTCAGCATCTGCATTGCACGCAGAAGGTCCAAGTTTCAACCCCTGGCATCTCTACTTACGACAGGGACTGTCCCTCTACCTGAGACCTCAGAGAACTACAGCCAGTTGCTGTAGATAGTACTGAGCTACATGGACCAATGTTCTGACCTAGATTCCTACCACAGATCAAGGACACAAAGGCAAAACCACTCAGGGAGATTGTGGAGCAGGTCCAGTGAGTGCTGGCAGATGGGCATGGCCTGGGGAAGTCCAGAGGGCCAGACAGAAAGGGGTGAAGGACTACATTTGGCGCCTAAGGTTCCCAACTCCTGTTCTTGATGGTACCTCAGTCAGGGTCGACCCACCCATGAGGCAAGGTGAGGCAGCTGCTTCAGGCAGCAGGATTCACTGGGCAGCAGATCCTGGTGTCGATCTTCCTTCCTCCTTATACCTGATATAGATCTTCCCTTACTTCTTATTTCCTGGTGGTGCCATTTTGAGGTTCACCTCAGCTGCCCAAATGTCTGACCTCAGATTTTTCAAAAATTATTATATATTTTATTATTACATTTATGCCCCACCTTTCCTTCAAGGTGGCATATATACAGTTCTCCCCTGTTTTATCCTCACAACATCCATGTGAGCATAGGCACCAACTCTAAGGGTCTGAGGACAGCTCAGCCCCCCCCCCCCCGAGTATGCAGGGTGTGGGGCTGAACACCTCCCAATCTTGAGGGGCTGCACCCCGCCAGGCCTCCCCACAGCAGCAGAGGGCCCCATCAGACCTACCCACAGTGGTGAAGGGCCTCACCGACACACGGCAAACTTCCACCCATGTCGCGTGGACCTCGGTGCCTCCGCATACAAGATAGGATAGGCCCAAGTGTGAGAACTGTTCAGCTGCCACAAATTCCCAAAATTCCATCAGCTTGGAATCTTTATTATATTTCTGGGTCTGTATCTTGGGGTGGGGTTAGGGCCACAAGCCACTGCCAGGCCCCCACCTGTTAATTAACTCATATATATTATTTTCTCCCCCTGCCACAGCAATTGCTGAATAGAAACATGTCATAGAAACTGCATAGTATAAACTTGTTGAGGCCCATTAAGGATATAAGGATAAAACAGATAGCTTGTCAAAACTGTACAACAAGACGTGAACAAGCGGGAGTTGAATTTATTTTATAGTGGTAGGTACACGAAATACAGAAGCAGGAACAGAATCCGGGCTCTTGTTTCCAGAATCATGTCATTATCGTGGTATATCTGCTACAAGGTATGAGTCAGCTAGAGACGGAAGCAGCCTGTGGTTTGTGGGTTCATTTGGGTGAGCCAGGGAATGCCTTATGGGAACCTAGGATGCTCCTTTATACTGAGCCAGACTATTGGTCCATCTAGCTTAGTACCGTCGGCACTGATTAGCAGTGGATCTCCAGGTTTTCAGACAGGAATCTTTCCTCAGACCTACTTGAAGACATTTTGCATGCAAAGCATGATCTCTGCCACTGAACTACAGTGAGCGCCTGCCTCACGGAGCCTCAGGCTCTACAATTCTGCCAAAGAACAAATTTAGTTAACCCCTTCTAGCATGTGGCTCCTTGAGCCATCTATGAGCTTCCGGGCAAAGGCTGGACTAAAGCTGCGGGAGAATGAGGTGGTGGAGTGGTAAATGGACTAGCCACCTTGGATCAGCCATCTTGTTCTTTTGCGATGCAGCCTTTTTGATCCCCTCTGACTATAGAAATCTTATGATGCCAAGAGGAATATTTTAAGAAAAGTAAAGCACGTGCTGTACACCCAAAATATGCTCCTATCCCTAAGAAAAGAGAGGAACATGGGAAAATGCCTTAGATAGGGCTGCCATATGTCTGGATTTTCCCTGAAATTACTGGGATTTCAATGGTGGAATTGATGTCTGGGGGGGGGGGGGATTCTGAAAGGCAGCATTTTGTCCTGGATCTTTGCCACATTTTTAGGTGCTTTGGGGTTTTCCACTTTTTGAAATATGCCAACCCTACCTTATACAAAGTCTGACCATTGGTTTGTCTGCCGTAGCATTGTCTACACTGACTGGCTGTGGCTTTGTGGAGCATGATCTTATTTCTGGGCCAGATAAGAGAGCTCCCATTCAGGGAGCACCTATCTTTTAAAATAAATTAAGCACTAGCCTTGCCTTTAGGAATAGACAAATCTATCAGCTTTGGTTTCTATAAGCTTCTAATGTTCCCATCTTAGTTCGCCACATCTTTGCATCAGCTTTCAATGAAGTCCTCACAAAAATTCACCAACTTTTCAGTGCGTATCTCTTCCAATATACATATTCTTGCATGGAATTCCTTTTAACATAATGCATATTTGCATGTTATTTACACCAGTTTATTAATTTCCTTATGTGCATGCTTTCCCCAATAGGAATATTTATGTTCACGCTTTTTTTGGTTGGAGTGCAAAATTTGGAGAAGTACAAATCTCAAAGGATAGCTGCGTTTCAGTTTGCATATTGTTTTGCAAAGTGCAAATGATGTAAGTCTGCATTTCTGCCCTATCCCCATTTGCCACTCTTCATAAGCTTCTGAGAACACAGCCTCATATTCATTTTAAAAGCATATCACTTGTGATGGTATATGCCAGGCACCCCCAAACTTCAGCCCTCCAGATGTTTTGGACTACAATTCCCATCTCCCCCGACCACTGGTCCTGTTAGCTAGGGATCGTGGGAGTTGTAGGCCAAAACATCTGGAGGGCCGCAGTTTGGGGGTGCCTGAAGCAGTTGCAAAACATTATACTGTATTGGCATGCTGTTCCTGCTCATTTTCATCACAAGTCTAATCTGTGCTAAGGATGTAGGACTACCTATGCAGCCTCTTTTTCATGGTTTTGAAGTGTGTTTGTATGTGTGGAACTTGAAGAGGAGAGGTGCATTCATGGTCTGTTACTGAGCTGCTGCTACAG
Organism: Zootoca vivipara; assembly: GCF_963506605.1. NCBI lineage: Eukaryota > Metazoa > Chordata > Lepidosauria > Squamata > Lacertidae > Zootoca > Zootoca vivipara. The sequence goes on along the minus strand of NC_083276.1, from coordinate 112,621,724 downwards.
CTGTTCCTGGCTGTCCAGAGTTTTCTTACAAACCTGTTTGCATAGAAAGGGATGGAAGACCTGCTTTCCTGCCCAATAACTGAGATTGCCACTGGAGGAGAATGAATAGGATATACACAGTGCCATCCTTTCATTCTCCTGCACTCATAGCCCACTAATCTCTGTGTAACATTGGCACAGTCTACTCAGGATCCTAAGACTCTCCAGGCCACATATATAGAGCTTACTATTGTGCTAATTTTTGTATATTAAAGGCTGCCAAGTTTATTGCCTCCTGTTCTAGCCTATGTTAGGATCATAGAATCATAGAATTGTAGAGTTGAAAGGGACCTCAAGGGCCATCCACTCCAGCCCCCTGGAATGCAGGAAACTCAGCAAAAGCATCCATGACAGACAGCCACCCAACCTCTGCTTAAAAACCCCCAAGGAAGGAAAGTCCACCCCTATTGAGAAAGACCGTTCCACTGTCAAACAGCAATTACTGTCATAAAGTTTTTCCTGATGTTTAGCCAGAATCTCATTTCTTGGAGCTTGAAGCCATTGGTTCGAGTCCTACCTTCCAGAGCGGGAGAAAACCAGCTTGCTCTGTCTTTGCTGTGACAGCCCTTGAGATATTTGAAGGTGTCTATCACATCTTATCTCAGTCTCCTCTTTTCCAGGCTAAACATACCCAGCTCCTTCAACCGTTCCTCATAAGGCTTAGCTTCTAGACCATTGATCATCTTGGTCACCCTCCTCTGTACACGTTCTAGCTTGTCAACAACCTTCTTAAATTGTGGCGCCAAGAGCAAGATGCAGCATTCCAGGTATGGTCTGACCAAGGCAGAATAGAGCGGTACTATTTCTTGCCTTGATCTGGACACTATACTTTTGTTGATGCAGCGTAGAACAGGATTCTCAGTTCAGTCCTGGTCTGTTAGAACAAGGATGATTCCTAAAGACCAGCATGGCTCCATAATCACAGTGTGCATAGCTTAAAGAATTTGGGTCTCTGCTACAATTGGGGTCGTTTAAAAACAAAGCTGCCCTTTTCTAGTACGATGCTGTTTCTTTAAGAAGCCGCTGAGCCTTAAGATGAATTTGGAGGTAGTGACAGCTGCTCCCTGGCGGTTAAAGTGTTTCCTCGCAGAATCCCATTTCTGATTGACTTTCATATGAGGATGTCTCCCAGAGGGTTCTAGCTGAGCCATGTGGGTCTTGTCTTTTGACATGACAATTATTGCCGGATGCCGAAGCAATAGCAAGAGCAGCATGCTGGAGGAATCGGCGGTGAACTACTAATGAATGTTAATGCATTGTTCTAATTTACTACATTTGTTTTGTTGATGTTCTTATTAACCTTCTGATCTGTGGTTAATAAGCCATTCTATTTTAGGGTACTGCAGTCTGAAGCAGCGCAGGGAGGAGGAAGACATGGGAAATCCTGCGATGTCTGATAAATGTCAACTCGTTTCGGGGATGGGGAGAAGTTGACTTTCATATGTTTGTTTTATGTAAGTTAATGACATTTATGTAGTGCTTGAGAGAGTGTCACATATGTTCTTTCAGTAATACAACATCCCTGTGTAAAGCAAACCTAGCTTAAGTTGACGCTGGGCTGGGCTGGGGCAGTTCCCAAAAAATGTTTGTCCTTTTCCCCAAAAAGGAAAGCATGAACTAAAGTACGAGAAAATACATTTTGAAGTATCTTAAATATTTATTATTACATTAACTTTTGTGGACTAGAAATAAATGCTCTGAGCTTTTGTAGAACAGGGGAAAAAATATGCTCTGAGCATGTGCAGGTATTTCACATTTTCATATTTCAAAGTTGCTGCTCATTGTTTTTGCTCACTTCCTAACTTGAGTCAGTCTCCACCAGCCCATCCTACATCACATGGCTATTGTGAAGCTACAGAAGAAGGCATAAAATAGCTGTAGAAGAGGACTTAGGACTTCAAGCTGTCAAATGTTGGTTCCTTTAACCAGAGGGACATACCTTTGTACACTAAAAGGTACTCTAGATGTACCGTGCAAATTAGTACATCTCCAAGGCTTCAACCAATCAGAACTGGGCCTGATTTTTGCATAATTTTTTAAACCAATGGATAAATCCTACTTGGGTTTAGTTGAACAGGGAGTGGGGGACTGTGGAAAGCAGAGTGCTGTACTTTTAATTTTATGATACTTCTACATTTTACTATTTTTATTTTGTAGGTAAAATAACACAGTCAGCATTTTCCCTAATTGCCCAGCAAAAACCCCCAAAACTTTCAGAAGAACACTTTTAGAGCTCTTCTGCTCCAACAGCAAAACCACTGAGATAACAAATAGCATTTTAAAATGTTATAGAATAATTTTCATGTTATTAATAATAATTTAATTGTGTTAACCCCCCCCCCCAAAGTTCCTCATTAAGAGTGATTGATTGATAAACCACTCTGTGAATTGTAATTCTGGGAGGGGAATAGGGGTCTCTTAACAACTCTCAGAGCCTTTACAAACTAAGGTTCCCAGGATTGGGGGGGGGGGGAAGCTGTGACTGTTTAAGGTGGAATCATAGTGCTATAAAAGTACGTTGTAAATGTGAACTGCATTTGTCAAACGCAGTTCAGCCCCCGCCCCCCCCAATAGCTAAAGAAAACCAAGTAACCCTAAAACTTACTAGTTACAGGTAGGTAGCTGTGTTGGTCTGAGTCGAAACAAAATAAAAAAAATCCTTCAGTAGCACCTTAAAGACCAACTAAGTTTTTATTTTGTTATGAGCTTACTGCTCTCCTTAATGTTGAAGGGACTCTAAATGTGAAAACCATTCTGCAATGTATGCTATTTTGTAGGGATCTGGAGACAAAAAAGTAGATGAACTGGGGACCCTCTAACTGTCCCTATTTTCCAGGGAAATCTCAGATTTATAGAAGCTGTCCAAGTTTCTGATTTGATCCCGGAATGTCTTGCTCTTGCTTAGGGTGTCCCTATTTTCATCGGAGAAATGTTGGAAATGTTGGAGGGTATGGAACTACCCTCTAGGGTTTTACTGTTACCTAATCATAACTGTCTTGATTTGATGTGCAAAGCTCCTAAAAGCATAGATTAGTATTCTTCATTGCTTATGGGGGGGGGGACACCCCAGGCTTTGCACTTCTTAAGCTGTTGCTTGAACAGGGTTGCAAAGCCATGCAACCCTTTAAGCAACTACACCAGCAAGTAAACTGGAAGGCGTTGTTGTCTGTATCAAAGAAAAGGATAATAAGCAGGAGTGACTCATGGAAAACCTTGATAAATATTTTCATTTCAGAAATAATGACACCCAGTCCTGGCAAATGCGCCTCAACACTTGCCATTTCTTGCATCCACCCACTTAGACATGCATCCCGAAACACCCAAAAATGTTCCCTGTAATGCAGGTAGGTATATGTGTTTTGTGGGCGGGAGTCTTCTTTAGGGGTTTTAGCTTAGATTTAAGCCCAGATATATCCTCTGGGTTTAAGGTGGCCAAGGTTTATTCTAAGACCTTTTCCCCTTACCACAGAGGCAGCCAGCACATTGCCCACCCACCCCAACTTTTTGTAACCAAAAGAAAGAACAAAAAGAGGGAAGAGGAAAACACAGTGGTACCTTGGTTTACAAACACAATTGGTTCCGGAAGTCTGTACTTAACCTGAAGCGTATTTAACCTGAAGCGAACCTTCCCATTGAAAGTAATGGAAAGTGGATTAATCTGTTCCAGACGGGTCTGCGGAGTACTTAAACTGAAAATACTCAAACCGAGGCGTACTTAAACCAAGGTATGACTGTAAGAATGAGCAGAGAAAAGAAGCAGATAGGAAGAAAAAAATACAGGGAAAGAAGGAAAGACAGCAAATTTGGGGGAATGGGGGGCAGAGAGGGAGGGAGCAAGAAAAACAGAGATACCCGTATATTCCGGTGTATAAGATGACTGGGCGTATAAGACAACCCCCAACTTTTCCAGTTAAAATATAGAGTATAAGAAATATGACCCGGTGTATAAGACGACCCCCGACTTTTGAGAAGATTTTCCTGGGTTTAAAAGTAGTCTTATACGCAGGAATACACCTTAAAAAGAATGGGAGAGTAAGGGGAATGCCCCCTACTTAATTTGGGAGAAGTCATTTTTTTCCTTTCCTTAACCTATTGTTGAGAACTGATACACCCTTCCCATGCAAAGCAAAGCTATGAAGGCTGAGCCCCCATCCCTGCAGCTTGACTAGAAATAACAGTCAGTACCTGTTTTGCTAGAGGACCATTTTCCTTTGAATATTTTTATGCTCAGCAGCGGTACAAGTGTTCATAGCAGATTGGAAGGAAGGGATTTGGACCACTAGGTCAACCCGTTTCCATTAAATCTAGGTACCAGTATGTACTTTGGTACAACATTAGTGGGTTAGGTCTGAAACAGCTCAGTCTGCACCTTCTTAGTGGCGAGGCGAGGGTATACTCTGCAGTGCAGAGGTGTGACATTATTCTTTTGCGTGTTCTAAGTCAGACTCCTGGCATTTAATCAGGTTTGAGCGTTCAGCTTTTGTGAATCAGGATTCATCTTCAAACCCAAACAAGATATTTCCCCAGCATTTTCTCTCTCTCCCTGCTGTGTTTTCCGAGGCAGGGAAATACTCAAGTTGAGATAGAAACCAGTCATAAGGAAGGAAATGGTAATAACTGGGGCTCCCTCCCCTGCCCTGAAAAAAAAAAGCGTAAATGATGTGAAGGTTATTTTTAAGCTCTACCTTTGTGATTAAAAATTCTCCAGAAAGCATTTTCCCTTCTATTGTTTGTTAACAATGCTGAAGCACTTTGGAATAAGAATGGCTTGTTTTGTTTTGGTTCAGATGCTGCTTATTTTTTAATTAAGAATAATTATGCTTATGATTAATGAGAGTTTTTGTTGTTACATTTCTTTGGAGTCCACAGCACAATGAGTAAAGAGAGAGAGAGAGAGAGAGAGAGAGAGAGAGAGAGAGAGAGAGAGAGAGAGAGAACGAACAAAACAAAATGTAAAGCAAAAAAGATTCCAAGGACTTAGTCTTAGGAAATCTTTCCATATGTGTAAGGGTGACTCCCTACAGGGAGCCAGCCCCCATCATCCTGATGTCCACCTCGCCAAGCACAGAGAGCAGCAGTGGGTCTGAAGCAGCCAGGGGGGGAAGAGACTCGGAGGGAGAGAGAAATCAGAGTGAGGAACAATGGGAAAGCTCGGGGGCGGAGAGATGCGGGCAGCAGCTTAGGGATGTTGGAGAGCCCTGTCACTGACCGCTCAGGGAGGAAACTGAGAGGGCATCGCTCCTTCTGGCGCAAGAGTTAAGGAGAGCACCACGACGCGGGTCAAGGGGGAGGCGTTTTGGGGTGCCCTGACTACTTTGCTTGCCTAGGAACAGACGTACGCCATTGCCGGATTCTGATTCGGGATGAGATGTCATGTTTTAAGCTGTCTCTACACTGTAAATAGCTTGTACAATAAACGTCTTTAAAGACGAACTGGACTCAAGCAGAGTAGCCACCACGACCCTCTGACAATATGTTTCAGAGTGTTCCCGCCCAATGACTGTGTGATGGCAGTCAAAAACATACCAAATGGCATTTTGCTTGTGTGTCTTCTTCACTGAGAGTCACCCTTTCACTGAGAGTCTTTCAGCCCTGCCTCTTGATAAACAGCTGCTAGACGTGGCTGAAGTTGAGGTAACAACCCTACCCTCGGTGGTATAATATGAGTAGCATTATCCACAAAGCATATTCATAGCAATCATCTGTATCTTAAGCTGGGTAGTTTCAGTGGAGTTATAGTAGCCGCTGCAATGCTGCTCCTTTGCGTACCACTGTGGTTGTGCAAAGTCTCAACCACACAGAATGAGCAAAAATGGGGCCTGTGTGCAGAAATGGTCGCAGTGTAAACTAAAGGAGGAGTCATCAACCTTTCTAGGCTCATTGGGGCTGTGGGTGTCCATACCTTCCAGCCACTTCCATCAGAATTATTCTGAGCCTTGAAAAGTACATAGAGCTGGAGGAGGAAGTGGGGAAGAGCATCACTCTTTCAACTTCCTCCTTCAGCTCTGTGCGCCTTTCAAGGGAGAAACGAGGTGACCACCCTCACCATCTTATGACCACAAGGGCAATGAGAAGATGGAGCCTCAGAAATTTGTGTGCAGCAGGGAAAATCCTCAAGGACACCATGGCACACATGGGCGCCATGTTGCCGATTCCCTGAAACCAAAGGAACCAAAACTGTTGCTTTGGAAATTTGGGTGATGTTGGTGGGGGAAGGACAACCCATCTGGGATTTTCCCAGTGCTTTTTTTTCTTAAAAAAATGTTTAGGGGTATTCTCATTTTGACTCAAGAAAATCACCATTTTATAGTTCAAATCGGGGTAAATAAATACAGTAAATCAGGGGTGGCCAACTCCCAAGAGACTGTGATCTACTCACAGAGTTAAAAACTAGCAGTGATCTACCCCTGGGGTTCAGGTCAAAGTTGCTGAGCTTTTTTTAGGAAGGAGGAAGGCCCATTTTGGGGTTGTTTGGGTCAAAGTTGTTGAGTTTTTTCAGGGAGGAGGTAAAATGTTGAGCTTTTTAAAGGGGAGCCACAGTTGTTCAGCTTCTTTGAGGGGAGCCAATGATCTACCAGTGATCTACCGCAGATGTCCAGTGACCTACCAGTAGATCACAATCTACCTGTTGGACATGCTTGCAGTAAATGGACAAAAGTACAAAGAACATGCATTATACTGGGAAAGGAAATGAAGCCGCCATCAGAGGTAGTAACAACAAAACTGACCAATTACCATGCTGGATTCCAACTCCTACTTCACACATTAAATCCTTGCTTCTGTCGGAGACTCAGGAAACACCGTGACAGGAAATGAGACCGCCATTGGGCGTAGCAACAGAACTGACGATTCACCGTGCTAGAGAAGAAACTAAATGTTAGTTAATTTCTTCTCCCATTAGGTTCTTCTCCCGTTAGGTTCACAAAATGTTTAGGGGTATGTGCTAGATTTTTCTATATGGCCCAAAGATTCTGACATTGTCCTGGCAGTTTGGGGGGAAATGTCCCAGGCCACTGAGTTATGTAGCATGAGAAGGTGTATAGTTATGGTGTTGCAGAGAAATGCTTGTATTGAGCTAACAATTTGGCATCCTCTGAGGTGACTATGATAACAGTTTCGTATAGGCCATGAGCCTTTTAGAATTGCTCGTGCACACCAGAACCTGTGGTTGTGGAAAAGCCTTTTTGTTTTTTTTAGGGTGGTGCATTTGTTAGAGTTGACTCAGTATAAGTCAGAGAACACACATGGAAAAAAGAGCTTGTGGCACCACAGATGACTCACTACTGAAAGCCCAAATGAGTTTGCTCCTATAAAATGCTCTTGTGAGGATTTTTTAATTCGAAATCATTAATTGGATAATTTTCTGAATATTGAGATATATGCTGAATATGCCCCAAATATGACATCCAATCATTATTTTATTTCAATATTATATATTCAACAAAATAAAAAAAATCCTTCAGTAGCACCTTAAAGACCAACTAAGTTTATATTTTGGTATGAGCTCAGGAACCATAAGACTGAAAAACCAGTAGGAGAACACTTCAATCTCCCAGGACATTCTATACAAGATCTCAAAGCAGCTGTTTTATTACAGAGAAATTTTAGGAACAGACTGGAAAGAGAATTTGCTGAATTGGAAATCATTACCAAGCTTAAAACCATGGAAGCACCTGGGATGAATAGAGACATCGGATTCTTATCTCATTATGCATGATCAAGCTTTCTTTAGCACCTCAGCCCTTGCTTCCCCCCCCCCAGGACTAATTGCAGCCATCAGCAGCCATTAACAGCCATCTACAGGTTTACCACTCCCATCAGCCCATCACCCATTCCCACCCACCCCCACCACCCTCTGTATATATATAGGGTCTGACACTTCTGTTTCTAGTGTATCTGAAGAAGTGTGCATGCACACGAAAGCTCATACCAAAATATAAACTTAGTTGGTCTTTAAGGTGCTACTGAAGGAATTTTTTTATTTTGCTTCAACTCAGACCAACACGGCTACCTACCTGTAACTAGATATATTCAACAGTTGATGCCTGATAATATTAAACAGGTGATACACTGTAGAATTTAGTATTTGGTGGTAATTTAGTATTTAGTATTAACCAGAGGGACATACCTTTGTACACTAAAAGGTACTCTAGATGTTGTTGTTGTTTAGTCGTTTAGTTGTGTCTGATTCTTCGTGACCCCATGGACCATAGCACGCCAGGCACTCCTGTCTTGCACTGCCTCCCGCAGTTTGGTCAAACTCATGTTCGTAGCTTCGAGAACACTGTCCAACCATCTCGTCCTCTGTCGTCCCCTTCTCCTACTGCCTTAATCTTTCCCAACATCAGGGTCTTTTCCAAGGATTCTTCTCTTCTCATGAGGTGGTGATATGAAGTATTTAATATTCCCCCAATGTTGTTTTGCGCTTTCAAAATGGAAGCCAAAAAATGTGAGCCTTCAGCAATTATGGCATTGCATGAGGAAATGAAGCAAGAGAAACTTCTGAAAGTTGCTACTCTTGCTATCCTTCGAGCAGATTTTCAGGGCTCACCTAGGCAAGATGAGCAGTAGAGTGTTCGTTGCTGGTAAAATAAGTTGCTGGCATGGAGGACAAAATATGGAAAAGAACTAAAACAGAAGATGATCAACTTCCAACCAGGCATGTGGTCCCTGGAAGGCCAGGAAGGCTTCAGACTAAGGCTTCAGACTAAAAATGGTGCACCATCTCTGGGTTAGATGGGCTAATAGTTAGACTTGGTCCAAGCTTTGTATGTTCAGTTTAAGAAGAGTGGGGCAAGAGCAGGAGATGAACAGGTGGTTGCTGCTTTGGCTATTGTGTGGGGAAATGTAATGGTAGAAAGCAGTTCTCTGATGAACCTATGCATCTCTGGGGGGCTGGGCATCCAAGTCAAAAGGTGTAGCTTCCAAGCCTGTTGGAGTCCTCCCACCTTCTCATTTCAGGTTCCTGTCCTTGTTCTTGACACGCATGGGAAAACTGTGCACCAGAAATTGCTGTTTAGAGTTCAGATCTAGATAATGCCTCAAAAAGTCCAGTTATGTATTCTCCATCAGCACATTTTCAGAGTCCTTGGCTTCTCTGTGGGATTGCAGAAAGCCTCTGCTGTCAAAACAGCTGGGAACGGCTGCAGTCAGAGATCTGTGATAACAGCTCCCATTGTTTGTCCGCTGCTGATTTTGCTGTGGTGATTGTTAGCATTGCGGGTGGCTAGGAAAGGTGGTGCCCCAAACTTGCACAGAACGCTCCTGTGATAGGGAGCCTTTGCAGGAACAAAGGGGCTTCTTCTCTGGGCTCTGCTTATTTTGTATGTTTTGAAGGTGGAGATGGGAGGGAGTGATAGAGCACCAAACCCCGCTGATGAAAAGCACTCATTTTGCTTGTCTGGGTTGCATGACGACAGAGTCAGCAAAGGGAGACACTGAAGAAAATAGGCAGCTACTAGACTTTTAATTAGGAAAGGGGGGGAAATGTGAATTGTCTTGAAACACTCAATTCGATCGTGTGAAAATTAGGAATCTAAACTTCTGCATGATTGCATGAAAGACTGTTAAGTTCAAACAACAGTCAAGGAACTCCTATGCACACTTCTGAAAGGTTCTGTCCTTCCACCAGATCTGTGTGTTCCTCATACTACAATGTTAAGTATAATTATTTGATTTATATCTTGTATTTTGATCCAGAAGCATCCCCAAGGTAATACACATCCAATACATAGCTGCCAAGTCTCCTGTTTTTCCCGGGAAAACCCCTTTTTTACTTACCTTTTCCTGGTGGTCCCCCGTATCACTTCGTCTCCCGTTTTTCTCCGTTATTTTCTCCTGCCGGCGGCCATTTTTTCCTTTCCGATTTGCCCTTCTATGGGCACTAAAAATGGCCGCCGCCAGCTTCAAAAGTCGCATCTACGCATGTCCGGAAGTGCATAGACGTGACTTCTGGTGTTGGCGGCGGCCATTTTTGGTGCCCATAGATGGGCGGAGTGACACCGGAAGTTGCGTTGGCGGACTTCCTGACATGCGTACAAGCGACTTTCGAAGCCGGCGGCAGCCATTTTGGGTGCCCATAGAAGGGCAAAACAACACCGGAAGTTACATCGACGCAACTTCCGGTGTCAAATGGCTACCGGTCCCGGATTCTGCAGTCCGGAACTTGGAAGGTAAGCAAATAACAGAATTTTGAATCGCCAGTCATTTTAATGATCATTTTGTATTGGTTTTTTTAAATGCCTTTTCTTTTATTGTGCTTGGACGTATTGTTGCACACTGCCTAGATATTTTATGTGAGCTGACGGTATATAAAGACTTTTAAAATAAAAACACACATGCACCATAAAACTCCTCCTGCCCCTTGTGACAGACAGCATAGCTCTGTGATGGCACATTCTGTCCCACAAATCCCAATTCTCATTAAGTCATGGTTTTAAATTGACTTTCATCTAGCACTGGCCAAAATAAAACACAAACACTCATTTCAAAGCCCTTTGGGTTTTAGGGGCAGTTTTTCTTTGGGGAGTGCTGGGCAAAGCTTATCATCAGAAGTCTTCAAAGCTCTGTTGGGCTGGTAGCTACCATTTTAGATTTCCCAGGCCACTCCATTCTGAAGAACTGGGGGTGAGGGAAAGGTGTCTAATATAAGGGCATGGTGCCCCCACCTCAGCACCCACCATTCCCTCACAAGTCCTCCTCCAAATGGTGACCTCCAGCATAACAGAGCTCTGGTAAATTCCTCCTAAGACCTTGTCAGTGGCCAAGAGTAACCTGGGGGGCAGTTAAGTGCAGCAACTATGCCGATGGTTATTATCATGGTGGTGGTTATTTGTATAGCACAATCAGCATTCATGGCACTTTACAGAGTGGGGTAATAAAATTTAGATTGTAAATTCCGATCGTAAGTCTGCCAAGGCAGAATTACTATATAACCCTATCTTGACAGGCTTACAATCTAAATTTTCACATGGGGAGACGAGACCATAATTCCCATTAAACCCAGAGCAGTGTATTTCTGAAGGAATGGGGCCCTGTTGTAATTCTGTGCCAAAGTTTCTTCATGGTGGGGATGGCGAGGGCAGAGCGGAGCAGAGAGTGCTTCCGGTAGGGATGGGGAAATCTCTCAATTTCACTGTCTCATTCTTCCAACCTTAAAGTCAGTTCTTCCCCTATCTCCAAATCAGTTTGTGATTTTATATATTTTTAAAAAGTCATCGTGAATATTCCCTAGCATTTTAGGGTGAATTTCTCCCAATATACACATCTTTTTGTATGTAAAATTTGCCCAACATACCACATCACATGGCTGGAGAACCACCCTGCAAAATTCAGAAAATTGCAAATTTCAAAGAATCACTGCATTCTGGTTCCTCTGCCATTTCAGAAAGTGCATATTGGGTAGATTCATCTTCAGATGCAAAGCGAATTGAATTTCTATACCTTCCCCAGTTCTAGGGAGTGATGGCAACACTAAACTGGACGTGTGAGAACAAGTACCTCACAGAACAGGTAGCAAAGGCGTATGGTTGGCATTGTATGTTCTCAACCACCTGGTTTGTTTGAACTAGCAGCAATCACCATGGGGATTAACATAGTTCCTATTTTAATTGTGGCTGTCTGAAAAGCATCCTTAGGCATGTTGACTCAGTGCGCCCTATCAATCCTGTAGCTCAGTGGTGGAGCACACACATTGCATACAGAAGTTCTACGTTCAACCACTGGCATCTGGAGCTAAAAGGAGCAAGTAGCAGAAGATTATGGGGGAAACCTCTGCCTAGTTTCCTAATATTGGAGGTAACGTTGTGCTGCTGGACCAGAGGAGAACTATTGTAATATTATTTGGAGAATCTTCCTTGGAGTTCTTGCATTGAAAGAATTAATGAGAGTCCCAGATCAAAGACAGCAAAATCACTTAGCATCTGAATACTAATTCAGACTGAACATTGAACTATTTTGAAGAACGATTGTGCATTTAGCTGACAGATGGGAGTTCTTTTACCCTTTTTCTTTTCTTTCTGTTCTTCCTTCCTTCCTTCCTTCTTTCTTTATTCAATACTTTCTGTTGCTCTTTCTTTATTCAGATTGTGGCAGCTAGACTGGTGACTGGGAGCGGCCGCCGAGACCACATAACACCGGTCCTAAGAGACCTACATTGGCTCCCAGTACGTTTTCGAGCACAATTCAAAGTGTTGGTGCTGACCTTTAAAGCCCTAAATGGCCTCAGTCCAGTATACCTGAAGGAGCGTCTCCACCCCCAGCGCCGAAGGCCTTCTGGCAGTTCCCTCACTGCGAGAAGCAAAGCTACAGGGAACCAGGCAGAGGGCCTTCTCGGTAGTGGCGCCCACCCTGTGGAATGTCCTCCCATCGGAGGTCAAGGAGATAAACAACTACCTGACATTTAGAAAACACCTAAAGGCAGCCCTGTTTAGGGAAGTTTTTAATCTGTGATATTTTAATGTATTTTGGTATTTGTTGGAAGCCGCCCAGAGTGGCGGGGGAAACCCAGCCAGATGGGCAGGGTATAAATAATAAATAATAATTCTTTCCTTCTCTTTAGATTAGTTTGACTTGTTTTCTATGATGAAAACTTTTAATTAAAAAATTATGTAAAAAAAATTGAAGAAAGACCCTGCGTGAAACTGGAAGAGCTGCTACCCGCCAAGAATACACAATACTTGGTGAAGTGGACAAACAGCCTGACCTTGGTACAAGGTAGATTTCAACATTCTTGTAGTGGTCTAGATTCTGCCCCCGCCCCATATATTCTGGTCCAGTATAGGCCATATCTGAGCTATACATTTAAAGCAATATCATAGCACCTTTCCCCAAGTCAAGTGTTTTCCCCAAAGAATCCTGGGAATGGTGGTTTGTTGTTTCTGCCGAGAGGTTTTTTTTTAGGAGACTGCAATTCCCTTCACGGAGCCACAGTTCTCAGAGTGGTTTAACAGTCAATCCCTCTTCCCAGGAAACTCTGAGGATTGTAGCTTTCTGTGGGGAATAGGGGCTCCTAGCAATTATCAGAGCCCATAACAAATAACACTTCATGATACTGCTTTAAATAGATAGTGCTTTAAATATAAACTGCAGATGGGACCATAGTTGGGAGAGCTTCTGAAACCTGCAAAACCTCTTTGAATAGGAACAACAACAACCACAGCAACAACCACACCATCAACAACAGCAGCAAATAGTACATATAGTATTAGTAAGTGTGATACTGTTTACCGAAAATTCACCAGTGAAAGTGAAAAGCAAAAGTAGCACTTTAAAACCCTGCCATGTTTCTCCCATCTCCAGAAGAGGCTCCTTCCAATACAGAGTGGCTCTTTCAGGGCCGGCCCTACGTGCAGGCTGGGTGGCGCAGGGCACCATGGCGCCGGCCCGCCAGGAGGGCGCCGCAAGCTGTGCCCACCCGCTGGCCGGCCGGTCCGCCACGCAGCTGCGCCTGCCAGCCCGCCCGCCACGCAGCAGCGCCTGTTGCAGCCGCGCGGCACCCACCCACCGCGCTGGGAAACGGGGCGGGAGGGCGCCGGAGGGATCCGGCGCACCACGGCGCCAGGGGCGCTTAAGACGGCACTGGGCTCTTTCATACTGCCTTCAACTCCTTTAAAAACTATTCCATCTCCAACCTGGAATAGTCAAATAGACAAGGCTCTTGCACAAAGTGGCTAACCTGAAGTGCTTCCCCCCCCCCCGGCCCTTCAACAAAAGGCAGAGCTCCATTGCCACCAGGGCCAAATAATAGCATGATTTAAGTTGGTTTTTTTCCTTCAGGAAAGCGCTTTTGACATAATCCATGTCCTACTTCAACCCACTCCCTCAGCCCTTCCCAGTGGCCACACAGCACATAATTCCACTTGACCTCAACATTCATTCCCCCACCCTTGATGTGACAACCGATACCGAGTGAGGCCGACCCCTTGTTCTTTCCTCCTAATGAGTCAGAGCTATGAGTCAGGCAGCCTTTATGTTGTAGGGAACTTGGAGGACTTTGGAAAGCATTGTGTGTTTGGACCAAATGGTTTTTCTTAACGGCTCTGAGGGCCAGATAGGAGCGTTGCACATATCATTTTGTTTCTCAAGTCTGCTGCTGAAAAAAACAGGTTGAAGGAGTAGTCAGTTATATTTGCCAATATTTAATATGCCAGCGCTGATTTATGCTTTTCTTGGTGTTGGCTTCCTTATTATTATGTCACTTTTATTTTGGTGTATTTTAAGGCAGGCTTTGTTTTGCATTGTACGTCACACATACAGGTTTATAGCTTGAAGAAACTGATTTCTTGTAACTAACAAATACGAATTTCTGCTTAGAACAGAATGTCATTGGACGCCATTTCCCACCCACCCCAGCCAGCATGGCTAATAATAATAATAATAATAATAATAATATATTATTTATACCCCGCCCATCTGGCTGGGTTTCCCCAGCGACTCTGGGCGGCTTCCAACAGAAGAATAAAATAATTGATTAAAGATTAAAAGCCTCTCTAAACAGGGCTGCCTTCAGATGTCTTCTAAAGATCTGGTAGCTGTTTTCCTCTTTGACATCTGATGGTAGGGCGGGCACCACTACCAAGAAGGCCCTCTGCCTGCTTCTCTGCAACTTGACTTCTTGCAACAAGGGAACCGCCAGAAGGCACTGGACCTCAGTGTCCGGGCAGAACGATGGGGGTGGAGACGCTCCTTCAGGTATACTGGACCGAGGCCATCTAGGGCTTTAAAGGTCCTGTAAGAGTCATGGGAGTTGTAGTCCAGCAATCAAAAAGTCCCCTGCTGAGATTTTAGTGTTTAGAAAAGTCTATATAAGGTTGTGCTGGCCTGCAACTTCTCCTCCACTTTGTGAAAAAACCGCTCTTCTCCCATGAAAGAGACCTTCGCTTTTCTGCTTCCTTGTCAGGGTCCTTTAGAAATCCATTAGAACTTCTGTGGATATGGGGTTATTGTTGCAAAGCAGCTAAGGGTGCTTGGTGTTTGTTTTTCCATTGAACATTTCTCCAGCACTCTGCAGCCTCCCCAGCTGCCCACAGTTCCTGGTCTGAGAATGTTCCTCAAAGCGTCCAGGAAGGCTGGCAAGAAGATTTGCAGTATGAAAGAAAAGCTGAAAAGAACGAGACAAAACTCCTCAAAAGTAAGTCCAACCCTACACCCCACCCATAAAAATTTTGCTGAATTTTTCCTTTTTGCTTTGATGAATTTTTAAATGTGATTTCTTTTTTCATTAATTGGTGGAGAATGGCTGAAAAGAAGTGGGAGACGATTTCATATGAGTGAGGGAGCACCACTTAGTACCTCCAGCTGAATTACTGTAGGAAGAATATCTCCCTCCACGTAAAACTGATACTGGTGTCTCACGATTCAGTCTGCAACCGTGCATTTCCCATCTGCCACTCAACAATTTATTGTCCAGGCAAACCTCGCCACCTTTGGAGAAGATCTCTGCATGACCTTGGATCAAATTACATCCTGGCTGATTAGCCCCATCTGTCCTCTCTTTTCTTCACAGTGAGAACTGTGCTTTATCACCTCCTTTGGTTCGAAGTTGCACAGCCAACTCCAAAAGTCTAGGGACAACAGTGTTGCCAGATTACCAAGGACCTTTTCATCAGAGAGCCAAGATGTTCAGGTTTCAATCATGTGTGTGGTGGGAGGGGAGAGAGAAAGATAGAAGTCCCAAGATTACTTTTCTCATGCTGCTGTTCGCTGTTTAGTCGTGTCCGACTCTTCATGACCCCATGGACCAGAGCACGCCAGGCACTCCTGTCTTCCAATGCCTCCCGCAGTTTGGTCAGACTCATGTTGGTGGCTTCGAGAACACTGGCCAACCATCTCGTCCTCTGTCGTCCCCTTCTCTTTCCCAACATCAGGTTCTTTTCCAGGGAGTCTTCTCTTCTCATGAGGTGGCCAAAGTATTGGAGCCCCAGCTTCAGGACCTGTCCTTCCAGTGAGCACTCAGGGCTGATTTCCTTCAGAATGGACAGGTTTGATTTCCTCATGCACCCCACCCTTTATTTCCTAGCAAATCCACAAAGCCACTTTACCTCAAAAGTGCCTTGGAGAAGTATGGCAGTCACATTCCTCATCTCCTCTTCTCATGCGATGACAGGAAGCAGCCTTATACCAAGAGAGACCCAGCTCATTATTGTCCACCCCAATGGTTCCTAAACTTCCCCCCTGTGAACCACTTGAAAATTGCTGAGGGCCTTGGCAGATCACTTACTGATTTTTGCAGGGAGATAGCAGGGAGGTTGGTGTGGTGCAAACCCACTGGCAGAGCCAGTACAGTGTTCCTGCCAGTGTATTTGCACTCCTTCAACCTCCCCGCTACCTTGCCCATCTCTCTCCTGGTAAACAGCAGTGTCCCTCCTGCTGGGAAGCTATTGACGTGGCTTCATTCCACCCGGCTAGCTGCTTCTGCCACTAGAGGTGCTGTTGCACTGAACTCTCCTTTCCCCAGACAATTCTGTGTTTGCCATCAGGGCATTGCTGTATACCTGCTTCTACCTCACACTCCAGCCCTAAGAGCCTACACAACTGAGCTGCTTTAATTTTATTGAACAGTGGTTGAACCATTTACATCAGCTCATAAGCAAAGGCCTATGCTTCCAGAAGAAGAGTTGACTGAAGCAGAAGTTTGAGTGGGGAGGGGAAAGACAGCCAATTTCTAATGCGGTTTTGGGACTACTTTTAGAGATTAAGCTACTATTTTACTAGACCTATTGGTGATTTTAATGCTCACTTAAATTTCGATGTATGTTCAGCAATTGCTAGTTGTTGATTTTTTTATATTAGTATAGGGTTGTAGTGATGTCATGAAGACAGGTTGTCTGTTTCTTGTGTCCGAAGTAAGGCAACTTCACCTTCATGAGAAGCTCCTTTTTGGACCAGGACTCTATCTACCTTCCTATTTCCCACAGTGACCAACCAACTGGATATCTCAGGGGATCCCCAAGGGAGGGCATGAACCCCCGAAATCCTTCTCCTGCTGTTGATCTTCCTCAGAAACTGGCATTCAGAAGCCTCTGTTGCCAGGTGCATAAAACAACATATTTTTTTAGAGGCAATGAACAGTAGCTATGTGGTCTACGTCCTTCACTCTGCAATAAAACCTGCACTTCCTTGAAACAAAAATTGGCATTGCATGACACACAACAACCCTTCACTGAACTAATTGACGCATTATAAAATATTGCTCACTTCCCCCTCATAATTATGGCTACCTTGGCTCAACCTTTTATTGTGTCTTCAAAATACACTTCCCTCCTTTTTATGAATGTTTGGCTAAACACCTTTGCTTCAGCCAATTTCATTAGCATTTTAATGATTTCCTCACTCCAGGATGTCCTTCCCCCTCCCCTTTGTTTTCTTTGCAATATGGAGAGAGAACATCTCTCCTTCAGACGAAGACTTTATCACTATTAACAGAATGCAATCAAATGCAATCATATGGTGCACAGAAAAATATTGGTAAAATAGTATGCTGGAAGCATTTATGGTAGTACTGAGATTACAATTTTTTAAAAACCATTTCACAAATTCTGGAATATAAATTTTATTCAACAGTGGTTGAACCATTTCGATTAACTCATTAGCAAAGCACAATAAGCCACTTATGAGTCCAAGAAGCTGAATCTACCTGCCAAAATTTCCCATAGCTATGCTTGTTGTTTGTGGTATCCTGTGAATTTACTTTGTTATTTAGTCAATAATGCAAGTATTGGGACCCAGGTGGCGCTGTGGGCTAAACCACTGAGCCTAGGGCTTGCTGATCAGAAGGTCGGCGGTTCGAATCCCTGTGACGGGGTGAGCTCCCGTTGCTTGGTCCCAGCTCCTGTCAACCTAGCAGTTCGAAAGCGCATCAAAATGCAAGTAGATAAATAGGTACCGCTATAGCGGGAAGGTAAACAGTGTTTCCATGTGCTGCTCTGGTTTGCCAGAAGCGGCTTTGTCATGCTGGCCACATGACCTGGAAGCTATACGCCGGCTCCCTCGGCCAATAATGCGAGATGAGCACGCAACCCCAGAGTCAGTCACGACTGGACCTAATGGTCAGGGGTCCCCCTTTACCTAATGCAAGTATTATTATTATTATTATTATTATTATTATTATTATTATTATTATTATTATTTCATTTATATACCACCCTTCTACCTAAAGAAGCCTAAAATGCACAATGACTGAATAAAATATATAAAAATTACAACATTTGAAAACAGAACTACACAACCAGCATTAAAACAGAACTATTAAAGCTCCAGAGCCAGTTTATGTCCCAAAAGGTCAGGCAAACAGATTCCCCCCCCCCATGTGGCATCCAAATAATGGGAGTATGGGGAACAGCCATCCTTCCCTGAGGAAGGAGTTCCGTAATTGGGGCCACCACTGAGAAGACTCTGTCGCAAACCACCACTCCATGGACTGTGCCTGCTGCTGAGACCACGAGCAGAGCCTCCCCTGCACCCATACATATCAATTAACATATGCAAATCACTTCTGTTTGGGGTAAGGGACAGGGAGATGTGCGGGTTCCCCCCCTGCCAATTTGTATGCTACCCTATTCAC
The DNA here is from genome assembly GCF_963506605.1 of Zootoca vivipara. Taxonomy (NCBI): domain Eukaryota; kingdom Metazoa; phylum Chordata; class Lepidosauria; order Squamata; family Lacertidae; genus Zootoca; species Zootoca vivipara. The sequence continues at coordinate 112,603,123 of NC_083276.1, read as the reverse complement.
AAGGGGAACGTTCATCAGCCCATGGCTGCATGTCACATTGCTTCTAAATATGCAGAAGGAGATCTGGCAAAGAGATCAAGGAAAATATGACAAGTGTATGCACATTTCATGGGCAAATCACAGTTAAATTATAATGGTTACAGGTAGGTAGCCGTGTTGGTCTGGATCGAAGTAAAATAAAAATAAAAAAATTCCTTCAGTAGCACCTTAAAGACCAACTAAGTTTTTATTTTGGTATGAGCTTTCGTGTGCATGCACACTTCTTCAGATACAGTGAAATGGAAGTTTCCAGGCACTTATGTAGAGAAGGGGTGGGGAGGGGTGGGGATGGGGAGGGGGGATCACTCAGAAGGGTGGTGGAAATGGGTGATTGACTGACTGATAGCTGTTGATGACTGGAAACGACTGCAAATGGTTTTGCATGAAAAAGCAAGGGTGGAGATGGCTGAAGATCGCTTATCATGTATAATGAGATAAGAACCCGATATCTCTGTTCAAACCAGGTCCCTCCATGGTTTTGAGCTTGGTGATAAGTTGCAATTCAGCAACTTCTCTTTCCAGTCTATTTCTGAAATTATTTTGTAGTAAGACGGCTACTTTGAGATCTTGTATAGAATGTCCTGGGAGATTGAAGTGTTCTCCTACTGGTTTTTCTGTCTTCTGGTTCCTGATGTCAGATTTATGTCCATTTATCCTTTGGCGTAGGGTTTGGCCTGTTTGTCCAATATAGAGAGCTGAAGGGCACTGTTGGCATTTGATGGCATACACAATGTTAGAGGATGAGCAATTAAATAGTCCTGAGATGGTATGTTGGATGTTGTTGGGGCCAGTAATGGTATTGTCTGGGTGTATGTGGCAGCAAAGTTGGCATCTGGGTTTATTGCAGGCTCTGGTACCAGTGTCCATGTTAAGTCTGGTGGTTGTATTATTGTGGGTGAGGAGTTGTTTAAGATTGGGTGGCTGTCTGTAGGCAATGAAAGGTCTTCCTCCCAGAGCTTGAGAAAGGGAGCTGTCATTGTCCAGGAGAGGCTGTAGATCTCTGATGATGCGTTGTACTGTTTTAACTTGGGAGCTGTATGTGATGACTAGTGGTGTTCTGTTATTTTCTTTTTTGGGTCTGTCTTGCAGCAGGTTCTCTCTAGGTATCTGTCTGGCTCTGTTGATCTGTTGTTTAACTTCATCAGGTGGATATTTTAGTTCTAAAAAGGTTTGCTGTAGATCTCTTAGGTGAGATTCTCTGTCTGTAGAGTTGGAACAGATGCGGTTGTAACGTAAGGCCTGGCTGTATACGATGGATTGTTTGGTATGTTTGGGATGGTAGCTAGAAGCATGTAGATATGTTTGTCGGTCAGTTGGTTTTCTGTATAAGGTGGTGTCTATATGTCCATCCTGTATTTTTATAGTAGTGTCCAAAAAATGTATTTCTTGCATAGATTGGTTCATTGTTAGGTTGATGGTGGGGTGAAAGTCATTGAATGTCTGGTGGAAGGTTTCCAGGGTCTGTTGTCCATGTGTCCAGATAATAAAAATATCGTCAATGTATCGCAGGTACAGGAGAGGTTTGAGTGGGTAGGAGTTAAGGAAACGTTGTTCTAAATCTGCCATGAAGATGTTGGCATACTGTGGGGCCATGCGGGTGCCCATGGCTGTGCCGCTGATCTGGAGGAACAGGTCATCACCAAATTTGAAGTGGTTGTGGGTAAGGACAAAGTGGCAGAGTTTGGTAGCAAAGTCCGCTGTGGTTTTATCTGAAATGGTGTTCCTTATGGCTTGTAAACCATCATTGTGTGGGATGTTGGTATATAGAGATTCCACATCCATAGTGGCTAGTATAGTATTGTTAGGAAGATTGTTCAAAGATTGTATTTTCCTCAGAAAATCTGTGGTGTCACGTACGTAGCTGGGAGCACTGATAGCATATGGTTTCAGAACAGAGTCCATATAGCCGGAAACACCTTTATTGCATGAGGTAAGTGTCAAATGAGTGCCCTGACTTGTTTTTATCTTTTAGGAATTTCTTTTGTGAAAGTAAACAAGGTGTTGAATAAGGTTTTTTTTTTAAAAAAAAGCATAAGCATAATGTATAGTCAATTTATCATAATGCATCTTCAGAGCTCACAAGACCTTCTTATTGGGCAAACTGGTTGGACAAACGTGAGGGTCTAGAATTGCTTAAGAAATGGACTGTGGGGTTATGAGTCAAATTGCAACTGTGTGATTGGGGGGGGGACCCACTTCATTAACCAGGCATCCCCAAACTTGGCCCTCCAGATGTTTTGGAACTACAATTCCCATCATCCCTGACCACTGGTCATGTTAGCTAGGGATGGTGGGAGTTGTAGTCCCAAAACATCTGGAGGGCCGAGTTGGGGGTGCCTGTCATAAACTATACATTTTCATCTATCTAGGAACTTATGTATAATGCATGTCATATGTGATATTCCTCCTTGGGCCCAATTTACTGTGACAAATCACCGGAGTAGTGACTTTACCTTTGTGGAAATGACTGCTACCTGTTTTTTTAACAATCCCCTGCAGATCCCCTTGCCTCCCACAACAGCTGTTCCAGAGTTTTGAAGTTGCCTCCGGAATATGGGATATGGTGTGGACAACTATATGGGAGATGGCGTATCTGTGAAAATTTAGCATTCTAACTTGTGGATATGGAAATGACTTTTCCTAAAGCATTGTTTCCCTAACTTGGGTCTCCAACTCTAGCTAGCAAGACCAGTGGTCAGGAATGATGGGAATTGTAGTCCAAAAACAGCTAGAGATCCAAGTTTGGGAAACGCTGTCCTAAAGCAAAGCCACAATAGGATATCCCGCTTCTATTTCACTATGTATGCATTTGGTGGAAAAAATCCAAGGAGTAGATAGGTTTCAAGTATTTTTACAGATCGCATAGCAGATGGACTTTTGGTAAATGATGGCTTCCTTACCATGGTGAGACAAGCTGTACCAGCCTCATATGTATAGCTCTTCCTTTTTTACCAGGCCAACGTATAAATTGCACAAGAAACGCACAAATGCGTTTTCATATTGAAATCTCTGGCTAAGTGCAATGCAGTGGCTACCCAGGTCTGGCTCAGTGTATCACCTATGGAATATAGGTGAGCATGCCTCATTTACCTGTTCCATATTCTTTGAAGGTTGAGCATCAAAGTGTGACCTCAGTAGGATTGACTTCTAAGCAAGTCTTCTTAGCATTGTTCGTACAAGAGCTCTTAAGCAAGCAGAGGGTGAAATGAGATTTAAAATTGCTTCCTTCTCCTTCCAGCATTGTGAGTTCTAAGAGCATTATATATAAAAACCCCACAAAGCGAAAGAATGTGAAGTATGTATTAAAAGGCTGTTGAGCAAAAACCCACCTATAATCATTAAGCTTTTACGCAGTGTTACAAGTGTGTAGCTCCAGATTAGGCTGACTGCAGGCTGGAAAGAGCAACAAATGCTCTTTAAGCGGACGTGTTCTCTACTGACGTGCCTGCTGTATCCTAGCATAGTCTCTAGCATTATTGCATGCATGCTTACGCAAGTCAGCATTTCATTGGGAATGTGTTAGGGTTTCAATGGAAATATGAATGAATAACCATGCAAAATGAATACACTTCTTGTCCTTTGTTTCCTGAGATTGATTGATTCCCCCCCCCACCCTATGGCAAGCAGAAATAAAACACTTTTACTGCGTCAAGGGGCCAGGGAGGCATAGTTAAAAGTCAGGTTGCCTCTCACCACTGCCATCATAGTCAAAATATTCCAAACTCTGCAAAATCCCCAAGTATTTAATTGTACTGTATTGTGCAAAATCAAATGGGCGAGGATCTATTATTATTTCAGCCTGGCGCTGTTTTCCTTTCCTGTTTCATTAAAACCACTGGAAAATTCAATGTGTATTGGGTACATATGGGGGGAATTAAAACATTTTGGGTTTTTGTGTGTGTGTGTTTAAAGTTAAACTTTCTAGCATGGAAATGCAGTTAGGCAAACAGCATCACCAGCTTCTTTTTTCCCGGTTTAAGGGGAAGGCTTAGAATTTTCAGAAGTAGAATGGATCTACTTTCATTCCTCTAAACAGGAGGTGCAGAAACTGTTTGCGGCCTGATGGCCACATTCTCTTTAGGATTACTTTCTAAGAGCCACCTGCCAACTGTGGGTAGGGTCAGAGGCACAGGCATGGGAATGCACAAAAACACCAAGGCACTGCACAGCTTTTCAGGTATGTGTATCAGCTATTGATAACTACCAGGAGCCATAGCTGCCAAGTTTTCCCTTTTCTCGTGAGGAAGCCTATTCAGCATAAGGGAAAATCCCTTTAAAAAGGGATAACTTGGCAGCTATGCCAAGAGCAGCTGGACCAGGAGCAGCTAGCTTAGTTGGTTAGAGTGCTGTGCTGATAATGCCAAGGTTACAGGTTTGATCTTTGTATGGGACAGCGGCATATTCCTGCATTACAGGGGGTTGGACTGGTTGATCCTCAGGGTCCCTTCCAACTCTATGAATCACTAGTTCTAGACTGACTCCGTCCACCCAGGCTGGCCATTGGACCTTCTGCCCGGACACTGAGATGCAGCGCTGAGGGTCTTCTGGCGGTTCCCTTGCTAAGAGAAGCCAAGTTACAGGGAACCAGGCAGAGGGCCTTCTCGGTAGTGGCACCACCCTGTGGAATGCCCTCCCACCAGAGGTCAAAGAGAACAACAACTACCAGACCTTTAGAAGGCATCTCAAGGCAGCCCTGTTTAGGGAAGCTTTTAATGTTTGATTTCTGTATTTTAATGTTTTGTAGGAAGCCGCCCAGAGTGGCTGGGGGAACCCGACCAGATGGGCAGGGTATAAATAATAAATTATTATTATTATTATTATTATTATTATTATTATTATTATTATTATTATTATTATTATTCCTGGATAGGAAGAAGACTTCCTGTTCCAATTGAGCTTTGCTTGAGCAGCAAGGTATACTCAAGCTCATGTAGGATTGGGGAATTGGGGGCCCTCCATAGGATGTTGGATTTCCACTCCCATCAGCCCCAGCTAGCATGGCCAATGGTCAAGGTTGATGGGAACTGCAACCCAACAATAGCTGGAGGGACGCAGGTCCCCATCACTGAGCCTGGGGACTTTTTGGACTTGTCTCCTGGTTTGTCCTCCAGTCCTGATTCCTGTCTTGCTTCTCAGCTTTGCTTCCTGGTTCAGACACATTCTTTAATCCTGACTATATGGGTTTGTGCTCACCCCAAGCTGCTGCCCACTACGGTCCAGCCCTAATGGTAGCGGATTGTGGAGAAATCATTTTTCTTTCTAGCATACCTGCAACCCCAAGGGCAAAACCTTCCTGGGTTTTAAATGAGTGAATGGGAGGCTGTTGCAGAGTAAATGAATGCAACATACAACAGGAAGAGGCAATAATGTGGGAAGGGAATCATTGAGCTGTGGTCCTTAGTGTGAAAATAGGGAGTTTATATCGCTCTACAGTCGTACCTCGGGTTACGACCACCTCGGTTTGCGAGCAGTTCGGGTTACGAACTGCGCAAACCCGGAAGTGTTTTCGCCGCACATGCGCAGAAGCGGCGCGCGCGTGATTGCGCGATCTGCACATGCGCAAAATGGCGGCACCCATCGCGTTCGGGTTACGAACTATTCGGGTTACGAACTGCGATCCGGAACGGATCGCGTTCGTAACCCGAGGTATTACTGTATTTTCGTCTGGGAAATGTTGCACGGATATGATGCATTCATCCAGAGAAAAGGATGAATGGAGACATGATACAATTTTTCCTTGCCTTGTAGTTTTAGATTATAAAAAAAAAGCCTATCGGCATTTTGGAGTGCCATTCTATTGAAGGTAGTATTAAAGAGGGAAGCCCTCCCTGCTAAAACAACTGAGACATAACTTATTCCACACAGGACACACCCAGCTGGCATGCAGAAACACGGGAGTAGGAAAAGCAATGGTTATGGTTTGCATTCAGCTTACCACCCGCAAATTTAGTTCTTTTTAGGCTTGATTTTTGTGTTGAAACCAGTCCATCCTGTAATGGACAATGTAAGTTTGGACATAGCATGGAATGTTATGAATGATTACAGGAAATAATTCCATCTCCATCATTTCTCTCCTATTCCCCCCCCCCCAAAAAAAATTACAAGTAAAACAAAGCATGATACAGTTGGATTCCATATCTATTTGTTTTCTAATCAGCTTTGTATTCCACTGTTAGTATTTTCATGACTGGGAATTAGGGATGGGGAGAGATTCCACTCAGTTCACATTTAAGGGGAGCCTACAAAACTCACACTTTCTAAAACAGTGCACAAACTGAAACATATTTTGAAATTTGCACTTCTCTGAACTTTGCAATGCAGATTGGCAGGCAAGCAATTTATGCCGAAACATATATACCAGGGTTAAATGTGCAGGAAAAAACCCATAAATTAGAGGAAAATGCATATTAGGGAAAATTCCTTTGCAAAAATGTGTATATTGTGGCAAAACTGCATGCAGAAATGTGTGTAATTGGACAAAATCTCACTAAAATGAATTTTCATGTGGAAGTGTGGAAAACTGATCTGAAGAATGGAAAAAATGAGAAACTGCAGCCAGTGGAAATTGAAATTGTCACCCATCCCTATAGGGAATGGATGGATTTGAATGTATTCCAAACAAAACCTCTGTTTTTATTCAAAACATGTATACTCTGCCACTACAAAAAAGTAGTATTGAATCATAGAATTGTAGAGTTTGAATGGACCATGAGGGTCATCTGGTCCAACCCCCTGCAATGCAGGATTCTTGGGGCTCAAACCTGCAACTCTGAGATTAAGAGTCTCAAGCTCTACCAACTGAGCTATTCTGACTGCAGGATGGATGCCACCTTTTGAACTCCATCTACGCCTATTGCATAAACATGCATGTGAATCCAAATGGAAGGTGTTCCAGCAACATGTTGGTTATGGGACTCAGGTAGACTGAACAGATGTGCCCAAGACACTCCAAAAACCCCTTCATGTAGAATGCAGAATGTGGCTTTTAAAAAATAAAAAAAAAGATATATTTTTTTTTAAAAAAAGATGAATCAATTTGGCATCCCTATATGGCAATAGTAACATTTTTCATAGTATGGGAAAGGGGCACTCTAGCTTGCTTCCTTCCTCTGGCCTGATGAGAACAAAACATTAAAATGAAAAGATCTGCCTTTTTTAAATACCATACTGAAGTGGCTTTTCTTCTTACAGCTGTTTTGGACAGTCTGCACCTTCCAGTGAAATTATCCAGAATCTTATCTGTTTGGGTTACAGCTTTTTCTTACTTAACACATACTGTCATAACTTCCAGAGTTTGGCAGGCTTTTTAAACAAATATTGTTCCTGGAGATCCTGCTGGTTTCAGTGTTTCATTTCTTCAATGCTCTTGTTTGTCATCAATGGAATTCAGGCACATCAAACTGATCAAGGGGAAGAGGGCAGGGAAAGGAAGCCTTTAAACACATAAGTGACCTTCTTAGTAATAACACCGGAAGCTGCCTTAGACCAGTGGTCCTCAACCTTGGGCCTCCAGATGTTTTTGAGACTACAATTCCCATCATCCCTGACCACTGGTCCTACTAGCTAGGGATCATGGGAGTTGTAGGCCAAAAACATCTGGAGGCCCAAGGTTGAGGAACACTGCCTTAGACCACTCAGACCATTGGTTCATTTAGCTTGGGATTGTCTACACCAGTGTTTCCAAAACTTGTGTCTACAGCTGTTTTTGGACTACAGCTCCCATCAGCCCTAGGACCAGTGGTCAGGGATGATGGGAATTGTAGTCCAAAAACAGTGGGAGACCCAAGTTTGCGAAGCACTGGTCTACACCAGGCATAGGCAACCTTGGCTCTCCAGATGTTTTGGAGCTACAACTCCCATGATCCCTGACCACTGGCCCCGTTAGCTAGGGATCGTGGGAGTTGTAGTTCCAAAACATCTGGAGAGCCAAGGTTGCCTGTGCCTGGTCTACACAGACTGGCAGCAGCACTCCAAGGGTTCTGCCAGTTAGTGATGGGGAAGAAATTTGATTCAGTTCGCCTTTAAACTGAAAACAACACGCAAACTCCAGAACAACACGCAAACCAAAACACAGCCATCCTTTCCAATTCACACATCTCCCGATTTTGCAATGCAACTCTCCAGCCAAATAATGTGTACAAAAATAAGTGTACTGGGGTAAAGTGTGCCTTAAAATGCACGTTTGGGGGAAATAACATACAAAATGATATATATATTATGCATTGCCCAGAATGGTTGGGGCAACTACTAAAATGCTGGTTTGCAATTTCTAAAATTGCAAATTGACATGGAAATGTGGAGAATTCAATTTAAGATTGGAAACAGAGTAACTGCGGGAAAAATGGATTTAATAGATTCACCCTTTGCAACTCCCAGCCCTATCTGAAGGTGCCAGGGGCCTGGGACCACCTACATGCAAGATGCTTTGCGACTGAGCCAAGATCCTTCCCCAAGGGTCAGAATTCGTTTCCATTTGAGAAAAGCAATAGCAGTTGCTTTGCCATGCCATTTGTCTCCGGCGTGGCTGTATGTATGCAGGCTCATTGCACCCTAAAGCCATTGGATATATGACAGATACCCAGGTTAGTAAAGGTTAGGAGCAGCTCTGGCTTTACTCTAACGTTTTTCAGCTTAACAAAGAACTAGGAAAGTAACTGGTGAACTCTCGTGAACTCAGCGATCAGTCCAGTGTTTCCTTTATTCAGAACTCAGTCAGGAGAGTACAAGACTTTTAATCTTAATCCTTCCCATGGACTGTCTTGCCAGAGTGATGCATGCTCTGGTTATCTCTCGCTTGGACTACTGCAACGCGCTCCACGTGGGGCTACCTTTGAAGGTGACCCGGAAACTACAACTAATCCAGAATGCGGCAGCTAGACTGGTGACTGGGAGCGGTCACCGAGACCATATAACACTGGTCTTGAAAGTTCTACATTGGCTCCCAGTACATTTCCGAGCACAATTCAAAGCAGGGGCGTAGGAAGACAGGGGTGGTGGGGGTGGATTGCCCCGAGCGACACAATCCCAGGGGCACCATCGCCGCTGCCCACCCCACCCCCAAAAGGTACACCCCGCCCCTGCATGCGGTGCACCATGCCCTGCCCCCACGCCACATCACTGGGGGCAGCGTGCCTGCTCTCCGCCCGCGGTGGCAGAGCATGAAGTTCCGCCGCTGATTCAAAGTGTTGGTGCTGACCTTTAAAGCCCGAAACGGCCTCGGCCCAGTATACCTGAAGGAGCGTTTCCACCCCCATCATTCTGCCCGGACACTGAGGTCCAGTGCCAAGGGCCTTCTGGCGGTTCCCTCACTGCGAGAAGCTAAGTTACAGGGAACCAGGCAGAGGGCCTTCTCGGTAGTGGCGCCCGCCCTGTGGAATGCCCTCCCATCAGATGTCAAAGAAATACATCGGAAAGCAGCCCTGTTTAGGGAAGTTTTTAACATTTGATGAATCACTGTATTTTAATATTCTTTTGGAAGCCACCCAGAGTGGCTGGGGAAATCCAGCCAGATAGGTGGGGTATAAATAATATATTATTATTATTATCATCATCATCATCATCATCATCATCATCATCATCATCTCAGGATCGTGGGTTCAAGCCCCATGTGGGCAAAAGATTTCTGCATTGGATGGGGTTGGGCTAGTGTTCACTTCCAACTCTACAATTCTATGACAGCAAATGCAGTATTGAGGAAAAATAGGAAATGGGGCTAGAAGTTATGGGTGTTGGCTGTACCATGGAAATGCTACACAACCAATTCTCCCCACTCACCCCATTATTTTTCTTACTGCCTTCTTGTCTCCTATCAACTTGAGAACTTTGCTGTTTTGAAAATGTGCATATGATATATTATCATATAACTTTTATGTACAAAATTCTACTTTGATCCCATTAAATGTTACAAGAGAAAAAGGGGCTGTCCTGGGAAAGCATTTTTATTTATAAGTGTGCTTGCCAGGGAACTTAAACATATGGATTATTGGGTCTCTTCCCCCCCCCCCCCCGCAGGGTAAATATTGAGCACATTCTTCAGCACTGTGCTATGGCACCGCCGTATTTAATCTAAGATGTTCAACTTCACTCCAGGCTGAGCAGGCCTCAGGCACTTGCCATGAAAACCGAAAGATTTGTTCTAGTATGTTACTTAAACACAGGTTTGTGTTGACCTGGATATGGGTGAGGATTGCGTGCCACGGTTGCCTAACAACTGCAAACAAATGATTTATCCACACGCCAACATGAGGCAGAACTGGGCAGAGACGACTGCAGGCTTTCTTGTAGGGAAGCCACCCTAGATAGTGATATTGACTATAAAGCTGTCCAAAGCTGATTCAGGACCAGCCCAGAGCATAGCTGCCAAGTACCCCATTTTCCCCGGGAAACCCCCGTATTTTCTTACCGTTTCCCGCAGGTGTCCCAAATGGCAAAATACCCGGTATTCCCCCAGATTACGGAGCTCCTTCCGGCGGCCATGTTCTTCTGGTGCCGCGCCGGCACCGGACATCGCTTCTACGCACTTTCGGACATGCATAGAAGCGACTTCTGGCGCTACGGACATTTTGGAAATGGGCACAGCGGCATCAGAAGTCGCTTCCGGTGACTTCCGGTGCCGCGCCTCTACTGATCTGATCCCGGATTTTTCAATCCGGAACTTGGCACCTATGGCCCAGAGTATTTTGCTGCATGACGTGAAACTCAAAATGGCACCCCCTTCCAATTCCACATACAGAAGCCCACCAGACTGGCAGCTGAATCATACTTTAACCATAATTCATTTGCATCATTCTGCTGCAAATTAGGTAGGTTCATCTTTAAATGCAAACTGAATCGCATTTCTCCCTGATCCCTATTATTATTATTATTATTATTATTATTATTATTATTATTATATTTTGCCTGTTGTTTGGTTGGCTTAACTGTATCTTGTTTTGAAACTGTTTTGTGGGTCTATGGACCGCAATAAAGATATATAGATATATATTATCATTATATAAAAAATTCCTTCAGTAGCACCTTAAAGACCAACTAAGTATTTTTATTTTTTTATTTTTTGGTATGAGCTTTCGTGTGCATGCACACTTCTTCAGATACAGTGAAATAGGAGTCCCCAGGCACTTATGTAGACATAAGTGCCTGGGGACTCCTATTTCACTGTATCTGAAGAAGTGCGCATGCACACGAAAGCTCATACCAAAATAAAAACTTAGTTGGTCTTTAAGGTGCTACTGAAGGAATTTTTTTATTTTACTTCGACCCAGACCAACACGGCTACCTACCTATTATCATTATGTTACTTAATTTTGTATACTATCCTTTCTTCAAGGATTACAGGGTGGTTTGCAATATAAAAACACACGAAATTACATAACATGTTGTTTAGTCATTTAGTCGTGTCCGACTCTTTGTGACCCCATGGACTATAGCACGCCAGGCACTCCTGTCTATATAACATGGTAACAAGCAAAGACAATACCTCCCTAATAATCCCTACCCCTGGGGTTTCTGGCTACACCCATGATGGCGGATGTTCAGGCAGGGGATAGGGAGAAAATGAGGCATAAATCTTCGAATGCTTCTCATTGGGGTCTGGGGAGTTCACTGTATCCCCCAGTGCCACATAATCCTGTGTCTGTCAACTTCCTCACTCTCCTCTAAGGCAACGTGCCTCAGGACACAGATTGTAAGGGCAGTGAGAAGGCAACTGCAACCTCCTATTCCACTTGAAATTAAAATAAATCTTTCTCTCCTGTCAGCAGAGCACGGTCTAGATTTTCTGCCCCAGATGCCAACATGTTTCTAGCTCTGCATGAGTGTTATTTCAGGAAAAAGGAACTGCTGAAACATGTGAGGCTTAAATGGCCAGTCAAAGTTCTACTCACACTTCCAAATACACAGGCCTGCAAGGAAATTTCTGTTCTCCCTAATGGACACAAATAATATAAACAGGAAAGGTGGACTGTACAGAATCTATTCGCTTGTTTCTCCTCCTGCATTTCCAAGAGCCCAATTACCTCTGCTTTGACAAATGAAACAAAATTGCCTTGCACTCGATGAACAGTCTTTGAAAATACATATACAGTATCTGCATTTCTGAAAGGAAACACCTGTTGCAATGCTGGCTCTATTTTTAGCTAGAAGCAAGCATGAAGGAAAGCACACAGACATCGAATGCTTACAATGCCTCCTGGACAAAGCTAGACTCATCTCCATGAGTTCTCAAACATTTGCAGAATACCTCTTATTCCCTTCCCTGGCACTGGGCTCCCTTAATATTGGGTGCAAGACGGCGCCTCTGATCTTTAATAATAATCAATGTCCTTCTCTTACTACATCCCAGTGAGGTGAAGGTTCAGTTGAGAATGCTAAGATCTAGTTATGAGGCTCTGTTTGATTTAAGTCACCCTGTCCTCAAATTCCCTTTAACCCCTTTCCATGGTTAAACAGTCACCATCAGACCTGGCTTTCACTTCTGTATATAGTAGCTAGTCATAAAACAGTCTCTGCTTCACAGTGGTGGGGGTTTTTTAGTTTAAAAAATCCCAGAATCTAATCTGAACCATAGTGCAATTTTACCCTCCTGTCCAAATGGGCTGTAGTAGAATGGAGAGTTCTGGATCAGGTCCATCAGTCGGATCCAGTTCCGCATTCTTGGTTAATGAGGAGGAGGGCAAAGAATTAAGCTCACCTCCTCACACCATGATCCAAATTGTGCTCCCTTCCCAACCTCCCACCATATTTCTCAAGAAATATAAATATGTCAGGACTTCCAAACCCAGAACTCGCACATCGCGTCTTTGTCTGACCTTGAACTATGAATCAGAAATTCCCCATGTTGAATCTTTCCTCTTCCAACATCTCCTGCCTTGGGCTTGGTCAAATGACTCTTACCTTCAGACTATCTTCTGTCCATTTACAATGTTGAGAGACAACCTAATTTAGAGGGTTGTTTTTAAGTATTACAGGAAGACAATAGTTTGAGCTCAAAAGGAATGCCCTCTGCAGTAATTTCAACAGTCCATGCAAAGTCCATGGCTGTATTCCCATAAGGGATTTTAATCCATTTCCATGACTTTTCCCTAACGGTTAAGTTCTGTGCTACATTTGAGCTTGCATGCAATGCAAAAGCCACTTCTGGAACTATGGTGGAATTTAGTGCAAATTTAGCACTCATTTTCATATTGTTTGCAAACAGATTTTTTTTCCCCTTGAAGGAAATAACATGGAAATGAGCACTGGACTTTCACTGTAGTTGCAGAAGTGGCTTTCACATTGTGTGAAAGCTCAAATGTAGTATGGAAATCTTTGTGAGCATGGAATAAACTGCCATGTGCACGGAGTCTATATAAGAGCACAAGAAGAGCTTGCTGGATGATGGCCAATGGCCCACCTAGATCAGCATCCTGTTCTCACAGTGACCAACCAGATGGCTGGGGGAAACCTACAAGCAAGACCTGAGCATAAGAGCATTCTCCCTTCCTGCAGTTTCCAGCAACTGGTACCGAGAAGCGTTACTGCCTCCAACCATATATAAATTCTGAGTGTGATGATTAATCAGTCAGATGGGAGCTGTGCTGGAGAATTGCTTGGTGCAGACATCTAAATGACATTTGCACTCCGAGTCTCCCACTCCTTCAAACCTATCCTTTGCTGTAACTGACTGCTTCAGTTGTTGCTGTTTACAATTTAAAAAAAATTAAAAAAACACTCTGGCTTTTATTTGACATACAGTGGTACCTCAGGTTAAGTACTTAATTGGTTCCAGGGTGCCATTTGCACCCCGAAAAGTACTTAACCCGAGTGGTGATAGCACACATGCACGAAGCACTGATAGAGTGCTTCTGCACATGCACAAAGTGTGCAGATCGCTTCTGCGCATGCGCGTGTGGCGGAACCCGGAAGTAAAGACTTCTGGGTTCACGGAGTACTTAACTTGAAAGTACTCAACCTGAAGCATACTTAACCTGAGGTATGACTGTATTAAACTGTTTGGTAATGGTATTTTGATGCATTTTGTAGCTCCAGGGAAAGAAAAACCAAGGCCACCTTGATATTGGTTCAGGTATCATAATTCATTTCTCAGAAGGCTACAAGCCATTAATAGCAGGAACGTCTCTCAGAATGTTTTTCCAGTTGGGCCATTCCCAGGGACGTCGATTACAGCTAGTTAATGATTACCGTGAATTTGCATCACTCCTGGAAAGAAACACACAAGATTATTGTTTCGGCAGAATACGTTCTTCTGTTTTATGGAAATGGCTTTCTATTTACGTTCTTCTTTCCTCATTCTTTCCCTTTTGCCAGTACTTGAAAGGTTAGGGGTAAGGACAGTGGGCTAGCAGGAGGCTAATGCCCAATCCTTTAAGTGCCTCCTTTAAAGAAGATTATTGGACATCCAATTTGCAAAGGAGAAACTCCAATTCTAAAATAATCTGTAGATTCCAGTCTTATTATTATACTGAATAGCTGCTTGGAATCGGTCCTTCTTATAACCGGGTGTATATTTCAAGGAACTGGGAAGTCAAAAGCAGTTGGGCACAAAGCTAGTAGGTGTTAAAATATCTGTGTAGCAGAAAAAAAAGAGGACTTCAAACAGATTATGGAATTGAACTTTAATCCTACCGGGAGACTGTTGGGTAGCAGGATTTTGGCATAGGTAGCCATAGCATGGGATGTTTGCCCTTGAGTGCAGTGTTTTCAGACACTATTATAATCTGCTCTATGTGAGCTGTTTTAGTATTAGTCACTGTCAGGATGACTTTTAGAGGTTGCTGCGGTAACATGCAGAGTCAGCATAGCCTACAGGATAAATAAAGGCAGTTAATGGGTTCCAGTCCTAGTCATGAGTGACACAGACACACTACAGTATGTGGCTTTGGGGGAAGTCACTTAGCCTCCCTGCCCTTCCTCTGCCATCTTGATTCTTGAGATCGCATATAGAATCATAGAGTTGGAAGAGACCACAAGGGCCATCCAGTCCAACCCCCTGCCAAGCAGGAAACACCATCAAAGCATTATTGACATATGGCTGTCAAGCCTCTGCTTAAAGACCTCCAAAGAAGGAGACTCCACCACACTCCTTGGCAGCAAATTCCACTGTTGAACAGTTCTTACTGTCAGGAAGTTCTTCCTAATGTTTAGGTGGAATCTTCTTTCTTGTAGTTTGAATCCATTGCTCCGTGTCCGCTTCTCTGGAGCAGCAGAAAACAACCTTTCACCCTCCTCTATATGACATCCTTTTATATATATTTGAACATGGCTATCATATCACCCCTTAACCTTCTCTTCTCCAGGCTGAACATACCCAGCTCCCTAAGCCGTTCCTCATAAGGCATTGTTTCCAGGCCTTTGACCATTTTGGTTGCCCTCCTCTGGACACGTTCCAGCTTGTCAGTACCCTTCTTGAACTGTGGTGCCCAGAACTGGACACAGTATTCCAGGTGAGGTCTGACCAGAGCAGAATACAGTGGTACTATTACTTCCCTTGATCTAGACGCTATACTCATATTGATGCAGCCCAGAATTGCATTGGCTTTTTTAGCTGCTGCATCACACTGTTGACTCATGTCAAGTTTGTGGTCTACCAGGACTCCTAGATCCTTTTCACATGTACTGCTCTCCAGCATTTCTCTGATGAAAATGAGGACATCCTATTCCACAACAACAACAACAACAACACGCCCATCTGACTGGGTTGCCCCAGCCACTCTGGGCAGCTTCCAACATGTATAAAAACGCAATAAAACATTAAGCATTAAAAAACTTCCCTATACAAGGCTACCTTCAGATGTCTTCTAAAGGTTGTATTGTTACTTATCTCCTCGGCTCGGGGGTTGCATAACTCCATACCCTCCAACATTTCTCCCAATGAAAATAGGGATGTATATGAAAATAGGAAAAGCAGGACATTCTGGGATCAAATCAGAAACCGGGATGACTCCTGTAAACCTGGAAATAAGGGATATTTGGAAGGTCCGAGATAGGCACCTTTAATGTTGATGAGGGTGGGTGGGGGTTTGAGGGAGAGAATAAAAGGGATTTGCACAAACATTGACTTTTCTCACATCCTTTTTCTTCCCTACCCAGCAAATGGCCAGGGAAGGAGCAGATCCCTTTCCCCAGAGGTCTGACCTAAAATTAGACCAAGGCTGAGGGCCATAGGCTGAGGCCCATATGCAGTGAAGGTTGCCTGCTCCTGCTTTTAGGAGTGATTGATTGGTTTCACAATTCTATTCATGGGAATCTGATGGCAAAACTCCTTGCAATATGTCTTATCAGCACGACAAATAACACCATTGTCTTTCCACCAAAGGGCTTGGAATTCTACTTTCTCAGTACATCCTTCGTAATGCAGGACAGCCTTGGCTAAAGTGCTTCTGCTTTGGTTGTCTCGGTCTCAGTGTCAGAGAGTCCGAGTAGTCATTGGAAAAAATGGGGCTTCAATCATGGGTCCAGTGTTTTATCTATGGTGAGGAGCCACCAGTACATCTCAGGGAGTTGACTTTCTGGAGCTAAATGCTTCAGCTGTAACACACCTGTTTTAATAATATACTATCAGTGATATGCTGTTGCCACACACAAAAATGGTTTAATGACTTCCAAGGAAATAATTAGCTGATGACTCAAATGGTAAACATGTCAAGCAAGGGAAAGGCAGTTTGAACAAGAGCTGTGGCATGTTTATTTTTTCCAGTGCTTTTTATTTTATTTTTTTTAGTTCTGTTTAGAGAACTGAGAAGACAGTCTGATCCTCTGTTTTCCAAGGAGTTGCCTCTTCTCCCTTAAATAATAATTTAAAAAACCACAACTCTCTCTGTTGCTTTTTACATGATGCAAAAGGCCAGAGAAGCAGCTTTTCTCATTTGCTTACATAGGTATATATATATGAATGTATGCAAAAATGTCTGTACTACCAACGTTAGGAAGAACATGCCAGTGAACAGCATGAAATCAATAAATTTTATTCTTGACTCTATGCTGTTCATTAGTGTGATATTTTCCATTCATAAAACAAGTGCAAATTAGGCCACAAATCAGAAGCTTAATGCACCAACATAGCTGGCCAAAAGTATCTATAGATTTAAATAAATTCATAAAATAATAAAAATGATATATTTATATGGTTTCCCCCCTTCCCTCACTTCTCTCCTTTTTCTTCTTTGTGTGTGTGTGTATATATATGTATATGTATATGTATATATATGTATATATATATATATATATATATATATATATTATATACACACACACACACACACACACACACACACACACACACATATATATATATATATATATATATATATATATATATATATATAATTTCTTTTCTCAGTTATTAACAGATCTATAATATTCTAACAGATGGATTCATGATTTGATTTGTGATCTGTGTCTCTTTTCCCTCTTCATTCATTTTCAGCTTTTTGATTAGATATGTACTTTCACAATGCGGTGATGAGATAATGCTACTAAATCTTTCTGATTGCATGACGACACAGGACTCAGCAACACCGATTTTTAAAAAAGCGCTTTATATGTGTTATAACATTGTGACACCAGATGGTGCTGTGGAGTCCCTTCTTTTGCCAACGTGATATTCCTTTATGAAGTTTAGAACGTGTTTTCCTGAAATGCTTTTTTGATGCGTCTAGATCCAGCCATAGAAACATATTTTTGAGCAATAAAAAAGAGATAAATACATAGCAAACACAGGGAGCTTAGGAAGAGAATTAAGCCCAGGTGGAATCCTTCAGTATATCTCAGCATTTATTTTGACAAGCCACATTTTCCTGAAACTTTCCCCAACGTCACAGAAAATAAAAAGTGAATGTCTCCAATGTGCTTTCGCTGGCATCTGAAAGATGGTGTAAGTGCTTGCTAACACCTCTGCAAAAAGTGTTGCCAAGTCAGAAAGGTGGAGCTCTGAACCATCATTAATCAGGTTTTGTAACTCTGTTGGTGCAGTGATTAGCCATGACATGTTGAGTCAAGTGGCCTCTGCTTTCATGTACCCAAATACTAAATCTCACCATCGAACCTTTTATTAAAATCAAATGCTCTTTTGTTGAAAGAGCCGTTGTGTTTGGGTTTTGTTGTTGCTGTTAGTTTTCTACAACAGGGTTAGCTGGACTTCGTTTTCCCTTGCCAGAGCAGCTGATGGTCAAGGATGATGGGAGCTGCAGCCCCACAACATCTGGAAGACTACAGTGTCTCCACCCTTGCTTTACAGTAGCACTTACGGGAGTTGCCTTAGGGCGAAATCTGTTTTCCTTTGATCAAAGGAAAACATGAGTGTGTTCAAAGAATATTTAGAAAGGAGAGTTAACTCTAACACAACACAGCACAATTACTGTAACTGTGGGTCAGGGAACTTCTGGTTTTAATCTTGTACATCATGAAACTCCTTGTTTTAAGGAATTCATCATGCACCATCTTGAGGTAGAATTAGGGCCTCCTCAATCCTCTCATGCAAACGGCAAATAAAGAGCTATAACAAAGTAATAAACTTAAAACAAAAGGGTTAAAATGGCAGATGAGCAGAATTAGATTATCATTAAAATTGTGGGTGCTAGGGAGAAGTCCTCGCAAACATTTAACAAAGAGACGGGGAGCCTGTGGACCGCCTTACATTATTGGACTACAACTCCCATCATTCCCGACTATTGTTCATGCTGGTAGGGGATGATGGGAGTTGGAGTCCAACAACCTTTGGCGACCCACAGATTCCTCAACCCTGGTTATAACAGTTTACTAGCATACCAAGGTGCAAAATTATAAAATGCCCTTCGCTGTAGAAAAGACACTATGGGTTGCTGAAGGAACATGCACGACCCTGAGTGCAGTCCTGTGAAGGCTGAGGCTGCTAAGCTAAAAAAAAAAAAACCAACATAAATTAAATTAAATTTGAAAGGCAAGGGAATTGCTTCACGCCCACAGTAGTACATTTCCTTGGAGTCAGAGCAAAGTGTTAGAAACAGCTGACTCATTAAGTAGACAATGAGTCAGAGCTGCATCTTTTAAAACTTCTCACACAAAGATTGCCTTGTGCAGAAAGAAGCACATTGGTGGTGCAGATGGGTGGGAAGTCGGTGGATGCAGGGGCTGTTAGAAAATTGGCAACACCAATACAATTTGCTACCAGCAGACTGTGCACACCTTGCCAGTGGTTTTATGCAAACATTGGGTTCTCATGTGTATATAGAGGCATGTTATTTGCAAACAGTGAGGAGGTGTAGGCTTTGTCCCGGGATTCCAGAAGCTTGTTGCATAGTGACATGCTCTTTCCTTTACATTGCACTGAGATGGCTAAACTCCAAGCCAAACTGGGTGCTCAACACCTTTTGCTCTTGCTGTGCAGAGGTGTTCCCCATATGTCGGCTTGCATTCATTCTGGTGATTCATTCCTTGTTCCGTTTCCCTTTTCGCCTTTTCCTAATCTAGTACTTACTTGAGGTGGCAGTTGAGTTTATTTGGCCCACTTTCTCCTTATGACTAAACCAGGGGTAGGCAACCTAAGGCCTGTGGGCCGGATGCGGCCCAATTGCCTTCTCAATCCGGACCCATGGATGGTCTGGGAATCAGCGTGCTTTTACATGAGTAGAATGTGTGTTTTTATTTAAAACGCATCTCTGGGTTATTTGTGGGGCATAGGAATTCGTTCATTTCCCCCCTCAAAATATAGTCCAGCCCGCCACATGGTTTGAGGGTCAGTGGACCGGCCCACGGCTGAAAAAAACTTGCTGACCCCTGGGCTAAACTTTGCTCACATACATTCACTTCTATGGATTAAGGAAGGTCAGAAAGAAGAGCTGATGGGGAGAGAAAGTGCCTTGGTCCTGTGACCAAATGTCTGAACCTGACACCGGGTTGGATTGGCACCACATTCTGGGCAGGGGACTAATGTGGGATAGGAAGATAAAAGGAAGGCATGGAAAGCAGACTCAGGGGATAGAAAGCAGGAAACCCAGCTGCAGGAAATCCAGGATGGGTTTGCCCTCCACTGGAAAAGGGACCCATGGTTTGTGGCCCATGTCTGTCATCTCTCGCCATCTCCCTCTTTGCCTCCCCTAATGGCACCTAGAACAGCCCACCTGAAGCAAACTGCCACACCTTGCCTCTTGGCAGGGCTACCTCTGAATCCCTGCATAAGGAAAAATGTTTTAGCTCCTCTGATTCAGGTGGTGACTAGGGAGTAAGATATTTCAGCTGTGATGCCACAGTTATGGAATTCCCTCCCCCATTGAAGCATACCCATTGCGAACTCTGTTATCTTTTTGATACTGAGGTGGGGGAAAAAACATTTCTGTTCTCCCTGGCTTTATAATTACCTCTTATATACCTGTGGATTTATTATATAATTTGCCATGTTGTCGTTGTATGTAGAGATTTTTGTATTCCTGTTAGGTTTTCCTTGTTACATTTTATCATTTAAAATTTGTGTTGTAATCTGTCCTGGGAGAGATATCATGAATGGGTGGCATAAAAGTGTTCTGGATAAATAAAAAGTCAACGAGATGACATACTCTGGAACTCTGGAACTCTTCGTTCCCATGGCTAAGAGAAAGCTTTGAGTCTTAACTGTTTAAACAAGCCATGCAATCAGATAATACCCTCTCAGATAATCAGAGAGAGAGAGAGAGAGAGAGAGAGAGAGAGAGAGAGAGAGAGAGAGAGAGAGAGAGAGAGAGAGAGAGAGGAGAGAGAGGAGAGAGAGAGGAGAGAGAGGAGAGAGAGAGAGAGAGAATCTGCATTGATATTGTTTGCTGTGTTCTTCATAGGAACGTTTTAACAGGTTTATTCCATAGGCTGATGTACACAGTCTGAATGGACCAGGAGGCTGGGAAAAGGTGAAGTTGGATTAGATCCAACTTCAGCTAAAGAAAAGAAAAGACTTGCGTCATTGGTCTTCAGGACTTATTCTACAAACAATAACTGGCAAGTTAAGGGAAGGAGGGGGGAAATACTTCAGGACAGCAGCATATTGGCTTCATAACGCCAGTCTGACGATTGCCTATATACAGGTACATTGTTAGCACCTGTTTTTTCTTTCTTAATGAGAGGTAGATGTCAGATTAGGACACAATTCTTAACACACTGGTAAACAGGCATCTTAATCAGGGACTGCTTTGCAGCAGAAGTAAAGGTAAAGGGTAAAGGGACCCCTGACCATTAGGTTCAGTCGTGACCAACTCTGGGGTTGCGGTGCTCATCTCGCGTTATTGGCCGAGGGAGCCGGCATACAGCTTCCAAGTCATGTGGCAAACCAGAGCAGCGCACGGAAACGCCGTTTACCTTCTGTCCTGCTTCTCTTGTGCTCATTTTCTGCAGGAAGACACACACGGAGAGGGGATGAGATTCAAATGTAAAGGTCTTAACAGGATGGCAGACTCTGACCTTCACCATCTTCTTTCTCCCATAAGGAGTCAGAAGGGGGGGTAAGGCTTTTATTTTTTCAGCTGGAACTCACTGGAACTCAGTTCTGGCCCTCTCAAGTGGGTGCCACTGCCATTATAAGAGAACAAGGGAGGTGTTCATGGTGAGTTCAGATGCCTTTTGAAGAAACCCAGCCACTGCTCTTTCAGGTATAGTTGTAACGTAGTGAAACCAATTTGTCCGCAGAGCTAGGAGCTCATAAATTCGGCTCGCCCAGCCTTTTTGCGACTGCAGATTAGAATTTTCTAGTTGTGATATGAGGACAGTTCCCACAGGAACTGATTATTATCTCTTGAAAGAAGTCACAGCTTTTTTTGCAGCCTGTGTTAGCCTATTAGAAAGCGAGTGAGCTGAAGGGAGATATTTCTTCCCTGTTCGCAGGATGTCAGCACTGTATTAAGTTCATGGCAAGAAAAACACTCTTGAGGAAAAGCAGATATCAAGGGCCTTTGAATGCATGTGAATCCATAAACTTTTAAGATTAGAAGGAAGAAGGAAGAAACAGTGGTGGGTTGGTCCCATGAGTGACCCAGGGGGGCAGCTGCTCCACCTAAATCAGTAAAAATAAATACAAATAAATACAAATCTGAAGTTCTGCCCCCTGCAACAAAATCCTGCTCCCCCCCCCAACAAAAATCCTGGCTACACCCATGTTTGGTCCTGATTTTTTTTTAATTCATACTTTCTTTCAGGTAATAATCATGAGATAATGACTTCATCAGAGGTCACACAGTTCTAACCACCAGAATTTGAGGATGCTGAAATTGTACATACAAAAATGAAACAATAATCCACAGGTGTCAAACACAAGGCCCGGGGGCCAAATCCAGCCCGCCAGACCTCCTCATGTGGCCCGCCGAACGCCCCAGCCAGCGGGACCCAGCAGCGGGACCTTGCTGCTGAAGTGCTGCGCCGACAAAGCGCCGACAAACAGCTGAGGCCTGGGGGGGGTAGAAAGGCGGCTGGAGCAGCGCTGCGTGGAGCACCCCGAGCCACAGCAGGAGAAGGAGGAGGCAGCTTGCCAGGTCAGCGCCCAGCAGCGCCGCACGGAGAGTCCCGAGCCTCAGCAACGCAGCAGTGCTCTGTAGCACTTTGAATCCTCCTCCTCCTGCCACGGCTCGGCGCCTGGAAACGGCTGCTGCTGCTGCTGCTGAAGCACAGACAAAGCACCCAGCAGCGCCGCGTGGAGGAGCAGGAGGATTCAAAGTGCAGCCAGCAGCAGCAACGCTCCCAGAGACTCGGGGCGCTCTGCGCACGCTGCTGGGTGCCGACCCAAGCCTCTGGGAGCCGGCAGGAGGAGGAGAAGGCTTGCCGGGTCGTCACCCAGCAGTGCGCGCGGAGTGCCCCGAGTCTAGGCGCATTGTGATGACCCAGCAAGCCTCCTCCTCCTCCTGCCGGCTTCCAGAGGCTTTGGGGCGCTCTGTGTGCGCTGCTGGGTGAAGACCCGGCTAGCCTCCTCCTCCTCCTCCTGCCGGCTTCCAGAGGCTTCGGGGCGCTCTCTGCGTGCTGCTGGGTGCCGTCCCAAGCCTCTGGGAGCTGGCAGGAGGAGGAGAAGGCTTGCCGGGTCGTCACCCAGCAGCGCGCGCGGAGCGCCCCGAGTCTCTGGGAGCATTGCTGCTGCTGGCTGCCGGAGGCTAGGGGCGCTCTGCGCGCGCTGCTGGGTGACGACCCAGCAAGCCTCCTCCTCCTCCTGCCGGCTCCCAGGGGCTTGGGTCGACACCCAGCAGCGCACGCAGAGCACCCCCGAGCCTTATTCAAACCAACTTTAAAGGAGAACACATTTTTTTTAAAAAAATCAGAAGTAACATGGTCATAAAACCACATCTAAAAAGTCTGGGGTAATACAACGTTTTCACCTGGTACCAAAAAGAAGAAAAAAAGACTCAGGTCCAGATGAATCTCTGTGCATGCTGCTGGAACCACTTGCAGTAATAATAATAAAAAGACACCCACCGAAAATAAGCCACCCTGTGTTTTTTGAGGAAACAAAGTTATAAGACGGTGTCTTAAAAAAGGGAAAACACGGTAGGATGCTGCTTTATACTTCTGGCCCTTAAACCCTGGAACCAGGAGAGCAGCTCCAGTGAGTCAACCTCAGCCAGTCCCTTTGGTGAAGGGTGGTGGCTCACTGGCAGAACATCTGTCCTGCATGCAGAAGGACCCCAGCATCTCCAGGTACCAGTAGCTCTGCAAAGCTCCTGCATGAAACCCTAGCGAGCCTCCACCACCCAGTGCAGTTACCAAAAATCATTTTTCGATAAATTGTACAATAATTGTACATTTGAATATCTACTTGCCATTATTCTGACTATGTTAGTTATTACTTACATTATTACAAAAAACAGTAATAATTGAATGCAGTGACAATAATTTATGATAATAAAGAGTGGACACATAGTCCTACAGATACTACCGGCCCTTTGAGGGTGACCAAACTGCTGATGCGGCCCCCGATGAATTTGAGTTTGACACCCCTAATGTATTTTATATTTAAAAAACCCAAGTATAGCTCTCTCTCTCTCTTTCTCTCTCTCTCTCGATTAATGATAAGCACACAATGGGTCAAACTATGTAGAACATCTTTAGCTTACCACAAAGTAGCATCATTCACCTTTAAGACTTTTTGCTTTGCCATCAATGTAACACAATGAGGTAACAATGGCCACATAGCAGGGAGAGGGGCCTAAATTTTACACACTGAATCAAATTAACCCATTACTTCTTTGAGTACAGGCTTCTCAGACAAATAGGCTTTGGTTTTAAGCAATGTAACTACATGCCAACTATGCCAGAAATGGATACAGTATTTCTTTGTAAACCAGCCACTGTGTTTTCCATATCTCAGGTCAATTCCAGCAACTAGTCCCACAGTGACATCCCAGCAAAAATGTTCTGTAGGCATGACACAGGAAAGAGGACATGAACCTAGGGGTGGAAGTTCTGCTTCCTTGCCAGATTTTGGAGATCCTTGGTCAAGATCCTTAATCTAGAAGAGGTAAGGGTTGAAAAGTGAGAATTCTCTCATGCTGCCTCAGGCTCTGTTGGGTGCTCCATGAAAGAGTGTGGTTGTGGAGCAATTAAGGAGCAATTCCTTTGGCTCCTTCCTCTTGAGCCAACTTTGCCCTGGCTTTACAGTACAGAGAATGTCCCTCTTGCCAATCATTACCAGAAGTATCCCTAAGAAGGGAAATAAACATTTAATAACTAGTTGTTGCACAAGCCACACCTTGTTCTTGAGGAGCTCTATAAACACCCTAGCAGTGGTCAGGTTGATGAGTCTGACCACAAGAAGGGCCTGAAAAATTTACAAGAGCGGGATCAATATACTTCCCACCCGACAGATTCAATTGACCCACTACTAGGCTGGACTGACTAGATGATATCCTTCTAGGATTTCACTTGCCAGACAGGTCACTCTTTTTATATACATGCAATATTGAAATGCTTTTGTGAGTCATTTAGAGGTTTATCGTTTGCTTGGCGCTGGGAGAGCTCATTGTTGATTTTCTGAAAAGGAATTATTTGTACTTCAATTAGTAAAATATACTGAATTCATTAGCCATACTGGCCATAGTCCAGAGAAGCAGACACCTCAGATCTCGGTGCTCAACTTTGATTTCTTCTTCTTTTTAATCACAGGTTCTCCTCTTCTTCTGCATACTGCATGCCACTTGTTAAATTCATTCCCCCTTTTTACAAGCCCCAACAGAATACACACAATGTCAGGAATCTTATGGTTCTGAAAGTGGCTGCTCTGTGTGTTGACACAGAACCAGGAGAGAAATGTGATCTACTTCACCTTTTACCTTATTTGTGCACCCCCAAACCATACAAGCACCAAAGCGCTGCATTATATATATATATATATATATATATATATATATATATATATATATATATATGAGAAATCTTCACTTCAAATTTTTCAATGCAGTTCTGCAACCCAAAACTGCATTGCAAACTTTGAAGTGAGAATTTCAAAAAAAAATAATTGCAGCGCTTTGGTGTGTATATGCTTTGGGGAAGCACGAATTGGGTAAAAGGTGAAGTAAACCAAATTTCTGCATATATACACACACACACACACACACATATATATACACACACACACATTTTATTTATATATATATATATATATATATATATATATATATATATATGCACACACACTGTGTGTGTGTGTGTGTGTGTGTGTGTGCATTGCATAAAAATTGTACCGGCTAACATTCTCCTTTCCCTTCCTCCTCCACAGCAAACACTCTGTGAGGTGAGTGAGAATGAGACTTCAGAAAAGTGTGTCTAGCCCAAGGTCACCCAGTGGCTGCATGTGGAGGAGCAGGGAATCGAACCCGGTTCCCCAGATTACGAATCTACCACTCTTAACCACTACACCACACTGGCTCTCACTGGCTGAAGACTGGAAGAACAGGAAACCCAAAGTAACAGATTAGTCCAGGGGGCAGCAAACTTTTTCAGGGGCTGGTCCACTGTCCCTCAGACCTTGTGGGGGGGCCAGACTATATTTTTAGGGGGGGGGGATGAATTCCTGTGCCCCACATTTGCACTTTAAATAAAAGCACACATTCTACTCATGTAAAACACACTGATTCCCGGACCATCTGTGAGCCGGATTGAGAAGGCAATTGGGCCGGATCTGGCCCCCAGGCCTTAGTTTGCGTACCCATGGATTAGTCCAGGCATCCCCAAACTGCGGCCCTCCAGATGTTTTGGCCTACAACTCCCATGTTCCCTAGCTAACAGGACCAGTGGTCGGGGAAGATGGGAATTGTAGTCCAAAACATCTGGAGGGCCGAAGTTTGGGGATGCCTGGATTAATCCATCCCTGGTGGTGAGCTGTCAGAACTGTTGCTTATAACATTTCTGTGGGCACTAAAGTGTTTTTAGGATGTGAATTGGCCCCATTCACTCATGCAAGCCATTGGGCACTCCTAGACAGGAAAAGTTATAAACGGCTTACCGTCTGAGCCAAGATCTTGTCTGAGCAACAGAGTCTTTCTAGTCATGGTGTGTTTCTGTCCCCATTTTCACCATACGTTTAAAGTAGTATCACACTACTTAGAATAGTTCTGGCTTCCCCCAAAGAATCCTGGTAACCGTAGTTTGCTAGGGGTGGTGTGAACTAAGGGTTATTAGGAGTTAGGGATGCAGGTGGCGCTGTGGTCTAAACCGCTGAGCCTCTTGGGCTTGCTGATCAGGAGGTCGGTGGTTCGAATCCCCGCAACAGGGTGAGTTCCTGTTGCTCTGTCCCAGCTCCTGCCAACCTAGAAGTCCAAAAGCATCCCAGTGCAAGTAGACAACACTGTGGCAGGAAGGTAAATGGCATTTCTGTGTGCTCTGGTTTCCATCACGGTGTTTCGTTGTGCCAGAAGTGGTTTAGTCATGCTGGCCACATGACCTGGAAAGCTGTCTGTGGACAAACGCCAGCTCCCTCGGCCTGAAAGCGAGATAAGCACCACAACCCCATAGTCGGCTTTGACTGGACTTAACCGCCCAACGGCCCTCCAGATGTTTTGGGCTACAATTCCCATCATCCCTGACCACTGGTACTGTTAGCTAGGGATCATGGGAGTTGTAGGCCAAAACATCTGGAGGGCCACAGTTTGGGGGTGCCTGTGTTAGGAGTTCCTTGGGAAGAGGCATTGACTGCTAAACCACTCTGGGAATGGTAGCTCTGTGAGGGGAATAGGGGTCTCCTAAAAACTCTCAGCGCCCTTAACAAACTACAGGCATCATGAATGTTTAAATTGTTATGATACTGCTTAAAATGCACAGTACAGATGTATCTCTTGAGTCTTCATCAACTACCAACACACATTGCTACTGTTGCCAAGATATTTTTCTGCAAATAAAGTATACAGTGGAACCTCGGTTTATAAACACCTCGGTTCATGAGTTTTCGGTTTACGAACGCCGCGGACCCATCTGGAACGGATTAATTCACTTTCCATTACTTTCAATGGGAAAGTTTGCTTCAGTTTATGAACGCTTCAGTTTATGAACAGACTTCCGGAACCAATTACACCCATGCTTCGGGTTAAGTACGCTTTAGGTTGAGTACTCCGCGGACCCGTCTGGAACGGATTAATCCACTTTCCATTACTTTCAATAGGAAAGTTCGCTTCAGTTTATGAACGCTTCAGTTTATGAACAGACTTCCAGAACCAATTGTGTTCATAAACCGAGGTACCACTGTATCTATGGCTTTTGTTTAAGAATTTGATAGTTTTCAAAACAGCCAATTCAAGCTAAGCACAAAGAGTCTGGCAGCACCTTACAGGTGAATAGATTTTGTGGGAGTGTGTGCAGTATTAGATTTAATGGTTGGGGATTGTTTCAGTATTCCAAATGTTAGCAGCTGCTTGGATTGTGATTGCAAAAAAACTCAGAAAAGCCCAACAGCCCTGTCAATTGATGACAGGCCGAAGAGGATCTGGAATTTTACAGTAATGAATAAAACAACGAGTTACAGATGATTATGGGAGGCTAGAAGTCAAACAACTGAGATATTTCAAAAGATTTGGACACTGTTTGGAATCAAAAGAATATTGAGGAGATGTTTATTATGGAAATAGTAAGCACCATATGATTTGTATTGGTGTTGTAAACAGAATTAAGTAATAACAATAAATATTTGAACTGTTTAAATAGACAGAATATGGAACACAGATTTTATTTATAAATTGTAACGGTTCTTGGTTGCATTCCAGTCTCATGCTTTCCTAAGTGAAGGATTTCTAAATGAACTTTCAGATCCCCAAGGATTTAAAAACAAACGTTCAAATTCTGAAGCGGATTATTTAAATAGGTTGCCCAAAGCCAGGACCAAACCATGCAGGGTGTATTGCCACCCCAGGTAGCTGCTGTACAACACGGATGTAGTAATCATCAAGTTCATTCCAGTGGATTAAGAAGGTTTCAGGCTAAATATACGAGCTGAAGACCTGGTACACAGTCCCCTCTCAATGCAAGGCCCAACCCTCCTGTTAGGCAGGGTGAGGTCACAGCCCCAGGCAGCAGATTTGGGGTATCACGAAAGGGCAACACACTGTTAGTTATTGATAATTATTGTACTTCTACTACCAGGGAGGAGGAGGGATTGTGGGAGTTTCTTCCTTAGTTGCCGAAATAACGTGGAGAGTCTTAAGTACCTACTTGGGGTTTCCAATTGCTTCTCCACCTCAGGCAGAGCTTTCTCTTTTACCCCTAGCTGCCTGGGATCTCTCTGTTCTCTGAAAGTGCTAGAACTACAACATGCAGGAGACACACTCCACGGATTAATGGGGTGTTTTGCTATAACTGCCCACCTAGCAGTTCGAAAGCATGTCAAAGTGCAAGTAGATAAATAGGTACCGCTCCGGCGGGAAGGTAGACGGTGTTTCCATGCTGCTCTGGTTCGCCAGAAGAGGCTTAGTCATCCTGGCCACATGACCTGGAAGCTGTCTGCGGACAAACGCCGGCTCCCACGGCCTATAGAGTGGGATGAGCGCCACAACCCCAGAGTTGTCCACGACTGGACCTTACGGTCAGGGGTACCTTTACCTTTACTTTTACTTTGCTATAACACCCACCCATTTCTATACATTTCCCATCCAAAGCCATAAGAATTCTCTCTCACAGTGTTGATATTGATGGTTCCTTCTTAATCCACTGGAATGAACTTGATGATTACTACATCCGTGTTGTACAGCAGCTCTTGAGATTCTTAAAATATCTATGGCTTGGAATGACTGCACTGCATTGAATTTGTCTCGTTTTCTTCTTCTAAATCAGGCATCCCCAGACTCTGGCCCTCCAGATGTTTTGGACTACAATTCCCATCATCCCTGACCACTGGTCCTGTTAGCTAGGCATCATGGGAGTTGTAGGCCAAAACATCTGGAGGGCCACAGTTTGGGGATGCCTGTTCTAAACAATAGCCATGGGGCCTTCAACCAGGTTCAGTGGGGTGCAAGGGTACCAACTTTAACAAAATATTGGGGGGCACGTAAGCCCCACCCCACATAATCAATCACACACATCCCATTCGAATGGCATTGCCCATCAACTTTGGGGAGCGGTCACCACAAATATTTTAGGGGGGGTGAAGAGACCTCAGCCCCTAGAGGTTAGCTCAGGGGTCAGCAAACGTTTTCAGCAGGGGGCCGGTCCACTGTCCCTCAGACCTTGTGGGGGGCCGGACTTTATTTTGAAAAAAATATATGAATGAATTCCTATGGCCCACAAATAACCCAGAGATGCATTTTAAATAAAAGGACACATTCTACTCATGTAAAAACATGCTGATTCATGGACCATCCGCGGGCTGGATTTAGACGGCAATTGGGCCGCATCCGGCCCCCGGGCCTTAGTTTGGGAACCCCTGGGTTAGCTGCTATGGTGGAGTGTATGTGTTAGACATAGTTCCTCATTGCTGCCAAGTTGTTGTGGACGTTGTCAGATATTAAGCTTGGGGACTTATCATAAGAAATCATGATACCATATTATGATGGTAGTGTTTATTTGGAAGTCCCAGGTGTCAGAAGTAAGAAGCATTTATTCTCCAATGGAATCTGATCATGTACCTCAAAGTCCATGGAGGGTGCTAGCTTGGGCAAATGGGTTTCTGGACTTGCTTCATTTTCCTCAGTGGTTGCACATATGCATGTTTGTAACAGTTGTCTAAGGATGTGCTTGGCTAGCAATTGCGGAATATTCTGCCTATTATTATCTCAGGACCGAAGATCCCTCAGCGAAACCTTTCATCCTCTGGTTGCTGACTGGTGAAGTCCGTTGTCTCAAACACCACTCGCCACACCTCTGAATGAAAGCAATTGTCTTCCTGACAGAAGCGACACAATCGTTGCTTGCCAGCTAAATAGTTCTCATATTTCCCTTGCAAACAGAGCAGCTATGGAAAGGCTGCCAGCAAGATGGCTGGGGATCTTCTGAAAGTGAGGGGAAGGCAAACACGCACAAACGAGGGCTATTATTGTGTGGGTGAAGTAGAGAAAAAGAATTCAAGTCCTCACAGCTGAAGGGCCTTTGGATGCTCAAGGTGAAATGAAGCTCACATTTGTTTCAATTGTCTCTGTTTCTATTGTTGTAGATTGGGGGCAACCACACCCCTAAACCATAGCTGTCAACCCTCCCTTTTTTTGTGTGGGAAACTCCCTTATTCCAAGCCACAGCTGTCGGCCTTCCCTTTTTTTGCTGGAAATTCCCTTATTCCAGTGCCGTTTCCCGCTGCTATCCTGGATTGTTAGATATACCGTAGACCAGGCTTCCCCAAACTCCAGCCCTCCAGATGTTTTGGACTACAATTCCCATCATCCCTGACCACTGGTCCTGTTAGCTAGGGATCATGGGAGTTGTAGGCCAAAACATCTGGGGGGCCGCAGTTTGGGGATGCCTGCCGTAGACTGCCCCCAGTACAGGTGAGGCTGCTGCTGATCCCTTATTTTCAAATCCGAAAGTTGACAGCTATGCCATAAACCCTAAAAACTAATAAGTGGTTGGATTTTGATTGTTTGGGATGTGAAGGAAGAAATACAAGCTGCAGAGGAATTCCTGAACTAGCCTATGCAAAAAAACGACCTGGCCATTAAGAAACAGTACAGAGCCATTGGGAGCCCTGGCAATGGAGAACTGTCCTTCCCCCTTGCCCTGAGATGTGAACAGGGTAACTGGGTGTGAGGTGACAGGAAGAGAGTTTTTAGCTGGGTGTTCTGGGAAGAAGAAGAAAGAAGAAAGAGTGGGGCCCATCCTGGGAAGGCTGGCTGGGAGAGATGCCTTGGACTCCATGGCTGCACTGCTGTGGGGGGAAAACACCTCTTGAAATGACCTTGCTGTAAGATCTGAACTCCTTCTGTGCAGACTGAAGATATAAATGGGTGGATAAACCATATTTCTCAAAGCTACAACAGTCTTTGCCATGTCTCAATTCTCCAAAGGAAACACAGACCCTGGGTGAGTGCCTGGAGTCTTTCAGAGAGTGGGGGTGGCAACCAACTTTTGTAACAATATATAGGGTGTCATGGGGGAGTGTCCCACTGTAACAGTTGAAAGAGCTTGTGGGAGAGGGGAGATGAAGCTTCTCCCCTCCTGCACGTTATCTCCTGTTAGCTCAATGTTCCAGGCACTTTTCGTCATTTCCAGCTCGCAGTCAGGAAGGGGGGAAATGTAGCTAGAGTAAGCAATTATGGTGAGGTAAGGCATGTGAGAAGCTTCAGTGCCCCTCTCCCACATGCTAAGGATGGCCATGTGTACTGTTTTACAAAGGGCAGTCCTTTAAGGGCTATCTGGTCCAAGCTTTTAAATAAAAAGCAAGCACAGAAGGTGTAGCGGGAGCCTTGAAGTTGTCCATCTACAGTTAACGTATGGAGAGCAGTCTGAACTGCAGAAATGCAGGCAGTTTCTGCTAAAGCTTCTCAGGTGAGAGGAGGCGTTTTCCTGAGGCAGGTGGTGGCACAAGAGGTCTGTCCCACGACTATATTAGTGGAGCCCAGCAAAGTAAGCCCCCCCCCCCTTTGGTTGTTATAACCAAGTGTTCATAGGCCTTAAGCCTCATTTCTGCCCAGATCTGGCTTTTCAGAAAGCACTAGCTACTTTAATCTGCTTAACTGCAAGTCTTAGAAATATTAAAAGTGTTGCAAATGAATTCAAATAAGAATCTAAAAAGGTTCCAGTTGCCAGCAGTTTTACGGAGCGCTGACATAAAACCCAGAAGAGGATTATCAAACTTTTGCCCTTAGCAGTGAACATGCAGTAGAAGCCAGAATGACTCAGGCAAAACTGAGACACTCATTCCCCCTTTTTTAAAAAATCAATTTGTTCTTTGTGGAGTCGACCGCTCTGTAGACTAGCTTGAGATATGTTGTTGCATAGAGTGCAGCATCAAGGCAGGGGTTTTCAACCAGTGTGCCGTGGTGGCACTCTGGGGTGCCTTGAATGCTGGTCAGGGATGCCGTGGGCAACACTGGCCTCCATCCCTCTTTCCTTCCCTCCCTCCCTCTGATGCCCTCTTGCATCTCTGCCTCCCAAAGGCTTGCACAGCTGTTTGTTGCAGCAACCCTGGCTATAAGCTCCCCAGGGGAATGGTGCCTCTGGGGCTGGTCAGGAGGTGCTGGTTGCCAGGAGCTGAGGCAGCCTCAGAGTAAGCAAGCAAGCAGGCGAGGGAGCCCAGGCAGCCAGTCCACAAGCCCTTGGTTTGGGAATGGACAGACAAGTGGGAGGCTGGGCAGGCATTGCACTGGCCTTTATTGTGCTTGCTGTGTGAAAGGCCTGCCTGGGAGCTGAGTGCCCAGGGCTGAAAGGGAGCCTTTTCACCATGCAGGCCTGGCAGCAACCGCTGCTGCCACTGCTGCCTCCCAAGGTAAGGTATTGGCCACACATTCACCTTTGACCATTCTCCGTTGGGCCACTAAGACTGGAGGCATCCTCTTTCCAGGTGTGTGAGGAGGTACCTCACTTTGGGATGGAGGGGGGGCAGCTCAGAGACTCGAGAGGTAGCACCGGCTGCCCGGAGGACTCCCAAGGAGAGGGGAGAGAAGTGAGGGTGTTCAAAAAAGGGTGAGGGGCTGCCAGCTCTGCAGGTAAGGGGGGACATAACTAGACTCCTGAGCCCCACAGGGGTGCCTCAGAAAGAATGTAGTTGGTTAAGGGAGCTGTGGACTTGAAAAGGTTGAAAACCTCTGCTTTAAGACATTTCGGGGGCCCTCCCCGCCCGCATTTTGGAAACCTTTGGAAATCTAAGAAACTGCCATAGCCACCACAAAATACAGTACTCATTTCATAGATGAAAAACTAACAATCCTCAGGACCTCCCCCCCCCTCCACACACAAAGCAGGCAAAACAAGGAAGAAGTCCACCTCAAAGTCCACCTGTGTTTGATGTTTTAATTTGCCCAGAGTGACTATGGCATGGGTGACATAACAACAACAACCACCACCACCACCCCAAAGAGGCAATCCTGAAGCAAACAACCCCCACAAGTTTATTTATTTCATAGTATTTCTACACTGCTTGATTGTAAGTGGGGGTAAGGTTGGGGAGACAAAAAGACAAAATCAAGTGGGTGTGTGGAATTACAATAGTTTAAAACAGATTTTCCCAAGCTTGGGTCTCCAGCTGAAGGTCTCCCCATTCATGCTTCAATGGCGGCAGGTCTACTCTGAGTTACTGTTGTCTTCCGAAGTTTTACAGCCAAGTTTCAGCCATCTACACCCCAGTCACACCTATGAAACTCAAGTCACCCGGTTACTGTTGCAATGTCACCATCGCGTTTTTCTACTTGATGTTATCTTCTGGCCGGCCCTTTTGGAGTCTCCCATGGAAAAGTACTTCGAATCAGTCCATGAGCAACACACCCACCCCAGTTTTGTTTGAATCAGGTGACTGAATAAGCCGGGGTGCCGAAGATGGAGTCAAATCACCCAGGGGAAAGTACAGCACAGCAGGGTAGGCATTCGATAGCTCAGTTGGTAGAGCATGAGACTCTTAATCACAGGGTCGTGTGTTCGAGCCCCACGTTGGGCAAAAAAAAGATTTCTGAATTGCATCGGTTTGGACTAGGTGGCCCTCGTGGTCCCTTCCAACGCTGCAATTCTATGATTCCCCCGGCCACTGCAAGCACCCCTGTCCCAGCCCCAAGGCTTTGTTTATTTTTCAAGCGACACCGCCAGCAGGAGGAGATGAGCGCGCCTCTCGCCTCGGGTCCCCATCACGTGGGCCGCTGCCGGAGCAGTAGTCAAACTCTCCTCCCGACAGCTGCGGTATGAGGAAGTCGGGGAGAGGCGCGCTCGCCTCGCTGTTCTCCTGATTCCGAGAGCAGCGAGGGCGGAGAAGACGAGGACGTGAGTACCGCGCTGTCCTTGGAGTGCGGGTGTGTGAGGAGGGATCTGGCAGCCAGGGTCCCTTCCTTCCTCCAGATCGCGGTGGAGGCGCTCGGGGGAGAGGATCTTCATTGGCAGCAGCGGCGTCCCCTCCCCTGGGTTAGGACACCGCGCCTTCTTAAGTGCCCGCTTCCCCCCTGTCACCACCGCGACTCAGGAGGAGGAGGAGCCGGATCCTGCCTCCAAACACTGCCTGCAGTCCCCTCCCCAGGGAAAGTGGGGTGGGGGAGAAGAGACAGCAGGAGAGAGAGGAACACCCTGATTGATGATATAAACTCTCCGGTTTCCGTGCGCTTCGCATCCGATCAGGCTCGGGCGGGCCTGCTTTCGCCTCTGCCGGTAATGCCGCTTCATTCCTCGGCTGCTTGCTCGTCCCGGGCGCGGCGGGCGCAGCAACTCTCGGGTGGCGTCGTGGGGAAGTTTGGGGAGGCTTCGCTGGCGGGCGAAGGGCGGCTGCAGAATTTCGCGGCGGCCGGGAGCTACCAAACGCAGAGTCAGTTCCCCTTCTTCCTGCCTCCTCCTCCCCCGGCGGCTTTGCTTGTTGCTACTAGGCTGCAACTGGAGAGGCGGAGGCACGCTTTCAAGATTTTTTGTTTTATAGCCCTGGGAGTCGAGGGGGAGGAGTAAATGCTGGGTCTTCTTGGCCATGCAGCCGGGGACGGGGTTGCTGCTGGGTGCCTGTGGCCAGATGTGCTGCTGCTGGGCAGCTGTGGGGTGGCCCCCTCGCTTCCACTGGCTCCCAGAGGAGCGGATGCACTAGATCGGGGGCGCCCAGCGATTCTTTCGCCTCCTCCTCCTGCGCAACTTTTTGCAAAAGTCGCCCATCGCCACCGACTTGGCGCGTAATTGCGCACGGCTCCTGCTGGTGTTGCTGCTGCTTCCCGCAGCCCGACTCGATCGCGCGCAAAAACGAGCTCTCCTCCGGACTTTTTCTTTCTTTCCTCCTTGTTGTAGGTTGGAGGCGTTCTTCAGCAGCCGGGTGAGGGCGGGCGAGCGAGTCACCGAGAGAAAGAAGCGGCTAATAAGGGCTCCCGATGGAGGAGGAAGAGGTGCCTTCGGTGCGCGACGAGTGGCAAGGGGTCGCTCAAAGGAGGAAGGCCTGGGCCAAAAGCAGAGACTCCTGGCAAGCGTCGGAGGCGGAGCGGCTCTCTCCAGAGGCAGCTGAGCCGGCGCCGGAGCAGGAGATCGCCGGGGGGAAGTTGCCTTTGGGTGCCGAAGGAGGTTTGTCTTATTAGCCTCTTCTCTCTCTCTGGCTACCCAAGAGACACGCCGAAGAGTCATGTGGCACCTGAAAGGTTAACCGATTGATTGTGGCATCAGGGTCTGTGGGCTAGAGGCTGTTGCTTGGGTGTCTGATGACGACCACCAAAACTGATGCCAAGGTAGAGAAATCCCTTTCAGGTTTTACAGGATTCTTATTTTGATGACCAAGTAACTGTTGGTGGATGGAACTGAACTTTACGGCTGCCATCCTAAACTGCCATAATGAGCTCTGAAGCTCTTTCTTCCTTCTGCAACATCACACTTTCTTTTCACTAGAAAGAAAATCCTAATGAGCTCACATTGCTGTTCAAGGCGTGTTTACTGGCTGAGTTGAATGCAATATTATAATTTTTAGGCAGCAATCCTAATCTCATTTACCAGGGAGTCAGCCCTGCTGAATTTGGTAGGACTTGCTTCTGAGTAGGATTGTAAATTTAATTTTAAAAAGTTTTTAGGATTAGCCTGCAAAATTCCCAATTTTACCCTTGTTGTTCATATTTTTGCTTTATCCTTGAACATTTTAAAGAAAATGTTGGGAGGTTGGCTTCCCTTCTAGAAACTGTTGATATTGTGCCTTAACTGGTTTACATATCATTTAGTTCACTGGGATTTTTGAAAGCCAGCAGGAAAGATGCCTTGGCAAATGGCTACTTTTATCATTCATCAATGATAACTTCTTGCTTCTCCCCGTTTCTCTTTTCTGTTTCTCTCTGCCCTCTCCCACCTCTCCCCATTCAGCAGGCTCTATTCCAAATGAAAAAATTGCAATATGGCTTAAAGATTGTAGGTAAGTACTTCTTGTACAGAGTGATGCAGTTGTTCAATATATCTGCTCCATCCTGATTCTTGGATATCCAGAACCTCTTTGGCCCTAAGGCTTTTTAGAAATACCAGTTGCAAATCATTCCC
Source organism: Zootoca vivipara (assembly GCF_963506605.1). NCBI lineage: Eukaryota > Metazoa > Chordata > Lepidosauria > Squamata > Lacertidae > Zootoca > Zootoca vivipara. Next base: position 112,566,586 of record NC_083276.1, on the reverse strand, counting down.
CCTCCCAAAAAATGTTTCTTAGTAGTAAATCACATGGATTGCAATGGATTTCCCCCCATGTGTGCTTCAACCATAATCAACACATCCTTTAATCCTTTGCATGCTTTCTTGCGCTTCCTTCTGAGTAAATTTGCATAGAATTAGACAAAGTTAGGCATCCATTTAAACTCACTTAAACTCACTGATCTATAAGGAAATTCAAGCCCTTCTTATTTTGTGCTGGAATAGGCTGTGGCCAGAATATTTTGTGTGCGAGAGAGAGAGAGATGAATGGAAAACTGCTGTTTGGGCTAAAGTTTATTACATTGTTCAGGAAATAGCAGCTGTTCTTTGGGACGGCAGGTCCTGTTGTCGTAAAGACACAACCCACAGTGCATAGACCGGGGTGTTGTCTGAAAATATAACTGCATACCAGAAACAAGGGAAAGTTCCATGCTGTCTTGCCTTTGTGATTTCAGCTGCAATCTTAAATGCATTTAGGATGTACCGGGAAGTATGTCCCGTTGCAACTGGTTGGATTTCCTCCCATGTTTGTAAACAAGTTTTAAATCCACTGCTGCTGCAACTGTAAACCTGCTTTAACCTGAAGTCTTATTCTTATTCTTATTATTTATTTTTATTTTATTATTATTTATTAGAGACGGGTGTTGAAACCAATTCATCTTCTGGATCAGAGTTTCTCACATAGTGAGCTATGGGTGACTTTCTCCTTGTTCTCTTGCATTGCCCCCTAGCAGGCTTTTGGTTGGATTGATGCCAGTATGAGCAACTCCTTGCATGTTGAGTAAAGGTAGCCAGAGGACTCGGAGAAATTGGGTGTGTGTGTGTTTGGAATGTATTAAGAAAGGAGATTCGGACTCAACATCAGGAAGAACTTTCTGACAGTAGGAGCTGTTTGACAGTGGAACCGTCTCCCTCGGGAGGTTGTGGACTCTGCTTGGAGGTTTTTAAGCAGAGGTTGGGTGGTCATTTGCCATGGCTGCTTTAGCTGAGATTCTTGCATTGCAAAGGGTTGGACTAGATGATCCTTGGGGTCCCATCCAACACTACAATTTTATGATTCTAAGGGCCAAAGGTAGCAATGAAGGGAATTGGAAAGTGAGATCAAGACTAGTATTTAATAGTAATAGTAACAACAACAACAAAATAAACAAAATGGGAATAGAAAATAGAGGGATAAGAGAGGAATGCTGTCTCTGGAGGAATGTAACAGAACTAGGGGGGAGGGATAAAAGAAACTTGCAGATTTAGGGTATGGGATAAGGTATAAGAGGAATGTGAAAGGAAACTGGGGAAAGAAGTGACAGGAAACGGGTAAAAATACTCTAAGAGGCACTGGGGGGGGGGAATAGAAAAGAAGAAGCCTCTTAATCAGAACATTTTGGCTAAAGTAGGGAAGCCAAGTCACAATTTCTCCAGAGCAAATGCCTGTAACTTAAGTTGAAGAAAGCTGAGCTGTGGAACGCCTTGCCACATGGAAAACTGCTGTGTCAAAGAATATAGCAATTTCCAAAGATAGATTAGATATCAGTAGAACATGATGCTTGTATCTGCAAGCTGGTTATGCCAAACTCTGCCTCCACCCACCTCCGTTTTGTGATGGGCTCTGCCACTGCCCCACCATTTTGTGTTTGGTGGGCCTCATGAGTTTTCAGCTGTCTTAAGTGGGCCCTGGGAAAGTTTGAGAGGATTTTCAAAACATGATCATAGCAGATCAGGATAAGCTACAAGAAGGGTAGCAATTCTTTTGTGTGGGGCATTTATGATTTTTTTGGGGGGGGTGGGGGAAGCTGGCAGTTAATATGTAACATAATTTGTAACATAAACATTCTTTTGCTACCTCTGTGGGTCCTATCCAACTTGTATCATACTTCGAATCGACCACTGAAATGAATGGACTTACATAACTTAAATTATTTAATTTTAGTGGATCTACTGAGCATGATGGTGTAGATCAGTCGGTCTTCCAAATTACACACAATCCATTTTCTGCCTTTCCTATTTTCCTTCTGTGTGGCTTGCTGTGATAAAGACTTAAAGCAGAGCTGTGACATATGAATGAATTTATTAATACGGTCACAGACCAGCTTCAGCACACGCAATATCACAAATCATAAAACATATCAAAAATACACAGGACAGTAAGAATATAACAAGGATTTGAGTATAAAAATTAAAATTGTTAGCTTGCTGTGATAAAGACTTAAAGCAGAGCTGTGACATAGACACTCCCTCCCATAGACAGTGTATCAAGTTTGAGGTTGTGATCCAGAAACTGTAGCATAGAAAAGCAACGTTCGGGTTTTCCTATAATTTTTTTTGTTTTGTTGTTGTTGTTTTTGAAAAGGAACTGTAACCCCATAAACCAGGGATGGAGAATCTGCTGCCCTCTAGGTGTTGTTGAACAACATTTCCCATCGTCCCTGAACGCTGGCCATGCCAGCTGGGGTGCTGGGGTTCAATAGCACCCCATAGATCCCATTCCCTCTCCTTAAGGATCTCCTCCTCTATTGGACATGATCAGCATTCCAAACATTTTTAACACCTATGTGAACTGAAGTTACTTTTATTATAAGCCAGGGGTCCAAAGAACCACGGTTCTGCATTCTTAGGGCGGGCTTGTAATGGCAGCTCCTTGTACAACATAGCGAACGCTGTTTGAATGGAAGGAAAGTTCAAATGCAGATTGTAGTATAATGTGAGGGTCTGCTGCTTGATGAAAACCATTCTTAAAATCTCACTAGGGAAGACTGAGTGAAGCCTTTGGATGAACCAGCTGAATCAGATGTCTTGGATACTGGTTATTATGGTTATGGTTGTTTGCAGTTGTCAGGGTTTGTTGTGACTACTCTTGAGTAACGACCGTCCACATGCTTGTCTTTCAGAAGTTTTTATTGGTGCACATTATTTACAGTGTAACGGATTGCACATTTCACGTCTACCAAATCGAGTCAGATTCCTGCACTAATTCCTTCAGTGTTCGCGACCAGCATAAAAGCCTCGGAACTGAGAAGCGCCTCCCTTTCCTCCTCTTTCTCAATTCCGACGTCAGAGGGACGGGTCTTCTGTCTGACCTATTCCTGTCCACTCTTTCCGCCTCCCTCTCTTCCTGCCTATGGAGCAGGGGCTCTTTAGTGTTGCCAGAGCCCTGGCACTCCCTCTCTGTTTCCTGACTCACCCCTTCAGACTCCTCTCTCTCATGACTGCTTGGAGACGGGCTGCTTCTGATGAGGGAGGGCGGTTCTCTATAATCCCTCCCCCTTACAGCAGTGTTCTGATCTAGGGTATTCTGAGCAGTTTGTTTACTGTTTAATTTTTAGGTCTAGCCGTATCAGCAGGTGGGCCCTGCCACTGCCATTATTTGATTCTCCTCTGGGCTGTGGCGTGGATGCGGACTGCTATTTGCCCTGTCCCAAAACTGCGGGGAAATGAATGATGTCTCTCTCAGCCTGTCTCTCTCCCTTTGTTCTGCCTCATCCTTTTTGCTAGATGTGATTTGGGGTTTGAGCTATGCCATCGAAAATTGCTCATCGTTTCCCTCTGTGGTGTTTAGTCTGGAACCATTTCTCTAAAGCGAAACAAGGGATTGATAACACTGCAATCTCCAGTCTGAAGAGGGAATTTGAAACTCTTTGAGGAGGTACCAGGAAGGTAGAGTCAAACCTAGAAGCCTTGCAAAACTAGAAATTCAACTATTGTTTCTCCTTCATATTCAGAATTGGCCAACCTTGTTCTTGTAATGTAAGGTGTGGAAAAGGCGGCTGGAGAAAAGTTTTTCAGCACTCTCTTAGAATGCTGTTATTTATTGAATTTTATTATTCATTGGAGTTGTACTCCACCCTTCCTCCTCAAGGAGCCCAGGGAAGCAAACATAACACAATTTAAAACCAAAGGAAGCCAAAACATTGTAGAACAGTTAACATATTCTAAAAGCAGCTACAGTCATACTTCATGTTACGTCCGCTTCAGGATGCGTCTTTTCAGGATACGGACACGCCAAACCCAGAAGTCCCAGAATGGGTTACTTCCGGGTTTGGTGCACGCGCATGCACAGAAGCACTAAGTCGTGCTTTGCAGATGCGCAGAAGCGCTAAATCACACTTTGCACATGCACAGAAGCGCCAAATTACGTCACGCACCTGTGCTAATTTTATCGTTTGTACCTAATGTAAAATAATTTGCCCTGGCTGTAAATCCTCCTCTGATGCTGTGTAAGGCTTTGTTGTCCAGTGTAAAACACAATGTACTGTATAGCATACCGTTGAAACCCTTCTGGGTCCACCCTGGGGCTAAGGAGGTGCCCGCAAGTTATTGCAAAGATTAATTTCATACTTGTGAGATGGATATGGCGCTTCTGCAGCCCAATTGTGCATGTTTACACAGAAGCCCTGTTGAAAAGAGGTGCAGATTTCCGTCCAGTCTGGTTGCCTTCTGTTTGTGGGCTCTGTTTGAATTGGTACTTAGAAACACCTGGGTTTTAGTGTGGCTTCTTGCTGTCTTTCAAAAGTAAATGGTCTAAGAGGTACCTCTGATCCAGGCTGCAATTCGATACCCTTTTACCCTGAGAGTAAAGCCCTATTGAGCCCTAGTCAATGCCAATAGCACCATCAAAGAATAGAATTTTCAGGGCAGCTGTTTCTATATTTATCAGAGAGCAGGCTTATAAACACACTTCCTCCAAGGAAATTTCTGGCCTCTTCAGCTTTCTTTTTTTTAAAAAAGCTCCCGATTATTTTTTTACAGACTTTTATAGAAGGAAAATCACCTAGTTGCTCAGTGAGAGGTAAATCTGCTTCTCTGCCTTCCTTCCATTGCAGTGTTCAGGGAGTGCCAAGGCGGTGGAGTAATCAGTAGTTCGACACCTGACATTTGAGTTAATGAAATAAAATGTAAATGAAAAATTGCCCTTCTCTAACATGTTTAAAAGTTTTGTTCTATTAGCAATCATTTCCGAAAGCATAGCCATATTAGTTTGCTACTCCCAAACAATAAAAATAAAGCCATCGTGTGGCACCCTAAAGTCCTAACAGATTTGCAATTCAATCCTAAACATGCATACTCAGAAGTTAGCCTATGTACTTCAGTGGGATTTACTCCTAGTTAAATGTTTTTAGGACTGCACCCCTATGGTAAGTATAAATAGACCGGAGGGTAAGAAATAATTGCAGCTAAGTCAAAAAAAAGTTTATGCTACAGTAAATCGGCTGGTCTTCATAGAATTGAAGAATGCAGGAATATGCAGCTGTTCCACATGGGGATTGTTATGTACTGAGCTGAATCCTAGAACAATAGGATTCAGAAACAGCGGGAGCTACCCAATCCAACTCCAGGTGGAAGTGAATCCGCAACCTGATTGGCCTGCTGGAGCAGCCAATCAGGCGGCTGGCAGAAGTGAATCTGCTACCTGATTGGCCTGTAGGAGCAGCCAATCAGGCTGCAGGCAGAAGGCAATCCACAATATAATTGGCCCACAGGTGTAGCCCTGAAGTAGCCAATCACGCAAGGCCCATTGTGTAAATAATGTATATAAGCAGATGGTTTTGGGAAAAGAGCCATTCTTCTTCTCCTCTTCTCCTTGATGACTATGAGCTGAATAAAGAGCATGAAATTCACTCTCGACTCCGAGTACATTTCACTGGCGACGAGGATGGGATCCTGCTGAGCTGACCGCCACCACGCACTGCACCGCAGCACCGCCACCTGCTGCACCGCTGCATCGCACCGTGCATCCAGGCTTCAGCTCCAGGACCCAAGGAACCCAGAATGGCAACCGACAGCAGCTTCTCGCCATTCAAACCAGCATCAGGAGACTGGGAAGGGTACGCCGCCCGTTTCAACTTCCTCCTGCAAGCGAAAGAAGTCACCAACGATGCCATGAAGAGGGCGACATTCTTCAGCGTCTGTGGAGAGGAGACGTTTGAAATCGCCCGGGCTCTCCTTGCACCTAGAGATGTCGCTACCGTCTCTTACAAAACAATAATGGAACGGCTGAAGGAGCACTTCTCACCACAGCCCTCGGTGGTAGCTTGCCGAAATGCCTTCTACGCAAAGCGGCAAGCCCCGGGGGAAACCATAACTGGGTTTGTGACCTCCCTCCGCCAAGCCGCCCGGCTATGCAACTTCTCAGAGTTGGAGAACATGCTTCGTGACCGCCTCGTCGGTGGCCTGAGGGACGAGATGTTGCAACGACGCCTCTACGCCAAAAAAGACCTCACGTTCCAGATTGCTCTGGAGGAAGCCCTGGCAACCGAAGCCGCCGAGAGGTCAACGCAAGAGGCACGACCGGCCCCGCCATCCCAACCGAGGGTCTACCACGAAGACCTCACCGACGAATCCGAATCTGACAGGGAGGAAGTACACCGAGTACAGCGGCGCACTCAAGCAGCACACACACCACAGCAGCCTCGACGAGAAGGAGGGAACTGTGCAAGCTGCGGGGAGAACCACGAGAGGAGGACCTGTCGTTTCCGCAACGCAGAGTGCAGGCAGTGCAGAAAATTGGGACACATCGCCCGGGTGTGTCGGGCTCGACTCACCCGTCGACAAGCATCAGATGACCGACCCAGGAGCCCCAGGTCACACGGCACCATGCACCAAGGCAACTCGACGGAGATCACGGACTACCAGGTATTCCAGTTGCCCCATCCCAGCACAGAGAAAATTTATATAGAGGTACAGATAGAGGGAGCCCCATGCCGCATGGAGCTGGACACGGGTTCAACTCTATCCATAATCTCGGCCCGAACATTAAGGGAACTGTGCCCTAATGGGGGTCCCAAACTAAGGCCGGCCCCATTCACCCTCCGGGACTTCCAGAAACGTAAGGTCCCTACAATGGGGGTGGGGACCTTCAGGGTGCAATATCGAGGGCGAAAGCAACAATTGGACTTGCTGGTAGTTAAGGGCCCCTACGTTAGCTTACTGGGACTGGCATGGTTTGGACCTCTGGGGCTAGCCGTTACCGGGGTGAACCGCACTAGCTTACAAGTGGACGTGGACGCCATATGCAAAGAGTTTCCAGGGGTTTTCGATGGGGCATTGGGACGATATACAGGACCCCCCATTGCCCTACAGCTAGACCCCGCTGTACGACCCATCAGGCACAAGGCCCGCCGGGTCCCGTTCGCCCTGAAACCCCGCATAGACGAGGAATTGGACCGACTCGTGGAGCAAGGAGTGCTGGAGCCGGTGCCCAACGCCCCCTGGGAAACTCCAATTGTCACACCCGTCAAGCCTAACGGTTCGGTCCGCATCTGTGCAGACTACAAATGCACCATAAACAAGGCTCTCACGGCCCATGCATACCCAGTGCCAGTGGTCAGCCATGTCCTCGCCACCCTGGCTGGGTCAAAAATCTTTGGCAAACTGGACTTGGCCCAAGCGTATCAACAGTTGCCTGTGGACGAAGCCACAGCAGAGGCTCAGACGATTGTGACGCACAGAGGGGCATTCAGAGTAAAGCGGCTGCAATTTGGCGTTAGCGTGGCACCAGGCATATTCCAGAATCTAATGGACTCTCTCCTGAAAGGGATTCCTGGCGTCACCCCCTTCTTCGATGATGTACTGATCGCCGGGCCCACACCAGAGGAATTTGAGGACCGCCTCCGCTCCGTCCTGCACCGTTTCCAGACGGCGGGCCTCAAGGTGAAGCGGGAAAAGTGTTTACTGGGAGTGCCGCAGGTGGACTTTCTGGGATTTAAGGTGGACGCAGAAGGGGTCCATCCAACCGGTGACAAGGTACGGGCCATTTGTGAGGCCCCAGCGCCCAAGAGCAAGCCCGAACTTCAGTCATTCTTGGGACTATTGAACTTTTACCATGCCTTTCTTCCGCATAAGGCAGCGGTAGCGGAGCCCCTACACAGACTCCTAGATAAAAGGGCCCCTTGGGTGTGGGGCCAGCGACAAAGGGCCGCATTCCAGGCAGTCAAGGACTTGCTCGTCTCGAACTCGGTCTTGGCACACTTCGACGAGAGGCTGCCAGTGGTGCTGGCATGCGACGCCTCCCCCTATGGCATCGGCGCTGTCCTGGGACACCAACTCCCGGATGGAAGAGAGGTGCCGGTGGCATACTTCTCCCAGACGCTTGCTGCAGCCGAACGAAACTACTCACAGATTGACAAGGAGGGTCTGGCAATCGTGAAGGGCGTAAAAAAAATTCCATGATTTCTTGTACGGGCGGCCCTTTACCATAGTGACTGACCACAAGCCGTTGCTTGGCCTGTTTGCCCCCGAGAAGCAGACCCCCCAAGTGTTGTCTCCACGTGTCCTCAGGTGGTCAATTTTCCTTGCCGGCTACCAGTATGCACTAATCCACCGCCCTGGGAAGGCGATGGGCCACGCAGACGCCCTCAGCAGGCTACCACTACCAGAAACAGGCCCCGACCCAGCGCCTGCGCAAGAGGTTATGACCCTGGAGCTGCTTCCCGACCGACCCATTCAGGCACAAGAAGTTGCGCACCATTCCACAAAAGATAGGGTCATCTCCCGGGTCCTGGACTGGGTGTGGCGAGGATGGCCCAGCAGCAGCCCCGGGCCAGAATTCGCTGGCTACACAAACCGCAAACATGAACTGTCGGCCCACAAGGGGTGCCTGTTATGGGGAAGCAGGGTTGTTGTTCCCCAGCCCCTCCGCAAAAGGGTCCTCACAGCCCTACACGAGACACACCCAGGGGTAGTGAGGATGAAGGCCCTTGCCAGGAGTTATGTGTGGTGGCCGGGGATTGACAGAGAGATAGAGGCCTGGGTCCAACACTGCCAGACCTGCCAAGAATCCCGCCCGGATCCCCCAAGGGCCCCAGTCCAGCCCTGGGAGTCCGCCCGACATCCATGGTCACGCTTGCACGTGGACTTCGCTGGCCCCTTCCAGGGAAAAACATTCTTCATAGTGGTGGATTCCTACACCAAATGGCTGGAGGTCGCACTGGTACCGTCCACTTCTACGGCGGCAGCCATCCGGGTACTACGTAAGCTTTTTGCAACCCACGGGCTCCCTGACACCCTCGTCTCGGACAATGGAACCGCATTCACGTCAGAGGAGTTCCAGACCTTCACAGCGCAGAACGCCATTCGCCACATCCGCTCAGCACCATTCCACCCTGCCACCAATGGCCAAGCGGAGCGCATGGTGCGGACCACCAAGGACAGCCTCCGCCGCATGACACAAGGGGACTGGGAATACCGCCTTGCCGCATTTCTTCTAGCACAGCACAGCACCCCAAGCACAACGACGGGCCGGAGCCCAGCTGAACTACTAATGGGCCGGCGCCTTGCAACTAGACTGGACCGACTTCACCCCGACAGAGCTCAGGATGAGGTAGTGGTGGGGAAAGGCAGGAACCCCCGGACATTTGTGGCCCAGGACGCAGTGTACGCAAAGAATTTTGGGGCAGGCCCAGCATGGGTACCCGCCACAGTCACCAAGGTGACCGGTCCCGTGTCGTACGAGGTACTAACGGAAGGGGGGCAATGTTGGCGCCGCCACTGCGACCAGCTACGGCGACGATTCCCAGGAGGAACCCGGGAGGAGAGCGGGACAGAGGGGTCCCAAGGGGACAGCAGGGCAGTGAGGCCTGTAGAGCGAGAGGGGTGGGCAGGGGAAGCAGAAGCAGTAGGCACAGAGGGGCGCCCCGAGGCTGGAAGGACACCGGAACCAGAGCCACAACCTAGTGGTTCAGTGGCGCCAGACCAGACAGCCCCGGCACAGCCAGCAGCCTCGGAACACGAGCCAGAACCAGAACCCCTGACCAAGGAACACCCCAGGCCACAACGCACACGGAGGCGGCCAGCAGACCTTGGGGACTACGAATGCAACTTCCCGGGCAGGACTGGAACTTAGAGGGGAGGGGTGTTATGTACTGAGCTGAATCCTAGAACAATAGGATTCAGAAACAGCGGGAGCTACCCAATCCAACTCCAGGTGGAAGTGAATCCGCAACCTGATTGGCCTGCTGGAGCAGCCAATCAGGCGGCTGGCAGAAGTGAATCTGCTACCTGATTGGCCTGTAGGAGCAGCCAATCAGGCTGCAGGCAGAAGTCAATCCACAATATAATTGGCCCACAGGTGTAGCCCTGAAGTAGCCAATCACGCAAGGCCCATTGTGTAAATAATGTATATAAGCAGATGGTTTTGGGAAAAGAGCCATTCTTCTTCTCCTCTTCTCCTTGATGACTATGAGCTGAATAAAGAGCATGAAATTCACTCTCGACTCCGAGTACATTTCAGGGATCAAACTTGCAACCTTGGCATTATCAGCACAGTGCTCTAACCAACTGAGCTAGGTGACTTGGGTTTCTTTGTTTGAAATTGTTACACTATTTAGTGGAGTATTTATGTTTTGGCATTGGCTTACCTTGACTACTCTAAGCTGCCGTCCCTTCCACACTTACCCCAAAGTAGGTCCAGCTGAATTAAGGGACCCAGGTGGCGCTGTGGGTGAAACCACAGAGCCTAGGGCTTGCTGATCAGAAGGTCGGCGGCGGTTCGAATCCCTGCAATGGGGTGAGCTCCCGTTGTTCGGTCCCAGCTCCTGCCCACCTAGCAGTTCGAAAGCACATCAAAGTGCAAGTAGATAAATAGGGACCGCTCCAAGCGGGAAGGTAAACGGCGTTTCCGTGTGCTGCTCTGGTTCGCCAGAAGCAGCTTTGTCATGCTGGCCACATGACCCGGAAGCTGTCTGCGGACAAACGCTGGCTCACTCGGCCTATAGAGCGAGGTGAGCGCCGCAACCCCAGAGTCGGACACGACTGGACCTGATGGTCAGGGGCCCCTTTACCTTTACCTTGACTACCTTAAGCTGCCGTCCCTTCCACACTTACCCCGAAGTAGGTCCAGCTGAATTCAGGAGGACCTACTTCTGAGTAGGCATGTATAAGGTTGCACTTGACTTGTCAGTGAATCCATAAGCCTTTGTTAGCTGGGATAGTTCAGTTGGTTAGAGCATGAGACTCTTAATCTGAGGGTCATGGGTTTGAATCCCATGTTGGGCAAAAGTTTCCTGCATTGCAAGGGTTGGGCTAGATGACCCGCATGGTCCCTTCCAACTCTATGATTCTTGCTGTGGGCTCACTTGTATAAGAGCCCTGCTGGAGACCAGTGTGGTCTCACAGTGGCCAGCCAGATGCCCTCGAGAAGCCCACAGGCAGGAGGACACTTTGCAACAGCTCTTTTCCCTGTTGGGTTCTTTCAGCAACTGATCTTCAGAGGCACACTAACTCTGACAGTGGAGCTGCAACACGGCCATTGATAGCCTTATACCCTATTAGTTTGCCTAACCCCCAGCACATCCCATGGGAGCAAATTCTACAGTTCAACTATACCCTGCCTGAATAAATAACCACCTTTTTGCTCACCCTGAATCTTCCGATGTTTAACTTGGTTGGATGTGTGTGTGAGAGGGACAAAGAACATCTGTACGTTTTCTTTGCTCTGCGAATAACCTCAAGTACCTCTGTCATGTCTGACATTCGTCTTATTTTTCCAAACAAAGCAAAAATACAGTGCCAAATGTTGCAGCCTTCCCTTGCAGGGCTCCAGCCCCCTCAGTCATTTAGCTTGCCCTTTTCCTGCCCTTTGTCCAGCTCTGCAGCGTCCTTTTTCTGGGGGTGCCGCAACCAGAACTGTACACAGAATGGCACCGTGTAGTTAGTTTACCTCCTGAGCTTTTACACTGGAAGAACCTAAATACAGTGGCGCCTCGCTTAACGAATGCCCTGCTTAACAAAATTTCCGCTTAACGAAAGGATTTTTCGAGCGGAGGTTGCCTCGCTAGACGAATTCGTTTTATGAAAAATTCGTCTAGCGAATCCCGGTTTCCCATAGGAATGCATTGAAATTCAATTAATGCGTTCCTATGGGCAAAAAAAAAATTCAATGCATTCCTATAGGATTCGCTAGACGAATTTTTCATTATAAGAAAAGACCCGTGGAACGAATTAAATTCGTCTAGCGAGGCACCACTGTATATGAGGCAGACTCGTACGGAACATGTACAGATGCCAACAACAACAACAACAATGAAAAGGAAATAAAAAAGAGTATAGGCAGAGTCAGAAGCCGAAGCCACGAAAACTGCCGCCAACAATGTGGCTGGTTAGTCATTTCTTATGTGTTTGTTGTGGTCGTGTTCCACCCTTCCTCCAAGGAGCTCTGAGCAGTGTGCATGAGGGCTGCCTCATCTTACTATATGTTAGAAAATGTCCTGTCATATGAGAATGTGTCACCCCTCCACCGCTCATGGCTCTCTGACTTTGTTTCGCTAGCAGTTCCCTAGAGAATACAAACTATCTCTCTCTCTCCCCCCCCCCCTCCAATTCCAGATAATAGCAAATAATTTCTGCTCTTCCCGTGAGGCGAGTTCTTTAGGCTCCACTGCATGCCTTCCGTGTCCATCTTTTCCTCCAGCTTTTGCACCCTCTGTAAGTTGTTCTCTCAGGTTCCTGCTTCTGAGTTGGACGCCTGAGTTTTGTAGGGGGCTGCAGTTTACTGAGTCAAGTGTTCTCTGACCCATTCTCCCATCTACCTCTTCCCTCGAGTAGTCCCACTTCCTGTGCCCTCTTCCAACACCCACAGACTTTAACCCAGTTCTTACGGGCGCTTCTGATAAAAGGTTGCACTGGTTTTCCTCCCTGGGCGTTCACCATAGATATGCCAAGAGATTAATGTGATGGCGTTGCTTGTCTACAGAGAATAATGGCCAATGGTGGCTTTCAGTTGTATAATGGAAGTCGGTCTCCACATAACTGGTCCTGTTATCTAGGCCTTGTGAAGGTTTTCCTCCCCTCCCAAGCCACCCTGACCTTTCACTTTCTTGAGGAGTGCTGCTGTGTGTCATTCTATTGCAGACCATTTCCCCTTGAGCAAATACAACATTAGCAAACATTTTATGACCTCACAGTAGCTCAGCTGATCCCCTTGATTAGCCCTCTGACAGATGGAAAGCAGATGGCAGCCAGTGGCTAGCCTGTTTGTTTGCCGAGGGTATACGGTAATCAAATTGTTCCCTACCACATTTCACAAACGGAAATAATTAACGCTCCTATGCATGGGGTGGGGTGGGGGATGTTTGAGACTATGGGCAGAGTTCAGCAGACCAACAGTGGCCTGGGGCTTTATGCCCATGTCAGTTAATTCCAGACTCTCATGCACCACAAGAAGAAAGTGGGAACTACAGGCTCATGCAAGAAGATTTCTCTAGATGAGAAAAGCACCAAGGCAAGTCACACGCTGCAGGGAAAGTTAAAATTATGTGAAGGACACACATTGGGCGGATGCTACCGAACTTTTCCATCTATAATACGCCCCCATCTATAAGACGCCCCCTGTTTTGGGGGACTCAAATTTAAGAAAATGGAGGGGGGATGGCTCAGAGTTGTTGAGCTTTTTTTGTGGAGGATTGCCTAGAGTGTTACAGCTTTCTTTGGGGGGGGGGTTGCCAAAAATCTTTCACATGCAGCATTGACACTGACAATCGCAGGCAGCAGACAATCACCCACTTGCCACAGCAACAGACAATTGCAAACTGACCCTTCCCCAGCAAAAAATTTCTTACCCGACTGAGAAAAGCTGTCCGCTGGCAATCGCGCACGTCCCAGAACAGCAGCCGCCAATCGCGGCAGGGGCAGCCAATCAACAGCAGTGTTTGCTGCAGAAGCCAATCACCCACCCAATTAGAGAAGCAGCAGCCAATCCAAAGCAGCCCTTCTAACAGCCAACAGTTGTCAGTGACAAGCTCCTGCTTGCAGCTGCAGCCAATCACCCGTCCTCCCCATTCACTATCCATGGATAAGACGAGTCAAGTTTTTGAACATCATTTTAGAGTAAATAAAACCTCGTCTTATACATGGAAAAGTACAGTATTTGGAGGATGTTCCTAGAATCATAAACTGGTTGGAAGGGACCATGAGGAGAACTATCTATTCCAACCCCCTGCAATGCATGGATCTCAATCAAAGCATCCATGAGAGATGGCCATCGAACCTCTGCTTAGAAACCTCCAGTGAAGGAGAGTCCACTATGCTGGTTCTGTTTTACAGCTGACACACAACAGTAAGTGGCAGAGCCCAAGAACAAGCAGCAAATCTATGGCAGGGAATTCTTAAGCGGAAATTGCATCTGGTATTGTGGTGCCTCTGAGCATATGCAGAATGCTTTGCTCTCACTAGTAAGGGAATGTGTGTCCCCTTTCCTCTTTCAGTGCCCACTTTAAAATTAAGAAGCATTTTTCCTTTGAGCTCATGCTTGTCCAAGGCTCAGAAGGACGGAAGCAGGTGTGGCTTCACCCACTCTTGCCAATAATGACTCTCCTGGCTGAATCTGATCCCCTCCAACACACTGATGCCAGGGAGTGGGGCAGGCAAAGGTGGTTTTAGGGTATTATGACCAGTTCGGCTGCACTGGGTGCTGGCATTGCAGGGGGCACTGCAACAGTAATGCAGAACAGAGTGTGAGAGGTGAGGGAGCCCCAAAATTTTAGTAATGCACAGGGCGCTGCTGAAATTTGAGACCCCAAATCCGCCAGTGGGGGGGTGTAACGTTGGAGGTGGGAGCTAGTAGCAGGGCCCCACTTTCCCTTAATCTGCACTCTTAGTGTGAGAAGGTATTTTAAAGGATTTGGAATTTGTGAAGCCTCCATAATGCTAAGGGGAAAACAGTCTGCGTGAGAACATCTCTTGGTCTTGATCTCTGCTTCACTCTCTTGCTTTACAGCCCAGCATAGATATTAGGAGTGCCTAACCCTATTGATTTTTTTTATTATTTAAAAAAATGGGTCCTGGGAGTGTCTGTATAAGAGTGGGCTGCAAGTTTGTTTGTTCTACACATTTGTCAGCTGTTCATGCAGCTGATAACCACCCTTGCCCAGAGCAATGAATAAACGAGTCCACTTCTCCTTCTGTTCCATTAGAGATTTTTATATGCAACAGAGTTAGCATATGTTTAAAACTGGTATTGAATCGGAAAAGTTACAAATATCTGTCTGTTGTTTTATGGAAGCGACTTAGTTCGATCTAATCAAATTGAGGCTCTAATAAGCATCCCAATTTCACAAAACCACACCAAGGCGATCTATTAGTAATCAGCAGTATCCATTAATCAGCTAAAACCATTATAATTGAACAAATGTCATTCCTTTACAGATAGCAGCATAGTTTGTTATCGAAAAATCAAAATAACTCACACAAGATTAATGAAACTAATATGCGTTGCTTATAATGGTTTCATTTTATTATGTTAATTACACATGGGTAATTTTGTTTTTGTTTTTTGATAGCTAACTAAATAGCAAAATTATCTTTGAGTGTGTCAAAGAAATTCATACGATAATAATTATTTTAAGCTGTGTCCCATCGACAGCAGCCAATCCTGCACCTCCTTCCCTGGTGTGGGGACATCACTTGCACCCACACTTTCCTTAAGTAACAAATCCTATAGCTTACAACTTTTGGGAAAGCAGATTTGTTGTACAAGAATGCTATTTGGTCATTTCTATTCATCTCAAGTCATTCTTTATGATGAGTGATGAAGAGCTCGCAAACAGAGCTTGCAAATGTGGGCAAGGATTCCTGGAAGAGACTGAAGAGAGTGAGATTGTGTCTTTTGGAGCCTGAGGGTGTGTGTGGCTGATGGCTCTGTGGGAACACAGGATCTGACGGGGAGGAGTTACAGCTGAGAGGAAGCCAGGCTGAGGGAGGAGTTAGCAACCAGCAGCAGTCAAACCTAGCTCAGTGCAGGTCCTGGGAGCTTGCAAACAGACCTCGCAAATGGGCATTTAGTTGAGGAGTTTAAACGGGAGGCCCAGAGTTCTGTCTCTTGGTGTGTATAGGACCAGAGACATGGAGGGCGAGGGAGCTGCTGCAGTGATCTGTAACACCCGTGTCACGTTTGTCATTCTGCCAGAGAACAAGCAACAGTACACTTGTAGCAAGCGCAAGCTGGTTGTCTTGCTGGAAGAGACTGGGATTTAGGAGTTTAGGGGTATAACCTGTTCAAAAGGAATAGGCCAAACAGGAAGGGGGGAGGAGTAGCATTGTATTTAAAGAATGAAAAGCAGATTGAGAATATATGGGTAAAAATTGGAGAGAAAAGCAACAGTGACCTTACTGTGGAGAAGTGTGCATGCACACGAAAGCTCATACCAAAATAAAAATAAAAAACTTAGTTGGTCTTTAAGGTGCTGCTGGAAGGAATTTTTTTATTTTGTTTTGACTGCGTCAGACCAACACGGCTACCTACCTGTAACTTACTGTGGGTGTCTGCTATAGACCACCAAGTCAGACTGAAGACTTGGATGATGCCTTACTAGAGCAGATTACCAAACATTAAGAAAGGAGAAAAATAGTAATCATGGGGGACTTCAACTTCCCCGATATCTGTTGGGACTCAGACTCTGCCAAGAGTGTAAGGTCTGACAAATTCCTCTATTGCGCCACTGACAATTTAATTTCCCAGAAGATGGAAGAACCATCTTGGACCTGGTCCTCAACAACAGGGAGGAATGGATCAATGAAGTGGAAGTGCTCAGAAACTTGGGAGGAAGTGATCATGTTCTCCTGGGTCCGTTGTTGTTTAACGTCTTTATAAATTACTTTGATGAAGGAATTGAGGCGAAGCTCATCTAATTTGCAGATGACACCAAACTGGGAGGGGTAGCTAATGCCGCATAAGACAGAATCAGAATTCGGAATGACAGGTTGGAGAACTGGGCACAAGCTAACAAAATGTATTTTAATAGGAACAAATGTAAGGTTCTGCACTTAGGCAGAAATAACCAGATGCACAAATGCAGGATGGGGGCACCTGGCTTGCTAGCAGTACATGTGACCACACTTGGAATACTGTGTCCAGTTCTGGGCACCACAATTTAAGAAGGATGTAGACAAGCTGGAACATGTGCAGAGCAAGGCAACCAAGATCAAGGGACTAGAAACTAAGCCTTATGAGGGAGTTGGGTCTGTTTAGCCTGGGAAAGAGGAGACTGAGAGGAGATATGATAGCCATCTTCAGATATCTTAAGGGCTGTCACATGGAGGAGGGAGCATGCTTGTTTTCTCCTGTTCTGGACGTAGGACTCAAACCAATGGCTTCAAGTTGCAAGAAAGGAGATTCTGACTAAATATTTGGAAAAACTTTCTGACAGTAAAAGCTGTTCAGCAGTGGAACAGGCCCCCCGCGAGAGGTGGTGGACTCTCCTTCCTTGGAGGTTTTAAAGCAGAAGTTGCTCATGGATGCTTTAGCTGAGTTTCCTGCATTGCAGGGGGTTGGACTAGATGACCCTTGGGGGTCCCTTTCAACTCTATGATTCTATGCACTCTTATTGCGCAAAGGGCACGAGAGATCTGCACAGTAGTGAGACAGCCTAGGCAGTGTCTGCCCTGGGCACCCATGCTTGGCAGTTGGTTGCTTTGAACCCAATGGAACTTACTTCTGAGTAAACGCTCATAGGATTAGGCTGCCCTCCTGTGGGCCCTGTTACGGGAGACCTGTTGGTAGGCTGACTAGGATAGCATAGGCTGCCATGCAGGGGCGAGAGAGACTAAGGACCCTGAAATGTCTCTTGTGTACTTGTTACATGGACAGCGAGACTTGTTCTTTTGCATCTGGTCACTGTAACCACTCTTGGCTTTTATATTTTGAAAGAGGACTCCTCACTGTTTGTTCCTGTGCTTTGAGCTGGGCTTCCGTCCTACCCAAATCGTGACCTTTCGGGGCCAATGTAATCTTCTATGTGTTGGCCTTCCAGGGGTTTGATAAACCTGCTTTTCCTGCTTGCTGGACTGCAAAAAAAAAAAGGCGGCTGTTGAGCACTTGGCAAGTCACAACACACACTGGGTGGGCTGCAAGTTGTGTGGGCTTCTTTGAACAGCTGCATGACAGGTAGAAGTTCAACATGTTTAGATTCCTCAGCACAAAAGGAGCCAAGGGGAGGGGGAAACACTGCCTGACACACTTTTGCTTATCGTGGAGCAAGGGCCTGCAAATGGTGGGGTGGAACTTGCAATTCTATATTTAACATCGTGCAATTTTTTCAACATTTAAGTCGTCTGAATGACTCTGGGTTGTGGTGGTGGTGGGATTCCCTAGTCTAAATCTTTTTCCTCTTGAGAAATGTTGATCATGACTGGACGAGTTTTAACTTTTAAAGTCACGTCTAGCTGTTTTAGGACTTTGTGTTAAAGATCCTCAGATGGATGTAGGAACCCAGAGATAACTGTTTTGAGCATTTTAGGACTGGGACTCCAGAGTTGTGGTTAATGCGTTTTAGTATTGCAACAGCCCATCTGTGGTGTGTCACTACTACTAAAAAATAGTACGGTGCGATCTTGTGCAGAGTTAGCTATGTGTCTACCTCCTGGTGTCAATTGGCTTGTATAATACATAGGACTACATAGGACTGAGCTGTTAGTTTAGCTAAATCAAGGCAATCTTGTGTTTACAAGGTTGGGGGTCCAACCCACTGAAGTTTAGCATTCTTAAATTGCATTTATTCCCTTGGCATTTGAAGCATGGTTACGGTGGCTGCCATGTGTCCACTTGCTTAGGCTTAAGTCCGGGGGGCGGGGCATGCACAGCATTCAAAATTTACCAGGTGCATTTTGCACCTGGCTATCGGCCACTTGCAACCCAGGTGAAGATGCCTGGGCACCAGAATGGCACCTGACGTCTCCACCATCTGGAGGTGCATGTCTGGGGATCCTTGGATCTTGATTGCCTTAACACACTAGCAACACATCCGCTGGTGGAGGAACGGGAGTGCGGAGGGAGCGGACCGCCCTCGACACCACTATTCCGGTAGGGTGGCATTGCGGCAGCGCCCCCCCGGACACGTGTTGCGCCACGGCCCCACAGGCGGCATATCACAGCCCCAGAACGTGCGCCACGTTCTTGCAGGCAGCGTACCATGCCCCCAGGATGCATTCCACGCCCCTGGTATGCGCGCCACGCCCCGGTAGCGGAGCATGCAGCTTCACCACTGAACACATCCTTTAGAATTCTACCCATTATATTTTATCTGCACAATCAGAATGAATTTCACGAACCAAAAACTCATCTGGCCCCAAAATAGCAACTAGGCATTCATTCTGCTTTGGCGACTGTAGCGATGATTTAAGGAGTCATTTGGCGCCTAGCTTATATATCTGAGTTTCTAACATTGACATGCTTCCAAGTAAACAAATGTAGCATTGCATTAAGTTATCCAGTTGATTTCTTAAATTTGCACCTTGCCTTTCCCACCAAATACTGCCCATCCTAGTTAAATCCTTGGCGTTTGAAGCTACAACTGGGCCAAAAGATGGACAGTCTTAATGGGTTTGCTCTGATTGTCTTTGGCTGCTGAGGTAAAGAGAATGGTGGGGCGTTCGTTTATTTAAAAAAACCTTATCCCTGTAGGAGTCTTAACAAACAAACAAATCTGTGAATTGTTCTACAGTTTGCATGAGTTTCTTTGTTTTCCCATAACGTGTGTTTTCAGTATCGCATCAGCTGTGGTGCTCTTGTTCAAACAGGTATTGGTGAAGTCAGGGCCTTTTTTTCAGCCGCCAGAACTCGGTTTCAGCACCTCTCAGTTGGGTGCCATTGCCATTACAGTCATACCTCGGTTTAAGTACGCTTCAGTTTGAGTACTTTCAGTTTAAGTACTCCGCGGACCCATCTGGAATGGATTAATCCACTTTCCATTACTTTCAATGGGGAAAATCGCTTTAGGTTAAGTACGCTTCAGGTTAAGTACGGACTTCCGGAACCAATTACACTCATACTTCAGATTAAGTAGCTTCAGGTTGAGTACTCCGCGGATCCGTTTGGAACGGATTAACCCACTTTCCATTACTTTCAATGGGAAAGTTCGCTTCGGTTTGAGTACTTTCAGTTTAAGTACTCCGTGGACCCGTCTGGAACGGATTAATCCACTTTCCATTATTTTCAATGGGAAAGTTTGCTTCAGGTTAAGTACAGACTTCCGGAACCAATTGTGTACTTAAACCAAGCATAGCTTTCAACCCTCCCTTTTTTTGCGGGAAACTCCCCTATTCCAGCGCCATTTCCTGCTGCTATTCTGGATTAAAAATAAGAAAATTCCTTAGTAGCACCTTAAAGACCAACTAAGTTTATATTTTGGTATGAGCTTTCGTGTGCATGCACACGAAAGCTCATACCAAAATATAAACTTAGTTGGTCTTTAAGGTGCTACTAAGGAATTTTCTTATTTTGCTTCGACTCAGACCAACACGGCTACCTACCTGTAACTAGAACTATTCTGGATTGTTAGATATACCGTAGACTGTCCCCGGGACAGGTGTGGCTGCTGCTGATCCCTTATTTTCAAATCCGAAAGTTGACAGCTATGAAACCGAGGTACCACTGTATAAGAGTGCATGGGAGGTGTTCATGGGGAGTTCTGGCACCTCTTTTTCTAAAAAAAAGTGAATGGGAGCCAGTGACTCCGTAATGCAGGTGTGAGCAATCCATGGCCATTCAGATAATTTAGTCAGCATGGCCAATAGTCAGTGATGATGAGAGGAGCACCAGGTTCCTCACTTCTTCCACAAGGAGGTTAGTTTGGGAATCAAACTGCTGGTTTTCTGTGGGAAATCTGAGAAAACGGGGCCTTTTTTAAAACAAACAAACAAACAAACAAACAAATACATTTACAATGTACTTCCTTGTATTGATATCTGTGCTGGGCACATGTGTGTCCCCCCCTTTTTTTGTTCTTGTTTCCTAAATATGTACTGCTGTTGCAGGCAGCCAACAGTTTGAAAAGTCATCTTTCCAGAAAATTAGGAAAAGGCTGGTGGTTTTACAAGGAACTTCTTTTTTGGGATGTTGTGCAAAAATGTCACCCCTGAAATGTAAGCCGGCAGTATTTAGCCAGCAGGGGAAGAATAATTCTTTTAAAAATAAACAGCACACACACACACACACACACACACACACACACACACAAGTTCGGACAATAAGAATCAGCTTCAGCTCAGGGCAGAGGATTTCCTTGCTTGTGTGTGAGGCGCCCACAGATCCCGGGGGTTGGCTCTTCCTCCGTCACTTTTGGTTGGCCACAAAAACAGGGCAATACCTACTTTGGGGTAAACATCACCCTGTAAGGAGAATATTCATTACCACAAGGTGGGGGAGAAGAAAGCACATTTTGCTTTGATTGATAGGGAGTTTGCAAAATGCCTGAGAAGAGAGAATAGATTTGATGTCTTAACTGGAGCCTGGTAGATGAGTTACTTTTCTTGAAATGTGCTGCTTTGATGCATTCCTTGGGTGATGACCCTCTTGAGTTTGATGCTTTCTTTCATTTAAAAAACAGACGCACTGGGGCACACCCCTTTCTGGAGCTTTCTGAAATGGGAGGAAGTGCTTGAAGAGCCTGGTGGTCGTGGTGGCGTTTTTCCTTTTTGGAGCTGTTCAACAGCTAGAAATGTCCGTGTCTCCCTGGAGTGGAGATGTGGTGATGATGAAAGGAGGACTTGGTCACCTTTGCCTGCCTTGTAGCTGTTCAGGTGTTCACTGTGCAAGTAGTTGCCCTCTTCCCCTGTGGCAGCTATAGATTGCAAATGAAGATTGTGAATGGAATGGAGATGGGTGTCCTCCACACCACCTCCACAAGGTTCATATTCACTCTTTATCTTCTCCCCCACATAGTTCATATGCCATAAGTGAGCTGCTTTGGTATGCGTTTCCTTGAGGCCTAGCATGTTTGCAAGGCTGTTTGGAAGATGGAGCTTCAAGGAAAGCAAAGAGGTGCTAAAATGGCTAGAATAAGTTGATAAGCTGGCTAGACAGGGATTTTATTTTCGCGCAACCTTGGTTGGTTTGCTTTTGTTTAAAACAAAGCGATATTTTGTATAGCTATTCTCATGAGCCAAAGACTTCAAGGTTTTTGTGAAACATAAACGGTGCATTGTGGCTGTCCCCATTTTATGGATGGGAAACTGTGACATTTAGACATTGTGTATTGTCAAAGCTCTGCAGATATGGTACCGGTAGCTGGAGAGACCTCTAGCACTCTGAAAAGCTAGTGAAAAACGTCTCATGGTTTTGCTCTTACTGCCTGTGTCTGCTAGTTAGTGTGTATTAGGGATGGGCAAACCTTGGGCTTATGGGATCTTTTTTTTTTTTTTACTGGAACCAGACTTCAGTGCAGAATAGTGACCGAGGACAAACACTGAGAATTAAAGGCCGGGTACCTCTTAGCACAGTCCAGGATAAAGATCCATTCTGGGTCCCTCCCCACCCGCCAATGCTTCCTTTGTTTCAGCAGCCTAATTCAGGATAGGGAGGGGCCTGCCTTTTTGCTGCTATTGTTGTTAAAAGGTAAAGGTACCCCTGACTGTAAAGTCCAGTCGCGGATGACTCTGGGGTTGCGGTGCTCATCTCACTCTTTGGGCTGAGGGAGCAGGCGTTTGTCCGCAGACAGCTTCCGAGTCATGTGGCCAGAATGACTAAGCCGCTTCCGGCAAACCAGAGCAGTGCACGGAAATACTGTTTACTTTCCCACGGGAGCGGTACCTATTTATCTACTTGCACTTTGACATGCTTACGAACTGCTAGGTGGGCAGGAGCTGGGACCGAACAACGGGAGCTCACCCCGTCGCAGGGATTTGAACCGCAGACCTTCTGATCGGCAAGCCCTAGGCTCAGTAGGAGTCAGAAATCCATGACAATCTACTGCAAATCTTTTAGAAATCTACTAGGAGACCCCGGTCTGCCTTCTGCCCCTCCTCCAGTATAACACCTGCTCTGCCAGCAAAAAAAACATTAAAAAAGATCCCTGCAGGGCAGATAAATATGGCATAGGACAGGGATGGCCAACTCCCAAGAGACTGTGAAAAACTGGCAGTGATCTACTCCCTTTTTTTGGGTTCAGGTCAAAGTTGTTGAGCTTTTTCAGGGAGTAGGTAAAATATTGAGCTTTTTTTAAGGGGAGCCACAGTTGTTCAGCTTCTTTTTGGGGAGCCAATGATCTACCAGTGATCTACCGCAGATGTCCAGTGATCTACCAGTAGATCACGATACACCTGTTGGACATGCCTGGCATAGGAGATGTTGAGGATTGTAGTGTCGAAGACGTGCTGGCCCCTTATTTTAGTTTTCATTTTTAGCTGTGTTTCCATTTTGCAATTGCCTCCCCACGGCTGCCACCCCAGAGCACTTGCTTAACCCAACTGCAAAGGAAGTTTTTTTCTCTGTTCTTTCTTTCATGTGCCTGCCTGACGGATTCTTTTGAATGCATGCGAGATATCCGCAGCCTCTGTCCAGAACCCAAGCTTCCTGTTTAGCATTATCGTACACTTCCAAACAGACTCGGCCGGCTCGAGAGGTCTTGCTGCCGCAAAATAATTTCTTTCCAGCTGTCTCGGTTTGCTCTTCAGTTGCATCCCAAAGGGCTTCATACGTTGTGCAGATCCGTTGCCCTATGATCCAAACACAAGCATCTCCCTTCCACTCCCAGGCTCTCGCTGCGGTGGGCTAAATTGCCGTGACGTCTTGTATGTAGAAAATGCAAGTGGCGGGGCTGCCTTGACGAAGCTGTTTCACTGGTAGCTGTTAATCGGCTATAGAGGTGAAGGGTTAGCTCTCGCAGCGCCAGCTTTGCTGTTCACTTGCTGCTTTGTGCTACCAGCTGATGTGTGTATCGTTGGCAACAGCCTCGGAAGGAGCACAGCACAGCGAGATGCTGAAGCGGAGGAGAGGAATTTTAAAAGGGCCATTAAAAGCCCTTGGTGTAAACAATAAGCACAGTTGTTTAAACCCAAGCTTTTGAAAGGCCATCACTTGAAAATGTTTAGCAAAGGAAAGTCTTCCTCCTTCCTCTGAACCTTCACCCTTTGATATACAAGTGTTCCAAGATTTATCAGAGGTGGTGGTGGTGGGGTTTTGCAGAGAAAGAAGCTGGCCAGTACTCCAGCTGTGAAAGCCCCAAAGGGCCAGAGGTTGGGGCTAATAACCCGACCGTGGAATTGTACCTGCCCCTTTAAAAGTTCCGACGGCAAAAGGATGAGGGCGCGGCTGTTGCATTTTCTTGCTTGCCCTACTATTTGTGGGTCAAAAGTAAAAAGATTGTGTGCTACAGCAGGGCTGTTGGTAGAGTTTCCAGACTCAATAGAGGACAGGACTTCTGTGCCTTTAATTGCCCTGGTCTCTTTTGAGTCTGGAAACCTTAAAGAGAAACCAGCAGACCCTTTGCTTGGAAATTAAACAGAGGGTCTGCTGGTTTCTCTTGAAGGTTTCCAGACTCAAAAGAGAGCAGGGCAATTAAAGGCACAGAAGTCCTGTCCTCTAACCCTAGCTGTTGGAGCAGCAGAGTGTGAGATCCTTCGTGCCTACAGCTGGTTGCATTGCTTTTGAGTTTTTAAAGAAGTCCTGGCATAACCTTTTGGCAGGCAGCTGGAAGCTCTACAAACAGCATATAATGATACTGTGAAATACTGTATTTCCTTGGCAGCCCATCCCACAAAGATCAGTGGGACTTTAAACTCGCGCTAAAGTGGTTTCAGATTGCAGACTAAATTGGGTTGAGAGAGAATAAAAAGAAGAGTGTGTCTGAAACAATCATAGTTCGAACTCTGCTTTTAGCCAAGCAGAAATGTATGTATGTTTGTGGGGGGGGGGGGTTATTATGCCCATACTTTTAGCATTGGCTATATGGATGAGATTTTTTTTAAGTGCAGAATGAATTTCAATTAAGTATAGTGCTGTAGGTCTGTCTCCTTTACTCACGCATTAATGCTAAAGATGATAATAAAGTAAGTTTTTACCCCCCATTTTCTTTTGACAGACTAATTAGTCACGTTAATGTTCATGTACACTTACGGCAGCACGGACAATCTTATGCTCAGTCATTTGGGAATAAAGTCCCACAGAGCTTACTTCCTGCATCAGAGCAGTCTGTTAAGTTGGCAGCCGTATCAATTTGATTAAACAGCCTTTTCACAAACTAGTGCCTGGTTAGGGGCTGGTTTCCTCAAAGCTTGCTTTGCAAGTTTGTGTGTGTGTGCGCGCACGCATGTGTGCACATTTTCGGGAAGAGGAGGGGACGGATGTGAAAGAAGTGTGGCTTTAAGGAAGGACATGAAGAAGCAACTTTTAAAAGACAGCCATGCATGTTTTAATCTCTTCTGTGGTTTCAGAACGCCATTGGGAGCCTCCCTGGATGAGCAGAGCAACACAATTCTAAAGGGTAAGGATCCCAGGCCTTTTAAGAGCATTTCTGTTTTCCTGCTTGTTTGTAAGACAAAAAAGAAATCCTAATTCAAGTGCAGGTTTGAGCTGACAGTGTTAGAAGTTGTTGAGCGGGCTTCTCTGCAAGCCTGATAGCAGAGGAGACAAATGGATCTGTGATTTTTTTTTAACTGAAGGAACTCTTAAGCAATATTTCTCTTGCGATAAAGATAAGCTGTGCTGTGTGTGTGTGTGTGTGAGAGAGAGAGAGAGAGAGAGAGAGAGAGAGAGAGAGAGAGGATGAATATTGTTAAGTATTACACTGAGAAGTAGGTCAACCCCTTTCAACACAATCTCTGTTGGCTTGCTCCGACCGAACTTGCCACACCTGAAAAGTTACCACTTGCGCAAACCAGAATGCAAAAGTTCAAAGTACAACAAGACGCTGCAGGTAGCGACAGGGCAGATCCGAAGAGCTGCAGCTCCTTTCTTTCAATGCGCAAGGGAGACAGGGAATGTTTGATCCAGGACATTTCCTGGGCTTGAGACTCCTTGGTAAGAGACCTGCAGGCTTGCTTAAGATGCATTATGTGTTATATGCAGTACAGCTGTAACCAAAGGTGTGTGGTACTTATGGCTCTGAAATGGCCATTTTCTTTAGCTTGGGCATGGAGCTCTATGGAAGTTACCTTGATACATCTTTTGTGTCTTTTGTAAGACCTGCTCTCTGCATTGAAAATAACAATATATCTCACCTTGAAGCAGGCTGAGACAGTGCAGAGCACTGGTCTGGTCCCAAGATTTGAGCTGGGAAAGCTCAAATTTGGCATTGAAGAACAAGGATTTTATATGCAAGGTTGTCATTTGGTGCTTTGGTTTTAAGAGGGCAATCCGGATAACTGGAAGGGAAAATCACAACGCTAGATGCTGACCCCGTCAAATTGACATCTTTTCAGGCATGCTGGTGAGAAACGGAGGAAGCTTTGAAGATGATTTATCCTTGGGAGCAGAAGGTAGGTGTGGTGTTAAAATGCATGCTTGTTCCCCGCTCCCTAAATCAAAATCAAGCAGTTTGTTGAAAGCAAAACTGTGTGTAGTGTTTAGAGTGCAAGATTTGCTGATCTACAGCACTCATATCTAAGCACTGAGATTGCTTCGAGTTGAAGTCCAAGGACATCTCAAGTTGATAGGTTCTTCATCCCTGTCCTAGCCAAACTACATGGGCTACATTGCTTGACAAATAGAGAGAAAGAGGGTGATTGGAAAAACATGGAAAGTCCTTGTAAAGGTCTGTTGGTATACCTACAGACCAGTCTCTGAACTCAAAAATCAGATATGTATCTTCATCTCATTATTGACATTGGTGAAGTCTAGGGTTGGGGGTTGGTTGCTTGTTTTGTTTTGTTTATGCAGATTTTGTGTGTGTGCCTGTGCAAATGATTACACAAAATTATGTTTGATTGGGTGCTGTCACAGGAGGGTGATGGGAAGAAGAATAGCTGTACCATAGGCAGAGATGGAAGCTGCTTCCCACAGCTAACATTTTGTACCCAAGATCCACTGGCCCTGTAAGTGTCAAGTGCTAAGCAGACCCATGGAAGCTTTTGCGATTGTGGAGGATGAGAGTTATGCAGACCATGCAGGAACTGACAATTGAATTCAAGGCAATCTGTCATCCTTAATATACTGTGCCCAGGAACCTCCTAGGTTTATGGGCTCTCTTGTACCCCTGCTCAGTTGTATCTTACACATAAAGGGCTGCTATCTCATAGCAGCCATTATGAAACAAATGTCCTTGCTCTGCCAGTTCCCTTTCTTTGTTATACATTGGTAAAGGTAAAGGGACCCCTGACCATTAGGTCCAATCGTGACCGACTCTGGGGTTGCGCGCTCATCTCGCATTATTGGCCGAGGGAGCCGGTGTACAGCTTCCAGGTCATGTGGCCAGCATGACAAAGCCGCTTCTGGCAAACCAGAGCAGCACATGGAAACGCCGTTTACCTTCCCGCTATAGCGGTTCCTATTTATCTACTTGCATTTTTGATGTGCTTTCGAACTGCTAGGTTGGCAGGAATTATACATTGGTATTGGAGCATAAATAGGTCTTGGAAAAGGCTCGTGTGCAACCGCCATGGTCCTAATTTTAACCTGATTTGTATAGTCTACTGCAGATGTTACACAAGACGTGTCCATAGCATATATGGTGAAAAAAACTGCAGCATAATTTCTCACTGCCTATCAAGTGACTATTGTTCTTTGGGTGACTGCATATAGTCTGGTGCCAACAATTTATTTTCCCCGTCTTTCTCCTTTAGCTAATCAACTGCATCAAACCAGCGAGCAAGTGGAAATCTGGTGAATATTCACACTTCTGGTTTGGGAGTCGTGTCTGGCATGGGGATAAGCTACCAGGAAATCTGTATAAAACATAAAAAAAAAATTCTAATGGATTGTTACCGAGGGAGGTCCTTTATTGTGGGAAATGTTTTTGGAATCTGAATTAAGTAAATATCAGAATTTAAAGCAAAATAAACTGAAATCCAGTGATCTTAATTCAAAACCCCAGCAGTAGCCCAGATCCCTACAGGCACAGGGCTCTTGCTGCCAAATATAAAAACACAGAGTTTCTTTAAGGTCTGGTTCAAAGATGAGGTTTGTGCCGTGATTACATTACTTACTGGAGGCGTTCCGTTCATCATGTGAAGCAGTCAGTTGAATTCAGTAGCTGGAAGGAGACATAAGTGCAGCATAGAATACTTCTATATTGAATATAAAGAAAGTTTTGATCACATAAAATACAGATGAGCATCCCCCCCCTTCTTAACTTACACATCCAGACTCTTTCAGGAATTGGTGAGGTTTTCCACAAGTCATGTTATGCTTATTGTCTCACCAGCCTACCCATAATATACTGAAGACAGTTAATTTACTCATTTGTCTTTTTGTTTCAGCGGGTGATATTGTAGTGTAATGCACCCTGCCTTTTGTTCTGTATTTCAAAATACAATTTTGTTGTTGTTGTTTTCGAAAAGAAGTTTAATTTAGCAGTGTCCCTGAACTGTGTAAAAAGCTTTAGGTGTGGTTTTTGTCTTCTTCCAACAATGGAGATAGCAGAAGCTGAGAGAGGAGAGTGAGTGTTGTTGTTGTGGTTGTTGTTGATGTTGTTGAGGAGTTCTGATCCTTGAGGTACGAATGTTGCAGCTGTCCGCTCTAAGTGAAGGGCATGCATTCTTAAGAAAAGAGAAATGGTACAATATTGGATTTTTGGAGTGTTCTTGAAAGAGGAAGGAAGCTCTGCTGTTCTTTCAATGCCTGATTCTTTTGTGTTGTCAGTAACGGCATGTTGGCAAAGGAGAAGAGACTGCAGTTTCATCAGAAGGGGAGAAGTATGAATTCCACTGGCTCGGGGAAAAGCAGTGCAACTGTTTCAAGGTGAGCAGTATTGAGAACCCGGGGACTGGGGTTAGGTACAGGCCTGACGTTAGGTTGGGTCCACTGTCTTACTTTCTGTTGACCAAAATGCTGTCTATAGTCAACCAGGTCCCTTGCACTTCTCAGTACTGGAGCCTGGGTGGCCTCCATGGCTCAGTCAGTAGAGCACGAGACTCTTAATATCAGGGTCGTGGGTTCGAGGCCCACATTGGGCAAAAATGAAAATAAAACATCCTGTATTGCAGGTGGTTGGACTTGATGACCCTTGTGGTCCCTTCCAACTCTAGAATTCTATGATTCCTATTTTACATCCCCCATAATGCATCTGGGCTCCCGAAATAATGTCTCCACAGAGCTGGGCTCTGGCACTGTCAATCTTTTAATAGGTCAATGGAATCCCCCCCCCCTACTCTGCTGACAAAAATCACCAAGCTATGATATCTGTTGATGGCCTGAGTGCCTGCTTTCCGCTTTTTTGAGGAATATTCACAAACTACCACCTCCCTGGAGTTTTATAAGCTGTGGGACATGCTAAATGTGATAGGGGAAGCCATATTTGTTGTTCATATATCTGCTCTTTTCAAATAGACTTGACTTTTACATCCATAGATGATGAAAGTTGAACCTCTCATTGATTCCCCATTTTACATCTTACTCTCACTTTTGTTTTCTCAGTCAGAGGTGGGGTGAAGGCAAAGTACCTGGGGAGAGGAAGATGGATTAGGCCCCTTCACTTGCACATCCATTAACAGGATAAAATAGCTCCCAATTTGTACCTAAATGAGATGCTACACGTGAGCCTGGCTATACTTCTGTGTTTCCATAGGATTTTTTTTTCTAAGGACCAATGAGAAAGATGTGCATTGTTTTGAACAGCATAACACACTCTAGAACTACCACATAACCAGTTACAAGATCTATTGTACTGGATACTAGATAATGTTATGAACTTTGGCTACTGCTGCCGTCCAAAGCATAAACCAGTTAATTGAATTGTTTGGAGTTGAAACTGTAGTCACATAACCCTTACCCCTGCGCATTGGTTCCATTGATCTGATGTACGTTTGAGTAGATGTGCCCAAGATTGCATGGTAAACTTGCCTCAGAAGCATGTTCAAAACCCTCAAGACTCTGAAATGGTATACTGGGGACTGGAGCATTAAATTTGCATACCGAGCCTAGACACATTTCCTTGAAAGCAAGTTTTGCTTTTATCTTGAAGGTCATCTCAAGTCAGCAAGCCAGAGGTGGCTATCGTATGCCACCTTCAGTTCAATGAAGACTTCAGAAAACACGGGCGGGCAATGCAGATGAGCATGCTAGTTCTGTTTCCCCTCCCCCAGGCACTCTTCCCATCACCTTCCAACTTGTGAAGGCTCCCTGTGCACTTTAGAACCCAGGAAAATCGGGGCTCCAAAATGTGTGAGCGGCCTCCACAAGCGCAAAAGGGCAATGCCACCTCCTCCTTTTTTTGTGCTCACTATTGAAACACCTGAAGAGGGTTGTGGTCTCAAACAGGTCCAGTTCCTCATTCCTCAACACATGTTCTTGGAAGTAAACCTTGCAGACTCCCAGAAAATAATTTCATCTCATTGACATGTTTAGAACCGTAGCCTGCATCTGTTTTAATCGGAGGACTTCCGCCTAACAGGGATGTAGTTCTTGCTTGTATAGTGGTACCTCGGTTTAAGAACAGTCTGGTTTAAGAACGATTTGGTTTACAAACTCCACAAAACCAGAAATAGTAAATTGGTTTGAGAACTTTACCTCAGTCTAAGAATGGAGTCCAAACGGTGAGAGGGCACCGGCGGCAGGAGGCCTCATGAGGGAAAGCGCGCCTCAGTTTAAGAATGGTTTTGGTTTAAGAACGGATTTCTGGAACAGATTAAAGTTTGTAAACCGAGGTACCACTGTACTTGTCAGAAAGGAAGGAATCGCGTCCAAGAAAAAGAAAGGGTGGAAAGCAATTATGGGGTGTTTTTGTTTTTGTCTAGTGTATCTGAACTCCTGGAACTGTACGAGGAAGATCCTGAAGAGGTCCTCTACAATCTTGGATTTGGCCGTGATGAACCAGATATCGCTTCTAAGATTCCATCGAGATTTTTCAATTCGTCGTCCTTTGCCAGGGGGATAGATATCAAAGTTTTTCTGAATGCCCAGCTGCAACGCATGGAAGTGGAAAATCCGAATTTTGCTTTGACCAGTATGTATACTAAATTAAGAGCACGGTTTCAAAATTGCTGATGTCTTGTTGACGGCCTCAGGAGCAAGTGTTTGGGGCCCCATCTACAGTACACATTTAAAGCAGTATGACACCACTTTAAATAATAGGGGCTGTAGTTTGTTCAGGCTGCAGAGAGTTGATTGGAGCCTTCCCCCCCAAAAAAACTTCTAGTGGTTTAGCAGTCATTCATTGTGAGGGAACTGGGAGGTCTAAGAACTCTCAGCACCCTTAATGAACTACAGTTCCCATGATGATGATGGTTTTTTTTGGGGGGGGGGAGAAACTGTACCTATTTAAAGTGGTGTGGTGCTACATTAAATGTATAGTGAAGATGGACCCTAAATGGACTTCCCTAACAAAATGCTGAATGCTCTAGAGCTGGGAAACCCAATAACATCTGAAAGGCCACCCACCCCTATTTCAGAGGGACACGTTGTGCCTACTTGAATGCAATTGACCACAGATGACAGAGCAGAGGATCTACACTGGCTTCCAGTATGTTTCCGAGCACAATTCAAAGTGCTGGTATTGACCTTTAAAGCCCTAAACAGCCTCAGCCCTGTATACCTGAAGGAGTATCTCCACCCCCATCGTCCAACCTGGACACTGAGGTCCAGCACCAAGGGCCTTCTGGCAGTTCCCTCACTGCGAGACATGAAGTTATAGGGAACCAGGCAGAGGGCCTTCTCGGTAGTGACAACCCCCCTGTGGAACTCCTTCCTATCAGATGTCAAGGAAATAAACAATTATCTGACTTTTAGAAGACATCTGAAGGCAGCCCTGTTCAGAGACGTTTTTAATGGTTGACATTTTATTGTGTTTCTAATATTTTGTTGGGAACCACCCAGAGTGGCTGGGGCTACCCAGTAATATGGGTGGCACATAAATAATAAAATTATTATTATGGTACTATTTGAATTATGGTGCTGGAGGAGACTCTTGAGAGTCCCATGGACTGCAAGAAGATCAAACCTATCCATTCTTCAGGAAATCAGCCCTGAGTGCTCACTGGAAGGACAGATCGTGAAGCTGAGGCTCCAATACTTTGGCCACCTCATGAGAAGAGAAGACTCCCTGGAAAAGACCCTGATGTTGGGAAAGATTGAGGGCACTAGGAGAAGGGGGACGAAAGAGGATGAGATGGTTGGACAGTGTTCTCGAAGCTACGAACATGAGTTTGACCAAACTGCGGGAGGCAGTGCAAGACAGGAGTGCCTGGCGTGCTATGGTCCTTGGGGTCACGAAGAGTCTGACACGACTAAACAACAACAACAACAAAATTATTATTATTGTGGTGGTGGTGGTGCATGGTCTTGGAATGAGGGGAGAATTCAGAGGAAAGGAGATGAAACCACTTTGAGAGGGGTGGATGTGAATTAAGGGGGCAGGGACCTGGCTGGGCAAAGGTGGTGAAAAGGGCCGACATGGACCTCCTCTCTCCTCCTGAAAAAATTTCACCAGAACTTTGCTAGATGCAACCAAAATGTATAGTTTGTGTAACTTGAAAGGCACAAGTGATTTAAAGACTAGCCTATTGTCAGTAACATTTTGTGTGTGTTTGTTTTCCTTTTCCATGTTATAGTCAAAATGACATTTTAAAAATGAAATGCAATAGTTTGGAGTACAAAGTAACAAACAACTGTTCTTAAAAATAAACTAAAATGAATGGCTTTTTTAAAAAATTGAATTTCGGGAAAGCCCAAGGTTGTGGGTACTTTTTGACAGAGACATTTGAGGGTTAGCAATCTGGCGGGCCTTCGCCTGCTATGTGTTTGTTTTTACCTTTGCAAGTTCCAAGCAGCTTCATTATTGACTCTTACAATGCCTCCCATTGTTCTCTTTGTCATCTCTTTGCTTTTTTGTCCTTTTGCCAGGCCGCTTTCGTCAAATTGAAGTGCTCACAACCGTGGCCAATGCATTCTCTTCCTTGTACTCCCAAGTCTCTGGCACTCCGCTGCAGAAAATTGGGAGCATGAATTCGACCGCTTCCAGCAAAGAGGCGTCCAGCCCTCCCCCTCTGACGCGGAGCAACACGGCGAGTCGTTTCATCAAGACCTTGTCTAAACTTAATCTATACGGGAGCCCGCAGGCAGGTGAAGGGGGCAGTAGCCCTGCCGCCTCACCTGTCGAGAAGGGGAAAGGCGAAAGTGGGGCTGAAGAAGCGGAGGCGAAAAATGAGCCCAAAACTCCAAAACACTTCAAAGCTTCTCTGCTGGCTACAGTAAAAGAGGAGACGCCAAGCAACCAGTCCACTGCGGCTGAGGGTCTCAATGCTTCGGGAACTTCTTCTGGCATGAATGCAAAGCAGGGAGATGGTACTGAAAACGAGGACTCTGTCGATCATTCAGATGAAAAAGCTGCTGCTACGACATCCAATGGTATGGAGAGCGATGCGCTAGCACCAGCCAGTTCTGGGCTCGCCGAACTGCAAAGAACTCCTGCTCCCGTGTTGGATAAACACATCTGCGCTTCAATAGCCATCCCATCCATTGCCAATCTCATGTTGCAGCAGAAGGACTCGTTTGAGATGGAAGAGGTAAGTGGAAAGGCTATGTGCAAAGTCCTCCTTGATCTCCTACTCTAGGGCTGGGTGAAATATCAATATATCACCCCAAACCAGATTGAAGTCCATATCGTGATATTGGTTTTGTAATTTTTGACCCGGCAATGTATCGTAATGTGTGTGCGTGTGTGTGTGCGCGCTGTGCAAAAATCACAAGGTGGTGAAAACCGTAAAGCCAGCCAGTGTTTATCTCGATTCCTGCAGCCCATGTTAACTCTGCCAACTCAGCTCTCCCCTGCCTCCTGCAGGGGGGGGGGGCAGCGAATTACAAGAGCAGGTGCTGGCAAAAGTCACGATGCGGGAAAAACCATGAAGCCAGCCAATGCCTCCACATAGCTCCATCCTTATTTGAGACACCGTGATACATCAGTGTACTGCAATGTTTAGCTGGTGATACTACACAATCTTGAAAACCAGATATCACCCAGCCTTACCCAGATTTGTATGCTCCTTCGATCTGGAGGTAGCATATAGCCATCGTGACTACTAGGAAGCCCTAGCGAGCTTAAGTACAGCTGAAATGTGCTGAAATGATGACAAATTCTTGCTAAATAAACATCTGCATTCTGGTTAGAGGCGTTTAAGTCCACAGGAGTGGGAAATCCAGCTTTTCCCAACAGGAATGAGGCAATTCCTTTTTTAAAAACATTATTTGTGTTTCTAAAAAGGCATATGAAACAATGAGCATGGGCTGGGAGTGCCCAGGGCCCTTCTGATCTGCCTCTCCCCAAGCATTGCTTTGGCATGTTTTTGTCAGGCATTGCATGGCAAGCTTACATTCCTGCAGGTTTTTCCGTGCTATCCTGGGGCTCCTTTAGGAAGTCTGTTGCTGTCAAGATAGCCAGTGTGGGAGTGAGTCAGGGCATAGTTTCCTTGGGAGCCCTGGCCTCTGCCCTCTCGGCCAATCACGATTCTCTCGAGTCTGTGTCCCATATTGATATTGGCTAAGAAGGCGCAGAGGGGTGGATTGGGCGGCGGTTGCAAGTTCGCAGGGTACAAATGCGGGCGGGGCTTTGATCCTGGGGTCCAGGCAAGGGCGGGTGATGACAAATGATCTGGTCCTTCCCCCTCCAAAAACGCCACCAGGAAAAAAATAGAAAGGTGGGAACACAAGAAGCTTAAGTGTACCCAACCGGGAGCAAGTAGACCAAGGCAACGCCTCCGAAAAGCCAGACTGTAGCAGAAAGGCTTGTGAGATGAGCTTTTTAAATATGTATTTGATTCTGTTGGAAACTGTGTTAAGCTGTTGTGTGTGTGTGTGTGTGTGTGTGTGTGTGTGGTGGTTTTTTTTTAAAATGTCCTTGAAGTAAACCTGTCGCTAAAACAGTGTAAATTCTGATACTAGTGCTAGACAATGATATGTAGCATATTATATCCCTGGGAACCTTCAGTGCAGCTGTAGTCGGAGAAGCTTTCTTCCAGGGTTGCAAATCTTGGAAGCCGAGCTTCTTCAAGTGACTTTCCTTAGAAAATTCAGGAATGAGTTTGTTTTTGCAAAGAGTTTTCTAACCTTCATTTTATTTGCAAATAGGGGCTTTAAAAAGTGGCACTGCTTTGGGTGGCTGCTGAAACTGGAAGGCTCTGGGAATGGGGAAGAACTTCCATTGTTGAGGGTGAACTAAATTCACTCACCTAGGTCTTGCCTGTCCGGAAAGAGCTTTCTGCTCTCTATTTGCACCTCGCCTTTCCCGACTATTCTAGCATTTTGCCATTAGCCACGGCCGCACTGATTTAAATCCACCATGGCTGCTTCTGTTGCACACTGGGGTTTATATAGAATTCTGTTGTTGTTTGTAATTAGATGGGGTGGCAGGACTCAGGGCCATACTGTGAACTTGCCTCTGATCACAGTGAAGTTGAAAGAGTGGCTGGATCTGGTTATTGGCTTGCAATGCAATGCATATTTCAAAAAGTGAAAATCCGGACACAAAAATTTGTTGAGCTTTTTTGGGCAAACATGTTACAGGTAGGTAGCCGTGTTGGTCTGAGTTGAAGCAAAATAAAAAAATTCCTTCAGTAGCACCTTAAAGACCAACTAAGTTTACACGAAAGCTCATACCAAAATAAAAACTTAGTTGGTCTTTAAGGTGCTACTGAAGGATTTTTTTATATTTTACTTCCAACATGGGTTGCCATACACCCGGGGTTTTACTGCTTTTCACAAATTCCACCCGGACGGTATTTTCGACGGACAAAACCCAGATATGTCTGGGAAATCCCGGACTTATGGCAACAGTGTGCCTTGGTAAAGAAGTGGTGGTCAGTTATGAAGACGAGTAGAATTTTGAGACTCGTTTGTGCAGCAGCTTTCTCTTTCTGCATTCCTCGTCCGTCTGTCTTGATGTTCTATTCTAGCCTGGTGTTTTCCAGATGATTTGAACTATAGCTCTGATCATCCCTGACCATGCTTGCTGAAGGTGACTGGAGCTATGATTCAAGACATTTTTTTGGAGTGGGGGTGGGAGGCTGCCAGGTTGATGGAGTCTGTTCTCATCCAGGCTGCTGTATAACCACAAGAGAGTTCCTGTTACGATGTGAGATTACGATTAAAGGCTGTTGCAAGCCCAAATCTCCAATTCCCAGAAGAGGTTTGTGGCTTGTTCCAAGGAAGCCTCTGTTAGGGCCATCCAGTTCTGCTGCCTCTGTGTGCAGTTCCTCAGAATAACTGCTAGGAAGAGGCTGCCTGGTGCAGCTCTGCATGAAGCTCTGCTCAGAGCAATATTTGCATGGGTCACTATTACACTTTCATAAGCCTTCAGACGTTACTATTATGCTGCTGTTATTATTATTATTAAGGAAACATGTGAGAGGCGCAGAAGTGGGGAAACAAGCATGCTAGCATCCCTCCTTCTCATCCTCTTCCCTCATCTTCTTTTCATTGAATCATAGAGTTGGCAGTGACTCTGAGGCTCGATCTAGTCTGGGTTTTCCCCAACTTGGGTCTCCAGCTGTTTTTGGAGCACAGTTCCCATCATCCAAAGCTAGCAGGGCTAGTGGTCAGGGATGATGTTGCCCAGCAACATCAAAAGAACCACAGGTGTCCCATCCCAGGTTAAGCCGTTCTAAGGTTATTGATGCACCTACATCAAAGTTCCCTCTGGCATAGAATCTTGTTTAGGATGAGGATTAGACAAGGGCTGTCAACAGAAGTGGCCATACTAGGATTTCTAGAAGGAAGCTGAATTATTGTGTGTGTGTTTTTGTGTGTGTGTGTGTGTGTGTGTACGTGTGTATGCCTGTGAAATCCATGTGTGCTGTGTTTCTCCGAAAATAAGACACCGTCTTATATTTATTTTTCCTTAAAAAAAAACACTATGGCTTATTTTCAGGGGATGTCTTATTTTTTTCTCTCCTCCTGCCGCAGCCGGCATTGCTGCGCCTATCACTGTCTTATTTTTGGGGGATGGCTTATATTCCTTGAATGCTTAAAAATTCTGCTATGGCTTATTTTATGACTTCGTCTTAAAATAGGGGAAATGGTATTGTGAATCAAGGGATCAATTATCCTCATTATAGAAAGGAACAAGGGAGAAATATTAGGGCTTTAGCTAAACTGTGGTCATCTTGGTAGCATTCATTTCCTATTTTTCGTGTGTGTGTGTGTGTGTGTGTGTGTGTGTTTCTTGTGGTACTGTAGTTTTAGACCCTAAACTGTCTTGGAGACCACTGATGGTCCCCAGACTACGGGGGAATCATACAGTTGGTTGGGACCCTGAGGATCATCTAGTCCAGGGGTCCCCAGACTACGGCCCGCAGGCCAGATGCAGCCCAATTGGCCTCCCAATCCGGCCCGCGACGACCCCCTCCGCCTGCTGCCGCTGCCCGCTCTTGCGGCGTGCAGCGTGGCGGCGCTCTTCCAGGTCGGAAAAAAGCGCCGAAAATTGTTTGTGCGCATGCGTATGGTCCTCTCCTGACCCAGAAGAGGTCATTTCCGGTGCACTTCCGGGTCGGGGGAGGCCCATACACATGCGCTCACATGATTTCCGACGCTTTTTCCAACCTGGAAGCGCGCCACCGTGCCAGTAAGCGTGTGTGCGCATGCGCACGGGCGCGCTCTCCCCCGCCCAAAGCCGGTTAAGTCTGGGGACCCCTGATCTAGTCCAAATCCCTGCAATGCAGGAATATGCAGCTAATAATAATAATAATTAACAAAATAATAATAATAATAATGATGATGATAATAATAATAATAACCACTACCAAGAAGTGCACCATGCTGTAACCAACTGAGCTATCCACTTGGGATCATCTTTATTTCATTTCATTTCAAACATCTGGACGTATCTCTGCTGGAAAACTAGAGCTCTCCTACTCATAACAGCATCATCTCTTGACATCACAGCCTCTGTGTTGTCCAACTTTAACATCATACTGTACTGTTACAGTAAAGCCACCCTTTGAGGACTTTGCCATTTCAAGCATCTTCCCACGTGGCTTGGGCGCAAATAAGTGCTTTCAGGCTGAATCCATTTGGGAACATGTTTCTTCTTTTCACCTTCAAGATAGACGTGGCAAATTGGGCCCAATCCCCTGTGTCAGGGCTGGTGCCAGCATGTGGAATGGTCAGACAGCTTCCAGTCAGGATTCAGGGCCCTGGAAGAGACCCACCCACCTATATTTGAGTTGGGGTCCTCCTGCTATGTTCTGCCAGGGCACGGTGGAAAGTCAAAATGGCAGGTGCCCATCACAGATTTCAGTGGCATTACTGGTGTCTTCTGCCACCGTGGCAAACCCACAAAATTGATGGGGCCTGCACCAGAACTGTGGGGTCACAAAATGGCACTGCTGGGGAGGGGTCACACCTGGAATTTGTCTTGTGTGCTGTTCCTACGTGGTGCAGTGCTTTAAGATTCAAGATTTCCTGCCCTATAGCCTTCCAGGGGTGTTGGGTGGGGAGAGGGAATGACATTATGACAAAATGCATACAATAAAACCCCCATTTTGTTTCTTTGGACAAAGCTCAAACAGTTTTATTTCAATAGCATTTAATCCATTCTTTTTTAGCTGCGATAACAGGGACACAATGCCTCAGCTTGATATTTTGAAAATATGCTGGTTTCCTAAGAGGAAGTCCTTTGATATTGGATGTTTCTATTTTAATAAACCAGTATTAAGTCAAGAGTTTGTTGTGTGAGAAAAGAGAAAGCAAGCAGTTTTATCACCAAAGAACATCTTGGAATTGAGGAAATGTCTGTAAATTGGTCAGTTGTGAAATATGGAGACTGGCCACTTGAAAAGGGAAAGAATGAGTCTTGCTGCCTTCACTTAGATGGATTCTTAAACAAGTTGGCATAAATATTAAATTATTATTAAATATTAAACAAGTTGGCATAAATATTTGCAGTTCTTAATACCAGCCTTAGTAATTTAAAGATTCTTATCTCATTATACATGATAAGCAATCTTCAGCCATCTCAACCCTTGCTTTTTCATGCAAAACCATTTGCAGTCGTTTTTGGTCATCAACAGCTATCAGTCAGTCAATCACCCACTTCCACCACCCTTCTGAGTGATCCCCCCTCCCCTCCCCATCCCCCTCCCCACCCCCTCCCCACCCCTTCTCTACATAAGTGCCTGGGGACTCCTATTTCACTGTATCTGAAGAAGTGTGCATGCACACGAAAGCTCATACCAAAATAAAAACTTAGTTGGTCTTTAAGGTGCTACTGAAGGAATTTTTTTATTTTACTTCGACCCAGACCAACACGGCTACCTACCTGTAAACTTAAAGATCACACTTTGTTTTAAAGGCAGCATCACTTTGGGGGACGTGACTGGAGACGATTGTGTGACACAGAGGTTATTGCAATGGACACAGTTACTTTATTGCCCTGCTTACTTGAGGGAAGTAGTAAGGAGCAAGAAATGCCACTCTGAATGACCACATATTACATAAAATGATGGCTGGTGAATAAAATGATGTTGCAGCTTGAAGCGCTGATTCAGATATGTTTAAATAACAAGTTTGTTAGTGACAACAAGTTATACAGGCTACCCAAACCCATGTTGACCATAAACTCAAATTTGGAGATTTGGAAGTTGTGGGGAATCCACCCACTTCTGGAAAAATCCAGAATCTTCTGCCAGATAATAGTAATTGGTATTAAACCTTTTCATGTGAAGATTAGCAAAGCTATGTTCCAAAATATGAAGGTTCTTCTCTCACAGACTAAACGTGTTACAGTGTTCAGGGTTTGCCACCTTTAGATGAAATGTAACAAAAGAAAGTTTTGTATTCGTAGCTTGTCTACAGTTTGCCTATAATCTCTGTAATTTAAGGAATGGCTATTTATAGTTTGCTGTGTCCTGGATTTCAGAGTTCTTTTTTAACAATGAAAGAGATGTTATTGTGTTTAGGTAGCGCTGTTGCTAAGCTGCAATCTTATATGTGCTTAAATGGGAGCAAGTACGGCTGAATTAAGTAGTGCTTATTTCTTGAGCAGACACGGATAAGATTAGACTCTTAAGGCGCCTTTGCAGGCCACTCAGATACGTAGTTTTCTTGCAAACACATGCATAGCGTAACCTTTGCCATCAAAATTGGTCTAGACGAAACTAGACTATACAGTTTTTCTGGCAAGCGATGAGCAGATTTCGACTGAGGGGGTGTGATAGCCTTTTTTTAAAAAAAAAAGTTTGTTTTGGTGGTGCCCCCTCCCTCCCAAGAGTCTAGGCTTGAGTAGTTCAGAGAAAATTGCTAGCTTGAACAATGCATATGCAAACTTGGGCATAGCAGATGGTTCTGGCATGGAGGCTAATTGTTTGGATCAGGACTCTCATTTAATTTTACATCAGCTATTTGGCACCTGCTACTTCTAGTACAGTCAAACATTACAAATACACAACCAAACAATAAAAAAATTAAAAATACACAACCAAACCAAACAATTTCCACATAAATCACAATAAGATGCAAAATAAAAATGCAAAACGCCTCCCCACAACAGCACCCCAGCCCAAGAGTCTGTTCATCAGCCTCAGCTTTTGTAGTTGGAGTCTGTCCTTCCCAGGCAAAGTGGAAAAGGCCCCAAGGCAGGGAGCAGGTCTTCCTGGGCTCACAGCCAAGATGGTCTCTGGCCTCTTCAGCAGCCTCAGCTTTTGTAGTTGGAGTCCGTCCTTCCCAGGCAAAGTGGAAAAGGCCCACAAGGCAGGCAGCAGGTCTTCCTGGGCTCACAGCCAAGATGGTCTCTGGCCTCTTCAGCAGCCTCAGCTTTTGTAGACCAGAGCAGGCAATTTTCTTGTGGGTGGCAAAGAGAGGGAGAAACAGAGGGAAAGGGGAGGGTTAAAGAGAGAGAAAAGCCCAGCTACTTTTGACCATGGCTCCACTGACCTATCAGTATGTGGCCCCTGACAAAGTAACACTGAGAGAACATGGCCCCTGAAAAGTAAACATTTGGCTATCCTTGGTAAAGTGTTGCCACTAATCTCCATTTTGCATTGCTTTGGATTGGGTGCTTTTAGTTTGACACTCTAGATCAGGCATAGGCAACCTTGGCTCTCCAGATGTTTTGGAACTACAACTCCCATGATCCCTAGCTAACAGGGCCAGTGGTCAGGGATCATGGGAGTTGTAGTTCCAAAACATCTGGAGAGCCACGGTTGCCTATGCCTGCTCTAGGTGGAATGAGGCTGACACTCAGTGTGTAGGTCCTAGTCACACT
Source organism: Zootoca vivipara (assembly GCF_963506605.1). Lineage (NCBI taxonomy): Eukaryota > Metazoa > Chordata > Lepidosauria > Squamata > Lacertidae > Zootoca > Zootoca vivipara. Next base: position 112,525,544 of record NC_083276.1, on the reverse strand, counting down.
CTTGAATATCCTCTTCTTACATGAATTAACCAAGAATTGTCATGTATACCACATAGGTGATGATATGCATCTCCCAATCAGTTGAGCGCATTAATCTTATCGCAATTGAGGCAATTGCCACTTTGTGTGGGGTGATTAGATTAGTTTGTGGGATGTCTTCCTCCCTTGTTTGGGGTTGGGGAGGATGTGTTTGCTTGCAGGCATAATTATTCCCTCGGTTGCCACACCAAAAAGTTGGCAGCTGTGTTGGAGCTGGTTACAAGGCTTTCTCCAAACAATAGCAATAACGCACCAGAACTAGGGTAGGGGAATTTAAACAGAGGTGACTGCAGACCTCATCATCCTTTGGGGCAAAGCTAACTTCACCTGCAAAACCTGTTGAATGCTAATAAATAAAAGTCACATCCATTTTTTAGATTGAGTGTAACTGGTGGTGTGGTTTCTTTTTTTACTTAATTCTGAAATTTTAATTTGATTCTTACATCAGAGAGAATTTTATATACAGTATAATTTTATCGATGTTGCTTTGTGCAACAAGAAAAAAGACATTTCCCCCCTTGAACAAAACCTTTCCTGTCGTAAGTTTCTCTATGTTGCTGGGTGGTGGGAAGTTGCATGAGAACTGCTTATGTAGCAATTAATTTAGAGCAGCTTTCTTGCTGTTTAAACAAAGGAGCTGCTTTGTGCTACATCTCCCCATTCCTGCTAGCAGGCCAGCCTGCCTTGCTACATAGTCTCTGACACTAAATAGAACTTTATAGAGGGAAATACCGTATGAGCTGGGAAACCTGTAGTGCTGCCTATTTAAATGTTTTGGGTTGAATCTACTGGCCAGATTAGTCATAATTTGACAGCTGACACAGGATGGTGTTTTGAGGTGATGTCAGGCCTTGTCTGTGGTGTTAATTACTTTGGTAATAAACCTACCATCTGGTGTTATAGAATCATAAAATCATAGAGCTGGAAGGGACCCTCAGGATCATCTAATCCAGTCTTTCCCAAACTTGGGTCTCCTGCTGTTTTTGGACTACAACTCCCATCATCCCTAGTTAGCAGGACTAGTAGTCAGGAATCAGTATTAGAAACTGAGATATAAAAGCTGGGAGCTAAATGGCACCTCAAACTTGGGTTATGGGCGCAACAACGGAATGTCTAGGTGCGTTTTTTAAATAACAAAAATACAAAGCTGAAAATGAATGAACTGCAGCTAAATTATTATGCTCATTTTTCACATGGCCTAGTCCTTCCCCTGCCCACCCCCCTAATATTCTTAAGAGGGTCTCTTCCCCAGTCTTCAGAGAGTAGCTGGAAGTGGGGAGGCAGAAAAAAGGTCCTCCTTTCCTTCCACTCTGCAGTTTTTATCTGAAATTTTAGGCACAGTACTTTGCCCAGAGTTCAGAAACTGCTCGCGCTAATGAAATTCCCTTTTGCAAAATGCACCTAGAACAATGGCAGTTTTGAACACTGATGGGAACTGTATTCCAAAAACAGCTGGAGACCCGCGTTTGGACTGATCTAGTCCAACCCCCTGCAATGCAGGAATATGCAGTTGTCCCATACGGGGATCGAACTTGCAGACATGGCATGGTCAGCACTATGCTCTAACCCACTGAGCTATGTGTGAATACTCAATTATTCATCTATAAACCTGTACAAAATTTTTAAAAGTCTACATATGGAATTTTATCAAGGGGAGATTAGTTAGGATCTGCTAAAATCCTAAAGCAATGGGATAGTTTTCAGCTTCCACAGAACTGTTCTGAGGATCAATATTAACGTGGTTTGGACTGGGGGAGAGAGAGAAGGAGGTAGCTTGCAGACTTAGAGGTATGGTAGAAACCTCTGCAACATGTTAGAGGATTTAAGATCAGAAGATTTGCAGCTGGGGCCTCTACAATTCCCTTTACGGACAATGTCTCCCTCCATCCTTTTAAACACAGAGTTTGGGGAAGGCTTTAGTGAAATTCACAAGCTAGCTGTCATTAACTTTATGATTTTTGTTTGGTCTAAATAATGGTCTTGTGTTACTGCCTCAATAAACCAGCATAGCTACCTGTCTTAAACAACAACAACAACACGTTCTTGCCTAAAAATGAAAAGCTCTTTTGGAGATGATTGTATTTGCTATACAACATTTCTCTTAAAATAAACCCCCAAAACCTTAATTGCCCCTGGAATACTGATATGGTGTTTTTTTATTCCACATATATCATGTTTTGCATGTTCCACTTTATGTACTTATTTTCTGCTGCAGGAAGTCTGAAAGGGATATTCCAGTGATAAACAGCAATGAATGTTTACTTTGGATTGCCAAATTTGATTGCGTTGGATTGTTAATCAGCTAAGTAGCTAGTTATGTTGATCAGTGGGCATAACTGTCTGTTTGGCATGACTCAAAAAATGCTTTGATTTTGTTCCTGCTGCAGATTCAAAGTACAGAAGGAGAGATTCCACATGCTCTTAACATGAGCCAGCTGGCTTTAGCCAAAACCAAAAAAGGTGAGTAGGTTTCTCTCCTCTTTCTTTTTGGCCCTGTCTGGAAGGCTCTGGCACAGTCCATTTGTTTCTGAAGGTGCCTATTGACATGTTGATGCAAGTACTTGGGAGCTTCTTAAATTGCAGCCCACCCAAAAGATCCTTGTCTGCTTCTCTGCTGGCTTTCAAATCATAGTGCTCCCCTTGTGAAGTGGCACTTCAAATGAGACAGGATGAATCACATTTCTAACCTCAATGAATGGTTCTGCTTCTCTGTGCTGTGGGTGATGGGTTGAAGAAACTGAAAGGTTGTGTTTTGCTTTGTGTTGTTTTTTTTATAACTGAGCCCTGTCATTTGAAATGACAATTTTAAACCTTAAAATTACACACTCTTCAAACCTGAATTGTGTGATACATGCAGCATTTGACTGCCCTTCAGACTGCTGACTGTACAGAAGCCTCGTACTTTTGACCACACAGATTGTCTTCCAGTGCAGTCCTGTACACATTTGAAGTTCCACTGTGTCCAAGGGGGATTCTTCCCTAGTAAGACTTTTATTCCCCTCTTTCCCTGCCAATATATGGGCAATGGTATTGCCCAAAGGATGAAAGCAAGGGCAGTGTAGGATTCCCAGCCTGCACTATACAGCTGATGGACATGAAAGAATCCCAGAATGCATCACAGGAAAGCACCATTTTATTCCTGAGCCCTATCTGCGCAAAGAAAAGGGGTGGGATCCTGGGAGACCAAATTAACTGGGTTATTGCCCAGTAGCAAAGATATCTGCCCACCATTCAGGGAGTTGATCAAGAATATACATTGTTCATTGCATGCATGTAACTTTTGAATGTACTTTAGAAGTTGTTATTCAATATAAAGAAAATAGACCTATACAGTCAAACCTCGGTTTACGCCTACCTCGGCGAGTGACCGCTTCGATGAGCGGCCTCCGTGGACCCGGAAGTGTTTACATCTGGGTTCCGCGGCGTCAGATGCACAGACGCGATCTGCGCAGCTTGCGCATGCGCAGAAGCGCTCTATTGGTGCTTCGCGCACGCACAGAAGCGTGGTCGCAAACCGAGGTACCACTGTAGAGTGAATTATGCTTTCAGTTTCAATCCGGAAAACGTTTTGCCACTGATCTCAAAAGTTTTTTAGGGGGAAAACTGATGCCATGTGCATGTGCAGCTGACAATAGAATTTAGGTACATACATGTGAGTGTGTGCACTTTGAGTTGAGAGCCCTATGCTTCCTATTTAGTAATCAATAAGCTTATTATCAGACCCAGGTTTTGTTTATTAATTCTCTGAGTCCTTATCCTTCAACCTTGGTTCAGGCTCACATGAAAGCCGTAGCCTTGCATTGCAAGAAGTTATCTCATTTCCATCAACCTGTTTTCTACTGCCTGTTTCCAAAGCCTGTTAATAACAAAAGAGGGGTCCCGATGTAGCTTGTGACTCTTAAACAGCTGCTTTGATACCCATACCAGTGTTGTGCTTTTCAGCACAGAATGTTATGCACTTGTAATGCATTTTTGGTGGCATTGTGCCTCCAAAGAGAAGGTCACTGTTGCTTTTTGTAACTTGCTGCCGTCTGAAAAACATGTTTAGCAGGCACGCAGTAAAACGTACAATATCTGATTGTTTTTTATAATCTTTATCTTTTTTTTACAAGCATGGGGGCAACCCATTCTTGGGATTTTTATGTTAAACACTGCTGCATATTGCAACTGCTGTGCCATGCACAAATGCAAGCTTTTTAAAAACTGTCACTGCACACTTTATGAATTGTGCTTAAAAAGAAAAAAAAGGTTAATGTAATCACTTTTCATAATCTTTGTTGTTTGAAAAAACAATATTGCAGAACAATCTTCCTTGATATGATGTGCTTTTTAGGTAATGCCTTTTACCCAAATGAGTTTATCTGGTGTGTTCAGCACTGGGCCATTTGTTATTATGTAACCCGAATGGAGATATGCTTTGCTTTCTGGGTTTCTTTCCTATGACTGGAACAAAAAGATACTCTTGCTCTGCACTATAAAAATGAAAGTGCTGCTGAAATGTCCAGCATGTGCAATGCTAGTTAATTGGAGGAAGCTCATTTCAGAGAAGGCACCACTTTCCTGCCCCTCACCCCTTTCTTCTGTGATGGCTTCACCTTGGAGCAACATGAGTATTAGGGGGGGCTAGTATGCTAGTGTTGGAGTAAGGCAGTGATGGCCAAACTTGGCCCTCCAGCTGTTTTGGGACTACAACTCCCATCATCCCTAGCTAACAGGACCAGTGGTCAGGGATGATGGGAATTGTAGTCCCCAAAACAGCTGAAAGGGCAAGTTTGGCCATCACTGGAGGAAGGCTTCGGAGATCAAGGTTTAAATCCCCTCTTGGCCACGAAGCTCACTAGGTGACCATGGGCCAGTGTTCCTGCATTTCAGCCTAACCTACCTCACAGAGTTGTCGTAGGAAAAAATGGATGGGGGCAACCATGAGCACGACATTGAAGAAGAGGGTGGGTTTAACAAACCCATAGTAACAGTTGGTTTGTTCTTTTTGGAACCCCAGTTCTCAAGTCTCTGGCAGATTGAGAGAGAAGTTGAACACCCAAGTGTCTTGAAAGCTCAGAAGTCAAATACAGTCATATGAGCTTGCCTTATACTGAATCTAGCCATCTTGTAATAAAGACATTTGCCCAGCATCACCTATTTTATCTATCCATTTAAAAGGTTTACGTTGATATTACTAGTACTCCTTCTACATTTGTATCCTGCCTTGCCACTAAGTTGCTCAAGGTTGTGGTATACGTGGTTCTCCCCTCCTCATCTCATTATTACAACAACCCTGTGAGGTACATTTGGCTGAGAGTTGGGGACTGGTCAAAGGTCACCAAATGAGCTCATGACTGAATGGGGATATGAACCCTGGTCTCCCAAGTCCTAACCATACACTACATTGAGTTTCTACTATACCAGTAGTCAGCTTCCAGGATGGATTTACAAGAGTTTTTCAGCTAAGGAGATCAAAGTTTTGCATGCGTCCACTGGAAATGTGAAATAATTCATTACCACAATTTCTTCTTCTTCTTCTTCACCATTATTTCAGTTTTTCAGGAGGTGATGCTTCTTTATTTTTAGCACAGTTGCTTCCCGTTTTGGGAGGTAGTTAATACAACAGTTACAGATATGTGTGCAGACTTCAGTACACAAACACGTCAATACGCAGGGCCAGCCTAGAAGGCCTAGAACAGGCATCCCCAGACTTCGGCCCACCAGATGTTTTGGACTATAACTCCCATCTTCTCCGACCACTGGTCCTGTTAGCTAGGGATCATGGGAGTTGTAGGCCAGAACATCTGGAGGGCCGCAGTTTGGGGATGCCTGGCCTAGAAGATATCTAGGGTGCCATCAGAGTTGACCCAGCTAACCAGCAGATACTGGGGGTGCAGCAGTAGCAACCCACCACTCTTTTCTCCTGAGTCCACCAGCTGTTCCCCTCTGCTTCCCTGAGGTGTTTTGGAAGACAGTGTCTATATGATTGTTAACGTTATATAGCTCTCTTTAGTTGAGTAGTGGGGAAGAGCCAACTTGCCCAAAGCCTTACATACAAAGATGAGGGACCTCTGGCCCTCCAGCTCCCATCAGCCTCAGCTAGCAATTAGGGATGATGGATTCTGGATTCCATCAACACCTGGAGGCCAAGGGTTTCCTCGGGGGATGAAACAAATTGCAAATGCTCCTCCAGCGCTAACCAAGTTAAGGGTCAAGTAGGATGCTGCTCTGCCGTTAACTCGCTCCTGTTTTTCTGGTTTCAGGGTTAGATCTGTGTCTACAGAATGTAAAATTGTCTAAGGCATAACAGGTTCAAGCCAGTTTGTTTAGTGGATAGGAATGTATGATAAGAACTATTACAAAGGGGAATTTGCTGATGTGAACTTGTTGAATTGAGTTGAAGTGTGTTGAAGTGAGTGAGTTCGTGTGCCCTTTAATAATGGCAATAAGAGCATCTCTCTCTCTTTTGAAAATGTTTTGACTATTTGTTTCTGAACATTGCTCACACTGGGCCTTCAGGTATAAAGCAGGTATAAATCTCACTCTTAATAATAATAATAATAATAATAATAATAATAATAATAATAATTTATTATTTATACCCCGCCCATCTGGCCGGGTTCCTCCAGCCACTCTGGGCGGCTTCCAACAAAACACTAAAATACAGAAATCCATCAGACATTAAAAGCTTCCCTAAACAGGGCTGCCTTGAGATGCCTTCTAAAGGTCTGGTAATTGTTGTTCTCTTTGACCTCTAGTGGGAGGGCATTCCACAGGGTGGGTGCACTACCGAGAAGGCCCTCTGCCTGGTTCCCTGTAACTTGGCTTCTCGTAGCGAGGGAACCGCCAGAAGGCCCTCGGAGCTGGACCTCAGTGTCCGGGCAGAACGATGGGGGTGGAGACGCTCCTTCAGGTATACCGGACCGAGGCCGTTTAGGGCTTTAAAGGTCAACACCAACACTTTGAATTGTGCTCGGAAACATACTGGGAGCCAATGTAGGTCTTTCAGGACCGGATTTATGTGGTCTCGGCGGCCGCTCCCAGTCACCAGTCTAGCTGCCGCATTCTGGATTAGTTGTAGTTTCTGGGTCACCTTCAAAGGTAGCCCCACATAGAGCGCATTGCAGTAGTCCAAGCGAGAGGTAACTAGAGTATGCACCACTCTGGAGAGACAGTCAGTGGGCAGGTAGGGACTCAGCCTGCGTACCAGCTGGAGCTGATAAACAGCTGCCCTGGACACAGAGTTGACCTGTGCCTCCATGGACAACTGTGAGTCTAAAATGACTCCCAGGCTGTGCACCTGGTCTTTCAGGGGCACAGTTACCCCATTCAGGACCAGGGAGTCCTCCACACCCGCCCGCCTCCTGTCCCCCACAAACAGTACTTCTGTCTTGTCAGGATTCAATCTCATTTCATGCTTTTTAAAAAATTATTTGGTGGTTCACAAAGGCCAGCCTAATTAAAAACTTGCAATGACTACTTTGGCCAACATCTACTACTCGATTTCACTGCCCTTTCTACATTTGAGCACAGGGCTTATAATAATTAATCTCATTTAGATACCTATTCAGACATATAGACTGCTTATATTAATCTATATGTTTAAATTGCGGTTGGTGGAAAAAATATTTTAAATGTCTCCTCCCTCCCTTTCTTTTTGTTATATCTGCAAATAACCATTTTAAAAAATAAAAAATAAACACCACCAAATACTTTGGTCACCCTTGCCCTATTGTGGAGGAGCCTTAGCTCGGCGATAAGGCATATCTTTTGTGAGTTGAGTTCCCAAGTTCAGTCGCTGACATAATCACCTTGCAGGCGTAATCACCTTCTAACAGGAGAGCCGATTCAGTTGGAAACCTTGCCCCTAAAAGTAGCCGCTGCTCTGAATGACATTTGTGTGATGTCATCAAATTATTAACACTCATGAGCAGCAAGCTGAACCCGCTTCAAATGTTAAAAGGCTTTCTTGACTTAATCTGCTCTGTGAGACTCTTGAAAACTCCTGATGGATTAATTATTATTATTTCTTTCATGTGCAACTTTGTAAGAAATGCACTGACTGTCAGCTCCGCGAAACCTTTAAAAACCTTTCGTCAACCTTTTAAGAAACTGCATTGCTCCGTTTTTCAACCATTCCTTATAAATTATACAGTTTCTTAAAGCGATTTAGGTGGGGAGGGGAAAAGAGGCGTTCCAGTTGGATCCTGCCAAAATGTTTACTCTAGCTGTGCACTTTAATTTCCCATAAAATCCTGAGAACTGTGTTGTAAAATGCCTCTTTGTGGCTTATTTTATTTATAACAGAACTTTGTGAACTGTTTAAAGGTCTGCCCTGCGCAGGACACCTACTAAATCCAGCGACATCCATTGACACAGTTATATGTGACCATTGCCAGCAACTGAACATAGGAGGCTTCCCTATATCAAGTCAGACCATCCATCTAGCTCATTGTTATCTATACCAGCGTTTCTCAAACTTGGATGTTGTTGGACTACAACTCCCACCACCCCTGACCACTGGCCCTGCTAGTTAGGGGTGATGGGAGTTGTAGTTCAACAACAGCTGGAGACTCAAGTCTGAGAAACATTGGTCTATACCAGGCATCCCCAAACTTCGGCCCTCCAGATGTTTTGGACTACAATTCCCATCTTCCCCAACTGCTGGTCCTGTTAGCTAGGGATCATGGGAGTTGTAGGCCAAAACATCTGGAGGGCCGCAGTTTGGGGCTGCCTGGTCTATACTAACTCTCAATGGCTCTCCAGGGTTTGGGCAGGAGTCTTTACCAGCCTTACCTGGAGATGCCAGGAGTTAAACCTTTTTTTTTTTTTGCATGCAAAGCAGATGCTACAGCACTTTCCCAATGAAGGATGCTGAGCTTCCTTGGATTTCTGGATGTGCTCCGCTGCAGCCAGATGTAATTGGCCACTTGCATGTTAAATGCCAATCTGCACTAAGCAGGTATTGGTACTCGGCATACTGCCTCCTTGATGGCTGAAACTCCATGTAAGCTAAGAGATAGTTGGGAGCATGGCAGCCTGCACTGAATTTAGTGTGTGGCACAAGTCCAGCAGTTTTGAAAACAATGAAAGTTTTCCTTAGTTTTGCAAGAGGAATTTCAGTCTGGGTTGTCTGTCTACAGACCAGTAGTTTTGCTAGCGCTGCCATACGTCTGGGTTTTCCTGGACACATCTGGGAATCGGGTGGCAAAAATGGCGCCCGGAGGATTTTTGCTGTATCAGCAAAATGTCTGGGAAAATTCAGATGTATGGCAAGTAGGGCGATTTTTTTTTAAAAAAAAAAAACCTTTGAAAATACCCCCAAAGCCCCAGAACTTTTACTTTTGGGGGATTTTCACTTTTGGGAATATGGCAACCCTAGTTTTGCTGACTGTTTTTGCTGTTTTGTTTTGCAGGATTTGATGTATGTGTTTTTAAACAGTATTTTATTGCTTGTTATGATTGTGATATCTTGTATCGTGTTTAGTTGTCCCATGCTCCCATTGGGAGGAAAAGTACGAGGAACTAAATACAAAAGCCAATCTCAACATCATATTATACACCAGAATGATTTAAGAACATGGAGCCCAGCAGGGGTTGCATAGATAATGTTCTTAATGGTTGGAGTCACTCGTGGGGAAGTTTAATTTGTCATTTTAGCAGTATATTTGGACTGCTTTATTTATTTGTCTGCTGAATTCAATTTCATGATGTGTCCAGTTTTGAAATATAATAATAACAATAATAATAATAATAATAATAATAATTTATTTCTACCCCGCCCATCTGGCTGGGTTTCCCCAGCCACTCTGGGCAGCTTCCAACAGAAAAATGAAATAAAATAATCTATTAAACATTAAAAGCCTACCTAAACACTTGACCTGGCACAGAGCTCTGCAAATGGCTTTAGTCGGCCTGTTTAAACAGAGCAAGACACACTGAAGCCAATGGGAATAAATCAACAGAAATCTGCAAGCTCTTCCTACTAGACCAGGTCAGCACCACTTGGGTTGTACGGTACCAAGGTGAAAGGAGCCTCCAGCCACGTATATTGCACCTGCCCAATGTTTGGGAGTCCCTGCTTCTGCATCCCAGACAGCAAATATTGGTTGAATTGCTGATGGGAGACCCTATGTGACTGGTTGACTTTGTTGGTTTCATGGGTCACAAATAGTGTAGACCTGTGCATGGATCAGAATTTTCTAAGTCTCTACAAGCTATAACTAGAGAGTTACTGCTTTTCCAGGAAGGAAGTGGGGGGGGGGAGAGCCCAGAGGGTTATTAGTGTCTACCTAAACTGTACAATCCCTATCCTGGAATTAACATGAAAGATGGCTCCTCTCATACTACCGGTAGAAATTTCACAACTTTTTGGGGGTTCTAGTTCTGGCAGTGTGATTTGGGGAAACGGTTTCAAATCACAACCTTTGGGATGGAACAGGCCAAACATCGCAGTTCTGCTCTTTGTAGCTAAATGCAGATTTGTGTCTGTGTCGGTTCACAAGATCTGCTGTAGACAAGTTTGTTTGAACCTCTTGGTTTCTCTCGCTTTCGCAGACCAGCTCCTACGGTCGGCAAGTCAGCATTCTGACAGCAGTGGTTTTGCCGAGGATTCTTCCACAGACTGCTTCTTGCTGAATCAGTTGCAGGTACAAACCTTATTTTTTTACCAAAAAAACCCAATGCGTACATGTTTTTTGGGGGGTGAGATATACAAAGTCATGCCTAGTTTTTTATTGGCTCTTGGTGACTGAGTAACAATAATGTTACAGCCATGAAGCTTTCCTCATTTTATTGCCACAAACCAGGGCTTTTCTTTCAGCCGAAACTCGGCCGAACTCAGTTCCGGCTCCTCTCAGGTGGGCGCCATTGCCATTCCAAAGAGAACAAGGGAGGTATTCATGCTGAGTTATGGCACCTCCTTTTCTAGAAAAATAGCACTGCTAGCAATGCTATGCTGCTTGTACAGTTGCCGTATTTTGAAGAGCAAAAAAGAAGACGCTATGACGACTCTCATTTTCAATACCCGTACTATATGTAGGCTATAGAAGCTGTGATATATTGCTGAGGGGAACAGGAGAAGAGAAGAGGAAATCCAGTCTTCGGCCACCAGTTATGTCTATGTTTCATCCAAAAAGAAGAGCCAGAGACATTTTGGCAAATTAAAAAAATCCACCCAGACATAATTTTTACTCCTGAAAAGGAGGGCACATGGCAACCCTATTTCACCATTTACACAATTTTGTGTAAATCCCTACACAAATCTATTGGTTTCTTTTTGACTACATTTTAAAAATTATTTTTAGCCTGATGCTACACTGGTTATATGTAGATGTACTTATTTTACTGAGCATAAAACTTTCTATGAATCGCTGCAAATGTATACTTCAGTCCTTGTTCCAAAGGTATATTTTGGTCCTTGTTGCGTGCATCAAGAAATTGAATCAGCCCTAAGATAAACTAAAAGTCCATGTTTTAGGCTTTGAACTGCTTAGAAAATAAGTGTTAGAGCTCATCTGCCTTGCAGGATAAAATCACATCGATGTAGAAGTCCCCCCCCCCCCAAATAGTAGTTGGTGTTGATCTGGGCAAAAATATGGTATGTTGTAGATATATGACTATATTCGCAAGCAATAAAATGCTGTAATGTCATGAGTAACATTCTGCATGTGTGAATGAAGGCATTGAAAGGCAGGAAACTTGTAATGTTAGCTTGAGCAAAGCAAGCTTTGCTTGTGCCATGAAGTTTTTAAAAGCCCTTTCTGCTGGCTTGAGCAACAAGCTTCTCTGTAAGAAATGGAAAAGGGTCCAGATTGAATTGCCAAAGACGACTTACCTCAAATTATTATAAATTAGTGCCCTCTGCTGTTAAGCAGATTTTTCTTTAAGGAGTAGAATAATGTTTGGTATTTTCCTCCTTCTTTTTTAAGAGGCAGAGAGATAAACAACTACCTGACATTTAGAAAATACCTAAAGGCAGCCCTGTTTAGGGAAGTTTTTAGTCTGTGATATTTTAATGTATTTTGATGTGTGTTGGAAGCCGCCCAGAGTGGCGGGGGAAACCCAGCCAGATGGGCGGGGTATAAATAATAAATTACAGTGGTACCTCGCAAGACGAATGCCTTGCGCAACGCGCACCTTGTGATGTTTTCGGCGCTTCGCAAGACGAAGTTTTCTATGGCCATGCTTTGCAAGACGAAGTTTTTCGGCGGTTTTTGTTTGTTTGGTTGTTTTTGCCAACGGCAAACCGCGCTTCGCAAGACGAAATTATCGCAAGACAAAGCGACTCACGGAACAAATTACTTTCGTCTTGCGAGGCACCACTGTATTATTATTATTATTATTATTATTATTATTATTATTATTATTATCCATGTTTATATCCTGCCTTTTCTCCAGTGAGCTCAGGGCAGCAAACATGATTCTCTTTTCCTCCCCATTTTTTTAAAAATACCTTTTTTATTTATTTTCATGGTACAGAAGATAAATTTTGAGAAAACAATTGCCACAACAGTAAACAACAAATAACTTGTCTTGATAAAATTACAGACTTTTGTCATGCCATCTGTTAAAGTTTCATTTGAGATCATGCCACGTTTTCCCATGAATGCTGGGTAGATTCCTGGCACAGTCTGAACAAGTTCCCTCCCCATTTTAATCTGCACAACAACCTTCTGAGGTAGGTTAAGCCGGCTGGCCCCAAGCTCACTCAGCAGGGAGCTTCATAGCTAGGTGCAGATTTTAACCTGGGTTTCATCTATCCTTATCTGACACTGTGACCACTACACCACACTGGACCTCATTGTGTTGTATATTAGCGAATTCAGTGGATTAAAGATCTGACCTACTGGCCAGCCTTGCTTTATTTTCTCATGACCGCTTATTCCTCCAATCCGGCTATCTTACGTAATAATAATACTAATAATTTATTATTTATACCCCGCCCATCTGGCTGGGTTTCCTCAGCCACTCTGGGCAGCTTCCAACAAAATATTAAAATACAATGGTCTGTTAAACATTGAAAGCTTCCCTAAACAGGGCTGCCTTCAGATGTCTTCTAAAAGTCTGGTACTGTAGTTGTTTTTCTCTTTGACATCTGGTGGGAGGGCGTTCCACAGGGCGGGTGCCACTACCGAGAAGGCCCTCGGCCTAGACTCGTTTTGCTTTTTATTTTATTTTTTTAAAGTTATTTGCATAAAGGTACAAATGTTTTGGTATTTTCGTTGTCTCTTCACCACCCTGTTCTCATTGTGTTCCTGACAGGGACACGAGTCATTGCAGGCTATGGGAAGCAGCGCTGACAGCTGTGACAGCGAGACAACGGTGACATCTTACAGTGAAGAACTCAAAACGCCAATAGATGAGCAGTCCTATTTTAATGAGCTTGATGAGGAGAAATTCCTCCGCACAGAAGTGGAGCAGCGGAAGAGGGAGGCGGTTTCTGGAAGCGACGCCAGAGAAAGTCGGAAAGTTCTAGAATGCGAAACTGGGCAGGCTGAGACCGGAGGAGATACAGAGCTTGGGCAAGGAGGATATATTAGAAAAGATGAAGATTCTCTGGCACAGGAGGAAGAGTCTGAAGTGCTGGAGGAAGGCAGTGAAGAGAGCGACGCGGATAAAAGCAGCGAGTACGAATTTCCTCAGTATAAAACGCACCACATTCTTAAATCGATGTCCTCTATAGAAAGCAGCAGTTCATCTCCTTCGTCCACCGACCGGGTGAGCGTTGCTTTGCAAAGAGCCCAGAGGAGGATAAGTGGATCATCTGATTCCAGAGCCGGTCGTTCGCTGCTCAAGTCGAAAGACTTTCTTTTCAAGCAGAGGCATCGGATCTCTGAGTTGGACTATCCATTGAGGCGCTCCCAGTCTCTCCCATCCGCACTACTAAACCCGGTGAAAGTCGTCTCCTCCGTAAATGTCCAGCTCACTCCGGGAAAACAGACATTTTGTAGCCCCCCATCTTTTACTTACAAGTATGACACCCCTGAACAGGAGGAGGAGCACACGGAAGAGAAACCCCCTGAGGAGAAAGACCACAGTCCCCCCAGGTGCAAATCCACGCTTTTCATTGCACCATCATCCCTTAGGAAAGAAGCTTCCCAGCCTGCATTGAACAAGGCGGCGGACGAACCATGTCGGAGCAGAATACAGAGCTGCCCTTTGCATCTCCCGGCTCATATGTCTCAGTCGTCGTGCTCGCTTCATTCTCTTCAGTTTGATTATCCAGACATGCCCTTATGCGCGCATATGAGAACATTTAGTACGCACAGCATCCCAAGCACCCCTGGGTCGTCTTGCAGTGGTTTGCCTTCTCCGTTCAGCTGCCCTTACTCGCTGAGGCATGCCGGGCACCGGCGCCAAGCTCATGCCATGCATTCGCCCTCCACGGTTGAAATGCAGCTGAGGAGAGTCTTGCACGACATCAGGAACTCTTTGCAAAACCTTTCACAGGTAAGCTAGCTCATTGTTGCAGTCTGTATACCCCCCCTGTCTCTCTCTCTCTGTGTGTGTCTGTTGGTTTGTTTGTTTGTTTGTTTGTCTGTCTGTCTGTTTGGAGGATACATATTTGGTTGCTTTAAAAAAAGACGGCATGCACAACCATTGTATGGTGGTTTATTTAAATTTAGGATTCCCCGTGGCACGTAGTGTTTCCACATGTAATTTATTTTGCTGACAAAGGGAAAAGCTTGTCAAAGACTGGTTTTGCCAACAGGGTGCCCTCTAGGTGTTATGGATTGCAATTTCCATCATCCATGACCACTGACCATGCTGATAGAAGTTGTAGTCCACCACATCTAGAAGGCACCACATTGGATGCTGCTGCTCAAACATTCCATTGAGTCCATGACTAAGTTGGGATTTGACTCCCCAGGTCTAAGTTTGGGCCACGTTGCCTTTCATACAGTCATGGCAAAGCTGACGTACAAAAACTCAGTTCTGTGAAGCATGAATTACAGTAGATTTCTTCCTACTCGGGATCGTTTATATGCAAACATTTTAAAGACGTTGTTGTTGATGTTGATGTTGATGTTGTTGTTGTTGTTGTTATATTGAGGCTTGAAAAGATATTTCTGTTTTGTTAGTTCTATACTCCAGTGCATCTGATGAAGTGTAAGCCATTGGTATTCTGTGCCCTGGGGAATGTTGGCATTGCTCAGGTCAGGAGTTTGACAGGGTCCCCTCAAAGGCAAGATAAGTAATGGGAGGTAAACTTTGCAGAAGGCCAAGTTTGCTCTCCACTAACTGTCTAATGCATGCTGTGTACAGCTGTGTGGAAATGTTGCATCCCAACTCCCATTGTCCCTGATAATTGGCCATGCTTGCTAGGGTTTATGGGAGTTATAACAAAGGAATGTCTGGAGGGTTCACAGACATTCTCCTCCTCTCATCTAAAGAGTCCTTGAGCAGGATTGTGACTCTGAGCTGTCTCCCATTTCCCAGATGTCTTTATATTGAGGGCCAGCCTGGTTTAGGCAAGTGTGAAATGAGTAGTATGCATAAAAGCAAAGCCCTGTTCACACACACAAATCAGAATAAAACACAACAAGATTTGAACGGCATACATATTTCTACAGAGTCTTCATGAAGCTTGAGAGACATGGGATAGGCGGCTTAAATTTTTCAGCCACGTGTTTCATGTGCAAAACAGCTAATTTGGAAGCTCTGACTATTTTAATGCTCTGCAATAAATTTTCATTAAGCAACTTCCGTTTCGCAACCTCCTCCTAGAATGAATCCCAAGATTTCCCCCCACTTGGTACTTAACAGCCCTGTTGTGTTCTAAAATGCTTGCCAGATGCAATAAACTCCGTTCTGGAGCTGGGGGAAGTTCACCTTTTTTTTTTTGAAGAGGCTTTCACAACCGGAAGCCTCATTTTATCATATGAAAGTACTGGATGAACATAGTTGCTTTTCTAGTCAGGAGTTTCCCAGGGATCTGACACAGCTTTACTCATTCCATTTTGTAAAATGCATACTTTCCCATGATGTCCATAGTTAATAAAACTCCTAGACCTACACTGGACTTGCTACATTTCCCCATCCTTTAGGAGTTTGGCGTTATTGCCTCTGTGTGTCTGACATATTTGGGTTTGTGTGGATAATGCTGTCTGAAGCCTTGCTACTTGCACACTGACTTCTAAGATGCTATAAGTCTGAGAAAAAAACTCCTTTGTCTGTCGTGCAGCACATATCATTATCACCATAGCACAGTTTTGATTTGGTGCTTGTATCTTAACTGGAATATTATGAGCCAGTTTGTGCAGGGGCTACAGCGTTGGACTTAGACTGCATTGACCTGTGTTTCAAATCCCTGCTCAGTTGTGAAGCTCACTAAGTGGCCTTGAAGAAGGCATTTGGTCTCGGTCTATTTCACAGAGTAGATGGTCTCCTATGGGCTGCTCTTAGTCCTTTGTGGGAAGGACAAAAATCGCAGGTGGGAAGTTTTGCCTTGCACAAATTGGCTTCTTACCCAGAAATTTCACTGCCAAATTGGATTTTTGAATCTAAATCCATTCCTCTTCTTAGTTGGAATTTGCTCTTCACACAGGTGCACAGAGCTAATTCAGATGGCACGCAGGATACCACCATCTGTAGGACTATACCACCTTGCAAGGGTTCTGGGGCTTTGCTTGTTTGAATATGCACACCCAGCAGAATTGAAGAGGTGCAATAAATCTGACCAGTCTCAGATTTTAGATATTGTTTGGGGCTTCAGTGTTTCCATATCTGTGATGTGGAGGGGTGGCAGGGGTATCACTGCCAGAAACATTGGCTGTAACACATTTTGTGGCTGTCATTTAGGGGTGAGGGCTTGGGCCCAGAGTCGAAGATGAGAACCAAAGTTTGGGCTTGCTTGAAGTGCCAGCCCATTTACTCACGAAGTTGTTATAGAAAAACAAACAGGGCAAATGCAAACGACCTACTGTATTTTTCCATGTATAAGATGCCCCCCATGTATAAGACAACCGCCAAAATAAGAAATCAATATTTAAAACATAAAACAGTACATCTTATTTTCTTAAATATTCAAAGTGCTGGTATATTTAGTACCATATATTTAAGCATCAGTGGCGGTCAGGGGAGTTGGCCGAAGTTGTTGAGCTCTTGCAGAAGTCCCCCAGAGTTAGGGTTGCCATACCGGTATTTCAAGAGGTAAAAATCAAAATTTGTTGGGCTTTTTTTGGTGCAATAGCATGAAAGGTTGTTGTCAGGGGGACTCCCCACAGGGACCCTCCCCCAGTCATCCTGACCAGCACTTTGCCCAGTGACAGCGCAAGCAGCGGGTCAGGGGGAAGGAATGAGGAATGGAACGGAGTGGAGAGGGGGCTCCAAGACGTATCAGAGCCTCGGCACTGACCCAGCTGGCCAGAGGAGGAAGGACAGCACAGCGAGGTGTCGGAGCCTCTGCAATGCTCCAGCCAAAGGACGGGAGAAGGCATGCAGCCCCTTCCGGCACCTACGTTGGGTCATGCACCCAGACATAGGGCAAGGGGGCTGCGTTTTGGGGTTCCCAGACTATTATGCTGGCGCAAAAACAGACAAGCACCATTGCCGGGTTCTGAATCAGACTAGGCAATCATGTTTTCTGATGTCTCTGCACTGTAAATAGGATGCACAACAAAGCTCTTAAAGACAGAGCAGACTGGAGCGTCTTTACTCGAGAGTAGCTGCACCAATCCCCTGACAGTTGCTGAGCCCTTTCTTTTGGTGGTTGCAAGCTCCCCCCTCCCGTCTGCCACCACCCTACCCCAGAGCCTGAGACTGAACACTTTGCATTCACCTCCATTTGTAAGAACCCCCAATTTTTTACTACATTTTTAAAGCAAAAACCAGCATCCTGTACACAGAAAAATACAGTATATTGGCATAGCCAACATGCCCATTGAATGTTGTTGCACGGCAGCTCCCATTATGTTTCATGGTTGGCCATGCTGAGTCCAACATGGAGGTTTTCTCTTGCCTTTGTTCTTACATTGTGTTCATGACTGTTGTACTGACATGTTATTGCTTATTGGTTTCATGCACCAAGTTTTTAAAATGCATGTTTGTTTTGATCTCTTCCCTTCCCTTTCTAGAACGCTATGATGAGAAGTCCTGACCTCACGACAGCCCCTTACAGTACTCAGAGATCTTCTATTCTACCTCTCTATGAAGTAAATGGCATTTTTTTCTCTCTCTCTTCATCCATGTTCTGTGTTTCAGATAAAATTGCACCTATATATACGTTTAAAATGGGAATGTCCTTTCATCCGGGTTTCCCCCTCCCATCTTTAGAAGATAGGGACGAAGAAATAGATGTTGCAGTTCTCTACTCCACATAGCCAGCCCTCTCCCTCCCTCCCTCTGGGTGGTTTTCAAGGGCAAAGGACAGGGAGGTCATGGGGATGCTGTAGGTGTGGTGCTGAGATGGCTGGCTCTTACCAATATGGCAAAAAAGACAATCACGGAAATATATAACCAGCGTAAAACAAAACTCATAGCTGCCAAGTTTTCACTTTTCTCGCGAGGAAGCCTATTCAGCATAAGGGAAAATCCCTTTAAAAAAGGGATAACTTGGCAGCTATGACAAAACTATGCCGTGATATATCCCTGAAACGAGGTACAGTGGTGCCTCGCTAGACGAAATTAATTCGTTCCACGGGTCTTTTCTTATAGCGAAAAATTCATCTAGCGAATCCCATAGGAATGCATTGATTTTTTTGGATTTTTTTTTTTGCCCATAGGAATGCATTAATTGAATTTCAATGCATTCCTATGGGAAACCGCGATTCGCTAGACGAATTTTTCGTAAAACACATTCGTCTAGTGAGGTAACCTCCGCTCGGAAAATTCTTTCGTTAAGCGGAAATTTCGTTAAGCAGGGCATTCGTTAAGCTAGGCACCACTGTATTGGTAAGGTGAAAAAAACTCAACTAATAATTCCTCAAAGAAAAATAATAGATTTAAATGTTCCCAACAAAACTTTGATTTGGAAAAGAAATAAATACCTCAAAATAACCTCTAAATAAAGTAAACCTTGACGAGGTGCCGGCTAAGTGACTCGTTTCGCTGGAAAATATCTGTTTCCTCAGAAGGAAAATGTTAAGGGACTGAGAAATATCATTGCTCTTCGGAAAGATTAAGTAAAGGGCTGCAAAAGCTCTCCTAGTTGTGATGGTGTGTCTCCATTGTTCAGACTGCTTGTCTCTATGAAGACAATCCATTGGCAGATTGGGGTCATGGAATTCCATAGCTACCAGCCATAGTGGTTCTGTATTCCCTCCAGTGTCAAGAGGGTGGTATGTCTCTGAATATCAGTTTCTGGGAACTGCAAGTGAGAAGAGAGCTCATGTCCTGTTTGTAGACTTCGCATAGGCGTCTCCTTTGTTTTATAGCATATTTTAATTTTTGAGGCTGTTATAACGCCCCGGCGGAATGGTTTCTGCCTCTTTTAATTATGCATTGGTCTTTATAGTTGGGGAACTCTAGTTGTAAACTGCATAGAAGGCATTTTGACATAAGCAGTATACAAGTTAATCATCACTGTCGTTGCCATCTGCTTGGCTACTGGGAAGACAGGATTCCGGATTGGAGGGGCCTTTAGTCTGATCTAGCAGAGCTCTTGTTTTGCACAGAGTTCTGAACATACATACTTCTTTGTCTGTATCTGTCTAGAATACATTCCAAGATCTTCAAGCCGTGAGAAGGAACCTAAACCTGTTTAGAACGCAAATGATGGATTTAGAATTGTCCATGTTGCGCCAGCAAACCACTGTTTATCAGCACATGACAGAGGAAGAGAGGTGAGTGGGGTGGGGTGGGGGTCTTCTCACCTAAGCAACTTGTTTACTATATCTGTGCTCACATGCAGGTTCCTTTTATATTTCTACTAAAACCACTTGCATCTGTTCTATTTCTTTCTCAAAAGCACTGTTTTTCTTCTAGGTGCGCAGCCTTCAGTTAATCCTAATGCACACGCCTTCTCCTCCTTCCTCTTCTGCTCATTTAGAGCTGGCCTTTTGCATTCTGACTCTGCCACTTTGCTTCTGATCATCACTCACAGTTACACTGCTGCAATTTTCTCCGTGCCGGTCTTTCTGTTCTGCCGCCTCTTCTCACTTCTCACTTCAGAGTGCGCCTGTCAAGACCAACCTTCTGTCCTTTTTGCTCTGATCTCTGCCCTCTTGGTAAGATCCTTTTTGACGTTTGGGTATTACCGTAACTTCAAGGGTCCTATTCCTTAGGACATTTAGCTGTTTTGAAAGGGATGGCCTTTCATTTTATTTACCCCTCAAGGAGTTCAAGGTGGCATGCTTCTCAACCCTTCCATTTTTGTCCTCGCAACAACCCTGTGAAACAATAGGTTAAGACTGCGACCCTGTGGCTGGCCCAAGATCACCCAGTGAACTTAATGACTGAGTGGGGATTTAGACCTTGGTTTCTCAGGTCCTAGTCCACACTATGGGATGCAGGTGGCGCTGTGGTCTAAACCTCTGAGCCTCCTGGGCTTGCCGATCAGAAGGTCGGCAGTTCAAATCCGCATGATGGGCTGAGCTCCCGTTGCTCTTTCCCGGCTTTTGCCAACCTAGCAGTTCGAAAGCATGCCAGTGCAAGCAGATAAATAGGTACCACTGTGGAGGGAAGGTAAATGGTGTTTCTGTGCACTCTGGCTTCTGTCACAGTGTCCTGAAGTGCCAGAAGTGGTTCAGTCATGCTGGCCACATGACTCGGAAAGCTGTCTGCAGACAAACGCCGGCTCCCTCAGCCTGAAAGTGAGATGAGCGCCACAACCCCATAGTCACCTTTGATTGGACTTAACCGTCCAGGAGACCTTTACCTTTTCTTTTCTTTTATCTTAGTCCAACACTCAAACCACTTCACCACACTGGCTAATACTCAGGATTTCCCTCCGGATAATACCGGTCACTCTTAGAGCCACCTTGTGATGAGGTTCCGTAGAACTATTTGTTTCTGAAGATACTCATTTATATATGTATATGTATCTGTCATCCTCCTAAAGAGATAAATGTGCCCTGTGTTCCTTTACCCCACCCCCATCTTAGTCTTTCAATATGCTTGTGGTAAAGGTTTGCTTGAGAAATAGGGACTGAGCTCAAGGTCAGTCATGAGTGAGTGAAGATTTGAGTGTGTGTCTTCCCAGGTCTAGCCTAAGGCTCTGCTCATGAGTTTCTTGTCTGATGTCTGCTACATGCATGGTAGCCCTTCAAGCCAGCCTAGTTCCACTGAAATCCCATTTCGTTTTCACTGTAGATTCTGTAAGGAAAGGGTTGCTTCACTCTCCCATCCATGTATTACGGCATCTGCATGACCAGCTCTCTCCCTTGCTTATATAATACGCTGCTCCCAATAAATACCTGGACCACATCCAAGCCTATATATAGCATTTAATTTACAGATTTGCTAAATACATACTAGTTAAGCTCTGGAAGTCTTGTTCCCCGCCCTAAGGGATTAGTTGTTGTTTTTTTACTAATTTCATCTCCAGTGGATTTTCCTCATTAGTTTGCAAAACCAAAAGCAAAGCCCCATGTACTCCTGTGGAATGTACACATTCCTTCTTTCCCTCTTTCCTCTCTTCCCTTTTCTTGGTTGCTATATATCTTCATGTGAAAGTGCACATATCTGCATAACACTGGACTGATACGTTATCAGTCCCTCCGCTGCTTTGGATGATATGCCTATTTGTGCTCTGCCAAGAGGATTGTATATTCCCCTTTCCATTTTGTTTGCTTCTGATTTAGATACGAAGCTGATCAGCTCCAGACCCTGAGGAAATCTGTCCGCATGGAACTTCAGGAATTAGAAATGCAGTTAGAAGAGCGCCTTCTTGCTCTTGAAGAGCAGCTTAGGAATATTCATGTGTCTTCACCTTACAGGCAACAAACACTCATGGTATGTCTTTTGTCACAGTCCGTCTGTGCAGATATATAGCTCTGCAAGGGATGTAGAAGCACTGGGTAGATATGGGGTGAGTTACTCCCCCAACACCCAGAACTTGGTTATGCCACCAAGCCATAGCTGCCAAGTCTCCCACTGAAAAATGTGGGATCAGCAGCGGCACGGCAACGGATGTCGCTTCTATGCATGTCTGGACATGTGTAGAAGCAACTTCCAGTGCCGGCGCTGCCCGATTTCCAGTGCCCAGGTATGGGCAGAGCGGCACCGGAAGCAACTTCTGGTGCCGCTCTGCCCAATTTCCGGTGCCCAGACATGGGCAGAGCAGCACCCGAAATGGAGCCTCCCTGGCAGGTAGGAAATCCAGAGGATTTCCGGGATTTTTTTCTATTCGGGATAACAGCGGGAAACGGATTAAAATCCAGGGGTTTCCCGTGAAAAACAGGAGACTTGGCAGCTATGCACCAAGCATTAGAACAGCCACACTAAGCGTTTTTGTTTTGGGGCGGAGTGTTTTTTTCATGTGGATCCATGTTCCAGAGGCTAATGGGATTCCATATTAGACATGCTAAGCAAATTTTCAAGTCATTGGCAAGAGGGAAGCCCCGTTTGATGGCCTGTAGCCTACAGCCTTAGAATGGTGAGGACATGCACATTCAGCAGAATGGTTGAGTCTGTCCTGTGGGTATTTGTACTCCTTTATTGTTAAAAACTAAGAGACGGGCAACTGGGCTTGGATTTGTAGGCCAAGAGGAGGTTGGGGGTTGTGTTGCTCTGTCAATACCAACAGGCATAAAATATGGCCGGTGTTCTCCCTTAGGCTCACAACTTGCTCTGGAAGCATTTCCCCATGCATTTTAGGGTGGTGTAGCCCAGATGTCATTAATGATCCAGTTCAACAATCCACCAATGATCCAGATCAACCTTCCAGCCCCTTGATCTCTCCAGCATTCTTCATATGAACAAACCTGAGAGAGAAAATGATAGAGGCTTATATTGACAGTCGTCCAATCCTGGATTAATAATAAGCTAGGGTATTTCTGAGCTGTTACATCTCCTTCACTCCTCCCTTCGTGTCAGCAAGGAGAGAAACCAGGAAGCCACAGCTGACTGCAGCTTTCTGTTACATGTGAATGGAGAACAAGAATTTAATCATATGAATAATTATAATTTATTATTTATACCCCGCCCGTCTGGCTGGGTTTCCCCAGCCACTCTAGGCGGCTTCCAACTGAATATTAAAAACAGTACAGCATCAAACATTAAAAACTTCCCTAAACAGGGCCGCCTTCAGTTGTCTTCTAAAAGTAAAATAGTTGCTTATTGCCTTGAGGGCGTTCCACAGGGCAGGTGCCACTACCGAGAAGGCCCTCTGCAGCTATTACGTTTGAATGAGGGGTCAGAAGAAACTAAATTAAAGAGCATGTAGCATATCCAAACTCTGTCCCTTTCCCCCCATTTTTGAGTCTGAGAAGTTCTGGACAGAATAGCGCAATTGACTACAGGTTTACCGATAACCAAATGGTGACCTCTGCAGATTCAGGTTGCTTTTCTTTGGAGATTCCAAAGGTTTAGAAGACCCAGGGATGGGTCTGAGGAGGGAAAGGAAACATGGGTGTTTTTTTTGGGGGGGGGGGGACTAAGAACCAACTAAGTTGTGTCAAATAGATCAACTGAAATTGATGAACTTAAGCTACTTAAGTCCACTTATTTCATTTGGTTGTCTCTGAGTCCTGACTAAGAGTGTCCATCACCTCTAAACTCTTACAGCTCTTTAACGATTTTTCTTCCATACTATGTCCTGGAATCATAAATCCAGAGGTAGCATAAAAGGCTCTCTGGGTCATTGTTTCCTCAGAAAGTTGGCTGTGTGGCACAGGCCACGAAGCAGTTTTGAGAGCTCCCGAAAACATCAACAACCCCTAATTTCTGTGTTTCCTTTTTCTTCCAGGGCATGTATGGGAGCAGAAGTACTGATAACTTGTCATGCCCTTCTTCACTGAATGTGATGGAGCCGGTAAGTAACCAACTCAAAGGCTGGAGGTGAAGGCAGTGGTATTTTCCAGTCATGTTGAGATGTTTCATTGGCAGTGATACATGAATGGAATGGAATAAATGTATGTACAGAACGTATGAGATATTGGGGATGCTGTCAAATTCATGCTAGGCCTTTGGCTATTCTGAGACGCAGTGTGTTCCAATGGGGTTGAAGGCATGGTTTGTAGCCCAAGGATGAGGTGTAATTTTTGTGCTCCTGTTCCAGCATACATTTGGGGTTTTGCCTGTCTCACAAGACAGTGAGTAAAGCAATTGTCTTGTCTTCCTTCCCCGCCTCCCGTAATTCCGTAGGTCTCTGAACTCATTCGAGAGCAGTCATTTCTGAAGTCTGAGCTAAGGTTGGGTCTGGGAGAACTTGGAATGGAGATTCCGCCAGCCGACGGCTCAGAATGTGCCTTTGATCACGGACATTCTGACTCCTCTTCAGTATGTTCCAGCCAAGCCAGCAGAAAAGACAGCGCACACTCATCTGAGATGATGGGGAAGGCCAAGCCCCAAAGCAAAAAAATCTACCGGGCGTGTGTGGCCTTGATGCCCTCTCCGCCGGCAAGAGCAGGAACAGGGCAGCCTCCTGAAAGCTCTGAGGGACACACAACGTCCAGATCGGAGGTGGAGCAGAAACTTGAAAAGATCCCTCTTGTGCCTGCGGTTGAAGAAATTCACAGAAGTGTGGAAAATGATGAACTGCAGCAAGTCATACGAGAGGTGAGCAGCAGGCTGGCTAGAATTTTTTTGACAGGAGCATTTTATCTCAATGTTTTCTTCTTAATGTGGTTAAGAAGACCCGATAGACCTTAGAGAGCTCCAATCCCCAGGTTAGTTTAATGGTCAATCCTTCTTCACAGGAAATGGGAAATTGTAGCTCTGTGAGGGTAATAGGGATCTCCTAACAACTCTTGGCACCCTTAACAAACTATAGTTCCCAAGATCCTTTGAGGGAAGCCATCAAGTTGCTGTTTGTGGCTAGCTGGAAAGCTTGCTTTCTTCTTTTGGCCCAGCCTTCGTTCAGATCTTTCCCAACACTATCAAAGAGATGCCAGGGGTTGAACTGAGACCTCCATACAGAGGATGTGATCTTTCCCTGAGAGTCTCATATTCAGTGCTGGGCTTTGGAGAAAGCCTGGTGCTGCTATGGTCTAAGGACTAATGCCATGAAGGTTATTCTATTCTGCTCATGTTTGCTCAGAAGTACGGGTAAGTCCCATTGTGTCGCTAGTCCCTTAAACACAGAAGTTTGCCAAATCACACATTGTGTGTATGTTACAGAGTGGGTTTGTTTAATGCTGGCACCCACATTGTTTGGTATATCTGTTTGCATCTCATAAATACCAAAAGTATCTGCCTTGCATTGTTTGCTTCTCAAAGCAGAATGAATCCATTGCAGGGAAATTCATTAATATGCATTCTTGATATTTCTTCACAAATGTTAAACTCATGGCATTCTGAACAATTCCTCTCCCTCTGTATACATGAATTATCTTGGCTTGTAGGAGAAAACAGCATAAACAGTATTCAGTGTTCCAGAGCATGCCAGAATAGACTGTAATGTGTGTGAGCTTTTGACCTGCATCTTTTAACTGGAATGAAAAGGAACCCGCTATCCTTTTCTCTATCCTCCCACAGAAGAAAACTCCAAAAATGCCAAGATACTTAACTTTGTTCTCTCTTGCTTCGAAGAAAACGCTGATTGCTTTCTTATTTATGGGATATAAAAAATGCAAAAATATAAAATAAAGTAAGAATGGAGCTAGTGTTCTCTACTTAAAAGAAATCTGCTTATTGGGGAATGGTATCTTGAATCAAATTGTTTCAGGAATACTTGATTTGAATAGTCGGCTTCTTAATACTTTCCATTTTACCTTTGCAAGACACCGGTGCACTTTTGCAAAGTCACAATAGTGCCTTGGGGAGGGAAAAGTAATGTGAGCATTTCAAGGCACCTTTGGGTGATAGCCAGCATTAATCATTCTCAGCATAGACCCATTGAAATCATTGGACATCACCCTCTATTTTGAAGAAGTTTCTCTAGAAAGAGTGGCAGGTCTTACACTTAGCTGTAAAACTTTTAAAAAAATAAAATAAAATAAATCAGACCGATTGCAGGTCCATTGGTATTCTTTCTTGTGTGCCACTTTCTAGATGCAAAGTTGGGCTCTTTGCAAACATCCCTCGCTGCAGCGAGGAAACTTGGATGCGGAGACAGCTTCCTGCCCAAGGTCACACAGGAAGCCTGGCTGTAGCAAAGCCAGGAATAGAACACAAGTTGCCTGTTCCTTTCCACACAGATGGATCCTTTCTCTTGCTTTCTCATCCATTAGCTCCACTAATTTGGGAAGCCTTTGTCACTTCATTTCGGAATGCACCAAATTTATTTATAGGCTTTGTATTCTTGGGTGAATAGCATCCGTCCCTTAAGTGGCAATCCCACCAGCACTGGAATGGAGAACCCTTGGTTGTGTGGCAATGTCCCTCCCCAACCCGAAATAAGAGACAAGACACCGGAAGTTAAGTTTAAAGTGGGTGAAAAGGCCACAACTTTATTGGTTAAGGATGTTGAGCGGTATTGGCTTAGGCATTGGACCCTAACCGACTATATCCGACTGCAACCCGTGTGTTACAGTCCGGGAGAAATTAACCACCAGAAAGGAGCCCGGTGATATATATCTACCGAGACACCTCCTGTGGCCACCGTTGGGGGGTGCTCTAAGGCCCTGACCTCCGTAGGCCCAGGACAAAGCTACCGCCCCCGGAACCCCTTTAACGGGATTAAATCTCCAATTTCGGGCAGAGGATGACGTGATCTGCCCCCCATACATTATTTATGCAAAATTTCCAATGCCTAACCGCCAAACCAAGTTGTGACGACATGCTATGAGGTAGGCGAAAAAACCAGTTTGGCTAATCCAAGTGGAAAAAGTCCTACCCGGCCCCCCAGCCAACCAAGGCGACCAACAAAGTCCATAGCAGCGTCGGCCTAGCCTGCCTGACTGCCTAACCTAAAGGGGCGGGTGGGTGGGTGATCCGATTGCTCTGGCTACCGGGGAAAAGAGAGGCAGGGTTCCCGCCTCCGCCCTGATTTAAACGCGGGCAAGGCTCCGCCTCCCGGCTGGCCCTATTGGCCATCCGGGTGTGACGGAGGTGGGAACCCTATCTCGCGAGAGGGCTGAGCACACAGCCTCTCGCGAAGGTTGGGTCGGTCCCTGCCCACAACGCCACCTCCGCGAGACACGGAAGTGGTTTTCTCTGCACAGCACTGCTCCTTGCAGTCAGCCACCAGGGCTGCAGTTTGGAGCAATTTCCTGGGCATTAAATAAGCACTAGACTGGCTTAT
Source organism: Zootoca vivipara (assembly GCF_963506605.1). Taxonomy (NCBI): domain Eukaryota; kingdom Metazoa; phylum Chordata; class Lepidosauria; order Squamata; family Lacertidae; genus Zootoca; species Zootoca vivipara. The sequence goes on along the minus strand of NC_083276.1, from coordinate 112,498,237 downwards.
TCTCCAACCACACCCCTGCTGCCCATTGGATCCTCATAGACAGGAAGAACTATAAAAAGGATTTCTGTTAGGGCTGAGTTTTTGGACAACAGTGGTCATCCTGGCTTAGGTATCTGCCAATTTATTCCTCATCTTTGGCTCCTAGGTTGTTATTCACCATGAACTCATGGGTCTGTTTCTCAGTATTGACCCCCCCCTCCTTCAGTATTGACCCCCAACAATATTCTTGTAGGATTAAAAACACAGTACAGAACTTAAGACACCTCCACTCCATACATTTAATAAATCACATGGCTCCACACTAATAAACCTGGGAACTGGAGTTTACCCCCTCACAGAGCTACAGTACCCAGCATCCTTAAACTACAGTTCCCAGGATAAGTTGGGGGAAAGCCATATGCTTCAAATGTATGGTGTTGCAGATATGATCCTGGAAAACCGCCATGGAAAGAATGAATGGGATTGTCCCAACCTATGCAGTTGTGCTTAGGCTTCAGTGAGCTACAAATATAGTGGAAGTATGGCAAATGTAGGCAAACCCGGAATGTCTTCTTTTCAGATCAAAGAATCTATTGTCGGTGAAATCAGACGGGAAATTGTGAGTGGACTGTTAGCAGCTGTCTCTTCCCCTAGCAGATCTGCTAATGCTAAGCAAGAAACGCAACCGTGATTCGGTACTACAGGTAAATATTTCAGTGTTGCTGCATGCCAATAAGTGCTAGCGGGAAGGTGGAGAAAGACCATGCAAATTACATCAGAAGAAAATGCTATTAAGATTAGGGGCTAAATATTACAGAATTGCACTACTACGTCCACTTTCTTAAAGTTGACTCTAGCAACAATGGTTGGATTCCAAACCATTAGCCCTGGGGTGTTGAGATGCCTGTGTTATATATAATATATATAATTTTTCTTAAATTTTCTGTTTTACAATTTCAAATACTCATTTTACATCCTTAAAATACCAATGACTTCCCATCTTCTCTTTCTATGGTTCATTTTACGGTATCACAAATCTCTGCATATTTTACAGTATTCCATTATTGCACCAATCAAAACTTATTTACACTGTTGAATTTATCTTCATGCTGCCTGCGTTTTCAGCTGTGCACAATTATTTCCCATATATTCAATAAAGGTTTTCCAATCTTCTTTAAACATATGTTCTTTTTGTTCTCTTATTCTATGGGTTAAGTCTGCAAGTTGTGAGTCCCAGGTGTTGAGATGCGTGTTGCTGCTTTCACCGAATAAATATATTTGTTTTTGATTTGAAATGACAATCATACAGTAACTCTTCTTCCCCCCCCTCCCCCAAATAACAACAGGTTGGCATGTGATCCAGGGACACTGTGGAATTCGCCTTTTGGAAGGCTAGATGGGACGTGTCTGCCTGCACTCAGGAGGACAGAAGTGAAGGCTACTGTATACAGTCTGCAGTTGTGTGCTGCTTAATGTTCCACTTCAGCTCCCTCTGCTATGACTGGGACCCTCTACATCTTACTACTGCCCATGAACCATCTTCCAAGCCTTAATATTTATTTGTACATTCCTACGGTTCATTTGTGCATAGTGTCTTGCTATTATTATTATTATTATTATTATTATTATTATTATTATTATTATTTCTGTGTAGAGGTGTTCCTCGTAAAACTTGAAGACTTCCTCGATCTACCCCAGTTATAAATAGCCTAGGATTGTCGTCGTTATTTTATATATATGTAAAAATAAAAAACCACTGACCTCTGTGAGGTATTTAACTGTGCAATAACTGATTCACTCTGAGAGCTTGAAACAATTATAGTAACTATTTTCTCTGCTGTTACCAAGTGCCACGTCAAAAGAGGAGAGGAACCTGTGGTGGTGGTGGTGGTGGTGTTTTTTTAAAAAATGCTGTAACTCTTGGGAGAAGCTGTTTGCAAAAAGTTTAGAGAGCTAAATGAACTTATGTAAAACTACTAAAAACGCTTACACTGAGAACCTTATCTTTGAGCAGTAGACACCTTTTAAAAATAAATAAAAAAGTCTGCTTCTTTAATCTTTCTTATTGGGGGTGTGCTTTGTATTGTTTTAAAAATCTTTAATATATATTGATAACTTCTCAACGGTATCAGGAGGCGGCCTTTTTCTCCTTTTAATAAAACAAGCCTATAAAACACTAGAGGGTTTTTGTAAGTGGATAATGCTGTTGTTATGGGGGAATCGGAAGGAATTGTTCCCCTTTTACTGAAATTTTACTACGGCCCAGGGAAAATGGCATGTATCAGAACAGATGAAATTGTATGTTGGCGGTGGTTTTGGTTTCTTTTACATGTTTTTTTTTGTCAATGGGATGCTAGACAGTCATGCTTTAATAATGTCTAGATTATTGCCACTGGGATTCCTTATGTTTCTCTGGTTTTGTTTTTTGTTTTTGTTTTTTAAATATGTCTTCGACTAATAAAATCAAGATTGTGTTGAATACATAATCAAAACTAGTAAAACCATAACTATATTGTGTGAGAAAAGTCTGTCAAAGTGCATTTGGAATGGACATAAGGGCTTTCATATTAAAAGGGGCTGTTATGCCAATAAAATATTTATTTTGCCTACAAGTGTTTTGAACTCATTCTTTTCATTGGTTTTCAGACACTGGAGTCTTCTGGCTGGGCTGGGAGAGTTATGTGAATAGATCCTTACATAGGCATATGAGAGAAGAATTGAGCTTGCACATTAATCCTGGTTTATACATGCAGCAAAATGAGATATTAGAACCCCGAGCTGGTTATAATGGACTGAACCACCTCAGGTGACAGGTGTGTGTGTGTGTGTGTGTGTGTGTGTGTGTGTGTGTGTGTGTCATGTATGAACATTCCTTCACATTACAAGAGACACACAAGCCATGTCCAGTCATTCAGGTTGTGCAACTGAAGTTGATCTGGAGCTCTTGCACAACAAATCTGTTACCCCCTCCTGACCCCTGCAAAAAATGTGACTTTTCGCTATAATCATAGCTGCCAAGTTTTCCCTTTTCTTGCGAGGAAGCCTATTCAGCATAATGGAAAATCCCTTTTAAAAAGGGATAACTTGGCAGCTATGGCTATAATGCCGCCCATCTGATTGGGTCGCTTCAGCCACTGTGGATGGCTCCTAACAAAAAATAGAAAATAAAAAAACCAATACAATATCGCACACTAAAAACTTCCCTGAACAGGGCTGCCTTCACATGTCTTTTGAAAATCACATAGCTGTTTGACATCTACTGGAATAGTGTTCCACAGGGTGGGCACCACTACCAAAAAGGCCCTCTGCCTGGTTCCCTGTAACCTCACCTCTCACAATGAGGGAACCACCAGAAGTCCCTCAGAGCTGGATCTCAGTGTCCAGGCTGAACGACGGGGGTGGAGACGCTCCTTCAGACCAGAGATTATGGGAGTTTTAGTTCAGTAATCATCTGTGGGGCCAAATGTTCCCCATACCTGACCTAAAGAAAAAGCTGGATTCAAGGAATTTACTGCTGAAGGGAGCTATTGGGCTTATGTCTTTCTTAAGAGTTTCGTGTAGGTATCTAGATAGCTGGTGTGAGAACATGTTAGCATTTTCACCCCTCCCAATGTGAGAATCAGAAAGTCTCCAGAGAGAGAAGTGGGCGGGAACTGTTCCTTCAGTAAATTGTCTTCCTGACTCAGCTAATTTAGTAAGGCGTGGTATTGCTATATTGCTATGTAGCTGTTGTAAGTACTCTGGCTTTCTGTTATGCTGTGTGTTTGCAGTGAGAGCTGTTTGTAACTATGTATATATTCTGTAAATAGCTTGAAGTAATAAAGAGGATTAAAAACCTCTGCCGCAGATCCATTGTTTATTGAAGCAGGAGGTGCTCCAGTCGTCCTGTTAGCCCAGTTGGGGCAGAAGAGGGACTGAAGACGTGGATATAACCTCATAAAACTATCATATGGTAGCAGAGGATGGTTTGTGCGGATGCATGAGTTGCGCAGTGGACGCGTGCTTTGTTGTGTCGCTTGGCTGCTGAGAGAGAGGACGGTTCTGCTGATCCAGTTTTCCTCTGATGCTGTACATCGTCTCCAGGCCTGGATGAGCTGTTGCTGCTGTTGGCTGGATGGAGTTCTGATGCTGCACATTGCCAAGTCGTAAGCTGTTTAATTTCAAGCTGATTTACAGAGAGGCATGCTTAAAGCTGCCAAAAAGATAAGAGACGCTTTTCCAGTTTGCCTAAATTAATTGTGCTGAAAGGGGGAGTGAAGTTGCTGGGAGAGTCAAGGCTATTTGTGTTGCATGAAGGGAAGTGTCTTGCTGTTAATTTAAAACACAGGCATGGCTTCTGCACATATCGGCCAAATGGCTCTGTCTTTTCCTCTCCTGACGCCAGAAACGTACCCTACCTGGCAAGTTAAAATGAAGGCACTTTTACAAAGAGAAAAGCTTTATCATACCATAGAGGATGAAGCCCCCGATGAGACTGATGATGATTGGGCAGCCTGGCATGAGGCAGACATGACAGCCAGGGGGACAATTGTTTTGAGTGTCTCAGACCATTTGTTGGTCAATTTAGAGAATGAGGAGACTGCAAAGGCTGTTTGGAATAAACTTAAAGATATGCATCTACGTCAAAATGCAGGCTCAACTGTGTTATTTTTTAAGAAACTCTGTAGGCTGGAGCTGCAGAAAGATGGCGATTTGCCCAGCCACCTGGCTCAATTAAAACGTCTCAGACAGGACCTTGCCCAGCGAGACTTGAATTTGTCAGAGGCTGTTTTTGCAATGCTCATGATAAATAGCCTAGATGAGTCGTATGATGCAGTTGCTACTCAGCTATCCACATTGCCTAATGATCGTTTAACAGAGGATCATGTATCTGCTGTGCTCATGAATGAATGGGATCGCAGACAAACTGCAAGAGAGAATCGAGGCAAAGTTGTTGAGAGTGTTTTCAAGCCTTCGGCAGGAGAAAGTGAAACTTTTGCAAAAGCTCTGAAATCTCAACGCTGCTACTCTTGTGGTGAATTTGGGCACTACAGGAATCGATGTAGGAAGACTTTAAAGCAAAAGGACAACTTCAAAGGCAGAGGGGGAGGAGGCCGAAAACCCCAAGGACCAGCTGCATCAAAAGCTTTGGTCTCACGTTGCTCTAAAAAACTCAAACGTTCTGTTTTCATTGTCGACTCAGGAGCAACCCGGCATGTTGCCAATAATAAAGACCTCTTTGTTCATCTGGAGAAACAGGGAGGAGCCATTCATCAAGCAGATGGGTCGTCAATTAAGAGTTTGGCTCAGGGTACTGTGTTTTTGCAGAGCCTAAATGCAACAGTTAGCAATGTTATGTATGCTCCTCATTTGCAGGATAATCTCCTAAGTGTTTCTCAGTTAGATGCTCTAGGATTTAAAGTGGTGTTTGAAAACTCTCGGTGCGAAATTCTTCGAGATAACAAACTCATTCTTTATGCCAAGTGTGTTGATGGTTTATATGTATTGCCTTTTGTTACAGGTGCAGCTGCTAAAGCAACTAGAGAAACTGAAAAGGCATGCTGTAACATATCAGTAGATAAGAATGAGAAAATGCATAACCACTGTATTCATGATTATCACCGTTTGTTTGGTCATTTGCATTTCCAAGCAGTGGCAAAAATGCAAAATATGGTTGAGGGCATGAAAGTCCAAAAGTGTCCTTACCACATGAAATGTGTTTCTTGTGCAGAGAATAAGATTAGACAAGCTCCCAAAGGTAGAAAGTCTGGGAGGGAAGTAAAAAAACCTTTTGAGATGGTGCATGCAGATTTGGTTGGACCTCTAGCGCTCTCTAGAGGCAACTCACGTTACTTCATGGTTCTGATTGATTCTTATTCCAAATATGTTTGGGTTTATGTACTGCAGAAAAAGTCTGAAGCCTTTTTAAGGTTCAAACAGTTTTGTGCATGGCTAAAAAATGTGCACAATGAGCAGGTGCGTCACTTTTACAGTGACAAAGGTGGAGAATTTTGTTCAGAGCAATTTGAGAGCTTTCTTGCTGAACAGGGTATAGAGCACATGACTGCCACACCCAGATCTCCATGGATGAATGGTTTGTGTGAAAGAGTAAACCAAACCTTGCAACAAGGTATTAAAACTCTGTTGCACGATTCAGGCCTACCCAATCCCTTTTGGGGGGAAGCTTTATCGTGCTTTACGTATGTTTATAATAGGAGATATCAATCAGCCATTGGTTGCACCCCATATGAAATGCTGTTTGGGGAAAAACCATTTGTGAAGCATTTGAAAATTTTTGGTTCAGAAGTGTGGGTGCATACTTTGCAAAATGACAAACTGAGTAAATGTGGTCAACATGGCATCTTTCTAGGGTACGAGAAAGGTTCATATCGTGTGCTAATGACAGACACGAAAACAATTAGGTTGACCAGAAGTATGGATTGTAACCCAAAATGGGACAAAGTTGGTATTTTTCAGTGCTACCCCATTTCTGGTGATGATAACACAAAGCCAGAAAAGAAAGAGGCAGATCCTGTTACTGCTGATGAATCTAGCGTTAGTGAGGAATCTGACACTGACACAGACTATCAGAGTGCAAAAGCCTCAGTTAAACAGACAGATGAATCAGACACTGATGTAGATGTACAACCTTTGTTTACAATGGGTCACCATTCTCCCAAGGAGGAAATGGACCCAGAGGATCTGAGAATTTTGCGCAGGTCCGAAAGAGCCACCAAGGGAAGACCGCCAAAGCGATTTTCCAAAGAGTTTGCAAAAGCTGTCACTACTAGCGACTCAGATACAGTGTTTGAACCAGATAGCTACAAAGAGGTTCAAAACATGTCCGCAAAGGATGCTGAACCTTGGCTTAATGCCATGAAATCTGAGTTAAAATCCCTGAAACAAAATGAGACATGGGAATTGGTTCCAAAAGAACCAGGTATGAAATTTGTAGACAGCAGGTGGATTTTCAAAGTAAAAACTGACCAGCATGGTAAAGTTGCCAGATATAAAGCCAGGTTAGTGGCACGTGGTTTTTCTCAGATACCTGACCAGGATTACCATGAGACGTACTCACCAACAGTCAGATTTGAGAGTGTTAGACTCTTAATGAAACTTGCTGCTGAAGAAGGCATGACTATATCACATCACGACGTAAATACTGCGTTTTTGTACGGAATTCTTGATGAGAATATTTATATGCTGCCACCAGATGGAGTGCAAGTCAAAAAGGGAATGGTGTGCAAGTTAAAAAAAACCCTATATGGTTTGAAGCAAAGCGCTCGTTGCTGGCACACTAAACTAACTGAAGTGCTGTTTTCTTTAGGATTCCAACAAGGAAAGGCTGATTCTTGTGTTTTTGTGAAAGAGTGTAATCAACAAAAGCTATTTTGTATTTGCTTCGTTGATGATATCTTATTTCTGTGGAAAGATATTAATATTTACAAAAGCACTCTTGGGAAATTGCAGAAGCATTTTGACATGAAAGATCTAGGGCAGGCATGTCAAACCTGTGGCCCTCCAGATGTTTTGGCCTACAACTCCCATGATCCCTAGCTAGCAGGTCCAGTGGTCGGGGAAGATGGGAATTGTAGTCCAAAACATCTGGAGGGCCGCAGGTTTGACATGCCTGATCTAGGGGAAGTCAGTAATTATCTCTCTCTGGAAGTAGAGAGAAATGAGAAAGGTGATGTTTTGCTGCACCAAACATGCAAAATCAATGAATTGCTGAAAAAGTTAAACCTGACTGATGCAAATGCTGTAGATACCCCTATGGTCACAGGTTTCCAGCATGACACAAGTGCTGAGGCATTTTCTGACAACACATTGTTCCGGAGTGTGTTAGGCAAGCTCAGTTTTGTAGCAAGGTGTACCAGGCCAGACATCGCCATTGGCGTGAATTTGCTCAGTAGATATGCTAATCAGCCCACAGTATCTGACTGGAAAGCTTTAAAACGCATAGTTAGATATTTAAAGGGCACTATGCATTATCGATTAAGACTTTCAAGCCAAAAATCAGGAGGTCTTGAAATCTATGCAGACGCCAGTTTTGGCAGTGACTTAATGGATGGAAAGAGTACATCAGGCATGTGTTATCTGTACAATCAGTGCTTGTTTGATTGGAATTGTAAGAAGCAAGCAACAGTGAGCACGAGTTCATGTGAAGCAGAACTCAATGCTCTAACTCTATCACTTATGAATGTAGAGTGGTTATTGCAGCTATGTCAAGATATGAGAATAAAGGTTTCGTGTCCAATTCCAGTTTATCAGGACAACAAAGCCTGCATAGCGTTGATCCAATCAGAAGGGTGCAAGCAGAAAACAAAACATTTACAGATTAAAATGCACCGCGCCAGAGAATGTATTCAAGAAGGAGTTGTTAAAGTTACTTATATGCCAGGGAAAGAAATTCCTGCCGATGCTTTAACTAAAGCTGTGAACAAGGAACAACTGGATGTGTATGTTAAGAAATTACAGTTGTGTTAAATTACAGTTGTGTTAAAGTTCTCTCAATGGTCGGTTTGAAAAGGGGGAGTATGTTAGCATTTTCACCCCTCCCAATGTGAGAATCAGAAAGTCTCCAGAGAGAGAAGTGGGCGGGAACTGTTCCTTCAGTAAATTGCCTTCCTGACTCAGCTAATTTAGTAAGGCGTGGTATTGCTATATTGCTATGTAGCTGTTGTAAGTACTCTGGCTTTCTGTTATGCTGTGTGTTTGCAGTGAGAGCTGTTTGTAACTATGTATATATTCTGTAAATAGCTTGAAGTAATAAAGAGGATTAAAAACCTCTGCCGCAGATCCATTGTTTATTGAAGCAGGAGGTGCTCCAGTCGTCCTGTTAGCCCAGTTGGGGCAGAAGAGGGACTGAAGACGTGGATATAACCTCATAAAACTATCAGAGAACACTTCTGGGTTAGATGGACCTTTGAGCTGATCCAGCAAAGCTATTCTTCTGTTCTAATTTACCTATAGATCAGGCACCCCCAAACTGCGCGGCCCTCCAGATGTTTTGGCCTACAATTCCCATGATCCCTAGTTAACAGGACCAGTGGTCAGGGATGATGGGAATTGTAGTCCAAAACATCTGGAGGGCCGAAGTTTGGGGATGCCTGCTATAGATTAATGTTCTCTGTCAATGGAACAGACTCTTCCTGGTTTCTTGCTACCATTTCAAAAGCTACATAAAAGGTAAAGAACCCTTGGACAGTTATGTCCAGTCAAAGGCGACTATGGGGTTGCAGTGCTCATCTCACTTTTCAAGCCAAAGGAGCCGGCATTTGCCCACAGACAGCTTTTCGGGTCATGTGGCCCGCATGACTACCGTAAACTGCTTCTGGCTCAACAGAACACTGTGATGGAAGCCAGAGTGCACAGAAACGCAATTTACCTTCCCGCTGCAGTGGTACCTATTTCTCTACTTGCACTGGTGTGCTTTTGAACTGCTAGCTGGGACAGAGCAATGGGAGCTCACCCCATCATGGGGATTCGAACCCCCAACCTTCTGATTGGCAAGCCCAAGAGGCTCAGTGGTTTAGACCACAGTGCTACCCATGTCCATAGCAGCTCACTGTCACCACAGTTATGACTCTGTGCTCCTGGCTACTTAACACAGCCTCAAGTGTAATTTGATTGATGCATAGATCCATAGGTTGTCAATGTACATAGAAAATAGCATGATATTTTCCCCCATGTGGTATAGGGTTGTTTTTTTGCCACTTCCTGCCACATGCAACAACCATCACTGAAGCAAACCTCCTCAAACTGGCCTTAAAAATGACTTTCATTGCACTGAGGACGACGGCACCTACACAAACAATCCTTCAGGCTGACGTTATGATGGTGATGAATGTAAGCAATTTATTGGGCTTGCTGGCCGGGATCCCAAGCACCACGCGACTAATTGTACATGCCTACATGGGTTTCAAACAGCGGCCTTCTGTGCAATGTGTCTCTTTAATTCTTCACGGTCTCATTGTGTCTCTCCAAAAGAGCTTTTATCTTCTCCAGTAGTGAATAAAACAGTGTCACTTGTTCTAGATACCAAGTTTTACTCATCTACACCGCAGTCAGAGACCCTAGGGTAGGGTTTCCATATGTCCGGAATTTCCTGGACATAACCAGAATACGGCAGTCAGAAGCAGTCTCCGGGCAGAAAATGCTGAAACGTCCAGGAAAATCCAAACGTATGGCAACCCATTTCGGTTGCCATAAAAATAGCTCAAAAATTTCTGACTCCCATCAGCCTGTATTGCCAAGCTTCAGAGATGATGGGAGTTACAGGCCAACTTTTATAAGGCGACAGGTACATCACTACTGAGCTACATGTTTTGCCATTTTCTAAACCATGTTCATAGACATGGGCACTACAGTACTAAGAACTATTATTACAACACTGGAAGTCGTAGGTGGCCTCTGGAAATTTTAGTATCTTTACCCTCGACCAATAATGCGAGATGAGTGTGCAACCCCAGAGTCGGCCACGACCGGACCTAATGGTCAGGGGTCCCTTTACCTTTACCCTTTACTAGTATTGAAATAGTTGCTGAGTTCAAAATTAAGTACATTTAAACCTGGAATCTGAATATTTGAAACAATTGCTCTTTTTCCCAATCTAAAAAGAGATTCTGTCATTTCTGTTTATTATAAACTCAAAACTCATATGGTTCTGGAGGAGACTCTTGAGAGTCCCATGGACTGCTAGAAGATCAAACCTATCCATTCTTAAGGAAATCAGCCCTGAGTGCTCCCTGGAAGGACAGATCGTGAAGCTGAGGCTCCAATACTTTGGCCACCTCGTGAGAAGAGAAGAATCCTTGGAAAAGACCCTGATGTTGGGAAAGATTGAGGGCACTAGGAGAAGGGGACGACAGAGGACAAGATGGTTGGACAGTGTTCTCGAAGCTACGAACATGAGTTTGACCAAACTGCGGGAGGCAGTGCAAGACAGGAGTGCCTGGCGTGCTATGGTCCATGGGGTCACGAAGAGTCGGACACGGCTAAACGACTAAACAACAACAAAACTCATTTAAAAAAAAACAAAAAAAACATGCAGTCAAAGTGGAGGAAATGCTAACTTTTCATTTCTTATTGTATTTGTAAATCCTTTCTAAATATTCCTGCAAAAATAATATACTTTAAAAGTCAATTTCTATCCTCATTATTATTATTTTTAAAAATGGTTATTTTGACACCATGGCTGACAAAAAGATGACCCAAACTATTATTATTTTTAATGTTGCTAAATCTTCCATATCACAAATGCTGGTTCCTGGAAACTCAATTGATTTTCAGTCATTGCAACAGCCCTAAATACTTGATTTCCTGATTAAATACACTAGAGCAGAATTCTGATCTAAGCTCAATGAAATCAATTGAGCTTCCTTCCATGTAATTGTGTTGAACTGGGTGTTAGCTAGCCAAACATTTATCTCTTCTATTGAACCATATGTAGCTTTAAGAAGACAGCAGGGTTTGCAATTTATAATAAGGTTATGCATCTTTAATCTATCTCATTTCCTATAAGCAGGCTTTGCAATTTCTACGAAGAGCAGAAAGAAATCCCTATCTGTAAATCAAGTGTTTACATATTGCCTCTCTCATGGGTAAAAGTATCAAGAGAAACCAATTTTTAATTTAAATGCTCAAGTTACGTGTGTACAAGTACAGATTGTGAAGGCCATTAGAGCTTCTCAGGGTCTTCAGTCTTGAAAGATTGCCTTTTAACTCCGAGGCCAAGCTGGGGCTTCTCGCTGGGAAAGGAAAGGCTCTTTTCGGTTCTTTGTTGTGCCTCAATTTCATGCCCTCCACATGTATTCCAAAAGAAGTCCCATCATCCTTGCCCTTTGGTCCTGCTGGCTGGGGTTGATGGGATCTGGAAGTCCATCAACATCTGAAGGGCACCACATTGGCTACCCCTGCTTCATTTGAGGAACCTCAATGCTGAAAGCAGCTGCTAGGGCTGGATTTTGGGGTGCCATTTGGACCAGAAAGATGAAGATGAAAGCGTGGGTACAAAAGAGGCTGCAGAATCAGAGGGGATGGTGGCTTTATAACTGAGCGCAGGGTGGAAAGGCTGCTTGGTAGTTGCAATGAGTGCAAGGAGGAAGCTGGTCTTTTGTGCAAGTGGGGATTGCACCTAAGGAGAATTGCCATGATTTGCTTGGTTTGATGGAACGGTGGATATTAAATTTTTGCACTTTTATATTAAGGAATATCTGTCTGTCTCTAGATATTGTATATCTAGATATCTAGGTAAAGGTAAAGGGACCCCTGACCATTAGGTCCAGTCGTGACCGACTCTGGGGTTGCGCGCTCATCTCGCATTATTGGCCGAGGGAGCCGGCGTATAGCTTCCAGGTCATGTGGCCAGCATGACAAAGCCGCTTCTGGCAAACCAGAGCAGCACATGGAAACGCTGTTTACCTTCCCGCTGTAGTGGTTCCTATTTATCTACTTGCATTTTGACGTGCTTTCAAACTGCTAGGTTGGCAGGAGCAGGGACCAAGCAACGGGAGCTCACCCCGTCACAGGGATTCGAACCGCCGACCTTCTGATCAGCAAGCCCTAGGCTCAGTGGTTTAACCACAGCGCCACCTGGGTCCCATCTAGATATCTAGACATAGATAAACAGGCAGGCAGGCAGACACACCTGATCATGCTTCTTTCCCTTTCTCTATCCTCCCTGCCCTCTGAAATCCACCCCTGGTTCTGGCACACATCCTACTCCTTAAAGTGAAATCTATTGATGGAGGCCTGATTTATCAAACCCAGGTGAAATATAATGACACAAGTCAAGCAAATTAAGAGATGCAAAAAGGAAGATCAAGGTACAACTACTAAACAAGGACAGACTTTTTTAAAAAAAACAGTCTGGCTTTTGTTGTTGCGCTAAATTTAAACCACAAGTCTTCACGTGGTTTCTAATAGACTTGCAACATCTCCACCTGAGACACCACCATCTCACCAGTTCTGCTGCCACCGGAATGCTCCTTCTTGCCAACGATGAGTGGCAAGCTTGGCCTCGTGACTGTGGGTGCCCAGGGGAATGGGTGCCATGCAGCGTGCATGGCACTGACGACGAAGTTTGTGGGTGCCCGGACCCTTCATGTGGAATTTTGTGGGTGCTCAGGCCCCCAGGGAGTTGGCAGCTATGGTGAGCAATGCTGAGTGCAGGAATGTCCAGGGCCGGCCCTATGGCAAGGTTGGGTGGCGCAGGGCGCAGGGCTGCCAGGGGGGCGCCGCGCGGCGGGCACTGGAAAACAGGGCGGGGGGGGTGCCGGAGGGATCTTTGCACCACGGCGCCAGGGTGCCAGATATGCTTAAGACGGCCCTGGGAATGTCCCAACAAAACTCTTCTTTCCTCTCCTAGAAATTCCTCCAATATTTTGTGCTTAAACATAAGAAGCGCCTTGCAGGATCAGACCAATGGCCTCTCTAGGCAGCAGCATGTTTGTCGTAGTTGCCGTAGATGCCTCTTGGAAACCAGGGCAATAGCCTTCTCCCATTGTCATTCCCCACCCCCACCCCCAGTGACCAGTATTCAGAAACATGCCTCATTGAATTCTGGAGGTAGGGATGCCTTTAATAGCTTTGCCCTCCATGAATTTTCCAATCCCCTTTTAATTCCTTCTAAATTACATACAACAAGCCTTTGGATTTGGATTGGAAGCAGCCTCTATCTCTTTTGCCTCTGTAGAAAAGCAACTTCTCAGGCTGTAAAAGCATCCCACAAACGATTTGTGATTAACTTTGTAAGCACAGAGCTCACTGGAGATGTCGCTGTCCATCAGGTAGGAATCAGCCAACATTAAATATAGATAGGGAATAAAATTGTTTTGCATTTTAATAAGAACCTACCAAAGACACTCTTATCAAACTGACACAAGTATTCTTCAGATCCACCTCCAAATTTTGCAACATAGTCAGTCCCCCCCCCCACACACACATACAAAATGCATATCTTGGGGAGATGCGAAGAAGAATGTGTGCATTCCTGAAAATAATTTTGCATTCCTACAAAAATGCATTATATTAGGGGAAATGGCTTGTAAAAATATTAGTCAAAGTTGCATGCCAAAAAAATAATTGCATTTCTCAGAGTGGTTTAACAGTCAGTCCCTCTTCACAGGGAATTCTGGGAATTGTAGCTCTGTGAGGTAAGTTGTTGTTTAGTCGTTTAGTCGTGTCCAACTCTTCGTGACCCCATGGACCAGAGCACGCCAGGCACTCCTGTCTTCCACTGCTTCCCGCAGTTTGGTCAGACTCCTGTTGGTGGCTTCGAGAACACTGGGCCTCTAAACAACTTTCAGCACCCTTAACAAACTACAGGATTCTTTGGTGGAAGCTGTGACTATTTAATGTGGTACAGTGCAGCTGGGGTCTGGGAGAAACCCCATCCTTTAAGCAGACCAGGATTGAAACATAGGAAGCTGGTCAGGAGAAAGAAGCTACCTTTTATCCTAGGTGGTGGTCGTTTAAGATAATTAAAGCTTTCTGGGAGATATATAATGAATTGAAAACAATGTTGAAAATAACTTTTGTTAAAAAACCAGAAGCTTTTCTATTAGGAATTTTAGGTACCGACATCCCAAAGGAACAGAAATGACTTTTTATGTATGGGACAACAGCCGCTCGGATGTTATTAGCCCAGAAATGGAAAGAGAGAGGAATGGCAAACCAAGCTGATGGACTACGCCGAAATGGCAAAGCTGACTGGAAAGCTCAGGAACTAAGAGAACAAAAACTTTAAAAAAAAGAATGGGGAAAAAATTATAATTTACTTAGACCACTGTAAGCAGATGAAAACATTAGCAAGATTTTAATATCCCTTGTAATGTAACAGGTACTATAGATAATATGGATGAATATAAAATATAGATGTAGGTGAAAATGTTCACATTAGGGCCCATGGAAGGGATGGGGGGGGGGAGTCGCAAGATTCAGAGAAATCTCTTTATATGGATATGTATTTGGTATTGTTATAAACTTATATTTGTAAAATCAAATAAAAATGATTTTTTAAAAAATATATATATCGTTGAAGCCTAATGAACTTTCATCAGTGGGGGAGTCTTATCATTTTGCCATTTTCTAACCACCTTCCTCAAAGGAGGCAGTGAATATTTCTGAAGAAAAAACTCCTTGTGGGGTTGACGGGGCACTTTTGTGCGTGTTGAGTGGGAGAACAAATGCAGGAGCAGGTTTTGGACAGCAGTAAGCACTATGGGGGGGCACGGGTGGCACTGTGGGTTAAACCACAGAGCCTAGGGATTGCCAATCAGAAGGTCAGTGGTTCAAATCCCCACGACGGGGTGAGCTCCCATTGCTCAGTCCCAGCTCCTGCCAACCTAGCAGTTCAAAAGCATGTCAAAGTGCAAGTAGATAAATAGGTGCTGCTACAGCGGGAAGGTAAGTGGCGTTTCTGTGTGCTGCTCTGGTTCGCCAGAAGCGGCTTTGTCATACTGGCCACATGACCTGGAAGCTGTACGCCGGCTTCCTTGGCCAATAATGCGAGATGAGCGCCGCAACCCCAGAGTTGGTCATGACTGGACCAAATGGTCAGGGGTCCCTTTACCTTTAAGCACTATGGGTGCAAAGAGACTCCACCCCACTCCACCCTAGTGACACCTTGTCAAGAGGCAAGTGGATGGATTGTAACATGGTGTCTCTGAGCAGAGTGCCCACCTCTAAATGACAGCTGAAACAACAACAACAACAACCACCACAATGCATCCTTTAAATATACAATGGTACCTCTACTTACGAATAACTCTACTTACGAATGTTTCTACTTACGCATGGAGCTCCGTCCGCCATCTTGGATGTGGTTTAGATAGGATTTTTTTCTACTTACGAATTTTTTCTCCCAGTGCATTCCTATGGGATTCGACTTACAATTTTTTTCTACTTACAAAGGTGCGTTTGGAACGCAATAAATTCGTAAGTAGAGGTACCACTGTATAGTTGTTGGTATTCATCTGTCTTGAGAGACAAGGGAATGCGCCTCCGGGGGTGAAGTCAAATCACTGCATTAGCATCACCGAAGTGACCTCCTTGGGGGCCACAAGCCTGGGCAATGTGTACAATAATTATAATTATAATTTATTATTTATACCCTGCCCATCTGGCTGGGTTTCTCCAGCCACTCTGGGTGGCTCCCAACAAAATATTAAAAACATGATAAAACATCAAACATTAAGAAGTTCCCTAAACAGGACTGCCTTCAGGTGTCTTCTAAAAGTCAGAGAGTTGTCTGTTTCCTTGACATCTGATGGAAGGGCATTTCACAGGGCGGGCACCACCACCGAGAAGGCCCTCTGCCTGGCTCCCTGTAACCTCACTTCTCATCATGAGGGAACCTCCAGAAGGCCCTTGGAGCTGGACCTCAGAGTCCAGGCTGAACGATGGGGGTGGAGACGCTCCTTCAGGTATACTGGGCTGAGGCTTTTTACGGCTTTAAAGGTCAGCACCAACACATTCAATTGTGCTCGGAAACATACTGGGAGCCAATGTAGGTCTTTCAGGACTGGTGTTATATGGTCTCCCAGTCAGCAGTCTAGCTACCGCAAAGGTCCTGAGCTGCCAAGATGACAAGACCCCCCTCTCAGACTCACTGACATGGTCCAAAAAGAAAAAAAAAGCAGAGCAATACGTTTGACACCAGCTTGGCTGCAGGAATTGCTGGAAGGAGGTGTACAAGGCACCATCCAACCATCTTACGGATTTGTGTAGGGTTTACTCCTTAGCCTTTTCCTCTCCCAAAGATATCCTGCAAGACAGCGGAGGTTTAGGATCACAGTTCCCCTAGACGGGCTACCTTCCCAGGTTGAGGAGCCCCCTTTATATATAAAAGTAGGGAAATCACTCAAAAGACATCTCTGGTCCAAAGTTTTCTTTATTGCTCTGTAGTTTGGGAACCGGAATCCGGAGGCGCAAGCAGTAAAATTAAGCCCAGAAGAACTGGCAGTCCAACTAGGTGAGGGTGCAAAAAGAGGGGGTTCTGTGAATACTTCTAAGGGGGGCGGCTGACTACACACCACCTGCTCCCAGGACCGGCCAACCTCCACACCTCCGACCTGAAAACATCCTGATCTCTGTGCCTCTCAATAATTCATGAGCCATCAGCAAGACTCCGAAGGGCGCTTACCCGGCACTTTGGTGCAGCCAGCTAGTAATGTACAGCGGAGAGATCCTCTCTTTCAAATCCCAGGGCACCAGGCCAAGCCAGGCTAGTATTGCATTTTCAATTAGCTTCTGAGTGAACGCTTGGCATATGCGGAAAGGGAAATCGGTGCACAATTAGCTTATTGTTCCTTCCAGCTCCGTGCGGCGAAGATTTGAAGGGCCGGAGGAGGGATGCAGTAGTGGCTCCAGCCAGAGGCATTGCTGTGTGGATGTGGAATCGGGGAGTTTCTCAGCCCCGGGCAGCTCTGCTTGCTAACTCGGGGAATTAACTGCTGCTATTAAGGGCTGCTTGGCGCAGCTTCAGGGAGCGTGCCAGAGGATAATCGCGGGAACAACTGTCTGCTTCTCCTCTCGGGGCAGTTCGGGGCTCTTTTCTCCTTCTGCATCCTGATTGCTGCCATGGAGCCAAACAGCCCCAAAAAGATACAGTTTGCTGTGCCATTATTTCAGAGTCAAATAGACCCTGAAGCAGCTGAACAGGTAAGCTGTTTTTTTCCATCTTCTCTCCCTGTCTGGGTGGTGGAGGAAGAGGTTGAGAGGGCGTTGTTGCCAGATCAGAAAATGTAACTGCGACTCAGCTTCAGCTAGGGAATTCCACAAAGTGTCCCAGCACTGGCAGGACGGAGGAAGGAGGGTTTGTCCTTTTGGATGCTCCGGGGGACATTCACACTCATTTTTTCGGAGCAAACATTTGCTGTCTTCATTCCTTAAGAACAGATGCTTTCCAGTAGCAATAGTGTGCCTTTTATTAGCGTTTCTGTGTCACTAGATAGACAGATGGGTGGATGGATGGGTGGGTGGACAGGTGGAATTACTTAAAATGATATCTATGTTAAACAAACATAGCAGGGTGGATGTTGAAATAGAGAGATGCCAACAGATCAAGCAGATAGCTATTCAAGTGAGGAAGTTGAAAGGCTTTTTAAAAAGGTGTCGGGGTCTCTTCAATCTTAACAAAATAAGGCTTTAAAAAAACAAACTCCTGTTTTAAATACAACTCTCTCCGAGTGTGTGTTCATACACACACACACACACTTAAAATACTTAGATATTTGCAGTGTTTTTTTCCCTGGGTACGCATACCCCTAAACATTTTGTGAATCTAAGTTTGGCCTCATTGAGGGGCAGTATTTCAATATGAGTAGGAAAATGAGAGTACTCCTAAACATTATTTTTAAGGGGGAAAAAACACTGGATGTGCGTACATGTGCAGAGGGAACAGGCAAGGATTTACTTATATTTTGGAATACCGTATATTCTGGCGTATAAGACGACTGGGCGTATAAGATGACCCCCAACTTTTCCAGTTAAAAACATAGAGTTTGGGATATACTCGCCGTATAAGAAATACAACCCAGCGTATAAGACGACCCCCGACTTTCGAGAAGATTTTCCTGGGTTAAAAAGTAGTCTTATACGCAGGAATATACAGTACATCATTCTAGCAAGCTGCTCTCTGAGCTGTCCTTTGGCCCTCTGTAACAATGCAAAGCATTAGAAAATAAAGAAATAGTGAATTAAATTGACAGTCTGATGAAGTTCATCTCTCTGGCTGCTTAGAGTGCACTGTCTCCTCATCACTGGCAAAGACATTATCAAGAGCAAGACCTTCCAAAAAAATACAATGTTCATGATCATGAGTAATGTATAACATTGAGAATATTATACTGCGCTGAAGGTGAAAATCTGAAGTCATTATCTGAGCGGCATTTCCCATTGAATCAAGGTGGGTCATGCCTGCTACAGATAAAGGATTGTGCCCTTCATTTAATTCCATTACAAATGTTAAATATCTCATTCCCGTGATTGCTTGTTTTATCTCACTGTTTCTGGACAAGGATATTGCTAGAACCTAGGCAATATACTACTGCGCCATCTCCCTGTGCTGTCCTGTGTACACATCCCATATAGCGGAAGTGGGGAACTTTTTCCTACTGACCCATGGGAAAAGACATTTGGGGGCTGTAAGCAACGTTGCGTGGAACCAAAAGCCGAAAATTGGTGCTGGCAGGATTTTATATGGTGCGTTCTCTCTGTGTGTGCTTTCTATAAATCCATCCTTGCAGGCTACAGGCAAGGAAGTAGGCCAAGGGCCAATAGCAGGAATTCTCAAACTTGGGTCTCCACCTGTTTTTGGACTACAACTCCCATCATCCCCACTGGTCCTGCTAGCTAGGGATGATGGGAGATGTAGTCCAAAAACAGCTGGAGACCCAAGTTTGGGAAAGCCTGCTGTAGAGCATCCCCAAATGGTCTCTGATAGCAGAAGAGGTGATGAAATAAAGCACTATCCTCATTACCTACCAATAGCCTTTCTTCAGTGGCAAATGAATGTTGAAGATAAGAGGCGAGGCAAATACTAGTGGAACAGCATGCTGGTTCCCTGTTCCAGTGTCATTGCAGGCTGGATTCCCAAGTTGCAAGGGACTCATGCTTGGCCAGCAGAATTCTGACCCTCCCCCTTTAAAAAACAAAAACCTCTTGACCTCCCATGCCACTATTGCAAACTGCTTTTGAAACACCCCTCCGTATCAAAAGCAGTTTGTCACACAGGATGAGGGAAGAAGAAAAGTCTGATACACCTTCTTGTTCCCACTCCCTGTTGTGCCCATGGAACAGGCCTTTCTGTTCTAAAAATCCTCGCATCGCATTTCTGTGTGGCAAATGCCTATAATTGTATTCTGTTTCCAGGGGTAAGCTCTAAGTATACATATTGTCCCATTATAGAAGAGCTTTAGGTCATTCAAAATAAAATAAAATAAAACTTCAACATTTTCTATTGTACCGATATCAATGTTTGGGTTTGTGGAACAGACATTATTGCATATCCTCCAACATTTCTCTGATGAAAATAGAGACATCCTATTCCATTATTATTATTATTATTATTATTATTATTATTATTATTATACTTGCCCATTGACTGGGTTGCCCCAGCCACTCTGGGCAGCTTCCAACATAATTAAAAACAAAATAAAACATTAAACATTAAATAAACTTCCCTATACCGGGCTGCCTTCAAATGTCTTCTAAAAGTTGTGCCATTACTTATCTCCTTGACTCGGGGGTCGCATAACTCCATACACTCCAACATTTCTCCGATGAAAATAGGGATGTCCTAAGGAAAAGTGGGACATTCTGGGATGAAATCAGAAACTGGGACGGCTTCTGCAAATCTGGGACTGTCCCTGGAAAATAGGGACGTTTGGAAGGTCTGTTGTTGTTAGGCTGAGATTTAATGGACAGGCCTGACTCAAGCCTTGGGGTTGTTACCTTAGGTGAGGGAGAAGCACAAACTGAAAGGGCACCTTAGGATTTCCTGAGAATTCTGGGGTGCACACTTGGGATGAGGATAAAGACTCCAGATTTTCATACTGCTTCCAGAGATCCTTGACCTATTTCCACCCTCTTTGATGAAAGCAGCCTGGTCATCGGACCATGCCCATTGCAGTCTTTACAGATTTCAAATCCAGCCTAATGAAGCAAATGGAAAAGGCATAAAGAGGGGGAAATGTAGCAATTTGCTGGTAACTGCATCAATGCAAATTCAAAATGGGTGTATTAGCTTTCAGAAATGGAAATGGAAAGAATGACCAGACATGGGAAGTGTTCTACTTTTGATCATCTGCAACCCAATAGTTTGAATGATTTTTGGCTTCCCTATGTTAGGTACAAATAGTTTGGCAGTTTTTGCTAGAGTTCTAGATTGAGGGATGTGGCCATCATTGAATAAACCTGCTTGCACCTATATTTTCCACAGATCAGGAAAAGAAGGCCAACACCAGCATCATTAGTAATTATGACTGATTCGCCTCCTGGTAAGTGAATCCTGCAGCTTCTAAGTCCTGGGGTATCAGCACAATATGACTATATTGAATAATTTTATTGGGCGAGGGGGTGGGCATTAGAACCTGAAAAACAACTACAGCACTATGGCAAACTATGGGCTCAAGATGAGCTAACCAAGGGTGGCATGAAAAGCAGTACCTCTCTTGTGCTTCTCCACCCCACTGCTTGTGGACAACAGAGGGAAATCGACTCTGAGATTCTACATAGGGCTGGTTCCAGGGAGGTGCAAAGTTGTGCATCTTCCAGGACCTGTAAAGAACCTACATAACAATGCCACCATGTCTACTTTGCACAGAGTACCCAAGAAGATCTTGGTTTCCATGTGCGGATTCTGCAAGGTTGGGAGGACACACTGAGGGTGCCAGGCCTGAAGGCTCTCCAAATCCTATGGGCATTTTTGCAGAGGAGTCACAAATGCAGTGTGTTTGCCATGGGCGTAGGCAGGGAGGGCAGGAGGGGGCAGTTGCCCCCCCTAGAAGCAGGGCCACTGGTGGCCAGCCTGCCCCGCTGCCCGCCGCCGCCCGGTGCCGTCTCCCTTCCCCCTGGCTGGCTGTGGGGCGGGTGGAGGGAAAGCCCCAGAGCCGCAAAGCTGGCTGGCTTTCCTTCCACCCGCCCCACAGCCAGCCGGCTAGAAGGGACGTCTCCCTTCTCCCTTGCTGGCTGTGGGGTGGGTGGAGGGAAAGACAGCTTTCCCTCCACCCGCCCCGGTGATTTCGGGCTGATCCTGGTGCCCCCTCGCCCCTGCCGATCGCTCCGCCTCTTGCCCCTTGCCCCCCCTAATTTTGATCCTGGCTACGTCCCTGGTGTTTGCTCCAAGTGGGGACAGGGTTATCCATGGATCCTAGCCTGGCATCTGAACATTGGGGAGCAGCCTTGCCAGGCTCTTTCCATCCTATGAAGAGGACTCAAATGCATCAACAGCTGCAGAAGACTAATTCACATAGAAACATGGCAGAGATGGAAAGGACCCAAAGGAGTCCTGGAATGCATGTCTCCTAACAAGGTCTGAGAGAGAAATGTATGTATTCAACCTGTTCCGCTGTTACTTAGATTAGCTAGCTAACCTGTTACTTCGATTAACACTTCATTTTTCGACACAATTTAGGGTGCTGTAAAGGGTAAAGGGACCCCTGACCATTTGGTCCAGTCGTGACCGACTCTGGGGTTGCGGCACTCATCTCGTGTTATTGGCCGAGGGAGCCGGCGTACAGGTCATGTGGCCAGCATAACAAAGTTGCTTCTGGCGCACCAGAGCAGCACACGGAAACGCCGTTTACCTTCCCACTGTAGTGGTACCTATTTATCTACTTGCACTTTGACGTGCTTTCGAACTGCTAGGTTGGCAGGAGCTGGGACCAAGCAACGGGAGATTACAACTGGAGAATGTATGTGAAGCATTTCAAACGCTATTCAGATGCTGCACTATAAAAAGGGATGATGTTACAAGTGAGACCTGCAAGGAGTTGTCGTAGTGTAGAGGGTTCCCCTTCTGGGTTCTAGCCAGTCAGCCTGCCTGCCAGCCAGCCATGCCCTTTTCCAAGGTACTCCATTCCAATCTCACTCACCACTAAAGTTGGAAAATAACAGTACAGTCAAACCTTGGTTTACGCCTACCTTGGCAAGCGACCACTTCAGCAAGTGACTGCCGCGGACCCGGAAGTGTTTACATCCGGGTTCCGTGGCGTCGGATGCACAGGTGTGATCTGTACAGCTCTCACATGCGCAGAAGCGATCTGTGCAGTGCGTGTGTGCGCAGAAGTGCTCTATCAGCGCTTCGCGCACGCGCAGAAGCATGCTTTCGGCGAGCGACCGCTTCAGTGAACGACCGCCTCCGCAGAACGGATTGCGGTCGCAATCCAAGGTACCACTGTAATGACAGAATACTGCAGCTCATTTCAAAAATGCCCACCTACGGATGAAGCCCTGAAAATATTGCTGGAGCATATGACAAAGTATCACCTATCTAAAGATGAACAAATGAGACTTTACAAAACAAACAGGCTCATGCTTCAGGGGATTCTAGCTTTCTATTTGGGAGTTTGATGTCTGCATGCATCTGCTGATAGCTCTGCCTGAAGCTATAATGTAGCCTTTAATGTGTTACTGCATGACTCTTTCCATCTGTGGCATGCAGCAGCTTGTGGACAATCCAAATTTAGTTCTACACACTGTTAATGGGCGCTCAAAGTAATGCCATTGACAGGTTTCCCAATCAATGTCCACCGCTGACCATTTAAAAGCCATTTGAAAAGTACCCACCCGCTCTCTGTTACTGATGCTCCTTTTCCATTTTCTGTAAAAGCATTGCAGCATTTCATATCCATTAAGCAATATTAGACTACGGAGGGGTTCCTCCCCCCCACTCCACCCAATTGTTCTTGCATAGGCAGTAAGCAATGTTTCATATTAGGTGAACAACAACAAAACAACAGGGCATTCTAATTGTCTTCGCTTCAAAACAAATGGTCTTCATTTGCCAGAAGAAATCTTATTTATACAAGTGAGGCTGCTTCTCTGCTTTAACAGGGCAGTGATATTAAGAGGGGGGGGAGGGAGGGAGGGAGGTCTGCACACAATTCAGGATGCAATCACATTGCCCTGAGTAGTGGCTGATTCCCCCAAGATACCCTGCTTAATGCATACAGGCAGATAGGACATAAATTCTCAGATGCATAAACTCTGCTCACATGAGTGGTGTACTCGCATGACATCAGACCAAGTAATGCAAGATTGCATCTTGCTCTTCGCCGAAGAGGAAGGCTGCCATTTTTGAAATGGCCCAGTTTATGTATGGAAGAGAAGAGGAGTTTGTGAGTTTGTGGCTCCAACATTACATACAGCAAAAGTTTGTTCTGATCAACTCAGGTTCAGAACAATGACCGGCATGACTCATTTGGACCATGAGTTCTGATGGGAAGTGCCTCTCTGGTTTTTGCCAATTCTTTCAAGTATTTGCCACCACCACCACCCCCAAAGCAAATATTTTCAGAAGCGTTTCACCTTCCCTCTATGTGCCCCATCCCTTCTGAGAATTTTTGAAGTGTGCACATGTGTAGGGGATTCCCAGTGAGCTCTGAAAAACTGCTGGGGAGCCATACAACTTTAGAGCCATTGTTTTCTTGTAGGTGGAGTGGATAGGACTCTGCTTCACTGTTTGTCTGGAAGGAGGATAGAAGCAGAGGCACAAGCAGAATATCACATTTGACCCTCTCTTCTCTTCCAGCAGAAGCTCTGCCACCCAACCAGACTGCACATGCTCTGTTAAGTGTTTGAATTTGGGAAGTTGTGTCCAGAGGCACTTCATTCATCCCAAGAGTAATAGGAATTCTTGACATCAGCAGCAGCAAGCCTCTTCCAAGGCTGCATGGAAAGCAGAGCAGTTGCCCCTAGCTAAATAATCTTTTATCTAATGACAGTTTCTCAGAAGTGATCAGAGCAGCCTGCTTGACTTCCTCCACCTTTGCTTCCAAGGAGTCACTGAGCGCACTAAATGATTTAGAGAGAGACCGGCAGTGGATTTGGCTTCAAGAAATGTGCTCAGTGTGCTGGCGAAACATTGATTGGAAGGTTTCCCTCTGCACTTTAAAAATGGCTAAATGACAAGGCATGATGGTCCCACTTATTTGCCATGGAATATGCAATCAGCTGTGGCGATTTCTAAGTGGAAATATTTATAGGAGGGAATGAGTGCAAAGAAAGCGTCTCCACCCCCATCATTCAGCCCGGCCATTGAGATCCAGTGTCGAGGACCTTCTGGCAGTTCCCTCACTGCGAGAAGTGAGGTTACAGGGAACCAGACAGAGGGCCTTCTCGGTAGTGGCACCCACCCTGTGGAACGTCCTTCCAACAGATGTCAAGGAAATAAGCAGATTTTTAAAAGACATCTGAAGGCAGCCCTGTTTAGGGAAGTTTTTAATATTTAATGCTGTATTGTTTTAACATTTGATTGGTAGCTGCCCAGAGTGGCTGGGGAGACTCAGCCAGATGGGCAGGGTACAAATAAATTATTATTATTATTATTATTATTATTATTATTATTATTATTATTATTAAATATTCAGGGGAAGAGCATCTGCAGTGATGCTGCCCATATCGGAACTTTGCAATTGGTGGCTTCCCTTCCTCCAGAAGACCTACTTATTGAGCATTCATCCTTATTTGTTTGTGCAAAGCTTAGTGGTGGTTACACTATGTCTCATCTTTATTGAGCATTCAGTTTGATTGGTTTGAGGGGAACTTATATGGCCATGAGCATTCTTCCAGCATTCATTCTGATTTGCTCGTTGGTGTTTACATGCCTTTCATTCGCCCTTCCAACAATTTCCAGTGCATTTCCCCCCTCACTTTCCTAACTCCAAAAAGTTCAGGTTCTTTTTAAATGGGTTTGTTGCACTAGTGCGGCAGAGCCTTTCAATCCACTTGAATTGCAGGATCCCTTCCTTCCGTAAAATAGGGACAGTCTGGAGTCACCTTGGCACAACTGAGGTACTGCTGATTGTAGGATACAATGAGCATTTTATACTGAGTCAGACCACTCACTCACCTAGCTGAGAATGGTGTTTTTTTTTGAGTACTTATATCTCTCTTTAGAGCCTCAAGGGGCTTTCCAAGTGGAATGTGGAGTGTGGAATGTGGAATGTGGTCCCCCATCTAAAACATTTCCCTCACCCCGAGATACATGGCTGTTAAACAATATTTGGAAGTCTTGCTATTTCTTTTTTACTATGCCTCATCTCTCTCTCTCTCTCTCTTTCTCTCTCTCTCTCTCTCCCTGTGTGTGTGTTGTGTGTGTTTGGCTGTTGGCCTGATGAAGAGGAAGAGTATTCTCCCAGATTTGAGAACAAGGTCACACAAAGTTACTAGCCTCCCTTGAATTTTATTAGCCTGCTGCTGGGGCCTGGCAGAAGACTTGCATTTCTAGGATCATAGGAAGCTGCCTTGTACTGAGTCAGGCCATTACCGGTATTACATCCAGCTCAATATTGTGCCTATTGACTAGCAGCATCTTTTCCAGGGTTTCAGACAAGGGATACATTCACAGTTCTACCTAGGGATGTTGAGGATTGAACCAAGGACCTTCTGCATGCAAAGCAGATATGCTACCATTCACCTATGGCCCATTCCTTTCTATGGTGGAAGAGGCTTTCTTTCTTTAGCATTTCTATGATGGGCGCAGAGGAAAGGTGGAGGGAACTAGGTTCCCACTGGAGGACAACAGTGGAACAGCATTTGCTCTCCCCTTTCCCCTGCAGCCCCTAGCACCTTTCATGCTGTCCTGGAGGGTCCACCAACCTTCTGGAGAACATTGCTGATGGGCAACGGGGCTGCAGGGGCAAGGGGAAAGTGCCACCTCCCCTTGGGCTTCTGGAGCATCCCATGAACAGAACTTTGCTCATGGGACACTCCTGCCATTGAAGCTTTAGTTAGCCTCTAACAGTGCTATCTGAATCATGTCTACTCAAAAGTCAGCAATGTTGAATTTAATGGGACTTTACTTCCAGGAGCATATGGGGCGTAGGAAGATAGGGGCGGTCCCAAGCGGCGCGATCCCAGGGGCACCATCTCGGCTGCCCGCCCCACCCCCAAAACGCGAGCCCCGCTCCAAAACGCACACCCCACCCCCAAAATGCGTGTGTGTCCCGCCCCGCCCCCAGAACCGCTGCTGGGGTTAGGATTGCAGCCTATACCACAATGTTAAGAGTGAGGTTGCCACGTGAAAAAATAAGTGCCCAAGCCTCCCTGTGTAAAAGAGACAAATCATTTAAAAAGGGGTGGTTTCCATCTAGTAATGCTTATTCCGTTTCCAGGGACAAGGAAAGACCAAGATTCTTTGATCCCACAGGAAACTATTTGTTCGTTCTCTCCCTGCTCCAAGGAATGGAATTTCAAAAATAGCACCTAAGATGATTCCAAAAAATCCCAAAGATCAGCTGTCTGAAATATAACAGGTGGTTTCTGGATATCCCTTTGGTTCTTCCCCAAAATATTATTTCCATTGTTAGGAAACTTTTTCTTTGCTGAAGCAAATTTTTATCGAGAACAGATGTGGAAGAAGCATTGCAACACAGGCAGAGTTTATGACTAATCTGTTTGTGTTGACACTTTTTTAAAAAAAGGTTCACTATATGGCAATCTTAGAAACAAGAACAAGGAAGATGTTCTTTCTGGAATGTTAAGAGCAGTTGGTTAAACTCACACACACAGAAGTGCATTTTATTTTACAATGAAAGATTTGCAGATGGAATGCTTTTGTGTGTGTTTTGTTTTAATTGAAGATTTCCTTGGGTTACCAAAGTATGTACATCATCTCTATTTTCAGTTCATCAAGTCCTTTCTACAGATCAGTTATATTCAACTCATTGAAATCCAGCTTGTTGGGATCCTCTGTAGCCAGCAGCTGGGATTGTAGTCAAAGGAAGCCAGAGAGCAGCAGCGAGCCTAGATGCATTTTCGGTCGTCTGGGAAGTAATAAGGTCCATGGGCGTAGCCAGGATTTTGTTAGGAGAGGCCTAACCTCAGCCAGCTACATACTTTTATTGATTTTTATGGATGGGGGGGAGCAGCTGCCCGTCCCCGCCCCACCCTTGGCTACAGCCATGATCAGGTCCCAAACTGGTCGGCTGCAACCACAACCACAGAGGACAATGCCGTAGGAAAGTGTTTTCTAAATTATGTCTTAATATCACCATCAGGCTGTGATATTTAAAATCTTTCCTATCTGGCAT
The DNA here is from genome assembly GCF_963506605.1 of Zootoca vivipara. Classification (NCBI taxonomy): domain Eukaryota; kingdom Metazoa; phylum Chordata; class Lepidosauria; order Squamata; family Lacertidae; genus Zootoca; species Zootoca vivipara. The sequence continues at coordinate 112,470,521 of NC_083276.1, read as the reverse complement.
TTCTGAAAGCACTCTTAGAACCCTGGATGGTGTTGAGGGTTGTTTATTTTAAAAGGTGCATCACGTAACTTCAAGCTTCGTTTTCAACAGAGCTGAGCTGCATCTTTTGGCAGAGCAGGCCGGTCGCTAGCGAAAACCAAGAACAGATGCTTTCAGTTTCAAATTTGTACTCATGGCTTAGACATAAAATCTCTGGGCAAAGCCACACAGCAGTTAAAAACAACAGCCACATACCGGTTGTATGTGAAGAAAACGACATGGCTGTTTCTCTCCCTGTTACAGTACTATAAAATTTTTTGCAGTTCATTGTTTGTTTATTTGACTTTTAAGTTTAATTTTAACTTGATTTCAGGGCTTATCATCTATCATATCTCTCTCTGTGTGGGAAATCATAGAATCGTAGAGTTGGAAGAGACCACAAGGGCCATCCAGTCCAACCCCCTGCCAAGCAGGAAACACCATCAAAGCATTCTTGACATATGGCTGTCAAGCCTTTGCTTAAAGACCTCCAAAGAAGGAGACTCCACCACACTTCTTGGCAGCAAATTCCACTGCCGAACAGCTCTTACTGTCAGGAAGTTCTTCCTAATGTTTAGGTGGAATCTTCTTTCTTGTAGTTTGAATCCATTGCTCCGTGTCTGCTTCTCTGGAGCAGCAGAAAACAACCTTTCTCCCTCCTCTATATCAGTGTTTCTCAACCAGTGTGCCTCCAGATGTTTTGGGACTACAACTCCCATCATTCCTGACCACTGGTCTTGCTAGCTAGGGATGATGGGAGTTGTAGTCCCAAAACATCTGGAGGCACACTGGTTGAGAAACACTGCTCTATATGACATCCTTTTATATATTTGAACATGGCTATCATATCACCCCTTAACCTTCTCTTCTCCAGGCTAAACATACCCAGCTCCCTAAGCCGTTCCTCATAAGGCATTGTTTCCAGGCCTTTGACCATTTTGGTCAAATATTTGATTAAATGATATGGCACTGAATCAGAATGCACACCTGGAAACTCTGGTACAGATCTGTTTATTGTGAAGGGTGGATGTGCACAACCCCCTGGGGCTGATTCACGCATGTATGTTCCTCATATTATGGTAGCGGCATCCAGCATTGACTGGCGTCTGTCAAATATCACATATCAGTGCTGGCTGGTGGTGGGGCAAAATCTATGGCAGAAACAGCAGGGGGGTGGCAGGAATCCAACAAACAATATATTTTACCATTTACAGTACAATAGGCTAATAATTCAAGTGTTATAATGTAGCAGGCGTTATCATATGTGCAGAGTTCAAGAACCACTCCCAATTATTTTTTAACCTGGTCTGATACTCTGTGTGTCCCCAGACACATCTTAACTTGTCTGTTATGAGTTGGTTCCAAATTTTATCATGCCAGGTTGCAGCCAATCCTTCCAGTGGGCATTGCCAGTGCATAGTTGTTGCAATTCTTGCTGCTAACAACAGTTTGTGTCTATTATGTGACACTCCCACTGCACATGGTGTAGGGCAGTGGTTTTCAACCAGTGTGCCATGGCACCCCGGGGTGCCTTCAGTGATGGTCAGGAGCGCTGTGGGCAACAGTGGCCTCTGTCCCTCTTTCTTTGCCTCCTTCCTCTGATGCCCTCTCGTGCCTCTGCCTCCCAGAGGATTGCATGGCTGTTTGTTGTGTGTAAAAAAACCAAACCCAAACCGCCTCCAAAATAAATCACACAGGACACAGAAAATTTGTTTAAGATTTTTGGCAAACGAACAGCAAATCACACCAAGCAAGTTGGAGTTAACTCTATAGTAGCAAAAGCAGGGTCTGCAAAGGAGTGTCAGGCTGAATGTACACAGCAACTCATCTCCAGCAGGTCTTGTTCCTATGGATTAGTTGCTAAGACAGAAGTCCCCGGCTCCCCACAGCTGCCTAAGTCTCCTTCTCTCCAGGGTTTTCCTCAAGCAATCTGAGACAGCACCTGTGTGAAGCTAATTTCTCTTTCGCCCTCTTCATGCCTCTCCTGGTTCTTGGAGACCAGGGGAAGGGCAGCCTGTTGCAACAGGAGTGAGAGACATCTGGGCCTCTTCCCCAGCCAGCCTGATCTGGGCCTCTCAGCCTCCCTCCTCTCCTGCTTCAGCTTCTGCCTCTGATTCTGGACTGCTCTCTGCCACAGACTGTTCCTGCTCACTAAGCTCTGTTACCTCTTTTTTTTTTTAAGAATAATTTATTGGCCAAATATCAACCATACTTGGAATTTTGCTTCAACTACGTTGAAATGCAAAGAAAAATGTACCTCATACAAACACCATTCCCCTCACAATACAACAGCACAGCGAAAAACCCCCATACCACCAACTGACCTCCCTTTCACCCACAACTACAGATTCAACAATTTGATGGCACAAGGAAAAAAAGCTATTCCTGTGCCTAGATGTTTTGGTATATAGAGTCATGTACTGACGTCCAGATGGGAGTAAAGCAAACAGGTGATGACCAGGATGCGAAAGGTCTACAGCAGGCATCCCCAAACTGCGGCCCTCCAGATGTTTTGGCCTACAACTCCCATGATCCCTAGCTAACAGGACCAGTGATCAGGGATGATGGGAATTGTAGTCCAAAACACCTGGAGGGCCGAAGTTTGGGGGTGCCTGGTCTATAGCAATTCTCTCTGCTCTCTTCCTGACTCGAGTGGCATAAAGTGTCTCTATTGCAGGCAAACTAACACCAATTACCCTCTCTACAGTTCTTACTGCTTGTTGGAGCCTCTTCTTATCCAGCTTAGAGGCTGTACCATACCAGACAGTAATGGAATTACAGAGAACACTTTCAATAGTACCTCTATAAAATTGGACCAGCGATTCATGGGGCAGATTAAATTTCCTTAGTTGTCGCAAGAAATACAATCTCTGGTGTACCTTTTTAATAATAATATTGATGTTATCTGACCAATTCAATTTTTGAGAGATCATAGAGCCCAAGAACTTAAATGACTCTACCACTACAACCATGTTACCAAGAATGGAGATTGGCAACGAGATGAGAGGGTGCCTTCTAAAATCAACTATCATTTCCACTGGCTTTTGGGCATTTAGCACCAAGTTATTCCTGCTGAGACAAGATGATCTACTTCCCGCCTCTATGCAGATTCATCATCCTCCCGGATGAGCCCAATGACTGTTGTATCAACTGCAAATTTCAAGATCTTAATCAATGGATCAGTTCAAGTGCAGTCATTTGTGTATAGAGAAAATGGCAGTGGGGAGAGCACCCCCCCCCTAGGGAGCCTGTACTGATGGTATTATTACTTGATGTAATTGTCCCCAGCCTCACCTGCTGCTTCCTGTCCATTAGAAAGCAGAAGCAGGTACATTAAGCTGGAGTAATTTAGAAACCAATTTGGATGGAACAATGGTATTGAAAGCTGAGCTAAAATCCACAAACAAAGCTCGCACGTAACCCCCCCCCCCCCGTGGAGTCCAGATGTTGCAAGATGTAATGCATTGCCATGTTGACCGTATCATCTACTCTTCAGTTTCTGATGCCTCCTCTTCCTAGTCTTCTTCCTCTTCTCCTGGTGTATCTGAAGAAGTGTGCATGCACACGAAAGCTCATACCAAAATATAAACTTAGTTGGTCTTTAAGGTGCTACTGAAGGAATTTTTTTATTTTGCTTCGACTCAGACCAACACGGCTACCTACCTGTAACTTCCTCTTCTCCTGACCACCATAGCTGCCAAGTTATCCCTTTTTTAAAGAGATTTTCCCTTATGCTGAATAGGCTTCCTCGCAAGAAAAGGGAAAACTTGGCAGCTATGCTGACCACACATTGTTGTTCCACCACAAATCCCTTGGCTCTGAGCCTTCTTCCCTTGGGGGCTCCCTAGCTGGTTCCTTCCATCATTCCTCTGTGTCCAACCAGTCTGTGACATTAGGGTCCTTGGAGACTTGATGAGCTGCATTTGCCCCCAACCCAACCTTAGGTTCCCTCATCCCTAGTTTAGAATTTAAGTTTAGACCATCCATGGATATATAAGCTCCATTAGAAAGCAAATCAAGAAACCTATACATACCTTTTTCCCTTCCAGGACCCTAGGGTTGCCAGACTCAATAGAGGACAGGACTTCTGTGCCTTTAATTGCCCTGCTGTCTTTTGAGTCTGGAAACCTTAAAGAGAAACCAGCAGACCCTTTGCATGGAAATTAAACAAAGGGTCTGCTGGTTTCTCTTTAAGGTTTCCAACCTCAAAAGAGAGCAGGGCAATTAAAGGCACAGAAGTCATGTCCTCTATTGAGTCTGGCAACCCTACAGGACCCATAGAAACAAACACCATCATTTTCTTAAAAACTCCAAGGCAGTCATCAGGGGCAATAGTGGTTCTGCCAGTTTTCTGCTCCATTTCCCCTTCCACACAACCCCCCCCCCCTGTACACGTGGTCTTTGTAAATGGGTCATCAATCATGAATCCTTTGTATATGACGACAGTAGAAAATCACTTCCTTGAGTCCCTGTAATGTCAATAGTTCCCTAGGAGAGGCTGGAATAGTTCTTACTAGCTATAGCAACAGAGAACAGTATGTGGGTGTTTTCATTCAAGATGTACTAGTAGATTTAATTTGTCAGGAATATCATTTTGACGGCTTTGCTCTTGCAGGGGTTAATGTAGGAAAGAAGGCACTATCAGAAGCAGAAACTTGTAAGGTCTGAATGTGGTTGGTATTTGGGAGTCGTTGATTCCAAAACAGAACAGGATGGGGGATGTATCTCACATCTCAACATCAGAGCTTCATCTCAGCAATCTCACTTTGTTTTCCCTTTCTCTGGCTGGCTGATTTATTTTGTTAAATTTAATTACCCAGTGGGTGGTTTATTGATCGTGGAAGCCGGAGCGCTCCTAATTGGCGCGTTAGCTGCAATTTATACTCCCTATAACTTCTTTATCTTTACGAGACTTTGCAGAAGATAAGATCAGTTATGGGGACATTATCCCATGACGTCATCAACATGAAATGAAGCACAATGGAAATGTCCACCCGAGGCATTAATATTTAGCCACTAGTTAACACATTTCCTTTCATTTATAAAGCAAATGTTATTAAAAGGGTGTTTATAGAAGAAAGAAGATAAGGGAGTCTCCATTGCTGAGACAAACCACTGAGGCCAGACACTGGCTCCCCTGAGTCTCAGGCAAAGAACTCTCCCAGTCTTGTTTCCCGAAATCTTTTCACTAGATTTGAACCTGACACCTTTTATATGCACACTCGATCAGGTCATTGCTTTGTGTGTTAAAATGAAGCTAGGCTGGGCTATCATGGTATTGCTATAAGAAAAACTGCTCCCTTTCCCTTATGGGGTATTCTTATAGGGACCCAGGTGGCGCTGTGGTTAAACCACTAAGCCTAAGGCTTGCTGATCAGAAGGTCGGCGGTTCGAATCCCTGTGACGGGGTGAGCTCCCGTTGCTCGGTCCCAGCTCCTGCCAACCTAGCAGTTCGAAAGCACATCAAAATGCAAGTAGATAAATAGGAACCGCTATAGCGGGAAGGTAAACGGCGTTTCCATGTGCTGCTCTGGTTTGCCAGAAGCGGCTTTGTCATGCTGGCCACATGACCTGGAAGCTATACGCCGGCTCCCTCGGCCAATAATGCGAGATGAGCGTGCAACCCCAGAGTCGGTCACGACTGGACCTAATGGTCAGGGGTCCCTTTACCTTTACCTTTATAGCCCATATAGGGTCCTTAAGTGGGTTCCCTCTCAGTAGGAGAAGATAATAGAGGTCAACCAGAGTATATTGAGAAGCAAAGCGGCTAGTAAGCCTGATCTTTATTTAAGGAACTGTTGCCACAGGCAGGAGGGAGGAGAACCCTGAACAATGTTGCGCAAGCCCTTAGATAGACTTTTGAAATTGCCCACCCTGTAGCCCAAGACCACCACCCCAAAACACCATACATACATCACAGGAGGAGGTGGTCTACAGCAGAAATCCTGTCTGCCAGGATACCTGATAATGGTCACTGCTTGCATTACCTGGGCAGTCTGGCCATTCTTTTGTGATGGTAAATACTTTAGTTCCTGAATCCAGGTCGCAGGCTCACCCTCCTCACACAGAAATTCGCCCTTAAGACAGGATTTGCAAGCAAAAGGGCAATGGGAAGGGTTGCCCCATTTGCCTCCCTTACTGCCAAGGGATATTTGAGGTCATTGGGAGAGTCAAAATGGCATCAGGTTGCTCTCCCATACTATTTCAGGGATGTGGTTCATATATTTAGGTATGTGTGCATCTATGAATATTTATTCTATATTTGAGACCTTACAATTCTTATAACAGTATTTACAAGAAATGAAGTTCAAAAATGTTTGTATTGTTCTCATGTATCACAGAGTGCATTGTGTGTCGAGGTCCCCAAACCACCCCTCAAATAATTCACACCACAGACATAGTTTTTGTTTTGGGTTTTTGGCATGAATTTGGCCACAACTTTATTAAAATGCAAAATATGTGAGTGGTTGCGTAGGCATTGGTTCACCAACTGTCCCCTAAGGACAGAACTAGCCTTAAGTCAGCACGGGGAAACCCTACAGGGTGAGACAGGGAGCCAGGTGCGCTAGCCCTCCCTTCTCCCTTCAGGCTCCTAGGGGCTCTCACGCGGCCCTGGCCCCGGCCGGGGGTTACAGACATTGCATATTGAGCCCCTGTATTCCTGAATGGAATTTCCCCTACACACAGGCATTAACTTGAGGGGCCAACACAGTCAACAAGACCCCTCATACAACCAACAAAATAACCAATGCCTAACCGCCAAACTTACAAGTTGTGACTATTTGCTATGCAGTAGGCAAAACCAGATGGCACCAGCCAATCAGCCAAATGGAAAAATTCCTACCGGGCCCCTGCCCAAGCAGACGACCCCATGACAGGCACAGCAATGTCAACACAGAGGCCTAAACATAGGGAGAGAGCATGGGTAATCCGAAGTACGCAGCCAAAGAGGAGGAATAAACCACGTGCTTGCCTATTATACCCCTGGGCTGTCCCTCTGAAATTGCTACATGCTCCCCCCCCCCCAACAACAGCCTGGGTCCAATCAGAACAGTGGGCACTCAAAGCCCCCACCCCAGCAACTCAGGAGTAGTTTTCTAGGCCCCACCGCAACACGTGCTCTCCATGAAGGAGAACCCGCAGTGTGGGATACATGTGGTTGACTCTCTGATTCCATTGTACGTGAAACCATGCTTACCCAAGGCCCCTTTATAGCTTGTGAAAAAGAATTGTTGCTTATCTCCACTTCAATAGCCCTCGGCTTTTCCTTAGGTGCTTGTGTCATCTGAGGCCCCTTGATCTGCAGGCAAACTAACTGTGGTGAACCTTCTCTTTGTGGTACGTGGTGGTCTGGATTGAAGGCCCCTGTTGAGCGCTGTGTATGTGTGTGTGAGGGGGCAGGGTGGACCCAAGACAATTTGCTGCCTGAGGCAAAGGACAAGATGGTGCCTCCCATCACAGGTATGAGCTGTTCAGACTGGCAACGGAATATTATTTCGACATGATTGTTGTCATCCTAAAGACATCCGTCAAGCTTAGGGGGTGCAGGGCATGGCCCTGTGGTCCACACGGCTGTGCTTTCCAACACCTTGCTGCCACTCCTCAGCAGCTGCCGCCCGAAGGAACTGCCTCACTCAGCCTAATGGTAGGGTTGGCCCTGCATATGGGGAAAGTGGTGTGAACGGTCCCTTTGGATGGATAAAAAGTAGGATAGAATCTACAGGTTTAAAATAGGTAATGGTCCTGCCTTGCAGCCTGGGGGGCACGGAGTTAAAAGGACAAATCCCACTGTTCTATATGAAATATTTATTTACTTATTTATTTTTTAAAAAAGAATTCCTTTTTCAACAAGGAAATGCTCCAAACAACATGCATCTTGTACCGTATTTCAGGTGTACACTGTTTCAGGTGTCACTGTGTGCGAGAGATGTGTGTGAGCAGTTCAAAGAACCGGAGCTCCTATTAGCACTTAGACCTCAGGGGCATTTTGTTGAACCTCTGCAGGCTGTAGGATTGCCTTCCTGCTTTGTTTTATTCGGCTTTCTGGGATGGAAACCAATCTCATAGTTCTGCACTTTGCATCTGACTCGATGCATTGGTTCAAAAACAGGTGCAATTCATACCTGCAGTGTATTCATCTCTGGCATAAATCTCTACCACAGCCTGCAGTGTCGTAGCTTCTAAACAACAGATTGGTGTGTGTGTGTTTTTTTTAATTGTCTCTGGTGCTTTTGTAAATGGAGCAATCTGAAAGTCCGCTCCATAATTTCATAACTGAACCTTGTATCCTTTCTCTGATCGTCGCTCCATTCAGAGCAGTGCCATAGAAACAAGCTTCCGCAATTCCAGGGAATTATTTACACATCATTTTCAATACAGATAGCTTCCTGTTACAATAGTCCTAAAGGCTTTGGTGCCAGGGACTGATAAGCACCTAGACTGCTTCTGTTATCTTCTGAGTCCCTCTTATCATGAAGTAAAGCAATATCTCTACAGAGGCACAGAGTAGCTCCACAAATACGGAATGCTATTGAGAAGAGAGTGACTTGTTTACCAAAATCAATATTCTTCCTTATTTTTGCAGAATGCTATAGGACTCTCTTTTTTTGTAGGGACACGGGTGGCATTGTGGGTTAAACCACAGAGCCTAGGGCTTGCCGATCAGACGGTCGGCGGTTCAAATCCCCGCGACGGGGTGAGCTCCCGTTGCTCGGTCCCAGCTCCTGCCAACCTAGCAGTTCGAAAGTGTGTCAAAGTGCAAGTAGATAAATAGGTACCACTCCGGTGGGAAGGTGAACGGCGTTTCCGTGCGTTGCTCTGGTTCACCAGAAGCGGCTTAGTCATGCTGGCCACATGACCTGGAAGCTGTACGCTGGTTCCCTTGGCCAATAACACAAGATGAGCGCCGCAACCCCAGAGTCGGTCACTACTGGACCTAAAGGTCGGGAGTCCCTTTACCTTTATAGGACATTTTAATATAGATAGGTAAGAATTTCCTACCTGGTGTGATCACGTCAGGAGTGCTGAGGGTTGTTAGGAGACCTCTGTTTCCCTTAGAAAGCTACAACTGATTCCCAGAGTGTTTTAACAATCAATCCCCCTTCACCGGGAATTCAGGAAAATGTAGCTTTTGGAGGAATGGTCTCCAGACAACTCCAGCTTCTCTCTCTTTTCAAAGGTGAGGAGGAAAATTGGCCAGATGGAAGGGAGCCTAGGGTGGCCAGCAATTTGGTCGGCACATTTCTTTACAAGAACCCTGGCAACCAGGAGCAGGGCTGGCCTAAGACATCTCGGTGCCCGAGGCAAATCACAAAATGGCGCCCCTCTGCCAGAAAAGAAGGGGTGAGTGAAGATCTACATCAATGGGGGGGGGATAAAGATCTACATTAGAAGCAAGGGTGGGAATACCAAGGGGCCACTGTAGAGCTGGCATTGTGGGGACTGCTGAGGAAGAAGCAGATTTGACCTCCAAGGGGTGTGCAAAAGCTGTCGCTGGCACCACAGAAACAGCACCTGGCAATGCCAGATCTGCTGTTCCTGTAATCCTGCTGCCTGAGGCTGTCACCTCATCTTGCCTTATGAGGGGACTAGCCCTGACCAGGAGGCATCATTTGGTTCGTTTGAATGTAGCCAGTGGTTCACTAATAGACCCTGGAGATGCCTTCGGTCCAGTACTGACTCAGATCAGGGATGGAGAACTTGTGGCCTTCCAGATATTGCTTGACTCCGGTTCCCATCAAGCTCAGCCCTCATGGAAAATTTTCAGGGATGATGATGGGGGCTGTTGTCTAACAGATGCGCCAACTCGTGCCCAAGATTGAGGGGGCCTGGAGCGCATTGCGTGTGTGTTGCATCACCAGGAGGAGGCCGAGTGTGGTGGAGCCTAGCATGCCACGGTTTCAGTGGCCAGCGGCTCCTCCTCTCTTGCGCTCAGAAGGAGCCGGCCACTGAAGCCACGCCGTGCTTGGCTCCGTGCTCAGCCTCCTCCACCCCCTCAACATTGAGGGGGCTGGCCCCACTCCCCACAAATATTGAAGGAGCCAAGGACTCGTCCCTATAGAGTTGGTGGCAGTGTTGTCCAATAGCACCTGGAGAGCCACAGCTTTCATGTCCATGGTTTCATTAAGGCTCTTTTTTAGATTATTGCCTATGTAATAATAATAATAATAAAGGCATAGAAATCCATGTGGTTATACTGTTATCTCTGTTGTTGTTGTTGTTGTTGTTGTTGTTCAGGATGATGATCTGTTTGGTCCCCCTCCCTCCCTCACTCCCAGGCTTACCGACAGAAAACTTGCGGGATGTACTTTGAGGTCTTTTTAGTAACATTTTGTTCAAAAAGGGCATTCAACTTTTTCAGCTTCCAAACCATTTAAAAGAGGCTACGTTTGAGGCATCAGCCTAGTTCCAAAACGGAACCATAGCCATTTTTGAAAGCTATTATGAGAAAGGGAAAGGAAAGGGAAATCATTCTATTATATGTGGGGCCTTAAAAAATGAAATAAAAAATCCAACATGGGTGAGAAGATTTGAGGTGTGATTGTCTCCTCCATAAATCAATGTCATCAAATTATGTCGGTGTGCCAAGTCTCAGCTAGACTTTAGACCCAATGCTGTGAGCCATAATATTGGGGCTGGCGGGGGAGAAGGGGCAGAGATAGCATTTCCCCTATTTTATTACAGTGCTCTCTCTCTCTCTCTCTCTCTCTCTCTCTCTCTCTCTCTCTCTCTCTCTCTCTCTGTGTGTGTGTGTGTGTGTGTGTGTGTGTGTGTGTGTGTGTTTTGCTGTTATTAATCATACTTCCTCTTCTGTTCTCGTCATTAAAGTTCCCTAAAGGATTAACCAATGATTTAGATGTGGCTTAGTTTGTAAAATGCTGCGGAAATATCAGGTTCTTAGCGCAGGGGTAATAACGAAAAAGAGCCTCTAGCTACCCCTTTGCAAGAGCAGCTGGACATTGCTCTTTGAGGATAATCTTTTATGGTTTACAGGGACCCCTTGCAAATGCTCTGTAGGCCCAATCTTGACCTTTTTCATTGGTGATTATATGTAATTACACGCACCTCTGTGATAGGTGGAAACAAAAGAACACACACTCAATAATTTGAGAAGAGGGTGTGATAAACTACTGAGCCAATGTTTAATGAGATGAATATCTTAACTTAAGGCTGTGTGTTTGTGTGTGAGAGAGAGTAAGGGAGAAGGAGTATTGGTCTCATATATCCTGTTTCCTGAGACCTTCTAAGTCTGCTCAGAGCAAGATGGTCTTCTGAGGTAGCAGATATAGCTACTTTGACTGTAATTTAATGAGTATTCCAGATTAAACCGTTTTGCATAATATAATAAGCAGCATTTCATAAAAATTGCCAATGGTGACCATTCATAATTATTTGCAGGGTGGGGTGGGGTGGAGAGTTGCATTCACTTCTGAACCAATGAAAACGTGACATGAACAGGGCCCATTCATTTCAGTTTTCATTCATTTTGAAACTCATGTCTCGAGCAATGAAGGAGGATGGGGGGTTGTCACTCACATTTCTACACCTTCATACCAATTTGTCACTCATTTGGGGTGGGGGAAGAGGCTTGCTTTTCTATGATGTGGCTGATTGCAGTGGTTTTACTGTAATTTTTGACTATGTTATTCTTTCATCTCTCTCTCTCTCTCTCTCTTAATAATTCACTTCAAGACTTTTCTGTAGTAAGCAACTATAAATAAACTCCATTTCTTGACAAACCTGTTATCTCATTGACTGCCTTCTTCGGTCCTTACTATATTTGGCAAGGGACGCGGGTGGCGCTGTGGTCTAAACCTAGGGCTTGCCGATCAGAAGGTCGGGGGTTCGAATTCCCGCGACGGGGTGAGCTCCCGTTGTTCTGTCCCAGCTCCTGCCCACCTAGCAGTTCAAAAGCACATCAAAGTGCAAGTAGATAAATAGGTACCACTCCGGCGGGAAGGTAAACAGCGTTTCCATGCGCTGCTCTGGTTTGCCAGAAGTGGCTTAGTCATGCTGGCCACATGACCCAGAAGCTATCTGTGAACAAACGCCAGATCCCTCGGGCTATAGAGCGAGATGAGCGCCGCAACCCCAGAGTCATCCATGACTGGACCTAACAGTCAGGGGTACCTTTACCTTTACCTATGTTTGGCAAACCACAGCCAAAAATGATTATGTCAGTTTTAAATTCCAGTATCTTATCATGTTGGGCTATGTCTAGAAAATAGGAGCTGGCAATCTCCTAATTGTAGTTTTCTGTCTTATAGAAATAGATGAGAAGAGAATGAACAACAACTCCCAAGATGATGTAAGTTCATTATGCTTTAATTGATAAATTGCTGATAAATTGCTGTCTAACAAACATTCAGAAATATGTTTTTTTCCCCTTATGATTATCCAGCAGTGGACTTGAGCAGGACTTCCTAAACTGTGTAATAATAATAATAATAATAATAATAATAATAATAATAATAATAATAATAATTTGTTATTTATACCCCGCCCATCTAGCTGGGTTTCCCCACCCACTCTGGGCAGCTCCCAACAGAATATTGAAAACACGATAAAACATCAAACACTAAAAACTTCCCTAAACAAGGCTGCCTTCAGATGTCTTCTAAAAGTCAGATAGTTGTTTCTTTCTTTGGCATCTGATGGGAGGGCGTTCCACAGAGCGGGCGCCACTACCAAGAAGCCCCTCTGCCTGCTTCCCTGTAGCTTCACTTCTCGTAGTGAGGGAAATGCCAGGTGCAGTTCTGAGGTCCAGTGTCTGGGCTGAAGGATGGGAGTGAAGATGCCCCTTCAGGGATGAACTGGTGTGTAGAGAGAGAACTACGAAAGTGAATCAAAATTATATTAATTAAAATAATTTCAGGCATTGGTCCAAAATGCTGCTCCCTGTTAAGTCTCTGACAGTGCAATCTACGAGAAGTAAGGCCTATTAAATCCATTGGGACTTACTCTCAAGTAGGTGTGTATAGGATTGCAGCATTAACAACTCACTGCTCTTAAATTGGCTCCTTCCTATCATTCTCCTTTGGGAGTGATTCATTTCACCTTGTGACTGGCCCATTCATTCCCTCCTGGTGCAGATGCCTATCTTCCAAGAAGGCTGCCTGCTGCATCTCTGCATGAGTTCTTGCCTTGAACTTGCATTCTTTCAGTCACACAGCACACTCAGAATAGCAAAACACGGAGCTGTGGGCACTTCGTCAACAGAGGATTATCACACATTCGTACCTTTTTGGATGCAAGAGTGAAGCACCCCCCAATTCTTAATACAACCATCAGATATGTGGGAAAGCTGTGCTCTTAATTGTAGTTTTTTTAAAATATATATTTTTATTAAAGATTTCTTGAATTACAAAGGTGTGTGCAGTGTCTCATATTTTAACATGTATCATTTTTGCAAATCAGTTTCATTTGTTAAGACACTAAGAAGAAAGAGGGAAAATGAGGTAGATATCTTAATTGCATTTTCTAACACTATGAGTCCCTTTGAGCTCATGGAGGGGTCCCTTTCAGTGTTCTTGCCAACAGTTTTCCGTTCCCCTCCTCCATCAGTCAGTATTGTGGCCACTGAGCATGCCCACTCCTCACTGGGCTATTTTTAGCATTGCTCCTCCCACTATTAGGCTGGGGGGGAAATAGATTTATTACATTTGCACAAACCTTGGGGTTTCCTCAAGGCTTCTGATATCTCCCTCTTATGGTGCCATTTTTGGCTCCCTATCTACATTTGCATCTGAACTTTGGAAATAAGGGAAATGATATCCAACACAATCAGAGATGAGATTTCCCCCCCACCTTTGTGTGCGCCTTCTCCATGCCCTGAATCCATAGCTGCCAAGTTTTCCCTTTTCTCGCGAGGAAGCCTATTCAGCATAAGGGGAAATCCCTTTAAAAAAGGGATAACTTGGCGGCTATGCCTGAATCTCTCTCATTTTTGCTGGAGGTTCAGACAAACCAGCATTGCTTTAAATAGCAATGAACACTATTGATTTCCCCCTCCTTCAGATTTAGCTCCAAACATTTAAAAGCATTCAGTGAAGAGCATCAACATCCCATCATGCAATAAATATAATTAGCACTCTCTGAATGTACCCAATAATTTATTCATAAATATCATCTTTCCATCCATTACCCTATACTATTATGAACCACTTTAAATATTATAGGCCAACTTACATAGCTACTGAATCTTCATTGATTAGACTAGGTATGTTAAAAATATACTTCTTACGTACTAGATCTAAGGCTTTAGGGAAATGGAGTAAAGCATTTTAAGTGAAGATTTAAATATAGTACTAACTTCTACAATTTCACTGTGTTGGTGTACAGGAGGGTGAACTTTGCAGACGTTTTAGAATGCTACAAGACTGACATCATTCAATGGCATGTTTTTCTAGTGTAGTGAGGCTTTTTAAATTAATGATTATCTGCAACATAAAAAATAAGTAATGGACTATAAAATGTGGTACATAATCAAGAAAAGAATCCATTTTCCTTCAAAATCCAAAGCTATATTTTACACTCCACATTTCATCTTCATAAAATTTCATTCATTCCCCCCCCCCCCTTTGAGTAATATCCATTATTTTCCTTAACCATTCAGAAACAGGTGGAACAACTGTAGTTTGACAATGTCTAGCCCATAACATTTATTTAAACTTGGTCTTCTTTTTTCTGGGAAGAATGGTCCTAGCCAACTGGAGATCACAAAATAAATATGATGTCGTCACTCACAACCCTATCATAGTTGACTATGTGATGATGACACCACCAAGCCAATCGAGAGTGAAACATGCTTCTTTGATCAGCACCATTCTCACTTTGAATGGGTGATCATCCTATCATCTTATTTCAGAGCAGTCCCCACAAAATATCTCTCTCTCTCTCTCTCTCTCTCTCTCTCTCTCTCTCTCTGTGTGTGTGTGTGTGTGTGTGTGTGTGTACTTTTTGCTTCAACTGTACCCTTTTAATTAAAGAGCTCAGGCCTAATAGAATTGTCAACACAGGATCGATAAGTGGTGTCAACAAACAATATTAGTAACTGAGCCATAAATATAAAGTATTCAGGGTACCATGAGAAAACTGCAAATAGGAAGAAATGTCTCTAGTTTATTGTCTGACTTTATTGCCTTGCTCTTAGTTTTGTTGAAACGTCGTTCTTTTCTATCCTTAGACACAGAATGCTTCTCCCAAACAGAGGAAGCAGAGTGTCTATACCCCTCCTGCCATGAAAGGTACTGTGCAGGTACTGTTTCTTGCCATGCTTATGATGCCTATTTTGTTGTTCATGACATCTGTCAAAACCCAAAAACTAAACAGCAACTCCCAACTTGGGATCTCATTAACAGGATGACTTTATAATGACATGAAGTGGAAAAGACACATGGCCATGAACCACACACCTTACAACTTCTCTAACTCCTTTGAAAGATTGCCAGCACACTGCTCTTTCACTTGTATCTGCAGGGGGGTGGGTGGGATTACTTGAGGAGAGTTCTGAGGGTCATAAAGGAAGACCTGGGGGCCATATTCAGCACCCAATCCCTAATCTAAATCCTCTGCCACTAAAAAATGGACCCTCCAGACTATGCAATGTTTCCTCTCTGCAATATATTGCAATGTAGCTTTTCTATGACATCAATATCATACTAGTGTGTGACTGACAGCATAAATCCCCCCTCCCAAAAAACAAATTTCCTTCCTGTGCACTTTTTTAAGGCACCATCCACTTGCCCTTCTAGCAGGAAATGGCTTACTCAGCTATGTATGTGTGTTTTACTGGAATGCAGTGCACTGGAAAAATCAATGTGAGGGCTATTGATTGCAGAGCTATCTCCAGAGCAAGGCAGACAGCAGCCGAGAGAGCCGTTCAGCGCAGGGTCCTTGTGAGGCTTATGTTTCTGTGCTTAATGGATGTTGGGAGACACTCTTGAAGAGCCTCCGTCGTTCTCATCTCCCGAGTGATGCTTACACACACTTGTATGGTAAGCAAGATCACAGATTGGGAATCCTGACGCTTCTTGATTTGGATTTGCTCATCACAGGAGCATTTCCCCTGTGTTCTGGTCACTTATCAGATAACCCTCCATGAAACAGAGACACAGGGCCAATTGCACGAGCAAACTGTGATGTGTTGGTGCAGAGCCAGGGATAAAACGTGCTGCCGATAAAGCATGCCCAGATCACCTGAGCGTGGCCAATGGGAATCGATCAGGGATGCACTTTTCAGCTCTGTCTCAGATGTTTGAAATGCACCTGAATGGATTAATGTGGAACAGCATGCTGGGAAGATCTGGTAGTCTTAGGCAATGCACAAGCTTCCCTTTCTTATCCCCAGAGGGAGCTTAGGAATTGTTCGTGAACTAAGGCAGGAAACGTTTCTTAGCACTATCCCTTCTGGGCATTCTTCCAGAGCCACATGAGACCAGAGGCATCATTGTTGGCACCTGTCTGTCTTGAGAGACAATGGAGTGCGCATCCAGGGGTGAAGTCAAGCTGCTGTGTTAGCAACACCAAGGGGACCTCCCCAGGGCGCAAGCTTGGGCAGTCTGTATGGAGGTCCTGGGCTGCCCAGATGACAACACACACACACACACCAGCCTCACTGATGTGGTCCAAAGGAAAGCAGAGCAATACGTCTGGCACATAGGAGCCTGCTCGAAGGGGCCAAGGGGTCTCCGTTTCCCCAAATAAAATATTTGAGAGGGCCGCCTCTCCAAGTTGATGAGCATTGTCATTAAATGGTGTCCATGCACTACGTCAAGTGATTGATTATGCAGGGTAGGGCTTACTTGCCCCCCCCCCATGTTTTTTTTCAAGGTGGCACCCCTGGCTTGACACCAGCATGGCTGCAGGAGTTGCTGGAAGAAGGTGTACAAGATGCCATTCAAATGTCTTAGGGACTCCACTCCATTTTGTGTAGGGTCTATTCCTTCAGTGGCATCACGTGGGGGAGGGCCACAGGGGTGGTTATATTTATGTGAATCTTACCTTTTGCACAGTAGGCCAGTTTCCACACATGTTACTCTTTATCCTCCATCTAGTCAAGAAAGAAGCACAAACAGAGTTCAAAGGCACATTCCAGCCAGGCAGAAACACTCAAGCAAAGGGGCAAAACATGGCTGGGAAGGGGACCTGGCCTGGGGAAGAGTCCCAAGGCACACATGGCTGCAGGGCCTGAGGTTCCCCAGATTTACCCAGGGGGGAAAGCGGCCAGGGTGGTAGGGGAATAGCATTGTTGGCTGCTACTCCTTAGTGGAGATTCCTTTACTCCTGAGGAGTGTGCTGGGATGATACTGGTTTTACTCATGGGGAAATTATTCAGTGTTTAAGCCCATTTGATGGGTTATCCATATAAATATTTGAGTTGGATTGGCTATGACAACACTATAGTTTAAAGAAGGAGATTCTGATTGGACTGTCATGTTGCATCAACATCAGGGGCGTACCCAGGATCAAAACTAGGGGGGGGGAAGCCATGGTCATTCAGGGGCGGGGCCAAGGCACGGGAGGGGAGGGGCCACGAAGTGGGAACATGGGCAGGGCTACAGGGCCAGCAGGCACGACGATATCATGGCTGCAGCGATGGCGGCAGCGGCCACCTTGTGCTTCTGGGGCTGGCAGCGGCTGCGGCTACCCTGCTTGGCTGGAGAGGACGGGAGGGTCGGGCAGGCGAGAGGGGGTGGCAGGGCGGGCGAGGGCGAGGCAAGGCACGGCCGCAGACACGACAGCTCCGAGGCATTGCTGCATATCGGCATAATATTTCAACCATGTCGTGGGTTCAAGCCCCACCTTAGGAAAAAATTCCTGCATTGCAGGGGGTTGGACTAGATAACCCTTGTGGTCCCTTCCGACTACAATTCTATGATTCTATTGATATATTACCATAGCATATGCATCATTCTGCTTTCTTGAATTGTCCTACTCCTAGGCATAGCAGCCGACTCTTAAAGGCCTAGGTGCCTCCCCCCCCCAATTACTGGTAAATACTGTATTTGAAAGAGTCATCCCCCCATGTTGATGGGCTTTCTATGTGGGGCTTATCTGCCCCCCCATATTTTATTGAGGATGGAAGAGGGAGGGAAGGAAGGAAGAAATAGAGAGAGGGATAACTCATATTTGTGGGTGCCTCTGGGTGACGCTGTGATGCTGGAACTCTGCAGCAAGAGGAAGATACCGGTACGCCTGTACAGGAGCCTTGTAAGCAGCTTTCTCTCTGCTTGATTTACAGCAGGCACGTCCAACAGGTAGATTGTGATCTACCAGTAGATCACTGGATGTCTGTGGTAGATCACTGCTAGATCACTGGCACCCCTAAAAAGGTCAACCCAAAATTTTCCTCCTCCCTAAAAAAAGCTGAACTATGACCTGAAGCCCTAAACAAAAATGGGCCTCCCTCCCTCCTAAAAGAAGCTCAACAAGTTTGACCTAAACCCCCCAAAACAGGGCTTCCCTTCCTTTAAAAAACTCAACAGCTTTGACCTGAACCCCCCCAAAGGGGTAGATCACTCCCAGTTTTTAACTCTGTGAGTAGATCAGAGTCTCTTGGGAGGTGGCCACCCCTGATTTACAGTATACAGATGAAGGAGGAGGGGCAGACTGGAACACCACTACTTTTTATAAACATCAATGTGTCTGTCAAAGCTACAGCCCCCCCCTTTTTATTCACTTCCTTTTAGCCTTGCAGAGCCACCTTAGTCAAATTGAATCCTCTGCACCCTCATTAAATCGCCAATAGAACTCTTAATGCGATCCCTGAATGCTCATTAACAACTCCCACTGAAGAACAATAGGGTGAAGTGGTGAGCTATCAAATCTTGCCTGAAAGGGGATATCTGCTCCATTGTCTTAACTGCTTAACTACCGGTAGCCACTTTGCTTTATTTATTTGATGTGTTTTTGTTACTGCTGTGTCCCCCCCCCCCAGCAAGCGGAGACTTAGCTGCTCTTGCTAAAGCAAAGCCCTTTCCACTTCAGTTTTTGGAGGGGAAAAGTGCTGGTTATGGTCTGTAAAATACATTAATTTTTTTGCTTCGGGGGGGGGGGCAGCTGCCCCCCTGCCCCCGCCTACGCCCATGGTCAACATGATTTGTCAGTGGCTGCAGTCATTGGCTTTCTAGCCACATTTAGTGGCTAAAGGGACAAAGTGTTGCAAAGCCGGCATTCACTAAAAACTAAACTTTCAGGTTCTGTTTCTCTTTCTGTATGCATTTTAGCCTATATATGCATTTTTGCAAGCCTTTTTCTCCCTTATACAAGCACAGATTAGGGAGGTGATGGAGGGATGCCATCTTGCTTCATTCATCTATCTCTTCATTTGTCATCCTCCACGGCAGCTTAGTCTCTCAAAGCTATTAATGAGCATCCTTGTGACATTATGCTTTAGAAAACAGGAACAACCATTACCTGTCCTTTAATGACACCCTCTTTTTACTTCAAAGAAAGCAAGGGAAATAACTGTGGTTGAGCTCATGCTTTGGCAGGCACCAGGTTCAATCCATGGTCTCTCTAGGTAGGGCTGAGAATAGTTCTCGCCTGAAACTCTGAAGAGCTTCTGCCAGTCAGTGTAGACAATAATGTTAGATGGACCAATGGGCTTAGGTTAGTAGGATGATTGCACAACCCCAAACATGTTGCCTTCTGTCCAACCAGAAAATAATTTGCGTCAGTTACACCCACCATCAGATAACAAAAGGATTCCATTCAGAAGCAGAGGTCACCTTGGCATTGTGTTCCTGAACTGATAAAGCACTGGGTGTAATTCTAGCCGTAGATAGAAAAATTCACAAATCTGTGGATTAAAGCTAACTCGGGGGATATTGTGGAGATAACATACACTGAGTTGAATTTAATCATTTCTCTTCCTGAACGGAGGGACACCTTCATGAGTGGAAAGAGATCTTTGGATTGAATTCATTCTGTTGGGTTTGAACTGGATTGCTGATTTAAGATGACAAAATAAAGCCAGTGATAAACTTTGTGTGTAAAATAGTGAGTGGGGAAGTCTGAAGCAATTGAAAGGTTTATCAGCTGCTATTTAATGTCAACTGAAAAGTTGTTGTTTTTATCAATGTGCAGTGTTTTCACCGATTGCTTATTTGGTGTAGGAAATTCAACACTTTCTCCACACAACACAAACCAGTTGCCCCAGTTCTATGTTCTTTGCGGATGTACTCTGAGCAGAAAGGGTACTTACACAGCTGATAAAATGTTTTGTTAAATATAGGAGCTCAGGCTTCAAGATTACTTTCTGTTTCATTGCTATCAATATGACAGCACTCAAGTACTCTTAAGATGGATTCCCGCTGTTTAGTTTTGAAACAACTTGTTATTAGTAGCAGGGCTCCCTCTAGTGGATCTGAGGGGTGTTTTTCCCCCAGTACCTGCCTCTCAATAGCCCAATGGCACAGGACTAGAGAAAGAGACAGACATGAGAGCTTTGACTTCCTTGATAGTCTAAATGGGATTTTCGGTTTCCCCAGATGCAAGTCCAGCTCTCTCTCATTCTCTCTCTCATTCTTCAGTTTCTTATTCTTTTTAAAACATACAAATCCAACATTTTCCCAACAAACATATATTTAGACTTCCCCACCACACCCCTTTTGTGGATTCTTATATTTTTTAAATTCTTAACACTGCATTTCCTTCGTTATTCCAATTGTTAATTACTCCCTGGTTTTCCTTTAACATTAATTTTAACTGCTTGGTTTTAAGTTAATCCTGCTAACGAACTTTACACATGGACAAGAACTTTTCAGATTTTCCACATGCATACCTACCAAGTTCCTGTGGGAGAAATAAGGGACCGGACCGGAAGTAGCAGACCAGAAGTAGCGCTGTCGCCATTTTGGAACTGGGCAGAGCATGCTCAGAAGTGACTTTTGATGCTGCTTTGCCCAGTTCCAAAATGGCCGCCGCGCCAAAAGTCGCACTACAGCCATTTTGGAACTGGGCAGAGCTGCATCAAAAGTTCCTTCTGAGCATGCTCCGCCCAGTTCCAAAATGGCCGCCGCGCCAGAATAAACCGAGGAAAAACAAAAAAATCCGTTTTTTCCAGCTGAGAACAGCTAGAAAAACAGGGGTTTCCCGGGGAATATGGGAGACTTGGCAGCTATACACATGTGTCCCCCCATTCTTTAATAAAGTATTTTTCCTCTTGGCTTCTTATTGCTCCAGTAAGTCTTGCCATTTCGGCATAGTCCATTTATTTAATCTGCTGCTCCTCCTGCAGGCCCAGCGCTCTATAGAGCTGCTCAGCCCAGTAGCAAAGGGGTCACATGGAAGCAAAATGACAGCAATGGAGAACTCATATGTGAATTTGCTTCCTGCTTATGCGAGGTTTAGAGGGACATGGGTGGCGCTGTGGTCTAAACCACAGAGCCTAGGGCTTGCCGATCAGAAGGTCGGCAGTTCAAATCCCCGCAACGGGGTGAGCTCCCGTTGCTCGGTCCCTGCTCCTGCCAACCTAGCAGTTCAAAAGTTCAAGTAGATAAATAGGTACCGCTCCAGCGGGAAGGTAAATGGCATTTCCGTGTGCTGTTCTGGTTCTCCAGAAGTGGCTTAGTCATGCTGGCCACATGACGTGGAGGTCAGCTGTCTGCGGACAAACACCAGCTCCCTCCGCCTATAGAGCGAGATGAGCGCCGCAACCCCAGAGTTGTCCGTGACTGGACCTAACGGTGAGGGGTACCTTTACTTTTACCTTTATGCAAGGTTTAGGATCACAGCCCAAATCACAAGTATACCGCATTGATTGATAAGGGGATTCCACAGGAAGTATGATTTCTGCTCCCCCCCCAAAAAAAAACCCAAACCTTTGTTGACTGATGGATCTTTCCTCAGATCTGCTTTAAATGTGAGTGACATGTGTCTATGGACATTTTAAACAATTAACTAAAGATAACACAAGTTGAACTTCCACTGAACTTGCTCTAAAATGGAAAGAAGCAGAAGTCCCCAGTAAAGGAAGGATGGATACAAAAACTTATGGAATATTCAGAAATGGCTAAACTTATTGGAAGAATGAGAAATCAAGATAACAAACTCTTTATAAAAGAATGGAAATGGTTTATCAAATATCTACAGATAAATTGCAAACAGATAAAAACATTAGCAGGATTGTCGCAATAACCTGCAGTTTTATAGGAGTATATATTTACTCCTAAATATATATTGATATATATATAAATTTTATAGGAGTATATATTTACTTGAGGGACCCAGGTGGCGCTGTGGGCTAAACCACTGAGCCTAGGGCTTGCTGATCAGAAGGTCAGCGGTTCGAATCCCTGTGACAGGGTGAGCTCCCGTTGCTTGGTCCCAGCTCCTGCCAACCTAGCAGTTCGAAAGCACGTCAAAATGCAAGTAGATAAATAGGAACCGCTACAGCGGGAAGGTAAACGGCGTTTCCATGTGCTGCTCTGGTTTGCCAGAAGTGGCTTTGTCATGCTGGCCACATGACCTGGAAGCTATACGCCGGCTCCCTCGGCCAATAATGTGAGATGAACGCATAACCCCAGAGTCGGTCACGACTGGACCTAATGGTCAGGGGTCCCTTTACCTTTACCTTTTATATTTACAGTAGATAATTAAATGAGTAAGTTAAATGAATTTGGATATGCAGAAGATATGAAAAAACAAGTTTAGGGAACTGCAGAATGAGGGGGAAGGAAGTCAAATTTTGAAAGGTTAAATGGATTGTAAAATTCATGAAGTGTATAAATTTGAAAAGTATAAATAAAAAACTAAAAAAAGAGAAAACTACTGAATTTAAGAGACACTTTGCCCCGCCCCACCCCCCAAAAAATGGTCTCCACCAGAAAAACACAGGGAAAAACACAACAGAAGGGTCACCATCCCCATTTCCCCCATACATGTTCATCTCCCTCTGTGTGGGTTTTTCTTCTTTCCTTCTTTTGTTTTTATACAGATTACTTTTTTAAAATCTTTTTGTATCATTTAAAAGCTTTAATAAAAAAAGACACACACACACAAAAAAAAACCTCCACCCAAGATATGATTTGCCATGGACTCGACACCTTTGCAATTTATGACGTATATGTGGGATAAATCAGGGCAGCTTCTGGCTTGTTGTCCAGGCTTCCCTACATATTACAATATTCACTGAAATGTCCAGACAGAAATGTCCCCCATGCGCATGGGCACACACACACACACACACACACACACACACACTTCCATGACATTTCCTCCTCTGGCTCACAAGGGAATTCATTTAATCACCCTCTGTTGCCCTATTGTGTTGAGTACAAACATAGTAAAACCCCAAATCCCATGTTTTTAAAATAAGTCCTCTTCCATAAATGTACGTGGGATTTTTTTCATGCCTCCCTTCCCATCCAAAACCCAGGCAGATATACAAGCATGGGTTGAGATAAATATTTGGTTTCCACCACGGGAATGGAATGATCCTCACTTTATTTATGTTGACTGCATACATTTATTTTTTGACATTGCTGTTTATTGCAAGTGGCTCTGCAAATATATCTTCGGGAAGGACGCTTTATAGGCAGAAATAAAAGAGAACAATGGTGGCTGTTATTTTTGGCAGGCCAGTAAGAAAGGCAGAGGGTTGTTTTACTGCACTCGCGGGGCGATTTCTGAGATCTGTCAGCCTTGCTTTATATCATTTGGTTCCCCTGGTACCTTTTAAGGGAACAAACAAATCTATACAAAACAATGTTATTTTCTGCATTTCAATCTCTTCATTCACCGGCAAACCATATTTAGGGTGCGATTCTCCCGGGTCATTGAATTCTTTGACACCAACCTTTCTCCTGGTCCTTCTCCAACAGACCCCAGCATACTCCCTCTTTGACTCTACAAAGATCGGGGCTCCAAGACCCATAGGGTCAGGAACCTAGACATTCCCGTGGTGGCAGGGAGGGGTATTGCAACATCAGTTCTCCCTCACCAAGTTTGGAGTGTGCTCTCTCTCTCTCTCTCTCTCTCTCTCTCTCTCTCTCCCTGATCTGATGCTAGGATGCCCTTCCAGGGGCCATAGGATCACAACATTAGTTATTTCTTAGTACCTATGCTTTTCCAGTCCTCAGCCCTTTTCTCATCTCTTGCTTTACCACCTCAGCAGTTCCATAAGAAGGTTGCCATTGCACTCATCTTCTGGCAGGCCAGGAAACTATCCCCTTCCACTCTTCAGGTTGAAACAGGCCATGTGTTTTTGATATTTTGTTGGGAACCGCCCAGAGTGCCTGGGACAACCCAGTCAGATGGGCAGCATATAAATAATAAAATTATTATTACGCTGTTATTGTGATAGTTGTGGACTCCGGAGAGCAACAGCCAGCCAGAATAAACAGTCCTGGAATAGATTGACCAAATAGCCTGAATGGGCTATCAGGCAAGCTGCCTATGTTCTTATGTGACAACCTGTCAACCACAGGAGGCATGGAATGCAATTAGCTTTGCTGGGTAGAAAGGGCAACCTCTGATTCCTCTGTGTCTGAGTCTGCACTCCCACTGTGACTCTCAGCCCTAACCCAGGGGCCAGCAACCTTTTTCAGCCATGGGCCGGTCCACCGTCCCTCAGACCATGTGGTGGGCCGGACTATATTTTTTTGGGGGGGGGGACGAACGAATTCCTATGCCCCACAAATAACCCAGAGATGCATTTTAAATAAAAGCACACATTCTACTCTGTAAAAACATGCTGATCCCCGGACCATCTGTGGGCCGGATTGAGAAGGCAATTGGGCCGCATCCAGCCCACGGGCCTGAGGTTGCCTACCCCTGCTCTAACCTGTCCCGGAAGGCCTTCCTTCTCCTGATCCCCCCCTTGATTCCTCAAATCCCCTGTTTCTAGTGCCTCCCAGCTCGTTTCTTCCCCAGACTGCTCTTCAACATCCCATCACCACCATGATCTGGGATCTAAGTTGTCATCTTCTGTGTCCTCCATGGTGGGTTCTTGGGTGGGCGGACCTCACCATTCTTTTGCATCCAGCCAGTCCCTGATTCAACCGTGCCAAGCTTTATTACACACAAACTAGTTTTTCTCTCCCTCTCCCTTCCCTGAATGCCTTGCTAAGAGAAGCCCACCAAAAGCTTTTGTAGAACCTATAACAATCCCTTCAGAAACAACACCTTTCTTTCAGTATAAAACCCATTATTTTATTTTATTTTATTTTATTTAGCTATTTTACAAAAGAAGACGATAAACTGAGATGATTGGAGACTGAAACTGTGGTCCTCCAGTTGACCTCTGGGCACTTCTGCTCTTCATCTGAAGTCTCCTGATTTGGCTGACAAGTTCTAGTCAGAGACTAGTGCGAGACTTAAGGAATCAGCAAATCTGAAATGTTTACATGCTAGTGAGGCTTGCCTGGAGCTACAAAAGCTGCTTACATTTTGGGGGGATGCTGTCAGCAGACGATTTCTACAGGGTGCGAGTCTACACTAGCGAAATCGGCCTCCCATTCAAAGCATGCTTTGTTCAGTCACTGGGGGGCGGGCAGTGATGCGACAGCACAGTTGTGTTGAGGAAACATCTCTCTGCACTGATCTTGAGCCAATGCTGTTGTTTGCAACTTTTAAATGTGGGGAAGGAAGGGGAAAGGGAATGGAAGTAGTGTGATACGAAATAATGAACTGGAAAGCACCCAACTATTTTGAACGCAGCCTTTTATTGTTTTCATGGCTGATGAGTAAACAGTGTAAACAGTGGCTCGGTGACTCTGAGTTGTAACTCCGTATCTGTGCTTCCAGTAGGAAAGTAGGAAAATTGGAGGGCAATGATTAGTTCATTGCTACTAATTTATTTCTTGCCTTTTCCTCTCCATGGAGTTGAAGCAGTTGTGCACAGGCTGCCTTCTGATGTAGGGTTTATTGTTACAGGAACAAGCCTGGTCAAACCTTGACCTCACACACTTCTCCCTCCCCTTAATTTGCTTGGAGGAAACAGTGAACAACATCAACACGGAAGGAGGGGAAAAGCACAGACCCCATTATCAGCTAAGCTCGTTCTGATAACTAGAAACTGATACACCCAAATGAGCTCATAGTTCCCTGGGTAACCTAAACAACCAAGAGTTTCGAATGCTGAACTTTGGGGTTTTTTCTCTGGGTTCCCGTTCCCTTGCTTCAAAAGTGCAGTTGCAAATAGATATGAAAATACATAGATCTTTTAAAACGCTACTTAAGACTGTCTCAGTATCATCTAATATGTATCTGTATTACCTTTATTTGTAATAAATATATATATATTATGGGACCCAGATGGCGCTGTGGTTAAACCACTGAGCCTAGGGCTTGCTGATCAGAAGGTTGGCGGTTCGAATCCCTGTGACGGGGTGAGCTCCCATTGCTTGGTCCCAGCTCCTGCCAACCTAGCAGTTCGAAAGCACGTCAAAATGCAAGTAGATAAATAGGAACCACTACAGCGGGAAGGTAAACGGCGTTTCCATGTGCTGCTCTGGTTTGCCAGAAGTGGCTTTGTCATGCTGGCCACATGACCTGGAAGCTATATGCCGGCTCCCTCGGCCAATAATGCGAGATGAGTGCGCAACCCCAGAGTCGGTCACGACTGGACCTAATGGTCAGGGGTCCCTTTACCTTTACCTTATATATATATATATATATATATATATATATATATATATATATATATTAAACTACCAGTAAGCAATGCAAATCTGGAAGAACGGCAGATATAAACACTGATCAGTTTTGCTCAAACATAAGCAGTAATGCAGAAACCTACCACCCACCTAGCCTGCTGCAGAAACTTGGCCCTCCCATAATAAGTTGCACATATAGACAAGGATGATTGTTTTACGAAGAAATCAAGAAAATGGATAAAAATAGACCCTTGAGAGATCAACATTTTCCTTTCTCTTGCATGACTTACTGACCCGGCACTCCCTGACCCTTTAAACTATTTCATGGCAAACCTTAATATAGCAAGGTTGAAATTTTAAAATGTTTTATCTAAGGAGATTTGATTAATCAGGGCCAATGTCCCAGGCTATATTTTTCCATTGTGTGCATAAGCATAGATATAACATTCCCATAAGCAGATGGAGATGTCCGTCTCTCTGTACAGAGGTGGGAATGTGCATCCAATAATAATATCTGAACAAAGAAGCATGAATAGGACATGAATCTGGATAGATGGACTTCTTTGATATTTGTAAAGAACAGGAAATTAGGGTTTGCTTCCCCCCCCCTCCCCACCCACTTGATATTTTAAGTAGAGATGTCTTTCTCCTTTATTTCTCAGCAACAGTGTTACTCACAAATGGGCTTCACATAAACTTTAATCAATATCCACTGGCGGAGGAAAGGGGGGCGGGGGGAGCACGCTGACCCCCGGCACCATCGGGGAGGGAGGTACCACTGTGGCTGCCCCCCCGGGCACGTGCCATGCACCCCCACTGTGCCGGCACCACGCCTCCGCAGGCGGCGTGCCACGCCCCCGGGACGTGCATCACACCCCCGCGGGCGGTATGCCACGACACGCCCCCGCCTGCTCTACACCCCTGGTGCCGGAGCATGCACCTTCGCCACTGTGAATAGCATACTCTTAATTCACACCAAAGACCTGAATAGGTTTGAGGAGGCCTAAAGTTTTTATGTATGACAGGTAACAGAAGCATGTGTTGGCTGGATGTCTTTTTTGAGCAAGCTCAAGAGGCTCAGTGGTTTAGACCACAGTGCCACCACACACACGCACACACACCTATCCACCCAACTATCGACTCATATTTTTGAAACCCTGAGGATCATCTACAAACACTGAAACAACTAAGATCATGAGCACCCATCTCATCTCACATTCAACACTCTGGAGAGTCTCCTTCTCTCGAGGTCTTTAAGCAGAGGCTTGACATCAAGAATGCTTTGATGGTGTTTCCTGCTTGGCAGGGGGTTGGACTGGATGGCCCTTGTGGTCTCTTCCAACTCTATGATTCTATGCGAGCAAAACAGCAAGAACTTTGCCATCTATTTTTAGACAATGGATTGGACCCAGACATCACCTTGCATGGACAAAAAGGCTCCTTGTGTCCATGGAAAGGCATTTGATCCAGTGGGGGGAATCCTGCTGGTGGAAGAAAAGGGAAGCTGCACTTGATTATCCCCCCCCCCCGGATGTTTCCAGCACCACCTTCCACATTGCCACGCAAGATACCCACCCCCAGCTCTCTGGAACAGGATTCCTCTGTTTAGCATGCCAGCATAAATTAAACATGGAAGCAGGGATGAGGCACACTGCCTCTATTTCCCCTCTGTCACTATTTCAGGCACCTTCCATCCTGACAATGGTGAAATGGAGCTATTGCATTTGGCCCATCTACCCCACTTTAAATAACTGAAGTTGGCTAGAGTGCAAGGTAGCCCTGGGGGGACTGAAAGGGCAGAAGGAATTGGAAAAAGTCACCTCCCTCAAACCAGTGGTGCTCTGGATCCAACCCTATGTATGCAGAAGACAAGTGCTTTATTATTATTTTTACATGATATAATTCACACTTGCATATATGAGACTGGCCCACAATCAGCTCTGATTCCAATATAGCCTTGACCCAATTTCCCTTAAAAGTCCCCCGCCTTTCCTTATTAATGTAGGTAATGTCTCTGTACATTCATGCTTTGTTCTCACATACCTTCCATCATTTCTCCGATGAAAACAGGGATGTCCCATTCCATCATGATAATTATACCTCACACATCTTATTGGGTTGCCCCAGCACTATGGACACAATAAAACATTAAACATTAAAAAAGCTTCCCTATACAGGATTGCCTTAATACAGCTCAGGGGTTGGATAAGTCCATACCCTCCAACATTTCTCCAATGAAAATGGTGACACCCTAAGGCAAAGCGGGACATTCCGGGATCAGATCAGAAACTGGGACGGCTTCTCTAAATCAGGGTTGTCCCTGGGAAATAGGGACACTTGGAGGGTCTGTTCTCGCCTTATCTGCACCAGGTCAGTTCGGTGGTTCTACAGCACCATGGATAGTTCCAAGTGAACAAAGGCAGGAGGTGAATTGACGTCTCATAAGCCTCTTCCTCCTGCCCATTTTCCCAGGCTTGAACCCCTTGGCCTAAAGGTGAGGGCCAATCCCACGACCTGCATGAAAAAGCACTTCCTTGTTTTTCTGTGGAATCCTGCTTGTCACGCTTCCTTTACTATTGGGCAGGTGCAGTAGCATGGAAGCCACTCAATTCCTCTGGTGAGTCAGGTTTAGGGAACAACGTCTGTGAAGGTCCCTGCCTCAGGTTTTGCTAACGCAGGGCAACCAGAGGCATGTCCCATTGGGATCTCTTGTCTCTGTGGCAGCAGCATTGGTCCGATTTACCGGTTGAATGGTACCTTTATAGGCATAACGTATAGATATAGCACAAGTACAGTTTAATGTCTTAGGATGGCTGTGCCCCATCCACAGTGTTTACATACCCATGCATCAGCTGTAGTCTCACCACCTCCCCAATTAACTAGGATTCTAGATGTAGAAAGCTTTTGAAACGTGGAGAGCATGAAATCGCCTGGGTTCATGTTGGTGTTGTGCAGTCCCAGGATCAGCGGGATTCTTGTGATTTTGAAGATCAGCTCATAGATCAAAAGGGCAGGAACATAACTCTCATCACCAGCACCAAATCACCTTTATCTACACCTGTGCTCGAGACTGCATCATCAAAATAAAATGCAACATCTACAATAAGGCAGAAGTTAACTTCAGCCATGACCTTCAGCATTATATATATCACAACTTAGAGCCTTCTGTGTGCTCTTGTGGGTGTGGCTTGTCCCATTCATTTTGATGGAGGGGGTAGACCCCCATATGCAATGCAATGCAATGCAATGCAATGCGCACACTTCCTCCATTGAAATGAATGATAAGCAGGGTAGCTCCATATGTGTATTAGAACTCTGGCAACCAATAATAAATCTTTAGATCACATCGCTTGCATCTAACAAGAGGTGTATTGTGTGGGCAGTGTCTGGAGGAGGTCAGTAAAGAAGGCGAAGGGCTTGGAAACTAAATTCATGATGAAAGGTTGAAGGAGTTGGGTTCATTTAGCCTGCAGAATAGATGCAGTATTGTAGCCATCTTCACATAGCTGAAAGGCTTATCACAGAGATAATGGAGATAATTTGTCTTCTGATGCAGGGCCTGAACCAATGGGTTCAAATGACAAGAAAGGGGATTTTGACTAAACAGAAGGAAGATTTCCTTAGTGATACATGCTTAGAAGAAGGTGGACGTATTCTTTAGAGTGTATTAAACGGATAGCAACCTATCAGGTATATTGCAGAACTGGATTTCCTGCATCATTAGAGTTGGGGTACATGGTCTTTTTGAAGTCCCTGGCAACTCTGCAATTCTATTATTCTAAATGGACAACTTGAATTTATTAAATTGACCCATGACTTGGATGCATGTTAAATGTCTGGATCCCCTGGAAGTATTTTACAAAGTTGAGGAACCTTGTTGAATACGTATCTGCCTTCAAATTTCTTCTACTTTGCTTGGATGGATTAAACCAGATGTCAAGTTTTCATTTTCCCACAGGAGATTTTCATGATGTGACTGTGGAAATGTCAGAAAGTTGCCTCATTTGCACAGATAATTTATCCTGAATCTGCAAATAAGCTTTGAGGCGATGATTTAATCTAAAATGCATTACCAGTTCAAAGCGTATTAGTACATGCTTACCGAAAATGGCTTGGCATTCAGGGTTCCTTCATCAACATTAATTGAATTGAATTACCTGCAGTGAAATCAGAGCCTTTGAGGGACTGGAGAAAGGAGAAAACAGCAAACTTTAGAAGGAAGACAAAAATAAGAGTCAAATATGTATGCATGTTTCCTCGCATTGTGACATCAAGGGACGGAGGCCAACTCTGGAGGAGGTGAACTGAAGGGTACAAACTGATTTATGTCAGTTAAAAAAAAAGAAATACAGACCCAGGGAAATCACTGTTACATTGTGAGGAGAAATAGATGAGCCTTACTATCAGACAGATGGCAAGAGAGGAGAAACACCGGCAAACAAAAGCAGAGATTCAGAGGGGGAACTCAGCCTGGGCATAGAGATCTCAACTCAGTAATGAGGAAGGCAAGCTTAGTTGAACACAAAAGGTGTAGCCGAGCATGAAGAGAGTGACTTGAAAGCAGACACAGGGTGTGAGCAGAACACAACACCCTCGGAGCAAGCAACCTGAGGACCATTTCAAATTATAGCAGAAGGAAATGAATGGGAGGGTGGAGGCGACGTAGGAATAGAATGATATCATGTAACCTATATCTGTGTGTGTAGCTTTCAAAATAGGCAGCCATGCAAACTACAGCATGACAGCAACAGGTGGAAGCATGGGCATTGCCAGGGGAGGGCAGTTGCCCTCCAAATCCTCAAAAAGTATTGGAAAGCATTAAAATTACTCAATTAACTGAGGTTCTGCCTCCCCCAGCAGAAGCCTCCCCCCCAAACAAAAGCCTGCCGCCCGTAATGTCCCCCCCCCAAAAAATAAGTTCAACTACTCACACACACACACACCCAACAAAAATCATGGTTGGAAGGAGCAATAAAAGCAGGCAAACCAGCATCACATGTAGGCAGAGCAAGCAAGCGGGCAGCTGGGTGGCCAGGCAGGCACTCACATGTTCTCTGTGTCACCGCTGCTGCCTGTTCGTGTGTGTACAACAGGGAAGCCTGGCAGAAGGTCCAAGGCTGGTGGTCCAGGCAGACCTGCAGGAGTTCATGCACTCCCCATCACCATGGTCTCCACTGCCCACAGTTCACCCCAAACTGCCCCCATCCCTTCACAGCTCCCCGCAATCTCATATATCCCTTTGCCAGTAGCAGAGGAAAGGGGAATCAGGAGGAGAAAGGCTTTCACCCTCATGGGATGGAAGGAGTATTGGGGGGGGGGGTTGTGTAGGGTGTAAAGAATGGGGGTTTGGCAAGGGTGTGTGAGCGACCAGGGTTGGTGAGCGACATATTTCGTTTGACCCTTATTTTGCTGGTGTAATGGAAACCCACCGTTCGTGTTTTTGTAAGCTGTCACCCTAACAGTTGTTAATAAAAAAAAAAGCAACATTGCCATTGATTGATTTCTTCCTTCAGCACAACAGGCAAGATTTCAGATTTGACTGCATGTGGCCTTAAATGTGGTTCTTTTATATTTACAGGGATTAAGCATCTAAAAAACCAGAATGACGTGGCCTTCCCGGAGGAGGATGAAGGAGTCAATGAAAGAGATGAGGAGTGGAGCCCGTAACTGGCACTGAACATCTGTGGGAAAGCCCTTATTGTCAATAACTGAACTGCTAAACTTTCTGTACTTAACGTGGAACTCTATTGCTTGTCTTCCTGACCCAAACTAGTCTTCACCTCAGTACCCAGCAGCAGGAGGATTTCGTGGTGGAATTTACAGCAATTTGCAGAATCTGCCTTGTGGTACTTCATAACTGAAGATAACGGTTTCCTCCATTTCTTTTCTAGCCGTTTTGCATTTGACTTCAGATACGTCGTTTGCAAACATGTCGAGTCCTTTAGTGCTGCCATTGCTTAATTTCTGAATGTGAGCTGCAGTCTAGAAGATCAGTTGTAAATAGTATAAATTTGAATGCTACAAAACTGTGCCGGGTTACCAAATAGGCAGAGCAGGCATTGGCCTATAGACCTCAGGCCTTTTAAGGGCCCCACAACAACCAATCAAAATAATATTGATTTGATCCTGAAAGAAAATCACAACCAAGCCTTCTTAGTTCAATATTAGCCCACTAGGGCTGCCTGAGATTTTGACTACCTGGGGCCTCCACAGGGTTTAATCTGGCACAGCCTTCCATTTGAATCCTGTCTGGCAACAATGCCAGTAGTCTTCTGTTTGAGGATGCTATTTTGGACTGGGCCTTTATGAATACGCTTTTAGGTTATGTGTTTTGTTTCACTGTTTTCATGCTGTTTTAATTCATCTGTGGTTTATTAATAACAGGGTGCTTTTGTTGCCACTGTTCTGATCTTGTAGGCATTGAGACATCTTGCATTATTTTTTTGAGGGGAAATGGAGAGGATTGTATTCCATTGCCATTGAATTTGGGGGTTCCATAAGTGGCCACGCCCAAATATTTGTTATTTTTTTATTGTATTTATATCGCACCTTCTCTCCAAGAAGCTCGCCATGGTGTGCATAGTTTTCCCTGCTCCTCCTTTAATCCCCACAACAACCTTGTGAGGTAGGTTATGCTGAGAGGCACTGACTGGCCCAAGGTCACACCAAGTGATTTGGTTTGATTTATTGTATTTCCATGCCGTCTTCTCATTCCGATGAATCTCAATGCGGCTTGCAAACAACAAATAACAGTAACATAACAGAACGTCGCATAAATGCAACATCAATCAAATAAAAATAATTAACAAATCATCTGTGAGCTTTCTGGCTGAGTGGGGATTTGAACCCTGGTCGACCCAAGTTCTAATCTGACTCTCTCACCATTAGACCACACTGACTCTCAACACAGTAGCTGGTCCATCTGTCCTCCACAAAAGGTTATTTCCTGGACAGCTGCTCAGCCTTTTTGTCCTGAAGAAAACGAAGCATCAGCAACGCACAGTCCAGGACCATCCACAAAGGAACACCAGAAGAGCCTGCCTACTGGATCAGTCCAGCATCCTGTTCTCACACGGGCCAAGCAGATGTCTTATGGGGAATATGAAAGCAAGATCTGTGCACAGCAGCACTTTCCCTACTTGTGTTTCCCAGCAGCTGGCATTCAGAGACAGACTGCCTCTGACAGGGGAGATGAAGCACAGGCCTCATGAAGCTCAATGTTGGAAGATTCAGGACAGATGAAGGACATATTCACGCAGCACATATGGAACTCACTCCCACAGGGGGCAGTGATAGCTACCAACCTAGAGGGCTTTAAAAGGGGATTGGACAAATTTGAGGAGGAGAGGGCTATCTGTGGTTACTCGCTGGATGCAGTAGAGCAGGGATTCCCAAACTTGGATCTCCAGCTGTTTATGATAAGAGATAAGAGATACAGTACCTGAAGGAGCGTCTCCGCCCCCATCGTTCTGCCCGGACACTGAGGTCCAGCGCCGAGGGCCTTCTGGCGGTTCCCTCGCTGCGAGAAGCCAAGTTGCAGGGAACCAGGCAGAGGGCCTTCTCGGTGGTGGCGCCCGCCCTGTGGAACACCCTCCCATCAGATGTCAAAGAGTAAAACAGCCAGCAGATTTTTAGAAGACATTTGAAGGCAGCCCTGTTTAGGGAGGCTTTTAATGTTTAATAGATTGTTTTATTTCATTTTCTGTTGGAAGCCGCCCAGAGTGGCTGGGGGAACCCAGCCAGATGGGCGGGGTATAAATAATAAATTATTATTATTATTATTATTATTATTATTATTATTATTGATAAGCGATGGTAGATTGTTAAGAGGTAAGAGTTAAGAGATTAGAGATTTTTAAAAGATAAGATTAGAGATTGTTAAGAGATAAGAGATTGATAAGAGAAAAGAGTTAGGATATACATATTTCAAAAAGTGAAAATTTGGACAGAAAAGTTGTTGAGTTTTGTTTTTGTTTTTTTAGCCAAAGTTGTTGAGCAAAACAATGAAGTTTTTGAGCTATTTTTAAGGAAAATTGCCAAAAATAATGACACTGCCAACCTGTCCGGATTTTCCCAGACATTTTTAGCAATTTCTACGCAGACATTGCTCCCTACTGCAGTATTCCAGCTATGCCTGGGAAATTCTGGACGTATGGCAACCCTAGATAATAGATTGATAAGAGTTTAGATAAGATATAGGAGATACAATATTGATAAGAGATCTGAGATAAGAGATTGATTAGAGAGAATTTAGGGATAGATAAGAGATTGCTAAGTGATAAGAGATAAGAGATTAGTAAAATAGGAGTGAAATACATCTGTTCAGAGTCTCTCTCTCTCTCTCTCTGTGTGTGTGTGTGTGTGTGTGTGTGTGTTCGTGTGTGTTTCATCTGAACCGCCCTGATGAAAACACATTGGTTGCTGGTGGAGTCAGTTCTGGGAGGGGAGGAGGCAACTTGTTCCAGACAGACTGATGGAGAGAGGGGCTGTTGATGTCTCACCTTTCTTCTGCTGGTTTCAAACAGATACCTGTGCATCTCCTGTCCCTGCTTCCCAACATCTATGTTTTCATCGATGACATCTGAAAAGAAAGCCTATGTGCATACAGCTGTATTCATGTGAGCTGATCACACAACTGGGCAGCATACACACTCAGGGCTCCTGGTCACACAGAGCTCTTGGACGAAATGGTTGGGCTCAGCACATAATAAGGATGGATGGGTTAAGGGCTGCAGTAGAGATTTAGGAAATATGTTTCCATTGTTTCTGTGGAGCGTTAAGTATCTGCTTAAATCTCTCCCACTGAAATCAATGGAACTTCGAATTGTTTCACTGGGCTGGTTGGTGTATTTTCACTTTTTTTTGCCCTCTCTTTTTTTTAAGTGTGGTTTTAAAGTTTTCTTAGCAGTGAACTAAATATCTTGGTTTCTTCTTACATGTTCCCTGTGGCATAAACTCTTCTCTCCCGTGGCTTCCTAATCATGCTAATTA
Organism: Zootoca vivipara; assembly: GCF_963506605.1. Lineage (NCBI taxonomy): Eukaryota > Metazoa > Chordata > Lepidosauria > Squamata > Lacertidae > Zootoca > Zootoca vivipara. The sequence goes on along the minus strand of NC_083276.1, from coordinate 112,434,912 downwards.
TACTGCCATATGTCTCTCTCATATTTCTCCTCCGGTTCTAATGGGACACTGATTCCACCCTTTGAATATGTCATTTGTTTATTGCATTTATCAAGGGCTTCAACATTATATGGGCCTTTTAATTGCTTCTCGAAACCTCTTGGCAGACTTACTATTAAAAAACTGACATGGAGGTCAACAACCAATCATAAATATAAATAACATTTGGATTGCAGGTGGGTGGGTGGTTGCTGTCCCCCGGCCCCCAAACTTGAAGCTTCTTCTAATAAATCCATGTAAGGGCTACAATAAAATACACGGAGCTGTGCTGCTGCTCTCTCCACTCACCAACCCATGGCATTCCCCCCCCACACACACATTAAACCCATAGAGTTTCCCCTTCCCACCCCATGTAAGTAGTAAGCTTGCTTTTCAAACCCAGTACCTGAAGCCACCTCTTTGCTATTCTCTACAGCCCTGCTTTGCACCCCTGCTTTCACCTTTACACTGTGTCCATGCCTCTCCCCACCCCTCCTTTTGTGCAGCATAGGAGCCTGGATAGCTCAGTTGGTTAGAACATGGTGCTGATAACACCAAGGTTGCAGGTTCGATTCCCGTATGGGGCAGCTGCATATTCCTGCATTGCAGGGGGTTGGACTAGATGATCCTCAGGGTCCCCTTCCAACTCTGCAATTCTGTGATCCTTCTGGCTGAATTCCCTTGTGCACAAACCACCCACATGGCAACCCACTGCATCTTCCTTGCCAACACTTTGCAACTACTAGGCCACCATCCACTCTTCAGGCACCTGCTTCCATGTTCAACCCCATTCCCGTGCTACCTGCTCACTCCTTTTTTGCAGCTCCCTTTGCACCTCCATTTTTACCTTTGCTCTCTCTTTTTCCCTCCACTGTCCTTACTTTTCTCCACTTTCCCTTGCACACAGACCAGCCTTAATTTCATACCTCCTCCTCTCTCCCATTCTGCACCCCAAATATATGCATAATGGCATTATGATACTGGCAGCTTTATTTTCATTTCCTTTACTAATGATCCCTAGCATGGAATTTGTCTTTTTCATGGCCATAGCACACTGGGTCAACACTGATCTCACCAAACTACAATTCCCATGGCTCTGTAGGGGAAGCCCCAGGTTCAATTTGTAGGTAGGCCTGGGGATGTTCCCTCCTTCGCTTTTACATTCAAAAACTGCTGAAATTCAGAAAAAGCTGTTAACTTGTACACCCATATAACTTGCCCTATGCAGGACGGAAAAGGCATAAGTGGGTCAAAAACATGCATTTTGAGGTACCGTACAAGATCACGGCCCCGGGGGAAGTGCTTTTTCGGGGCGAAATCTTGTTGCCAAATTACGGCATCCAAAATGGCTGCCATGCTATTGCACAAGAAAATGGGAATGTCTCATTTTGTCCAGGACACTTGTGGGGTATGTTACCTGTGAGTACTATAAGGCCTCATTCACACCATACATTTAAAGTACTATGGTACCATTTTTAATAACCATGGCTTTCCCCAAGAATCCTGCCAAGTTTGTTCAGGGTTCTGGGAGTTGTGAGGAGAGCCCTATTTCCCTCACAAAGCTACAATTATCAACATTCCCTGTGAAGAGAGGATGATTGTTAAACTACTGTGAGAATTGTAGCTCTGTGAAGGGAATAAGGGCTTCTAACAACTCTCAGAACCCTTAACTAAAAACAATTCCCATAATTCTTTAAGGGAAGCCATGACGGTTTAAAATGGTATGATACTGCTTTAAATGTATAGTCTTGATGTGACTTGGGGGTTCCTGTATTTATTTAGGTAAATGTAAAGGGGCCCCTGACCATCAGGTCCAGTCGTGTCCAACTCTGGGGTTGTGATGCTCATCTCGCTCTATAGGCCGAGGGAGCCAGCGTTTGTCCGCAGACAGCTTCCAAATCATGTGGCCAGCATGACAAAGCTGCTTCTGGCAAACCAGAGCAGCGCACGGAAACGCCGTTTAGCTTCCCGCCAGAGCGATCCCTATTTATCTACTTGCACTTTGATGTGCTTTCGCACTGCTAGGTGGGCAGGAGCTGGGACCGAGCAATGGGAGCTCACCCCGTTGCAGGGATTCGAACCGCCGACCTTCTGCTCAGCAAGCCCTAGACTCTGTGGTTTAACCCACAGCGCCACCTGGGTCCCTGTATTTATTTAGCCTATGGAAATAGTCTACATGTAAGCACTGTGCCCAAAGTGGGATTAGATTGTATCCTAAGTATTTATTTATTTGTTGGGCTTGTATCTCATTTTGCTTAGAGCAGAAGTTTTTCTTATTATTATCATTGCAATTTCCTCAGGAGCGTATTTGACAAATACATTCCAGATAGTTACCCCCTCTCCATTATTGACAGCATTTTTATTACTTGGCTTATAAGATATTATCTGCAACAAGTGTCCTCTTTTGTGCTGCGATTAATTACTGAATAAAATGAAAAGCCACTGTTCAGGCTTGCAGACAACGGCATATTGCTTTGTGAGCCGTGAAGCATGGAGCTGATATTCCAAATTACTGTTTATTATTCTGCGGAAGCAAAGTGTTATTTTATATTGCGTGGGAGCGTTCTGTCAAACCAGCGAACAGAGCAAGCAATATCCCTGGGAGACGAAATTCATCCCACAGCCCAGAGATGTCAATAATGAACAATGTCTTTTACATTTTAAAGGGCTCGTCAAAGTTAGGAACGACGCAGAGAATGTCATTAGCTGCCAGCGAGAGCCTGAACAGAAAACATTTAGGTAAAACATGACATAGTGGCGGGATAATCCTGCTCACCCATCCATATTAAGCCACTAAAGCCAATTTCATCTTATTGCTACCGATATAAACCAAATCAGCACAAATGCACATGGTTTGCCATCATGGGCTGTGAGACGAGATGCAAGGCCACACTGTACAAAACGGTCCACTGTGCAACTCCGTACTATCAGCTATATCATACCCATCAAGTGCCCCCCCGGGGGGGGGATGGGACACTCTGTTTTTTCACATGAGACCGTGGCAGCCATTTTGGGTGCCACTAGGGTTGCCAGACTCAATAGAGGACAGGACTTCTGTGCCTTTAATTGCCCTGTCTCTTTTGAGTCTGGAAACCTTAAAGAGAAACCAGCAGACCCTTTGCTTGGAAATTAAACAGAGGGTCTGCTGGTTTCTCTTTAAGGTTTCCAGACTCAAAAGAGAACAGGGCAATTAAAGGCACAGAAGTCCTGTCCTCTATTGAGTCTGGCAACCCTAGGTGCCACAATCTGACATGTTCTCACTCTGAAAAAACCTGTGACCACACTCTTCCCCCCCCCAAAGTGCTTTTTTGGGGGGTGAGATGGTAATGTGGGCATGTGACACACCTGGGAATGCATCCTGAAAGACGTGGGTCCCAGCATTTGACCTGGAAAAGCCAGTCTTCCCAAAACTGGCTGGGACAGTTTCCCTTAGCCAGGATGGCCAGTAGTCAAGAGTGGTGGGAATTCTGATCCAAAACATCCGCAGGGCCCCAGGTTCAGAGAAGCTGATATAAGCTGAAGGCTTTACTGGTAGGGTTGCCAGACTCAACAGAGGGCAGGACTTCTGTGCCTTTAATTGCCCTGCTCTCTTTTGAGTCTGGAAACCTTAAAGAGAAAGCAGCAGACCCTTGGCTTGGAAATTAAACAAAGGGTCTGCTGGTTTCTCTTTAAGGTTTCCAGACTCAAAAGAGAACAGGGCAATTAAAGGCACAGAAGTCCTGTCCTCTATTGAGTCTGGCAACCCTAGGTGCCACAATCTGACATGTTCTCACTCTGAAAAAACCTGTGACCACACTCTTCCCCCCCCCAAAGTGCTTTTTTGGGGGGTGAGATGGTAATGTGGGCATGTGACACACCTGGGAATGCATCCTGAAAGACGTGGGTCCCAGCATTTGACCTGGAAAAGCCAGTCTTCCCAAAACTGGCTGGGACAGTTTCCCTTAGCCAGGATGGCCAGTAGTCAAGAGTGGTGGGAATTCTGATCCAAAACATCCGCAGGGCCCCAGGTTCAGAGAAGCTGATATAAGCTGAAGGCTTTACTGGTAGGGTTGCCAGACTCAACAGAGGACAGGACTTCTGTGCCTTTAATTGCCCTGCTCTCTTTTGAGTCTGGAAACCTTAAAGAGAAAGCAGCAGACCCTTTGCTTGGAAATTAAACAAAGGGTCTGCTGGTTTCTCTTTAAGGTTTCCAGACTCAAAGGAGAGCAGGGCAATTAAAGGCACAAAAGTCCTGTCCTCTATTGAGTCTGGCAACCCTATTTACTGGGCTCAGGAGTGGAGTGGCACTCTGAGGTGGATGAGGAGGGGGAACACGAGGAGGCCATTGTGGTGGGGCTGGGGAACAGAAGCTGGAGGAAGTGCATAGTTTTCTCTCCCAGGATATAGCTCCTCGGGTACAAAAGTAGGAGCCCTTGTTGCTTCCTGGGGGAAAGGAGCACAGCAATGGGCCCCAGCATTTAAAAAGACGTAGCAATAACATGAACCTCCAGAGACAATTTCAAAATGTCTGAGGTTGGTTCTTGGTTGGTGTGTGTGTGTGTGTGTGTGTGTGTGTGTGTGTGTTAATTAGGCAAAATAAACAAGCCCCATTTGATTTGCTGGTTTTCCTTACTGGTTTGGCAGTAGAATTTAAATTTAGGCATATTTGTCAGCATTTCCCCCACACATTTCCTGGCATCGCCTTTGTTAGCCACTCTTTGGGCCTAGGCAGGAAAAAAACATTGGCGTGATGATGCCATAACACACACATGTTGGCTTGTTATAGGGTAATTGATATGTGTAATTGATCCAGTCCTGGATTTATGTATAGGCTAAGTCAGGCATCCCCAAACTTTGGCCCTCCAGATGTTTTGGACTACAATTCCCATCTTCCCCGACCACTGGTCCTGTTAGCTAGGGATCATGGGAGTTGTAGGCCAAAACACCTGGAGGGCCGCAGTTTGGGGATGCCTGGGCTAAGTAGGCTGAAGCCTAGGGCCTCTAAATCTATGGGGCCTCGCCAGCCCTCCCGCTCCCCAGTGGGCAGTTTCCCCTCTCCCAAAATTGCAAACCCAAGACTTCACGTGAGGGTAGGGAAACTCGGGCCTCTAAGTCTAGGGGGCCTCACCAGCCTGCCCTCTCCCCAGTGCAAGTCAATTTCTTCTAGTTGTGAGGGTGGGGGAGGGAGAGGGGCCCCACAAGTGGAGCAACCTAGGGCCTCTCTTCATCTAAATCTGGCCCTGAATTGATCCCTTCCCTTGCGCTTGAAAATTCTTTATCATTATGGCTTTCGTATCTGGTGAGGGATGCCAACATATGTCTACAGGCTACATGACATCATTAGCACACTGCATTAGTAAACTACTGTTAAACCCCACAGTCAATGCAGGTCCAAAGCTTATGGTTCAAAAATCAACAGGCAGAATTTAGGAACTGAGGCAGGATCCTCAGCCGACAGATGGCCAGATTGGCTAATGAGGTAATGCATACTTAGTCACTCATTGATCTGACCTTTGCAACATCCTAATGGGTGACTCATGTCTTTGGAACAGGATATGTAGCCGTTATTCCTCTCAGCACAAAAGAGTAGCTGATATCTGCTTTCACTATTTGTTAAAGGGGAGGTCAATTACTATTATTTTTGTATCTAAGAGTAGAAATGCAATTGGAATCATTACGTTGTTATGACCAGTTTGTATGCCTCCTTATTCTGGCTCTCGAGCAAATAAAACTTCCAGAGATTGCTCTGAGGTCGACTGAAAACTCTAAATGAAAACACACCAATTCCTCTTCACTTTGATAACTAGTAGAGTTATCATTTAACTGCAGTAATGTAAGTCCATACAGAATTCCCCTGCTAGATGAGGGGAGAGTCCATCTAAATTTCTATTTTAACTAAGCTGCAAGGCTCATTCATGTTTTCCTCGTGTGTGTGTGTGTGTGTGTGTGTGTGTGTGTGTGTGTGTGTGTGTCAGAATGCTGGAGAGGACTGGCTATTTGGATTTATTGCACTTCATAACTATTCACATAATTTGTAGGGTTGTGCCCCAGATTTGGCTGAAGCCTGAACTGAATCAGACTGATTTGGGGGAATCTGGATTTGTGCCGAGCTGGGCCAAGAAAGCCCTTGATTTCCCCAAGTCATGCCCCCAGGGAATCATTTGAAATTTCTCCCCCACTCCAGAAGGAGTAGCCATGTCTGCAAATATCATCTACACCTGCCTTCCCCTTTTAAAAGAAATCAAAATTTAAAGCTGCTAAACAAAAAAATTGATAGACCTGTGTGGATATATACAGTGGTGCCTCACAAGACGAATTTAATTCATTCCGCGAGTCAATTCGTTTTGCGAAAAATTCGTCTTGCGAATCACAGTTTCCCATAGGAATGCATTGAAATTTCTTTTTTTGCCCATAGGAACACATTAATTAAATTTCAATGCATTCCTATGGGAAACCGCGATTCGCAAGATGAATTTTTCGCAAAACGAATTCGTCCTGCGAGTCCCCATCAGATCGCAAGACACATTCATCTTGCGAAAAACTCGTCTTGCAGTGCATTCGTCTTGCGAGGTACCACTGTAATATGAAGTAGCTTTAACCCTCTAAGGTAGTCTTTCCCAGCTGTAGAGATTCATTCACTCTGTCCCAGCTAGCATAGCCAACGGGCATAGCGAAGTGGCCCAAGGATGATGGAAGTTGTAGTCCGGACAAATCTCAAGGGAAATCTCAAGGGTTTGCCTAGTTGGCAAACACCACTTTTAAGACTTCGAAACCTATGAAACTTTACTTAGGAGGAAGCCTCATTGAATTCAGTGGAACTCATCCCTAAGTAAATGTATATGAGATTGTGCTGTAGAGCAGTATATCAGTCCTAAGTGTAATAAAATGTATTCTGATCACAACACAGAAGCTAGAGGCTTTATCTCAGTATAAATATTTGGAGGTGGGGAGTGTATTCTTTAATGTAGCACAGACAGTTCCCCCCTCCGTAAACTGGAAGAAGTGAATTATTTTGTATCAGAGAAACACAACATGAGAGTGAGGAATTAACCCTTTGCTGCTATATCTCTGCAGTCCCCCCCCCTTTAAAATGCCAAATATGTATCTGTAAATCCTAGTTGAGGGAGGGGGGGAAACAGCAGCAAAGGAAGGATTAAGCATCCCTTCTCCCACTCTGCAAATTATTCTACCACTACCCCCTTTAGTGACAGCTGAGGTTCCCAGTCCAGTGTTTGTCATGGTTGCTGTAATAATGGCCTTAAATGAGAATATTTCTTGTGTTACTATGCAATTTACATTCCACAAGTTGGCAAACTGAACAGACGGGGGCAGTCAAGAGTCACAATGTTCGTTTCTCTTTATAATGCCAGTTTATTTGCAAAATGAACCTGAGAATAAGCTAATACTGTAGTGGCTTCTCAGTGATCCAGTTACTTTGATCAGGATGTCAATCATCTCTCAGAATGCAATTTACCATTAAGAGGGTGCAAAAAAGAGAGAGAGTTGCTCATCATTTTGCAGATGCTAAGCTGAAGTTCTCAGGCGAGTGAGAAACAAAATGTTCATTTTATGCAAATAAACAATGCAGACTTCTGTCATCTTGGAGAGGACAGGCAGTTCTGTATCTCTTTGCTAAGTATCTTCTTAGATATTTGGAGCAGCTAATCACATTCACTCTTGATATAAGTCACAGAGTGTAAACAGTTTTAGGGGTGCTAAATTATTGCTGCAGGAAGCGAAAATGAAACTGGAGATGGACACTTCTCAGCCCACGCAGTTTAGAATGCTGAAAGCTGTATAATAAGAGCCTTCATTGTTCATTATGTATAGATAAATCCTCCTGCCATCTCTGTTCACTGGGTTTGCTTGGTTTCACAGAGCCTTAAAAAAACACCCTGTTTGTGCAGAGATTATTGTGTGGCAATAGAAAAAGTGTGCACATGTTCTGGGAAGTGGTTTTCAGTTAGCTTATACATTTATAGCCTTTCTCTAGATTGTTCTGATAGGCAGGGCTGGCCTGGTCATGAAGCAGACTGCAACAGCCACCACGGGTGGCAGAATCCTGTGGGATATGGCCCCTACCCAGGAGAACCCATGGAACAGCACAAGCAGGGGAGAGGAGGGAGGCTATTCTGTCCAGAAGCTGAAATGCTTGCCTTGCAGAACGATCGCCTTAGCACGATCAATATCGTGCTAAGGCGATCGTTCTGCAAGTCCTCCCATTTTCAAGCAACAAGTTCCAAAATTCTACAGTCCATGTGCTATGTCTTCTGCTTCACAAAAATGCATTAGCAAACCCTGCTTTCCACCTACCAGAGCCAAGTTCCTAGCATTGACAAGAGGCTCGAGGGTCTGAGGTCTCGGCAATCTCAGCCCAAAGATCTCTGGCCGGCGGCTAGACTCACAGACTGCAGTTTCATCTGTAGGCGTGCCGATTACAAGCACGAAGCTGGCGTACTTTTGCAAAAAGAGATGGCGTAAGGGATTCCTCCTAGATCTTTAGCACACTGGAAAATCAGTGCCCCACAGATTTATGATTTGTTGTAGGCAAGCTGGGATACTTTGTCCGCACTGAGTTCTCATTGCTGTAAAGTCCATCTCTTCACTTCAGTGGAGGGAGCAGATAAATCACGGCTTCTATTTGCACCCCAGGCTCTGGATTCAAATGCTTCTGGTGTTTTTCCTGAGTAATTCATTAAGAGTAGCCCCATTACACACACACACACACACACACACACACACACACACACACACACACACGTTGGATGCATATCTCGCACCCCATTTTGAAGCAGATGATTCACAGTGACAGTTATTTGGATGCAAGAGGACATGGGGGCACAGACTCTGGGAGTCGCCTGGCAGCCATAGTTCGTGCATGTGCACATGCTCCCATGCGCACCCACAGAGAAAGAGAGCAAGATTAGCCAAACCGCAAGTTGCATTATATAGTATATCATATGTTTTTATTCTTTGAAATGTCGTTTGTTTACGGTACTGTACACAAAAGTCCATGCTGAAGGTAAGCTCTGGCCCTTATAAAATATCTTAAAATGCTTCTCTCTCCCACCCCACTCCCCACCCCCAAATCTTTTGCATAACTCCCACCCCAAATTAAATAATCTGTACTAAAACTGCGCAGATCTGCTATGGCTTCCATGGCAACTGGCATCTGTTATGACTTCTTGGTATTATCTTATACCATCCCTGATATTTTGGAATGTACCCAGTTCAAAAAGTGAGAGAGGCCTGGAAAGAAGAAGAGGAACTGCTATGGCATGCAAAGTCACTATGCTGTCCTCAATATAACAGACAGGTTTTGACTGAATTATCTCCTCAGTAGTGCCCACAGGCCATTTGCCTGTGGTTTATGAGCAAGTTAAGATCACGTACCCCAATCATTGGTAGTTCTTTTATCTCTCTATGTATATATATATTTTTAAAAAACACAATGCATTTTCATGGCATATCTATCAAGATAGTTTTGAACAACATACATATAAAGCAGCCTTAAGGAGGCAATTGGCCTATCTAGCCTAGTAATGTTTACTCAGGCTGGCAGCAGCTCTCCAAGACTGTAGCCAGAGGCCTCGCAGAGCTCATTTTTAAACTGGAGGTGCCAGGGAATTAGATCTGGGATCTTCTGCATGCAGAGCACATGCTTAACCAGCAGGCAATGCCTCATCTGCTAGAGCCCAAGAAGGGCAACACTTTGATATTGTGACCTACTGCTATTTCTCTACCTTTAAACAGATCATCTCTCCCTCTCTCTTAAAAAAAGCTGTTTAAATAAAACACCTGCTCCCACCACCTAAACACAGAATGGTGTCAACAATACATTCACTGCTCATTCTAGAGGCTTTTCTGCGACTCCTGAATTTTTCGGCACAGCTTTTCGGAATCTCTCTCCCGCACTTTGAAAAAGAAAAGGACCCGCATAAATGCAGACGCGAGCGTCATTATGCAACGGGGCTGCGAGAAGGAAAGGCGGTGGCTGTCTGTAGCGACTTCAGTTTGGTATGCCAACTGCACCCCTCGCTCATCCACAAGCCGTGGTTATGCTTTCCACCCCAAGCAGGCTTGTCCAGAAGTCTCTGCTAGCCAGTCAGTCTTCAGCCCATATGGCAACATTCATTCATGGATTTCAAAGGAAATTGGCTGGAAACGCATTCCAGCAAAGCTAAGGGTTGCAGGACCAGAAGAAGGAATAAAATAACTCCACATATCCAGTGCTGCTATTAAGTGCCTTGAGTTACCAGCTCAGAGCTTCGTAGTGTTTAATGTTTGAGTATCCATCATTGTTGCGTCTATAGATAGGATGGTCCAAGTATGATTTGGCACGGAAGGTAACAGCCTCGTGGGGAATGGAGATGTCTTAGTGCTGTTCATCCTGCAAATAGAAATGGAGGAGGGAGAAGGCTGAGATTTGTTGTTGTGCGAAACTTGAGGCATTTAACTGTGGAGTAATGAAACTGAACATTTTGAAGGTTACACCGGAGAATGGACCACACACTGAAGGATGCTGATTTTCTCAGTGTAATTGAGTAGCATCTGCTTGACTGAAGAGCAGATTTTTTAAAAAATCGAAAGGTATGTCACATGCTACAACAATAAGGACATGAAAGCACAGTGGGCTATTTCCAGGAGTGGTGAAGCTATGGAGGGCCCCCTCCCAAGGTTAGTATTGATGCTGTTTACCTGGGCAGAGCTAAGCCAAGCAGGATGGTGAAGAAGGCAGTAGCACGGGAACAACCTCACCATCACCACTGTGCCCTGTCCCAGTCCTATTCAGGTAAGCAGCAGCAACACTGGTGTCAGAAGGGAAACTCTGTGGCTTCATTCCAACACAGGCAGCACAACTGGCTATGGGCAGAATCCCACATAGCACCAAGTGAACTTTCCTGCAACAGACTGACCTCTCCTCCCCCCGTGCACCCTCTAAATCTGTTCCACGGGTTCCACTAACCCTGCAGAGCAGATTCGGGGAGGGTGAGAGATGCACACACAGAGCGAAGAGAGGGAGAAAGTCCCATGGCCCAAGCAGAAAATCCTTGCACTAAGGTAGGCGAACAGAGCCCTATTTCCTGTTTATCTCCGAAGTTTTGAAAATGTGAAAGTTGCAGTGATGAATTGTAATGCCAGAAAAAGGTCCCTGGTACCACCTCTTCCTCTTCTCTCCCAGCCTCAGCAAACATGAGCAAACTCCACGCAGTGTCGTCGGTTGTCTCCTCCTGATTCAAGGCACTGCATTGGCAAAACTGGCCCCCACGGTCAACGCTAACTTGCCTCATGGGGATATTTGGATCCCAAGCAATTGAGATACCGTATGTGTCTCTCCCGCAACCAGACTTCCTTCTCTTGGAGACGCTCCACCCCATTATAAAACTTCATGAGGCTTCTTCTTTTAATGATTCAGATAAAACAGTCACTCAGATACAGAAAACAGAGCGATGGGATGCAAACCCTGTAACGTGACTTGGAGCCGTTTCGTGACCACTTGGCAACTTAATTCTCAGGGCTCGGTTGCAAGATCAGGTAGGAAAACAATTACCTATCCTTCTCAAAACAGCAGAAACATTTGAGGATGCAGCTCATCTAGTTGCGGAGCAGCGTCTTCTTCTTTTCTTCAGGGGTCACTTCCACGGTCTTATTGAGGTTAGGCTCGCCTGGAAAGAAAAACAAAGCTTTTTTAAAAAAAGAAAAGTCTCCACATATGTCACGTGAGCCAGCTATTATGTGGCCTTGACTGTCTAAGTGTGGGCAAGCAGTTGAAATGCTGGACTATGTCCAGGGAAGCCAGGGTTGGTTGAAATCCCCAATCAATCATGAAACTTCTGGGTTGGCCTAGGGCCTCTCAGCCTAACGCACCTCACAAGATGGCTGCAAATGGCGGGGGTGGGTGGAGAACTGTATAGGCCACTTAAATTCTGCATTAGCCTTGAGAACCAGGAGATGTAGACACAGTTAGGCACATCTATGCCACAATTCTAGACACGTCTACTGGGAAGTAAGTCCCGTTTGAGCACAATAGGGCTGACCTCCCAGGGTGGGGAACCTCTGGTCTCCAGGCCTACTTAGGTCCAGCAGAACTCCCCATTTGGCCCATAGGCCATATTGGCCAAGCCATGCCTACCTGCCATCATATATGATGGAGGTTTTCAACCTTTTGAGTCCACGGCTCCCTTGATCAACTACATTCTTTCTGCAACACCCCTGTGGGGCTCAGGAGTCAGAACTGACAGGCTCTCACCCTTTTTTGAATACCTTCCCTTGTGGTATGGTCCCTCAGTCTCCTCTCCCCTCTCCTTGGGAGTACTCTGGGGAGCCGCTGCTGCAGCCCCTGGTCTCTGAGCTGCCCTCTCTCTGCCCCAAAGAGAGTTGCCTCCTCACACTGCCCCACGGGGACCTGGGACTTGTCTGTCCATTCCCAACATCAAGGGCTGGTGGACTGGCTGGCTGGGCTCCCTCGCCTGCTTGCTTGCTTACTCCGAGGCCACCTCAGCTCCTGGCAGCCAGCACCCCTTGACCAGCCCCAGAAGCACCGTTCACCTGGGAAGCTTGCTGTCAGGGCTACTGCAACAAACAGTTGTGCAAGCCTTTGGGAGGCAGATACACAAGAGGGCATCAGAGGAGGGAGGGAAGGAAAGAGGGACAGAGGCCATTGTTGCCCACGGCACCCCTGACCATCATTCAAGGCACCCCAGGGGACCACAGCACACTGGTTGAAAACCACAGATATATGACATCAGGTGTGAAGCAGGCAAAAGCCTGACCCGGCTAAAATAGATTTTCAGGTGCCACCAAGAGGGATGGGAGAATCTGCCAGTTTTAGGTTCTCTCCAGTTCTCATTTCTCCAATCTTAAATTCAGTTCTCCACAATCCCACACCAATTTTCAATTTATTTAATTTAATAAGTCCTCCTGAAAACCCACCAGCATTTTAGTTCAAATTTATCCTAATAGACACATTTATATATGCAATTTTGCCTAACATAGATATCTTTGGAAAGCAATTTCCCGTTATCAGCGCTGTCTTTAGCATATGTGCTGCCGGGGTGCAAAGATCTGCCCAGCGCCCCCAAATTTAGTTTAGCCCCCCAAATTAACTTTTATTATGCTTATGTCAGACACCACGCTCATGCCTTATCTCTTGTTTATGAAAGAAGGGAGGAAAAAGAAACAAACTTTTTTATTTACAATACACTTATACTTAAGTATATGCCGCCACCACACTTAAACTTATAAGTATTGTTTAGGCACCTACTTAGGAGAAACATCAGTCGTGTCAAAGGTGCCGCTGACCCCGCTGCCGCATAGCAGCTCAATACAATACGTAACATAATATTTTGATGTAAGAGTTAATTTCATGTGCACGGCACTGTTGTGAATGACAAGCGCCGCCACTGGAATGGCACGTCTTTGGTAAATGAGCACACAAAGTCGAAAGTCGTTTAGTGAAACAGTCGGTATACATTTCGGTAATACCTAGGTATATATGTATTTTGTTTTCCTAGCTTGATCAAAATTATTTATTATTTCATAACAGGTAGATAGTTAAGAGCTTAGGCGGCTTCAGTGGCGGGCGCCTGGTGCCCCCCAGAATTTGGCACCCGGGTGCCCCACACCCCTTGCATCCCCGGGTAAAGATGGCCATGCCTGTAATATAATGCTCTTTTATTTTGTTAGTTTCACTAGTGTGTGCATTTTATGCATGTTTCTCTGGCATATTCTCTCCCGGCTCCCCCCCCCCCCCCCGAAGTTGGCTATTCAAGAAGTTCAAATTCTGATGGATAGCTGTGTTTTGGTTCACATACTATTTCAGAAAGTGTGAACAGGTTTGCCTTTAAACAAGAACAGAATCAGATTTCTCCCTAAACACTGATTTCTGATGCCTGCAAAGCCCTGTGAAAAAAGAATTTGCAAATCCTGAAGATCAGCTAAATGGCAGGTTTTGAGAAGCGCCTCGCAAGTGGCTCTGCAATGGGGTCATGCAGAATGCTTTGCAATGGGCTTCGCCAGACCCAGCAATCAGCTGATATAGTTGTACAGGATTGCAGCTTCAATTCTCGTTGATGATGAATCCTTCACTTTCTCCCACTGAAATCAATAATATTTTGTATTATTGATACAAAATAACATGTCCAGACCCAGGATCCACTTTTAACCCAAACATGCATTGGGGGGCTCCATTTCTTAACCTATTAACATATATTTGCATGATGGTAGGGCCCCTGTCATGACCCACTTTGGATCAGGCTGTGACCCACTAGCAGGTCCAGATCAAAAAGTGGGGAAGATCACAGCCATTTCCCCCCAGCAACTCAATCTCCCTTTCCAAACTCACACTTAATACCACTATAATATTAACATAAAACGTAAGACGTAGAATTCTGTTTACAGGCATTGCTTTTCCTACAGATAACATAGACAAATTCCATCCCCATCAGAATGTCGGCTGCAGTTGGTTTCATTAGTTTTAATCCAAGTTAATTATCACAGTGTATGATGAAGGGCTTTCAAGCTATTCCCTTTTCCCATTCCGTACTAGCAAAGGAATGTTCCATATTAATGAAATGAAAGCTTCTACATCGACTTTCCATATTGGAGTGCATCCTGTTAAAATCATGTAAAATTAGCAATGGAACCTGTTCTTTATTTTTCAGTACAAATGACTTGGCCCATGGGATTCCAATGGTATTAAGTGCCTACAATTAGTGGGACGTGCTATAATAACAGGCGGAGGATTTGCTCAGCCAGAAAAAGAAACCAGCCCTCGCTATTTACTTAGAAAAGGTGAGCATTACTTTCCCAGCAACCTTGGCATTCAGCAAATAAATAACAAGTTTAATAGAAGTTTAATATCTTTTTTTTTCTTTTTCTTTTGGATGCTTCACCAAACGTTTTATCAGAGATTTAAAAATCAAGGCCCTGCCCAAACGTGCTCATGATCACATGTAATAACTGATAGCCCTGGAGGGGAATGTGTGGATTCCAACCCGCGTCAAAATATGCACTCAGCTATTTCAGTGGAGCCCAGAAAGGCATTGCAAGGAAAGTATAGGGAAATGTGAATCCATGTGCCTGTATAAATCTGATCTCCAATGCTGGATCTTTCATTCTGCAGCTATATCATAGAATCATAGGATTGTAGAGTTGGAAGGGAGCCCCAAAGGTCATCTGGCTCAACTCCCTGTAAAGCAGGAATCTCAGCTAAAGCATCCATGACCACCCAACCTCTGCTTAAAAACCTCCAAGGAAGGAGGCGATAACTCCTACTGAAACCAAGGAAAGGCTGTAGCACAGTATGCAAAAAGGAGTCTAAAACCCTGTATATGCTCAGATGCACAAATGAAGGTGTTGTACATCTGGCTGCTTCAATAGAGCAAAGGGGTAGGAAACCTGTGCCCCTCTGGATGTTAGTGTCTCCAGTTCCCCCCAGCCCCAGGCAGCATGGCCGACAGTCATGGATCATGGGAGTTGTGATCCAACAGCATACGGAGGGCTACATCCCTTCAACAGAGGAAAGTGGAGTTGCGTGCGTTGATGAAGATCTGCTTCCTATCCTGAAATGTCAACCTGAGAGGCAGGAGTGAGTGAGGTGTGGCTGGCTCAGGGAGAGCTGTTTCCCATAACACAGTGGCAGCAGCAGTGAAGGATAAGCGAGGCAGCCATGGAGCAGAGGCAGGTGGCATTGCCATCAGTGGCGGTGGCTGGAACCTGAACCACACCAAGCCAAGACACGGGGAGGGGGGGGCAATGATGCCAGAGGTAGGAGGCCAAGCAGACACAGCACATGAAGCTGCGGTACAGGGGCAGCCCACCAAAGGTGCAATCCTACTGCCTGCAGGGATCCGTGCAAGGAACACCCAGCAGGACAGAACTCTCCTACTCTCTGCAGTGTGGTTGCGGGCAGCAGTGGAGGAAGCCACTCAGTTGCCTGGGGCGGCACGCCCAGGAACAAGGTGAACCACCCATGGGGTGGAGCACACTGCAGGCCTCTGGAGTCTGCCTGCCTCCTCCCACTTAGCCGCCCTACAGTTGGGGGGGGGGAGGCAGCAGACGGACCGTTTGGGCAGTGTGGAGCATGTGCAGTCCCAATCCACCAGGTCTCTCCCAGGAGACACGCATGACTTGGGCGTGCTGCAGGCCCCGCAGTAAGCACCACCCAGCATTTTCTCACTCCCCTCAGTGGCCCTAGTTGCGGGGAGGCAGAGAGACGCAGCATCTCCTTCCCTGCCCCTCCAAACTGCATAGGGTTTTTAATGCTCTGATTAAACATTAGCCCTTACCTCAAATTAAGTTGGAGATGGATCTGGGACAGGTGTTTTCCAGGTTGACCAGAATTTATTAACATCTAGATACTAACAAACTGCCATTAGTGATTTAGAAATCTCAGGGTTTTGGTGGTGGTGGTGGGTATTTTAGAATTCCCAAGCAACAGTATAACTCGTTGCTCATAGTTGAATCTGGCTACATTTTTGTATTGGCTAATTTCTTTTACATAGACACCTATTAGTCTGTGCATGCTTGCATAAGGTGCAATCTGTTAACTGCAGGGTTGAAGACCTTATTTTAGTAACTATGACTGAACGGGGATGGAACAAATATGGTGGCACCTCCAAAATCCTAACAACCCACACAACCACAGCAGCCCCGAATGATATGCTCAGAAGTGGAGAGAGGGAACAGCGCCAATAAAAGGAGAAGTGGCAGATGAAACTGATGGAATATGCAGAATTAGAAATTTTTATGAATAGAATGAGAAAATGGGAAGAGGGAGCCTTCAAGAAAGATGTGTTTGTAGAATATCTGAATAATTATTGTAAGCAGGATAAAACATTAGCAGGGTTAGAGCAAATTCAGTAGTTTAAAGTAAGGGAAGATATAATGAGAATGGGGATAAAAGAAAATATATGGAGTAATTGGGATATGGGTAACTAAAAGGAACCATGATAGGGGAGAAGAGAAGTTGATGGTTATTTTGTGGTTATATTGATTTGAATGTGAAAATCTGTAATGGAAAATAGAAATATCAAAACCTGAACAAAAGCCATCCGAGGAATGCTTTCTGATGTCCTCTTACCATTTAGCGGAGCACAAGGTTTTGTGTCTTGCTGTACATCTGCAGTCTCTTTTCCATTCAAAGAATCCTTTGGTGAGATCTCAGAGTCAGATGGTTTGGGCAGGGAATTGAGAGAGTGCACTTGAAGGACGACAGAGGTACGGGACAAGTCCACAGATGGCCTTTCACCACCACTTTCCTTGCTCTTCTCATTTGGTGTCTTCGTTGCCACCTCCTCTAGCAAAGGGTCTGTGGCATGTCGGCTTTGGCCTTTCTGTTCCTTTCTCTCCCCACCAGCTTTTGGCATTTGTTCTTCTACAGAACAGTAACAATTTCTTTACTAAATTCAGATTGTAAATTATTTGCAGGAATAATAGATTAAAAAACTTTTTGAAGAGAATTATCAACGACGATCAAGCAGGCTTCTTTCCATGGAGGCAAATGTATAATAACACAAGAATGGTGATTAATATATTAGGAATATTTGGATATGAGGCTTGATTTAAAAAAGCTGCACTGCTGCTGGTGGATGCCGAAAAGGCTTTTGATAATGTGTCTTGGAGATTTATGGAGAAAAATATTGATGTAATGGAATTAGGAGAGAAAATGGGATACGACATAAAAGCGATATATAAAAATCAAAAAGTCAAATTGATAATAAATAATGATTTATCAGAAATGTTTAATATTTCTAAAAGCACCAGACAAGGCTGCCCGGCCCGCTATCCCCACTTTTGTTTATAACTACATTGGAAACATTATTCAAGGTAATAAGGGAAGAACCAAGAATAAAAGGGATCAAATTGGGGAATAGATCTTACAAATTAAAAGCATTTGCAGATGACTTCATCATTATGACAGAAAACCCAACAGAAAGTATAACAGAAGCAATAGCAAAAATGAATTAATTTGGACAGGTTTCGGGTTTCAAATTCAATAAAGATAAAACAAAATTATTAGTGAAAAATATGAACGAACAAGAAAAATTAGAGCTAGTAAATAAGACAGGGCTAATGATAACAAAGAAAGTTAAATACATAGGAATCTGGATCACAGTAAAAAAACATAAATTTATAAAATGATAACTATGCCAAAACATGGAAAGAAAAAATAAAAGACCTGGAAATTTGGAATAGGTTAAATTTGTCACTCTGGGGAAGGATAGCTAGGTTCGGCTGGTACAGTTATCTGGGATATAATAAAATTAAAATCCACAAAGGATTCCTCAATCACATAATAAGGAAATCTCTATTTACTGTATGGGAAAGAAACAAAAAATTATTAGAACCCCAAACCCCTTGGTGGTTGTCACCAATAGAAGCAATAGCAGTAAAAAAGAAAAATATGGACATTAATAGGCTAACATATAAAGAAAATTTAGAAGAAGAAAATAACCGATTAAAAAATAAAAATATATGAAGAATTAAAGCAGGCAGGTGTGAACTGGCTAGAATATTACCAGTTAAATGAAAATTTTAAATCAGACAAAAAATAAATGGATTTGACACAAAGATATCAGATTTAGAAAAAGAACTTTTATTAAATAATAAAAAGATATTATAAAAAACATACAGATTATTACTGGACTGAAACCTTAAAGACGAGGAGGTGAAGGAAGTGATGGTGAAGTGGGCACAAGATTTTGGTTATCCAATTGAGATGGAAACATGGGGGAAATTCTGGAAAAAAAGACTTAAAATTCACTGCGTGCTATCTGATAAAAGAAAACTTTATGAAAATGATTTACAGATGGTACCTGACCCCATCCAAATTAGCAAAAATATATAAAAATAACAACAATATGTGTTGGAGATGTAAACAAAACGAAAGAACTTTATCCATATGTGGTGGACATGTCCCTAAATCAAAAAAAAAAGGGACATTATCTATGAGGAACTTAAAAGAATGCTAAAACACACATTTTTAAAGAAACCTGAAGCTTTCCTAGTAGGCATTCTAACGATAAGCATCCCAAACAAAAACAAAAGTGTGTTTCTTTATGCGACAACAGCGGCTAGAATGCTAATAGCAAAATACTGGAAAAGTGATTTAATACCTACAAAAGACGAGTGGCAATTAAAGTTGTGCAAGTATCTCGAACTAGCCAAAATGACAGAACTAATAAGAGATCACACAGGCAATAAGGTAAAAAAAGGAATGGGATTGCTTAAAAAACTACCTGATAAAATACAGTTCCAAAAATACTTGGTTGTGCTTAGATTAATTTCACAGATACATTGGAAAAAACCGATTTAAATAAATCAATACAGAATACTTGTTATTTAAGAAAAGTGTCGAAGCCGCAAAGAGATTGAGGGACATCAACCAACATTCCGGAACAGAAAGAGACAGTAAAGAAAGAAAAGAAGGATTACAAATGTAATTTCTTTCTGGGAACCTGGTGTGTAGAATATTTAAATTACTGTTTGTATCCTTTGAACAATTTTGTGTATTTGATTAATTCTCCCCCCCCCTTTTTTATTATTCATCATTATTCATTTTTCTCGTTTTTCTTTTTTTCTTTATCTTTTTCTTTTCTTTTTATATTTTTACTTTCTTTTATACTTTTCCTTTTTAGTTTTGAATATTTGGATGTAATGTTTCCTTCATGCTTTCTTTGTAAATTTTTTAAATGCACTAAAGATTTTTTTTTTTTAAGTAACAAAACACACAGAGAGACAGGCAGGCAGGCAGGCAGGCAGGCAGGCAGGCAGACAGACAGACAGACAGACAGAGAAGGTTTTATGTCATAGAGTGAGATTTTCCCAGGGTGGGGGGCCACACAATCTGCGACTGACCAAGCCAAATACAGCCCAAGCAGCTCTATTTGATAGCCCATCAAAGACCAGTGGTGCCATCTAAGGGGCCGCAAGGCCCCCCTCCAAAATTTTCAAGAGGGGGCCTCCCCCCCCCTTAAAATTTCACAGCGACCATGTACATGCCATGTGTGCTCACTCACACATGTCACTTGTCCATGCACTTGTCCATACTCACGTCACTTGTCCATGCACACAGCCTGCTTGCATCACATGCTCAAGGTGCAAGATGGACACACGACATGTCAGCACGTTGCGTGCATGCGTGTCATCAGCCCATCATGCACCGTGTGTCACATGTCCCTCGGCGCCGGCCCCCTCAATCATGGGAACAAGCTGGCGCGCATGTCAAAGACCTATTAATGCTTCTCTTCCTGCTTAGGATGGCAAAAACATGGGGCAGGGTTTGTCAAAACTTGGCAGGCCTCAATATGTGGCTAGTAGGCTGCGTTTTGCTTGGTAGGTCGCAAGAGTTTTGTTCAGTTTCAAGGGATCTGACCTAATTTGTAGTTTCCAGACTGATTGGGATACATCTTACAATTGGATTAAACTGTTTTCCAAATTTTGCAATTCAGTTCAAGCTGATCCCCGATGTTTCTCGGAATACCAGTTGCTACTGGAGGCGGGGACAAAAACAGTAGGGAAGGGAGATCGCCTTCACATTCTGCTCATGGGCTTCCCATAAACATAGAATTGTAGAGGTTGAAGAGACCACAAGGACCATCTAGTTCAAACCCTTGCAATGCAAGAATCTTTCGCCCAGCGTGGGGCATGGACCCACAACTTTGAGATTAAAAATCTCATGCTCTACCAAAGTTATAGCAGGCAGAACACAGCACTGGACGGACCTTTTTGGTCTGTTCCAGCAACATGCCTCCGCTTACATTCTTTCATTCACGCTTTATCCTTTTGAAAGCAAGCAACCTTTTCACTTGGACTTTGCTAACTGCACAATGTCAGTCAAAAGTAAACTTCAGATTCTCATCTCTTATATGCAATGGTCTATCAAGACACTTATGGAAAGGACAGCACTGTGAGAGATGGTGTGGAAATCTGCCACCTAGTGGTGTGAATGCTGCAAGTGCAGCAGTGATGCCCATCAAGGGAAGAGCAGGTTGTCTACAACTTTAGGACGAAAAATACGCACAGATACACATGCACAAAAAAGGTGATCACCGTATCTTTGTCTTTCTCGCATGCACACGCCCATTTGTGTGCTCACAGTGTTTTAAATGTGTAGTAATTTTGCAAGGAAACTGTCTTTGAGCGCAGAGGAACGCAGATACTCTGCTGCTCACGAGTGAATGAGCCAATGGGGTGGAAATGGAACTCTGACAAATGGAAAACGTACCTTTTTCTGCTAACTCTTTCCACCTGTCTTTGTTCTCGTGTATGATCTGAAACAGGCAGTCTTTAAAGCTTCTTAAGTCCACAGTGGTCAAAGAGGTTTCTGAGAGAGTCCCGCCAATACATCCGATGCTTTTAACATTTATCCTTCTGTGTACCTCCATGGTGGATCCTTCAGCGATGTCACTAGAAGAGGGGGTGGATTAAAGAACTAGATTAAAGGCAGAGCAAGACACTTGGGGGGCACAGACAAGTAGACAGGACAGTACTACATTGTAGCCTGAAACTCAGCCTGGGGTTCTCCAGATGCTTTTGACTACAGCTTGCATCAATTCTGGATGGCGTTGAGGTCAACAATCTAAAGGATGCCAGGCTGTTAAAGGCTCCCATAACTGATGCAGGAATATCCCCTACACCAGGCATAGGCAACCTTGGCTCTCCAGATGTTTTGGAACTACAACTCCCATGATCCCTGACCACTGGCCCTGTTAGCTAGGGATCATGGGAGTTGTAGTTCCAAAACATCTGGAGAGCCAAGGTTGACTATGCCTGCCCTACACGGAAGAGGGTGGGAAGGGCAACGAGGCATGGGCATTAGGGTGGTTCATAAAAACTTTTTTTTAAAAAAAATATGCCTGCTCCAACGGTCTTCTCTTACCACACTAGGGATTATATAGCTATATTTGAAATTTCATGCATATCAGTTAATATCTTCACCCTGCTCCACTGAATTGAAATTTCAGCCTTCACGACATAGGGAAAAGGCCAAGTAAACAGCTATTTTCATGGAGGAGGGTCAAGATATTAACTGATATGCATGAAATTTCAGATACAGCTGTATAGTAATCCCTTTGGAGCAGGCATTTTTTTTAAAAAAAAAAGTTTTTTATGAACCGCCCTAATGGGCATAACCAGGATTTTTTTGGGGGGGGGAGTGGGGAGGACACTCATCTGTCATCCCCCTCCGTCTGGCTCTGCCTAGCAGATTCGGAATGAAATGTCTCAACAACAGTTGTTTTAAATTCCTTTCCTTTGACCCCAAGTGCTCAGAGAAATCCGTCAAAATCTTTCTACAATTTCTACTTTTATAGTTAAGTATTTTTATTTGTTTACTTGGTTTAGGAGATGGCAGCTGCCCCCTGTTCCTCTCCAAGCTATGCCCAAGTGCAGAAAGCAGCTCTGTTAGGCTTGTTGTTCTTTGCCACGGCGATACAATCCTATGTATGCCTGCTTAGAAGTCCCATTGAGTCCCACGGAGCTAATTCCCAGGAAACTCGGCATAAGAATGCAGCCTAAACTAAATAAAAGGACACTAGTTGGACTTGGAGAATTAACGGACACTTTTAGACCTCTGTTCCTTGCCAAAAGGGGGTGCTGGTTTATTTATGTTTATATGCCCTACATTATATGACCTCAAATCTTCCTATTTCTACTTTGGATCTTGTGACTGTGAGATGCTGCAAAGCTATTTTGAAACAAAAACGTACAGTATTTTGCTAACATAACAAGCTTAATGGCTAAAAGCTAAATTCATAATTTGCTTTAGGGCAGAGAGGAAAGAGCCTTGAAATTATATGTGCACACCTCCAAGCAAATCATCCCTCCACGAAATTTCCTGAATAATTTTTTGAGCATCAGCTCCTTCAAATATAATGATTTGTATTCTACGTCTTTGCCTTACATATACGCAGTCGTTTCCTGAACAGGATTTATATGCTGTCATGTAGCACAGCTGCAACTCTTGCCACTAGATGGCAATGTTATATTAGAGTAATTTCGATTTTCAATAATGATATAAATTAAAGGGGGGGGGACTTCTCAAACCTTAGTGCTGTCGTGAAGGAAGGACTTGCAGATTTTGACGCTTCCTCTATAAGAGGATAAACTATTTTTTCCATGGAGTCAGTAAGAAGAGCAAATGTTGGCTTTACTATGAAATCTATGAAACCTGCAGGGCGATTTGGGAGTGGGGTGTGGAGAGAAAGAGAAAGACGGAAGAAAACATTGAGTGCCTGTCCATTCTTTGTACAGTTAGTAAGTAAATGCTAATAGAGCTTTGCTGAAGGCAAATTTAAGAGTTTTAATAAACAGCTTAATTAAAAATAAAATCCAGTAAGTGTACATAAAACAGTAAAATAATTACCATCAACACAGAGATAAAATAAACATAATCTATATACAAGATTTTACTTTCTTGGGCTCCTTGATCACTGCAGATGATGACAGCAGTCACAAAATTAAAAGACGCCTGCTTCTTGGGAGAAAAGCAATGACAAACCTAGACAGCATCTTAAAAAGCAGATAGGTAGCCGTGTTGGTCTGGATCGAAGTAAAATAAAAAAATTCCTTCAGTAGCACCTTAAAGACCAACTAAATTTTTATTTTGGTATGAGCTTTCGTGTGCATGCACACGAAAATCTGAAGAAGTGTGCATGCACACGAAAGCTCATACCAAAATAAAAATTTAGTTGGTCTTTAAGGTGCTACTGAAGGAATTTTTTTATTTAAAAAGCAGAGACATCACATTGCCAACAAAGGTTCGTATAATTAAAGCTATGGTTTTCCCAGTAGTGATGTATGGAAGTAAGAGCTGGATCATAAAGAAGGCTGATCGCCGAAGAATTGAGGCTTTTGAATTATGGTGCTGGAGGAGACTCTTGAGAGTCCCATGGGCTGCAAGAAGATCAAACCTTTCCATTCTGAAGGAAATCAGCCCTGAGTGCTCACTGGAAGGACAGATCCTGAAGCTGAGGCTCCAATACTTTGGCCACCTCATGAGAAGAGAAGACTCCCTGGAAAAGACCCTGATGTTGGGAAAGATTGAGGGCACAAGGAGAAGGGGACGACAGAGGATGAGATGGTTGGGCAGTGTTCTCCAAGCTACGAACATGAGTCTGACCAAACTGCAGGAGGCAGTGGAAGACAGGAGTGCCTGGCATTCTATGGTCCATGGGGTCACAAAGAGTCGGAAACGACTAAACGACTAAACAACAACATATACAAGAATGCATGACTTAATTATGTGACCCGATAGACTTGCTGGAATAAAGGCTTCAGCAAGTGCCTACAATTAAGTGTGCTAGCCTAACATATGTGCTGCCACACAAAAAGATCAGTTTCTCACAAATGCACAATAGACATTATGTGGCATTTGGTAACAGTGCAAGCTCTGCACATGAAAGCATCTGTGCTGTGTGTGAGTGTTCAAAACACTTGTATTTTGGGCTTAATCCTTACAACAACGACAAGGCAGCATCAGTTGTATTCCCACGCCCTCCTTATTTCATAAGGCGAGGCTGAGGTATGGTGGCTTGCTGAAGACTACGTGGTTAACCCATGACAGAGGTGAGATTCGGTCTGCGGTTCTCTGCCTGCACTTACCTAGGAGAAACTCTCACTGAAAGCAACAGGATTTACTTCTGAACATGCATACATTGGATTGCACAGTCAAGCTACACACTTTGTAAAATGTCCCTTGGCCCTGATAGGCTTAGACACGATGTTCCACCACTGGCTCTCTGTACAGATATATATTTATAGCAACTACATAAACAATATGAGGTCCATATGGGTAAGGGACAGGTGTGCAATAAAATAAATGTTGCAAAGCTATCACATCCTGAATCTAATGCATTAAAGTTGCAAGACCAAAGGAGTACACACACACACATGTCCTATGTTGTCCACAAGGTGAAGGCAAGGATAAAAAAGGTTGACATTTAATATTTACAGCTTTCAATTCTATAGTCAAGCCAGTATTCTATAACCATAGCTGCCAAGTTATCCCTTTTTTAAGGGATTTCCCCTTATGCTGAATAGGCTTCCTCGCGAGAAAAGGGAAAACTTGGCAGCTATGTCTATAACCCTCTCTTTTAAGGTACCCTTAAGATGGAATCCTAATCTCATTTTCCTAGGAGAAATCCTCATTGAATTCAATAGGACTTACTTCTGAGTAGACATGATTAGACTTGTGCAGAGAGTTGTTGGAATAAAAAGGAAATACTCCCATGGTCCGATTGTTGAGCAAAAAGGATCACTATTTATTTTATTTACCTCCTACCCTTACGTCCAGAAACTCAGGCTGGGTTTATGCAGCAAAATCCTGCATTTACTGAGAAGTGCCACTGAGTTTCACGGCACTAAAACCCAAATAAGTGTTTATTGGAGTGCAGCAAGATTAGCCTTCTTCTTTCTGTTTCCTTTAAAAATTGGGTTACATCCAATTAATGGCCATGGTCCAGTGTTTTTGATGGGCCTACTCTGACTGGAACTCAGTTGAGTATAGGTGATATGTGTCACAGTGGCCGGATGGGACTACTTCAGAGTAACGACTCTACACCGCTCTGCATTTTATCTTTTTATTGGTGCTGCGTATTTACAGTGCTAAAAGTAGAGCTATTTACAGAGACACATCTTTTCAGCTTTAATCAGAACCTCCGAATGGCGTTTGGCGCGTCTTGCGCCAGCATAACAACTTGGGGAGCCCCATCCTCTTCCCCCGACGCTTTCTGCGAAGTTCCGGAGTTGGGGGGATGGGTCTGCCCCCCTTTTTTCCTCCTTCCTGTCCCACCTGGGACGCTGGCTCTTCTACCCTGCCAGAGCCTTGGACCCCACTTCCTGTTTCCCCACTTGAGCTGGAGCTTTCCCTGCTCTCAGTCGTGCTCTGGGCTGGGCTGGAACTCAGGAGGGGAGGGGCTTCGCGATACCCCTTGCCCCTCACAATATGTATTCAGTGGTCTGTGTTTGCCTGAGCTTGAGTCTTGACTAAGGATTCTGAGCCCCTGTGTTCTGATTCGATACATGATATCCAATCACAGAACATTTCAGGATTTGGGCCTCTCTGCCATTGGCCCTTAAACTCTGAGTCATGATTCACAGCTTGGAAGTTTAGACAGCCAATCATGTTGGGAGTGGGAGTGGCCCAGGGCTTCAGAAATGTATATAAGCAGTTGCTTTGCCCCTGTTGTCCAGTTCTGTTAGTTCAATACAGGTTCTTGCTGTTATCACTGTGTCTTGTTTCATGGGAACCCACCTATACTTCAATAACCTATTGCATTTATGCTACATGAATTGTTTCCACACTTTTGTATATTGCCCTGGAATCTTCTGATGAAGGACAGTTAAGAAATATTTCAAATAAATACATAAAGATCAACGACAACACTACCTTCTAAGAGGAAGGTGTGCCTGGAGCCACTGGCCCAAAATCACAAAGCGAACTTTGCCATAGGGGTGTGGGTGGGAATATGAACCTGAAGTTTCCTTGCCCACGCCTTGAGCCAGATCATCATCCTGTCTCTTGACATGGAGCCCTCCTTTGATCTAGCACAGGAAATCCATGCATGAAAAAAAAAAAAACCTGTACACCCTTCTGAGCACAGTCTTGTGCGAGCCAAGATGGAGCTCAGAAACATCTCATCTCTTTGACAGAAGAAGCCCTTGCATGCTGCAACTTTTACACTTCCTCCTACAAGGGATCGATCTTGGAGCAGGGTCTTTGAGTCTAAGTTGATATTCCAAATTACTGTTTATTATTCTGTGCGAGTATTATTTCACAATGCGTTAGCAGCGTTCTGTCAAATCAGTGAATGGAACAAGCAATATCCCTGGGAGACAAAACTCAACCCACAGCTCTGAGATGTCAGTATCGAACAATGTCTTCTTGAAAAATGCTTGTCGAGGCAAGAAATTACATAGAGAACAAAGCATTATCCCCCGCTGAGAACTGAACAGGTAAAAAGAGAGAGAGAGAAACACCGATACGACATGGAACAGCAACGGATTTCACATCGTCTCAACATGCTAAATAAATGCTCTGGGCATAAAGGAGAGCAGTACCCTATTACCTTATTGAAAACGGGCATTCTCACACTTAGAAACGACAGCAATGCGTGGAATGTTGTGGAATTGAATCTGAAAATCTGCATTGCCCATATCTTGCGTTAGCTAAGAACATTGGCTGATTTGAAGACCCTCAAGAGCAGAAGTGGCCCTCTGGGTGTTGATGGATCCAACGCCTATCATCCATACCTATCGGCCGTGCAGGATCGAGGGCTTTGAGCTTCCAACATTTGGAAGGCCACTAGTTCCCCATCCCTGCTACAGCAAAGTATCCATCTAGGTGTGTGTGCAGGGAGACTCGTCTAGCATCATCACAGCTGGCTGCCATGTACATGTGGCTCAGAGTCACAGCCAGTTCCTGTGATGCTTGTGCCTACCACTCACAACAAACCAGCTACAACAAGCAAGGTGAGGCCAGGAAAGTGAGCTAGGACGAGACTGCAGCTCCTCCTTCTGCAAATGTAAAAGGTGCAAGCTGAATCCCCCTTTTTACCCGTACCTGTGCAATGGCACCCAGGCTGGAGACATGTTGGCTGTTGGCCTGCTGGGATTCCCCCAGCACCAGCTGCACTATAGCTGTTTGGTGCTGGGAGTGGGAAATCTATCTTCACTGTAGGTGGTGATGCTTCTTCCCCAGACAATGTTCCCGCAGCAATTCATTTGCTCGTTTATTACAAGTTTACCTCTTCCTTCCAATGGAGCCCAGGATGGCAAACGACATATGCTAGGGCATCTTGCAATCTTAGAAACAACTCCGATGCAGATGCAGACTGGGAAACAGCTCAACTCAAAAGGCTTGCTGAAGTAGGCAATCGGAAGGCAAGAGACACTGTGTGCCTAACATTCAACATACATATTCTCTCTTCCCTGAAATAAACATTTATATTCCACCTTTTGTCATGGGACACAAGGCTGCATATGTAGCAATCTGTATGTGGTTTCCCATCCAAAACCTGACCAGAGGCAAACCTGCTTAGTTTCAGCCATCTTCCTATATCATGGGCCTGTACACACACACACACACACACACACACACACACACACACACACACACACTATTTCTTCATATGCTGCCAATGCACTATGCATTTAAAGCACATGACTTTCCCCAAAGAATCCTGGGAATTGTGGCCCTGTGAGGGATGAACTGCATTTCCCAGGATTCCTCGGGGGAAGTCATGTGCTTTAAATGCACGGTGTTCACGTAGCCATAGTCTCATTCCCATCCTGCAGCAACAATCCACCCCCAAACCTCTGCCTTTCCTCAGAGTGCTGGATTCTTGAAAGGATCCTCTTCTCTCCTTCCAGATGTTATGAGAGTCCTCTTCCATAAGTGCATAATGAACTCACGGTAGCAGGAGGAAGCAGATGCTAGTGACTTTGCCAGCCTTAGAATGCTGGCTGTTCCAATTCTGCAATGGTCACAACACTCTTTCTTTCCGTTACGAGATCATTTCTCCAAAGTGAAAGATTAAAAAAGCCAAGCATTACCTATTTGGGACTGTGCCACCATGGTGGATTTGCGGTCACAGAGAGGAGAAAACGGTAGCCCCAGTTGTGCCTCTTTGTCTCCCTGAAGGGTTAAAAAAAGGTGACACATTGAAATGTGTAAGTTTACAGGTACTAATGAAAGCAAGACTAAGAATTTACGGAGTACATCTGAACACAAGCCCAACTATTTAACTAAACCAAGGGGTGTTCCTTTCACATCCAATTTCTGCATCTAATGCAGAGGTCAGCAAACTTTTTCAGTAGGGGGCCAGTCCACTGTCCCTCAGACCTTGGGGGGGGGGGCTGGACTATATTTTGAAAAAAAATATGAACTAATTCCTATGCCCCACAAATAACCCAGAGATGCATTTTAAATAAAAGAACACATTCCACTCATGTAAAAAAACGCTGATTCCCAGACTGTCCACGGGCTGGATTTAGAAGGTGATTGGGCCGGATCTGGCCCCCGGGCCTTAGTTTGCCTATCCATGATCTAATGTGTGGCTTTAAAAAAAGAAAAATACTGTATATTAAACATGTAGTTATGATGAATGAGGATAGAGAAAATGGCTGCCTCCAGATGGAGGGTTTTTAGCACTGTCTGCTTATTTCTCTCTCCCGATGAGCTACAAACATTTCCATGCATACTCAGAGACACCCACAGCATCTCCCACCTAGAGATGGGAAATCTCAGTATCTTTCCATTTCCTATTTTTCAAATCATATGTTCAGCTCTCTACATTTCCATGTCAGTTTTGTTACTCTTCATTTATTTTTAAAAGTTCTCAGGAAAATTCTGGTTTTTGTCCAAATCTCTGCTAATACGTGCATTTCTGTACACAATTTTGCCTGATACGCATTTTGCAAACGGTTTCCCCTAACAGAATCCAGCTTTGTGTCTGGTTTTCACCATTGTACACATGCTTTCCCATAACAGATGTGTGTGTTTTTGTAAGCACAACTTGGCTGGAGAGCTAATTTGCAAAATTCAGATAAGTGCAAATTTCAAAGGATAGTTGGGCTCTCGTTCTCCTATTGCTTCCAGGTTTGAACATTCACCTTGAAATGTGAACTGAAACGGATTCTTCCTCCACCCTTTCTTACAAGCAGTAAGTAGAAATAACCAGGAATATTACAACCAAATCTAATACAGTCATAAAGGTAAAGGGGCCCCTGACCATCAGGTCCAGTCGTGTCCGACTCTGGGGTTGCGGCGCTCATCTCGCTCTATTGGTTGAGGGAGCCGGCGTTTGTCCGCAGACAGCTTCCAGGTCATGTGGCCAGCATGACAAAGCTGCTACAGGCGAACCAGAGCAGCGCACGGAAACGCCGTTTACCTTCCCGCCGGAGCGGTCCCTATTTATCTACTTGCACTTTGATGTGCTTTCGAACTGCTAGGTGGGCAGGAGCTGGGACCGAGCAACAGGAGCTCACCCCATTGCAGGGATTCGAACTGCCGACCTTCTGATCAGCAAGCCCTAGACTCTGTGGTTTAACCCACAGCGCCACCTGGGTCCCAGTCATACCTCGGTTTAAGTACGCTTTGGTTTGAGTACTTTCAGTTTAAGTACTCCGCGGACCCATCTGGAACGGATTAATCCACTTTCCATTACCTTCAATGGGAAAGTTTGCTTCAGGTTAAGTATGCTTCAGGTTAAGTACGGACTTCCAGAACCAATTACACTCATACTTCGGGTTAAGTACGCTTCAGGTTGAGTACTCTGTGGACCGTCTGGAAGGGATTAATCCACTTTCCATTACTTTCAATGGGAAAGTTCGCTTCAGGTTAAGTACGCTTCAGGTTAAGTACTCCGTGGACCGTCTGGAATGGATTAATCCACTTTCCATTACTTTCAATGGGAAAGTTCGCTTCAGGTTAAGTACGCTTCGGGTTAACTACAGACTTCAGGAACCAATTGTGTACTTAAACCAAGGTACCACTGTAACACGTATAAGGGATCTTTATGAACAGGACAAGGGAGAGGGATATTACCTGTCGAAAAAATTCTTCCATCAGTGCCATCGTCCACCGGTAATGCAGCTTCCAGGTTTTTGATGGATGGCTGATGTCGGCGGCATGTAGGATCAGGGACATGGCTTTGGCTTTGTCTATCCTGCCCATTCAAAGATTTTCTCACATTATCTTACAGCAACAGCGAGTCTCCCCCTCCCTCCCATTCACACAGGAACTGCATGTTAACACACAGCACTGGAGAGAGAAGTGGGGCACTTACCCCTCGGTCTGCTGCAGACTGTGCCTCATTGTTTTGAGCTGCTGGAAATGGCCTGACATGTCAGTTGATAAGACCATCTCGATGACGAGGGTGCGCAGCTCCCTGCAGACAGTCACCATTACTAAATTACAGCCGTATTTATTCTCTAATGAGACGTTTTGCTCGCAAAGTGATGGTTAATTTATCTCTTGGGATGAGAATGAGCATTATATATATACAACTCAGAAAAGCACTTCAAATTATTATTATCTGGAAACCTCCAGCCTCCTGAGAGTTGATGGGAGTTGGGTACTTAAAAAATGCTTGCTATTACCTGCTATTACTTTATCGGTCCTGCTGTTTTGTCATCCCTCATTTCAGAATCATGAACTGTAATTACGTTCTAGGTGGGGTGCTTTGCCTGATTTCCACATAACTGCAATCAGCAGAATGAGGAGAAGGTTAAGACTTTACCACCAGCACCAAACTTTCTCTTGGCAACTCAGAAGGGGAAGAGAAACCAACGAGATCTCAGGAGGATTCCCTTAAAGAAGGAGGTTCACCAGGAGGGTTTTTTCTAAGGAGTAAACAAAAATGGGTAAAGGACCCCTGGAAGGTTAAGTCCAGTCAAAGGTGACTATGGGGTTGTGGTGCTCATCTCGCTTATCAGGCCTAGGAAGCTGGCGTTTGTCCACTCTCAATCCAATAGACTCGCGAATACCGGTGCCCAAAGTCGGGGGGGGGGAGAAAGAAGTGGGGTTGTTTTTGAAGAAAATGGGATGGTTTGAAAGTGGCTGAAAAACACCTGAAAAACAGTGGCCTGTCTTTCTCATCTCTGCATTCATGGGACTCTGTTCCAAATGAGATCAGCTCCAAATGTTTTTTGCCCAGTTAGTGCCATCTCCTTTATTTATTTATTTATTTATTTATTTATTTATTTATTTATTTATTTATTTATTTATTGGGGGGGTATTTCTAATTCTGTTCTTATATATTGTTCTTTTTTAAAAAATAAAATGCATTAAGTCCCCAATTCTCATTGCAGGTTTTACTTAATGGAATTTTGCACTCAGCCACTGGTGCTGGCTCTTTGTTCAGTTTCTGCCTTGTTTGCTTTTGACAATCATCTTTCTCCTATACCAGGGGTCAGCAAACTTTTTCAGCAAGGGACCACTCCACTGTCCCTCAGACCTTGTGGGGGACTGGACTATATTTTGAAAAAAAAAATATGAACGAATTCCTATGCCCCACAAATAACCCAGAGATGCATTTTAAATAAAAGGACACATTCTACTCATGTAAAAACATGCTGATTCCCAGACCGTCCGTGGGCCGGACTTAGAAGGCTATTGGGCCACATCCGGCCCCCGGGCCTTAGTTTGGAGACCCTGTCCTAGAGTAACTATGATAATAGAATGAATAAAAAGACTACGTACTCTCTCTTATTTGGGTTCCTCCATAAATTAATTAATTTTAACTCCTAACTGCTTTATAATGGTGCTCTCACACTATGTTGTTTATCCATTAAGAGATCTACAATCCCATTAAAATCTCTACCCATTACAATTCCATGGACTGGGCCCATCTTCACTTTCCTAAAAATGAGCTTTTGTTTTGCTTTTAAAGTACTTCGGATTTGATTAGGAGCACATATATTTGGCAAGCGGATTTTCCAAATACATGCCTGTTCTCTAAGCATTATAAACCACTCTTTCCCACATATTATTTGTTGCAACATATTAAATTGTAGTCAAGGTTTAATCTAAGTTGCCTCCACTTTGGTCTTAGACTCTATACAGGACATATGTAATGTACCTAATTTTAGACTCTTTTGATAGCTTAAATGCTGTTGTTGTTTTTTAAGTGGGTCTCCTGCAAGAAATAAACAAATCTGATTCCTCCAGGGACTGAGATGCCCGCCACATTTCCTAGGTAAGCAGCTCTTGATGTTCTCCTTCCTTAGTACTCTGGCTGAGCTAGGTTAGTTGGTTTCATCCCTTTGTCATTCTACATGGTTGGTGGGACCCAATATCAGCTACGTGGGGCTGAGGAATGGTGTTGGTTGTGGGCCGGCCATCTCTCCATCCCACACAAGTATCCCAGGCAGGCGAGCTTCCTCCAAATGATAAATATCACCTGGGCTACGTTTCTAACAATACTGGGAAAGGGTAAGCTGGCCCACCCATCATCTAAGTAATGTTTCTGTTGAAGGGACAACTCTGGAATGGGCAAAATCCACATGACACAGACCACTCACACTGGAGAAAGTTTTGACTGGCA
Organism: Zootoca vivipara; assembly: GCF_963506605.1. NCBI lineage: Eukaryota > Metazoa > Chordata > Lepidosauria > Squamata > Lacertidae > Zootoca > Zootoca vivipara. Next base: position 112,401,865 of record NC_083276.1, on the reverse strand, counting down.
ACATGGTAGCCAGCCAACTGGAAGAGCTTTTGTGGTAGCTGAAATACTAAGAGCCGGGCCTATGACGCGTGTCACTCTCAAGAAACCCAACTGTCTTACCTCCACTCATCTTTGGTTAGGTTCACCAGAATGTTCATTTCTTCTTCTTGCATAATCTTATAAGCAGCACTTACATGGTGGTTTTCAAGAACGGAGCGATCGTTGTACAAAATGGCAACATCTGACCTAGATGTAAAGAGTGGGATATTAAGCTTGAGTTCACTACACCTTGACAGGTTTATCTACCTGTCAGGTGAGTCAGGGGAGCTGCATCCAGCTGAGGCACAAGAAAACACCTTATGGCAGCAGTAAGGAACCTCCAATTCAACATATTGCAGCCCAATCTTTTCACATCAGGGCGTGAAATCCTTTCAAAACCAGAACTATCTCAATTTTATCTTTGCTTTTGAAATCTGAAATGAGAAGGGCTGAGTTTTTATTCAGGTTTTTTTTTTTAAAAAAAGATGGCCCCATAATTTAAGATCAAAATAGAAAAGTAGTTTAAATTTGGAATTACTGGACTGCGTGGTAAAAAGTTATTTTTAGTTATAGCTTACAAGCCTTGGCTTGACACTGTCGCCATGGGAGCAGATATGACACTGGATAAATAAATCAACACACACATTCTAAGTCTGTAAAGTTTATGAACTGAGTAACATGTCTGGCAAGAGTAGTGTCCTAGGACATGCAGCATGATAGGGTGTGGAAAAATGAGTCTTTTTTTGGTTGGGGGGGGTCATAGCAATTTGTGGGAGAACGAAGAAGAAAACACCCCTTCATTGTATCATTAAATCATGGGTGGAGAACCTTTGACAGTCTAAGGGTTCTGTTCATTGTCAGGCAAACTTCCAGGGGCCACATGCCAGTGCTGAGCAGGGCCAGAGACAAAAGTGGGAGGAGCAATGGATGCAATTGTTTCACACACGTTCACACGCAGACCTCTCTACCTGCCGAGCTTCAGGGAATCGGCTTCCTCCCTCCTCTGGCAGTAGATAAGCAGAACAAAGGAAATGGGTCTTCTTACCAGTTAGAAACTTTAATGATCACAGTGAGAGCACAAAAAATCCATTTCCGAGGAATGGTGGTGCTCCCAATTAAGGGTTCCACCCACTTCCTGCCTAGTCACCCACGTCACTACCGTGTCTTGTACCCTGAGCTGGTAACCACTGTGCTTTCTGTGCTGCCACCTTATCAGCGCTTCTTGACCTTGGGCTGAGTGGATGAACGCTTTCCAGAGACAGTGAATCTGTTAGCTCTCTCTCTCCCAGTGCTTCTTCTCCTAGCTGTTCCCCATCCAGTATTTCCCAGCTTCTGCTTTCTGAACTATGTCCCTCTGCAAACCACTGTTCAAATCTATACTGCCCTCCTGCTCCTGGGAAGATTCAGGATCCTGATCAGGAGCAGGGGGGGGCTCCCACCATTCTTCCTCAGTGCAGCCCCCTTCAGCACTATCCCTGACACTACCCACCATCCAGGGAAGCAAGAGTTCAAGGACACATTCTAGTCAGACAAAAACACTCAAAGGGAAAGAGTCCTGAGAGGCTTGGTGGGTCAACTTTGGCCCTCAAGCCTGAGGTTCTCAATATGAATACCAAATCACAATGGGTGGAATTCAAAATAGCATCAAAGCAATCATTCCATCCGTGGAAGCAGTTCTATTTGCCAGGTGGAAAGAGCTCCCCTCTCCTCCCACCATGCACTGTTTGGGGCATTATTCAGACCCCCAAGAGCCAATTTGGAGGGGAGCATGTGGGGAGGAGATGGGGAGGGGGTCCCGTTCTGCTAGCAGGACCCATTGCAATCGTTCCTGCTGGCAGGACTGTTCAGATGAATCCTGCTCAACAAGTCTTCGCTGCAACTGTATGAAAAAAAGAATTGCTAGTGAGAAGTGGGACGATTTCTTGGCATCCTTATAAATGACTGACAAGAGCCATAGTGTTATATCAATGCCACATCCGATAACCTAGCTGCACACTGCTGGGTTGAGCCAGCGAGGGGCCCCTTCTAAGCCTCTGGAATCTTGACCAGTGCCCAGACTGGATGATCTCCAGCACCAGAGCACCTGCCAAAATAGAGGGGATATAAATAAACTTTAAAGTGTCAATACCAGCTTCAATCGAGGGCTGGAAACCCTTCACTGGTTACTTTGCTTCTCTTCTGTCCCTTGTGCCTTCTGGAAGCACTGAGATTATTGCACTGATGGAAATTTCTGCATTGTATCATGCGCAATACTGGCTTGGGAGTCTGCCATGAGATCTTGCAGGAAAGCAATGCCTGAAAGCCTGCTCAAAGATTTTCTCCTTCCCAGTTTTAGGTGTTTATTCCTATACCACCAGCTTACCTGGTCTGGATGTGAAAGTTGTTCGTAGTCCCGGTGTGCTCGTAGTCATGGATTGTAGCTGCAAAGATCATTGCTAACACTTCCAGTTCGGTGAGCCAGTGCTAGTCAACAACAACAACAACAACAAAAAAGCCTTCCATCATATGAAGTACAAATAGTTCATCTCTGGCTAAGTTGTCTTGTCTTAGAGAATCTTACTCTTTCTTAATACAGAGCAGGGATGGGGAACTTGATGTCTTCCAGATGTTGCTGGACTACAACTCCCATTGTCAATGACAGAGCCGGCCCACCCATGAGATTGGGTGAGGTGGCTGCCTCAGGCAGCACCACTTAAGGGGCATCGCCCAGCTTTGTCACCCAGCTTTGCAGCTTGTCTTCCTGGCCTCTAGGGGCAGAGAGGAGCTGATAGCAAAGCTCTGTGGAAAACTCACCCTCCACCCAATGAGGGAGACTCTGCTTACAGAGTTGGCACCCCCATCGTGGGGGCATTTTGCCTCAGGTTCTGAGACATCTTGGACCGCCCCAGTCCCTGACCATTGGCTATGCTGGCTGGGACCGAGGGGAGCTGCAGTCGAAGAAGATTTGGAGAGTCACAGGTTCCCCACTTAGCCTGTCTTTGTGCTATCATATTCCCATACGGCAAGAGAGGTTGCAGGAAGTGGTCCATAACCTTTGCACTTATAGATGTTGTCTTAAACCTCAAGCCATATATACCTCAAGACACAATATAGCTTTCCTTGCATCTTGCTCCTCATTCATTTTTGCTACCAGGGTACTCATAAATGGCCAAGGATAAAAGGCTCAGGCTGGCATGCTGTTAGTCTCTGGGCGGAGAGGGAGCTTAACAAAGAAAGGCATGGGCTGTGAGATAGTTGGGTCCCGTCAAAAGCTTTATTTTAGTGACTCCAAAGTCACAGTCAAATGGTAGGTCAAATGCAGACAGTACCTAGAAGCAAGCTGCCTTTGAGCATGCCTAAAGGTGCTCTTTGGATTGTGGCCTCTGGTTTGCCTACCATCCCCCCAAAAAACATATACTATTTGCAGTATGTCTCCCGCCAGTGTTCACTAATAGGCTGCATTATGTCACCCTGTCCCGATCCCCTGGGCTCAGCCCAGCTCATTATTTCTTACCATGATCCCAGTGAGAAGCATGATGCAATGCACAGTGTGGGTGACATCAGCTGCGTGGATTAAGTTGTGGTAAGGGTTTCGGTGTTTGCTGTAGCCAGTTTCCAAAGCTTCTCCAAATGAAATAAGGCTGGGAACAGGGATCTGCAAGAGGCAAGCACAAGCAATAACCACCAGTGTCACCAGCAGATTTGAGGGTGCTAATTCTGACATGCCATCCTTTCATTCTGAGTTCTGGGGGTGGTGCCAGCTAGAAATCAGCCAGCATGTATGCAACCGATACCTACAGATAGGACATTTAGCAACAAACCATAATCCTCCTATGCTGAGACGGACAACCAGTGGCATTGCAGAGCCCATCTTGTGGGATTGCTAAGAACTGAAGCTACTGCGGCTTCACTAAGTCTAGGCAACCAGTTACTCGGGTGGGTGTCACCAGTTTTCTGTCACTGCCAAACTGATGCACTAGTTTCCTGGCCTTCGGTCTCCTGCATTTATTCAGCCCAGCTCCTGCCTAAGATGCTTGCCCTTCTTATGGCCTGACCCCTTGGTTGCCAGCCCACTTCAAGTCATCTCCATACATGCTGCATATTCTTTTTTTGTAATAATAATAATAATAATAAATTTTTATAGCCCACCCTCCCCGGCCAAAACTGGGCTCAGAGCAGCGAATATCAAATATATGGCATATTACCATAAAATCAAGCAATCAATTAAAATACATCCTACATCCTAAAATCAAGTCAGCATCAAAGTAAAATCCAATCAGATGGCAGCCCACAAAGTAGGGATGGGGACCTTAAATGCTCCCATCCCCTAGGTAATTAGTTCCATTATTGAACTGCTCTCATTGTAATATTGTCATGTTTACATTAGGTGGTTTCATAATATTTGTATCTGAGAAAGGAACTCATCCAGCACTGGAGCTCTGGGCACTGATTGGACTCAGTACATTTCCCAGCACAATTCAAAGTGTTGGTGCTGCCCTTTAAAGCCCTAAACGGCCTCAGCCCAGTATATCTGAAGGAGCATCTCCACCCCCATCATTTGGCCTGGACACTGAGGTCCAGGGCCGAGGGCCTTCTGGCAGTTCCCTCACTGTGAGAAGCAAAGTTACAGGGAACCGGTCAGAGGGCCTTCTCGTTAGAATAAATATTCTCCAGTTCTCTGTAAAGAAATCATATGCCTGTTTTCCCTTCTCCAGCGTATGTTTAGGTGTGGGTATATGTGGTAGTTCTTTAAGGGAAAGCCTCTTACCTTGAAACGGTTCAATAGATCATATCTGGTAAATAATTCATACATCATAAATTTCAGGCTGTGTCCCCCACTTGCATCATTTAGGGCAAACACATCAAATGACCATTTATCAACATCCTGTAAGAGAATTTTGGGGAAGGGGGATAATTAAGGATTTGCATATATTCCCCACTGATAGGAGACAGAAAATTCAGGGGAGGGGCAGCAATTAAACTCTGTTTCATTCAAGCAACAAGCACCATTTGAGAATAAGGTATGGAGAATCTATAGACCTGCCCATACCTGTGAAGAAGGTCCTCATCATTGTGCCACTGTTACCTGAAAACTAGTATGCCACAACAACATGCAAGAGGACCTGCTCAGTCCTGGCACCCCATTTATGTAATACTCTCCTTTCCCCGACATGGCCAATGGCACTGAGTTCTTGAGTTTTCAGTGCTCGGTCGTCAATGTGCTCAGATCTGGCTGGATCATTTTCAACATTATTTACGAAGTAATTTGCACTCAATAACCTGTTTCCCTGGCATCCCATAATTGCCAGGGAATCATATTGGCACCAGAGATGTTCTTACCACGTGTAAGCCTTTTGTCTCTTGCAGTCCCCAATTTGAAAACCAAAATGCGCGCGGCAAAAGACTCTTGCTGGAGTGTGCTTCCTCATAATATAGATTTTGGGACTGAAACCTTTCTGCATATAAGCTACCACTTCAGTTAGAAGGAATCTCAGGGTGGGGGTAGCCTTGCTGAAAAAGAACACCTGAAGGAGTGTTTTCACCCCCATCATTCAGCCCAGACACTGAGGCCCAGCTCTGAGGGTCTTCTGGCAGTTCCCTCACTGCAAAAATTTAGGTTAAAGGGAACTACCGTAGGTCGAGGGCCTTCTCGGTAGTGGCGCCCGCCCTGCAGAACACCCTCCCATCAAATGTTAAGGAAATAAACAACTATCTGACTTTTAGAAGACATCTGAAGGCAGCCCTGTTTAGGGACGTTTTTAATGTTTGATGCTTTGTTGTGTTTTTAATATTCTGCTGGGAGCCTCCCAGAGTGGCTGGGGAAACCCAGCCAGATGGGCAGGGGTATGAATAAATTTATTATTATTATTATTATTATTATTATTATTAAAACAATAGCAATGATTACCTTTTTGAACAACACCTCTCAAAACAGATACACCTTACCATTCCAATAATACCTAAATTTCATCACAACTAAGCAGAAGAAGCCATGCAATCACAAACCTTTTGTGAAAGCGGAAAAACATTTCCTTGAGTGTGTATTTAATACTGAAACGCTTAGAAAATGGTTTGCTCAAGAGAGGGGTCAAGCTCAAGCCAGCATGGCCATTGGTCAGTAATGATGGAAACTGACCAGGTGCAACAACACCTGGAGGGCACCAGGTTGGGGCTGGTTGTACCAGTAGCTTGAATATATGGGTGGGATCCAGCTCCTCGAGCCCCATCACAAGGACTTCTGCTTTGAGCAATCGGGCTTCCCAAACAGCACTGCCCAAAGCAACATTTTCTCTTATAGCAAATATAAGAAGTACACATGCAGTTCAAATCACAGTTTATGCTAGTATATTTTTTTGTACAGTGGTACCTCGACTTACGAATAACTCTACTTATGAAAAATTCGACTTACAAATAAAAAAAATGGTGCGCGCTTATGATTTTTTCGATATCCGAAGACCGAATCGGGCCCTTGCCACCGGCGCTGCTGTCCTCCCGCCATCCTCCCGACCTACCGATCCGGCCATAGGGCCGGATTGGGCCCTCGCAGCCGGCGCCAGCAGCCTCCCGCCGGCCTTTAACATGCCTTTTTTTTAGGCCCCGGAACGAATTAATCCATTCCCAATGCATTCCTATGGGAAGCATTGTTTCGACTTACGAATGTTTCTACTTATGAATGTGCATTCGGAACGGATTAAATTCGTAAGTAGAGGTTCCACTGTACATATTACTTGGCTGTAGAAATGCATTGCAAAATTTGGGAAAGTGTGCATTTTGGCATGTGGTTGTTCTGGTACATGTGCATTTAAAGGCAAACTGACCAAATTTGCACTTTCTGAAACTGCTCTCGTAAAGGTAAAGGGACCCCTGACCGTTAGGTCTAGTCGTGACCGACTCTGGGGTTGCGCGCTCATCTCGCGTTATTGGCCAAGGGAGCTGGCGTACAGCTTCCAGGTCATGTGGCCAGCATGACAAAGCTGCTTCTGGCGAACCAGAACAGCACACGGAAACACCGTTTACCTTCCTACTGTAGCAGTACCTATTTATCTACTTGCACTTTGATGTGATTTCGAACTGCTAGGTTGGCAGGAGCTGGGACTGAGCAATGGGAGCTCACCCTGTGGCAGGGATTCGAACCGCCGACCTTCTGATCAGCAAGTCCTAGGCTCTGTGGTTTAACCCACAGCGCTGCCCGCGTCCCCAAAAAATTCTCCCAAATCCCTACTTTGTAGTAAAGTCCACAAACTGATCTCACCTTAAAAGATGACATCACTTCAGCTGGAAAGGCCAAGCCAACCATACTAGCGGTCTTTCGATACATTCTAGAAGAAAAGAAGATTAAATGAAATGGCACCTGAAAACTAATGGTGATGTGTTTATGCTTCGGGAGCAGTTCTGGAAAAGTTCCCCCTTGCAATTTGAAGTTTGAAATCAGATATAAAAAGACCCTTAAAATTATGTGAAAGATGGGAGCCAAGAATGTTTGCTCCCTAAAGCAAGGGAATGCACATGCCAATTTACAATAGAACTCGTTGATATTTATATCTAATCTCTGCATTGTATGCCAATGTCCTTTCAATAGTGCCACATGCTTTTCTGTTTTTGAGATAACACTTTCTTGGCCAAGTGAGGTGAAACAGAATTTTAATGTTCTGTCTTTTTAAAAACAAAAACCTTTTTTTATAACAAAATAATTGGTATGAGCTTTCATGTACATGCACACTTCTTCAGATACCAAAGTTTGAGATTTTTTTTACATGTTCTGCTGTTTTCTTACACTTCAAACCCTGCTGTGGTCTTCACATATGGAAACAACTTTTGAAGACAGATCTGAAATCTTGCTAAGTGCTAAACATTAACATTAAGTTTCTAGTCTATATAAAGAATTTTAATGTTCCATCTTAGCACTTATCAAGATTTCAGAGCTGTCTTCAAATGATCTTTACAAAGAGGACAAAAACAAATGAACCAACCCACCCATGAAGAAAAGAAATGTAAGATGCTACTAGCTTAACAATGGCCTGGCTTGCACATCATGGTAAGCCAAACTATGGCTTATTATGGTTTAGGAACACAAGACAGACCACTGATCAAGTTACAGGTAGGTAGCCGTGTTGGTCTGAGTCGAAGCAAAATAAGAAAATTCCTTCAGTAGCACCTTAAAGACCAACTAAGTTTATATTTTGGTATGAGCTTTCGTGTGCATGCACACTTCTGAAGAAGTGTGTATCTGAAGAAGTGTGCATGCACACGAAAGCTCATACCAAAATATAAACTTAGTTGGTCTTTAAGGTGCTACTGAAGGAATTTTCTTATTTTGCAGACCACTGATCAGTCAAGCTCAGTGTTGTCTCCTGGCAGACTCTCTTAAGGGTTTCTAGGGGAAGACTTTACTAGCTCCCTCAGAGATGCCAAAGATTGAACTAGGGGTCTTTTGTATGCAAGTCAGATGCTCTACCACTGAGCTATGCCACGTCCTCCTTGTTTTTATAAAGCCAGAACTCACCTTTCTACAAAAATCCCTGCTTGTACAGCATGCACAATTGCTCGAAACTTTGGTTTTTCCTCTGGCCTCCTTTTGGTCATCCCCATTTTCCTCGTGAAGGTGGACGCCAACCAATCCCGTACTTCCAGAGGGACCGAATCTGACTGGATATCTGACAGCTCATCCTCTGTATCCAAGAGTCTCCTGTAAATATATATCGGGTGCATGAATCAGTATAAAAGATCTGCCGACTTCAGAATAGGAAGGGGGAAATATGTACCAGGCGCTCAAAGCTCTTCAGGGGTCAGCAAACTTTTTCAGCAGGGGGGCCACTGTCCCTCAGACCTTGTGGGCGGCCGGACTATATTTTTTGGGGGAAAACATGAACGAATTCCTATGCCCCACAAATAACCCAGAGATGCATTTTAAATAAAAAGCACACATTCTACTCATGTAAAAACACCAGGCAGGCCCCACAAATAACCCAGAGATGCATTGTTGATAAAAGGACACATTCTACTCAGGTAAAAAGACGCTGATTCCCGGACCGTCTGCGGGCCAGATTTAGAAGGCAGTTGGGCCGGATCCGGCCCCTGGGCCTTATTTTGCCTACCCATGTCTTAGCTCAACCCAACCCGCAGCAGTTAAATACAGTATTCCATAATTCTGGATTGTGGTGCAGAAAAGAACACAAGCTCTGGTGGATCAGGCCAAAGGCCTACCTACTAGTCCCATATCCTGTTTTCAGACTTGTCAGTCAAATGTTTATGGGAACCCTGCAAGAAAGACACAACAGTGCATCCCCACTTAAGAATGCCTCAAAGGGGCTTAATAGAAGAAAATAAGATCATCATTATGACTTGGCCATCATTAAATGGAAAATATAAGCACTTGACTGATGAAAATCGAAATCTTATCAGCACCATATCCCCAAATATCAAAAACAACTTTATCAGCACCCCAGACCACCCTCAGCCTGATAAATAACAAACATTACAATCCTCGTTGCTAATCTTGCATACTCGTTTTAGGTTTTGAGATGGGTTCCTTTGGTATTCTGTTATACTCGGTTCCATTATAGACTGCTCCAGGAAATGAATAATGAAGTGCGTGTGAAGAGCTGCCCCGACTCTCTTCTCAGCTTGAAGAACTGATTACCTTGCCTTTCTCCAACATTGCTTGCTCTCGAAGGCCCACTTCTGCTTGGGAGAAGAAGTAGCTCAGTAGCACTTCAGCTGGCAAATGGGAAATAATATTTGAAGGACTTCGCTGTTATGATGATGGAATGATCGGCTACAAAATAGGAGGCGGGAGAGGAGGAAATAATCTAAGGCACTGGTCAGAGGATCACAACCAAATTAAGACTACTTCAGTTGTGTTTTTGAGGGCTACTTTTATGAGTATCTTGCCCATATTTTGGGGTGGGGTGGGGTGGGGTGGGACTTTCTACCTGTGATGGAACATACTTCACCAACTTGGTGCCCCAACATTGCCATACTGGCAGGGAGTTAAGAGGGTCATAGTGATCACCCACACCATACATTTAAAGGCCACCCTTTAAGGCACTATTGGGGGGACGACTCCCTCTACCCCCAAGAATCCTAGGAATCACAGTTTGTTAAGGGTGCTGTGGACTGTAGCTCTGTGTGGTGGAAACAGCAGTTCCCAAGATTCTTTGAGTGAAGTCATGTGTTTTAAATGTTTCAATATATGGTGAGGATCTCGCCATAGTCCTAAACATCTGGAGGGCTCCTGGTTGGCAGAGGCTGTAATGGAAATGTCTGAGGATAAATAGGGGGAAGAACTTATTCTAGCTTATTCGTCGACTTCTTTTTCATCCTCTTCTTTTTCTTTTTTCTGTTTGTGATCTTCCTCTTCTCTTTGTAGCAAATTTGGGTCTAATGAGACCTCAGTAGTAATTCAAGTGAAAGGTTAAGAGAAAAATCTAATCCCAAGGTGTTATTCGTTTCCTGGAAATCCAGTTACTTCAAATGCATTCTGTGAGGTGCTGGAAGTGTCTAAAAGACCTCTGCCTTCTCTTCAGCAGACACTGCAGGCAACCCCTCTATTATTGCTAATTATGGCAGGGCCTTGCCCTTGGAGGCAGACTGGTGAAGCAGTTGTCCTCGGGTGGCATGTGGTAAAATGCAAATAGCAATCAACATATCATTAATGTGTTTAATTGTTATGCATCAGTGTACACACAGATGATTAGGGACACAATTCTTCACCAGGCATCAAAACATCTTGGCCCATCTCTGCATATCCTCAACAAGCCACAGCAGTTGACTTAGCTGACTCCAAACCTAGCTGGCTCTTAACTGAATGATTTGTCCATTTCAGTTCTCTCAGTTTCTCCTTTTTCTTATCTTAAATTCTACATTTTCTACATTTCTGCAGCAATTCGGGGGGGGGGACAGGACATCCTCATGAAAATTCTTTAGCATTTCAGGGTCAATTTTCTCCTAATAAACACAATTTTGTATGGATCTACACACCGGGGGTGGGGTGGGGATGACTCTATAAATTAGTCAGAAATTAAATCATTATAACAGAAGGAGAAAAAATTCTATGGAATATCACAAAGATTTTTTTTCTTCTGCTCTCCAGCACCATCTGGTGCTGCATGTTTACAACGAATTCAAAACACTATTTCTTTACTACAGTGGTACCTCTAGTTACGAACTTAATTTGTTCCGGAGGTCCGTTCTTAACCTGAAACTGTTCTTAACCAGAGGCGTGCTTTCGCTAATGGGGCCTCTTGCTGCCACTGCGTCGCTGGCAAACGATTTCCGTTCTCATCCTGGGGCAAAGTTCTCAACTTGAGGTAACTCTTCCAGCTTAGTGGAGTTTGTAACCTGAAACATTTGTAGGAAGCCTGTGGCTTTTGCAGAGCTTGATCGACTACAACACCCATAACCTCAGGCCATTGGGTTGTGCTGGCTTTGGGGCTGATGGGAGCTGGAGTCCTGCAACAAGAGGTCCACAGATTTGCCACCCCCTGCTTTTAGGGGGTTTCAAGATAGGCTTCTCTCATTCTTTACAGGAATGTGTTAAAATACCACACTTTGGGATATACAGGTGCCCAACAGCCCCAGCTCCAGGCCAGCAACATTCTCAGCTCCAGATCTGTGTTCTTCTTGTATGCAGCTGGTCAGAATAACCCTCCCATGCAGCATTAAGATACAAATGTTGGCTACAGCACAGACCCTCCAAGTGTCCCTATTTTCCAGGGACAGTCCTGGATTAACAGATGTCATCCCGGTTTCTGATTTGATACCAGAATATCCCGCTTTCCCTTAGGATGTCCCTATTTTCACCAGAGAAATGTTGGAGCATGTGGTAGGATGTTCCTAATTTCATTGGAGAACTATTGGAGGGTATGGAGTTATGCGACCTCCGAGCCAAGGAGATAAGTTACTATGCAACTATGCAACCTTTAGAAGGAAGTTTTTTTTAAAAAAAATGTATAATGTTTAATAATGTTTAATAATGTTTAATTATAATGTTTAATTATATGTTGGAAGCCGCCCAGAGTGGGTGGGCCAACCCAGTCAGATGGGTGAAGTATATTATTATTATTATTAATATTATTATTAATATTGAATAGGATGTCCCTATTTTCATCAGAGAAATGTTGGAGGGTATGCTGAAGTTTCAAATTTTAAATGTAAAGTTTCCAATCAAAGAAACTTAATTTAAAGTTTGGAATTACTTTGAATCAAATGCATTTCATATCTGCTCCCTTCCCCAACCTTCAGTAACAGGAAAAATACAACCAGGCCTTATTGATTTTTCCACTAAAAGCTATTACTTTCTAGGCAAATGGAAAACACACATATTAAACCCAAAATAGGGTCTGGACTAGCCAATTGTTACCCATTCTTATTTTGCTAGCTGGGGACTCCTGAAAATGTAACTCTTGTGACACAGGCCAGGGATTTACCTAGGCAAGTGCTCCCCAAATGCATCTAAGCGCTAGGCTGGCGGAACTGTGTAAAATGTTTCATTCAAATGTTCTCCTTGAATTTTTGGGAATATTTTAACAGTTCCCATTTGTGGTAATACAGCAGATGCTTTAGAAGAATGAAGAAGCAGAGGAGGGACAGTGGGGACTTTGCAAGCCAGTGTGAATGATCCATTTTGGTATCCAGCTATATTAAAATGATCTAGGGTGCTGCTTAATCAAAGTGCATTCTGAACCACATGATTTGGAAGCAAGTCTTAGAGACGAAAAGTTTCAGAAGTGCAGCGTGAATGATCTACTTTAGTTCAATGTAGGGCCCCTGTTCCAAGCAGAAGATGCATGAATGTGACTTTGCAAAGCCAGTTATTTCATAGGGAATGTTTCTATGAGGTGAGAAATCTGTCGTTTTTCCATGCTCCCTCATTCTTAAATAAATTCAGAAGTATTTTAATATTTCGAAGACATTCACAGGATGTTTCTCGGGGATAATCAGTGAAGCCATTTCATGCACTGGAGTTTCTACCTAGAAATAACTATATTGTGCAGAGTGCTCAACTGGGAGACCCAGGTTTAAATCTCTACTCTGCCATGAAGCTACAACATGCCGCTACATATACTCACAGCAGAAAGAAACTTATTTTCACAAAGGCTTCATTTTTCAACCTGCGGCAGTATCGTAGAGCGTGGCACATAGTACACACAGGCGGCAGCTTGAATCAGTTGGGGTGAGGGGGCCAACCGGTGTTGCCCCCATGCTGATGAAGGAGAAAGGCTGGCCATTGTGACCTCATGTTGACCCTGCCTGCCAGAAGAGTGACAAGATCATGTCCTCTACAGCTGATTCTGCCCACCTAAAGGAGGAGCGGCCCCATGTGCCCCTCCCACAGTTAGTATGGTGGAATGATTAGAATAATGGACCAGGATTTGGGAAACCAAGGATCAAATACTCACTCAGCCATGAGGATCACCTTGGGCCCACCACAGTCTCTCAACCTAGTCTACCTCACAGGGATAAACAGGAAGGGGGAGAGCCCGAGCTTTATATGTCACCTGGAACTCCTCGAGGGAAAGGTAAGATCTAAATGTAACAATATGAATATAAATAACAGTACAGTCATACCTCGGTTTAAGTACACCTCGGTTTGAGTACACTTCAGGTTGAGTACTCCGCGGACCCGCCTGGAACGGATTAATCCACTTTCCATTACTTTCAATGGGAAAGTTCACTTCAGGTTAAGTACGCTTCAGGTTAAGTACGGACTTCCGGAACCAATTACACTCATACTTCAGGTTAAGTACGCTTCAGGTTGAGTAGTTCGCGGACCCGCCTGGAACGGGTTAATCCACTTTCCATTACTTTCAATGGGAAAGTTCGCTTCAGGTTAAGTACGCTTCAGGTTAAGTACGGACTTCCGGAACCAATTGTGTACAGTCATACCTCTGGTTACGTTCACTACAGGTTGCGTACATCACAGGATACGAATGCGCCGAACCCGGAAGTACCAGAACGGGTTACTTCTGGGTTCGGCGATTCGCGCATGTGCAGAAGCGCCAAATGACATCACGTGCATGTGCAGATGTGCCGAATCACACGGCGAGGATGCGCAGATTCGGTCCTTTAGGCTGCAGAACAGATCCCGTTCGCATCCAGAAGTACCACTGTAATAGTAATAGTAATGTTACACATCGCTCCAATCACTGAGTGGTGAGACACTCCAGGGGTTCCAAGCACAGGAACAAAATCCTAGGAGCCGAGGTCCCTTCACCCCCGTAAAATATTTGAGGATGCCAGGCCCCCCCAAAGTTGAGAGGAATTCTCAAATGGTGTTTGTGTGCCATGTCATGTGATCGATTATGCATGCCCCCCCCTCCAATATTTTATTCAAGTTGGCACCCTTGGTTCTAAGTGCTTTTCCAGGATTCAGTTTTCTTTGAGTGAAGGTCAGTTGAAAACTGTGGTGTCTTTAGACAATATGGTTTTATTTACACATATAGCATAGGATGGGAAGGGCGCTTACAACATTAATACCCTGCGAGGTCTTGTTCCTCAATTTGCAACAGCTTTAGATCCAGCACAGACCGTGTCTCTGTCTCCTTCCAGCTTCCAGCTCTCATGCACCATTCTGGCTATCGTTCTCCTACATAGCAGCTAGCAGCTCGATGAAGGAAAGTTGGGGATCTTATTCCCTTTCCTAGAAAGCACCATCACTAATCTCATTCTTTGAGATGCTGATGAGCAGTTAACTGGCCAGCTAAAGCCTTACTTTGACAAAGGGACTAGACTGAAGGTACAGGATGGAAGGTTTAGGAGGGGACTCAGGGTTCCGTCCAGACTGACTCATAACATAACAACAGCAACAGCAACAGCACTGGTGCAAACAGAATAGCTATAGGCTATGACAAAAATTTGACTCGGACAAGAGCACAGAAATCTGTGTATGATGCAGAATGGTTGGATAATGACTTCTGCTCCTTTTCTATTAATTTTCATTTCTCAGCAGCGGTTATAGGAAATCACTGGCAGCTTGTTCCTCTTGTTCTCTTATTTATCAACTCCAAATGTATCATGTTTAGTGTGCGCATATAAACAAGAAAGTCATACAAATCACACATATCACACTTACTATATAACAAGGTTGGCTGGCTGCCTGGAATTATGAAAACACCAGACCTTAAATTTAATAAGGAAATAGGACCAAACACACACTCCATAGCCAAGTGATCCCGAAGACGTTTTGGCAGTCACACTTGGGAGAACATTCCATTCGATACAAAAATGTTTAAAAAGTCAAGACTGTGAAATGTAAAACTTAGGTAAACACGCTGGAAATTGGTCTTACACTAGATACAGTTTCATTGACATGGCTACCCTAAACATTATTTCTAACAGTAAAAATGAGACGCATGAAATTAGCTGTGAAACCATTTCAATAGAAGTCAAGTATGTACAAGGCTTGGGATGAAAAAAGAAAAGCTTTTCTGCATGTGTAGCCATACAAACAGCTAATTAATCACAGATGTACTGAGAGACAAGTTACAACGGCCAGAGTAACTGTACAACATGGAGCACCTTCCATTCCCAAAAAACATCTAATTCTATGGGACTGAGAATAAAGATCACAAAAAGGCACCGTTCAACATGGTTAAGGACATTCTGCATTCTGAAGAATAATTCAAATATTTAGAACTGACCTTCTTTTTAGTGTTCAAAGCAATGCACCTACATTATCTCCAAAATGGATGCTGGCCTAAGGGTTACAATTAGCATCTTATTTTAGTCATGACTTGTGCAGAGGTGATGTAACTCAGAGAAGTCCTTCTCCCAATAGACAGGTGGTAGGCATACCTGCCAAGTCTCTCGTGGAGTAATCCGGGATCGGCGGCCGCACGGCACCGGAAGTTGCGTAGATGCAATTTCCGGTGTTGCTTTGCCCATCTATGGGCACCCAAAATGGCTGATGGCGGCGTCGGAAGTCGCGTCTACGCATGTCCAGAAGTGCGTAGGTGCAACTTCCAGTGCCGGCCATTTTCGGTGCCCATCAATGGGCAAAGCGACACCGGAAGTTGCGTCTACGCACTTCCAGACATGCGTAGACGTGACTTCCAGTGCCGTCCATTTTCTGGTGCCCATAGATGGGCAAAGCGGCACCAGAAAAATGGCCTCCGACAGGAGCCAAAATAAGGGAAATTAACAGGAGAGGAGCTGAAACGGGAAACGGCCGGGAAACTGTAAGGAAAAACGGGGGTTTCCTGGGAAATATGGGGTACTCGGCAGCTATGGTGGTAGGATGAATGGAGAACTAGACAAATATCTCCTATCTCCATTGCCCCAAGTTCTGTAGACCTACCTTGTTTCGTCAATGTATACAGCCTCCAGGACAGATGCGGCATATTCAATATTCTTCTTCAAATCACCCACATTGACGTCACCTTTCTCCAGCTGCTTCACCAAACATCTTAATCTGTAAAAAAACACACAAAAAAACCTCAAAAAACTGGGATTATTCAAGGCAAAACTAGTTGTCCTTTCCAAAACAGTATATTCCTTCAACTTCTAGTTTCTGACAATGAGTGTTTTTCGACTAAGTTTTACACCCATTAAAATTATTGAACTTTAGTGCTCAGTGGTTCAAACATCCAGTGCTATCAAGCAATGCTCCAAGTGCCTCTGCAGTCGTTGATCTGACAGCTCGATACAGGGGAACCACAACAAAGAAGCTTGAACCCAAAGGGAAAAGAAATGTAAGGTCTCCAAATATTTATATGATGTATGGGAAACACACAGGGACAGCAGAGAAGTGGTGTGTGTCAAATCGGAAGCAGGTGGGGGAAAATAATGAACATAGCTTAGGTCCATTTTAATTTCAGTGGGTCTATTGTGAGTAAAACTTAGTTCAATGCCACCTCATATACCAATATCCTAGGATATAAGATTGGAAGGGACCCAAAGGTTCACCTAGTCCAACCCCCTGCAATGCCAGAATATGCAGTTGTCCCATATGGGGAATCGAACCTGCAACCTTGGCATTATCAGCACCATGCTCTAACCAACTGAGCTATCTAGGCTGGTAATTTTACCCAGAATGCAGGCCCCAAGTATACTCCATCGTACACCTGGAGCTCCACTACATGTTGTTGTTTAGTCATAGAATCATAGAATCATAGAGTTGGAAGAGACCACAAGGCCCATCCAGTCCAACCCCCTGCCAAGCAGGAAACACCATCAAAGCATTCTTGACATAGAATCATAGAGTCGTTTAGTCGTGTCCGACTCTTCGTGACCCCATGGTCGACTTCATTCATTTCAATGAAAATGCACACAGTCTATATCCAAAGGAATGCGAACTCCATCTGTGCTTTGGAAGACATCATTAGACTTGTGGATGTCAATTTTGGGGGGTTTTTTGACTTCAGTTCTTACCCTTTAAGATTTTTTTGTTGATCCTCGCCAGAAGTTGAGCTCCACCACATGGGATATATGAATTCATGTGCACTTGCAATTTACTTTGCACTAGTCACACTTGGAACCGTTTTGTATTTGGTCCATAAATTATCATAAATTAATTAAGTATGCCATCAATTCTTGAAGGGGTCCCGTCCCCCCCAAAAAAACCCTGCTCTGGCAACTCACTTTACCTGGCAGAATTCAAAGGCTTAGGATGTAGTCAATATGACATTGAAATAAAGCAGCACGTTTTCAGGCTATTTGTGATCATTAGTTTTTGCCCCTCCAAGTAGATAGATAAAAACAATGCATGCACTTGAGCAGGAAGAGGGAATTTGTGGCCTTCCAAATGCTGTTTGACCACAACTCTCATCAATCTCAGCCAACACTGCAAGCAGCAGTCATGCATTATGGGAGTTGTAGTGCAATGACATCCAGAAAGACACAAATTTCCCATCCTGCTTTTGAGGAATAATCATGCGTCATGGGGGGGGGGCAGGGCAGGATACCTTGCGACTGAACTAGTTAGTGGAAACACAAAAGCATATGCTCGATCATAAATCACACGGACAAAAGTGTGAAAGTGATGTTGCATTTATACAGCAGGAAAATATCACCATGCAATCAGTAATACAAATTAAAGGTCACATTGAAACAGTGGCGACATCCACCAACCATCGTTTCCTTTTACTAAACCAGGTTTTCTAAACTTGGGTCTCCATCTGTTTTTGGACTACAACTCCCATCATTCCTAGCTAGCAGGACAAGTGGTGAGGGATGATGGGAATCATAGTCCAAAAACAGCTGGAGACCTAAGTACTAAACTGTACTAAACTGTTTATGCTAACCTCTAGAACTGACATGACTCCTAACCCATAAGGGATTTTCTTCTTCATTTCCCACTCTCCCAAACTAAAATGCAGTCCAGGAGTTTTGGTTTAAATCACAACGGGGCGAGGGAGGAATGATTTTCAGAGTGAAAAAGAAAGAAAAAAGGCCAGTGTCACTTTTAATATGATTCCGTTAATACTCATAAGACTACATCTGTGATCATGCTCAACTTCTAATTGTGTACGAGCTCTGGGCTAAAGAGATACATTTTAAATGAGATTCAGCTTCAGTGGCCATTTAATTTCCTTTGAGAAAATTAGTTTTACACATTTCTTCCTCCTGTGTGAAGAATTAAGCTGTGCTGGTGTACTCCCCTAGGCATAGTTCAGAGCCTACCTATAAAATGATAATTAATTGAAAATAATGAGGCCCCAAGGTACATCCTCTAGGATTTCGTTAGACCTGTGCTCAATATTTGATCAAGCTCTATTACACTTAATAAATCCAATACGAAAAAGCTATGCAAAACTTTCCCAACTTCTGCTGAACGTTTGAAGTACCGCAGCACTGAGATGGCCGCCTGGTGTCGTTTTCTGCATGTTGATTAGTGCAAAGGCCAAAGGCTAGTACTTCTAGAGCAACTGCCCTTTTGAATGCTGCTTGCAAAACAACAGTGATCCATTCTGGCCCTTCGCATTTACTTAAAGACAGAGAGTGGCCAATGGAGGTTGCCATTAGGGGTCAAACACCTAAGGAATATTGCAGCCCGGCCTATTCCATGCCCTCTGACATTCTGCAGATGAAAAGAGGGTCATTTCTCACTCCTCTACAACTGACCCTCCTTGATGCCCCCCCTTGTTGTGCTCCACCCTGTGCAGGACACAGCACACAATGCCAAGAGCGCCAGCTTGGCCTGCAACCATGGGAGCCCGGGGCTGTGGCCCTGGCACCGAAATTTGTGGGTGCCAAGCACCTACATGGGGAATTTTGTGCATACCCTCCAACTCCCGGTAAGAAAAATCTGGGATCAGCAGCGGCGCGGCACCGGAAGTCGCTTCTATGCATGTCTGGACATGCGTAGAAGCAGCTTCCGGTGCCGGCGCTGCCCGATTTCCAGTGCCCAGAAATGGGCAGAGCGGCACCGGAAGTCGCTTCCAGACATGCATAGAAGTGACTTCTCGTGCCGCTCTACTCAATTTCTGGTGCCCAGATATGGGCAGAGCAGCACCCAAAATTGGTTCTGCGCATGTCCAGACAGAAGGAGGCTCCCTGGCAGGTAGGAAATCCGGGGGATTTCTATTTGGGATAACAGCGGGAAAGGGGTTTAAATACGGGGGTTTCCTGTGAAAAACGGGAGACTTGGCAGCTATGATTTTGTGGGTTTTTGGGCACCCAGGACCCCAGGGAATTGGCACCTATGACGCATGCCGTCCACTGTCCTGATAAAAACCCCTCAATCCCAATTTTGTTTTATTCTTTGGAAGATTTACAAAAAGAAAAGCACACAATAAATAAATTTTAGAAAGGGGCAAGACTAGATACAAACACAAGACTCCTTATGTTCCACTCGGCTCCCCCTTTCATCCCACCCAGGGCAGCCCTCCCTCTGTCTGCACCGTGGCGGCAGCAGCAGCCTCTCCTCGCCTGCTCTCCAACAGCCGCTACGAAGCTGCCCAAGGGAGGAGGGTGGCAGCAGCGGCCATGCAGAGGCCATGGAGAGGCAACAGGATTCTCCCTCACAGCCTCTGTCACTCAGGGCAAGCACCAGCTCATCCTCCTCCCCGAGCTTGACAGCAGCAGCACTGGCATAGAAAATAGGGACATTGCAGGATCAAATCAGAAGCTGGGGTGGCTTTCATAATTCCAGGGTGGTCCCTGGAAAATCAGAACACTTGCTATTCATTGGCAGTGACAAAGCAAAGATTGTTTCCTGCTTCCCTGCCTGAAAGAAAACTCTGCTCCAGCTCCCAGTTGGTTGCAGAAGCCGGGGAGAGAGCACACACACACGCACACAGCAGAGGAGGAATGGCTTCTTGGTAGATTTTGTATTGTTTTAAGGTGCTTTTTGGGTTGTTGGATCAAACAGTGGGTTGTACATCTTTTAAGCAGGCACCCCTCTGTGGCTGAGAAGCTTTTGTGGTTAAAGGTGTAAGCCCACATCAAAGTTTTAATACAGCTCTTGCAATTTATGGACTGGGCCAGTTCCCACATTCCTCCCCCCCCCTTTAAATTATTATTATTATTAATTTACATCCATACACAATCTTAGGTATATTTACAGCCTTAAATAATTATACCATTCAATATTGATTTAAATTTGTATTTGTACATGCTCTTTTTTATAATTTTTAACTAAACAAAAAAAAAACAAAGTAAAAAAATCCAATAAACTACCAGTAAATTATATGAAAACAGACGTCCCATCATTTCCCGATGTAAGTTACATTTACGACATTGAATGTACTTATACTTCTTACTTTACTCTTACTATAGTTTCTAGTACTTTCTTATAACATACCGTACCATTTTTCCTTGCTTAGCAGTATTTAATTTACACAAGGGTCATTCAAATGCTGCCACAGATGTTATGGCGTCGTTATATTTTTGTAGGTATTTCTTGAACATATCCCATTTTTGCGTGAATGATTGTTTTGCATTTCCCCTTAATTTATCTGTCAATTGCATAGTCTGACAACTTATTCTGTCATTCCCTTACTGTTGGTACTTTTCCCCCCTTTCCAGTTCGATGCAATTAATAACCGGGCAGCGGCTGTTGCATATAAAAAGATTTCTCTTATATTTTTCGGGATATCACTGCCTAAAATTCCAAGTAGAAATGCTGCTGGCTTCTTTGCAAATGTTAATTTAAAGATCTTTTCCATCTCATCATAGATGATGTGAGGGCGATCTGGCTGCGACATCTGTCACCCCATTGATCGCCAGGGTTGATTCAGTTCCCACATTCCTGTCCACTTGATATCCGATTGCTCAACACTGGGTGACGTGTAATGCTTTGCGCTGCAATGGGTTCGTGCATGCAAACCACCAACTGCTGGCACTGCAGTCCTCACCGAGAGGTAAGTTTGTTTCAACCCACTGGAGCAGCTGGACAGTTTTAGATTCTGCTTTAGGTGGTCTTCTGAGGTTTCATTGGAAGTATTACTTCACCATGTGATAAACTAGCCCAGCCGGGTTCTGTTCATTCTGCCAAGTGGTGCCCTGGATACCCGTTGCAAATTCTTGCCCAACCAGATTCCAAGGGCTCATGGTGAAATTGGTACAAGGTAAGCATTTCATCTCCATCCTTCTTTTAGGACCATACTGTACTGGTTTTTACTGTAGATCAGGCATCCCCAAACTGCGGCCTTCCAGATGTTTTGGCCTACAACTCCCATGATCCCTAGCTAACAGGGCCAGTGGTCAGGGATGATGGGAGTTGTAGTCCAAAACATCTGGAGGGCCGAAGTTTGGGGATGCCTGCTGTAGATCCATATATGAGAACACAGTTTTACAATTCTGCCTCTGAAATGCCTTTTCAGACTTGAGTGGCAGTAGGACATACCATCCATTTCTAGCCCCGGGTAAATTTGGCTGTTGTTTTTAGTTTTGGAAAGTTTTTAAAATTACATGCTCTTTTTTAAAAAAAAATAGTAATTTAACTGATCTATGCAGTAGCAGACCAAGTTATTACCCTTGATTTAGCCTGTGATGGAATCTTCAGGGAAGTTTTTTAAAAATTCTGCTCAGAAAATGCAGCTAACTTTTCTTAATGCTAATCCTGCCTGTGATAAGGTAATCCACTATGTGTGTGGTGCTTCTTTGGTTCCTTTGAGATTTCATTTGAGTAATGGATGTCCTGACAAAGTTCTTTATGACCTGCTTATTTCATTATATCTGCATCTATCACACCAAGGTAAATTGTACACAAACGGCTTTCACTTGCATATGGCTGGAAGACACAAATTATCTTTCTTTGTATGTGCATTTTCAATAGCTTGAGTGGGTGGCTTGCGCGCGCACACACACACACACACACATAGACATTGAAGATTTTACCAGTGAAAAATAATACCTCTTGGACAAAAATACCAAACCTTTTATGAAATCCATTATGCATTCCCAACAAGCGCAGAGCTATGATAAATACTTTGAGCATTGCATATATGAAAAGACGTTTTATAAATTACTAATCAGGACACAAAACTAGCCAACTTCAACCTGATTTGTCATCTAATGGTTGAATCCAGCTCAGGCACCCTCACGCATTGTGCTTCGCATATTTCACCGATCTAGAGGTGGAGGCGGCAATAGTAGTGAGTGAGCAAGCGGGAAAGGTGGGAGATTGGCAAAAAAAAAAAAAAAGCCTCTCTCCTTCCCATAGCTGCCAAGTTATCCCTTTTTTACAGGGATTTTCCCTTATGCTGAATAGGCTTCCTCGTGAGAAAAGGGAAAACTTGGCAGCTATGCTCCTTCCTCTAAGGATGTCTCATCCCCACCTTTGCAATATGAGTGACGTTCTAAGGTTTTAAACCATCTTCACTATTGAGCTCATCATTAGAACACAATGCTGCCAAGTGAGAGCAACCAATCAGATAGCAGGATGAGCTGATGTCAAGAGTGAAATTTATTCCCAAGGTTACCGTTGATGTTAAAATAGGAACCACACAGAGACAAATGATTACTTAAGATTTTACGTATGCCTAAGAGATGAGAAAAAAAAGGGACCCAGGTGGCGCTGTGGTTAAACCACTGAGCCTAGGGCTTGCTGATCAGAAGGTCGGTGGTTCGAATCCCTGTGACGGGGTGAGCTCCTGTTGCTTGGTCCCAGCTCCTGCCAACCTAGCAGTTCGAAAGCACGTCAAAGTGCAAGTAGATAAATAGGAACCGCTACAGCGGGAAGGTAAATGCCATTTCGGTGTGCTGCTCTGGTTTGCCAGAAGCGGCTTTGTCATGCTGGCCACATGACCTGGAAGCTATATGCCGGCTCCCTCGGCCAATAATGCGAGATGAGCGCGCAACCCCAGAGTCGGTCACGACTGGACCTAATGGTCAGGGGTCCCTTTACCCTTTACCTTTTTAGGAGATGAGATGTGAAGATGAAGGTTGGGGGAATTAGGAACAGAGGACTCATCTTGACCTGCCAGGTCTTGAAAGTTTTGGATAGGTGGAGAAGCATTCAGCCATGGAACTCATAGAGTTGTAGAACTGGAAGGGACCACAAGTTATCTAGTCCAGCCCCCTGCAATACAAGAAACTTTTGCCCAACGTGGGGCTTGAACCCATGACCCTGAGATTAAGAGTCTCATGCTCTACTGACTGAGCTATCTCAAGATGGAAGCTATAGAGTCCCAGTTTTGAGGTTGCGGTGCAAAAAGGGACCATAATACATATTTTGTCATGTGACAAAGGTATTTGAGAGCAGAAGCAGGAAAGGAAGCAGTAAAGGAGTCTAGAAATGTTGTGAAATTCTGAAAAGCTGCGAAATCATTTAGCATGCTGAATCACTGTGACTCATCTTGAGGATGACTCATTCCCTGTACAGCCATACCTTGGGTTAAAGATGCTTCAGATTGCGTCTTTTCAGGTTGCATCCCGCATTGAACCTGGAAGTACCTGAACGGGTTTCAACGCTCACACATGCGCAGAAACACTAAATCATGCTTTGTGCATGCGCAGAAGCGCCAAATCGCAACCCGCGTGTGCGCAGACGCAGTGCTGCGGGTTGCAAACATGCCTCCCGCACAGATCACGTTCGCAACCCGAGTGTCCACTGTGTAAGTATTATATCTGCTTGCAGGCAGACTCAATGTCTCAGTCTCTGTGTCTCTCTCAGTCTGTGTCTGTGTGTAAGGTGGAGCCTGTGCTCTCTGAAGCCTGTGCTCAAGGGAGACTCTGTGTGATTCAGTAACTCTGTGTATGCTCTGAAGCTAGTTTCATCTTCTGTTCACTATGCTGTTATTTGCAAATGAGTTTATTTTAACTCAGTAAAGCTTTTATTTTTTTACAGAAGAAGATTCTGCCTTATTAATTTACGCTGTGCATCATATTTATCCAATGATGCATTATAAAGTAGAGCTGGACATAATCTGGATGCACAGTGTAATGCTGAAAGGAAAAGAAAAGAAAACCAAAACCCAAAAAATCACAGAAGGGCAAAAGATGTATGGTTAAATAAGTGGGGATTGGTGGTGTTTTTCATTTCCTGAGCTAATAAATGTAGCTGACATATCAGCGAGAACAGCATGTGGAGCCAGTTAAGGCCATTCCATGGGGAGCATCTGTGTGCCGAGTATCACCAAGAACATCTTTAAGGTTTCATAATGATTCCTCTTATCAGCACAGCTAATTAAGCTGGCAGAAATGCCACTTCAGTTCAGGAGGTCAACAGCTCACTGTTACAGAAAAGAAAACTCGCCCGCAGCATTCAAAAAGAAAGAGCTGTCCGATTTGGAGGACAGACATCTGAGGAAACCATACATATGCGTGTTTTTGAGAGCCTTGCTCCCTTTGTACTGTGGCTAGGGTTGCCAGACTCAATAGAGGACAGGACTTCTGTGCCTTTAATTGCCCTGGAGTCTGGAAACCTTAAAGAGAAACCAGCAGACCCTTTGCTTGGAAATTAAAGCAGCAGACCCTTTGCTTGGAAATTATTTCCACGACTTTCAGCACGTGGCACTCACTTCAGGCATGGTTGCCATGTGATAAGGTGGCCATGTGTGCAAAGAAGCCTTCTGCTACAATTACAATGGAGGAGGGGCCATTTTGGTGGGGTGGGATGTAGCGGATGAGGTACGAAATACCCCTCTACGCCCCAGCTATGATGCTCCCCTACACACCCGAAAGTACGCACCATCACAGCTGGGGTATGTGATCTTTCTGGGTATTGCAGCTAGGAAGGAGAGGTTAATCCTCCAGGAAAATTGTCCTCCCAAATTAGACTTGTAGAAAGTGAAAATACTTTTCATAAGGCTAATGTCTCATGGGCAGTGGTGTGGCGTGGGTTGGCAGCACCCGGGGCTACGCAAAGAGGTGGGAGGAAGGGGAAATGGACTAAGTAGGCATACACATTCAACTGCCTAACAGCATCCACATCACCCAGGAGATCACAGCAGCACACATAAGAAAAGAAGAGTTGAATGGGAAGAATTATGGGGGGAAAGACTTAAAATTTACTGTGTGCTACCTGATTGAAGAAAACTTTATGAAAATTACTTACAGGTGGGACGTGACCCCATCCAAATTAGCTAAAATAAATAAAAATAATAGCAACAGGTGTTGGAGATGCAAACAAAATGAAGGAACCTTATTCCACATGTGGTGGACTTGTCCCCAGATTTTTTTAAAAAAATGGGACGTGATTTATGAGGAACTAAAAAAAGTAATGCTAAAATACACATTCTTAAAGAAACCTGAAGCTTTTTTATTAGGCATTTTAACAATAAGCAATCCAAAAGAAAATAAAAGAGTGTTTCTTTACGAGACAACAGCAGCCAGAATGTTAATAGCAAAATACTGGGAAAATGAGTTAATACCAACAAAAGATGAACGGCAATTAAAGTTGTGTGAGTACCTTGAACTAGCCAAAATGACGGAATTAATAAGAAATTACTCAGGCGACAGGGTTAAAAAAGAATGTGATTGCTTTAAAAATTATCTGACAAAATATGGTTCCAACAACAACACTTGGCTGTGCCTAGACTAACTTCACAGATATAAGGGAATTTTCATTTTTAATAATGGAATACAGATTATTTAAATGTAAGAGAAATATGGAAACTGCAAAGAGATAGAGGGAAGTCAATTAACATATAAGGGACTCAAACCAGTTTAGTAGAATAGAAGGAATGTGAGAGTAAAGGGGAAAAAGAAAATATGTAATATGAAGTGTGAGGGACAGGGGATATCGCGAAGTCCCTCCCCTCCTGAGTTCAAGCCCATCCCCGAGCACAGGGGAAAGCAGAGAGAGTTCCGATTCCAATGGGGAAGCAGGAAGTCGTGTCCGAGGCTCAGGCAAGGTAGAGGAGCCAGGGTCCCAGGTGGGACAGGAAGGGGCGAATAAGGGGGGGAGACCCATCCCCCCAACTCCGGAATTACGCAGAAAGAGGAGGGGAAAGAGGATGGGTCTGCCAAAGCTTTTGTGTTGGAGAAAGACGCGCCAAAAGCCATTCGGAGGTTCTGGAACCGACTGACCACATCACTCCGTGTAAATAGCAATGACTTCAGCACTGTAAATACGCAGCACCAATAAAAGAATAAAATGCAGAGCTGCGTAGCGTCGTTACTCTGAAGTAGCCCACGCCGGCCACTGTGACAGCAACCTCCGAATCCTTTTTTGGGCTACTTTGGAGTTGCCAGGATGAGCGTGTCAGAGGAACTGGAGACGGTGCACCAGCAGCTTAGAGAACACTTGGAGAGAGCCAAGGAAGTGTACAAGAAGGGGGCAGATCGCCACAGGCGACCGGGGGAGGTCATTAGGGTGGGGGACAAAGTTTGGTTGTCCTCGGAGGGCCTTCCCATCAGAGGGAGGTGCAAAAAGCTGGCGCCCAGAAGGTTGGGCCCCTTCACGGTCACGCAACAGGTCAACCCGGTGGCATACAGGCTGGCAATGCCAGAGGACATGAGGGTGCACCCAGTGTTTCATAGATCGCTGCTGTCGCCGTACAGGGAAAGCAGCAGGCTCCGAGGCAGCGAACAAACCCCTGAGGGAGGGGGGGAGAGAGAAGGCAGGGAGCAACTCAATGAGGCCACGGCCATCCTGGACTCAAGGAGGGGGGTGGGGGGCCTGGAGTACCTCATGGCATGGGAGGATGCTCCACCGTCCCAGAATGAATGGGTCCCAGCCACTCAGATACAGGAGGAATTCCTGGTAGAAGAATTTCACGCCCTCTTTCCCCATAGACCCAAGCCCTGGCACATGGAAAGGGAGGGGGAGGGGGAGGAAGCACGGGAGAGCAGTTCACCATGGCGCTGGGAAGCGGAGTTTGAGGAACCAGAGGATGAGGTATGGGTGTCACCGAGATCCACCCAGTCAGAGGAAGGAGCAGATTGGCAGAACATTTTTACCCCTACCAGCTCTGACGCCACGGACTTTTTGGGATTCCCGTCCTCCCAGGCGGAAGGGGGGGGCTCGCAGGACTGGGGGGAGGTGTTCACACCAACGGGCTCGGAAAGCACTGAGTTCTTAGGCTTCCAGTCGTCACCGACACCTGGGGGGGACCTGGGGAGGGGTGAAGGAGAGCTTGGGAGGGGGGTGGATGTGAGGGACAGGGGATATCGCGAAGTCCCTCCCCTCCTGAGTTCAAGCCCATCCCCGAGCACAGGGGAAAGCAGAGAGAGTTCCGATTCCAAGGGGGAAGCAGGAAGTCGTGTCCGAGGCTCAGGCAAGGTAGAGGAGCCAGGGTCCCAGGTGGGACAGGAAGGGGCGAATAAGGGGGGGAGACCCATCCCCCCAACTCCGGAATTACGCAGAAAGAGGAGGGGAAAGAGGATGGGTCTGCCAAAGCTTTTGTGTTGGAGAAAGACGCGCCAAAAGCCATTCGGAGGTTCTGGAACCGACTGACCACATCACTCCGTGTAAATAGCAATGACTTCAGCACTGTAAATACGCAGCACCAATAAAAGAATAAAATGCAGAGCTGCGTAGCGTCGTTACTCTGAAGTAGCCCACGCCGGCCACTGTGACATGAAGGTAATGTCTTTCTAGGAATTTTGGGTATAGAATATTCAAACTATGGTTTCCACTCCTGAAATAATTCTGTGTATTTGACAAATATATTTTTCTTTGTTCTTTTCTTTTTCTTTTCATATTTTCTTTTATGTATCATTTTTATTTTTGGTATATGTGGGTGAAAGGATTAATTTATTTCCTGTTTTTTTGTAATTTTTTAAAATGCAATAAAGATTATAAAGTAAAAGAAAAAGTAAAGAAGAAAATAAAAGAAGAGCCATTCTGTTGTCTGCAGGTGTCATTTCCTGGTTCACATGGAGATGCCCTTTTCAATGGAGCCCAGTGACGGAAGCACACGGCTATATTGACGCAGTACCAGGTGTTGAAATGTTGCGCCCCTAACAAATTTGCACCCAAGGCAGCTCTCCTGGTGCCCCCACCCCATTATGCCACTGCTAGTGGCCCAGATGTGTGTATGAGCACATGCGGATGTGCAATTTTGGTTTCTCCTGTTTGCAAATGTGCCCACAATTCCCAAGAATCAGCGGGCGCCTCCCGCTGTAGAACAACTGTTTTAAATGGACCGTCACCGAGGGTCAAGTCTCATAAGCCTCAGAAACCTCTTCCAAACAAAGCTGCCGTTTGTTCTGAAAACATCTATTAAAACTTGGCTTGCACAACTTGTGACTCATCACACTTACTGCAGCCCATCAGGGAGGTGGGGTTGTGCTCCACCTACTCACCCACCCAGCCCCATGTCTCAGAACTGCAACAACAACAAAAATAGGTTGAGGCTCTGGCAGGACACAAATGTATTACAGAGTTGTCCTCAGCATGATGCAGGATAATTCCAAATTACTCACCTGACATTCCCTACACACACACCCCTTTGAAGCTACATTGTGCTTTCCTAACCCTCACATTGGTGTCAATATTCTATGTTTAGATGTTTCTGTTTGGAAATGGCCATTCGGATTACATAAAGCAACAACATAATACTGACCAGTACTATAACATTTTGGGGGGGGGTGTTCCCCCACCCACCCAATTTAAAGAGATCTAGCACATTGAGTCTGGTGCTGAGATCTTAAGAAACATAGCCCGTGTGATCGCATAGGCAAAAATGAAAACAAGCTCTGCTATTTTTGCTTTTGTGGCAAAGGTTTCTGCAGCGCTGATGAGCTGCTTAGCGGATGCAATGCAAGGATTCCACTTGGCTGAACAGTAAATCTCAGGTTATTCATATTTACTAAGATATTTTTCAGCTTTTACAGCTATCCTGCTGTCTCTGGTGTGTTCAAAAAAGAAAAAGAAAAAAGCCCATCGTAAAAAATAATATTTTTTTTTGACTGGCCAGTTCAATTCAAAATGTAAAATTCAGTATCCATGTTTCATTCTCGCCAACTGATTCCTTCTTAGCCCTCCCCTTTCATTTGCAAGGTTATTAAGTTTCACTGACCTCTGTGGTCACTGCTCCCTTTCCAATGCAACCCTTTAAAGCCAGGAACCTGAGGCCCTCCAGAAGTTGTTGGGCTCTCAGTCCCTTCAGCTCCAGCCAGCATGATTAATGGTCAGGGATAATGGGAGCTGGAGTTCATCAATGTCTGTCAAGCCACATCGATGTCTGTCAAGCAAAAGTGACTCTAGAATCTGAAGTCTTGACGAGGCAACTCTGTATCCCTAGTCTCCACCCCTCTCTTTCTTCTTGATGATAGCAAGACTTCTTGCGCATCGTAATTCCTGCATAGTACTTCCTCTCTGCAATGTCTGCATTGCCTATTCTTTCTCAACTTTGTGCTTTTCAACCCATGGCCTCCATCCTTTAGCCACCCTCCCTGTTAGTCTCCCTAGTACTCCTGTCCCTCCCTGGCCTCTGCCGAAACAGTATGCCCCCACCCACCCCCTCCTGAGTTGAAGTTCGGTGGAGGTTTCTTCAGAGCCCTCTCTCTTGGCTTCTTCCTAGCTTCCTCTGTCGTTCCTCAACTGCCTTTTCAGTCTAGATGTGACGAATGTCCCCCCCCCCCCTTACTAAAATGCGACACAGGAATCCAGAGGTGAAGCCACCCACCCTCTTCTCCCGCCACCTCCAAATAAACCCCTTTATTCTTGTGGGTTTATAAGTAAAGAGACGCTCCTTCCAGCTCATGTGGCCTGGTATAAAAAAACAACAACTCTAGGCTGTTTGATAGAATAACCTCCTGCCACCAGTAAAGGTTCTCACTCGGCTTGATTCTCTCTACTGCAAAAGTTTGCCCTTTCCACGCTGGCAACTTGTTGACACCCCAGGTTATCTTTCTAAGCCTCCTCAGTGTTACTCTAAGACACAAACTTTCGCCTCTTTTCCTGAGGTAAGTTTTGTCCTCTAACGAGTTACCACTTCTGTGAGTCCCGATACCTTGCTGGAAAAATAATGACGATACTTCTTGGCACAAAAGAGAAGAATTTTATTAACCTTGGAACATAGTTGTTTCTTTAACGTTTCATGTGTTTATAAGCTACGTTTTGGTTGTAGATAATTTCTGTCAAACATTTAACATCGAGCCTTCCTAAACCTCATCTAGATCCCCCACTATCCTGGCCTCTCAACTTTCTTCTTCACACCTACCCACTCCCTCTCCCTCTCCTCAACTGACAAAACCGCTGCTCCCTCCTTTTAAACTGGGAACAGTCCCGCCCCCACCAGAATGTCATGTCAGTCAGGCTGGAGGTGGATTCACTCTTTTCCAGCCAGGTAGGAATAAATATTTCAAAACCGTGTCAATCCATTACACTAGGCTTCCTCAAAGTTCACATTTCTCAATCCACTGCCGATTCTACAAACGTTCTCCAGTCACCTTTAGTTTGACTGACTCACTGAAATATTCGTATCCCACCTTTCTTGCAAGAGCATGTTGACAAGCTCACAATGAAGAGCCTCAAATACAGGACTAGAGCAGGGGGGGGCAAAAAGCAGCAATAAGCATACCCAGTTGACAGAAAAACCAAGACCCTTGCTCTCCAGAGGGCTTCTCAAATACCTTCTGAATTAAAATGGCAGCAAATTGGGAAAACTGGCAGCAAAGGGACCAAATGCAGGGAGTCTCAGAGTCTTAGTGCCACTTTAGAAAAGGCCCCGTCTCAGACGATCTCACGCCAAAAGTACTTCTGTTTTGTCTGAATTAATCTTCCAATGAATCATCTACATCCACCCCTCAGCTCCCCTACTTTCTGACCCGTTTTCCCAGTCAGACAATCCCACACAGCAACTACTGCACCTAGCCTTTGTGAGGCTTTAATCCCAGTCAAACTGACATTTCCTTCTCTAATAGAATCTGGACTGCAAATATTCCAAGAGCTATGTTCTCTGAGCAGTTGGAATGTTCAGGAATCCATTTGTTGCCAGAGGCTGCCCTGGTCACACAAGGGAAACACAACATAAACCATAAAAATTAAAAGCATCTGAAATGAATCAGAAAAAGAACTGGCTTCTTTAAGAAATTGAGGTTTTTCAGCCCTAAGGCACATTCCCACATACAGTAAAGAGAAAATATGAGCACAGTGTTCCTTTATGGCAAAGTATTCCATCAGCAATACATAAGAGTCATAATTATTTGGACACACAGAACATCATTACATGGGTCTAAGAGACCCCTCTTTCTCTAACGACCCCATTAAAGTTGTCCCATAATTATTTCTAATTACTAATTCCTGTTTTTAAAAGACTTGCATTACTTCTGGAAGGCAGTCTGACTTTTGAAGACATTTGCAGGAAGGAAAAAATGCAGATCTAGAGAGACAGTAGATAGCAATAAGGCCTTCCTGTGTGTCTTTGCCATCCATATTTGACTCACCAGCCTAGGCTACCTTTAACAAACCACTTCCCCCCTTTTCTACCTGCTGCTTCTCTCCCCACATCTCAAAAAGCAAGCTCAAGTCACACCGTACATTTGAAGCCCACAATTTCTCCCACAGAATCCTGGGAGCTGTAGCTTACTCCTCAGAGCTATAACATCCAAGCACACTTAATAAACGATGGTTCCCAGCATTCGGGGGGGGGGGGTATTTGCTTTAAATGAGCTTTAAATGCATGGTGCGGGTGTGATCTGAGACTTGCAGCAACTGTGCCCACTTCATTGACAAAGAGGCTGTTGCCATCAGGGGCATAGGAAGGGGGGCAGTGGGGGCGGACTGCCCCGGGTGCCCTCACTGAGGGGGGTGACATTCAGCGCACTGCCCACCTGCAACTCACAAGCCTACCCCAAGCTGTCGGGCTGTGGGGGAGCTGCGCTGCTTTGCCGGTGGAATTTTCCCCTTCCCCCTTCATTTTGACAGCTTGGGGGAGGCTTGGGAGTCACGGGCGCACGGCGTGCTGAATGTCCGCCTTGGGCAGTTCGATTGGCCCCCGTGGGTGGCTTGCTCTGCCCCTGGCTGCAGGGCGTGTGTGCCACTCTGGGCACCCGAGCGCCTATCCCGTGCCTGGGAGGGCACCCTCTGTGCCACGCCGCCCTTGGGAGTGCACCCGCCCTGGGCAGCACGGGCATATGCTCCGGCGCTGGTTCCTGCAGAAAGTCACCTCAATGAGAAAGAGTAATTGTCTGAATTTCCCTGCTTCTGCCTGAGAGGGAGATACATGCTGCCACAGGCGGTGGCTGGGTTCAATGGGAAAAGAGGCTGGCTCGTGTTGTCCCTGCCCACCCGCCACCCCCAATGCTGATGCATCTGCATCTGCAAAAGAACGGCTGGCCATTGTGACATCATACTGATGCTGTCTGCCTGAAGACTGACAGGCGCATAAGCCTCAAACGGATAATGGCCAACTTAAAGGAGAAATTAGCCACTGTGCCTTCCTTCCCACAGAAGCTGATCACCTGCCGGAAAGAGTAAAAGGCACCCTGTGCCCTTATTGACTACGAGAAAGATGCTGCTTTCAACCCCCAGCAGATAGAGGTGTCTGTGACTTGCAGTTATTTTTATTGATTAGTTTAGTAATTATTGTATTTGTTAAGAGTGAATTTCTGCTTATTTATTATTTGCTGTTGTTTTGAGAGTTAATTTTATTGTGTGCTGTTATATTCTAACATTACTTTATTTGATATAAGTCGTTAAGTTTTAAAGTTACGTTTTATTATGACTTTTTGTATTGATTCAGATTATTTTAAGGCGTGAGTTCTTTGTTGTCTGTTTTGTTGCTGTAAATCGCCTTGTGTATAGTAATACACTGGTACCTCGACTTACGAACGACTCAACAACCGAATCTTTCGACTTACGAATGGGGCAAATGGCCACACGCTTACGAATTATTCAACATCCGAATGGAAACCGCGGCGGTTTTAGATAGGGTTTTTTCGACTTATGAATTTTTAGACGGGATTGCTTTGACTTACAAATTTTTCCATTTCCAATGCATTCCTATGGGAAATCACGTTTCCAATGGCGCTTTTCGACTTACGAATTTTTTGACCTACAAAGGTGCCTTCGGAACAGATTAAATTCGTAAGTCGAGGCACCACTGTATAGAGAGGCAATATTCAAATTAAAAGTGAAGTGAAATCTTCTCTCTCTCTCCCTCTCTCTCTCTCCACACATCAAATGCAAGTTTTCACTCTACTCAGCTAGGTGCAACATTCACCACCAAAGCATCTGAAGACATGAGATGGCTTCTTTCTCTCTCATCGGTTGGCTGCCAGGAATAAAACAGTACGAATCTATATACGACATATACATAAATTATAGCAGCAGTGAAAAACTTTTAAATGGTTCCGAATTGTATACTCCTCTTTCATGTAATTAATAAAAAAGGGGACCAGAATCTCTCATATCATTCTTTGCTTTGTCTGCCTTCTCATACCATTTCAGTGAGTTTTGACACTCTAGCAACGTCTATTTCACTGAAGTATTTCTTCTTCCATCGGAATTACTTCAGCATGCCATTTAGCCCCAACCAACATTTCTTCAGCACTTCATCAGAAAATCTTCTTTAAAAGTTCAGCTTGGATGTAGTTTAATGTGTGTCTAGATCACAACTCAACATGTCTTGAAAAGGGAGTGGGTGGAGATGTATTTTTTCAAGGATACATGGTAACCTTCTTACAAGATTGGGGGAAGTACATTTATGTTGTCTTCAGTATACAGTCAAACCTCGGTTTAAGTACACTTCGGTTTGAGTATTTTCAGTTCAAGTACTCCGTGGACCTGTCTGGAACGGATTAACCGTCTTGGGCCCAGTCTTGTTCAACATCTTTATCAATGACTTGGATGATGGGCTTGAGGGCATCCTGAGCAAGTTTGCAGATGACACCAAATTGGGAGGGGTGGCTAACACCCCAGAGGACAGGATCACACTTCAGAATGACCTTAACAGATTAGACAACTGGGCCAAAGCAAACAAGATGAATTTTAACAAGGAGAAATGTAAAGTACTACACTTGGGCAAAAAAAATGAAAGGCACAAATACAGGATGGGAGACACCTGGCTTGAGAGCAGTACATGTGAAAAGGATCTAGGAGTCTTGGTAGACCACAAACTTGACATGAGGCAGTGTGATGCAGCAGCTAAAAAAGCCAATGCAATTCTGGGCTGCATCTAGATCAAGAGAAGTAATAGTACCACTGTATTCTGCTCTGGTCAGACCTCACCTGGAGTACTGTGTCCAGTTCTGGGCACCACAGTTCAAGAAGGATACTGATAAGCTGGAACGTGTCCAGGAGAGGGCAACCAAAATGGTCAAAGGCCTGGAAACGATGCCTTATGAGGAACGGCTTAGGGAGCTGGGTATGTTTAGCCTGGAGAAGAGAAGGTTAAGGGGTGATATGATAGCCATGTTCAAATATATAAAAGGATGTCATATAGAGGAGGGAGAAATGTTGTTTTCTGCTGCTCCAGAGAAGCGGACACGGAGCAGCGGATTCAAACTACAAGAAAGAAGATTCCACCTAAACATTAGGAAGAACTTCCTGACAGTAAGAGCTGTTCGGCAGTGGAATTTGCTGCCAAGGAGTGTGGTGGAGTCTCCTTCTTTGGAGGTCTTTAAGCAGAGGCTTGACAGCCATCTGTCAGGAATGCTTTGATGGTGTTTCCTGCTTGGCAGGGGGTTGGACTGGATGGCCCTTGTGGTCTCTTCCAACTCTATGATTCTATGATTCTAACCACTTTCCATTACTTTCAATGGGAAATTTCATTTCAGGTTAAGTACGCTTCAGGTTAAGTACGGACTTCCAGAACCAATTACACTCGTACTTCAGGTTAAGTACGCTTCAGGTTGAGTACTCCGCGGACCCGTCTGGAACAGATTAATCCACTTTTCATTACTTTCAATGGGAAAGTTTGCTTCAGGTTAAGTACACGATTCAGTTTAAGTACTCCGCGGACCGTCTGGAACGGATTAATCCACTTTCTATTACTTTCAATGGGAAAGTTCGCTTCAGGTTAAGTACGCTTCAGGTTAAGTACGGACTTCCAGAACCAATTACACTCATACTTCAGGTTAAGTATGCTTCAGGTTGAGTACTCCGCGGACCTGTCTGGAACAGATTAATCCACTTTCCATTACTTTCAATGGGAAAGTTTGCTTCAGGTTAAGTATGCTTCAGGTTAAGTACAGACTTCCGGAACCAATCGTGTACTTAAACCGAGGTACCACTGTATAACAAAGGATATGAGGATGAATCCTGAACTTACAGGGCCGGAGTGCGAAACCTGTTCCCCTCAGACGGACTCTAACTCCCACCATCCCCAGCCAGCATAGCATGGATGAAGGATGATGGGAATTGTAGTCCAACAATATCTGGAAGACTACAGGTTCTACACACATGCCAAAGCTTCATTAAATAAGACATTGGATCGTGGAACTAGAGGGACAGTAAGAAGCCACAAAGATGTGGAAATGGCATTTCCAAGGGCACACTGCATCCCTCTATGTATTTCGAGGTTTCCCCTCCCATAGCATATGAGATTGCTGCAGCAGAACTATGTAATGACTCCACTTTTAAGGGTATCAGAGTGAACTGCATGTGAATATCCAACTTTTGTACCAAGTGCAGAAGCGATCGTTTTAGTCCCCCGAAAGGTGTCTTTATAATGAAAGCTGCTCAATACGCTTTAGTATAAAAACTTTCAGTTTTTCATGTTGGGGGAAAAAAAGGTGCTTTCATGTAGAAATGGGATGCAATGCTGTGCTGGCCTTGCCCTGGAAGAAGAAAAAGGTTCAGTCTTTCCGTATCCTTTCAAGCACAGAAAGGAAGAGAAAATTGAAAACATTGAGTTGTATCCCCAGGTGCTTCAAAAGCTAGACACAGACCCATTCAGGGGCTGCAGAGCTAGAGCCCAATTTATACCAGCAGAGAAGCTACTCTATTACATCTCTTTAATGCTTTCAACATACAACAATGTGGGATGGCAGAAAGTCTCAAATACTCGGAAGGGCAGGGGAGTAAGGAGAAATGATAGAAATCGGGAAGGTCAGATGTCGTTCTTTCTGCAGCATTCATTGTTCGTTTGCAATCCTGCT
Source organism: Zootoca vivipara (assembly GCF_963506605.1). Classification (NCBI taxonomy): domain Eukaryota; kingdom Metazoa; phylum Chordata; class Lepidosauria; order Squamata; family Lacertidae; genus Zootoca; species Zootoca vivipara. Next base: position 112,365,490 of record NC_083276.1, on the reverse strand, counting down.
TCGGGAGGCTGGTCAAGATCACAGCATGGGAGAAGCACTCTCCTTTACCAACAGACATTTTAGTGCAGATTCTAAGTACAAACAATCCCAGCTGTATTTCAGCCAGCTTTACGACTGAAGAAAGAGAAGACTCCGCTTGGCAAGTTTTTGTTTTAAAGGGAAGTTGCAAATCCACAGGACGAGAGGCAACAGCAATGCATCACAAACCACAAACCCTGTTCAAACCCACAGAATATGTTGCATTCCCTAGCTAACTGGTTGTACAGGTATGGTTCTGTAATAAATTCACATTATTCAAGTCAGTTTTCACCAATCATATAGAATTTCACTTGAAAGTAAGGGGTTAAAGTAATCAAGCTGTGAGCATGCACTAGTTTTTTTATAGCAATTCTTTATTGTAATCGCTAAGTGTAAACTGTTTAATTATTATTTGCTGTTGTTTAATTTTACTGTTTACTATTGGATATTTATGGATTATTGAATATTGCTTTAATTGATGTAAGTTGTTCATTTCTAAGTTACTGTGATTGTTTTATAGCCGATCAGATTTTTTACTATTAATGTTTGATGGTTTATTATGTTTTTATATGTATTGGAAGCTGCCTGGAATGGCTGGGGCAACCCAGATGGGTGGGGTATAAATAAAATAAAATAAAATAATTGCTATTATTATTTAGCATCAATGTATTTTTTCTTATAATGTGTGTGCAAATAAAGTGCCTTTTCTAGGAACTTATGTATGTTTATAAACTGAACTAAATGAATGTGTGTGTGTGTGTGTGTGTGTGTGCGCGCACACACACACCATAGCTGCCAAGTTTTCCCTTTTCTCACGAGGAAGCCTATTCAGCATAAGGGAATTTCCCTTAAAAAAAGGGATAACTTGGCAGCTATGGCGCGCGCGCTCACACACACACACACACACACCATTAATTGTTTTAAAAATAAAAGTTTACCTCAGAAACAAGCTCATTTCTCCCCAGTGCTACATTAGAAATTGTGACCCTGCCTCTGTATCAATCCACAGTTCCCTGACAAGCACTTTCCCCCTTTATGGCAACAGCCTCGACAGAATAAAACTGTGATTATATAGGTGTACACCATTATGTTTTCTAGGTACGGTAACTATAAGTATGGAAATGGCGGAGGAGGGCTTGGATTCTCATCCTTTGCAAAAGCTTTAGACTGCAAAATGGCCTATAGACCAGGCTTCCTCGGCCCTCCAGATGTTTTTGGCCTGCAACTCCCATGATCCCTAGCTAGCAGGACCAGTTGTCAGGGATGATGGTAATTGTAGTCTCAAAACATCTGGAGACCGAGGTTGAGGAAGCCTGCTGTAGACTATGAAAACCCTGTGAGAACTCTTCGGGACAAATGAACTATTCAGATCAGAATATTGCAAATGGATTATATACACCAAATGATCCCGAAAGGGATTCCTCTCACACATCTATGTGTGTACGTGTTTGGAACGAATTAACCTAGTGAAAGAATTATGACCTTGCAAATCATGTATCATGGAAAAACTGTATATATATAAAGTATTTGGGAAGTCATTTCCTGTCCCATTATTTGTGGTTTGGGGTCAAGCTTCAGGTGTGTGGAAATTTCTTTCCCAGCAGCGTTTGTCATTTAAAGATAGAAAGCTGGAGAGCTGGAAGCTGCCTTTGCAGGAAGAACTGGATTTGCTTGCTGTCACTCTGGCACAACAAGTATAAATCTTAGCTCGGGGTGGATACGGGTGGGAGAGATGATATCTATTTTCCTTTACTGGTTCTTCCTCACTTCACTGTAAATCCTTTCTGCTTGGGGAATGTTGTGTGGCATTCAAAGGAACGCTTATGACTGAACCCCTCATCAGGTCCTGTGGGGAGCAGCTGCTGGCCCCCAATGCCGCCGCACCCAGAAGGTGAGCAGACTTACAATAACGGGAATGGTACAAGTCAAAGTTCCAGAAATGATGTATGAAATCTAAGAATGCAAGCCATGGGGACACATCTTACAAATCATTCTCAATACATTAGTTGAACTTGGGCTCCGTTTGAACTATTGAACTTGGGCTCCGTTTAAGCTAGAGGTGAAAAAATAGAAAGCTTTAGCTGGGGAGATGTCTATTGCATTTGGGATCTGCTTTTAAGCTTCCCCCATTGGTTGGCCACTGTGAGAACAGGATGCTGGACTAGATGGGTCATTGGCCAGAACCAACAAAGCTCCTTTTACATTCTTAAGCGTGCAAACATAGGCATTTGTTGTGCTTTGGGATATGTTGGTACAACGGGAAGCAAGAGTTCAAAGCAAGTAGGAACCCTTGGTTTTGATATTGAATTTTTACATATTTGTAACCCCAAAATATGGTCTGAAGCTCAACACCAAAAAAAAAACCAAGATCATGGCCACTGGTCCCATCACCTCCTGGCAAGTAGAAGGGGAAGAAATGGAGGCAGTGAGAGATTTTACTTTCTTGGGCTCCATGATCACTGCAGATGGTGACAGCAGTCACGAAATTAAAAGACGCCTGCTTCTTGGGAGAAAAGCAATGACAAACCTAGACAGCCTCTTTAAAAGCAGAAACATCACCTTGCCGACAAAGGTCGGTATAGTTAAAGCTATGGTTTTCCCAGTAGTGATGTATGGAAGTGAGAGCTGGACCATCAAGAAGGCTGATGGCCGAAGAATTGATGCTTTTGAATTATGGTGCTGGAGGAAACTCTTGAGAGTCCCATGGACTGCAAGAAGATCAAACCTATCCATTCTGAAGGAAATCAGCCCTGAGTGCTCACTGGAAGGACAGATCCTGAAGCTGAGGCTCCAATACTCTGGCCACCTCATGAGAAGAGAAGACTCCCTGGAAAAGACCCTGATGTTGGGAAAGATTGAGGGCACTAGGAGAAGGGGACAGCAGAGAACGAGATGGTTGGACAGTGTTCTCGAAGCCACCAACATGAGTTTGACCAAACTGCGGGAGGCAGTGGAAGACAGGAGTGCCTGCCATGCTCTGGTCCATGGGGTCACGAAGAGTCGGACACGACTAAATGACTAAACAACAACAACAACCTACTCTGGGAACTTATGGGGCAGGGCAGGAAACAAACAAACAAACAAACAAATAGAATCATAGAGTTAAAAAGGACCCTGAGGATCATCTGGTTCAATGCAGGTACACGCAACTGCCTCATATGGGGATTGAACCTGCAACTTTGATATTATCAGCACCATGCTCTAACCAACTGAGCTATCTATGAGACATAATAATGTAAAATTGTTAACCCTTATATTTAAGCTTAGTTAAGCAGAACCACAATAGTAATGAAACCTGTAAACATTTTACGACGTAAACCACTAGGCACATGAATAATCTTGGTACATGGGCTGTTGTTGACCTTCTTCTGATATATAATGCTTTTCAGACTCTTAAAAACAAACGTACGGTACCCAATCAATGTTTCACTAGCAAAAATATATAGGCAGAGGGAAAGATGCATGGCTTAGCATATGTTAACTGCAAGGTTAATTGACCACGGCAGCAAGGTTAGTTGCAGTGCCTTCAAGGCTCATTACAGCCGCACACATGGAAAACAGGCAGGCAATCCAAGACATGGTTAAGTTTTCTTTGGTTGCCTCATCATATGGGAGCCCTGGGTGATATGTGTGCCAAGGCACTTAAGACAAGTGCCTTGTTTTTCCAGGGAGCAATTTAAAGGCATAATTGCTCCATTTAAATGTTTTGCAGGTAAGACTCTGCTGCTAACAAGAGATCTGATGCATCGGCAGCTCTGTGTGTAAAAATAACAACCCTATACACACTTCCATGTGATATATCTGATCCCCCCACCCCCTATTCGCTTCAAAGTGCTCCTGGCATCCCCTGAGCTTTGCAGATCAAATCCAATATAATATTTGGCTAGATTTACAACTAAACCATGGGCCAAAATATCTCTTATAAAACAGCACTCCACATTTTTTTTTTAATTTTTGCAATAGGGAAAGGCTTCTGAATGTCTAAAACATATGTAATGGATATAACACTGTTTATCTAACCTTTCTTAACCTTATTGCTCTTCACGCTATTGGAAAAACCTTGCTGCAAAAAGCCTTTCTAAATATTTGAGAACAAATCACTTGCAGAATGTCCTGGATATCACTTCTGGCTAAAATGTGACTTCACAGAGCTGTTCATATTTCTTTTTAAAGAGGGAATGTGAGGGGGTACATTTCTATCTACGTAATATCTGAAGGATTATTTCTTCTAGGAACAGTGCTATTTTTTCTAGAAAAAGAGGTGCCAAAACTCACCAGGAACACTACCCATGCTCTCTTATAATGGCAATGGTGCCCATCTGAGAGGTGCCAGAACTGAGTTCCAGGAAGTTACAGCTGGGGGGGAAATAACCCTGGGGTGGAAGACAGTGCTTAGAAGTTGCAATACATGTGGGAGGGAGGAAGATGCAGGAGGTTACCACGTGGGTGGCTTGTCTGTAATAGGGGGGCTGTTATGTACAGAGCTGAATCATAGAACAATAGGATGCAGAATCAGCAGTCTGATTGGTCCGCAGGAGCCACCCAATCCAACTCCAGGTGTAAGTAAATCCACAACCTGATTGGCCTGCAGGAGCAGCCAATCAGGCGGCTGGCAGAAGTGAATCCACAAACTGATTGGCCCACAGGTGTAGCCCTGAAGTAGCCAATCACGCAAAGCCCATTGTGTAAATAAGCAGATGGTTTTGGGAAAAGGGCATTCTTCTTCTCCTTGATGACTAAGAGCTGAATAAAGAGCATGGAATTCACTCTCAACTCCGAGTATATTTCAGGGGCGTTGCACAAAAGGAGGGGGAGGCATGGACATGGGGTGAAGGTGAAAACTGGCACAAAGTAGGGCTGTAGAAGAGAAGAGAGTAGCTTCAGAAAAGGGGTTGGGAAGGTGAAAAGCAAACTTAATAGTTGCATGAGGTGGAAGGAGGGAGAATGGCAGAGAGGTTGTTGAGCAGAGCAAGCTGGGGTTCAGCCCCTAGTAAGTTCATAAATACTTTGTCATATTTTAGGCAACTTTGTTCAGATGTGTTTTCTGAGCCAAGATGTGACTTCCTATACTGCAAGCATCCAATCTGTTGACTAGACATAAAATTATCTTGAAAAGGTTCTGGGAAACTGGCCATGTTTGATACACTGCCATAAAAGTGAGGAAAAAAATATGGGAAAAGGATGCTGGGATTACGTTGCATTGGACATTGCTGTTTTACTATTGGTGCTAACTAAATCTTACATTAAATATATATCAGAATCCTATATCTATAGATATATAGATAACAGCTAGTATACCAAACCTTTCTTTTTCTTTATGCGGTGGCATTAGGGACCCACATATTTCTTCATTCAGTGATACAGCTGGAGAGCATCAGTTTTAACAGATTGTTTATCTTTTAACAATCTCTACAGGGAGCTGGCTTCGGGCACTAGGTCTATTGGCAGACCAAAGGGGGAGGGGAGCTATAAATAAGTCAGAAATCAAATTGTTATAACAAAAGAGAGAAAACACTATGAAAAATTGCAAATATTTTGTTTTGCTCTCCAGCGCCATCTGGTGTTGCATGTTTATATTGCATTCAAAACACTGTTTTTTGACTAATGTAGCTGAGCCCCTACTCCATGCTACAAAGATTTCTGCAAATGTGGCATGAAGCCGGCAGCATTGACCCTGCCGTGTGGGAATCCCTTGCAGAGGATCACAGGGCTTAGAGACAGGCAGTCAGGTCGTGTATCCACAGCAGTGACCAGAGGAGGGATGACCGCTGGGAGGAATGCAGAGAGAAGAAATGTCATGGTGCACCTGTAGCAGCAAAACCAAATGCCTTCATCTGCCCTCCCTGCAATAAATCATGTTTCTCCTGTATCGGATTGCTTAGACACATTTAAGTACAGTCATACCTCGGTTTAAGTACACCTCGGTTTGAGTATTTTCAGTTCAAGTACTCCGCGGACCTGTCTGGAACGGATTAATCCACTTTCCATTACTTTCAATGGGAAAGTTCACTTCAGGTTAAGTACGCTTCAGGTTAAGTACGGACTTCCGGAACCAAGTGCTTCATCCAAGTTATGGGCCAATCTTGCAGCCCTCACAATTTGGCCTTGGCTTTTGATTTGCCCCAAGGTTTCCCCCCCAAGCCTCTGAAAACTTATCTGAATTCAGAAGAATGGAAAGATTGCCAAACTGTGGGTTACATCAAAGCAAGTGTTATCCCACACACATACCCCTCTAATATTTCGCCAGTGAAAGTAAGGATATCCTATTCTAAACCCTCCAACATTTCTCCAGTGAAAATTGTTGTTTTTTAGTCGTTTAGTCGTGTCCGACTCTTCGTGACCCCATGGACCAGAGCACGCCAGGCACTCCTGTCTTCCACTACCTCCCGCAGTTTGGTCAGCCTCATGTTGGTAGCTTTGAGAACACTGCCCAACCATCTCGTCCTCTGTCGTCCCCTTCTCCTAGTGCCCTCAATCTTTCCCAACATCAGGGTCTTTTCCAGGGAGTCTTCTCTTCTCATGAGGTGGCCAGAGTATTGGAGCCTCAGCTTCAGGATCTGTCCTTCCAGTGAGCACTCAGGGCTGATTTCCTTCAGGATGGATAGGTTTGATCTTCTTGCAGTCCATGGGACTCTCAAGAGTCTTCTCCAGCACCATAATTCAAAAGCATCAATTCTTCGGTGATCAGCCTTCTTTATGGTCCAGCTCTCACTTCCATACATCACTACTGGGAAATTGGGAACCAGTGAAAATAGGGACATACAAAGGAAAAGCAGGACATTTGGGGATCAAATCAGAAACCGGGGTGGCTTCTGTAAATCCAGCACTGTCCCTGGAAAATAGGGACACTTGGAGGGTCTGCATGCATTCCAGTGCATTCTCCTCATCACTTTCCTTTTCACAAAAAGTCTGATATTTGGGGGGAATGAGTTTGTTGAATGAGAAATCCAAACCAGTTTCAACTGTGCGAACTGAATTTGCCAGAATGTGACTGAATCCCACCCAAAAATAGCACCTGGTACCAGTTGTTGCTCTCCCTGCCCCATCATCAAAATTCCATACATTTAAAATGAATAAATAGGAGAAAATTAAACATGCCCATGTCCCCACCCCTTTAAATCTATTTAACACGGGGACCTTGTTCCCTTTGATACAAGGGTGGAAGATGTGGCCAGATTTTTAGGAGGAAGTTGCAGAAATATAAAGAAGAAGACCACGAATTGCTTCTTCGACAATGTCAAGTTCTTGGTCAGATTCCAACCTTTAACCTAAGTGGGAGGCCTTAATTAACTAAAGCAGTGTTCGTTCTCTTTAAGGCAGAATATGGTCCTAAATACACCCCCAGCTGCTGAGATGATTTGCCAGCGCCACTGCTTACTTAATATTGCAAGCACTTAACATTCTCTAGAATGGGGCTGAATAAATGATTAACTGGACTTAATGTAACACGAATCAAAGAGCGATTCCTAGCCTGATTTCTATCACCACCCCAGCCAAATGAGCACACACAAATGTTGCGTGCAGGAATAGGCCACAAAATCACAACAGATTTTCTGCATCCAGGAAATAAGCCGCACCATGATAAACATTTTTTCCCCTGTGCTACCGTACTTTCAAAGGGCTTCCTTTTCCATCGCCTTACGATAACACACAATCAAGAACTCTGATCAGCATTTTTCTGATGATGCTAAAATCACCCAAGCCACAAGGAAGCTGAAGCTGGAACGGAAAGCCAGAAGTCAAGTGGTTCTGAAAGGTCCATATATTCATTCATAAATCTGTTCCATCTCATTCTGACATTTGGGCAGGATCCAACTTAAGTAGTTGTGCTAGTGGGAGCCAATGCAACAAGTCCTGCTGGCAGAACAGGGCTTTCTTCCTCCCTACTCCTTCTTCACGTCCCCCCCAATCAGCCCCGGGGTGTGCAAGTGGGGGGGACGGACCCCAGAACAGTGTGCAGGAGGAGGGAGATTTTTCTCTCTCTGGCAAGCTGAAATGCATGCACTGATGGAACAATTGGAAGAGTGTGATATGTTGAACTCCATCCTAAATCTGCGGTTTATTTGCTTGTTTTATTTGTTCTTAGAAATCCTCATGTAAACATTTATCTAAACGTGCACAGTTCTAAACACTGCATCCTAAAGTATGCATTTTGAACACATTTTGATTCTTTTCCTTTGAGCCAAGAATTGTACCAGAAAATTCAGAGAAGACCCAATCCAATTTGCATGTTAGTCTGAGTGATGGTGATCAGGTTGATTAATATTATAATTCAGATAAATCAAAACCTTCAAGCAAGCCGAAATCCTGTATACCAGCTAGTGTTGTCACCTGTCCTTAGAAAAATGGGATCGCCCCCGTTTTGGACAAAAGTGTCCCCTGTCCTGACTGGAATTCAAACAGGATGCCTTTCCTCCCATATTCAAGCTTGGCCAGCCAAAAATGGCAGTTTTTGATTGCTAGGGTTGCCATACGTCTGGAATTTCCCAGACTTAGCCGGGATTCAGTCGCCGGAAGCAGTGTTCGGGCAGAAAACGCTGCAATGTCCGGGAACATCCAGACGTATGGCAACCCATTTCACAAGTGTGGATTTTGATGAATTTCCTTTATAAAAAGCTCAAAAGCTTCATTATTAGATTTTAGATTTTGCAAAGGAAGCTCAGCTACTTTGCCAAAAGAAGCTCGGTGACTTTTGTGTCAAGATTTTCACTTTTTAAAATGTGGCAACCCAAGGATAAATGGCGGGGGCCAGATACACTCCTTGGTAGAAAGAGTTTAATACTGCTGCCTGAAAAGTTGGATGCAAAATAAAACCTGATTCTACCGCATGGCGGCACTGATTTTACAGTGGCTTTGAAGTATTCTTTGCTAACCTCATACCTCAGCTGATATATGGTTAACCAGCATTAACTAAATTTCGTAATGAATGTGCTTAAAGAGCAGAACCCGTGGGTAAAATGTGGGGCGCTTTTGTTATTGAAAGGGCAGTTAGGAAGCTTTTAAAGTTAGATTTTCCCAGCAATGCTCTTGAAGCATCTTTACATTCATTCCATTCTGCAAACATTGTTTACTTTAAAAACAGAGCATGGCATGCTTAATGCCAAATTTTGCCCTAGGCAAACTCCACTGGTGGGGTATAATACCCCAGACTTTATTGCAATTAAATCATTAACCATTTTTCTCAGATGTGTTGTATACAACCTCGGAAGGTCCTGCACTGGAGGTTTCTAAACAGAGATCAGATAGCCTTAGGCCATGACTCCTGCACTAGAAGACTCGCGGGGGTCCCTTTCAACTCTATAGTTCTGTATTCCATGGAGAATAAGACTATTCAAGGGTGGGGAGAGTTACCAGGGGCACATGCTATTTGTGGTCAAGTTTCCTATAACATTTCAAGCTTTATTCAAGGATCTGCTTTAGATCTGTCAACTCTGGGAGCACCAGCCATGTATCAGAGGAGGGGTGAGATATAGCTCTCAACTTTATCTGGAATGTGGAAGTGCACATCAGAACCAAATTATGAGGGTGGCACAGGGCACCAGAATCTAGTTCATCTCAATGAATTGGAGCCTGGTAGGTAAAAAGGTAAAGGACCCCTGGACGGTTAAGTCCTGTCAAAGGCGACTATGGGGTTGCTCATCTCGCTTTTCAGGCCGAGGGAGCTGGTGTTTGTCCACAGACAGCTTTCCGGGTCATGTGATCAGCATGACTAAACCGCTTCTGGCACAACGGAACACCATGACAGAAACCAAAGGGCACAGAAACGCCATTTATCTCTCCTCCACAGCGGTACCTATTCATCTACTTGCACTGGTGTGCTTTCGAACTGCTAGGTTGGCAGGAGCTAGGACAGAGCAACAGGAGCTCACCCATCATGGGGATTTGAACCACCGACCTTCTGATCAGCAAGCCTAAGAGGCTTAGTGGTTTAGACCACAACGCCACCTGCCTGGTACAAGCCATGTGAACCCTGGGGTATATTCTCATCCTCTGCCCTGACATCATCATCATCATCATCATCATTCCACCCATCTGACTGGGTTGCCCCAGCCACTCTGGGTGGCTCTCAACAAAATACAAATAAGCCAGAGATGCATTTTAAATAAAAGGACACATTCTACTCATGTAAAAACTCAGGCAGGTCCCACAAATAACTAGAGATGCATTTTAAATAAAAGAACACATTCTACTCATGTAAAAACATGCTGATTCCCGAACTGTCCGTGGGCTGGATTTAGAAGGCGATTGGGCCGCATCCAGCCCCCGGGCCTTAGTTTGGGGACCCTGTCTTATACCATAAATCACCTTTCCCTTGCATCACTATAAAGCCCTCCCTTATTTATATGCAGCTGTGAGAGGTAAAAGTGCATTTAAGTAGTACGCTTTTAATTGCTAATCTGTCGTTTTGACCTCTACCACATCTTAAACCTTAAAATTCTTTCGCTTAGAATAGATGTTGGAACCAGGGTCAAAGGTTCCCGCAAGTTTATATATATAAACCTGTGCTGCCATGCAGAAATTAGTCACAAAATTGCACTGTCTGTTTTATGTGCTTTTATGTCTTTTATTTCCCAATAAATGAAAGCTTGTTCCAGTCAGCTTTGTTGGTTTTCAGGCACAGCTAGTAAAGGGCATGTGGCTTGTTAGCAAAAGGTTTTGCTCCTCCCTGATAGGCGGGTGTTTGGGGGGAGGGTCAACCCCACACAAATCCAGAATGGAGTCCCTAAGATGGTTGGATGGTGCCTTGTATGCCTCCTTCCAGCAACTCCTGCAGCCAAGCCAAATGTATTGCTCTGCTTTCCTTTGAACCACATCAGTGAGGCTGAGAGGGGGGTTGTTTCTTCTGCGTAGCCCAGGACCTCCAAACACACTGCCCAGGCTTGCGAATCAGAGAATTCACTCGCTCACATCTCAAACTCTCTTCTTTTCAGCAGCCCTGGAGTCCTTTCTGTGCTAACAACAGGCATCCTGCTTTTCCACAGAATCCCCTTACAACAAACTCTAATCGGGGCTACTTGGCCTGGTGAATCATAAACCAATCTTTACTGATGCCCAGACATAAGTTTTTTACCTTACCGCGATTGGTTCAGACACACTAGTTAATAAGCAAGCCCTCTTTGCCAGGCTCCCTAGGATACATTTGACAGCCGGCTTAAATTTGACCAAAGGAGCAAAAATAATTCATTTAATGTTTCTGGCTTGCTTGTTTGCGTTTTTTAACCAGCCTGCATGCCCACCAATGGCCTAAACAATTGCCCAACTCTCAAATTAGCATCTATGCAGTTTCACACGCAACTACGTAAAATATTTACTTCATCGTAGCCGGGGGGAGACGTCCCCGTTATGTTACAATTACATATTAAGATCCAGTTACCAGTGGCGAGCACAGCTTCTCAGAAATGAAACTCATAAAAAACGTCCTTGCGAATCTGGTACACAAGAGGTTTTTCATCCCTTGCAATCCTATCCATCGAGAACCACATGGCTCAAAACCTGGATCTCTCAGTTGTTTTGCTACAGTTAGATTCAAAGAATCATAGAATTGTAGAGTTGGAAGGGGCCCCTAGGGGCCATCTGGTCCAACCCCCTGCAATGCAGGAATCTCAGCTACAGCATCTGTGACAGGTGGCCATCTAACCTCTGCTTAAAAACCTCCAAGGAAGGAGAGCCCATAACCTCCCAAGGGAGACTGTTCTACTTTTAACACAAGCCAAAGCTCAAAAAAAAACATTACTGGCAGTGAACTAATTCAGTGCAGCAGGGTTATCAAAGGGTTTACTTTTGTTTTGAAGCAGTTCCTTTCTTTTGGTAAGCGTTCTTTATTTTAGAACATCCATTATTTTTATTTATTTTTTTAAAAATAAATAAGTTATCCAGCTGAACTCTTAGAGCTTACAGCTTTTTTCTGCCATTATTTATATAGCGCTTGTAGTGTTTATAGCATTTGAAGTGCTAAGTGCTTGGCAAAGTTGCCTCGAAGGAAAGCTGTGTCCCACTGATTTTTATCCAGCACAAATGACATCTAGGTGGAAATTGAAGGTGAAACATACTTTAAAGCTCGTTAAAGGAAGACCCTTTTTTCATAGTTGGTGCCCAAACAAGCTATAGAACTTGGTTGGTTTTGTTTCTGAAAACACTTGTTTTTGGCCATCCTAGCTCAGCAGACCCTCCAAGTGTCCCCATTTTCCAGGGACAGTACCGGATTTACAGAAGCTGTCCCAGTTTCCGATTTAATCCTAGAATGCCCCATGTTTCCTTAGAATGGCCCTATTTTCATTGGAGAAATGTTTGAGGGTATGGCAAAACACAACCACTTAGCACCAGGGCCGGCCCTACGGCCAGGCTGGGTGGCGCAGGGCGCCAGGGCGCCTGCCCGCCAAGGGGGCGCTTTACAGCTGTGCCCGCCCGCACAGCTCCGGCCACCCGCGCAGCTCCGCCTGCCCGCCACGCTGGGAAACAAGGCAGGGTGGGGGCGCCAGAGGGATCTGTCGCACCACGGCACCAGGGCGCCAAATATACTTAAGACGGCCCTGCTTAGCACAGCCTTGTGTCATCCTCAGTTCAGCGTCCTGGCTGACTGCCCAGCTGACCCAGCCCTAAAGCCAGCCCTGCACAGTTCCTTTTCAAATCCGAATTGCACCCAGTTAGCAGATCCAACATCAAAGACCCACCAGCTACAAGAGAAAAGACGAGTTCTGGAGCAAGGAAGTATTTCTCCTTCCTTGACCATGACCATGAAGGCACATTAAGCGCACTTTTACCACCCATGATTTTGTAAGGTAGCTTGGTCCTTGATGCAAATAAGTCTGCGGCTTCATAAGATAACCATTTTTTTTTTAAAAAAAAAGGAGACTAGTATGAAAGGGCTAGAACTTTGGAATAACTAAAAAGTGAAACAATGATTTAAAAAAAAAAAACCCAAGACAAAACCATAATTGCAACTCTGCAACATTCCAGCAGTAATTGCAATAAGGAAATTACACAAAGCCATCTCTGGACATTAAACCAGAAACCTAAGACATTATGCCTTTCTTTGGTATTACGTGCTTCGAGCAGGTGGCTGGTGCTTTTGAAATGCTATTTGGAATCCATTAGGAATATAAAGGGCACAGTCCAATCCAGGCTATGAACTTTCAAGGCCCATTTATTTTGATGGGAGAGGCAAGTACAGGCTGAAATCTCAGAAGGTGAATTAGATTGGTCACATTTGTTCAGGGCTGGGGGACCCAAGGTTCTCCAGATGTTGCTGTGGATGTTTGCACCATTCCTGGTCATTGGTCAGGTTGGCTGGGGCTGATGGGAGTTCAATTGTTCAATAATATCTGGAGGGCCAGACAGGTTCTCTAGCCCTGTTTTAGTTGGAGCAAGTCCTGACCCATCCAAAGCGAAGTACTTTTAAGCCCTACTGATTTCATGGGAAGAACATGCCATCAATCCCATTAAAATCAGCCGAGCTTAAAACCTCTTTAACTTGACTAGATTGTGCTCCAAATTAACGCCTTTTCTTTTGAGACATTGTTGTGTTTGTTTTCTGTTCTGGTGTGCATGAACACAAGGGCTTTTCTTTATCAAACTCAGTGCCAAGGGGCTAAAATGCAACCCATCCTTATAAAAGGGTAATATTATCACAGGGAAAAGGATGCTGTGGTCCTCCGGAGAGATTAACACATGAGAAGGGAGCATGTGGGCTAATGGGATGCATTGATGCCAAACCACTTGGCATCGCATCTGACAATGCAGGAATGGGGAATCTGATGATTCTTGGAATTTAATTCCAAACAGCCCCAGGTCAGGAAGAATTGGAGCTATATTTCATTAACCACCTGAAGGGCTACAAGGTTCCCAGTCCTGTGTGATAAGATACAGCAGCAAGTGGTTTGAGATTACTGCATACTCTGTTCAGAGGATGCAGTAATCTCAAACCACTTGCCGTTGTATCTTATCGTCCTATCCACTCCCCAACCCTGCAAACCTATGTACCTATCCATTCTATCTCAGACACATTTTGCTGACAGCCTTGATGGAAAAACAACCCAGTTCCTTTTTAATAGGCTTTTCGCCTGACCGGATTCCATGCGTGCATGCCCCAGTGATAGCACTGCATGAAACATTCTCAGGGTTCCTTTAAGGATGACTGAATGCAGCCATAAGCAGTTTGGCAAGGTTATTTAAGCTGTGCTATATGACCCTCCCGTTTCAAAGCAATCACAATCTTTTAACAGCAAATGTCAGCTCACAGTTAATAAAAGTTGGGGTTAGAAGATACCAGTGCAAAGGCGAGAATGGCTGGGCTTGAGGCCAAACCTTTCAAATAAATACATTTTGTGTATTGGGGGGGGGGGAGAGATGAGGATTGAAGGTGAAAGTTTGCAGCTTCTCTGAGGCCATATATTGGGTCTCCCAGGACTAACACTTTTATCTGTTTGGCCAAGCTAGCTTTCAGTTAATGAAGGCTTGGAGCCGCATGCTCATGCTGTACCCTGAGAATGGAAGGCAGGCATAGTGTTTGCCCTTATTGTACAAATATTGGTAATATATAAAGCTTCTCCAACTCGGAGGTGCCTTGCATTCCCTATGACCAATCTGACTTGGCTATTACGGAAGCAGGAAGAGTGGGACAAATCAGTAAGGCAGGACCAAAGGCATCTGTCAGGAATGCCTTGATGGTGTTTCCTGCTTGGCAGGGGGTTGGACTGGATGGCCCTTGTGGTCTCTTCCAACTCTATGATTCTATTCTATTCTATTCTATTCTAAAAGGTGCATCAGAACTATAAGAGAAACTAAAGATCTTGAAGGGCCATAGCTCTGCGGTACAGCATCTGCTTTGCATGCAGAATCATAGAACTGTAGAGTTGGGACACTGAGGATCCGCTGTCCCATACAGGAATCAAACCTGCAACCTTGGCATTATCAGCACCATGCTGTAGCCATCCAGGCTTCCCCAGACTCAATCCCCAGCATCTCCAAGCAAGGGAATCTTGTCTGAAACCCCGAAGAGCTGCTGCCAGTGAGTCGGATGGACCAGTCATCTAATGCAGCACTAGGCAACTTACTATGCTCCTGCCACCCCCACTTTTGCTGGACCATTCATCCTCTCCCTGAAAGTAAGGTCAGGAATGTCATAGGAACTTATCCACACTTAGCAATCCTCCACTTTCATAGAATCATAGAATGGTAGAGTCGGAATGGACCCTGAGTATCTTCTAGTCCAACCCCCTGCAATGCAGGAATATGCAGCTGTCCCTTATGGGGGTCGAACCTGCAACCTTGGCATCATCATCACCTGCTCTAACCAACCGAGTAGTGTTGTTGTTCTACTCTGGAGCTTTCCCTGCAAAAAAAAAGCACTCTTTACCGCTGAATCGGAGCAAATGGCATTCCGTGGAAAACCTGATTTGCCATTTGTCGTGTTTTAAAGAATGGGTTTTCACGGGGGAAATTCCAGGGCAAAATAAAAGAAGAGTGCTTGCACTTGGAGCATTAAAGCACAGCCCTGTGCCTGGAAAGAGCTGGGCAAAAGGTAAGTGTGGATAAGCCCTTATACTGAGTCAAACTATCCAGTTCACAGGTCCATCTGGCAGAGACTTTCCAAGGTTCCAGGCAGGGGACATTCCTAGCCCTAACAGGGATTAAAACCTGGGACATTCAGCATACAAGACAGATGGGCCAATGACACTTTCTTCAGCCAATGTCAAGGTGGAGTTGAAGAACTTTTAGATGGGGGTGGGTTTACCTTTAAAGGCAAAATGGACAGTGTTTTCATTTTTTTAACAGAGAAAAGACTTTTGACACCACTTCATTCTGCCCTTAACAATCCAGGGGCATTTCATTTGTAATGTTCAATGGAATATCTCACGGGAATGATGCTCTGCCATGATGTAGTGTTGTTACCAAGGGCATTCCTGGGAAGAAGAGATGGCTGACTCCATTGGCTATGGATTCACAAGTACCAGCTAGTTCACAGGAAACAGCCCAGACCCATGATATAGTATCCTAGATCTATTCATAGCCCAGTTTCTGGTTACATTAAAAAGTATATTGTCTGAACTTTCAGGAAGCAGCTCAACATGTGACTTACGACTACTTTTCTGGGAGATATATTTTAAGAGAGTTCACTGCAACGGGGCCTTAAATAAACTTTAAGCAGCTCGTTGGTGAGGCACGTAAAACAGTACGAGTCTGGTCACGGCAAGTTCCCAGATTGCAGGACTGAAATGGCTCCATCTCACTCTCTTTCCTCTTAGTGGGAATGGGATGTTTGTTTTAAAGTTCTTTTCATATGTTGCTGTCTCTCTCTCTCTTTTTTTTTATTGGAAACTTTACAAAAGTCACTTAGTGAAGCAACTCTCTGCTGTATGTCCCTGTCAAGATAGCAACAAGAATAATTAATAATCGTAGGCCAAGGCAGACACATTTTATGCAGTTGAGAAAAGGAACAGGGAAAAGGTTACTGAAGGCATTTTCCCATGCGCTTCTCATCTCCTGCATTCTGTAAACCTTCTCCTCATGTGAGAAAACTCAGATGGGTCATTTCATCCCACAAGGAAATGGGGGTAGGGTTGGAACAAGCAACGATCCTTGTTTATATATAGTCCGTTTCCCCTGATGGCGGCACAGAGCTACAGGTTTCTCCATACGGGTGTGAAAGATGGGCCAAAAAGGATATTTTATGCAACTCTAGAAAAATGTGTGTATTGAAAACAAGTGCTGTAAAGAGCAGGAGCCTGCTTGCTAATAATGAATATTATTGTTATTATCTTGCAGATTCAGAAATCATCGGGGAGACAATGGACAGCTTTTGGCTTCTTGCTTTGGCATTACATCAGGAAGTTTCGATCAATTTTGTCTTGTGGCCAGAATTTTTCAGAAAATAATTTTCTGGTGCCTTTTCCTGAGAGTGTTGTCTCTCACATACAAACAAACAGGCTTAAAAAAATGCAGCACCTCCTTCCCAGGGGCCATTAGATATATGCTTCAGAACAATACCATCAAGGGAGTCCATACTGGAAAACAGTACTATAGAAAAGGGCTATTCGTTGAGAATTTAATGATTGTTACACCTGACCCACTGAAAACGGGGGCAGCAATATTCCGAGATCTTAACAACTTTGCAACCCTATCAGGCCTGCAGCTTAACTTTTCAAAATCTAAAGCGTTATGCTTCAATGTACCACCCAAGATCCAAAAAGGACTCACAGAACTCTTTAGACTCAATGGACTCTGCCACAAAAAGCTTAGATACTTAGGAATAATTATAACAATAAACCTTAATAAACTCTATTCACAAAACTATCCCCCTTTATGGCAGACAATGCCTCAAAATTTGAAAATAAAAAAGGAGCAAAATGCATTTTACTCTCTCAGGCAGATTAGCCACGGTAAAAGTGATGATCCTACTGAAACTGCTGATTCTATTCCAATTACTGCCAAATTGGATTCCGCTCAACCAGGTATGAAAGTGGCAGGGGGGGAAATTCATTTACTTCCCCCTCCCCCTCCCCACAAAAGACCCAGACTCCTATACCTCCCCACAGTGGAAGGAGACTGGAACATGCCAAATCTGGAGCCCCATGTTCATCAATAGACCAACCTTTTATATTGTTTCATTGATAACATAAAAGGGGAAATTACTATTACTCAAACTTTATCTAAACGCAACCACAAGGGCTTCTCGTGAGATGCTTAGCTATGTGATATTGAACATTGTCTGTTAACTCTGTTCTCAGAGGTGTAGGAAGCCCGGGTGGTACCCGGTGCGGAATTTTTTTGCCACCCCCCCCATGCCACTTTGCCGGGACCCTGGCATCCATTCCCCTCCCTCCCTTCCCGGCTCACTGTAAAGCGGCAAACTGGGAGCCACTTACAGCGAGCCAGGGTGGGAGGGAGGCTGGGAGGAGGGGCCCTGGTTTGCCATAAGAAGAAGAGTTTGGATTTGATATCCCGCTTTATCACTACCCGAAGGAGTCTCAAAGCGGCTAACAATCTCCTTTCCCCTCCTCCCCCACAACAGACACCCTGTGAGGTGGGTGGGGCTGAGAGACTTCAAAGAAGTGTGACTAGCCCAAGGTCACCCAGCAGCTGCATGTGGAGGAGCGGAGACGCGAACCCGGTTCCCCAGATTACAAGTCTACCGCTCTTAACCACTGCACCACACTGGCTCCTGCTTTGCCGCTTTAAAGCAAACCAGGGAGGGAGGGAGGGGGAGCCATGGCTCCCATCCGCCCCTCCCTGGCTCTACAGTCCAGACTGTGGCCTGCCACAAGCGTAGGCCAATGACAGGTTGGGGCAGCCCCATGGTTGCCATGGCAACCTTGAATTCCTGAGCCACCTCAGAGACAGTCACCTTGGCATGGATGTTGAAATCCCCCAGTACCAGCGGTCTGGAAGTCTTCAACACCACCTCCGAGACTTGGCTCTGTCAGCTCCAGCAGGGAGACTGCTGGGCAGCAAGGCAGGCAGTAAACCAGCAGAATCCCTTCATCTGTCCCAGTTGCCCAATGCCAGGAGCACACAAATCTTGGCTGAGAAGTGGTTTGCAGATAATATAGAACAGCAACAAGCACAGATTAAGATACAAACCACAGAATACAAAAGGCAGTTATCGGCATTAACCAGTTTGACTCACTATGGAGAGCCTTACAGCAGGTCTCCATAGCAGCAAATGACATGTTATCTCTTATCCTTCTGGACTGCAACCAGAGAAAAGGGACACTTCGCATGTAATATACTTACACTTATATATGCCAAAAAAAAGCATGCTTAGCTACCCTGAAATACTGTTCTAGCTAACATGTCCAATATTGCCTAAGGGAGGGGGGAAATGGGCACTGAATAAATAACAGGATAGATAATGCCTCTAGTCGCTTACCACAAATGGCCATAATCATGATTTTATTTGTACCCCACCCATCTGACCGAGATCCCCCTGCCACTCTGGGCAGCTTCCAACAAATATAATAGCATCAAACATTTAAAAACTTCCCTGTACAGGGCTTTCTTCAGATGTCTTCTAAAAGTTGTATAGTTATTGATCTCCTTCACATCTGATGAGAGGGTATTCCACATGGAGGATGCCACTACTAAGAAGGCCCTCTGCCTGGTTCCCTGTAACTTCCCTTCTTGCAGTGAGAGTGCCGCCAGAAGGCCCTCCAAGCTGAATCTCAGTATGAAATGTTAACGCATTTCCAGTAGCGGTGCCTATGGTGGTGCGGAAGCACACCCTTCCAACAACAGTGTTTCTGCTGCTTACTTAGATGGGAGTTAAAGGTAAAGGTAAAGGGACCCCTGACTGTTAGGTCCAGTCGCGGACGACTCTGGGGTTGTGGTGCTCATCTCGCTTTACCAGCCAAGGGAACCGGCGTACAGCCATGTGGCCAGTATGACTAAGCCGCTTCTGGCAAACCAGAGCAGCGCATGGAAACCTATTTATCTACGTGCACTTCGTGCTTTCGAACTGCTAGGTTGGCAGGAGCTGGGACCAAACAACGGGAGCTCACCCCGCTGCGGGGATTTGAACCACCGAACTTCTGATCGCCAAGCCCTAGGCTCTGTGGTTTAACCCACAGCACCACCCGTGTCCCTTTAGATGGGAATTGGGAGCCTCTAATAATGAGGTGATGGGAGAAGCCCTTGTTAGGGGATGGAGAGCTGTTTGTGTAATGCAGGGGTAGCCATTGACCGTATTTACTGGAGCTAAGGGGAGTTTTAGCTCAGCAGTATTAAGAAGGCCAAAGGTTCTCTACAATGGCATTCCATTGTGCATGAAAAGCCATTGGATTGGGATGAATGTATTTTTTTAAACAACAATTTTGGAAGCCACATTACCAGTAGAGTCTCCTATACTGTATCCCCCCCCTTAACTATTTTCTGGCATGTTTCAATATGATTTGGAATGCATTCAATGACACAACCGCTACTTGCTGTTCTTAGAATGTCTGGAAGAGCCTTCAAAACTTCTTCCACCACCCCCCACCCCCATTTTAACCAAGCACATCATCCGGCGCACCAGAAATGGTGGCACATGCACATAATTCAGACCATGTGTTTTGTACAATGTACAGATGCTAGCCTTCAGCTTCTCGCATAAAAAGCTGTAATATTGAGAAATGTCAGCCAAATCTGCTTTTGCAGCACAGGGAAGGAACACTTCAGCCAAATGATGCAATAAAGCTTTCAAATCTAATAAAATAAACAAAACTTCCATCTGAAAGCCACGTGGAAACCTAGACACCGCAGGCGACATTTGCTGGAACCTGCTGATGTTGTTAGCATTTGTTTGCCTATGAAAGTGTGAATCCTGAGGCAAATTTGCAGAAAACCCCCTGGAAGAATTCTAATTTATGTGCTGTGCTGTGCTGGAAAACCTTGGATTGAAACTAAAAACAGATTAAGCCTGACTTCAAGCGGAGAAGTACAAATATTGTAACTTAACTTTTAAAGGGTTGTGTGTGTGTTAAAGGACTGGCATTTTGGGTTGACTAACTATTTTGTTAGTCAACCCAGAGCCCAGGGCTTGCCGATCAGAAGGTCGGCGGTTCGAATCCCTGTGACGGGGTGAGCTCCCGTTGCTTGGTCCCAGCTCCTGCCAACCTAGCAGTTCGAAAGCACGTCAAAATGCAAGTAGATAAATAGGAACCGCTACAGCGGGAAGGTAAACGGTGTTTCCATGTGCTGCTCTGGTTTGCCAGAAGCGGCTTTGTCATGCTGGCCACATGACCTGGAAGCTGTACGCCGGCTCCCTCGGCCAATAATGCGAGATGAGCGCGCAACCCCAGAGTCGGTCACGACTGGACCTAATGGTCAGTGGTCCCTTTACCTTTACCTAACTATTTTGTAGTGCATCATGCTTGCCCTTCACATAACATAATGCCTACCTCACATCTCAAAGGTCAGGGTAAGGAGTTGCATCATTAGCATACAATGAAAACTGTAAATTGAAAGTATCTCTTTGGAGAGGGAATTCCACAACCAAGGAGTTTCCAGAGGTGCCCTCTCCCAGGCTATCACAACCACATTCTGAGGGTGGTGGAACTACCAAGAGGGCCTCCTTTGCTGAGAAGATCTGCAGAGAAGAAGGTGGTCTTTCAGATATTTGGAGCCTAAGTCATGTAGGGCTTTAAACATCACTGTGAGCACCTTGAATCGAGCCCATTGATGACAAACACACAAGGCAGAGATTGTGGAGTGTTTGGCTTCAAGCCTCCAAACTCCACCACAACAAGTTGTCTCCTTGGAGCTATCCAAGGTCCTGATACTCTAGTTGCCTGGTGCTACTCACAGGTGTCCATCATGACACCTGCTGACTCCCACTTGTGGCCAGGACAGGGTAGTATGTACCCTACTGCTGTCCCTTTCCCATGGGTTTGGGAGAATGTGATTGCCAACACATAATTATTAGGGTTAGGCAACCAATTCAGCCTAATCCCAAATCAAATCTGAATGAAATCAGCTCTGAATCGGTCTGAATTGAATCAGATCAATCCAAATCAATTGGGACTCATTTGAACAGATTTGAAGCTCAAAGCCCACAGATAGACTGGCTACAAAATGATCCAACAGTGCAAAACAGTACCATATAAGGAGAATGCCAGGAAGCGAAGAGGGAGAAGAGGAGCTGGATTTTGCTGATTGACAACACTAGCTTGCAATCCAGGACTAGAACCTCACCTACCTCAGTGCCTTACCCTATTTTGTAAGTTCTCTCAAAAGAGTTTTTTTCTTTTTCTTTTTATGAACCTGGTAAATTTATTTGAACAGGAGTGATACAATGAGGAGTAATCACTGAGAAGACCCTGTTTTTTGTACACACCAACCTTATTTCAGAATATGGGCACACTTTGAGCAGGGCTTCCTCAGGAGATTTCAGATCACAATGGATGTCCATAGGGGGTGGTTAAGATGTCTTGGTGGTAAATCATATTAAGGATACCTGAATGGGCTGCTGGATGGAGTCAGAGTATGAGAGGGAAATTTGCACTAGCTGCCAGAATGTATCTATCCTTGCTGAATCCAGACTGTATTTAATAGAGTGCCCCTCTGTTTATGGCAGGGGTAATTGGAATATGCTGTCCCACTCCTAATGTGTCTACAAGCCTTTCGTAGATTGTTGCAACAACCAATACTACATGCAAAACCTGAGCAAAACACAGGATTCATTATGGTGGAGAGGTCAGCAGGTCAAGTAATTCTTCACTGTTTAGAGCTTACGGCAAGGTTTTCCGAGGCATAGAGATGAATAATGAAGTGAGCAAACAACGAATTCAGTGGTGTTCACCCTCGGCTCTACCAGGAAACGAGGCCTGAATCACAATGAAAGAATAGCTGCTAATACATGTGTATACTTATTTAACAGAACGTGCATTGCAGTGGGCTATGAAATCTGAAAATATATTTTAAAAACCTATATTCACTATTTTTAAAAGTTACATTAACAGGTTGTATCCAATGAAGTTGTTCTGTCTGTCAAGGATTTCTGCATGCATAAGGGGATTTCCCCTCCCCCTCCTCCCCTCATGCACTCCCCAATCTGTTCTAGGAGTTCTCCCAACCCCCCCCCCCCAATTTGATTGGAGTGGACAGGAGACGAGGGGTGTTGGATCTCAGCCAATCAAGGGGAAAGTTTTGCCAACTGTCCTTAGAGCTTGATACAAATCAGCACTTCCTATTGCATATTTTTCTCAGTAGCGTGATTTTTCTAAGCACACAAGCCATTATGCAGATAAAGCACAAGTTTTGTACAGAATGGGAAGGAGGTTCTTCTATACTATGAGAATGGATCAGTCTTCCTTCAGTGGAAGAGTCACACTCACACTTCACATTCATCAAAATTGTCTTGACACAGAAGTCAAGAGGGGCAAACATTACAACGCCTGCTTTGTTTTGGCAAAACACTAGGAAATGACATGGCAACAATATGAGATGCTTAATGCATGATGTACCAGCAGACACTCTAATTTTTTTCTCTGTGTGGGATGCTACTGATAAATAATGTCCTTGTTCCCCTTTCTGTTGCCCAGCTGCCTATTAAAAATAAGGAAAGAAAGCTGTTTTGATAGGTTCCATTTTCCAGAAGTCATCCTTTAATCATTATTCCCCACCTGCTCCTAATCCTTCACATCCTGTTTCTGTAACTTCCTCACACTTCTGCAAAATTCACTCTTCTTCCTGTCCCTTTTGTTCAGAATCTCGAACCTAATAGATCACTCCAACATGCATCTCCCCAATAACATGTTATTTCACTGGCTCCCTCTTGTGAAAAATGCATCTATGCAGGGCCAGCCTGGCATGTTTTGCCACTTGAGGCAAAATGCCCTGCCAGTGCCACCCACCCCGCCATGGGCGTGCCCTGCTGCCACCCCGGCATGGGTGCACCATGCCCTTGCTATGGGTGTGCCAAGCTCTCACACCCGCAACAGCAGGTGCAGCAATGGCAGCATGGCGGTGGCAGTGGTGTGGTCTGTCTGTGGCAGAAGAGGAGGAGAAAGCAGAGCAGGGCAGTGGTTTGAGGGGCAGAGGAGGCAGAGGACATGGTGAGGCCTTCCGAAGGAGGAGGAGGAGGAGGAGGAAGAGGAGGAGGAGAAGGAGGAAGAGGAGGAGGAAGAGGAGGAGGAGTTTGGATTTGATATCCCACTTTATCATTACCCGAAGGAGTCTCAAAGCGGCTAACATTCTCCTTTCCCTTCCTCCCCCACAACAAACACTCTGTGAGGTGAGTGGGGCTGAGAGACTTCAAAGAAGTGTGACTAGCCCAAGGTCACCCAGCAGCTGCATGTGGAGCAGCGGAGACTCGAACCTGGTCCACCAGATTACAAGTCTACCACTCTTAACCACTACACCACACTGAGCAGCGTGCTCCTCAGGCCCAGATCTGCCACCTGAGGTGACCACCTCACTTTGCTTCATGGGCAGGCCAGCCCTGCATATACCTAAGCAAAATTTTATCTTGACATGATGTATGTTACTCTGACTGAAAAATGTATTTTTCAAAGTTTCATATATACCCTTTTGTATATATTTGTACTCTTCCCTGTTTTCCCCAATATTATGTCCTAAAATTCTTATTTTTTTTTCACTTTTAAGAAGGCGTAGCGTAGCCATAACACTGTCAGAATCCAGCTTTTTTGTTGATGCATTTTTCAGCTCTAAACTGTACCCATTCATCTTACAAACTTTTGGCACGCCAGCTAATGTCTGCTGATGGGGAGCCAGTGCTGAATTTCATCTGTTTTCACTGCAATGCTGCAGTGATCAGAATTACCCAGACAGCTCTTCTAACTCTGCTAACTGCACACCAAAATGAAAATTTCCCTATTGGTACCATAAAATGCTATGTTCTCTTTCTAAACTCATTAGAACGCTAGAAGCTATATTGAACCATTTCATGTATCTCATGAATGCATAACGTTCTCCGGAAAATGTCCACTGGTAATATGATGCAATGGTTAAATTAAATGGTTCTCTCGATCATCTCTTTATCGTTTATGATCCTAACCATCCTACTCCCTCTCAATGAAAATTCAACCATAATTCATCTGTCAATATCTTCAGATCATGACTATCAATGGAAAGCAGAAGGAAATCCATTTTCAGTCCATCTGATTCTCTTCCCCATCAGATTGGACGTTTTCCTGGATTCACAGCTCAAATGGACAGCATTTCAATATATATACAGTACATGGGTTTGCTATGGAGCTTGCATATATCCTCTCCATTTCAGTGTGGAGGCTCCTTCTTGCCTGCCCTTCCATCACCCTTTTGTACTAATAATGTCAAAATAATTAGTTCAGTTAATGGAAAACATTTTTATGCTCTGTGATTGCTTAAAAAAAATATGGCACATTTTGTTAAAAAAAATAAGTAGCAGCTGCAGCACTTTGAATATCTAGGGTGCCTTCCTGGGTAAATGGTTTTTCATCATTAATCTTGTAGGGATGAAAAGGAATATTAATATTTCCATTGTTTCTCAAGCACTTGAAAGACCCACTTTCTTTCGCTCTGTTTTGCATACTAGCAAAGAAAGACAGTCAATGCAGAATCCCACATCTCTTTCCAATCACAATAAAGAAGGCATATTTAACACGTATTGAGCTCAGCATTTGAAAGGTCATACCAGTGTTCTGTGCTATTAAATGTCAGCCTTAGCATATGCAATTGCCTATCCATTCCAGACCAAGCTATTTTTCGAATCAGAGCTTTGGGAGGAATTCTATACTCTATGGAAAAACCAGAACAGCTCCATTTGATATTTTTTTCTGTTGTGACAATAATGGGCAATATTTTCTCTACAACTAGGGTGTTTTTTTCCTGGGTTATTTGTGGGTTGCAAAATCTTTTTGTTGTTGTTTGGATCCTCAGTGGGCACCAATTTCGTAGCATTTGAGTTTCTATTCATGCCCTGCGCTATTTATAGCTTAACTTGCTTTCAAAATGGTAAATTTAACATAATCATTCTTAGGTGACTAGACAGCTTGTGTCATTTTTTCCATTATTAACATTTTAAAATGTACATAAAAGGAGAAGGAAACTTTCAAGAATTAAATAAAGCATGCTACAGTACGAGCTAGTTTAGCGGGGGGGAATATACAACATTTTAGAAGCAGCACTGTGAACTCCAAATAGCGTTTAGCACTGCCTCGACCCCTCCGTTTATTGTTCTCTTGTGATGATTTAAAAGTACTGTTAATAGTGGCCTGAATGGGATATGTATTCACCAACCACTTTGAGGATTAGGCTTGCTGTCAACTGAATTCTTTGGTGAGCTGCTGAGCATATTCTGAACCAGCAGTCATTTGAAAGTAGAGTACATGAATGGGACCAGAAGCTTCACTTTCACTTCAGCGGAAGAGGAGAATCCACACAGAGATCCTTTCTTCATGAAATTGTCCCATTGGGTGAACATGAGAATAACCTGGATGATTCTGATCCAAGGTCATTCCAGCATCCAGCTTCTCAATGCTGTGGCCAAGCAGATGCCCCCAGGAAACCCACAAGCAGGCCTTAAAGGCAATTGTTTTCTTCGCTCCCAAACAACTGGTACTCAGTGGCATGCTGCTGGGGGGCACAATGGTCCCACCATGTCTAATAGTCCCTGAAGAAGTTCATATGCCCTCTGCGTAGGTGCAATACCCTTCAGCATGTTGAGTCCCAAAACCGGGACGTGCATCTTCCTGTCCACATGACCCACACGAGATCATGGAGCGCAAAAGACACACTTTTTCCGGGGCCATGCTCTCACGGTGCCAAAGAACACACATTTGGGGTGCTGTAGGAAATTGCAGAAACCCAATGTGCTTTTTCAGGGTGAGATCACAGCACGAACTTGCACAAGATCACAGCGACTTAAATGGCTACCGTGCTCTCGTGGGGGGAAATGGGATGTCCCAGTTTTTCCTGGACACTTGCAGGGTATTAGGTGTTGTAGGAAAAATACCCCCCCCCTGTTCATTCTTCTTATAATACATAGGTTCATTATCAAAGGGGGGATCTTGGAGGGTTAACCCAACGCAACACATATGCAGCCTCCTCTGGCAAGGGAATTTCCACCTCCAACTGTGCCAGACAGCCAACTATCTTCTACACAATGGATTTTCCTCCCAAACTGGATTGACTCAGGATCAAATCAAAGAACAGCTATCACCTTCATAATGACCATGAAACTTCTCTTTGTCCCGTGGAATGTAACAGGGAGGGGGTGAGAAGAGGCCAGGAGCAGCTGGCCAGGTACTCAAATTTCTATCTCTGGACCCCTCCTTTTTGTGATGTATCAATGACATATTAGTGACATATTAGTGATGTATCTTTAGGGGTGTACCTTGGTGGTGGGATGCTAATAAAAGGGAAAGACCCCTTTGTTCGGGGTTTCCATCTTGCTTCACCTTGTTGCAGGTGGGGCCCTGTCGCGACAGTACTTTCTTTAATAAAGGCCAAGCCTACTGGCTGCTGTTTTGTTCTGTTGGTCTTGGCTGGAGTCTCATTTTGTCCAAGGGAGCCCTCAGATTTCCCCGTAAACAAGGTGGAAAGACCCTGTCTCTGAAATTTTGTGATTCTCCACACAAAATGGGCACACATGGGGAAGGGGAAGAAGGACAACTCCACTGGCTCCAAATTGCACATGCTGCTGCCCGTATCTGTCTGATGTATGTACATTCCCTGTATTCACACATATAGCTAACATTTAAAGTGGAGGATCAGGCCCCCATCCGTTACACACACACACACACACACACACACACACACACACACACACTCCCCTTGAATTCCATTGCTACACACACAAATATGTGGTGTATAAGTGAACTGGATTCATTCATACAATTAATCTCCCCCATATATAATAAAAATCACTGAAAGCAGGCAAGTTCTACCCCTGCTGTTGAATGTACAATACTTTTACACCTGAGAGAGAAATAAATGTATAACAACTCAAACTGCTCCACTGCCTAGACTCAGGCCCCAGTGTCTTTTTAAAAAGCAATAGCTGCCCACTATGTACAACATTCAGCTTCATCAGAACATTGCCTGTTTTTGCCGTTTCAGGCCACTTCTAAAGTTCAGTCCCTAACAGTAAACAATGGAACACCTGATACTGAGCTAATCTTGTGTTTGACAGCTATTAACGCTGCCCTTTCAAACCATATGCGGGGTGGGGATAGAGAAGCGTGTTGTGCTTCCCTGTTTTGCAAATCTGTTCTAAATCCCATTCTATTAAAGTTGGTTTTCCCTCAACATATTTGCGGGGATCATCCTGCCATTCACCTTGCAGCAGAACAATTAAGAGGTTGAAATGCAAATGTTTGGGCAGCTGTTCAAATGCATCTGAATTTTTCCTTAAGGTGCCAAAACAAACTTCTCCCTCACTTTCAGCTGTTCTTATCTCAGTCTCGGATCAATCTACATACAGCGCACAAGTGTATTCGTCAGTCTCTTGTGTACAAAATAGCTTGCAGATGACTCCATTTCAAGTACTTCCTCCTCTGAAACCTTGCTACAGTACCCTCAGGTGATTTCATTACATATTCAAATTTCCCCTTCCTCCAAAGACCTTGGGCTCAGTTCGTCCTCACAACAACTTGGTGCATTATCTTAGTGTGTGTGAGAGAGAGCAACTATCCTAAGATCACCAACTTGGTGCATTATCTTAGTGTGTGTGAGAGAGAGCAACTATCCTAAGATCACCAGGTGAATTTCATGGCCGAGTGGGGACTTCAACCCAAATCTTTGCAGTCCAACATCTTACATTTCAGTCTTCCCCAACCTAGCACCTTCTAGAGCACGGGTGTCAAACACAAGGCCCGGGGGCCAAATCCGGCCCGCCAGACCTCATCATGTGGCCCGCCGAGCGCCCCAGCCAGCGGGACCCAGCAGTGGGACCTTGCTGCTGAAGCGCCGCGCCAACAAAGCGCCGACAAACAGCTGGGGCCAGGGAAATGCTTTTTGCCCCTGGGTCCCTTCGCGCTCTTTTCTGGCGCTGAATCAAGGCGACGACCCCCCCTTCCCTTTCTTTCTTCCTCTCTCTCGTTCTTATTCTTTCTTTCCCTCTCCTTCCTTCCTTCTTTATCTCTGTCTTCTCTCCCTCTTTCTTTTTCTTTCCTTCTTTATTCCTTCTTTCCTACTCTTCTTTCTCTCACCTCTTTCCTTCCTCTCTCCCTCCTGCTCCTTTTCTTTCTTTCTTTCTTTCTTTCTTTCTTTCTTTCTTTCTTTCTTTCTTTCTTTCTTTCTTTCTTCCTTCCTTCCTTCCTTCCTTCCTTCCGTCCTTCCCAACTTTCTTCCTCTCCCTCATTCTTATTCTTTCTTTCCCTCTACTTCCTTCCTTCTTTCTCCCTTTCCGTCTTCTCTCCCTCTTTCTTTTTCTTTCCTTCTTTATTCTCTTCCTTATTTCCTACACTTCTTTCTCTCCCCTCTTTCCTTCCTTCCTCTCTCCCTCCCACTCCCTCCCTTCTTCCTTCCTTCCTTCCTTCCTTCCTTCCTCCCCTCCCCTCCCCTCCCCTCCCCTCCCTCTCCTCAGAAACATAGGATGCTGCTTTATACTTCTGGCCCTTAAACCCTGGAACCAGGAGAACAGCTCCAGTGAGTCAACCTCAGCCAGTCCCTTTGGTGAAGGGTGGTGGCTCACTGGCAGAACATCTGTCCTGCATGCAGAAGGACCCCAGCATCTCCAGGTACTAGTAGCTCTGCAAAGGTCCTGCATGAAACCCTAGCGAGCCTCCACCACCCAGTGCAGTTACCAAAAATCATTTTTCAATAAATTGTACAATAATTGTACATTTGAATATCTACTTGCCATTATTCTGACTATGTTTCTGGTTTCAGAGCTAGTTATTACTTACATTATTACAAAAACAGCAATAATTGAATGCAGTGACAATAATTTATGATCATAAAGAGTGGACACATAGTCCAACAGATACAACCGGCCCTTTGAGGGTGACCAAACTGCTGATGCGGCCCCCGATGAATTTGAGTTTGACACCCCTGTTCTAGAGGTTTTGGACTACAACTCCCATCCACCCCAACTAGTGCTGACTTGGTTTGATGGGAGTTGTAGTCCAAAACATTGGACTACAGGTTGGTCAAAGCTAATCTGTGCCTACACCACACTTGCTAGACTCAGCAGAGAGACCATCAATAAAGTACATCACATATCAGCTGAAGAGACAAGGTGGACCTACACAAAGGGGCGGAGGGAAGCACTATAAATAAGTCAGAAAGTAAGTTGTTATAACAAAAGAAAAAAACGCTATGGAAAATTGCATAGTGGGTTTTTTTTGTTCTTCAGCGCCATCTGGTGTTGCATGTTTATAACGCATTCAAAACGCTGTTTTTGGACTAATGTACCTGAGTCCACAGTGTAGCAAAAGAAGGGCAAGGGAAGGATTTGGTTAGCATGAGCCATAACTGTGGCAAATGGAGAGAGGTATTTTTGAAAAGGCTTTTCATTTATTTGCAAAGACTGGCTTGTCATATTGCAGCTGAAGTGTGAGATAACCAGAGGCGTTCCTGGGGCCCCCTGACCTCAAGGAGCTTTATCACCATCGCCCCTCCGTCTCGGGGAAAAATCACTTTCCCCCAATAGCCACATTAGAAATTATTAGGTTTTACGTGGAGCAAGTATTCAAAATATCCTTAGTGAGGGCAAGGCGAGGAAGGGCAAAAAAAGTTTGCAAACCTTGTGCTGTGGTGAGAGAAGAACAGGAAGCTTCTCCCATGTTTTCTCTTGCCGTGAAACACATAGGTAGGGGGCCGGTTTCGCCAACCCCTGGGTACACCTCTGGTGATAACAGTATCCAATGAGTGGGAAAAGTTAGGACAGCTGTGCCTTGCAGTGACATAAGTGACGTTCTGGCACTGTTGCAGAAGTGATGGTCAAATGGTCTGGGCTGTTGATGACTCTATTTCCCAATGCCTATGAAATAGCACCCAGCTCCTCTTCGGGGAGCTTTAGAATTGCCTCTCACAAAATGCAGCCCAGAAGCAAGTGACCTGCACTAGTCCACAAAAGACACAAGAGGGAAATATCTATCTGTGCTGTAGTTTTATTTTCTAGAATTCCCCAACCCCCATCTAGCTTAGGGGTTCTATTTCAAGACTGTTTTCCTTTGGTAACTCTTGCAAGGGAGAATCTGCACTGCCTGTTTCCTCCACCCAACCACTTTCTGTCTTAGTCCCAGACTCACAACACATTCCTGGTCATAATTATCGTCACTGACAACAATAAATAAGTGAACTTTTAAGATGCACTTCAGTTTAAGTTGGTGGTTTGCAGGTACCTACGGGACCGCCTCTCCTGGTATGCCCCGCGGAGGACCTTAAGGTCCACAAACAACAATATTCTGGAGATCCCGAGCCATAAGGTAGCTAGATTGGCCTCTACTAGGGCCAGGGCCTTTTCAGTATTGGCCCCAACTTGGTGGAACGCTCTCTCACAGGAGACCAGGGCCCTGCGGGATTTGTCATCTTTCCGCAGGGCCTGCAAGACAGAGCTGTTCCACCTGGCCTTTGGGTTGGACTTAGTCTGACCCCTGTGTTTTTCTCCCTCATGGCTTGGATTTATGAACTACTTAAAATGAGGCTGCACTTTAAAATTTTAATATTGTATTTTAATCTGTATTTTTAGTAACTGCTTTTTATGTTTTATTGTAATTTTATTGGTGTGAGCCGCCCTGAGCCCGGTTTTGACTGGGGAGGGTGGGGTATAAATAAAAATATTATTATTGTTGTTATTATTATTATTATTATTATTATTATTATTATTATTATTAAAACAATTAAAGCAAATGCAATTAAACTCAATAAAAGTACCATGCAATATTGTGGGTCAGGGATAGTCAATGTGATGCTGCCTTTATGCTTTGGACCACATATTTCATAAGCCCCACCCAGCATGGCCAATGCTCAGAGATGATAGGAGCCGTAGTCCCGCAGCATCTGCAGGGCACAATATTGGCTATCCCTGTTTTAGATCATCAGTCAGCAGATCTGTCCAGTCTGTAAAATTCAGGGGAAGCCATAAACGCACACACCTGAAACCTGCTATAAAACATGTTGGAATGCTTGGGGACTAGTTCATCAGGGTGAATTGGGCACTGCCATGCCAACCTAATTTGCCCTGAGTAGACTTGCACGGCCGTGTTCTGTAAGCCTTTCATGTGTTTGTGTGAATTTGCTAAAATAGATGAGAGCCAACATTTCATCGGAATGCACAATCCCAGCCAAGGGGCCCAACTTGAGTAAAATATCGCAGGAGCCCAGCCTCGCATAACTGATCACAAGAAGCAGGGCATGCACACCATTGAAATGGCAATGCTCAACCACTTTGGGGGGGGGGGCTTTGGGGTGCCGAAGGGACCTCGGTCCCTAGGAGATGCCTCCTATGATCCCAGCCAACGTGGGTTTTGCATCCGTGTTTGAGACACAGTGTTTCCAGTATTAAGGGCAAATAGGCTTGATTGACAAATTCAGCAGGATCCTGAGATGGTCAAGTGGACTCCCTGCATGTAAAAAGCTAGCAAATCAAGGTTCTAGCTTAAGGTTATCAGACGTCCCCGTTTCCCGGGGACAGTCCCCGGATTTACAAATTAGTCCCCTGACAAAATCCTTTCATTCCTACTGAAGTTGAAAAGTGTCCCCAGATTCACTGAAAAAAATCTGGTAACCTTATCCTAGCCCAGCCCACTTCCAACAATACTACTTACAGGATTGTGGGTTTGTTTGTTTGTTTGTTTGTTTGTTTGTTTGTTTGTTTGTTTATCCCCTCAAAGCAAGGAGCATTCAAAAATGTTTCCTCTACCTACTATCTAAAGTGGTACAGTCAGGGCCAGATTTAGGTATGATGAGGCCCTAAGCTACTGAAGCTAATGGGGCCCTTTATATATCCAGCTGTCCTTTGTCAACAACAAACTGTCACTGTTTTTTTGTGTTGAATATATGCTATATGGTAATTTATGGACCTAATAGGTATCTAAAGCCATTTGCACATGCAGAATGTAGGCACCCTATATATAGAAATGAGCAAACCAGTGATATTTTAGGGAGCAGGCTAGAAGGCGGGGGCCATTACTTACATCATAGGAGCCTACACAACACAAAACACTGTTGCTGTATGTAGGTTTTATTTTATTTGTTTTTTATCTTATAATGTATTTTGGAAATGTACATCCAGGTTTTTTTCCTTTAATTTTTTTTGGGGGGGGGCAAGAGAGTGGGGTCTAAGCTATAGCTTGTTTAGTTTATACGTAATCCAGCACTGGGTACAGTCTCAGGAGTCAGGAGTCTCTTATCTCCTTCTTACCTTCTTCCGCTGCATGTGTGGACCAAGCCATAGAGCAGGCATCCCCAAACTTCAGCCCTCCAGATGTTTTGGACTACAATTCCCATCATCCCTGACCACTGGTTCTGTTAGCTAGGGATCATGGGAGTTGTAGGCCAAAACATCTGGAGGGCCGCAGTTTGGGGGTGCCTGCCATGGAGTAAGAACAAACAACCCCACTGCCCCCCCCTCAAAACAACGGGACTCGCTTCCCTTGATGACTGGCCCCAAACTAAACCTTCAGGAGAGCGTCACTTTTGAACTGGGTTTTTTATGTCTGGAGCTGACACACAGTAGAGTATTGCTCTGTTTATATTTGACTATGATTTAATTGTCATTTTGTGCAGATTTTTTGTTTGAAGCGTCTGTAAACCATGTCAAGCTTTGGGCACCTTTACAGGATAGATGTTTTAAAAAGCAAATTAATACAGCCTACAAAGGCTGCCACAACTCTGCAAATGGCATGGCTGCTGAAAACCCTTACTGTCAATGGAATTTAAATGGCCTAACTGTGCAGGCCTAACCAGCCAACCTAGCAGTTCGAAAGCACGTCAAAATGCAAATAGATAAATAGGAACCGCTACAGTGGGAAGGTAAACGGCGTTTCCATGTGCTGCTCTGGTTTGCCAGAAGCGGCTTTGTCATGCTGGCCACATGACCTGGAAGCTGTACGCCGGCTCCCTCGGCCAATAATGCGAGATGAGCACGCAACCCGAGAGTCGGTCACGACTGGACCTAATGGTCAGGGGTCCCTTTACCTTTAACTGTGTATAGGGTGACTGGCAAATTCTAAATGTATTACTATTACTATTACTATTATTACTTTCCTATACAGTTTAAGAATACATTCTCAAGTATATTAGAGTTCAAGCCTATATGTGACCAAAAGCTGTGACCATAGAATCATAGAGCTGGAAGGGACCATGAGGGTCATGTAGTCCACCCCCCTGCAATACAGGAACATTTTGCCCAATGTGGGACTTGAACCCATGACCCTGAGATTAAGGGTCTCGTGCTCTACCATACTCTTATAGTTCCATGTTCATTGTTACATAGTTCAACTGAGTTCAGTTGGGCAAACTCCCAGGAAAGAGTGTGCAGGGTTGCAGTCTTTATTTACCTAGAGGTAAAAGTGCAAGTAGATAAATAGGTACCGCTCTGGCGGGAAGGAAAACGGCGTTTCCGTGCGCTGCTCTGGTTTGTCAGAAGCGGCTTAGTCATGCTAGCCACATGACCTGGAAGCTGTACGCCTGCTCCCTTGGCCAATAACACGAGATGAGCGCCGGAACCCCAGAGTCGGTCACGACTGGACCTAATGGTCAGGGGTCCCTTTATCTTTACCTTTTTAAGGTCCACTAAGGGACGCGGGTGGTGCTGTGGGTTAAACCACAAAGCCTAGGGTTTGCCAATCAGAAGGTCGGGTAAACGGCGATTCTGTGCGCTGCTCTGGTTCGCCAGAATTACCTGGAATGATGCTGGCCACATGACCTGGAAGCTGTACGCCGGCCCCCTCGGCCAATAAAGCGAGATGAGCGCTGCAACCCCAGAGTCATCCGCAACTGGTCCTAATAGTCAAGGGTCCCTTTACCTTTACCTCATGGGACTGTTATGAGGATCACCTTGAATGACAACCTCAGCTCCTTGGATGAAATGTAGGAGAATAGTACAGAGATGCTGCGCAAGGGGATTCCACAGTCTCTTCGACGGGCTGAACTGCACCCTGCATGCAGCAGAATGCCATTTCCTTGCCTTAAGTAATTGGGGGAAAGGCCCCGTGAATGGGGGAATACCTGTGCCAGCATGAAATCTTAAATTGCAGCAAAAGCTGGTTGAAAATGTGACTTGCAGCTGCATAATGCCATACCCTCCAACATTTCTCCGATGAAAATAGAGACGCCCCGCTCCATAATGGTAATTTTACTCTTTATACCCCAAACATCTTATTGGTCGGCTTCAGCCATTCTGGGCACCTTCCAACATATATAAAAAAATAAACATTTTTTTTAAAAAAACCTTCCCTATACAGGATTGCCTTCAGATGGCTTGAGGGTCAGATAACTCCATACCCTCCAACATCTCCAATGAAAAAAAAGTGGGACATTCCAGAATTAAATCAGAAACTGGGTTGGCTGCTCTAAATCAGGGTCGTCCCTGGAAAATAGGGACACTTGTCTGCAATGCCAACACTGGACACTTGTCTTTTGCAGTGAGTCAAATTGACTGTGACGCTCTATCTGAGTCCGCACAGAAGGCAAAGGGTTTTATCTTTGGAATTTAACTTCTGGGCAGATATCCACACCTTATCAAACTGCGGCCCCATTTGCCCTTCTGAGGCCCAGTGGAACTTGCCATTCATGTAGCTTATCAACACTTTGGCAACGAGATCTCCTTGTTGTCATCGTGTTCTCCCCAGAGGTGTTTTAAAGAAGGCAGCAGAACTACAGTAGTTGTGATCGTTCTGCTTTATATTTATTACATAGCTATGTGATTTCCTCACTTTATCAGGCTAAGCCTAAAGCGAAGGTGTAAAGATGTTTGCCATAAAATAAACAAATGAGATGAAACTCATGCAATAAAAACATAGTTGCCATTCATAAGATTCCCCCCCCCCCCCGGCCTAGTTTTACAGGTCAAAATGTACTCGGAATATACACTAGTGTTTGGATTTGGAGTGCACTATATGCCAATGTACCTCAGTCGCTCTTGATTTTGCGTGGAAACTAATGGTCAATGGTTGTGTTCATCCCATTCCAATGCATGCCTGCATAGAAGGAATCCCATTGAACTCAATGAGGATTACTCCCAAGTAACTGGGTTAGCATTGTAGTCAAAATTTAATGGACTTCAATGGGTTTTCCTGAAATCTAAGCTTACACAGGAGAATCAGAGTTATGACCTAATTTACTTCTGTCTCACGATTTATATTTTTTTGCTAGAAGAACCCCATTATATATTTCGGCAGCAATCCTACATACACTTACTATGCAGTAGGGACTGATGAATCTTTCAATTTCCTTTTATCTCTGTTTCCCATTTTTCCAGTTTTAATTCAATTCACCAGGTTTCCGCAACAGTTGGTGATTTTATTTTAAAAGAAAAAGTCCTTGTGAAAATTTGTCAGCATTTCAGTGTGCCATCGATCACAGTACACACATTTTTTGCACGCAATTTCCCCTAATATAATCTACATACAAAAATACACACCTTCCTGAATATAGCCAATGTTTTATCCATTATTTGTCTGTAGAACTGCACTGCAGAATTTGGAGAAGTGTAAAATTCTAAGAACAGCTACATTTCGGTTTCATACTGGTTCGGGACATAAATTCGGTAAGTTCACATTAAACCGCAAACCAAACCAAATATTTCCCTCTTCCCTCCTACGGAATGGGGGTTATCACTGAATAAATGCGCATCAGGACTTGTTGGTTGCATAGTTCCTTTGAGAAAAAAGAAACGTAATTGCATTTAGTTTCCATGTTACTTCAAGCATGCTATTAAGGCTGCAGCCTTAAGCATGTTTACCAGCGAGTAAGTGCAACTGAACTCATCGCAACTTACTTTCAAGTAGGCACATGTAGCATCGTGCTGCAGAAGTTGAAAATCATGTGTCATTAGTAGGCATTATATTTCAGCTAGCCAAATCTGCTAGCTGAAATCTGAACAATATATCATTATATCAGCTAGCCAAATCTGAACAATGTACAACATTTAGAGGGCTCTGGGTCGGAGCAACAGCAAAGCGTTAGGAAAAGAAAGGTTTCTGTGCATCTTTTGCAAGCATGGAAATGCCACAGAAAACTTCATAGAAAGTTTCAACCTCTTTTCAGTTGTTGCTGTTGTTTTTCTGCCTCTTAAAGCTTCTGCAACAAATGTCTCAGAACATTTACTCCAACTTCCACGAAAATGACTATATGATGGGGAGGGGGGGGCACTGCTGGCACACAGAGCGAGTTAAACTTTAGACTCCTGCTGTGGAGAGCCTCTGATTTGCTTTCACATCTGAAATCCAAGTTAGCAAGAAGAGATGCAAGAGGAAAAGTTCAGAAGAATTACTCTGATCCCAAGAAACGATCGTGGCACTACTTACCTAAAGATTGGTCTCTGGAGGTGCTTTTTCCTAATTGTAACACAATCAGCCATTTAAATGAGGGTGGGGGGAATCTCCTTGGCCTGAAAATAGTTCCAGCGAGAACCTGGGAGCAACCAGGGGACCTGTACTTAGCAGCTACTGTGCTGAAGAGAACACAGTGATTTTTTTTTTGGTGCTGGGGAAAACCTCCCTCCCTCTCTCTGACAGTTGAGCAAAGTGAGGCCATAGAGACCACATAACATCTGAGCAAGACCAAACCATGCAGGCTGTTAACAGCAAGCAGCGCTGGAGTCAAGTCGATCGAAGTGGGGAAATGCCTCGGAATCCTCTCAGGTGCTTGAGAAAAATGCAAAACTTCGCCAGCCAGTTAACTTGGGGGGAAAAGAAAAAGTGCTAAGATTATTCCAGTCATGAGAAGACGTCTTACACACACGGGTCAAAGTCTTTGATGCAGAGGCTCCCTTGCACTGTAAAACAAGCTCGTTAGTTCAGAGGCTTCACTTCTTCTTTTCCCCTCCTTCTTCTTCTCCTCTTTCTTCAAAATAAAAGTTGTCCAGCTGTTTCAGCAAGCACACACACACAACCCCTTTGCAAGTGCCTTCAGAAAGTTTTTTTTCTCCTTTTTCTTTTTTGTGCCGTTGTACGGAACTGTATACAAATTAAAGGAGACGAATGGCTCTGGTCTCTGTGCCTGGCTTCTCTTCAAGACGTTGTTGTAATTATTTTACAGTCTGGCTATTATTCACTTTGGCTGATGTGTAGCTGTAACTATGCATATTAAACCACCGCTCATAATTTCTGGCACTTAAACAGCCTAATAGTCCACAGTAGGATTCAGAGTTTGCAGCTGGTGGGAGATCAAATCGACACAGAATGGAGCAACAATACTTGCATCAGGGAAGGGGGGGGGAGAGGAAAAACTAACCAGATTTCTTCAACAACAAAACTGAACCCTACCCTGCATTTCAGTCTGGCCATGCTGCGAAATATGAGGCATGTTAAACATAAGCAGAAGTATGCCAGCATGGAACAGAATTAATACTACCATAGTTAATCAACAGAGATAATCCATCTATCCATTATTACACAGATCGAGGCACTAGGTAAGATTCCACACTCTGGAACTTCAAACTTACCATCTATGCCATGGGTAGGCAAACTAAGCCCCCCCCCCCAAAAAAATATAGTCTGGCCCCTCCACAAGGTCTGAGGGACATTGGACAGGCCCCTTGCTGAAAAAGTTTGCTGACCCCTGGTCAATGCCAAGCCTGGATTGGTTAGACCATGATGCTGATAATGCCATGGTTGTATGTTTGATCCCTGTCAGGGACAACTGCATATTCCTGAATTGCATGAAGTTGGACTAGATGATCCTCAGAGTCCCTTTCAACTCTACATTTCTATGATTGCATCTCCCTGCCCCACCAGCACCTAGTAAGGTAGCAACTGCCAGTTTTATTCCCCACAGTACCCCAGAAGAATGCCAGACCCTCCAGAGGAATGTTCCTATTTTCCAGGGACAGCCCCAGATTTACAGCTGTCCTGGTATCTGATCTGATCCTGGAATGTCCCGCTTTTCCTTAAGATGTCCCTACGGTATTTTCATCGGAGAAATGTGGGTATGGAGTTATGCAACCCCTGATCCAAGGAGATAAGTAACTATACAACCTTTGGAAGACATCTGAGACCAGCCCTGTATAGGGAAGTTTTTTAATTGTTTTTTTTAATGTTTTTTATATGTTGGAAGCCACCCAAAGTGGCTGGGGCAACTGAGTCAGATGGATGGGGTATTAGTAAAGCAACAACAACAACAACAACAACAACAACAACAACAACAACAACAACTGAATAGGACATCACTATTTTCATCAGAGAAACATTGGAGGGTATGGAATGCTATGTCCGGTGTTACAGGGCATTGTGGGAAATGTAAATGGCGTCTCCTGCCCATACCTGCCAAGTCTCTCACAGAGAAATCCGGGATCTGCAGCCACGCAACACTGGAAATTGCGTAGACGCAACTTCCGGTGTCGCTTTGCCCATCTATGGGCACCGAAAATGGCTGGCGCTGGCACCGGAAGTCACATCTACGCATGTCCAGAAGTGCGTAGACGCAACTTCTGGTGTCAGCGCCGGCCATTTTTGGTGCCCATAGATGGGCAAAGTGACACCGGAAGTTGCGTCTACGCACTTCCGGACATGCATAGACACGACTTCCGGTGCCGGCCATTTTCTGGTGCCCATAGATGGGCAGAGCGGCAGCAGAAAAATGGCCGCCAACAGG
Source organism: Zootoca vivipara (assembly GCF_963506605.1). NCBI lineage: Eukaryota > Metazoa > Chordata > Lepidosauria > Squamata > Lacertidae > Zootoca > Zootoca vivipara. The sequence goes on along the minus strand of NC_083276.1, from coordinate 112,326,292 downwards.
AACCAAAATAAGGGAAATTAACGGGAGAGGAGCTGGAACAGGAGACCTCCGGGAAACGGTAAGGAAAAACAGGGGTTTCCTGGGAAATACGGGGTACTTGGCAGCTATGCTCCTGCCTGGCAATGATCAGAGCACTCACTGGCATGGCTGTGGGCAATTGCTGTCATTGCCACAATCAGGACCCTGTGTGTGTGCAGTGTTTCACTGCCATAGGAGGAGATCCCCACCTAAAAAGCAAACAAACCCTTCCTGCATGGAGTAAACAAACATATCAGAGATCAGTGTTTAGTCCAGCTCTCTCCCTTGTGTGGTAATTTACTGTATGCGGGGACAGTGTTTGTGGGTGTGCTTTACAAAGGGGAGCATTCTAAAATATCTCCCCCATCTCTGATATGGTACAAGTCTATCAGCTCATTGTGCAAGTGTAGATTGGCTTTTCTTATTTCCTCACCTCCCTCCCCTCCCTCCCAAAAAAAGACCCTGAGGCAACAAATTCCCCCACAAGTCCTAGGATGCCTGATGTTGATATTACCTTTACCAAGCTGTGGCCAAGAGCCATTACTCCCACATAATAAACATAGGAATAGGGTCTTAGGTCATCTGTGGCAAAACTAGAGAAAATGTGACTACAACCTGCCCAACTGAGATATGAAAGATATGAAAGCTGGGAGCTAAATGGCAGCAATGGAATGTCTAATAGCAAGAATACAAAGCTGAAAATTAATGAACTGCAGCTAAAATACTGGTATTATGTTCGTTTTTCACATAGTCTAGTCCTTCCCCTGCTCACCCCCCTAATATTCTTAAGAGGGTCTGTTCTCCAGTCTTCAGAAAGTAGCTGGAAGTGGGGATGCAGAAAAAAGGTCCTCCTTTCCTTCCACTCTGCAGTTTTAATCTGAAATCATAGGCGTGGTACTGCGCCCAGAGCTCAGAAATTGCTTGCTCTAATAAAATTCCCTGTCTCAAAATGCGCCTAGAACAATGGGAGTTTCAAACACTGAAGCTGTCTAAATGGGTCTGTAAAACATTCCTAGAAAATGTGGTCTTGCGATTGAAACCTGACATTTTTGACCTATTATGTAAACCCACAAAACTGATGGTTTTCCTAGAGATGCAGTAAACAACAACAGAGAAACACAAATACTTGGCAAGTCACACTTTGATTTTGGACTGTAATTTAATATTTCCCTCATGTAGACCTCATGGATTGCTTGTGATTCCTGCCATTGCTTCTGGGAACAACATGTGGCAAAAACCTTACCTCATGCAGGTCATAAGAGGGGGTAAGAGATACTGAGACGCTGGTGGTTATCACACAGCCACCAGCCATATTCTTTTCCTGATTTGAGAGTCCAGCTGAGTTGGCCTTCAAACTCCTTGGCCAGTCAAAACCCCAGAAAGCACCTTCACAATACTACTTTACCTGACCATGTAAATAATTATGGGGGAATTACTTCATGGTGAGTCCTCCACATTAAAAATGGTTGTGTGAATCTGCCCTTATATTCCCACAAGAGTCTTACATTCTCAAACTACAATTGATGTCAACTTTGAAGTGCAAATGCCGATATACACCTCTGCAGGAGTGCTGCCTAAATGTCAATATTGAAGGGACATGGGTGGCGCTGTGGGTTAAACCACAGAGCCTAGGGCTTGCCGATCAGAAGGTCGGCGGTTCGAATCCCCGCGATGGGGTGGGCTCCCGTTGCTCGGTCCCAGCTCCTGCCAACCTAGCAGTTTGAAAGCACGTCAAAGTGCAAGTAGATAAATAGGTACTGCTACAGTGGGAAGGTAAACGGCGTTTCCGTGTGCTACTCTGGTTCGCCAGAAGCGGCTTTTTCATGCTGGCCACATGACCTGGATGCTGTGTGCCGGCTCCCTCGGCCAATAATGCGCGATGAGCACCGCAACCCCAGAGTCGGTCACGACTGGACCTAAATGGTCAGGGGTCCCTTTACCTTTAAATGTCAATATTAAGAAGAATGAAAACCATGAGAACCCAATTATTGCCCATGGCCCAGATAGGCAGGCCATCTGAACTATTTCAACAACTTCTGTTGCCTTGTATAGAGCTGAGCACAAGCACAATGAAGGAGGCATCACCTTGATTCCCCCAAGTTCATGTCAGCCAACTGCAGGGACATTAGCTGAGGGAAGCATGCATCACAAAACACGGATATGGAAAGCATCTGGCAATCTAGAGAATAGTTGCCTCTGAAGCCCCTGCCAAACTACTCCCATTCCTTCAGTGCTTATTTTCCCAAGGGAAGAGAATGGCTATATAGCTGTGGGCTAGTTTTGTAGAATTTGGTAGAACCAATGTACTTAAAGTCTCTTCCCCCCACTCCACACCCAGGTGAGAGTTGGTGTAAGTGTGGTGGCAAATGGACTGAACTACAAATCAGAAAGTCCCCAATTTATATCATGTCATGAACTCACTAGATGGCAAAAATTGCTCCCACTCTCTCTTCCATTTGTCTCCGACTCTATGCGCACCCCATCTGCAATATCAGAGACAACAATACCACGTTGCCTGAGAAAGCCAATAACAAATCGATTCATCTCGTCACCCTTGCGTTCATGATCTGCTTGAGGCTGGAAAGGTAAAGACCATAGAACAAGCTGCCTTCCAGGCTTAGCTAGGTCACAAAGATGGCTTGCTAAAGCTATGGGGTCTAAGCTTGGAGCATCTTGCTTCTTCCCTTCTTCCCAAAGTTCCCCTTTGGTCACATCCCCTCGCCTTGGGAAGAAGGATTACCGAAGCCTTAGTTCATTTTCTTCCACCATGTGAACCCAACCAGAAAGGATGTCTGAGCAAGATGCTCCAAGCTTGGGCCCCATAGCTTTAGCAAGCCGTCTTTGTGTTTCTATACAAATGATTTAGAATATGTTACCTTTTTGAAACTAAGTTAAACTGCCTGTCTTTTCTTGCTGCTGTATGGAAAGCCACATGAATCTGACCTTTGAAGAGTTTGTAACTAAACCATTTTTTAACTTAGTCTCTTTTCCTAAGGGAAGTAAGGGGAACTTTGAAAGGAATTTAGAAGGGGATATTTTAAAGATCTAACAGCCCATATATTTTCATGCTTTACTTTTCTGCTTGTTTTGTGATTTTAAATCTCTGCTGGGGCTCTCTCATCATAGAGCACTTGCTCCAAATCCAGAGAATAGTTTTATTCTTTTAAACCAATTAGAACCAAACATAAAAAAATAAAAATAAAAAAATCAGCAGCCTTGGACAGACCCTTACTCTTCCTTAGGGCTGGGCTACTGTATATATCAATGTATCATCCAAAACTGCTTTGAAGTCCATATTGCAATATCTGTTTCATAATTTTTTACCTGGCAATACATTGCGAATCATGAATCATGATGTGTGTGTGTGTGTGTGTGTGTGTGTGTGTGTGTGTGTTACCTATGCAAAAATCACAATGCAGGAAAACCCGTGAAGCCAGCTTATGCCTCTACCTGTATATAGCTCCATCCTTATTTCAGACACTGTGATATACTGATATATTGTGACGTTTGGCTGGTGGTATATTGTGATGTTGAAAACCAGATGTCGCCCAGCCCTACTCTTAATAATTGTATGGTGGGCCTTAGCTCTGCCAGGCTGTAAATTTTAATTTTAAATGCAAATGAACCACCCTGCTTCCTTCCTTTCCCATTAGATGAAGGCACAACTCCCTTCCAATTTAAGCCCAGAACAGAAGGGAGGGGAAACCTTGATGCAATGAGGCACTTCCAGAAAATTCTCGCATTTGAACCACTCCTGGAAAAGAATGTCTCTTCATCTCAATGGGATGGTTGCCTGGAAATATGCGCCACAATTTTAGCCAATGGGGGGAAAAGAGAGAGAGAGACTCATAAGATTACAATATGAGAAGCAAAACACAGCCATCCTTCAGAATTGACACATTGTCATATTTTGCAATGCAATTCCCCAGCCAAGTAATGCGCTCAAAAATGCACTTACTAGGGTAAAGTGTGTATATTAATGCATTCGTTGGTAAAAGAATAACATACAAAAGTCCATTATATTTGGGGGAATGACTTTGTAATGGTGTTTATATTAGGCGAGACTGCCTTGCAAAAATGTGAATTTCCCTGCAAAATATTATATTATGTTCACATATTTATTCAAGAAGCAACAAACTATATTCAGCCACTCCACATACCCCACAGAAGCAGCACATTTCTTTTTATTTACATTTAACTTTCCAGTCATTTCCGTTTTTAAACACGTGTATCATTCCATAAGTTGTCATGTGTTCTCAGAGGCCTAATAACCATGTTCTGTTAATGTTGCAAATGTAATAACTCTATGCCAGGTTGATGGGAAAGTAGTGATTTTCTTGTCGTACATGGTTTGGTCATTAATATTAATTCATAGCGTTGTGAGATCCAGATCTGTGTATAATGTGTATATATATATATTAAGATAAGTTTGTACTAAAATGCTGGTGAATTTTCATTAGAACAATTTTTTTCTTCCAGAGAATCCAGCCAGATGGGCAGGGTATAAATGTTGTTGTTGTTGTTGTTTGTTGTTGTTGTTGTTGTATTTTTAAAGCGGAAAGCTGAGGTGGAAAAGTGGTGAACAGGACTTAAGATTGGAAAAAATGAGAAACTGGTAAAAACTGAAGTTGCCCCATGTGCCCATCTCTCATAGGACTGCAGCCCAGCCAGGTTCTTTGGATGCGAGTATATTCCCTTCACAGGCATTCCTCAGCACGATTCCTTACATTACAGATCAGATTAACGAAAGCAAAACAAAGCCCACCCAATAACTGCTGCACGAGCTTCCATTCAGCGCCCAGCAATGGAAGCACACAAATGTGTAGGGCAACCTCAATTTATTCCCTTGCCTTGACGTCAGCAAATGGAAAAAGATGCTCTGAAACTTAACCTAATGACTTCTCCAAGCTTGCAAAACTAGAAAGTACTGAACATAAGCATGATGACTCATTCAGGCACTCGGGAGAAGGCAGTTTTAAAAAAATAATGTATGCCCTAGCGGGCTTATTGACCAGTTCTACTCTAGTTCATGTGGTAAAGCCATGAGCAAACAATTGTAAAGACCTTTAAGCTCCGATTTCCTTTTTCGCCTATAGCAAATAGGAGTATTTGTAAAACTGATTTAATCTCTCCCTCTCTTTCTCTGTGTACACAACATGCACGGGAGACCAGCAACATCATGTTGCAGGGAGATTAATTTCCTTGCTAAGACTTTCCTGCTTGCTGGCTGAAACCCAGGCTGTTTTGCTCTCTTATTCACTTCCACAGCCCCCTTAAATCTGAACTTCCCTGACAGATTTGCACAATTCCCCCCCCCCCGAAATGAAAGCTTACAGGCACGCAAAAGGCATTTGCTACTTAAAAACTAACTGAATCATAACCCCCACCCCGACCGCCAGGTAAATGGGGGGAGGGAGAGAGAGATGCCTGACTCCCCCCTCTTTTCCTCAGTTGGAAAGGAACTGGAACAAGGAGGCCTCGCTTCTAATTCGGCACAGTGCCTTCTCCTGAGATCCCCTCAGCCGCGAGGTACCATCTGCTAAATGTAGTAATAAGACTCGGGTTTACCAGCTTCCTTCCCTAACAGCTTGATGAAGTACAAACTGTATTTAATACACCGAGGAGGGACTGGAGAAAGAGACACACAGAGACTTTGGAACAGGGAATTCCCACGTAACAAAGTAAAATCCCAGCAGTAGCAGGCTTGGTCCACCCCCAGGAGTACGTTTGAGGTGATTTGTCACCTTTCCCACCCTGAATAAAGTTCTCATTCAGGGGTGGTCTTTTTATTGTCTCTCGCATGGCCTGATCATGAGTTGAAGCAGCTTCTCTCGTTTTCTTTTTTCCCAGAAGGCTCTGGGCATATAGGTGGCCCCCATCAGGCCCTGAAAGACCGAACAGTCTGACAGCAAACAATGTGAGAGCAAAAATGGGAGGTTCACTACCCCTTTGTGCGCAGTGCGCCACTCTAGTTAGTCCTTCCAAAACTTCCCTCGTATGTTTCTCTCCAGAACAAAGTGGGTAAGCTTTATAAACTTATCAGACACTATCATTACCCAGCTTGTTGTTCCCAGAAGAACTATGTGAAAGGTGGGATACCCTTCCACTCCTCCTTATTTCTTTAGCATTTCAAAGACAGCCTTCTACAACCTTTCTCACAACCTCCAGGCATAGCTGCCAAGTTATCCCTTTTTTAAAGGGATTTTCCCTTATGCTGCATAGGCTTCCCTCGCGAGAAAAGGGAAAACTTGGCAGCTATGCCTGCAGGTGAGGTTGCAGATCAACAACTTTAGTTCAAATCAAAGGGTTTTTTGCCCTTGGCCTCAGGAAGATGTGAGCTATGCCTTCCCAAAGGTGTCTTCATTGATATTCTTTATGGTTTGGGAATCTCCTCCATACTCTGAAAGGGGGGTGGTATCAGTAAAGGTAAAGGTAAAAGTAAAGGGACCCCTGACCATTAGGTCCAGTCGTGACCGACTCTGGGGTTGCGCGCTCATCTCGCTTTATTGGCGAAGGGAGCCGGCATACAGCTTCCAGGTCATGTGGACAGCATGACAAAGCCGCTTCTGGCGAACCAGAGCAGTGCACGGAAACGCCGTTTACCTTCCCGCCAGAGCAGTACCTATTTATCTACTTGCACTTTGACGTGCTTTTGAACTGCTAGGTGGGCAGGAGCTGGGACCGAGCAACGGGAGCTCACCCCATCGCGGGGATTCGAACCGCCGACCTTCTGATCGGCAAGCCCTAGGCTCAGTGGTTTAACCCACAGCACCACCCGCGTCCCATGGTATCAGTAGGGATGGGCAAAATTCTAGCTTCTGTTCAGGATTAAAATCAACCTCGCCCTGTTCTGACTCTGTGTAGCTTTTCAGTAGGAAAAATCTGCTCAAATCCTGAAAGAGATCCACTGATTTTGATTTTGATTTTAAGATGTGGTTCTGCATTAATGCTACTAATAAGAGTTATAAGGTGCCCCAAGAGCCTTTGGAGCTGCAGGTGTTGCTGCACTACAACACCCATCATCTCTGGCCAATGGCCATGCTGGCTGGGGTTGATGCAAGCCAGAGTACAACAACATCTGGAGGGCTACAAGTTCATCATCCCTGGGTTTTTTTAAAAAAAATAGTTACAGCTGCCTACAGGTGGCTAGCTAGGGGTTCCTGCCACTAATGCATGTTCAAAACAAACCAAATCCCCATGGGAGCAATGGGCCTCTGCAATGTGCCATTGTTCTCAGTGGGAATTGTACTTAAAAAATAATAATACAATCCTTGTCCCATTTCTAGCATACGAGAGAGAGAGAGAGAGAGAGAGAGAGAGAGAGAGAGAGAGAGAGAGACTGCAAGAAACTCTCCAGGGTTTCCAATAGGGGTCGCTCTGAGCCCAGTTACAGGATATGCCAAAGATTGACCTTGGGTCTTTCTGCATGCAAAACATGGGCTTGAGCAGTGAGGCAGATGCCCTCTCCTTGTATGACCTATGCTTTAATTTTCTTACCAGAGTTTTGTGTTTAGTATCTGCAGCGAGGATGAACAGGGAAATGGCAGAAAAGATAGAAGGGTGGAAGGGTGGAGAAACACATTCCCTTGAGAGTTAGAACGCTATATTTGTTCTGGGATACACACGAGTCAAAACATGGGATTCCTTGGTCTGGAGCCAGTGCAATATTGTTATTGGCCAGAGGAGATGGAACCTTGCCTCTTTCTTTGAATACATTGTGATTGTTTTTGCATGCATTTTGCAAGCGAGTCCTCTAATAGCTGTGCTTTGCTGACCATCATGATTACTAACAGTTAAAACAGCATGAAACCATTCATACTTGTGTCGCCACAGATGAAATAAGGTTTTTTTTTAATTTTAAAAAAACAGCTTTGCACCCCAAGTTCAGATTTAATAAGATTTCACTTCGGGGAGTGGGGGAGAGGAAAGACCACGACACACACACACCCGAACTCCTTTAAGGAATGTTAGAATAAAAATGGAAAACACAAACAAGCAAAAACAAACAAACCAGAAACATCAGCTGTGTTGTAGAGGAGATTTGCAAACAATGGTTTCCCACCATCTGAACTGACCGTAAGTTGTGCGTTGACAAAAAAAAGATGAAGGAAGAAACTAGCGTATTATACAGTCACCATAATGACTGTGTTATCAATTTAAAAAGAGGTGAATGCAATAAAAACAGGAAGAAATGCACATGATGGTGCAAATTATTAGCAACAGACTATGGGAAGGATTGGAGGGATGAAGCAACGCAGGCTGCATCCACATTTCCTTGGACGTAACTCCCATTAGTAGGATATGTAGACTACCTTATATGAAATGCCACTCTACAGTTTGACAGGAAACATCACAGTGACGTTGCCAGAGATCCTGCCCCATGATTGAGGATGTCACCATGAGGTCACCCGTCAAACTCTAGAGGGGGCAGGGCTTAAGCATTCGATATGCCTTAACCATGCACAGAAGTTTGCTGTGAGTTATTATGAGACAAATGAAGTGTATTTGGTAAAACAGATGATGTTATTTTATTTGTCCACTGATCTAAATCTGTGGTAGCCAACCAAGTGACAGGGTTTATTTACTGAACTTTTTTTTAGGAATTCTGTTTTATGTCTGCTTCCTCATTGCTTTATGTCAGCTCCCAGATGAACGATGGTAATTTTCTGTGTGTACATAGTCAGTTTGGGAACCAGTTTTGGCAGAAAAACATGAGGCTGCTGCCAGGTTTGGTTAAGACTTTGATGCCACTCATGTGTGGGCCCTCTACTGACTTGGTGGGTCCTCTTCCTCCCCCTATCTTAGCAGCAGTTTGGGAGAAACCAAAACTGACAAATTCATCCACACCTGCTCAATGAGTGATGCTACACTGAGGGCTCAGAGACATTTCAATATAATATTATCAGCTTGCAGTAACACAGAGTTGGGCTTTTTTACTGGTGGCGCCCAATATGTGGAAAGCCCTGCCTGCTAAAATGTGAGATGCCCCCATCAGTGTTGGTATTCCACCAGCTCTTGAAGACACAGCTGTTTAGACAAGTATTCCTCTGAACCCAAACTTCCTGATCTAATTGTCTTCCTTGCTCCTTTAGCTGTTTTAAATATTATGCTTTTGAATGGGCTCATGTCGTAAATTTTAATTACGGATGCGTTCAAATGTTTTGAGGGAATTGCTTTATTGTGTATTTTAATCCTGTGTGGCTATTTTATAACTGATGTTCCACTTATGAACCACTTAGAAGCCATTTTGGCATGCGAGTAGTTTATTATTATTATTATTATTATTATTATTATTATTATTATTAGCAATGACTCTTAGAATCAGCTCCCAAAGTTTGCTTTTTGCAAAACAACAAAGGGAGGAGAAGGAAAGGAAGGGTTCAGATCCCAACACATTGTTCATGCTTCTGTTTAGAGCTCTGGTCCCAATCACATGTTCATGAAATGTTCTACTTATCCCTACATCTGTCACCCTGACTCTGTCATTGGAGAGTCAGTTGAATGTTGAGAGTTTATTAGATGCAAAGCAATAGACCCACTCTGGGATCGAGTCAAAGCCAAAGAGGCAATAGTTCATTGGCAAGGTTCCACATGTGAGAACCATCTGGAGAACTTTCCCCTGAAGCTTGGACATTTTACTGCTTTTTCCCAATCAGCATCTGTTAGCCAGGAGGTGGAGGGTGCTGAAAAAAATGTACCTATGCTGCTAGTACATATGATAGTATGACATAAAACATGCAACACGTGGGCGATACACAATGAACTCTGAAGCAATCATGCATTAATTAGCATATGTTATTTATCAAACATCTGAGACAAATCTGTACATAAAAAAGCTTGTGTGAAAGCCACAGAAACTTGCAAACTGACAATTCTGAAAACAACCTGTTGATATCTAATACCAATATACTGTTAAATGTTTAACTTCATCTGAATGTCCAGTTCTGATATGTTTTCCAGATGTGAAACTCAGTCTTTAGATATTCTTTTGGATAGGTTCATAGAGATACCAACAAAGATAAATTCGACGTTGTTTCCAATACCGTGAGGTGCTAAAGATGTTGTAAACAGATGTTGCTGAAGATAAGAATGAAGAGGAGATGTAAATGAAAAGACAGGGTGCTGGCATTTTCCTCCTGTTTCGCCCTGGCAGTCCTGTTATTTAGAATCCCACTGTTTGCCCCCAATGGGGCTCGTTAACTGGGGTTTGCAGGTAGCTCACTCCCACGATAATTCCTGGGCTTCTTCAGGTTTAGATTTGCATATTCTGACATTCACAGGTAATACAAACCAAATCTTATTAGCACTTACAAATATTCACAGAAATACATAACATTGCTATGAAACATTTATCAAAATAAACTTACATCTCATGTTGAGTACTGTTTCATAGTAATGTTGAAGCCATATATTGTTGTTGTTTAGTCGTTTAGTCGTGTCCGACTCTTCGTGACCCCATGGACCATAGCACGCCAGGCACTCCTGTCTTCCACTGCCTCCCGCAGTTTGGTCAAACTCATGTTCGTAGCTTTGAGAACACTGTCCAACCATCTCGTCCTCTGTCGCCCCCTTCTCCTTGTGCCCTCCATCTTTCCCAACATCAAGGTCTTTTCCGAGGATTATTCTCTTCTCATGAGGTGGCCAAAGTATTGGAGTCTCAGCTTCAGGATCCGTCCTTCCAGTGAGCACTCAGGGCTAATTTCCTTCCGAATGGATAGGTTTGATCTTCTTGCAGTCCATGGGACTCTCAAGAGTCTCCTCCAGCACCATAATTCAAAAGCATCAATTCTTCGGCGATCAGCCTTCTTTATGGTCCAGCTCTCACTTCCATACATCACTACTGGGAAAACCATAGCTTTAACTATACGGACCTTTGTCGGCAAGGTTATGTATTTCTGTTTGAAGTGTATATTTGTGTTGGAAACAACATCGAATTTATCTTTGTTGGTATCTCTATGAACCTATCCAAAAGAATTATCTAAAGACTGAGTTTTACATCTGGAAAACATACCAGAACAGGACATTCAGATGAAGTTAAACATTTAACAGTATATTGGTATTAGATATCAACAGGTTGTTTTCAGAATTGTCAGTTTGCAAGTTTCTGTGGCTTTCACATAAGGCTTTTTATATACAGATTTGTCTCAGAAGTTTGATGAATAACATATGCTAATTAATGCATCATTGCTTTAGAGTTCATTGCGTATCGCCCATGTGTTGCATGTTTTATGTCATACTAGGAGGTGGAGGGTGGGCAAGAGGAAATACCTACATGATTGAACATGCATTTCTTGGCTCAAGGCAGGAAAAATAACATGCCCTACTGACAAACTGGGGAAGTGTTTTTCCTTGAAATAAACAACAACGTCAAGGAAATTAAAACCTTCTACAGCAAGATCAAATTAAGAGTTGGTTCGAATCCAGTCCAATTCACTCGTACGAGATGTTGATGTTCATGGAAGATTTATTCTTGCTTTGGTTTGCTGGGCTTTTGTTTTTAACCTTCCCATAAAGCTCTGGAAACACTTACTCCCCAATTGGTATAATATACTAAGCTAAGAATGCTACAGCAGAGTCACTTTTAATAGGCATGAGCAGATGTCCGGATTTTTTAAAAAAGATGTTCATAAGCAGTAGCAGCTGGTGTGGTGGGCAAAGAGATGGAGACAGGTTGATGGAGCACAGAGCAAGGCAGTGGTGAGGTCAGGGTTGTGCAGATGGGCTGCCAGGACCACTGGCTTGGTTCTGCCAATGTGCCTGTACAGCCCTGACCTCATGGCTGTGCTGCCCTGTCCAAGTAAGCTGTGATGATACCAGTGTTGGAGGGTTAGCTCACATTTGTTCAATTATATTTCATTAAGTTTCAACAGTCATATACAATCAAACCACTATTATGCTTTCCCTCTTACTTTTGTCAACTTCCCATGGAGTTGTTGTTTCTCCCTTTCTGATGGATCCTATCTTCTATGTCATGGGTGTCAAACACAAGGCCCGCCAGACCTCGTCATGTGGCCCGTGTAGCCGCCGCCGACAATAGGCACTGACAGTAGTTCTGGAGCCTGCGATTGGCCGAGGGTCAAAACCGGGGGCGGGACTGCAGGCGGAGGCCGGGGCGCTGGAGCCGCGCTGATGGCCTTGGCCAGGGAATTTCAATTTCGAATGAGGCTGAGGGAGGCGGTGGCACAGCGGCCAGACGGGGAAGTGAGATGCAGGAGGAGGAGGAGGAAGCCCGCCGAGGAGGTAGGAAAGCCCTACAGGCGCCGCCGGCAAAGTTGGTGCCGGGACGGAGCAGCGCTGGATTTTTTTTGGCAGGCTTTGCTGTTGTCTCCGAGAGCGAGAGCGAGTGAGGCGGCACTGGAGAGCCACCGCCCGCCGCTTCCCTTCCTCTCCTTGGCTGCATCCGGGAGGTGGGCGAGCGAGCGGGCGAAAGGGACACGGAGTGAGCCTGAGGGGGAAGTAGGCGAAGCGCAACAGCCGCTCTCTTGATGGAGCCGGGTTTCTCTTCCCTCTTCCCCCGTTTTCTCCTCATAGACACTCGGGAGGGTGCCTGGCTTTTGCTCTGCCCCCCACCCCCGAGCTGCCCTTTGGCTTCTCAGTTCCGGCGGAGCTGCTCCCTGGGGGGGCGGCGCCGCCTCCTCTCAGCCCCTCGTGATGTAGGGCTCCAGATGGAGTCGCCTCGCAGTTCGAGTAGGTGGGAGGGGAATTGGGGGGGGAGGTTTTCAAGCCTCCTTTGCCTGCAATCCCAGTAGGGAGAGGCGGCGGCGAAGACGACAACAGCGCAGGTGGGGGGAAGAGCAGCTCTGAGGCGAAGATGCACGTCCGCTGGGGCTACCGCCGCCTTCCTCCTCGGGAAATCCGCTGCCCTCCCTCAGCGCGAGGGGAAGGGACTCTGGCGCTGAGGAGGGAGGATGCAAAAGCAAAGCAGGGAGTTGGCGCTGCACCGCATGTTCCTGCCCCTCTCCAAAGCATGGGGTGGGTTGCAGCGTGTGGCATCCTGCCTAGCGGGGTTTGGGTGTGCGCAGGGCGGGAGAGGGAAGCCCTCTTTCCATCTGCAGGTTTTTAATCCCAGCAGTGGCTTTCTCCTTCCTGCCGAAGGTTTAGTTGAGCACCCCCCCCCCCGGAAGCCGTCGATCCCCACCTTTTGTTCAAATTTCCCTCGTTTACATCCCCTCCCACACACGCGCCACGACGCAGGAATGTGATCCGCGTGGGGGCGGGAATGAGCTTACATTATTACAAAAAACAGTAATAATTGAATGCAGTGACAATAATTTATGATAATAAAGAGTGGACACATAGTCCTACAGACACAACCGGCCCTTTGAGGGTGACCAAACTGCTGATGCGGCCCCCGATGAATTTGAGTTTGACACCCCTGTTCTATGTATTAAATCATAACCACAATATTATAATCTAATTCCTTCTTTTGCTCATAGCTCGTATCCCGCTCGTGAGTTCGTCATATGATAATATTTACTTAAGTAATCTGAAAAAGGCTTCCATTCATCCATGAAACACTCATCATTGGACTCTCTTAATTTTGCCAGTTCTGTACAGTCCATTATCTTCTTTATTCATTCTTAATTGGTTGGGGACAAATTCCTCCTTCCACTTCTGCACATAAAGAAGCCTAGCTGCTGTTGCTACATACATAAATAACATAGGGGGGATTTCTGCTCCTATAATCACTAACAGAAACGTTTCAGGGCGTGTGTGTGTTTTGGAATACTCATTTTAAACATTTTTTATAAAAAAAAACTCCATGTATCATTTGCCAAAATACGCTCGCTTCCTTGCAAATCCACCACATATGAAAAAAAAACGATCTATCTACCTGTTTGCACTTTCAGGAATTGTTAGGAACATTGGAGGGTTAGTTTTATTCCACTCATAGCTACTGCGCCCCAACATGTACCAACCAGAGCCAGGCGCAAAAGACATATAGCTATAATTCAAGAAGAAGGTGCCTCTCAGCCAACTACATTCTGAGCCTAGGAATATTTTTTCCCCCAGTACCTGAAATGAATGGGGTTCAGCAGTCCTTCACACAAAAGTCCACTCATGATTGGCTGTCTAACATAAGATTAGCCTGCTGGATCAGGCCAATGTCCTATCTGGACCAGCATCCTGTTCTCACAGTGGCCAACTAGATGCCCGAGGGAAACTTGTAAGTAGGATTTGAACGTAGGAGTACTCTCCTCGCCTGCGGTTTCCACCAATTGGTAACTGGCCTTCATTTCAGCAGCCTAAAGTATGTTTTGCTGTTGCCGTTCTAATGAGCCAGAAGCCCTTGTCAATCTAGCGATCTACCTTCTGCCCACCCTTCCTTTGTTTGAAAGGGAAAATAATAACAATAAAAAGGCAATAACGTTCTTCAGAGATAATGCGCCTAAGACTGAAATCATGCACTTTATACTCAACTCTTAAGCTTGTGTTTGGAAGCCCAGCCATTCGGCAAAGTGAGACCACTGCCTTGAATGGCAGAAGCCTCTGCGTTGACACCCCCCACAGGGACCCCACCCGCCCTGCTGCCTCCGCCAGCAGCGAAGTGGCTCACTTAGCAGCTGCCTAGTTTCTAGGGATGCTGGGGTCATTGTGAGTTCAAAAGGAAGACATTTCAGCTTCTCACACATAGAAAGATGGAAGCCCTGCTGTCCTGCCTTGGAGAATATCAAAGCGAAATTCTGACTGAGCCTTGTACGGGCATGAAAGTTACAGAAAAGAAGATGACTGTTGTACTGCTTTCCCCAATGAACGTTGAAGGGGGGGGAGAGAAGTCAAATTTCTTCAGTGATCTATTAGACAGCAAAATCGTTGCCAGGCAAGTTATGTAAAGTGAGTCACGCTACATAATTAATAATTAGGAACAAAGGGAATATCACAAGTTCTGAATCCCCACCTCCTCCACTAACCATTTGACTCTTCTAACTGGAGCGAAACAGCTCCCCTCCTACCTTAAACCTGTGTCAAACTGACCCTATTTGTGGTAATTTCGATGGAAATTAACAAAAGATTTGCACTGTATCTTTTTCTGCAGAGGTGAACAAAGAAAAGCATCAGGTGAGGGGGGGTAGGATGTATGAGTAGGAAAATGCCCAGAGAGTGGGGGGGTTAGAAGTTCCTCCTTCTATTACTTCTCTTCTTAAACGTGTAGCCACCCCAGCAGGGTTTTTTTCCATCATCATCATCATCATCCATGAGAAAGATATGTACATTTGTGTGTTAACATCTAGCTAGGCCCTTAGTGATTCTTAATTACAGTCCCATATAGCAGAAGCATAACAACAACAACAACAACAACAACAACAACAACAACAACAACAACAACAACTACAACTGACTGTTATGGCATGCATTGCAGCCTCAGATGTTATATCCTAGTTTCCAGTCTTTAATTCCTTTATTTTAAAAAAACAATACAGTCGTACCTCAGAAGTCAAACGGAATCGGTTCCAGAAGTCTATTCGACTTCCAAAACATTCAGAAACCAAGGCGCAGCTTCTGATTGGCTGCAGGAAGCTCCTGCAGCCAATCGGAAGCCATGTCAGACGCTCAGGTTCTAAAGAACATTGGCAAACCAGAACACTCACTTCCAGGTTTGCAGCATTCGGGAGTCAAAACATTCCACTCGCAAGGCATTCGGGATCCAAGGTGCAACTGTACACTGAATAAAATCTTCTGCTTGTCACATCCAGAAATCCAGGCTCATTTCCCTGCTTTGCTTTTGCTTTCTGCTTCTTTCCCCTGCCCAACATCCCCTCTAAGTGCAGTGCATTCATCGTGTCAGAATAAGTTTGGGATGTGAGTACCGTAAATATCGCAACCCTTGAAAGGTCAAGTGTTTTTAAGCTGCAAATTTCATTTGTAAAACTGAACACCCAAGAACACTCATGTCAGCGTCCCGGCAATTACAAGAATACAGTGGTACCTCGGTTTAAGTACACAATTGGTTCTGGAAGTCTGTACTTAACCTGAAGTGTACTTAACCTGAAGCGAACTTTCCCATTGAAAGTAATGGAAAGTGGATTAATCCGTTCCAGACGGGTCCATGGAGTACTCAACCTGAAGCATACTTAACCCAAAGTATGAGTGTAATTGGTTCTGGAAGTCCGTACTTAACCTGAAGCGTACTTAACCTGAAGCGAACTTTCCCATTGAAAGTAATGGAAAGTGGATTAATCTGTTCCAGACGGGTCCGCGGAGTACTTAAACTGAAAGTACTCAAACCGAAGTGTACTTAAACTGAGGTACTTTCTTCTTCATGCTTGAACATTTGTGGGGATGTGGGACCTCTAGTCTGTCACTATTTTTTCAGGAAGGAACCAAGCAGATACAGGATTCTTCGTTTAGCTCTGTGGTACTGGCATAACAAATGTGGCTAGGAAACTGATTGGGAAATGCAGTGAAAAATACACGGTGAACAAATGATTAATAGGAAGACATTTAAACACCACACAAGCAAATCAAGATGAATTTGGGATGAATGCTCATTGTCAAATAATCTCCCCCAAATCAAATCAGAATAAATGCTTTGCAAAGACCCAATATAGTCTAACCTTCCCATAAGCTTTGTGCAACAAATCAGGATGAAGGCTTAATAAATGGATCATCTGGACGAGCTTTTGGTCAAAGTTCTTCCCACACATATGCCTACCATAATGCAGAACTAATGAAAACCCGGTAATTTCCTTCACTATAATTTCGGTTGTAATGAGATTCGCAATAACACACCCTCAGGCTGCAACCCTATGTGCGTTTACTTGGGGAGTAAGCACCACTGAACACAACAGCATGACTTGGAGGAATTATCCGTACAATTGTGCTCTATCCTATTAGCATAAAGAGATGAACGGATATCAGTTAATTCAACTTCCTTTAAGCAATAATAACACTGATAATGAATCGCCTAAGGCTTAAAGCTGCCATGTGCATAGAGACAGCGTGTTTCGACACAATCTGTTTTCATGGATTATCCATTAAACTTGACACAATGACATTGCCATGTAGTGTTTTTTTTACGGACTTTGAATCTGTCAAATAACTAACTGCCCTGGGAAGAAATGTGACGTGTGTTCAATAAAGATGCAGGATTTCAAAATAAAGAAATTGGGGGGGGGGGTTGGAAAGGTATGTGCTTGGTTTTGATGACTTACACATTTAAAAAAAAAGATTTTATTTAGTAGAACATAGGAAGCTTCCTTATACCAGGTCAGATTTATTTAATCAAACCATCAGCAGCTCTCTGGAGTCTCTTTATTGCCATCTGCTAGGCTGCTACCCTAATCCTTTTAACTGGATATGCCAGGAATTGAACCTGGGACTGGATGCAGAGCATAACTGACATTTTTCTAAGTACGGGCCATTAAGGTAACAAAAGAAATGGCTCTGTGCACCAGACAGAAAACCATTGGATCTTCCTCAACTTGCTACTAGTTAGAAAGACAAACATCAGAGCTGTGGCTATGGGAGAAGCTGTTGATGCTGAAAGTGAGATGAGCGCCACAACCGTCCCGGCACTGGCGTAGCAAGGGGTGCGATGGGGGCAGTCCGCCCTGGGTGCCACCCTGGAGGGGGTGACACTTAGTGTGCCCCCCGGTGACTCCCAAGATGACCAGCGCCGTTCCAGCGCCATGCGGGGATGGTGTCGGGACCCTACGCTCGCAGCTGCAGCCATGCGCATGTGTGCTGCATAGCACATGTGCGCTGCGAGGCGACGCCCTGGCCCCCAGGTGCACACCCCCCGGGTGCCGCTCTGGGTGCCCAAGGGGCTTCCTCCACCACCCGCGTCCCGGGGTCCTTTACCTTTACCTTTTTTTTTTTACTTGTATGGATGGGAAACTCCAAGAAAGATTTCAAAGGCATAAAATTGAAAGCACACATGTATAGCATTAAAGGTGCACAAATGTGTACCAGGAAACATTGATCCACACATCCAGTAACACCTTGGTGTATATCTAGTCTCTGGCAATGGACATAGCTTCTGCCGTAAGGCTAGATGGCATTATTTGACATTAGAGGGCACCGGGAAGTTCAGTTAACATTCCAGAGACCAGGACAGGCAACTCCTGCTGGGATGAGAGAGAAGGGAAAAAAACAATTTGTGGTCCCCCTGTGATGTATTCTAAAAGTCCAAAGGATGTCAACCCCGACTGATTTGTGAAATTTCAATCAAATTAGAGCACACATCCAGCCAATAAGGTTTGGAATAGACTATCTGCTACATACACAGGCAAGTATATAATTACAACAGCTTGGAATTAAAATCCGCCCACATACAGCACTCAAAAAGTACATGGGAGATGCTCAGAGAACAAGCCACTAGCGCATTTTTTAAGGAGACTGTGCGTTCGGTGTTCAGCGGGGGAATCTATTCAAATCTTATTGATTGTGAACTCAGCTAGAACACGATTCCAAGTATTAGCTAGGGTTCAGAGTGTTCCTTGCATCTGTGCCAAGCATCAGACTCCCCAATTCGGAACTCTTTTAAGGGATATGCCAGGATCCATACCCCTGGCTGCTGCAGGAAGGGAAGAAGTGAAATCCCTCAATGCAGGCACGAAGCATGTTGCTAGGGTTGCCACATGTCCGGATTTTCCCAGACATTACAGGGATTTCAAAGGTAGAATTGACGTCGGGGGTGGGGGGGGTGGATTTCTGAAATGTGGCACTATGCCCTGGCAAGACAATTTTAAAAATTGAGGTTTGTTTTTTTGGTGTTTTTATTATTATTATTATTATTTTAAAAAAAGCTCAGTAACTTTCCAGGTGTCCTGGTTTTTAGTTGCAGAAATTAATTTTTATATCCAAAATATTAAGCCTTACACTTCCCTGGATAGTGATTGATATAAGATTTCTGCAGCTTCCAGACAAATGAAACACCAAGATGTGTAGGGTGGGAGTGTTTTTAAAGTTAAAAATCTGAAGAAAATACTGCTGGGAGTGCAAGACAAGGCAGATGGCTAATAAAAATGAATTTCCTACGCATTATTAGCAGAGGAAAGCAAGTGCGGTGTTGATTAATGAACAGGGCAAGACATCAAAGGGTCTGAAATCCTTCCAGCTCCGTTGTATAATTTTGCATCATTGGCACCAATCGCTGAAGACCAAACTGCATGGCACACTGAACATGCTTTTCTTTTCATTTCATTTTTAAAAATGTGCTTCAGGCATAGCTGAAAAGTTTTCCCTTTTCTCGCGAGGAAGCCTATTCAGCATAAGGGAAAATCCCTTTAAAAAAGGATAACTTGGCAGCTATGGCTTCAGGTAGATGGTGGAGGCATTTGCATCGCCTTGCATCTAACAGCGAAATTACCTAATTCTCACTCTCCAAAGCAATATGCGAAGAGAACCACAGCAGTCCTTCGAAATTTGCACTTCTCCAGCCCAGTGACATTTCCGAAAAATGCATATATTAATACATCTTATATATTTAAAATGCATACATTGACGAAATGTGTCATACAAAACAGATTAGGCTACGGCATACAAAAATGTGTAGGGTAGGAAAAATTCACACAAAAACACTGACAATTTTCACAAGGGTTTTTGTTTTCGCCGCAAACCGATTTGGTAGTGGGGAGAAGAGGACAAACGACTGGGGGGGAAATGAGAAACAGAGAAAGTGAAACTGACAGCTTGCTGCTGGCTGGTGCTGACAGTCGATGGGCAACTTCAAGGCCCCTCCTGCTCTCCCCTCTTAGGCATTTGTAATTTTATGTTGTAAACTGTGATCTTCAAATGATGGGTATTGGTATTATTATTAGTGGTCTTCTTTATCTTTCCCAGACTTTGACCAGTCCCAGCCCTTCAAAAAGAGGACTTCCTCCAACTTCTAACAGCCCTTCACACAGAAGACTGCCATCTATTAAGAAGGATACAAGCTCACCATGGGACCCAGGTGGCACTGTGGGTTAAACCACTGAGCCTAGGGGCTTGCTGATCAGAAGGTCAGCGGTTTGAATCCCTGTGACGGGGTGAGCTCCCGTTGCTCGCTCCCAGCTCCTGCCAACCTAGCAGTTCGAAAGCACGTCAAAATGCAAGTAGATACATAGGAACCGCTACAGCGGGAAGGTAAACGGCGTTTCCGTGTGCTGCTCTGGTTCGCCAGAAGTGGCTTTGTCATGCTGGCCACATGACCCGGAAGCTATACGCCGGCTCCCTCGGCCAATAATGCGAGATGAGTGCGCAACCCCAGAGTCGGTCACGACTGGACCTAATGGTCAGGGGTCCCTTTACCTTTACCTTTACAAGCTCACCATAACGAAGGCAGCGGCGGCAGCAGCCTCACCTTCCTATTCCTCCCTGCCCCTTGTCTTATTTCAATAGGCATATACCTGTGCTGTGATAGCCATCATAATGCTGACAGCTTCCCGACCACTTATGGCGCATGGGCTCTGAGAAAAGGCCAAAGATGTCTTCCTTCAAAGCCAGACATTCTGGGTAAGAGGGCCAGGAGAATGCCTGTGCCACTGTTGTGAATTGCTGTGAATTTTTAAAAAAAAACTTAGTTGTTGTTTTTTAAAAGAGCTTTTTAATATGTTTTTTTAATGTAAGATTAAAAAACCTTTCTAACCACCAGGGCAATTTTCTGTGCCACTGTTGTGAATTGCCATGGATTTTTTAAAACTTTGTTGTTGTTGTTTTTAAAAAGAGCTTTTTTATATATATTTTTAAAAGGTAAGATTAAAAAACCTTTCTAACCACCAGGGCATTTTCCTGTGCCACTGTTGTGAATTGCCGTGGATTTTTTAAAACTTAGTTGTTGTTGTTTTTAAAAAGAGCTTTTTTATATATATTTTTAAAAGGTAAGATTAAAAAACCTTTCTAACCACCAGGGCATTTTCCTGTGCCACTGTTGTGAATTGCCGTGGATTTTTTAAAACTTAGTTGTTGGGTTTTTTTTTTAAGAGCTTTTAATATTTTTTAAAAATGTGAGATTAAAAAAACCTTTCTAACCACCAGGGCATTTTTCTGGCCACCTTGTTCAAAATGCCTAGCTCAGAAGAGGATGCCCATAGTCCTTTTTCATAGCCCAGGCAAGATCGGGAGGCGGGTGATGGAGGCAAGCAAATAGCCAACTGCTGTTCATGGGAGCCAAGCATGGAGGGTCACACAACCAGTGAGTGAGCAGCAGGTCAGGTGGGTGACCAGCCCTCCTGAGCTCTTGAATCACCATGCGTTAGGTCTGCTCATGCAATTCAGTTCTCTTCTAGACCAGCCTTAATTGAACACAATACGATTCCTAGATTGTGCTCTTTCATAATACACAATGCTCCCCCATGGGGGAAAAGTCCCTCTGTACAGAAAACTAGTGTGTCATGGAGGAAGCTAGGTTAGAACCCTTCTCATTTGACATCCACCTTTCTATGTGCCAAGATTTTATTTTATTTTAATTTTGTACAGGAAAACATTCCCACTGTGCAATGATTGCGTAAGATGAGACAGTGGGAAATGTATTCATCTGTATCTGTTCTCATTCTCTCCATAATATGTGCATCATTCCCTGAAGGATCTTATTCAGTAAAAGATTTCTCTCTCTTCATCCTACTCTCCCATTAAAATAATTGTCTTCCCTCTTACCACCCATTCATTACGTTAATATATTGCTGCCCTCAGGAAAGCTAATTTTGAGAAAGACCAATTTAACATATGAAATGTTCCAGGACTTTCATGATTGTTGTTATTATTATTATTGCCAGTGCCCCCACCTTTTATAAAAATAAATTCAAGTCAAAGTTATAGCTCCTCTTTTCTAACTTACATGAGGATGGTTATCCTGGTTCAAAACCTTTGCTCATAGCCTAGAGAGGACAGAGTGCTCCAAAATGATTGTAGATATATTATGTGCTATGCTTTCTAGGAAGTTGATCGCTGACAACAATATGGAAGTCAAAAATTGGTGGCTAATCAAGTCTGTTAATGTATTCAGGGGGGGGGATCTTCAAATAGATTAAAGTCTAAACCCATCCAAATATATTTCTGAATCCTTCTATGTCCAATAATTCTCTATCCTCTAACACAATCCACTCCCTAATCCAACACAAATTCGCTGCTGCATAATATAATTTTAAATCTGATACACCCCATCCCCCCCCTTTCTTTACTACCGGTATCTGTTAATAGTCTATATTGAATTCTAGCTTTCTTATTTCTGTCCATTCATCCAAAACAGCTCAGCTGGCCATGGAGTGATGCCCTCTTTCCCTCCTCTGGAATAACTCTCTGTTCCACCCTCTGGGTGGAAATAATACCAGTGGAATTGCCACTGGCAGTAATCCACAGAAAGCCCCCAAGAAAGCTCCACTGGATCCTGATCCCAACCTACTGCCATCACTTGATGCCATCAAGCCCAATTGCTATGGCATCCTGAGGTGGACATAGCACGAAAAGAAATTTCGCTTGCCCCAGCACCAGCTTCCACCCTGGCCTGCTTTTTGTCCTGCCCCACTGCTGCCAGGTGGGGATCAGTCCCTCCTGCCCATTGCAGTTGTTTTTAAATATGCATAGGTGTTCATTTCTACAGATAATAATAAAAAAATTATTATTTATACCCCACCCATTTGCCTATATGCAAGTTCTCCCTATATGCAAGTTCTACCATGAAGAATGTTCTGTTATTGGGTTATTAATGCCTCTTAAGCCAAAATATCTCTGAATACTCTCCTTTTTCCACCCCCTCCTACAGTTTTCACACTTCTCCAGCATAAATTAAGATATTTTCTTTCCCCCCAGAATGCTCCAAGCACAAATACACTTGCTCTCCCACTAAGGAACAGATTTTCTTTCCCCCAGGCTAACAATAACAACAACAAATATTTTGTTTAATTCAGGAAGGCTAATTAACTTTTTTGAGGAAGTTTTGGACATCTGAGCCAATGTGCTCTGAGCGCTATTTTAAATAATATTCTCCCTTAACCATTTCCTTTCTGTTAATACAGTGGTACCTCGACTTACGATCGACTCGACAACCGAAATTTTCAACTTACGAATGGGGGTAATGGCCGCGCGCTTACAAATGTCTTGACATCCGGGAAAAACCACACCAGTTTTAGATAGGGATTTTTCGACTTACGAATTTTTAGATAGGGTTTAGATAGACTTACGAATTTTTCCGTTTTCAATGCATTCCTATGGGAAATCGCGTTTCCAATGGCGTTTTTCGACTTACAATTTTTTCGACTTACGAAGGTGCCTTCAGAACGGATTAAATTCGTAAGTCGAGGCACCACTGTATATTAATTCCTAGAATATATATCATGTCTACTTCTTCTTTGGGCATCATTTTGAAGAAATTCCCAGAATGGTGGAAAGGAAGGGGTTTGATGGGCTGTGATCATATGCTCACCTATGTGAGAGTAAGCCCCACTGAACTTGGTGAACTGCATCTGACTAAGCAGTCTGGACAGGACTGGAGAAGAAGTTGAACAGAAGCATCTCACTGAGTGGGGTTGAGCTAATGCATTAGGTTCCTGCAGTTGTGTTGCTGTTGTTTACCAGGAGTGAGAGGAGTGAGATGGCAGGAAGGTCAGCGTAGTGCAAACCCAGAAGCAGAAATACCAAAGATGCCTGCACCAGTTGGTTCACACTGTACTGACCACCTGCTCTGCCTTCTGATAAGCAGCAGCAACTCCTCTGTCAGGAAGCCAGTGCAGCAAGTGACCTGGCAGGTCTAGTGATCTGCTGAAGTCTGTCCTCCAATTCCTCAGACTCCCCCACCCCTGTAAAAGAGGTTTCTGTTTTTCTGACCCTTTCCTAGAGCACTTCAGAACTTAGGTGAGTGTGATGTTTCACACTTACCGTATTAGGCACGTGAGGTGCCTAACGGTGGTGTAAGTGTGTTTTTCCTTTCCAGTAAACACTTCTCCAGCACCCTGCAGCCTCCCTGGATGCCCATCTTTCATGATCTGAAAACACCCCAGGGAAACAGCGACCTCATGATATTTTGCCCTGGGCTTAAACTGAAGTCTGGGCACCTGGGAAGACCATGGAGTGCAGACCACTGGTGAGATGATTTGTAGATTGAAAGACAGGTCAGGCACAAACACTCCCCAGCAACTTTGAGAGCAAGGTAAATGTGACAAAAACCCGGCACCCTTCCCTCCTGAATTTCTCCAAACATTTCCCTCCCCTTTCATTATTTTCACATGGAGTTTCTTTTCTCATTAATTGATGGAGAATGGTTGAGGCCGTGGTGGAGGGTTAGCCTGGCAGAAATCTCCAGCACAGCATTAGTTTGAATAGGATGAAATCCTTTTCAGTTCAGAGCTGCGAGAGGTTATAGGCTCATGTTTTTCTCCCTTCACAAGCCACTTCATTTGCCCTCATGCCTTTCTAGATAGTTAGTACTGCAGGCAGCACTTTTTTCATTTTCCAAATTTCATGACATTCTTTAGGAGCTGCTGTGAACCCTCATCCTCCCATTGCTGGTGCTCCTATGAGGAATTTTTAACCAGGTGGGCAACAACAAATGATGTGGCAGTGTTGCTATTGTCTCCACCCTGCCCCTGGCAGGTGGCAGGATACAGCTTCCATCTCTCCTATTAGAAACCAACTCATGCAGTGGTTTGCTGGTGGGCTACTAAATCTTGTCCGCCCTAAAAGAGGGAATGTGATGCGGTGAGATCTGGAGACTGACCTCCTGGTTGTGGGTGGGACTGTTGGATAGCCACAAAACCCGATTGGTAGGCCCCTCGATGCTGGGTTTCAATCTGGCCAATGGGGTTGCAGTCTAAACGTATTGAGGGACCTATATAAACCCATGCACATGACCCAGAGCTTCCTCTTTCGGCTTGTACATCGGAACACCCGCTCACCTCTCCCTAATTTTAGAGCCTTTTGTGATTGACCTTGCTATGCCCTCGTGTGTCATTTGTCATTGGGATAGGGGCACGGCAAGAATTTTCCCACTTGGCTGATTGGCTGTTGCCATTTGGGTTTCGCCTGCCGCGTAGCAATTCGTCACAACTTGTAAGGTTGTGGATAGGCACTGGTTCATGTGATAGGGATGGAAGAACGGTCTCACCATCCCTATGTGAAGGGTATTCTGTTAAAGGAATCCAGGGACTCAACTTGGTTTGGCCAACCCCCAAGAGGGGGTTGTGCCCGTGCCTGAGTCCAGGAGAGCATCTGGGGAGTTAAGAGAGTATGTTCCCAGGCTTTTCACCTTCCTCGGGTGTTCACCCTTGGCTGACCCGTGATAGAGCTCTGGGTCAGCGCTACCTGCAAGGGTGTAGGGAGCTAGTCAAACCAGAGCCTATGAAACCACTCACTTTTCTGTAATCAATAAAGTTGCGACCTAAATTCTGCCAAAAACCAAAACTAAAATTTGAGTCAAATGTCTTTATTTAGGAGGGAGGTCTCTGGGTCTGAACACACAACTTCTTCCACTCATTGCCACTGTGGTCCCAGCTGCACTGTGCATTTAAGGCAGTATCATACGTCAGAAATGTTTTCCTCACAAAAATCCTGATTTGATAGGGCTGCTAAGAATTCTTCACAGGCTCTGATTCCTCTCAGAGCTACAGTTAGCCAGAGTCCCCTTAACAAACCCTAACCCTTAACAAACTATAGCTCTCAGGATTCTTCAGGATAATCCATGATGGCTTAAAGTGGTATCATACTGCTTTAAATGTACAGTGCATACGTAATGACATTGGAGTAGAAGAGGTGTTTTCTTCATTTTGATATTCTCTTCATTTTCAGTACTAAAAACATTTCTTTCCATTACTCTTCCTTTAAGATCAAAGTAGTGTCATATCCCAGGTAGATGATGCACCACTGAGCCATGGCCCAGGGCGGAGGGGAGAGAGGCAGAGTCAAACATTTCCAATTATGAGCGAAATAGCATTTCTTATCTCCAGCTCTACATGTGTTTTTTCCTTATAAGATAAGGGGGAGGGGAAATAAATAAAGGGGAAGCAAAAATAAGAATTGTGTAGTATCCATCCTACTGAGTGGGCAAAAGTCAGGCAAATTATTATTATTATTATTATTATTATTATTACTTGCAAAAGATAAAATATTCAGGTTCTACACACACATAGGGTTAGTTCCCCCCGAACAATGCGCAAATTCACCTGGTGTTGCTTGGCTTCTCTGTAATTTGCTCAGGTCACACGCAAAGCATCTAAGCTTATCTCAGTAAAAATGTGGGAAATGTTGACTTCCTCAGATTTAGCAAGCATCTTCAAAGGAACAGGATGAGGGATGGGGAAAGCATTTTCAAAGAGCAGATAGGAAGCTTTTCTAATCTGGAACATATGCTTAACTGCAACTGGAAGTGAAGAGTTTCACATGAATATATATAACATAACTTACTGCAGATCCATGAAAACAGCATGATTATCATGACATTTACTCCTACTTGAACAATCTCTGAAAGAGAAACATGACAGCTTTACCGCAGGAGACTGTCCCTGTTCTCAGACATACCAAGAAACCGCCAAGGAAGTGACAGAGGTCCGCCAATTGAGCAGTAAAGGGGAAAGTATTGTGGAACTTCTAAGCTCCACTTGATCAGAAGGTGCCATTGTTTTCCAGGTAATTCAATGTTATTTCTCCTGCTCAGAGAAGGTTGGTCCAACAAGGCATTCCCCCCATCCACCTCAGTCCATCCTCAACTAGTCTGACTTTTTACTTACAACCAGACCATGACTGTCAACACGCTCCCTCCTTAGTCTAAGCATTGCCCTTGTAGAACTCAGCTGGGGGAGGATGGGGACAATTCTAAAATTAGTGGGCTCTGCCTGTCACTTTCACCGGTTCCTCCTGCTATTGACTGCCCTGCTTTCTACCCTACCATTCCCAAAGGGCATTCAACCAGCACTAGACCTGCTTTTCCTCCAAGTAGCCCAGATTGATATGAGAGAGATGTAAACCCATGTTTGCCCTCAAAACAGCTGCTCCCTAACAAGAAGATTCGGGTGAGATTGGCATGAGGTCACCTGTGAACATCATGGATGCTCAGAGATTGGATCCTTAGTTGTCCAAATCCAAAACTCCATCTGCTACAAGAATTTATATGCCACCATTTATATCCCCCCCCAGAGGCATACATAAAAAGCCATAAAACGGACCAAAACATGATATACTGTAAAAGCAAAAACATCGAAGTATGACTATATTGAAACACAGCAATTAAATCAAAACAGAAAAACAGAGCACCAATATTAAAAAGAAACCTCAAATCATAAGAAATTATTCAGGCTCTGTTTAAAAGCCAGTAGAGTGGAGAATCAAACATATCTTTTTCGGGAGAGAATTCCACAAGCATGGGACCACTACTGAACAGATCAGGTCTCCCTATTCTGTTATCTTTTATGGAGATCTACGGATGAAGGGTGATACACAAATTTAATTAATAATCCACACTATAAGGCTAACATGCTCTTCTGACTGCCTATCAAACCTGGTTATGTCCAAGAAGAATTTCATTTTGTTATTTCATTTAATTGTCATTTTTCTCACAACCAATCATACAGCTGTACCATCATTGTATCATGGGGTTATTTTGTGTGTAACCAGGAGCAGAAGCAAACAGGTGGGTGGCTGCATCTTTCTTCCATGGTTAAGATAACTCACATGGTGCCATCAGTGTAGGACTTTAGGGCAGACATCTAGGGACGGCTGAGTTGAATGAGCAGGAGAGCCTCTAAACACAGCTAGCACTGTGCCAAAGATTTCTTCATTTTTTTAAAAAAAAATGATTCATCACTGGCTAATGAGAAAATGAACTGCATTCAAAAAATTATTAGAGAAAATGTTGATGATATTCTCTTACATGGGTGTCTTTCAGTGCTCGGTTTGCTTTTGAGCTTTCCAAGAAGAGATGCAAGTATAATTTCTTTCATTCTGCAAATGAATGAAGGTGACTTTGCAGCCCTCCCAGGTGCCCACCATCCCAGAAAACAGCACAACATCTTAGTGCAGGAGGTTAGGAAAGTCACCCATCATGCACCTGACAGTTAGCCGTTGCTTGCTTTTAAGTGAAAGAAATGCAGGCGATAGGTAAAAGAAAGCGCAAAGATCTCAGGCACTTGGTAGCCAGTTTTCAACATTTCAATTGAAATTCAGGGTGGAAATGTAATGAGGTAACTCCACCCATGTGGATTTTTTCAGATTGGAAGCACAGGCAGCCAGGGAGGCTGCAAAGCACTGGACAAATGTTTACTATAAAGAGAAGCACACCCACCAGCCTTGGACCCTTTGCAGTGATAAAGGGAGCTCAATGTCCAAAACACAGTGAAATTCTAAAGCAGCACCCTGTGAATGAAGAAGCCACTTTTGTGGGGAAGAAACCATTTGAAATGTTTCAGCACTACGCTGCACTACACACAGCATCACTGGCTTGCCACATTTTGAAGTAAACGAAATAATATACATTACTATCTAAAGAAAACCCTCCTCATATTTAGTCAAAAATCCACACCATACATTTAAAACACTCTTAAAGGTAAAGGTAAAGGGACCCCTGACCGTTAGGTCCAGTCGTGGATGACTCTGGGGTTATGGTGCTCATCTCATTTTACTGGCTGAGGGAGCCAGCTTACAGCTTCCAGGTCATGTGGACAGCATGACTAAGTTGCTTCTGGCGAACCAGAGCATCACACGGAAATGCCGTTTACCTTCCCCCCGGAGTGGTACCTGTTTATCTACTTGTACTTTTTGCTTTCAAACTGCTATGTTGGCAGGAGCTGGGACCGAGCAACGGGAGCTCACCCCGTCGCGGGGATTCAAACCACCGATCATCCGATCGGCAAGCCCTAGGCTCTGTGGTTTAACCCACAGTGCCACCCGCGTCCCTTACACTCTTACACTGCTTTAAACAGTGGTGTGACTTCCTCCCAAATAATAATGGGAACTGCAGTTTAAAAGATGCTATCATCAATTTCCAGAGTTGTTTAACAACCAATCCCTCTTTGCAGGGAACTCTGAGAATTGTAGCTATGGGAGGAGAATAGGTATCTGCTAAAAACTTTCAGCACCCTTAACAAATTACGATCACCCAGATTTTGTGGGTGGAGAGCCATGGCTGTTAAATATATAGTGTAGATGTGCCCTCATATCTTGTGGCTGAAGCTTACACATTTCCCCCGTGCAAGTTCTTCTGGAATAGTAAAAGGAGGAGTGCCTTTTCTTTTTTTAAAAAAAGCACTGTGCCAGGGACTTACTCCTGTGGTTTGCAGTGTTGTGGCTAACATACAAAGCTGTTCTTGATACAAATTAAATATCAACTTATGGAAACTTTATTAAAACTTCTTGTTTTACCTCATTTTCTCCGTCCTTGCCCATCTTCTCTAAAAAACAACAACAGCAACAACCCCTAACTTAAGAAAATGCACTTCAATCAAGGCCTATATGGAAATATAATCTTCTCATTAACAGAATCCACAAAACAGTTGTAGGATGTACAAGGCGGAATCAAAATCTGTATTACATATTCAAGAGGATGATTGCTCCCAAAATAATCTCATCCCTTTTATTAGGCTCTCTGGAGGGAAATCTTGATTGCAGGAAAATTGTTCCTCCCCAGCCTCCCACAATGAGCAAGTACCACTTCCCAAGGGGATAATTAGCACTCCTCCGACATCAGTCTCCTCCCTCTCTTCCCTCCCACCTTAAACTCCTTGATGTTTAGAAGTTAAATCACAACACCATCAAAACTACTGCAGATGCTGGCGTGATTCTAGATGATCAATGGTCTATCTGGTCCTAAAGAAAAACAAACCATAGTTTCCCACCATTTCCTGCCTCATTATAAAAAGTTCGCCCGGATGAAACACACAATTAAGATGTACTAATTAGCTGACACCGTTATTTCACACTTTCCTGCTGAAGCAATTATTACCAGGTTTAATACTTGAAGTATTAGAGAACAAGCTACCCAAGTCAGGAAACTCGTGTGGTTCAGGTCTTCCTGAGCTGCACTTCATGCCTAGGGAATCACACAAATTTACACACACACACACGTGTGTGTGTGTGTGTATTCCTGCACATAGACATGTAGCAGATCAGGAAGAAGGCTAGGCAAAAACATTCATCCCTGGCATGCAAATTATCTGTTAGCAGGAAGACTTTTGTAATACCAAGATTCCTCACCTGAAATCTGAAATTGCACGTATTTGCTTGTGTATTAAGAATATCATAAGAACCTGGCGGCTAGATCAAGTCAAAGGCACTAATTTTAACATCCTGTAGACAACAGTGGTTTTAATTATTCAGTCCTTTGATGGGCTTTAACATAAGACCATTTTTAAATTGCTGGGTTCTTGCTTGCTTGTTTACTACTGATCAATTTGTGACACGTTTTGCTTTGTTTTAAGCTTTTAATTTTCATGTCACGCTATTAATTTGTCAATGTTATTTATCCACCTTCAATATTTCTTCAAACAAAAAGGTGGCTATGAACATTTTTAAAAGATAATAAGGTACCTGGCTTTTCTGTTCTTATTTCGGCCCAAAGAAACATTTCTGAATTGTCATAATTCAGATGAATTGGCCCATCCGAAACTCAAACCAGGAATAGAACCAGGAATTGCACAACCTAGACTGACTGTAGCCAATGTTGTGTGTTATCTTTAGCATATTCCTTGAGAGTCTTTGTAAGTAATGATTTTATCCAAACAATGGCATGCTGGATTTTACGCTCGGGTAAATTTAGATGAAATCCCAAAGTTATAAAGCATATTGGAGCAAAGACATTTAATAAAGATTAATCTGCATACCTCTCCTTTATTTTTTCTTCATTTGCCATCATTATGAATCTAACTGTGATTCCATTGCATTCTTATGCAAATCAGAGCCAATCCAGCATATGAAAGGCAATGTTCTAGTGGCTTGACTATTGCCAAATAAAGAAGCCATTTTGAGACAGCTTCACACACAATCCTATGAAAAGCCCCACAGTTGTGGATGCTGTGTTGAAACCGTAATACGATCCGAAGCCTTGCTCTGTATCTCCCTCACTTTACTGAAATGAGAACCAACTTCCTAAATGGCAGTAATTAATCAATCACATGGTTCCTAGAACTGTTACCATATTCAAGGGTATGTAATCATCTCTCTGTTTAGTGAAACTTTAATAGCCCAGGGATCCAGAGGTGATTATATGACAACTTTCATCAACCCCAAGCACTGACGATGCTGGCTGGGGCTGATGGGAGTTGTAGTCTACAACATCTTGGCCAGGTGGCTACTTGGATAACAGAAGCAATGGTTGCACAACACTGTGCCTATTTTTATCTTGTTCTTAAACCATACACCAAGCTTCCTCTAACTCGGCCCTCCAGGTTGTTTTGAGACTACAATTCCCATCATCCCTAACCACTGGTCCTGCTAGCTAGGGATCATGGGAGTTGTAGACCAAAAACATCTGGCGGGCCAAATTTGAGGAATACACACTTAATAGAGCTCTATCAGCAGTAGATTTACCTATTTACATCAATGAAGAAGGGCCATTTTTTAAAAGCATACTACCAAACAATCTGAAAAATGCAGAAGGGAATTAGCACGTTCAATACTAATTTTCTTTCTACTCGTCTTAAATGACTAAGGCTGCCGTCCTACAGACCCTGGGATGGCATCCCTATAGGATGTTTTGGGATCTCCCTCTGAGAGAGAGGGCGGGCTCTCTGAGAGGAAAGTTGTCTTTATGAGGGCCCTTCCATGTTGACCTGGCCAGTTCTTACGATCGGCAGGGGAGGCCTCTTCGTAGTGCCGCCACCTTCTGTGGTTTGAAAGGCGGCAGCATGTGAAAGGACCTTCTCTGTGATGGCCCTCAGGTTATGGAATGACCTTACTTCAAAACTGTTTCTTGGCTGCCACTGCTGTATGCTTTTCAATAATTGGTCAA
This sequence comes from Zootoca vivipara, assembly GCF_963506605.1. Lineage (NCBI taxonomy): Eukaryota > Metazoa > Chordata > Lepidosauria > Squamata > Lacertidae > Zootoca > Zootoca vivipara. The sequence continues at coordinate 112,294,425 of NC_083276.1, read as the reverse complement.
GATGCACCTCTTTAACCAGACCTTTGCTTGAATGGGTATCTCCCCTTCTCTTACATTGCTGCACACAGCAGTTCTGTGCTACTGTTTTGTTATTCTGATATACAGTAGATAGATAAATCTTTATTGTCACTGTCCCCTTGCGGGAACAACGAAATTGCTCAGTTACCACATCCACTCAGATAAAGCATTCCACATAATCCAAAAGAATTACTACAAAAACCTAATTAAAACAGTGCAATATGGTACAATATAACAAGTAAAATAAGATGACTTCAAAGTCCAGACTTTCCATTTAAGGCCAAAATCGCTCTAGAGAAGAAACTGTTCTTGAGACGGCTCGTTCTTTCCTGCATTGTTCTATATCTCCGTCCCGATGGCAGGAGCTCGAAGAAACGGTGACCAGGGTGCATTGGACCTCTTGATATGTCTAGTGCTTTTCTATGGCACCTGGTGGTATAGATTTGTTCCAAGGTGGAGAGCGAGCAGCCAATAATGCTCTCTGCTGTTTTAATAATTCTGCACAGCCCTGTCCTATCCTGAGAAGTACAGCTTCCATACAGCATATCGTGTGTGTGTGTGTGTGTGTGTGTGTGTGTGTGTGTGTGATTTTTTAAAATAATAATAATTGTACATTGAATTTCTTATAACTGTGGTTATTTTTTGCAATTTGTCCAGGGACCATTTAATGAAAGGCGGACTATAAGTTCAAAGAACTAATAAGTAAATAACTAAATCATGGCTGAAATCATAAGTACTGGGCACAATGTTGAAAAGAAGAATGAGCTTCTTTTGCGGAATTAGACGGCAGCAGCCGATGTGGGGAGAACAGTACTGTTCCTACATTGCTCTCAGCCTGTGACTCATCTTCTGGGAGTGGGACCAGATTGTCTTCTTGCTCCACTTGCGTGAGAGGGAAATGAATCCCGAGCAAAGTGAAGATGCTGCTGCCAAGTGTGTGTAAAAGAATGCCAGCATCTGTGGTCCATTCTTCTAAATTGCAGTCGAGTAAGGTGGTTTTTGTTGTTGTTTGTTTGTTTGTTTAAAAAGGAACAGCCCCCATCTTTAAAAAAGAAAGAAAAGCTCGCCGACTTGTATAAGGTGTTTTGAGGCTGCAGTAAGAAGCTTAAGGAGATCAGGAGGGGGAAACAGGTTTCAGAGACATTTACAGGGGTGGGCTTGGGTTGTCTTTCGTAATATGACGCCCTGTGCGAGGCCCAAATTTGGCACCTCTAGATGGATCTTCTCAATCAGGGATCTTCTCAATTTTCCACCCACTCAGCTCAGTGCCCTGTGCGGGGAACTTCCTGCACCACCCTAAATCTGACACTGACATCTGGGGTGGTGGGTGGAAAAGCGGTGCATTATTGCCCTAGAATATGTCAGGGACTGGGCAGAGGAAGAACGGTGGAGACTGCCTCCCCAGCCTGACCCTTCCAGAGAAGAGGAAGACAGTTCAGAATTACAACAGGGGTTTGAGGGAGGTCACAGCTCAGAGGCAGATGAGGTGAAAAGTTGAGAAATAATGGGAAAGGAGGAGGAGGAGGAGGAAGAAGAAGAAGCACCAGGGTGGTGACAGCTGATGGACATAGTATCTTTAGAAAGCATTCCAGCCCCCCCCCTCAGAACCCGGCGAGCCTTGAAAGTAGGAGAGCAGAGAGCTCAAAGCCACAAGGCACTTGTCAGCACCTGTAGAGGAGATGAGGATAACAAATAAGGAAGTAGGAGAGACGGGGGAGGGGAGTCACTCCGGACAATGCCATTATCCAAGAGGCTGGATTCTAAAGCCTCTCTCTGTAAATACTGAATAAAAAGCAGACGGTAAGAAGCATTTCCTTGCCTTTGTGCATTCCTGGGCAACTGGCCATGGGAGTTGCTGGCAGCCTCCTGACAGAATAACAAACCCTGAAAAATCTGAGCTCATGATATAGATACAACAGTTCTCATACTGGGATTTCACTTATGGAAGAGTGGAGCGTACAGCTACAGAAATAAAACCCTCAGAAATGCCACATGCATTTCTCACCTGGGTGAGAGAGGTAAGTTAAACCTTCCCTTCCCTGCTGTAGTCTTGAGGAAAATCTGTCCTCAGAAGCTGCTGTAGCGGAAGAAAGAGAAACAGAAATAGGAGATTTCCCTCCCAAGGCTAATACCACCTTCAGAGAAGGGATCTATTCATTAGGACCGTAGCAAGGGTTAAATTAAATTCAGATAATTATCACACTGTGTTTTTAATAGTCTGTTGGGAGCCACCCAGAGTCGCTGGGGCAACCCAGTCAGATGGGCGACATATAAATAAATAACAAATTCTTATTATTACATGTGCAGGTTCAATCCCCATATGGGACAACTACATATTCCTGCATTGTATGGGGTTGGACTAGATGACCCTCATGGTCCCTTCCAACTCTACAGTTCATGCGCACGCGCGCGCGCACACACACACACACACACACACACAGCTGATGCAATTTGCATTTAAAGAAGAACCACCTGTGCATTAAATTCAAATACAGTCGTACCTCATGTTACACCCGCTGTGGGTTACGTCTTTTCAGGTTGCGTCCCTCGCCAAACCCGGAAGAGGTTACTTCCGGGTTTGGCACACACTCATATGCAGAAGTGTTAAATCGCGCTTTGTGCATGCGCAGAAGCGCCGAATTGCGTCACGCGCATGCGCAGATTCGGCACTTCAGGATGCAGCCTTTTCATGTTGCGAACGGGCCTCCGGAACGGATCCCGTTCGCAACCAGAGGTACCACTGTGTACTTCTACTTTCACTTCTGCTTTGTCACTGTATTAGACCAGGGGCTCCTGCTAAAGAGTTGACTGGAATATGTGCATCCTTTATTCAGTGAAAGGGTCACTTGAGTATCCCACATTATTAACAAACTTCATGCTCATCCATGTGCGTTATTTCAAAGCACTTTATTTCTCATTTGGCCTGTCTTCATTAAGATAAATAAGCCACGCTTGACAAACGGTATCATCAACCTAACCCGAATATTATTGTTAAAAGATGCTAATGAAGGTACCTTTTTAAAAAGAAAAAAGAAAAGAAAAGTAGTAGACCTTAAAGCTTTCCCCGTTAAAACAAATGAGTCAATGTATGCAGAAGAGGCTGTGTGGAATGTTGTTTTTATTAATGCTTTGGGAAACTCTGCGCTAATAAGGCCTTTTGTTACAAATAAACAGGCTATTAAGTAACAACTGGGATGCTGGAGCTCACTGTTCGTTTGAGCTCTCCTGTTTGTGGATGCAATGAAATTATCAGGCAGTGCTTATTATGGCTGACAATTGCCAGGACGAAATTGTAAATGATCTCTCTCTCTCTCTCTCTCTCTCTCTCTCTCTCTCTCTCTCTCTCTCTCTCTCTCTCTCTCTGCTTTTCTGGCTGCCTTGACATGCCTGAGGCCAGGATGACTCCTCCTTAGATGAAAACCCTAATGATGATTCCCCAGTGACAGAAATGACCAAGACTTTATGGGGCCTCCTGACTCCGGCACTATGCCAGACACAGCCAGCATCTGCAGAGAAGGCCTATCTGCAGCAAGGGACCCATGGATGCGGATCCTGAGTGGACCACAACGGCTCTCACACCTGCAGAACAGGTGGAGGAGGTTGACTCCTCAGGGAATGCCTAGGTCAGAAGACTTCTGATGTCTCAAGGTCCAGAAGAACCAGGTTCCTTGGGAATAAGAGGCCTCATCAGAACGAAGAAACCTTGAAGGCTGAATCCAGGCAACCAGGTTGCATCAGCTCCTCTCAGCTAGCTGAAGAGTATTAGCTGTTGGAACAACCCAGGTCTTGAGCTCTGTGCAACCCAGTTTCTTCTTCTGGCTTCCTCCCCTGACTGATCCTGTGCTACTGACCCCTGCTAATATTTTGCTCTTGAGAACCTACCTAGTTCTACACTGCTTCATTGTGTGCAATGTCACACTTGCCTTATGACGGCACCTACCTTTGGACCTCTGCTGCTCCTTAAGACCCTATTTATCTGGGTTGTCCTAATAGCTGACTGCAACCTTTATCCTCTGGTGTTTGGGCAGCCCCCTGTCCCGGGGTTCTCATTCCTCCTTTGGCTTTGGCTCAGGGGCGAAGCAAGGACCTGGCCGAGGCAGAGTAGAAATCAGTAACTGAGCACAGAAGCAACAACAGCACACCCAGTGATGTGGTGGTGAATTTGGAAGTGCCGAAGCTCACCATGACAGCCACCGTAAGCATCCCTCCACAAAGTGAGCTATGCTCTCATGGGGAATCCAAGCCGCTGTGTTGATCCATTATTATTTACACATGCCAAACAGCAGCAGTACAAAGCACAACACCCTGTTTCTTAGGAGCAGCAAGATTGCATTCCTGTGCAAAGCTTCCCGGGAGGAAGCACCAGCACTTCCTGGCAATAGGCTCCACTAACCGCTGCCTGCATGGGTTCAGAAGGCATTGTGCAAGGGCCTCTGCTTGCATAATGGGGCTTCCCCACTCTCGTCCCCCCGTGCCTTCCCAAACTTGGCTGGGTGGGGTTGGGAGAACCCCTAGAATATTGTGCAAGAGGAAGGGGAATAATGTTCTATGCGGCAAGCATACAGAACGTTTGCAACAAGACGACGTTGAATTCTGCACATTCAGCTCTAGCAAGAGATCTTCAGCCAGTCGAAGCATAACCTTTTAGCTTTTAATTAGAAATGCAGGATTTTTAAATTAGAAATGCAATCTCGCAAAGAGGTGTTGCCATTTTGGCTGCCAGCAAGAAGGAGGAACGCTGTCAAAGGAAAGTATACAGCCCCTGCTTGATTATTTTCCTTATTCTCTGACTTCCTCTATGCTAATCTATTATCAACAAACTCGAGAGTCTCATTGTCATCGCATTCACTTGCCAGAGCAAGGAGAATGCCATCAGTTACCCTGGCGTTCCGGCAGATGACATCATCTCTCCTGCTCTAGCAGAAAAACCCTGGCTGGAAATGCGCTCCCATCCATTATGCCCCTGAGCATACAGAGGGCTGCAATAAACCAGCAAGAAAGCAGTTTGTTGGGTGTCCTATCGCATACGAGGGACATATTGCGGATCCCTTCTCAGTGGTTATGTAGCTCAGTAGCACATCACATGCTTTCAATGCAGAAGGTCAAGGTTCAATTCCTAACATCTCCAGTGAGAAAAGATCAGGTAGCAAAGAACCCATGCACCTGGCCTCTGCTGTCACACTGCTACCATCTATGAAAAAGAAGAACACTTGCATGCTTGCACTGTTGGTGGCTCAAAAATATGATATTCCTGTATTGCAGGGGGGTGGACTAGATTGCCCACAGGGTCCATCCCAACTCTACAATTTTATAATTCCATGAAAGGATGTGGAGAGCACCAGGGTGAACAACAGTGTTCAGCTGGTCTGGCCTGGACACTTGGATCAGGAGTGTTCAGCGGTATCCAGCCAATGAGTCCCACCAGTGCATGGACTTGCACTTGTGCAACAGAACTTTCCCCCTTTCCTCCATCACACGCACCCCACAATATCTCCAAATCTTCTCCAGAGGGTCAGGAGAACCCTTAGAACAGATTTAAGGGGGAGACATGGGGTGGGAGTTCCATTATGCAAGCAGGAATCCTTGTGCTGATGGGATGCATTACCAGCTGGGGACTTGGGTGACACTGTGGTCCTATAAACCACTGAGCCTCTCAGCTTGCTGATCGTAAGGTCAGCAGTTCAAGTCTACATGACAGAGTGAGCTCCCGTTGCCTTGTCCCAGCTCGTGCCAACCTAGCAGTTCAAAAGCATACCAGTGTGAATAGATAAATAGGTAGGTAAACGGCATTTCCATGCGCTCTGGCTTCTGTCACGGTGTCTCATTGCACATGACCCAGAAAACCTCTCTGCAAACCAACGCCAACTCCCTTGGCCTGAAAGCGAGATAAGTGCCGCAACCCCATAGTCAAATTTGACTGAACTTCACTGTCCAGGGGCCCTTTACCTTTACCTGTTGTTGGCTACCACCCTTTAGATGGAATAATGTGTGCCATTTTCCCACCTGAACCTCAGAAAGCAGCTTCAAATCTAGCTCCCCACACACACATTCATAATATACTTTTTGTGTGGAATTTCTGCTGCCCATTGCATATAAAGGCATGGACAATTAAAGACACGGGAAAGAATTCAGCATCACACTATGTTCATCATTCCACCAGGACAAAGCATTTCAGCTTGCCAGGTGGAACAATCTACCCTACATTATGTTCTAGGGGTTCTCCTGACCTCTTCTCTCATGAACCAATATTGGGGGTGCAGAGGGAGCATGGGGGGATAAGAGGGGGGCAACATGTGTGTCTTTGTGTGATTTCTGCTGATGGGACTCATTTCATTCATGATGCTGCTGCCTGTTTGTATTTATTGCTCTAGCTGGGACACCATGAAGAAGTGATATATTCCGAGAGTGCACACAGACAAAACAGTGCAGTCCTCACCTAAGAACGTAGCAGCTGCAAAAAGACTCCTGTGAAGTTTCAGAGGCTTGAACGTTTATGGTTTAAATGCCTTAACCAGAAAAGTCAATTCAATTCATTTAAATTACAGGCCTTTTCATTTGCTCCACTGAATGGTAGCAAAATTGCGTGGTTTCTGTTTTGACCTTTAACTAGGGTTGGATGAATCTGTCAATTTTGTCTTCTCTCACATTTCTCATTTTTCCAATCTCATGTTCAGTTTGCATATGGGTTTGTGGATTCTTTGAAAAGGAAAAAGTCCTTTTGAATATTCACCCACCTTTTATTGCTCATTTCTGCATGCAATTTTGCCTAATGTGCACATCTTTGCAAGCAATTTCCCTGTGCTTCATGCATTCTCATGTGTTATTTGCACCAACATGTGCATTTTTATCCACACTTTCCCCCAATACATGAATCTCTGTATGCACTGTTTGGCTGGAGAACTGAATTGCAAAATTGCAAAATTCTGAAAAGTGCAAATATCAAAGGATTATTGAGTGGCATATTGTTTTGGGAGGTGGAAAATAGGCAGAGTCACATCAAAAGGCAAAACAAGCCACATTTCACCCCCAGGCCTACCTCCTGAAAGAATATTTTGTCACCACTCCTTGCTACATGCAAAGACGCCCAGCAGGCAGTTGCTCATGGCTTGCCGAACTGCTCTAACTGATCTCTGGAAAGAGCACTGCAATGACTGAATGATGGGCAGCAATGAAATCATCAACGCATTTGGCTGAAGCATCAAATGTGAGTGCAACTCCTTGGCAGGAAAACCAATGCTGTTTCATTGCAGAAACTTAACAAATTGATATTGACAGGGTCAAGTAGGAGTGCGAGTCCTCTTTAAGCTTCCCTGTTTACCCGCGGATGCTTGGGTTAGAGGTTTGACTTTTTCTCCCTTCTGCACAGCTGTTGCGGATAGACACTTGTGGAAGACATAGCCTGTTCATAGGAGATACAAGCATGACCTACTGCGTATGATTCTCTGTGCAGGGCAGCCTTTGAAAATGGTCTGGGAACTGCAGTTGGTCCAGAACAAGGATGCAAGACACTTTGCAAGACTGGGATGAAAGTAGATGGTAGATGATAGATAGAGAGATAGATAGATAGATAGATAGATAGATAGATAGATAGATAGATAGAATCTTTATTTGCATCAGCCACTAGCCATAGCAAACCTAACTTTAGAAAATACATTTTGGAAGTTTATATCAACAATCAAATAATAATTTTATTCTAATTGCCCCCACTAAAAGTTTTTGCTGTCACCTTGATCTGCTAAAAGAAAAGACACAGTAGCAGTGGTTGAGTGACCCAGCATGGACAATAATAGAGGGGTAATAACCTCCCTCCTCAAATCTTCATAAAGAGTGCATGCCAGAATGGGACGAAGTATTGTGACCATTTTATGCCTGGGCTTTGTCAGCTGCACTGTCTCCCAGTCCATTCCTAAAGGTAAAGGTAAAGAGACCCCTGACCATTAGGTCCAGTCGTGACCGACTCTGGGGTTGCGGCACTCATCTCGCATTATTGGCCAAGGGAGCTGGTGTACAGCTTCCAGGTCATGTGGCCAGCATGACAAAGCCGCTTCTGGCGAACCAGAGCAGCGCACAGAAACGCCGTTTACCTTCCCACTGGAGCAGTACCTATTTATCTACTTGCACTTTGACATGCTTTCAAACTGCTAGGTTGGCAGGAGCAGGGACCAAGTAACGGGAGCTCACCCCGTCATGGGGATTCGAACCGCCGACCTTCTGATCAGTAAGCCCTAGGCTCTGTGGTTTAACCCACAGCGCCACCCACGTCCATTCCTGGCTCTGTTTAAAGGGTTGGTGCAGCCTTTGACCTACTAAACAACTTGGGATGAAGCTACCTGACAGGCTCCCACCTTCCACATGTTACCTGCTTGTGCGATCAAAAGTATGAAGAGCAGGGTTGGGAAATCTCTGGGCCTCCAAGCATTGCACTACACATCCCAACATCCCTTGATGATTGACTTTGCTAGCTGAAGCTGATGAAAGCTGAACTCCAGAAACATCTGGGCAGCCCCAGATTCTCCATCCTTGATGTAAAACATATGTCCCTGGTGTGTTCAAATGCTACCTGGTTTTCCAATGAAAAGAAACCCAAGGCATCTGTTATGAAATAACAGGTAAGCTTAAATGAAAAATGTTTAAAGAAAAGCATAGCAGCTAATCAGCATAAAGGAAACATGCCAACATTATATAGAAGCACTTTTATTCCTTAGCTCTGTAAAATAAACTGCTGACCTATGATGTTGAAAGGTGGATTGAAAGCAATTTGCAGGCCAGAGAAATCTGTACAGTCTCACCTCCTGAAATGTAGGTGTAAAAGATTGCCACTGATGCATTGGAACTTCAAGACTCCTGGGTGAAAAGTGTAATTTGAAAAGAGCTGCTGTTAGCATCATAGCGCACATTTGTGGCTGCCATTCGCTCTCCTGTTAAGAGTTCTTTTGAGATATATGCAGTAGTGAGCTCTAGCTTTCAGTGCACATGGATGCACATTGTTTTAATGGTTTAACCATTTCAGATGCACTTTGCCAGCTAACTCAGTTGCCAGTTTTCAGTAGTAACCAGCTGTGCACAACACTGATTGGCTAGCACTTGCAACATCACAAACTCACATCCCACGTGCAGAGAAATGTTGCAACGCTTTTTTAAATGACAAATGTTCATGCTCACTTTTTAAAAAATTACATGGATACCCCATCTGAAGACCATGGAGGGAATCAAAGCAGAGATGACTGAAATCATTCCTTTAATCTCTGGTCAGTCCACTTTGTGCAAGCTGGGCTCATGCTACATGAGAAAAAACAACAAAACAGCAAGCCCTGTTCAAAGGAACGTCTGTGTGCTGTGCACATTTTGAGGTCCTGTTCAATTCTGAAATGGATGTGAGCTCTCTTTATGAGAGAAGATATTTCCTATTACATTTTCCTTTATATGCCACTCATGCAGATAACTCCATGAGCTAGGACAAAAGCCCCAACCAACGCTTCTTTCTCTTGACTGGATGCAAGGCCAGCTCTAAGGCAAGGCTGGGTGGCACAGGGCCACAGTGTCAGGGCGCCCAACATGCTTAAGACGGCCCTGAACGGATGCTTCCTTCCTGATATTTCATAAAAACCAGCCAATATACTGCCATATGTCTGACCTGTCAAATATTCCCGTCATGTGATTTTAAAATTGACCATTGAAACAAATAAAATTTAAAAAAACCAGATGAAGAATGCCCATCAAAGTGGAGTCCTTGAAAACAAGCACAAGTAGCCAAATTATCAGTGATCATTTGGGGATGGAACTGGACATCACCAGACTTCATTTCTGCCAAACACACCCATATCTCTTTCCCTTTTCTTTCCTGGAATACTGAAATGGAGCTTCACTTGAATCCCTTTACACATGGTGAACTACTGACAACCTTGTTTACCCAAAGCACTACTCCGTGTAGTGGATGATGCTGTGTGTTCTAGTTGTTGTTATACTGAAGAAGAGTCTTGTTGAATCACACCAGCAGCCCATCTACGCAAGTCCCATGCGCTATTCTCATATCGGCCAACCAGATGCTGTAACATCTTAACATCATATTATTAATGTTTATAAAATATAAACCGGGTGCTGGCCAATAGGATTTTTTATTTATTTCTATGTGAGATGTCTTGACCGTGCTTTACCGTAAAGTCCCGGGGCAGAGTGCAACTGGTGTGTGTGTGTGATTAAAACAAATGAAACAGTTACAGTTATGAAAACAAGTAATCCTGTTCCAACCAGAACAGAACAGTATAGATTCGGTAAACGAAATGGGTCCCACCCATAAAACACCACCTTAGCAGGCAAAGGCCAGAGTGAAGAGGTGTTCAATGAAGATGCTGGATGCACCTTTGTGGGGAAGGAATTTCACAATTTAGAGGCTGCCATAGATAAAGCCTAGTCCCGGAACTTAAGCTGATGGAATATGAGCAGCTTGCAGACCTAACACAGAATAAGAGAACAAGAAGAACATACATTTAAAGAAGACTGGGAAATGTTTATTGAATATATGGGGGGAATTGTGTACACTTGAAGACGTTGGCAGCATTAAGATAAATTCAACAGTGTAAATAAGTTTTGATGGATGTAATAATAGAATACTGAATGGTTTAGTTTATGTAAAACAGGCCTCCCCAAACTGTGGCCCTCCAGATGTTTTGGCCTACAACTCCCATGATCCCTAGCTAAAAGGACCAGTGGTCAGGGATGATGGGAATTGTAGTCCAAAACATCTGGAAGGCCGAAGTTTGGGGATGCCTGATGTAAAATATGCAGGGATTTATGGTATGCAAAATGAACCATGGAAAGAGAAGAAGGGAAGTCACTGACATTTTAGGATGTTTAAATGAGCATTCCAAATCGTGAAACAGAAAATGTAATAAAAATTATATTTTTTAAAAGATTACACTGGATATAACTGAACAACAATAAAATATCATGAACAAGATTCCCTAGAAGCCGGCCAAAAGGATGAGCTTCGGGGATCTCTCTAACTCTAGTTGGAACTTGGAAGACTGCCAACTTTGGGAGGGGCATTTGGAACGTTGAGAAAGTGCCGTGGGCGTCAGTCACAACATGGCTGCTGCAGGTACAAGCTGTGGATTCAGCTCGTGGGTGTGTGGCATAACTTAAAATGGCTGCTGCGGGGGATGTGTGTGTGTGTGTGGCGTAATGCAAAATGGCTACCACATCTAAAAGAGCAGGAAAAAGACAGAACCAGAAAATAGGGCAGGAATGCCCCTCTACACACACACACACACACACACACACACACACACACACACACACAAGCCATCCCAATAATGCTGGTTGTGGTGTGGAAGGCAACTATATCAACCACTACTTTGCTTGAACTTTTTGCATCTCTCCTCTGTTCGAAATGAAAAGGAAGGCGGGTGCCCAATCTTGGCATCCAATGAAACATAGCTATATTCAAGGGTGTGTAAGTTCAATGTAGGAGAGTCCAACCAAGCCAGTTGAGACTATTCACAGGTGCCATAGGAAGGGCTAAGGGGTACATTGGAACCTTCAGCCATCATGTTGGTGACCTGTGACGTTCAGGATCGTCAGACTTTCAGAGTCCCCAAGTCTGAAGCTCAAGCTTGGCGATATGATGGGGTGGTCGACATGTAGTTCAGACCCGATATTTTGCATGTGTTACAACACACAGATTGCCATCATGGTTTTAGTAATAACAACAATTCCCCTTAGAATCAACTTGCAATGCTAATAAGAGAAAATATCCTTATCTGCCTTGAGCCCATATTGCATGGGTAAACCTGGGTTTGGTAGCAGTAAAGGATGCCTTGGTGTCTCACACATGTTCCCAACACCAGATTTTCAAAGACCATGCTCTTCTGCCTCCTTTTAAAAAAACAACAACAACCACACCAAGTTCAGTAGGTTGTCTTTCATCTGCCTAACATTATTCACCTGATTTTGCACAGAAGGTCCAGGAATGGCACTTTTTATGGATAAATAGCCCAGTTCCCACTGACCTAATTAGGACCTGTTGTATAGGGAACAACATAAAAGAATGAGTCCAAGAATAGTAGCCCGGGAGGGGGGAGGAAGCACAAGTTTAATACTTTCCTAGGCTGCTTTCACCGAATCTGAAATTCCCTTGTTTCCTTTCAAGTATGTATTTTCTTTTTCCTGCTGTTAACTGCGTGGATAGGATCAATACCAGCCTTTCATCCCCAGCGTTTGTAACCATCCCCTTCCTGCAACTAATTCAATACAGCGTATGCAAACGATGACAACATCTTCTGACTTAATTCTCAAACCTTTGTCACAACAATGTTCCTTCATGAGCTATTCAATTTTGTAGTTTCAGGACTCCAAACTGTGGCTTAAGTCACGGTCATGTCTGTGTGCACCTGGTGACTCAAAACATGAATGACCTCTATTGAGAAGTCTTGTGTTCAAAGGGATTCAGGGACAGGGCATTCTCTTCGGAGCGTTGCAGCCACTGATGTCCTGTTCACACACTGCAAGTCATCACTGGACGCTGATGAACCTGCACCTGTGAATTAACCCTTTGTTACCATGCTGAAAACAGGCCACCAGAAAATACAGAAATGGGTGCATATCTTCAATGGGAGGTTCAACCTCTAGAGCAAAACCTTTGGACCCAATGAGCTTCCTCTGAAAGGTACGGTCTCTCCATGAGCATCCTTCCATCCAGGAGGACCATGACCACATCCAGTTGAATTAAAAATGTTCCGTTTGGTCTGTTGCTTCCAAGTTGCCATCTTCTCTTCTACCCAGCCACTTTTTTTGCCTATGCTAGTGTGGCTGAAGTAGGGTCAGGATGTGGTAGTTTCCTTGACCCCTGTTTCTCTTAGGACCCTTTCCTCCACTCCACACACACCAGTAGGAACCATGGGCCATCTTCTGAGATTATCATGTGCCAAATTGAGATGGATAGATAAAGATGATGGGTGGGTGGATGGAGACAGATGATAGATAGATAGATAGATAGATAGATAGATAGATAGATAGATGATAGATAGATAGTCATTAAACAATGAACATGCCTCTCTTGAAAAGTGCATTAAAAACTGCCACTTTCAGTGCTTTCCTATTTGAGTATACTTTCCTAGATATATCCGCATGCCCCAGGACACCCATGCTCACTACGGGATGACCTTTTTCTCCTGGTCAAATTGCTGCCACGCATCCAACCCCAAGCTAGACAGCAAGTTTATTTTGGGGAGGTTGGGGAGCCACACCCAACTCTTCGGAAGGTGCATGTGTTACGATGCCAGTGGCAGCTTCCCTTGTTGCCCTCGCCGATGCAAAGCAAATCCCTCCGAGACACCCTATGCAACCCTGTCGATTCCATCAAATCAATCAGTCCTCAAAATCAACCACCAAATTGATCATTTTTGAGACAAGTGGCTTGCCAATGCACCCAATGGCAATGCATGTTCTCAGAGACAACATTCAATGAGACAGGGCAAGAGAAAGAGAAGAGGCGGAGTACTCACATTCCTTTGAGCCGTTGCCACATCTTCTCTGTGTGGCCTCCTATCGGATACTTTAAAGGAGTGCTCTCCATTCCCGGACTCGTCTCGGTACCCGTGGAGCCCATGGCCATCAATGTCCAGCCAGCAGTGACAGAATTAGAGTCAATCTCAGCGGCGAGGAGAAAGAGTCTTCTTCAGTTTGGCACACAGACCAGAAGATCTGCACATGTTAGGCAGCAGCTGCTCTCATCTCTCTCGAAACCTATCAGGATTACAGAGCAGAGGGGAGCTCCTGCCTCAATTGCTGATTCACTCGGCTGGCCAAATCCACACTCTGCCTGCCTCCTTCCCTCCGTGCCAACTCAGTCCCTTAAGCACACGGCTCTCCTGACCTCAACACAGATTAATCCATCCCAGTGAGGCAGCAAATGTACCGCCGACTGTTGATGCTCTCCCCGCAACTTGTCTCTGGTTTGGTTCAACTGCTGGAGTCCTGCACACAGAAGCGCAGCTGTCTCATTCAAAATGTGCAGGAATCTCTGGCCACGCCGGAATCAATGTGAGCATCTAGAGTGGTCCAGGAGAGGGAACGATTTGTGCGCTTGCTTGCTTGCTTGCTCACTTTTTCTCTCTGCAGTTCACAAAGCAGGGTGCAATCAGGAAGCAGGTGGCTGGAGCCAATCTGAAGTCCGCACCCTCCTTAATCAAGGGGGAGCATCTGCTTAAGCGTCACTGCTTCCCCTTCTCTGCGTTGATCCCGAATTGCTTCTCTACAAACAAAAGCACCTCTCAGACTGAATAAGCAGAGCGGGCATGGTTGGTGTGCACAGAGCTCCTGCATAAAAGGGAATGAGAGAGAGAGAGAGCGCTCCACAGGTTGCCATTGAAGGAGTAGGCTCTCAACTGCGACTATTCGGCTTCTCCTAGCAACTCCGCACAGTAGATTACTGTCAAATTAACCCGTTGAAAAAGCAGCAGCTGCAACACAGTCTCCTTAGTGACTCCATTGGGACAGCGGCATCTATAGTTTCAAAGAGGGGAGTGGGAAAGAGACCTTGGATGCTGAGTTTTAGTACCCACTTGCTGGGGCAGGGGGCTGGGGGAGCAGTATTATTAAGTCTGCAAATAAAAAAACCAAGTGAGTGAGAGCTGATTCTTCTGCCAGTCCTGAAGCAGAGCGCCAACCCTATTTCTCTAAGCCAGCTCTGGGCTTCTGGCTGCACAGCCAGCGCTGTGAAGCTGCTGGAAGAGGAAAGGTTGCAGATCTGCTTCCTGCCACCTTCTTTGCTCAAACATATACTTGAGCATCGCTTGGAGGCTCAGCGTTAGACTAGTGGTCTGGTTGGACTTGGTTTTAGAACAAATAGTGGCAGTGCTGTTTTATCAGAGCATGAACCCAGGGAACAACCTTTTGCTTCAGCTGAAGGTTTTAGGAAAGTCACAAAATTTATCAGGAAACTCTTCCATAAGTGGGAACCATTATAAGGAATCCTTATGTTTTCATAAATTAAGATGCTTCTACCAGTTAAGATTATTTACAACATCAAGGGGACGCAGGTGGCACTGTGGGTTAAACCACAGAGCCTAGGGCTTGCTGATCAGAAGGTTGGCGGTTCGAATCCCCGCGACAGGGTGAGCTCCCGTTGCTCAGTCCCTGCTCCTGCCAACCTAGCAGTTCGAAAGCACATCAAAGTGCAAGTAGATAAATAGGTACTGCTACAGCAGGAAGGATGGGACCCAGGTGGCGCTGTGGTTAAACCGCAGAGCCTAGAGCTTGCTGATCAGAAGGTCGGCGGTTCGAATCCCTGTGACGGGGTGAGCTCCCGTTGCTCGGTCCCAGCTCCTGCCAACCTAGCAGTTCGAAAGCACGTCAAAATGCAAGTAGATAAATAGGAACCGCTACAGCGGGAAGGTAAACGGCGTTTCCATGTGCTGCTCTGGTTTGCCAGAAGCAGCTTTGTCATGCTGGCCACATGACCTGGAAGCTGTACGCCGGCTCCCTTGGCCAATAATGCGAGATGAGCGCTGCAACCCCAGAGTCAGTCACAACTGGACCTAATGGTCAGGGGTCCTTTTACCTTTACCTTTACTTCATTTATAGAGGATAATTGCATAACCTGCAGTTAGGGATGGGAAGAGATTAGAGTCAGTTCTCATCTGAAGGCAAACCTACAGTAGGTAGTTTGCACTTTCTGTGCCTTGAAATTCGCACGTCTCCAAATTTTGCAGTGCAGTTCTCCAGCCAAGGAAGACGTAAACTGTGCATAAAAAGGCATATATTAGTGAAAATAACACAAAAAATGCACTATAACTGCACAATTTGCATTGCAAGAATTCACCACATTAGGCAAAACCGAGTAAGAAATGACACATATTAGGAGAAAATCTCACTAAAGTTCTAGTGAATTTTCATGATGCAAACCAACATGGAAATGTAGAGAATTGAATTTACGACTGGAAAAATGAGAAACTGAGAAACCATTTGCCCGCTGCTACTTACAGTACTTTGGTAATCCTCATAAAGTAGCCCAGTATTATTTTCCCCGTATTGCAGTGTGGTGGTGGGTGGTGGGTGAAGAAAAGAGGCTCTGAAGACAGTTCAGAACTGAATGAAATTTGAATCATAGTTTTCAATCTTGATTCACAATCAACACAAAACCTGCTAAGCCTTTCATTTTACTAGCTATCTAGAATCTGTATATGGAGCAGGTTAAAAATTAAGCATTTCTCGGTCCTATTGATATCAGCAGATGTACTTTATTTATTTTATACATGGTTTATTAATTATATAAATGCTTTATCCATTTATAAGGGCATTTTTAAACCACCAGCTCATTAACCTACCACGGACACGTATGAGTAAATCTTCAAAACATAATAAAATCATGTGATTGTAAAAGGCAGAATGACCAACCAATGCTAAATCAAATTAATTCTTGAAAAACTCTTGGTGAAACAGATACTTTTCCAGCAAGCAACAAAATATCAGGATTGTAGGTGTGTGTCTGATTTTAGTTCATAGGTGTGTTACTCTCCCAGAGATATCAGTTGGAGGTAAAAGTGTCCCTTTGCCTGGATCATTGTGACATCAGGCGATTGGCAGGTGGGCACTTGACCACCAGCCCTGTGGTGATGACCAAATATGATCAGTATATTGTTATCCTTTTGAATGGGTGGGAACAATATTCAGGGAATGATCTGCAGGCCCACAATTCCATTCAGCTGTCTACTTTAGCATCCTAGTGACTCAGCTGCACAGCTGCAAATATAACATTTTAAGTGCATTTTAAGTGCATTATACACATGTGACACTAGATGGTGATGGTGAGCTAATGGCAAATTCAATATATATTTTTACAACTTTTTTTTTAAAGCATCTTCACAGAGTCTTTAATGTGTGTCTAGATTCCACCTGGGGAAAAAGAGAAAGATTGTGCCCACTGTTCAATGGTAGGGCCAGCACTCCATGAAGTCCTTTTCCTCTCTAGCCCCTCCATGGTCCATTCTGTCTTTGCATCTATGGGCAGGTCAACTGCATCAGATTGGGAATCCATGGGGCAGCACAGATAAACAAGTCAGGTAGCTACATGGTCAGAAACCAATGCATGGTGTCAGGAGTCGGGGTCGCAGAGCATCCTTCAACAAACAGAGACAAGAGCAGGACATTCCAATGATATCAGGTGGTGGCGTTTTGCCTGCACAATTTGAAATCAAGCTGTAAGGGCAGGGATCGGCATTTTTTTTTAGCTGCGGGCCGGTCCACTGTCCCTCAGACCCTGTGGCGAGCCAGAGAAGCAGCACCGGGGGGGGGGAAGCTGGAAGAAGAGGCGAGGGGGGCAAGTAGTCCTCCTCCCCACCCCCAGCCACTGTGCTTACCTTCCCAGGGACTGCCACCACCACCACCACTATCGCTGCTGCCGCTTCTCATAGGTAGGCAGAGCGAGCTCATCCACTCCGCACTCTGGCCCACAGGAGCACCAGGGCGGCAGCAGCAGCGGATGGAAGATGAGTGGAGTGAAAGGGCTGGCTCCGGAGAGGGGCTGCTTAAAATGGCACTCAGCCAGCTCAGCCCAGCCCCCTTCCTCCTCTAGGCAGGGCGGGGAGAAGCCAGGAGGGAGGAGGCGCCACCACCACGGTGTGTTGGGGGTGGGATGGATTGGCGCAGGAAAAAATGGTGCAGCCCGAACGAACAGAATTCCCATGCCGATCCACCGACAGTCCGTGGGCCAGATCTTGAAGGCAATTGGGCCTGATATGGCCCGTGGTCCTTAGTTTGCCGACCCTTGCGTAAGGGCAACCACACAGCTTGCCATGGACTGAAAATCAGCTTGCCAAGCACATTGGACAGCGCTTTGCACAGGGCTTTGAATGTCGGTGCCTGCAACCCCTTTTTGAGGTCGTATGGCATTGAAATGTAGGGCAGGTGGGTGTGCCTTTGCCACAGGCCAAAAGGGAAGGCTTGTGAGGCCTGATTAGGCCCATAGCCACAGTTTCTCCACCACTGATCTGCTGTTTGCTAGAAGTTTCACAAATGGGGAAGTATTTTATTCTAAGAATGCAGAGGTCACGTTCTCAGCCTGCAAAGTGGACCGAGTCAGCAATGCGCTGCCGCATCTGTTTTTAAAGATATGCTCAAGAAACGGAACATATTTCAGAGTTTATTTTAGGAAAAGAGAACATCAGCATATATGAAGTGTGGTCTTTTGTGGAAATGTTATCAGTTCATTGCTGCTGGCTGCTGAGAATTATTGTATAAGGTACCTGTTACAGCAGAGAAAGTACCGGTATATTGCATCATTGTTCTTGTTATTACAGCTATTACTTTGTTACTTTTTGTTGTTGTTGTGTTGTTGTTGTTCTTTCTTATTATTTTTATTATCACTGTTTCAGGAGTGTCCTTCTTGCCTCCCCTCCCATGGGTCTCATTGATAAATGGGATGTTCCATTGTTGGGGTTTGCCCATACAATTATGACTGTGATCAGTTTCTCATTCCCCTATAGAATAGGAGAACTAATTCTGCCTTCGGGATTTAACTTTGTGACCACGAGCGAATCATAGCATTTCACAAGTGCTAGCACCACAGAGACATTTTTAAAGCCCAAACTTGTGTTAGCTATCACCCACCCACATTGCTTCACACTTACATTTGCATTGTTTTGCCGAGGAGGTAGATTGAAGCAGGGTGGGAAGAAATGATTGGCAAGCAACAAAAACCTATCAGAACCTGTTTGCCGAGGTCATTTAGACTGAAGCTACTTGAGAAATTGAAAGAAATAGAGGGACAGGTTTAACTATAAAAAATAAATCATCATTTTTGTTTAGTTATGCCAGCTACTCCACCATAATATATTAGCGCGTATGTCTAGGAATCTCTCTGAAGAAGCAAGTTAAATGTGAATTATTTCATCTGTGATATCTCCCACTTCATCTGCATGCAAAGACCTGACTGTGATCTTCATTCCCTAGACTACCTAAAACACTCTGTGTGTATAGACGTGCAACCAATAAAACGAACATGTAAACCCCCGTAGTCATTTTTCCTGATGCAAGGCAAAGGGAATGTGTTTATAAGTGGGCAAAGCAATGGACAGTATAAGGAGGAAAGGGACAGGAAATTCACAGCCAGCCATGCTTATCTGATTACCATTTCTCTGTGCTGCAGTCCGTGCTTTAAAGCTCCATGTCTGAGTGCGCGCTCTCTCTCTCTCTTGCTCCAGAGCTTTCCCCGTGAAAACCCACTCTTTATCGCTGAATCCATGGAACACCCTGAACTCCAGGATTGAGGAATGTGCAATTTCCCCCCAACTTTTTGGTGTAAGCTTTGTGGGAATGTTCAGGGAGGCAGGAGAGGATATATAGTTTATTAATATCCTTCCTAACTTCCGCTAGCAAGTTCTATAACTTAGCAGACTTTTACATTCCCCTTTTAAACGCACAGTGGGTAGCTGGTTGCAGGCTTGTTTAAGCCTCTTAATATTAGATTCCTGGTAAGTCCCCTTATATCCCTCTTAAAAGAATAAACACGCCACAATCTTGTGTAAAGTATATCCTGTGTTTCTCCGAAAATAAGACACCATCTTATATTTATTTTTCCTAACAAAAAACCCCCACAGTGGCTTATTTTCAGGGGATGTCTTATTTTTTATTACGCGTCCAGTCTTGCCTCTTCCTTGGGGCCCTCCAGAACTGCGCCTATCACTATGTCTTATTTTCGGGGTATGGCTTATATTGCGCATTAGAAATCCTGCAATGGCTTATTTTATGGGTATGTCTTATTTTAGGAGAAACAGGGTATATAAAAGTTTCCTCACACATTCAGTTCACAGATGGATCCCTCAAAGCAGACTTAGTTACAAAGTGTGTGTGTGTGTGTGTGTGTGTGTGTGTGTGTGTGTGTGTGTATCTACCCCATAGGGGGGGGGGGGTAATCCCAGTGACTGCAGACTGGCAGTCACTGCAATTCCCATGATGAAAGGAAGATGGAAAAGAGAGAGGAGGGCTGCGTGCCTTGTGGTTTTGTTACCTGCACAGGTAAGGTCACGCTTACCTTTAGTCACATGCAAAAGGAAGTATGCCCCATCCCAGGAGGAAACAGGAAGTTCCAACTGGCTGGATCAAACATCCCCTTGCATGTCCACTCTAGGAAAACAAGGAATGTTGTGCTTGACTGCTACTTATGTATCACATCCCACAAGCTTAAGTCAGAGAGATAGCAGAAGCCAGAGTGCTACCTATAAATACATGCTGGCATATTTGGTGAGTGAGGGTGTTTGTCTCTCTCCTATATTTCTGTATTTTGAATCTGCTAGTAGTTGTTATGCTCCCCATATGTCGACTGTTTTGCTTTATGTTGATGTTTTAAGAGGATAGCTTATCTAATTGTTCTGTCCCACTCCAAAATGTGGGGTTTGAATGATATGTTTTGTATTCATGATATTTCTACGACGCAGTAAGAAATTTCTTTGAAATATGGAGCTGTTTTAAAATTGACTAAGTAAATAAGTGTGGGGATCTGGGGAACAGCAGCGTGAATCTACCCGCCAGGCCCTGCCAGTAACAGAACCTCTTTTTAGATCATATATTCCCTATCTCCAGGATCCAGAATTTCAAAGATATCCACTATATCACCGATCTGGTACAGTGCTCAGATTCTGCATGAAAACAATCTCTGGGACATACATGAGGGTCCTTAAGACAGCTCTTACCCCTTCCTGTACCCTGGCAGTCCTGGGGATTGCTAGAAAGATCAGTTTACTAGGCCCATTGGAAGGATGAAATATTATATGTTGTTCAGACTCTCCATGGATCAAACCACACCATGGTGGTTAACAAGAGCTACAGAACGTGGTCAGTCTTAAAAAACCATAAAAAGTTGTTCTAACTTCTGAGCTTGCCCTAAGTATTAAGATAGGCAGGTAGCTTCTCTTAAATGATGCAGGGCTAGTTGAACCTGGAATTGAGTGGCCAGTCCTTCTATCCTCCTGGCAGATGAACAGTGTGGACTTTGTGGCGTTTCACCAACTAACTCCAACTGAAGACACCTAGCACAAGACTTGACTAACATTGGCAGCAGTGAAACAGAGTCCACAAAGGTCAACCTTGGTTGTCCACTTAGGAAAGAAGGAAGGAAAATAAGAGAGAGGAAGGAAAGCAGGAAGGAACATGGATTACTTGGGTCAAGGGTCAAACATTTTAGGCATGTTCTATTGTTAAACTTCCCGACTCTCGGTGACACTCTCATTTGTAGGAACTTCAGACATACATTTTGGCGAATGGAATGAATCAAACTTTTAAAACGGAAACAAGTTGGGGAATGAAGACTATTAATTATTATAACTGGAAAGAGAAGGAGATAGTTGTGCTGGAAGAAGTTGTCATTGCCCCTTCCTACCGAGTGGGAAGACAAAGAGGGGGGTGCCCTAAGTCATGTACACAAAATAGTCAATAAATATATGTGGAACAACAGTTGAATGGAAGATGGTGGACTCTCCTTCCTTAGTAGTTTTTAAGCAGATGTTGGATAGCCATCCATCATGGATGCTTTAGTTGAGATTCCTGCATGCAATGCGCTGGATGAGGTCCCTTACAGTTCAGATTCTCTGAAATGTTTCCCCTTACACCTCCCCTAAGGGGAGGCAAGATAAACTTCTGAAGAATATATCTGGATAAATGAACTCATTATGTTGTTGTTGTTGTTTAGTCGTTTAGTCATGTCTGACTCTTCGTGACCCCATGGACCAGAGCACACCAGGCACTCCTGTGTGCCACTGCCTCCTGCAGTTTGGTCAAACTCATGTTGGTGGCTTCGAGAATACTGTCCAGCCATTTCATCCTCTGTTGTCCCCTTCTCCTTCTGCCCTCCATCTTTCCCAACATCAGGGTCTTTTCCAGGTAGTCTTCTCTTCTCGTGAGGTGGCCAAAGTATTGGAGCCTCAGCTTCAGGATCTGTCCTTCCAGTGAGCACTCAGGGCTGATTTTCTTCAAAATGGATAGGTTTGATCTTCTTGCAGTCCATGGGACTCTCAAGAGTCTCCTCCAGCACCATAATCCAAAAGCATCCATTCTTCGGCGATCAGCCTTCTTTATAATCCAGCTCTCACTTCCATACATCACTACTGGGAAAACCATAGCTTTAACTATACGGACCTTTGTCGGCAAGGTGATGTCTCTGCTTTTTAAGATGCTGTCTAGGTTTCTCATTGCTTTTCTCTCAAGAAGCAGGCGTGTTTTAATTTCGTGATTGCTGTCACCATCTGTGATCATGGAAACCCATTATGACCAGAGGATAAATTAAGTAGCTCTCTCAAATCTGGAACTGGGTACAAAATTCAATAATTTTCATAACTGGACCATAGGACCTTTTCCTTTTGCCTTGGAGAAGTTCTGTTCCATGGGAATCCCTAATGGAGCGGAGAAAAACTGTGCATGTCAAATAATGTTAACATAGTCTGGAATTTAACAGACCGCTTGCAATTTGTGCATAGTGATACCACTGTGATTAAAGTTTAGCAAAGTGAGGAATGTAGGCAGACATATTGGTGTTTAGATTGACAGTGATTAGATTAACTACAGTAAGTCCTACCGATAAGTGTGATACATGCTGCCAATTCAAATGGCACTATCCCAACGAATTAAATAAAGGATAGCAATGAATCTATCTTCTTTTTTTCAGAGGCAGTAAGAACATAATTTCCTCTTCTTTGTATTCTTTGTTGATTGGGCACTCAGGCCTTTAGGCTAAATGAGCCCCCAATTTGCTGAGGCTGGTCCTCAGTCATGAGAACTAGAAACTTGTTCTTTTAGTCAGTGAAAGAATGCGATTCTCATAACTATTGGTGCCAAACAACATGTTTAACAAGGAGTTCCACGTAACTTTCCCTTGAGGGAGATCAGTGTAGGGGTTGCTTAACCCTTTATCTTCTGGCTGTTTGCCCTTTGGAAATTGGCCCCCTTGAATTATTTCTCTCCCTCTAAAGGAGAAATACCACAAAATTTTGAGGCTTTCCCCCCAGGGAAGAATGCAGAAGAACAAATTGCTGAAGGAATTGTTTGCCAATTTCCCCACTAAACCAATCTGAGGTTACATCATACAGCATGAAACATAAACACGGAGGCCTTGTATACAGAAGCTTTCTCCCCCTCCCTCTCTTAGCTAGCAGTTTATAACGTAATCATTTTCAAATACTCCCTTTCACTGCTCAACAAAGGAAACAAGAAAATGTTCCCTCTGGCTTATTACATTTCCACAAGGACCATAGCAACAAGAAAAAGCTGCCTGGTATATATATATATATATATATATATATATATATATATATATGCCGCAAACACAACAGATGCCACAAAAAGAAAGAAAGAAAGAAAAATACAGCCTCTTGATTGAGAAGTATAGATTACATCGTCTCTTCAATCACCTTCAAGACTGCAGGGAAGCGTTCTGTTCCAAGGCTGATCCACAGAGGAATCCAAAAGTTCCACTCCTGGAACACAAGTTTGGGCTACAATCTTTCTGTGATTTCTTTATTTTCTTTCTTTCTTTGGTAGAGTTTATGTCCTGTCCTTCAGCATGAATAATAATAATAATAATAATAATAATAATAATAATAATAATAATTTATTATTTATACCCCGCCCATCTGGCCAGGTTCCCCCAGCCACTCTGGGCGGCTTCCAACAAAACACTAAAATACAGAAATCCATCAAACATTAAAAGCTTCCGGGTTGCTCGCTACCGAAGCTGCGTCGGGATCGCTGCAGGCGCTCGTGGCGATCCAATTTTAGAGGGGTTCAGGGGGTCTCCGAAGGCAACGGAGCCTCAAAAACCCTGAAGGAAAATTTCAGGGTCTTGAGACGAAAAGCGGCGCTAGAAGAAAGGGCAGGGGAACATTCAAAACTTGAAAGAGAAGCCAAGCCCCGGCGCTTAGAAAATGTCCGCCCCTCTAAAAGCTGCCTCAGGACGGAGCACGGAATAGCGACGGCATTTCAACGCAAAGAAAAGCACCCTAAGAGCAGAGGAAGTACAGTTTTTATTCCTATAGTTTTTTTAACCGAAACCTATTCTGCCAAGTTCTCTGCTGAACTAGTTCAAAACGACTGGCTAGCGGAAACTGGGGAGGACCGTAAACGGAGCTTACCCCTATCTCTAGAGGACTTGTGAACTGCGTCAAAAAAGCGATATGGGACTATAATATTTGCAGAGCCCTAAGAAAAGAAGGAACTGACCCCCCCCCCCGCAACGCCTGGTCTGGATGTACCCACCTTCTGGGGAAGGGACGAGGTGACAAACGCAAAGACTGTGAGTAGCGGGATAACAGGGGAGCGCGAGGGGTGGTTCCTCCTATACGAACTGCTACAAAGAATTACAAAGAAACGCTAAGAGAGATACAAAGAGACAAGAAGGCAAAGTGAGGGGCGGTGAGAGGAGACAAGAAGTGAGGAGGAAAGAGTGCTGGACGGAGTAGATTAATAGAGGGGGCTACAAAAGAAGGACTGAATTGATAAAAGGGGAGGGAAGGAAAATTAAATTTTGAACCACCGTGAGGGACATTGGAGGCTGCCAGAAGGGGGTAATCACAACAGGAAATCGGCAGCAAAAGAGATTAATGGCGGTGAGAAATTGTTGAGTCACTGAGAAACGGAAGTTGGTGATACAAGAAGCAGGAAGAAGAAAGTGAAGAGTGGCAGATTATAAGAAAAAGGCTGGGAGAAGGGGAGGAAAAGTAAGGAAAGAGCGACATCTAGTGACAGCCCATACTAGCCCATACTCTTCACACTCCTGCCCTGTATGGGAAAGTGGATTTAATCCCTCTCTGACTTGCATCCAGTCTCCCCCTTGACTTTAGCGGTAGAGATATGATACCAGCGTAAGAACTTGCCTCCCCCCCAAATGTTAAGGTTGAAAATAAACTTCTTTCCACTTTGAAGTCGAGGAAAAAGGACTCTTACAACTTTGAACTTTAAAGCTTTGGGGATATACCCTACATTACGTAAGAATGGGAGAGAATAAAAGACTCAAGAATCAACTTGCGATTACGCCGGCTGGTACCCAAAGAAGAGGATCAAACATGGATTCGGATACGCTGGACATAAAGGAACTGATTCTTGGGTTAAAGACAGACCTTACAGAAAAGATGGACTCATTGAATGACAAGATGGATAAGATGGGGAATAGAATTGAAGAAAATTGGAAAAAGACAGAAGAGAATACCAAAGCGATTGAAAATTTGGACAAACATGTCATGGACTTACAAGAGAAAAATAAAGAAATGGAAAGTGAAATCCAGAACTTAACAGCAAGGTTAAATAAGCAGGAAGAAGTGGCTAAAAAGCATGCAGAGGAAGGTAGAGAAAATAGGAGAAGTCAAGAAAAAATGAGGGAAGAAATACAAAAATTAAAAGACAGTCAGGAAGCACTACTAGATGCTCTTGCGATGCAAGAATTAAAACAAAATGATTTGACCCTGAGGTTCAGAGGATTGAAGGAAAAAGCAGATGAAAATATAGAGAATGTCATCATTACAGCCCTGGCGCAGTGGATGGACTTGCAGGAGGAGGACATTTCTATATGCCTGGATAAAGCATTCAGGTTGAGATCGAAACAAGCCCGTGCGAACAATTGGCCAGGTGACTGCTTAGTCTTTCTGAATTCAAGGATATTGAGAGACAAAATTATGATACGTAAGAAAACCCAAAAACTGAAAATAGATGATAGAGAAATAGCAATCATGAGAGAGATACCACCAAGACTATTGAAAAAAAGGTCAAAATACAACTTCCTGACTGAGGCATTAAAGAAGAATGACATCTATTTTAAATGGGAATTCCCTGAAGGAATTACCTTCACCTACAAGCAAATCAAAAGAAAGTTGACCACAGGACTAGACGCAGAGAAATTCTGGAGGAAATATGAAAAGTTTCTGGGGGGGGGAGGGAAACCGGGAGACAAGAAAGAAGCTAAAGGGGATAAACATAGTTCAGAAAGCGAAGAAGAATAAGGAAATTTAATAAATGATAAATAAGGAAGATACCTACTCTGTTTAAGATACATCTAACTCTAGTATAGTAAGAAATCACTATAATTGTATGCAGAAATTTGTGACCATTTTTGATATTTTTCCTTTTTTTATTCTTTCTAATTTTTTTTCTTCCTCTTTACTGATCTGCTCCCGTAAGCCAACTCTCTCTCTCTCGCTCTTCGTTGTTTTGCCCGTCAATTTAAAATTCTCTCTTACTCCCAAACGAGGATATTTAATAAAGATAGAATAAAGATTTTATCAGCTCAAAAATGGATTTAAGATTTATTACATGGAATGTCAATGGCCTTAATAATAAGACGAAAAGGAATAGAGTTGAACATTTACTGGGCAAAAGGAAACCTGACGTAACTTGTTTACAAGAAACACATATCACCAAAAGACACCGCAGACTACTAGTGAAGAAAAATCTGGGGGAGGAGTTTATATCTTCGGATGTAGTTAAAAAAAGAGGGGTCGTATTATATGTGAACGCGAAATTGAACCCGGAACAAATTTATAAAGATACTGAAGGAAGAATTATCATGGTGAAAATCCAAGGGAAAGCAGAAAAGATAATAGTGGTGGGACTCTACGCACCTAATGAAAATAAAACAGAATTCTATCAAAAATTAGAAGAAATACTATTGGATTTTATAGACCAAAAAATCATTCTACTTGGAGATTTCAATGGGGTGGTCTCCCCAGAGATGGATAAACTGAGTAAAGGCGTAGGGAAAAAAGAAGGGAAGTTACCCCAAACTTTTTTTAACATGATTGAAAAATTGGATTTACGAGACATGTGGAGATATAAACACCCCCTTGAGAAACAATATACATACTATTCCCACCCAAACGACACTGAAAGTAGAATTGATTTAATCTGGATTTCTAGAGAACTAGCAATGAGATGTAAAAAAATCGAAATTCTGCCTAAATGTTTGTCGGACCATAACCCAATTTTAATGGAATTAAAAGGGAACGACCGGATAACCAGACGGTGGAGATTAAATGAATCCTTATTAGAAGATGAAGATATAATAAAAAAGGCGGAAAAGGTGTTAAAAGAGTACTTTGAGGAAAACTTAAATCGAGGGACATCAGTAAATGTAGTGTGGGATGCAGGAAAGGCGGTGATCAGGGGTTTCTTTGTCAGCCAAGGTAGCTGGAAAAGAAAAGAAAAAGAGAAAAAACTAGACACCTTGCTAAAAGAAATAGCAAAGAAGGAAGCAGAATTAGGGAAGGCCAAGATACAAAAGAAGGAGGAAATAAATAGAGCTATAAAACTATTGAAAGACCAAATTTCTAAATTATTAGATAAGGAAATTGAGAATAAAATAAGATTTTTAAAACAAAGAAGTTTTGAATTCTCAAATAAGGCAGGCCGATATTTAGCATGGCAATTGAAGAAAAAACAGAAAGAAAGAGTGATAGACAAATTAACACAGGAAGGGAAGGTTATAACAGAACCCAAGGAAATCAGGGATTCTTTTGTCCAATTCTACACAAAATTATATAAGGAAGAGGAGGTAGACGAAGGAGAAATAGAAAGATACTTACAGGACTCCAATTTAAAAAAATTAGACAAAGAAAGACTAAATGTATTGAATGAACCCTTTTCATCTCTGGAAGTACAAAAGGCAATTCGAACAGCAAAAATAGGAAAATCACCGGGGACAGATGGGCTCTCAGCTCTTTATTATAAAAAGTTCGAAAAAATTTTGTTAGATCCTATGAGGATACTGATGAACAAAATCATTGATTATGGTGAAATCCCCAAAACATGGGAAGAGGCTTATATAGCGGTAATACCTAAGCAAGGAACAGATAACACCCAAATTAAAAATTTTAGACCGATCTCCTTACTTAATAATGATTATAAAATATTTGCGAACCTATTGGCTAACAGAATGAAACAGGAATTAGGGAAAGTAATAAATAAAGATCAGTCGGGCTTTCTACCAAAAAGATATATGCATGAAAATTTAAGAAATGTTATTAATCTATTGGAATATCTCAGTGTAAAAATTGATAAAAAAGCTGCATTTTTACTGTTGGACGCCGAAAAGGCCTTCGACAGAGTATCGTGGGTGTTTATGAAAAAATGTGTGAACTTCCTCGGATTTGGAGAAAAAATGAACAACGGAATAGGGGCAATCTATAAGACCCAAACAGCTAAACTAATAATAAATAATGAAATTTCGGGAGAGATAAACATCCAAAGAGGTACCAGGCAAGGCTGCCCTCTATCTCCACTTTTGTTTATATTGAGTCTTGAGTTTTTATTGGAAAACTTAAGAAAAGAGGAGGAAGTCAAAGGAATTAAAATTGGAGAAAATGTCTATAAAACAAAAGCATTCGCAGATGATATCATCATTACAATTGAGGAACCGACAGAAAGCATCCCCCATGTTTTGAAAGTAATAAATGATTATGGGAAACTATCGGGTTTCAAATTAAATATCAATAAGACAAATATGTTAACCAAAAACTTAACAAAACAGGAGATTTTTCAATTAGAAGGGAAAGTGGGGCTAAAGGTGGTGGAAAAAGCAAAATATCTTGGGATTTGGATAACTAACAACACAAACAATTTAATAAAGGATAATTATTGTAGAATTTGGAAAGAAATAAAAAAGGATCTGGAAAATTGGGAACGATTAAATTTGTCACTGCTTGGTAGAATCGCGGCCGTAAAAATGAACATACTCCCTAAAATGATTTTTTTGTTTCAGATGATCCCGATTTTAGGTACAGGAAACAATATTTTCCAACAATGGAAGAAAGATCTGATGAAATTTATATGGAAACACAAACCCGCTAGAATAAAGTATAAACTCTTGATTGATACTAAAGGAAGAGGAGGCCTGGCATTGCCCGATCTCAATCTCTATCATGATGCGGCAGGTTTTGTGTGGTTGAAAGATTGGATTAAATTGGAAAATAATAAATTACTGGATTTGGAAGGGGTGGGGAATAAATTTGGATGGCATGCCTACCTGGTGGAAGATAAGGTCAGAGTACATAAGGACTTCAACAATCATGTAATTAAAAGATCTCTTTTAAAAATCTGGACTAAATATAAAAGATTGTTGGAGCCTAAAACCCCCAGGTGGGCATCACCAATAGAAATAATCACAGTCAAAAAATTAAATTCAGGGGAAAACCGGGGGAGCTATAGGGACTTATTAGAGGACAGAGAAGGAGAAATCAAACTTAAGGACTACAGGGAAATAAAACACCAATTAAATGGATGGTATCAATATCACCAAATTCATAGTAAATTTAAAGAACACAAACAAAAATTAGGCTTTTTGGTAGAACCTTCTTTATTGGAAAAAAATTTAGTACAACCAGAAATCAAAATTATTTCAAAGATGTATAATGTGCTGTTAGAATGGGAAACCAAAGATGAATTGGGTAAGGAGACAATGACAAAATGGGCCATTGACATAGGAAAAAACATACAAGTTGATCAATGGGAACGCTTATGGAAAACAATGTGGAAATTTACAGCCTCAGAGGGAGTCAGAGAGAACATGGTCAAAATGTTCTATAGGTGGCACTTAACCCCTGTTAAAATCCACAAGATGTACAAGACCAGAGATAATCTATGTTGGAAATGCAGGGGGGAAACGGGGACGTACATACATGCATGGTGGCACTGTGAAGGAATTAAAAAATTCTGGAATCAAGTCTTTGAAGAAATGAAAAAAATATTTAGATATAACATAAAGAAAAGTCCTGAATCCTTTCTGCTGGGGATTACAGATAGCACAATCAAACCACAGGATGAGACATTGTTCTTATACGCAACAGCAGCGGCGAGAACTCTGATCGCATCCTATTGGAAGCAGAAAGAAACACCCAGCATAACGGAATGGCAGGAGAAATTATTAAGTTATTTGGATTTAGACAATTTGACTAATTTAATTAGAGGATATTCAAAAAAAAAATTTCAACAAAACTGGGATAAGTTTGGGGAATACATGAGGGGACAGTGCCCAATGATAAAGTCTTGGGTCTACTTCTAGTACCCCGTATTGAGTTAAAGGAAAACAAAACATATGGTGTTGAGGGGAAGGAGAGATTTATTATCTTATTTTATTTTACTTTATAATTTAAACGTTATTGACGTGATATGTTAAGAAAATGATATTGGACACGCGTACTGAATTATTTTTATTGGGGAATGCAGTAATAGGAAATAATATCTAGAGAAATCTGAGAATAGGGGTAAGTGGAAGTCTTCAGTGGGAGAAATAAGGGTATTAGATTGAGATTATTAAGGAATTTAGATGATATTCTTATTGATTGTTTTTGGATGAGATTGTTGAAATAAATGTATGTTTCTTCTTTCTCTCTCTCTCTTCTTTTTCTCCCCTAATTCCCTTTTATCTGCCTTTCTTTTCTCTACCTCTGTTCTTTCCTCCTTTCTTCTCTTCTCTTCTTCCTACTTCACTCCCTGCCCTTATCCCCCCTCTTTTTTCTTTTTCTTTTTCTCCCCCTCTTATCACTACACAATCTATATGATTTTGTATATTACAATCTTTATGGTTTCGTATGATTTGTATGGTATGACTTATATGACTTTGTATAATTGATTTTGTTTGGTATGATTGCGATTTTTGAGTATGTGTGGATTGTATTTTAATTTTAAATCTTAATAAAGTATATTAAATTTTAAAAAAAAAAGCTTCCCTAAACAGGGCTGCCTTGAGATGCCTTCTAAAAGTCT
Source organism: Zootoca vivipara (assembly GCF_963506605.1). Taxonomy (NCBI): domain Eukaryota; kingdom Metazoa; phylum Chordata; class Lepidosauria; order Squamata; family Lacertidae; genus Zootoca; species Zootoca vivipara. Next base: position 112,263,675 of record NC_083276.1, on the reverse strand, counting down.
GGTAATTGTTGTTCTCTTTGACCTCTAGTGGGAGGGCATTCCACAAGGTGGGTGCCACTACCGAGAAGGCCCTCTGCCTGGTTCCCTGTAACTTGGCTTCTCGTAGCGAGGGAACCGCCAGAAGGCCCTCGGAGCTGGACCTCAGTGTCCGGGCAGAACAATGGGGGTGGAGACGCTCCTTCAGGTATACCGGACCGAGGCCGTTTAGGGCTTTAAAGGTCAACACCAACACTTTGAATTGTGCTCAGAAACGTACTGGGAGCCAATGTAGGTCTTTCAGGACCGGTGTTATGTGGTCTCGGTGGCCGCTCCCAGTCACCAGTCTAGCTGCCGCATTCTGGATTAGTTGTAGTTTCCGGGTCACCTTCAAAGGTCACCCCACGTAGAGCGCATTGCAGTAGTCCAAGCGAGAGATAACTAGAGCATGCACCACTCTGGAGAGACAGTCAGTGGGCAGGTAGGGACTCAGCCTGCGTACCAGATGGAGCTGATAAACAGCTGTCCTGGACACAGAGTTGACCTGTGCCTCCATGGACAGCTGTGAGTCTAAAATGACTCCCAGGCTGCGCACCTGATCTTTCAGGGGCACAGTTACCCCATTCAGGACCAGGGAGTCCTCCACACCCGCCACAATGGACACAAGGTGGTCACAATATTTTTTAGAGCTGCAGACACAAACATAACCTCGTAACAAACCTAGAAGAGCATAAAGCAGAACTGACCATTCTCTCCCACCGAAACTGTCGCTCGGTGCATCTGTCACGGTAGGACTATGCAGGACTGGTTGGAGACGCGGGTGGCGCTGTGGTCTAAACCACTGAGCCTCTTGGGCTTGTTGATCAGAAGGTCAGCAGTTCGAATCCACATGGCAGGCTGAGCTCCTGTTGCTCTGTCCCAGCTTCTGCCAACCTAGCATTTCGAAACCATACCAGTACAAGTAGATAAAAAGGTACTGCTGCAGCAACAAGGTAAATGCCGTTTCCGTGTACTCTGGCACTCGTCAAGGTCCTCCGTGTGCCAGAAGCGGTTTAATCATGTTGTCTGCGAACAAACGCTGACTCCCTCAGCCTGAAAAGCGAGGTGAGTGCTGAACCCCATAGTCGCCTTTGACTGGACTTAAGCGTCCAGGAGTCCTTTGCCTTTTTAGCTGCTACACTCTGATGCTCTGCTCTGATTTCTTGGAAGAAGAGGAAGGTTTTGAACTGGTGCTGAAAGATGGACAATGCTGGCACTGGACACGCCTCAAGGGAGAGGGTGTTTTGGGGTGCCAATGCAAAGAAGGCTCTCTCTTGTGAGTCCCAGCACCTCACACTTCACTCAATGATGGGCCTCTTGAAGGAGCATACGGACAGCACTCCTCCAGATAGCCTGGGCCCAAGCCTTTCAAGGCTTTGTATGTCAAAACCAGATTGAATTAGACTCAGTGATTGACAGGTACCCAAGTGCAGATCATTCCTTCCCAGTGTTGTACACACTTTCCCGGGAGTAAGCCCCACTGAGCAGTAGGTGTCAGGCGACCACCACCAGGGGTCAGCAGAGAGCCCAGCCAGGTGGTGCCAGAGCTCTCGGACAGGAAGGGCCCCAGCAGGATGGTGCAACAGGTGAGGGATGCTGACAGCTCCCAGCAGCCACAGGAGGGGTTGGGAGCGTCAGACCGCGATGCTGCAGAAGGGGAGGTTTCTGGGGAGAAGCAACTGAGCAGCTTGGGAAGGGAGGGGAATGTGGTCCCTCCATCCCCCCAGTTGCGCAGAGGGGGAAAGCGCTGGGAGCAGAGGAGGAGATTTAGGGTGCCAAGGCTACTTTGTTGGAGGAACTCCTGCCAAGCGGCACTTCCAGATTCTGACTCGGAATGAACGGTCATGGACTTTTTGAGCTCTGCATTGTACATATGTATATAATAAAACTCTGTAAAAAGCAGCCACAGAGTTTGGAGCCACATATTTTTTTTATTTTGATGGTTTGTTTGGATATCCGATTCGTGGTTGCCACAAATTGGGGGTTTCTTTAAAGGTGCTGCTTGTCTTAACTGCACATATTATATCAGGGCATGATGAAATAATAATAATAAATATAAAATAATAAAAGGGACTGAATAATGTTGAAGGCAGGCCAGAGGACATTCTTTGGGTTACATGCCTCACAGGGTACATAGGAGATAAAGGGCATTTGCAGGGGAGAATCAGAGAGCAATAGGGAGTACAAATGCACCTTATGGCCATTTCAAAATTATATTTCTACAACCAGGCTCCAGGATTGGAAACCTGGAAGTAGGGGTTTGGGGTTCAGGGGTCAATTAAAGGTCACAGAATGGTTAACCCCTCCCCTCCCATTGTCCCATTCTCCTTTTCAGTGTCTCTCAACTCCATACTGAGGTCACTTCAGCAAATGTGAACTTCACCACACAAGCTCATCAAGGTATCACACTTTTCCACCCTCAGCAGTGTCCAGGCCTGGGAGCCTCTTTACCTCAGCATGCAAGCTGCTGCTGCTTTCCACATCTCTCTGTTGTTTTTTTGCTCCCACCTGCATACACCTGATTGTATGATGTAGCCAAATCTCTGCAAGCCAGTGCAGGGAAAGGTAAGGATGTTACCATAGCAGCGCCATGCTATAGAAAAGATATGCCGAAGGAGCAGTTAGAGCCTCTTTTTACATACACACACAGGTGTGTACAGTTGAATTGGTTTGCCTACTTTTAAAATTATGAAATGCATTCAGCTACTCGAGGGCGAAAAAAATATGAATCATACAGAGTGGCAAACCCATGTTGCTTTCTTATGTGTGAAACGGTGGCTGCAAGGGCCAAATTACATGGGATTTAACTGCAATTTATCTTTCCAAGGCATATTGTAAATGAAAAGCATCCATGAAAGGTTGGAATTAAGAGAGGGTCAAGCTTTCTTCCTCCTCCTCCTCCTCCTCCTCCTCCTCCTCCTCCTCCTCCTCCTCTTCTTCTTCTTCTTCTTCCACTCGAAACTGCCTCCTTGGCAAACTGAAAGGAACTGCAGAGAGTTTCTCCAATTGCATTCTGGTCTCCGGTTGCAGTTCTCAGCGGGAGCAAAGGGAAGCAATCCGTTGCTTGGCAGTTAGCAAAACATAGGAACACACGACACCGCCTCATGCAGAGTCAGGCCATTGGCTTATTTAGCTCAGTATTTTTCTACACTGGCTGGCAGTTGCTTTCCAAGGTTTCAGACAGGGGTATTTTCCCAGCCCAACCTGGACTGAACTTTGGACCTTCCACATGTAACACAAATTTTGGCCAGTGTGAGAACAGGATGCTGGACTCAATGGACCCCTGGCACTCCTTATGCTCTTTGTACAAGAGGCAGGAACAGTCCTCAATTCCAAGAGTCATTAGGAACATAGTTAAGCACTCATCAACCTGGAGAGCAACTATGGGATAAAAGAGACATGGGGGCAGTAATTAACAGTTTTGTTTGTTGTTGGTTTTTAAGCCAACCGAAGGAACCCCATCAGCAATCATCAACATATTTAATCAGAAGCACTGGCGTTGACTCTGAAAGCTGTGAATGGAAGGAAGGTCATGGCTTCCCAACAATTTGGGAAGGGGAAGCTGATGGATAAAAGGGGAATTGCTGGAAATGGTTTCTAAGATCAATGAGCAGAAGTTCCTACTTCCTAATTTGGGGTACTGTGCCTCTACTTCCAGCATCCTCCACCCCACACATTCTTGTGAGTTCTCTTTCCAACCCACCAGAGACTTTTTGAGGAGACACTGGCAGACCACCAATGACACTCCTGCCCACCCAAGAAAGGCTGAAATACATGCCAATAGGCCAGCAGCATCTGATAGGAGGCTGACTTAATTGGGAGAGCTGAATGGAGGACATCTCTGCCTAAGCCAGGGGTAGGCAACCTGAAGCCCGGGGGCCGGATGTGGCCCAATCGCCTTCTTAATCCAGCCCATGGACGGTCCGGGAATCAACATGTTTTTACATGAGTAGGATGTGTGCTTTTATTTAAAATGCATCTCTGGGTTATTTGTGGGGCATAGGGATTCGTTCATTATTTTTTTCAAAATACAGTCCGTCCGTCCCCAACATAGTCTGAGGGACAGTGGACCGGCCCACGGCTGAAAAAGGTTGCTGACCCCTCGCCTAAGCCATCTCAACTCCTCCACCAGCTTTTGACATAACCACATATAACCAACATGTTTAAGTCTAATTAACACATGAAGGGGTTAATACCATAGAGTAAGCTGTCCTGCCAGGCTTAGCTATGTCCACTTCCCCTCACCTTGGGAGGAACTAGGAATCAAGCCTTTGGTTTTCCCCAGATTACATGTGAACATCAGCATGTGAAGAGGTTTGAGCTGGTTGCTCCAGCTGAGACCACATGGCTCTTACAAGCCTCTCTTGAGTTCCTATACCAATAACCTAGGAACTTTTACCACTCTGTAAATAAGCTAAGTTTTCCTGCCTGTGCAACTTTTCTGACTGATGTATGGGAAATCACATGAGCTAGACCTTTGAAGAGCTTGTAAGTAAACCAGTTTTTAAAGTTACCAAACACGTGGTGTTTTCCTATGCTGGGGGAGGACATTTAGAAATCACTCAGAGAGACACATGTTAAAGGTTTTACAACCTATATTTCCACACATTACTTTGCTGCATATTATGTGACCTTGAATCTCTGCTGGGGTTCTCTCACCAAAGAGTACTTGCCCCAAACTTGGATCTTGGTATCCAGGGATCCTTCTCCTTTTTATATTATTTTATGCCATCACAGCCCAAGGATGGGGTTTGGAATGTTCTTTTCATATGTTTATGCATTTCCAATGCTCAGAGATGCTTTCTTTGTTCCATGTACATTGGGTTTTTGATCCACCCACCAAATCATCCTCAATGTCAGGGTGGTGGTTGTTTTTCTCTCCTCCTCCTTGTCAAGTAGGAGGCAGCTTCCTCAGCACAGCAGAGCACTGTGTGAGTTGTTCCTCGGGGAACTGTTGAAAATACTGGCAGAATATTTACTACAGTGTTATGGAAAGAAGCCCAGAGGGAATGTGACACTGGGGAAGCCATATTTCAACCAGATCAGCTTTTAATGTATGTTCCAATAGACATGCTCAAGACCTTATTCATTTTCACTGAATAAATATACTCTTAGGCTAGCCAAGAGGCTATGCTCATAGAATACAGGTTAACTTTATGGTATAAAAACTTGAACTGAGTCGCACTTCACTTGTGCTTAAGAGTGGTTTCACTGAAGAACAGCCTTTAACCTCATGCGGCCAAAGAAAATCTATAAATTGTGTTTTGTTTCATTGTTTATTTTAAATCCCCTCAAACTCTCTCCTGTCCATTTTATAGATTTTCCACTTCATTAAGTCTATGTTCTATTAAACTGAACTCTCAGGCACTGTTATATTATTATAAGCCAATGCTACGGTTGCCAAATATATTGAAATATGGAGCTACCAATGGAAACTAGTCTTCATTCATGATTTACCTACCAGTAGTGCTACCAATATGCTGTCAGCTGAGACATCACTGATTTTTAACCTCAATGGGGTTGTGGAAATTAACTCTTCTCATCCCTTCTTATTTTCTAGAGAATTTCCAGCAGAAACTAAAACAAACTTTTAAACACTGGGAAAATAACCCTAACTGAGCACAATGAGACTTATTTACAAATAAACATACACAGGAATGTGCTGTAATATGCATTGATCTAATGCATATTAATTCAATTGAATTCAGTAGAAATTACTTAATAGTACACGTGTATCAGACTGGGCTGCATTCCACAGATGATATAGCTATAGCTATAGCTATAGATATAGATATAGATATAGATATAGATATAGAAGGAGGGGTTTTTTTTCCCTTCAGTGTTCCATATAATTTCAATTTTTCTGTGAAAAACTGAAGAAGAAAATCCACACACTTTTGCGTCCGGATTTTCCCTTTTTGAAATATGGCACGAAGCAGTCACGCTCCCCTAAATCCGCCTTCCCAAAGCCAAGGAAATATTATGTAGGAACTTTGAACTTTTACTAAAGAACAGGTGGAAATATGATACAAATTATACCTGCCTTCAAATTAGCACCCTGACATTGTTTCTAAATTTAATGGCTAGAGAACAAAAAACAGTCTACGTGAGTCACTTCAGACAAAAGACTGGTGACGGCGAGAAATGTTTCCTGTGTCTTCAGGAAAACTCAAAAGTCTACCGCTTCATATGGACTGAAGAAAGAGAGAGAGAGAGAGAGAACAGATAATGGGATCCCCATGAGGTTGGGTCTGTTGCACAAAGGACACATCTACGGTACATAGAGGGAAGAGACGCACAACCAATTAGCAAACAAATAGCATCAACAAAGCCAGCATGCAATGGAGGTAGATGGCAGATCTCGTTGGGGCTTTCCTGACTCTTTGCTTCACCCCTTCCTTCCTTCCTTCCTTCCTTCCTTCCTTCCTTCCTTCCTTCCTTCCTTCCTTCTTTCCTTCCTCTGTCACCATTGGTGATATTTTGTGTTTTGGTTCATGGCACAGCTTAGACCTTATGTGTATCACGAGTTCAAAACAAAAGAGGTCCATGGCAACCAGCAGTGCAAGCAAGATGGTGCCAGTGGCTGAGAAGAGCAGCTGTAGGCAGGGAAGGAGTGGCAGGAGGAAGGAGAGGAACCACAAGATGGGGTTTTGTATCACTTCCTCTCTAGAGCAGGCATAGGCAAACCGGCATAGGCAAACTCTGGCCCTCCAAATGATTTGGACTACAATTCCCATCATCCCTGACCACTGGTCCTGTTAGCTAGGGATGATGGGAATTGTAGTCCCAAACATCTGGAGGGCCAGAGTTTGCCTATGCCTTCTCTAGAGTAGAGAGTGCAACCCAGTCAGATGGGTGGAGTACAAATAAGAATAGGAATAAGAATAAGAATAAGAATGTTTAAGAATTCCAATTCTTTATTCCCCTGCTATTTTTTAACCGACAAATGAATGTTGAGGCCTAGAAAAGTAGGGGGGAGTGTTTTTCATTTTTTACCCCCTGACTCTATCCGCTAATACAGCAATTAAAAAGCTATCCCAGATGGTAGGTTATAAGCTAAGGTGATGCTTCGTCATGAATAGATCTGGCCTAGCATTATATTCCAAAACATTTGACAATATTCAAACAGAAAGGACCATCTCAGACCTCTCCTGGATTCTAATGGGGGGTGAGCACACAAGTCAGTCATACACACAAACTCTCGATTTCTCTCACACACACCCCACTGCTCCCTCTTATAGCAAATTCAGGCAGCGTCGACAGAAATGGAGCCAAAATGGGGCCATTAAAAAACAAGAAACTATCAGTGTGCTCAAGGGAATATTGTAGAGATTTGTAGAAACTGCATATAACTACGGTGACTAATAAAACAAGAGCCATTATTTTAAAATAAAAAAAACGTTTCAACTTCCTCCTTCTTCATTTGTTCCTATAGGGTAAAAGTAAAGGTAAAGGACCCCTAGACAGTTAAGTCCAGTCAAAGGCAACTATGGGGTTGCAGCGCTCATCTCGCTTTCAGGCTGAGGGGGTTTCCCGGGGAAAACGGGGTACTTGGCAGCTATGCTGCACATACCAATGTATCCGTCTAGAGCCTCTTCATAAGGAATCCTGCTTGGGCCTACATTCCCCTAGTGTGGAGGTTCTGTATATGCATACATGTACAACCCCTTCCCCCTTTCATGGATCACTGCCTTGTCATGGCGACGGGGCTTGAACAACTCAGAGAAGCTATGAGCTATGCCATGCTATGCCATGCCAAGATGGACAGGTCATAGTGGACAAAGGTCCGTATAGTTACAGCTATGGTTTCCCCAGTAGTAATGTATGGAAGTGAGAGCTGGACCATCAAGAAGGCTGATCGCCGAAGAATTGGTGCTTTTGAATTATGGTGCTGGAGGAGACTCTTGAGAGTCCCATGGACTTCAAGAAGATCAAACCTATCCATTCTGAAGGAAATCAGCCCTGAGTGCTCACTGGAAGGACAGATCCTGAAGCTGAGGCTCCAATACTTTGGCCACCTCATGAGAAGAGAAGACTCCCTGGAAAAGACCCTGATGTTGGGAATGATGGAGGGCACAAGGAGAAGGGGACAACAGAGGATGAGATGGTTGGACAGTGTTCTCGAAGCTACGGACATGAGTCTGACCAAACTGTGGGAGGCAGTGGAAGAGAGGAGTGCCTGGCGTGCTCTGGTCCATGGGGTCACGAAGAGTCGGACACGACTAAACGACTAAACAACAACAACACAAGCCCTTCTGTGAGCTCCCAAGGTGAGAGTGGTGGGAGGGTGTGGCCAAACCACAAGGCCTCTGAGTTGCCACAGCCTTTCTATTTTTGGTGATGTCCTATTTAGCTTTTCCTTTTCTTGGCATATCCTAAGGTTACCAGACGTCCCCGTTTCCCAGGGTCTGTCCCCGGATTTACAAATCAGTCTCCTGACAAAATCCACTGAAGTTGAAAAGTGTCCCCAGATTCATTGAAAAAAATATGGTAACCTTAAGCCATAGCCCACTCTATGCACTTTAAAGACCAGGGCAGAAACTTGTAGCTTTTGGCCATAGTCAGCACATTTTCAGGGATTAGCAGATTTTTTTAATGCAACACAAGTAGTTTGTTCTTTATCTGAATGCTTTTCCATTTGCTTTTCCAAAATGCATATCTGAGTAGAGGATGGTTTTTTCCCCCTGAAGCTTATAAGAGCTTGTTGGAAAGATTAAAGCACCATTCATACAAAATGCTTGTTTCTCTGCTTCCCATCTCGGTTCAAATACTTGTTTTATATTGTATTTCTTCACAGCTCCCTTGCACTTTGGCATTGCACACCAAAGAGAAAATATCTTTTTTCATTACTTTAGCCAGAAGCACTAATGAGCTGCTCTATTAAAATATGTATTATATTATGTTTCCGATAAAAAAAGGCTTGAAAATATAAAAGATACTGGTGTTAATCTTGGACTCAACCTCTGATAGAAACCTGATCTTCCTGTTTGTTATTTTTAATTGAATTCATGGATGAAAGACAAAGATTCCCTCTAATCTCTTTTTATACCTAACATGCCATGTTCAGCATAAAGTGAGAGGGGTTTTAGCAGTGTTTATCCATCGATTTTTTAGATTCTCATATCCCCTTTAAAACGTCTGCCAGACTTTACTCTCCCCCAGCCTGCAAATAAGAGTTTTACTACATTTTCATAACAAATAAGGAAATCTCGGGGTTAAGCCAAAGGGATGGAACAGCAAGCCATATATGGGCAAGTCAAGCAACAGAGGTGTTCCTTCCATTAATCCAAAATCATATGTGCATGTTAGGCCACCATCAGAACACCAAATTAGGGAAGTGCATTTCATAATTCCCATTCATAGCATGACTTTCCATCACTATCTCTTACTAACACTGCTACACTGGTGCACAAAAGTGTTCTTTAATTCAACTGCTCATTCATTCATTCCATAACATTTATATTCCATCCTTTGTCTATCACGAAGCACAGTGGGGCTTAGACAAGGGTTCCAGTGCTCCATCTTGACAATAATCAGACCCAGGGTTCCTTAGCTTCATGTGAACATTGCTGCATTGTGTTCCTTCTTTGACCATGCCCTGTAGCAGGGCTTTTTGGGCCCAGGGAAATGTTTGGAAATCAGGTGTGGCCACCACAAAATGCCCATCTCACAGAAGAAAAGTAAGCAATGCTCCAATCCTGCACACACTCAAAAAAACAGAGAGGCAAAAACATCTACACTACAAAAGCAAATAAAGCACAGACAAGAAAAAGTTGGCAACACCAACAAAGAAACAGCCATTCCCTACCCAACCAACCCTACTGCTCAAAATTTGGAATGCCCAAAATTGGGAAAAGAGAGCCTTTATATGTGTCAGTGGTGTGTCACACACACACCAAGGTCAACTGATCCGTGCACAGAATGTTAGGAGATGTTAAAATAATTGGTGGAGAAGATAGAAACTGGAGAACTGTTGAGGGTGGACAGAAAGGCAATTTTTAAAAGCAGGCATAAGATTTCAAAGCTAAGGAATCATGGAGGTGAACGGCAGCAGCATCCGGCGCGTCCATTAAGGCGAAGTAGGCAGTTGCCTAGGGCGCCAAAATGGAGGGGCGCTGGCATGACGGGGAGCGCTGCTGGCTTCGCAGGACTCGCTCTGGCGCGCAGCCGCTGCACCCCAACGCCACCTACCCACGTCCAGGGTGGGTGGCAGCAGCGATGCCGGTGCAGCCCAGGCGTGCCCGGAGCGCTGAGGCAGCAGCGTGTGGAAGACATGTGGGGCGAGAGCCGGGCCTTCAGCTCCAGGCGCCGCCGTTACGCTCTACTTCTCGGGCAGGTGAGAGCAGCTGCTGTTGCGCCCAGGGGTCCATGGCTGAAGCCCAAGGGTGGCCAGAGCAATGTCGCAGGTAAGCGGGAGGGGCCCTGGGAAGGGAAGGGGGTGAAGGCTGGGCCAGACCCGCAGGGAGGAGGCAGACGCCCGGGGGGCACCAGAAGGTGATCTCGCCTAGGGCGCAAAAAATCCTAGCACCGGCCCTGGCCGGATCCTCCGTGCCTCTCTTGCTTCCCTCTTCCTCCGGCGCAGGCCTGGCTACCTGCCTTGCTTGCCTGCCTGCTCGCTCCATGGCTCCTGCTCCTTTGGCGGCTCCTGCTCCGCGCCGGCCTGCGGAGGGAAGGACCCCCAGCTCCGCCGCTCGGTAAGACTCCGGAGGGGCCCCCAGCGCAGAGGAAGCGGACGGAGGACCAGAGACGGGGAAGGGAGCGCTTTTCTCGGCGCCTCCTTCCTTCCGTCCTTCTCTTCCATGCCTCAGATCACTTGTTGGGTGCGAAGAGGAGGGTGTATATGACTAGTTCTGCGGCAGTCTCACGTTCACATGAGTCATAAGAAGAGTCTGGCATACTTGCTTTGGCATCTTCATGCAGTGCTCAAAAGAGCCTTCTCCTAGGTCACTCCAAGTGGTTCGGACTGCAAGGAAATTACTTCATAGAAGGATAAATAGAACCACCCAACAATGCCCTAGAGTTTGGAGTAATAATAATGGAGGAGAAAATGTTAATAAGTGAGAGAAAGGGGGGGTGCGTTCCTATGCTTTTACTAGATTAGCATGTCAGAGAGAAGCATCACACTAAACGTACTTCCTGATACGCCTGGCATCACCCCTCCACTCAAAATTACACAAAACTTCCCAATGGCAATCTGAAATGGTGCAGCCCAAAATTCCACCACCTGAGATTGTCTCCTCATTCTGTTTAAACCAGAAGCGGTTTAGTTATGCAGACCACATGACCAGGAAAAGCTGTCTGTGGAAAAACGCTGGCTCCCTCGGCCTGAAAGCAGAGATGAGTGCTGCACTCCATAGGTGAATTTGACTGGACTTAACCATCCAGGTGTCCTTTACCATTACCTTAAAGCAGATTCCATATTTTACATCCCATTCTACAGCATTCTTTTATCAGTAGAGGCTGGTCCGTCCGGGCAAATGGGGCTGCTGTTGCTGCTGCTGCTTCTTTTGGCGATCCCTTGTAGCTGAGTAAGATTGTCTTCCATGAACAAGATCTTAACAGTGAGTCTGTGAGTGACTGTGGAGGCCAATTCTGGATCCACACGTCCTTCCACAGTGGGGCCACACCAACCTCCATCTTCGATCCTATAAGCCCATTTGCCTTCTTAATCACATCCAGTCCAGGCTGTGGTCTGCCTGTGGAACCCGTCAGGAAAGAGGATGGGGACCAAGCTCAACTTAGTTGGCTCTATCATTGCCTCTGGCGCCACCTAATGTTGACCTCCTTGCTTTCCACCCTATCTCCCACCAGCCTAATAGCTACTAGCCACCACTGTCTTTTGCCAGTCTCTGCAGCACAGCTCCTCCACAACTCACGGTGGCTACATTAGAAACCCTCGTGCACATGACTAGGCCACAGACCATAGTTTCATGTGATGCCGGCTTGATCCCTTCCTGAAACTAAGGAAAAACTGGCCTGGAGAGGGGCTGCAAAACGGATTCCTTCCATATCAGAGTAAGTGCAACTGGATGCTATGAAATTGCCCTTAAATATTAGCAGTATAGAATCATATTGACAAGAAGGCTAATTCATTGATCCGTCCCCCATTCATTGATTAAATTCATGGTTGAAGAAAGAGTTTCGAAGACACGGCTGCAACGAGAGGCATCCGAAAAACAATAACGAAGTTTCAAAGATCAAAACGGGTGACTGTACAGGAACTCGTAAGAGATGTTACATTCTGTGAGCCATGTCTAAATTGAGGGTTTGGGGAACGCAGCACCATTTGCAATGCTTCTGATTAATCCTGTTGGAAGAGATGTGTGAGTGTGATTAATAGGTAAGGGACCATGTAACCAGGGCATCTAGATTCCTCAGCTAAAAATATCCACACGTTGACGTCATACTGCTATTTGGAAGGAAGCCTGAGCCGCCACCTGCCAGGCACATGTTCTGAGACCACTGGTTATTTCAGCAGGTTACAAAGGAATGAATTCTAGCTTCATCAACACCCAACCTCTAAACAGGTGACTGACGCCATTAAAAGAACTAAATGTGTTGAACATCCACTCAGGGATGTACACTGACTTAGCTAGACTTACCTACAGCCCTGGACACTCAATGCTGGTTCCCCTCCCCCTCCCCAATGGTATGCAGTATTTGGGAATGTAAAAGATAAAGGTAAAGGACCCCTTGATGGTTAAGTCCAGTCAAAGGCAACTATGGGGTGCGGCACTCATCTCGCTTTTCAGGCTGAGGGAGTCGCCATTTGTCCACAGACAGCTTTCCAGGTCATGTGGCCAGCATGACTAAACCGCTTCTGGAGCAAAGTGACTCCGTGATGGAAACCAGAGCACACAAAAAATGCCATTTACCTTCCCACCGGATCAAACTGAAGTGCTGAGCCAGCCTGCTTTTATAGAGGCTGGCTCAAACAATGTAACAAAACATCCTTCAAAATTCCCTCCTAAAGTTCCCTCCTAAAACAACTGCCTTGGACCTGAGGGAAAGCTATATACAGTGACTTCAATACATAACAGTGAGGTTGATGGACTTCCATTTCATGCAGTGCAATGTGATACCTTCCATGATTCTAGATTCAGGTAGGTAGCCGTGTTGGTCTGACGCAGTCAAAATAAATTAAAAAATTGTCCTGTAGTTCCATTTACCACTCTCAACTGGAGTTACTGAAAAAACATGTAAAATATATAGTGAGACTTGTGCCTCATATATTCTACCCTGCTGAAAATGGAAGCAAGCTGTAACTCTTATCAGCTCCACAATTTCTGCCAGCCTGTTTATAAAGATGAAGTGTTAGAATTTTGATCATCCATGCCAGAGAGAGAGAGAGAGAGAGCACTAAAAGAAAAAGCATAGCCCTTCAAGGTAGAAAAAAGCCCTGTGTTTATTTGACTCCTGTGTGAATTTCTGTTGCCAGAAAACTCATTAAAAATATCCACAAACAAAGCCGATGAGAGAACTTAGAATAGCTCGTGGAGCTTTTCGATCTGCATGCCCGTATCTCTTGCTCGCAATCTGTACCTCTTTAACACCCCAATTCTATACACAGGCATAGCTGTGGCTGACTTGCTCATGCCAGCTTAGCAAAAGCAGCATTCTATACTTGTCAAGTCCATCTGCCATGCCTCCTGTCATTTGCGATTCCCCATTATCAAAATTATTGCCAGTGTTATTGTGGGTGCGATTCACACCCTGTTGGAAACAGCAGTCCCATGGATTCAACAAGGTTGTTTACGATGGGAGGTCCTGTGCCAGTAGAGCTAGCCCAGTCGAAACAGTGGATGCTAGTCCAAATGGGACACTGTTCCACCAACCCCTGTTTGCCCTCACCTAGCCCCCCCACGAGTCTGCTTTCTTATAAACTGTCTGGGGTGGGGGCATGGCCTGTCACCTCCCACCTGGTTACTCTTAGCATTGTCCTTCTGGAACCCCACAGGGAGAAGAATGGGGACAAACTTGGAATTTAATTGACTCTGCCTAGCATTGGCTGTGGTTGTGCCTGCCTTTTGCTCTAGATCCATCTACTGCTGGCCTTGTGCTTTATGCTTCTTCAGTCCCAATGGGCACCACTGGGTACCATCTAGGAGAAATTGTTCCCAGAACAGGACCCTCTGCCATAACGATTTCACATCACTTCACTGTGCTACAGCTAGCAGTGCACAAGAGCACAGTATGACAAAATAATAATGGCAATATGTATGGGTACAGAATTTCAGCCTGACTCGTTTTTTAAAAAAATAAGATTATATGGGAAAGGTCTTGTTTAGGGCCAGCCCAAGCCATTTTGCTGCCTGAGGCGAAGGACGAAGCGGTGTTCTCCCCTTTTCACATACAGAAGCTGATTAGATTGGTTGTCAAATGGCAGAGGTGGCAGCCACCAGATAGGGTCTTCCACTGCATCTGAGGGCAGCAAGCTAGGTATGGGGGTGTAGGACTGACTACATAGCTCATTCGGCTCTGCCTTCCAGCAGAAGGACTATCCCCTCCCTCCAGCATTTACCACCTGAGGTGGTTCCTTCACTCTGCCTAATGGTAGGGCCAGCCCTGCAGAGCATCCCATCTAAACTCCATGCCAATCAGTGACAGCATTTGTCTAGCTTTTAACGCTTCCCAGTATCTTGTGAAAGTCTGTCATGCAAAAAGAAGTTTTCATATCATTTCTGACCAACTTTGACATAATCATCATATGCATAATATATATTACCAATTCCTTGGTTGTTGAACGGAATCTGTTCCGGAAGTCTGTTTGACTTCCGAAAACATTCGACAACTAAGGCGCAGCTTCCAATTGGCTGCAGGAGCTTCCTGCACTCAATTGGAAGCTGCGGAAGCCACTTCAGATGTTCGGCTTTCAAAGAATGTTCCAAATTGAACATTAGCAAACCAGAACATTCACTTCCGTTCAGGAGCCAAAACGTTCAAGTCGCAAGGCTTTCAGGATCCAAGGTACGACTGTATTACTTACCTTAAATCTTCACCTTAGTTAAAACCTTGTGTCGAACCAAGATATTACAAAAACACTGGTGAAACAGCTCAGTAATTAAAAGCACATAGCCACTGTTAACAAACTTTTTCCTGTTGATGAAGTTGTTTTCCCCGCGTTTCCTCCAGCTGGATTCATATACCATGCAGACAGGAACTAAGTGTTCTAATCAGATCTCTTTCCTCTTCCTGAGATATTTGTATATTAATTGCAATTCCCTGTGGAATGCAGAAATTCAAATGAGTGCTGTGGATTGGCTATGACTAAAGGTTTAATTGAGTCTTTTGATACCATGGGGGAAATGCTTGGGACTGGGCCTGCGTCACGCCTGATTCCTCTTGTCAGTCTTCTCAATTTGCCAAGTATCATTTCACAACCAAAGGCAATGGTATTTAGGTGTCGCTAGGACCCAATTATGTGTCATTCATCCTCACTGCACATGAGATTGCTGGGATCAGAAATGGGCCATGATTTGAAGCAATTTAAAAGCGTGTTTGGAAAAAAGGAAAGCACTACAATGGCAGCAAATGGGGAACACCCAACTCGTATGTCTGCTACTGATAATGAGCTTAGAAATGCGTTTTCTTTCTAGTGCCTGATTTGTATTTTCCTTGAAATATTATTATTATTAAATCTATGAATCGTGTCCCGTGGGGCATCCCAAATGAGATAAAAAGACATAAAACAGTTACAGGTATAAAAGCAGTTAAAGCAATTTATAAATGCAATTGCACATAGAATCATAGAGTTGGAAGAGACCACAAGGGCCATCCAGTCCAACCCCCTGCCAAGCAGGAAACACCATCAAAGCATTCCCGACAGATGGCTGTCAAGCCTCCGCTTAAAGACCTCCACCACACTCCTTGGCAGCAAGTTCCACTGTCGAACAACTCTTACTGTCAAGAAGTTCTTCCTAATGTTTAGGTGGAATCTTCTTTCTTGTAGCTTGAATCCATTGCTCCGTGTCCGCTTCCCTGGAGCAGCAGAAAACAACCTTTCACCCTCTTCTATATGACATCCTTTTATATATTTGAACATGGCTATCATATCACTCCTTAACCTTCTCTTCTCCAGGTTAAACATATCCAGCTCCCTAAGCCATTCCTCATAAGGCATTGTTTCCAGGCCTTTGACCATTTTGGTTGCCCTCCTCTGGACACGTTCCAGCTTGTCAGTATTCTTCTTGAACTGTGGTGCCCAGAACTGGACACAGTATTCCAGGTAAGGTCTGACCAGAGCAGAATACAGTGGTACTATTACTTCCCTTGATCTAGATGCTATACTCCTATTGATGCAGCCCAGAATTGCATTGGCTTTTTTAGCTGCTGCATCACACTGTTGACTCATGTCAAGTTTGTGGTCTACCAAGACTCCTAGATCCTTTTCACATGTACTGCTCTCAAGCCAGGTGTCACCCATCCTGTATTTGTGCCTTTCATTT
Organism: Zootoca vivipara; assembly: GCF_963506605.1. NCBI lineage: Eukaryota > Metazoa > Chordata > Lepidosauria > Squamata > Lacertidae > Zootoca > Zootoca vivipara. The sequence continues at coordinate 112,247,215 of NC_083276.1, read as the reverse complement.
TTTTTTGCCCAAGTGTAGTACTTTACATTTCTCCCTGTTAAAATTCATCTTGTTTGCTTTGGCCCAGTTATCTAATCTGTTAAGGTCATTTTGAAGTGTGATCCTGTCCTCTGGGGTATTAGCCACCCCTCCCAATTTAGTGTCATCTGCAAACTTGCTCAGGATACCCTCAAGCCCATCATCCCAGTCATTGATAAAGATGTTGAATAAGACTGGGCCCAAGACAGAACCCTGTGGCACCCCACTAGTCATTTCTCTCCAGGATGAGGAGGAGCCATTGATGAGCACCCTTTGGGTTCGGTCAGTCAGCCAGTTACAAATCTACTGAATGGTAGCATTGTCTAGCCCGCATTTTACCAGCTTCTTTACAAGAATATCATGGGGCAACTTGTCAAAGGCCTTGCTGAAGTCAAGATAGGCTATATCCACAGCATTCCCTTCATCTACCAGGCTTGTAATTCTATCAAAAAATGAGATCAGATTAGTCTGACATGACCTATTTTTCAGAAACCCATGCTGACTTTTAGTGATCACAGCGTTCCTTTCTAGGTGCTCACTAATGATCTGCTCTAGAATCTTTCCTGGTATTGATGTCAGGCTGACTGGGCGGTAATTGTTTGGGTCCTCTCTTTCCCCCTTTTTGAAAAGGGGAACTTCTCCACATAGACCTCTCCAGGCTGGTGTTTTATTGCAGGTGCATTCTGTGACATGCTCTTAGCACCATTATAAGCGTGCTAATGGTAGATTGATTCTGCTTCAGTTTGCTCTGCGATGTTTTCCCAGTGCTACCAGATTATCGCTGCCCGGAGGGGCTCTAATGCAACAAAAGCAGGACAAGAACAAACTAGGACATTGGCAGTATAAAAAGTTGTGGAGTTTTAGCTGGAAGCTATGGGATATGCACTGAGTGGAAGCTAAACATTTGCAGTATTGAAGCCGGGGCTGCGTGTGACCACCCTGAAAGCATTAAGAGCACAAATCATCATCACTGTGCAAAAAAATAAATAAATAAATGCAATTGTGTACAGAAACAGTTAAAACAAATAACAAAGCAAATCTAGATAAGACAGCATACCCTCCAAGTGTTTCTATCTTCCAGGGACAGTCCCAGATTTATAGAAGCCGTCCTAGTTTCTGATTTGATACTGGAATGTCCTGCTTTTCCTTTGGACGTCCCTATTTTAATCGGAGAAATGTTGAAGGGCATGGAGTCATGCGACCCCACCCCAGCCAAGGGGAAAAGTAACTATGCAACGTTTAGAAGACGTCTGAAGGCAGCCCTGTATATGGAGGTTTTTTTTTAATGTTTAATGTTTTATAATGTTTTTTATATATGTTGGAACACACCCAGAGTGGCTGGGGCAACCCAGTCAAATGGGCAGGGTATAAATAATAAAAGGATGATGATGATGATGATGATGATGATGATGATGATGATGATGATGATGATGGAATATGACACCCATATTTTCATCAGAGAAATGTTAGAAAGTATTGGAGAGAAAGAGAGAGAGAGAGCACAAATAAACCAAACTCAGTACAGATTCCAACTGGGAAGCCTTGTTGAAAGAGGAGCATCCTTAACTGGTGCCAAAAACAATAGAGTTGCCTCTTGGATATATTATAGGGGAGAGTTCCAATGACAGTGCCAACACACGACCAGCAGCGGAGGAAGCCTCTTGGGCAGCTGGGGCAGCGTGTCCAGAGGCAGGGCAAACCACTCATAGGGACTGGACCCATGGCACCTATAGGGACGGGACACATGGCACACATAGGGACAGGGCGTGCCACAGGGCCTCAGCCGCCCTTCAGCTGGGGGGGAGGCAGCAGGCGGACAGTGTGGAGCCTGCAGGCACTCAAGACATGTGGCTCAGGTGCACTGCAGGCCCTGCGGTGACTCATAGCTGCCAAGTCTCCCGTATTCCTAGCTGAAAAAATGGATTTTTTTTGTTATTTCCCAGTTTATTCTGGTGCGGCGGCCATTTTGGAACTGGGCGGAGCATGCTCAGAAGCGACTTTTGATGCTGCTCTGCCCAGTTCCAAAATGGCTGCAGTGCGACTTCTGGCGCGGCGGCCATTTTGGAACTGGGCAAAGCAGCATCAAAAGTCACTTCTGAGCATGCTCCGCCCAGTTCCAAAATGGCGGCAGCGCTACTTCTGGTCTACTGCTTCTGGCCTGGTCCCTTATTTCTCTGACAGCAACTTGGCAGGTATGCGGTGAGTGCCGCCCGCCATTTTGTCACCCCCCTCAGTGGGGCACCCAGGGCAGACAGCACCTACCGCATCCCCCTTTGCTACACCCCTGCACACGAAAGACCCAATTCTAACATCTAACATCTCCTGACCGGATAGTTATCTGCAGGATGCCCTCTCCTGCAGAACAGAGGGATTGTGGTTTAATATATTAAAGTTCCCATTCTGGAGAAACTGTTGCCAAACTCACATGATAATGTCAGATGTTTTTACATTAATACATGTTTTTACATCCTGATTCTGCAAGACTTACCCCCTGTGTAAATAAATGTCCAGAGTTGCAGTGCTTTATTTATTTATTGAGGAAGGGGTTTGGAACAACTAAACAAGGCAATCTGGCTTCCTGTTACTTTTCACGTGCTTTAAGCTCTCATCAAAAATTCAAAATCTGGTCAAATTATCATGTGTGGGTGAGCATGTTAGCACCACTCCAATCTGTGCAGTTGCTTCCCATGTATAGCTGGAAGTTCTACAAGCGCAGCTATTCCTATTTCTAGTAAGTCGTCACTTTAAAATACCTCCATTATTAAGCGGAGAGTGTTTGTAATAGAGTGGTTTTTATTTTATTTTTAAATGTAAGCACATCCCCCCATTTAGGCTAGTAGAGTGGGATTAACAGGAAATCAATAGAGCTTAGACATTTACTTACATTCCTTGCTAAATCACTATGTGTGTTTTCTAATGTGCCAGCACCCAATAGAGGAAAGCAGGCCGATGAATTGTTGACAGATTAACTGCCCACTTTACAGCTAAATATGCTCCAAGCTGTTTAGCAAGAGAGCTCGTCAACTATTAAATGGAAGAGCGGCAAACATAGAGCTTTGAAAGGTATCATGGGATTGCTTTTTATGATGTTTAACCAAAACCAAGTTACACTGAATGAAGATAATACTGTAGTGTATCAATTCCTAAATCTTGGGCCAATAAACAGCTCTTAAGAGCATGAGAGGAAGCTAAGAGATGGTAGCTAACTAGCTAGATATCTGAAAGCAATTGCTATAATTTAAAGATATATCTCCTTCTCCATAATAGAAAAGACTGTGACCAAGTGATCTGCTCCTATGTGGTGGACTTGTAAAAGGGTAAAAGAGTATTGGGAAATGATCCATAATTAATTGGGGGGGGGACACGTTTAAAAGTTCTTTCCTCAAAAACACCCAGAGTCCTTTCTGTTGGGAATAATTCAGACTGCAATTCCCAGGTGTCAAAAAAAGTTAATTATGTATGCTACTACTGCGGTCCGTGTTTTGTTGGCTCAAAAATGGAACGTGAGCGAGGTCCCAACCAAAGAAGAATGGCAACTCAAGTTGACAGAATATGTGCAGCTTGCAGACTTAACATATGGAATAAGAGAACAAGAAGAACATACGTTTAGAGAAGATTGGAAATTTTTTATTGAATATATGGGAAATAACTGTGGACAGCTGAAAACACTTGGCAGCATTAAGATAAATTCAACAGTGTAAATAAGTTTTGATGGATGTAATAATGGAATACTGAATGGTTTAGTTTATGTAAAATATGCAGGGATTTATGATATGTAAAATGAACCATGGAAAGAGAAGAAGGGAAGTCATTGATATTTTAAGGATGTCAAAATGAGTACTTTAAATTGTAAAACAGAAAATCTTTAAGCAGCGCTTTAAACCATGTAAACTTTCAACAGATGACTCTTTCAAATCATCCATATATTGGTTTCAATCATAGGAGCCAACTCCTGGGGGCCAAGGTCCTTTCAGCCCCCCAATAAAATATTTGAAGGGGCCAGACCCCCCAAATAATAATAATAATGGGCACTGCCATTCAACTGGTGTTTGTGCATCACTTCTTGTGGTGAATTATGTGGGGCAGGGCTTACCTTGACCCCCACAATATTTTATTCAAGTTGGCACCCCGGTGACAATTCTCCCCGAATCTGCCGATAACGGCTCCCAGCAGTTTCGGAACCCAACAGAACAACTCCCATGGCACCAAACTGTGGCTGCAATGATAAGAGCACAAAGAGAGTTAGACTGAGTTCTTCTGATCCCTGGATGATAAATGAAACTTTTGGTGTCCTCCATTCTTGATCTCTGTCATTGCTGCGAAATAATCTGCCTGGCTGAGCAGCTGGAGCAGGTCGCCAAGCCACATAACACAGATGGGAGTGAGCGGGAACGGATCAAGGGTTAGCAGGCAGGAGAGAAAACGGTTGGTGACAGCAGCAACGAAGAGAGTGACACACCCCACTTAAAGTCCTCGGGTGTCTAGAACAATTTTTGGTTTGGGGGACAGCCTTACACTGCACATACCACTCCCACTAGAGGCTATCATATGGCAGACACACCAACTGCCTTATGCAATATGTTCAATTGGTATGAGAGTCACGTTTTATATGGATCTGGTTCCATCTGCCATCCCTTCTCCTTCCCACCTTACCTGCTCATACTACAAGGTCACCTACCATGACATCAGTGCTGGGTTTTTTATTATTATTATTAATTAAAAAGAATACGACAAAAAAAATGTATTTTTAAAAAATCCTTGAACATTTTTGAAAAGCCAAAGCTTCCCTCTTTATGTTTCCATAGATACAGTCACAGTCTTTTAATAATCTGAATAGAGGCTCGCAAAAGTGCTGCGCTGCGTTGACGTCTCTGGCGCTCAGCATTTCAGTTCTTCCTTCTACACCAGGAGCTCCTTCATTCGCTCGAGGTTTGGAAAGTGGGGATACAGGAGCCACCGACACATTGCGCAGGAACTGGCCATTGACTAAACATATTTGACAGCTGTCAGAGGGTCGTTGTGGCTACTCTAGAGTAACTCCACTTGAGTCCAGTTTGTCTTTAAAGTATAGTATTTACAGTGCAGAGATAGCTTAAAACATGACCTTTCAGTCTGAACCAGAATCCGGCAATGGCGTACATCTGTTCCTACACCAGCAAAGTAGTCGGGGCACCCCAAAACGCCTCCCCCTTGACCTGCTTCGCAGTGCTCTCCTTTACTCTTGCGCCAGAAGGAGCAATGCCCTCTCAGCCTCTTCCTGGTCAATGCAATGTAATGGCTCTCCAGCATCCTGGAGCCCTTGCCTACATCTCTCCTCCACTGAGCTTTCCCATTGTTCCGCACGGCTGGGGGAGAAGAAGGAAGGAGGAGAAAGGGCTGCTTCTCCTCCTTCGTTCCTGTCCCCCTGCCGCCGACAGGAAGGAGAGGTCCCACTGGATCGAGGAGCCGGTCTGCAGAGCATAGCTGCCAAGTTTTCCCTTAGCCTATTCAGCATAAGGGAAAATCCCTTTTAAAAAGGGATAACTTGGCAGCTATGCTGCAGAGTCAGTGCCCAGCAACGCCGTGCTGGATTGAGGAGGCGATGCTCCGTGCGGCGATGCTGGGCGCTGAGTGCAGACCGGCTCCTCGATCTGATCAGCGCTGCGCGGAGCACCGGATCGAGGAGCCGGTCTGCAGAGTCAGTGCCCAGCAACGACACACAGAGCATCGCCTCCTCAATCCAGCACGGCGTTGCTGGGCGCTGACTGTGCAGACCGGCTCCTCGATCCGGTGCTCCGCGCAGCTCAGGGAAGGCAAACGGTGAAAAGCCCCCACCGCGCCGCACTTCAGCTCGGGGACTGGCTTGGCGGCGGTGGGAAAAAGGGGAGGAATTCCTCCCCTTCTTCCCGCCGCTGCCAAGCCAAAGCCGGCTTCCCTCGGCGCCCGCTGCCGCTTCGGCTTCCTTGGGGAAGGCAAGCAGGCGGGCTGTCTGCCTGCTTGCGTTCGCCGAGGAAGCGCCGTGTGGCGGTTGGCAGAGCGGCGGTTGGCGGTTGTCTCTGCCTCCAATCCCTGTGTCCCTGGGGCACATCCTCAATCCAGCACGGCGTTGCTGGGCGCTGACTCTGCAGACCGGCTCCTCGATCCGGTGCTCCACGCAGCGCTAACATATGTTCTAGTGCCTGTTTATTTAACGAGCTGAACGACACTAGTCTTTCATAAAGTGCTTAGAAGCAAGTTCAGGCATAAAGCAGCATTATTTTCTACCAATAAATCGTCTTACTTACTTACTTACTTACTTACTTACTTACTTACTTATACATACGCCACCTTTTTCCTGGCAGGACTCAAGGACTCATAACATTCTCACCTAAGTGGATTCCTTTGGGAGGAAGGGTAGGGTATAAATCTAATAAATAAATAAATATAAAGAGATGACCATCCAAAAGAAGGATAGTCATAGTCTTGTTAGTCCTGGATCTTGCAAAATTGTCTCTGGTTTACACAAGCCAGGTGCTATGTGCCCATTTCTTCCCTTCCCTCCCTGGGTGATGGAGAACACTTGTCAGAGTAGACCTATTGAAATCAATGAATTTATGTGACTTCCATCTGTTAATTTCAATGGGTCTACTCTGAGTATAACTTAGTTGAACACCCTTTGAATGCGTAGTAATTATTGTTATTACTGCTCTATTTTTGCATGATCTGTAATACACAGGTGTTTTTATCTTTCTGTGTTGGGGACACATAACGGCAGAGGGCCAGATATGTGGGAATATGTTACTATCTCTTCAGCGGTTATAAAAGCCATCCTCTCCACACTTATTTCAGAATCTGGCGTACTGCTTTCATCTTCGAGAGGTCGATTCACCTCTGTCAATTCTCATGTAAGGCTTTGAGAACGCCAGGCAGCAGGATGACAGTCAGACTGAATTACAAAATGATATTTCACTACAACACATTCTTTTTGCAGATAGATAGATGAGAGAGAGAGAGAGAGAGATACAGAGATACATTGAGATTGCCCTTTGAATAAAAGGTTGGATAGTGGATGTGTGGTTCTGCTTCACAGCACGGTGTCAGGCTTCACCTGCACAAATGCACTTGCTCCACCGAATCCAAGCGGAAGGAAATCAAGCTTAATTCTATATCATCAAATCCGCTGGGCTAACATTTCTTTCTCTCTTGTCTTAAATTTTTATATAAATTTGGAAAGGCAAATATTATTACAATACCCCATGAAGTAACTATGCAAGATCAGAGGAAAGGGTCATAAGAGCCAACTCCTAGGGGCTGAGGGGGTCTTCACCCCCCCCCCTGGCAAAATGGGCGGTGCGTTCTGAATCAACTCAACTCAACAAGAATCAACCCCCAAGATATTTGAGGGGGCCGGGGGCCCTCAAAGTTGACGGGCATTTTCATTCAAATAGTGTCATGTAATCAGTTATGCAGGGTGGGGCTTACCTGAGCCCCCCCCCCCCCCGGTATTTTATTCAAGTTGGCACCCCTGGAAAGGGCAATCATAACTTTGAATAAAGAAAGTCCTATGCTCAATCCCCAAAGCCAGAGATGGGGAAAGACTTAATTATATCTAAGTTTGCTTCTATAAATATAAATTAAAGGGGTAAAGGTAAAGGGGCCCCTGACCATCAGGTCCAGTCGTGTCCGACTCTGGGGTTGCGGTGCTCATCTCGCTCTATAGGCCGAGGGAGCCGGCGTTTGTCCGCAGACAGCTTCCGGGTCATGTGGCCAGCATGACAAAGCTGCTTCTGGCGAACCAGAGCAGTGCACGGAAACGCCGTTTACCTTCCCGCCGGAGCGGTCCCTATTTATCTACTTGCACTTTGATGTGCTTTCGAACTGCTAGGTGGGCAGGAGCTGGGACCAAGCAACAGGAGCTCACCCCGTTGCAGGGATTCGAACCGCCGACCTTCTGATCAGCAAGCCCTAGACTCTGTGGTTTAACCCACAGCGCCACCTGGGTCCCCTAAATATAAATTAGCCTGTGCAAATTTCATACAGATCTGTGATCTCTTTTCTGGATGTGTGTTTCCTCTCCCACCCATCCCCATTCTCCTTCAAAGTGTTGATGGCTGCCCTAACCCATATTCTATGCCCACTCTTTTCTGAGAGTCACCCATTCCTGCTTTGAAAACCCAGATTTACGCAGCATTTGGAAGGAGACTTCAAAACATTTCTCGTCAGAAGGAATGCAGGTGGTCAAGTCCCTGGCCAGCTTTTGTTTAATTGGCGAGTTTGCTTTGAGTACAATCAGTACCATCAGATTTTATAAGGACACAGGGCTTCTTTGGTACTCTCATTAAAGCCCTGTCTGTTGGCACTCGATCTCCATATGAGGGAATCGACCACAGCTATCTCCCATCTTAATCAGAATGTACAAAAAGGACTCTATGAATTGTTTTCTATTGAGCCATGAAATCTATTTCAGTATAGTAATGTAAAAGGTAAAGTTAAGGTAAAGGACGCCTGGACGGTTAAGTCCAGTCAAAGGCGACTATGGGGTTGCGGCGCTCATCTCGCTTTCAGGCCAAGGGAGCTGGCATTTGTCCACTGACAGCTTTCTGGGTCATGTGGCCACATGACTAAACCACTTCTGGTGCAACGAAACACTGTGACGGAAACCAGAGCACACAGAAATGCCATTTACCTTCCTGCCGCAATGGTACCTATTTATCTACTTGCACTGGGGTGCTTTCAAACTACTAGGTGTGGCAGGAGCTGGGACAGAGCGACAGGAACTCACCCCATCACGGGGATTCGAACCACTGACCTTCAGATCAGCAAGCCCAAGAGGCTCAGTGGTTTAGACCACAGTGCCACCCACATCCCTAGTATTAATGTACCTCCTGTGGTCATGCATCATTTGAGGTCCTAATCAAAAGCAGAAATATTGCTGAACCAGTCTGGACAGTTCCTTTGTCATGGTAATGGTTGAGCATGAATCATCTGAGGCCCCTCTTTGTGTGCCTCCTCCATGAGGTCTGGAGGGTGGCAACACAAGAACGGGTCTTCTCTGTGGTGGCTCCCCATTTGTGGAAAGCTCTCCCCAGGGAGGTTCGCCTGGCACCTTCATTATATATATTTTTGGCACCAGGCAAAAACGTTCCTCTTCAACCAGGCCTTGGGCTACAGCCTTTAAAATATATCTGTGGGGAGGGAAGTTATTTTTCATTTTTTCATTTAATTTTTTACTGTGCTTTATTGTGTACTTTATTCTGTGAAGCACCATGAGATCTTTTGATGAAGGGTGGTGTGTAATTTTAATAAATAAATGTAATAAATAAAATAATGGTCTTAGCTGCTCATCTAAGTACGTGCTGTGCACATTTTAAAAGAGTGAGCTCTGTTCGTGCAGAGACATATAGGCGAGACTTTTCCCACCTCTTCGGACTGCATGCCACAATCATCCTAAATTGGGGGGGGGAGGGGAGGGTTTGGGGGGGATAGAAATGAGTTTTGACAGGTGCTGGAAGCTGGAGACACAGAGGCATATCTGCTCTGTGCTGAACTCAAGCTGTGGCTTCTCTGGAAGGTGCTCTGCAAGCAAAGGGTGACATAACTGGGCTCCTGAGCCCCACAGGGGTGCCACAGAAAGAATGTAGTTGATCAAGGGAGCCATGGAGTCAAAAAGTTTGAAAAGCTCTGGTTTAAATAGTTCTCTGTTGACTACTGTCATCATATAGTCTACAGTGGTGCCTCGCTAGATGAATTTAATTCGTTCTGTGAGTCAATTCGTTTTGCGAAAAATTCATCTAGCGAATCCCATAGGAATGCATTGAATTATTATTATTATTATTATTATTATTATTATTATTCCCATAGGAACGCATTAATAAAATTTCAATGCATTCCTATGGGAAATCACAATTCGCTAGACGAATTTTTCACAAAACGAATTCGTCTTGCAAGGCAACCTCCGCTTGAAAAATCTCTTCGTTAAGCGAAAAATTCGTCTTACAGGGCATTCGTCTAGCGAGGCACCACTTTAATTGGGACTGTGCACCTGATTTGGCTGAGGCCCAGATCAAAGGTCATCCAGTAAATTTTACCTCTGAAAGCAGATTTGCTCCTAGGTCTCATATCCAACACACTCTTCACTACATTGTTTCAGCACAAGCATGAATTAAAGAACAATGTTTCTATTATATGCAGCCCCCTCTGCTATTCCCTAAGCAGAGCCAAGTTGGCCATTTTCCAGGCGCTCATTCCCTGGCTTTCAGAAAATGCATCAATGATGGAGAAAAGGAGATTTAGAAGCACCGGTTGTGATTCCTTGATGTTTTATCATAACATATTTGCAGGAGGTCACCGTGGGGCTAGTCTGTGTGCAAGGGGGTGCACAAAAGTTGGGAGAGGCATCATGGGGTGAAGGTGAAAATGGGTGCAAAGAGGGGCTTCGCGATGGAAGAGGGGAGTGGCTTCAAAAATAAGTGGATATTGGAGAGGAGGAGTTTGTGTAGAGTTCTTATTAGACATCATCCTTACGTACACTTCTTGAAAATTCTCTCTCTCTCTCTCTCTCTCTCTCACACACACACACACACACACACACCACTCCATCTGCAGCAAGTCAAATGAAGCTCCAGTCTCATACTTGTTTCCTGGCGAGGATCAACAATGAAGAAAAAAGCAGGAATCCAAAGCAGACTTGGCCCTCTGCCACCCTAGCATAGGCACTGCAAATTCTGACAAATTTACCGGAAAATGTGACATCTTGAAAATGAAGAAAAGCCGTCAACAACTCTCCTTTTCAGCCTGGAGCTGTGTAAAACCTCATTAGAAACCTTCTGCCAAGCTCAATAAAGAAATCACAATCAAGCATTAATTTTTGTAAAAGCTTTCCCAAAACTTTTGTGTTAAGGTTTGTTGGAAAAGAAGCTCTCTTTGGTGCTCTTAAGAAAAGGTTGATTTGAAATTTCGGCTGTCGGCAGCTGTGTATTCATTGCATAAGATACAGGCTTTTTTCATGTGAATGATTGACAGCCCTACAATTATGGTGACAAAAATAAGGGAATGGAAGTTGAAAAGCAAGTGGAAGCCTTGCCACTTTATGGCACAAATTTGATTGGCACGTCCTCCTTTTTTTCAGAAACGATGACAGGATAAACATCCTTCAGAGCTGATATTCTTAATCCTTCCGCACTGACATTTGGTGTATATCAACGTATTTTGTCGGACTGGTGCATTCACTGAGCTGCCAGATATAATTCCGTGAGCGCCCTATGTTAATTGTGCCATAGGGCAAAACACTTTGGGTCTGTGTGTGGCAAATGCCATGCCTCCAGGCTGGCAGAAATTTGCCTCCGAAAGATGTTTGAAATGCAGACAGTTGGTTTCTTTCTTAATATTATTATGGAAAGTTGCCATTCATGAGCTAAGCCAAAACGTAGACTAGTAGTTCAGAAACTAAGAGATTAGGAATAAAAAACAACAGGTCCTATTTCTAGATGAGTTCCAGTGCTACCTTTGGTCTAGACCAGGCACCTCCAAACTGCGGCCCTCCAGATGTTTTGGCCTACAGCTCCCATGATCCTTAGCTAACAGGACCAGTGGTCGGGGAAGATGGGGATTGTAGTCCAAAATATCTGGAGGGCCGAAGTTTGGGGATGCCTGGTCTAGACTCTAGGAAATATCATCCTTCCTTTGACACTCCTTCCTTGGAGTGTCAGGGTGTTTTAAGCAGAGGTCGGATGGCCATCTGTCAGGTATAATAAATAATAATAATAATAATAATTTTTTATTTATACCCCGCCCTCCCCGTCCAAGACCGGGCTCAGGGCAGCTAACACCGAATATAAATACAGTAAAAACCTTTTTAAAAAACAAAAAACAAACAGTTGATTAAAATATAAGTTAGAATACTGTTTAAAATGCAACTTAAAATGCAGCCTCATTTTAGTGGTAGCCTATAGATCAAAGCCATAAGGGGAGAAAAAGTCAAGTATTCACTGGGGCCAACTATCTATGCTGGTCCTACATGGGCCAGCAAAAAGAGCCGAGGGAAAAATTATATACAAAATCCCATATGAGAGGTTCCATTAAAAAAAAAATTTTAATTGGGGTGGGTGGGTGGGAGGTTTTGTTTTTTAATGTTTGATGCTTTGTTGTGTTTTTATATATGTTGTATATACGGTACAACATGCTGTATATAAAACAACTTGAATGAATCTCATGCCAATCATTTTAATTGAATGGTCCGGAGCACTAGTATTACAAATGAGGCATCAAAAAAACTCTCTCTATTCACTGTCTCCACATTATAATTTTTATTAATTTTTATCACACACACCCTCCCTCTGTTGCCTTAAGAGGCTAAGTGGGATTTCTTTGTTTTCTTTGAATCAACCCCTGCTTCTTAGTACTGTAGCACCTTTCTGCACCTTTTCCCTGCTCTGCAATATCCTTTTCGATACCATGCAGCCAAATCTGTGTCCAGTATTCTAAATGCAGCTGCACCGTAAAGTAAGGTAAAGGAGCCGCTGACCATTAGGTCCAGTCGCTGGGGACTCTGGGGTTGTGGTGCTCATCTCGCTTTACTGGCTGAGGGAGCCGGTGTACAGCTTCCGGGTCATGTGGCCAGCATGACTAAGCCACTTCTGGCGAACCAGAGCAGCACACGGAAATGCCATTTACCTTCCCGCCAGAGCGGTACCTATTTATCTACTTGCACTTTGACGTGCTTTCGAACTGCTAGGTTGGCAGGAGCAGGGACCAAGCAACAGGAGCTCACCCCGTCACAGGGATTCGAACTGCCGACCTTCCAATCGGCAAGCCCTAGGCTCAGTGGTTTAGACCACAGCGCCACCCACGTGCACCATAGATTTGAGATAAGACTTGAAGATAAACGGTCTTCATTTCAACCCCTTTCCTAGTGATCTGCAGCATAATATGTTCACTTGCAGCACAATTGCCCCACAAATCCTGATCATTCCCTCCCTTTATTTGTTTTCTGGAATGTTTCTTAAAGCTGAAAACACCCCTCCTGGTGTAAACTAACGGAGCACAAACACATTATCCCACATGTGCTGCCCCGTAATCAGTGCCAGAATTACAAATAAGCTAAACAAGCTATAGCTTAGGACCCCACTCTCTTGGCGGCCCACAAAAAATGTAAAGGAAAAAAACAACTGGATGTACATTTCCAAAATATAAGATAAAAAACAAATAAAATAAAACCTACATACAGCAACAGTGTTTTGTGTTGTGTAGGCTTCTAGGGTGTACCGGTAAGTAAAGGGCCCCGCCTGCTAGCCTGCTCCCTCAAATATCACTGGTTTGCTCATTTCTAAAGGAACTTTTGTTATTGCCAAATGCCAGTGTGTTTGCATTATTAATATATTTGCAGTCATTAACGGTCATCAACAGCTATCAGTCTGTCAATCACCCACTCCCTCCACCCTTCTGAGTAATACCTCCCCCCCCCCCACCATCTGACTATATATAAAGGTCTGGTGACTTCTGTTTCAGTGTATCTGAAGAAGTGTGCATGCACACGAAAGCTCATACCTATGACAAACTTACTTGGTCTCTAAGGTGCTGCTGGAAGGATTTTTTTTTATTTTGCATTATTAAGTTTGTTATGAATAAAAAATCATTTTAAGTTAGAGCTTAATAATTATTTCACTATTAATATACTTCTTAATTGTATTTCAGTATTAATATACTTCTTAGTTGTATTTCCGTTCCACAATTACTTTGATAAAGTACATATTTGGCAATGTGCAAATGGCTTTAGATACCTATTAGGTCCATAAATTACCATATAGCATATATTCAACACACACAAAACAGCGACAATTTGTTGTTGACAAAGGACAGCTGGACATACACAGGGCCCCATTACCTTCAGTAGCTTAGGGCCTCATGAAACCTAAATCCGGCCTGCCCGTAATGTAATCTCCCTAATGGGCTTTATCTGTAGGACAGGACATTATGGAACATGTGTGAGCATTCACAGTAAAATATAGCTTTTGTGATCCCAAGAAGACTGGCGTTTTCCTTTTGAAAGCAATCTTAAAGATAATACTGAGGAACACTTGGCAAATTGTGTTCCTTTCCACTGATTAGTCCCATCATGTTCCGCTTATTTTTCTTTTCAGAAAAAAACACCTGGGGCATTGCAAGCCCCAGAAATACTCTGACCGCAGAGCTTTTTCTCCCTTTTGTTTTTTTGCTAATCTCATGCAGGTCATCTGCTGCATAGTTTTTGAGAGTGGACTTTCGTTCTCTGTGTAGGGAGCCCATTTTGTATAAGAGAAACCTCGCCGAGGAGTAAGTTGCTGCTTGTTTGGCATTTCTAAATAAGATGTTTGTCTCATCAGGGAAGGATTTCTTCCCCTCTCCCTTGTTGTGCGATTATTGTGTTCTTCGCTCAATAATTTCTGCAGCACGCTAGCTGCCTTCCCACATCAGCTTCTGAAGAGCAAGGGACTGCATTTTTCCTCATGAAAAGGATTTTTTAAAATGGTCTCTGCCAGAAATAGCAGGAACTCAATGTCTTGTACATTTTTATATTATTATTTTTTTAAAATACAGGATGTGAGTCATTATCAACAGCAGGACACCTTAGGTGTTCTAAGCGCTCTGTGTCTTTTACAACATACGAGATGAAAAAGGAAAGATTGTTGTCGGAAAACAGCTCCCCCCCCCCAATAGGCTTGCAAGGGTCAGCTTAAACCCTCCCAAATCCACTTGGCTCCACACTAACAACCACTCACATCATTTTCCGTTCTTATTATTATTGTACATGACATTTCATTCTGAAATGAAGTTGAAAATACAGACAGAACCGCACACGAGAATACGGTGAGATCACTAAATAAGTGAAAATGCACACTATCGCTGCATTTGAAGCACGTTTTTCACCTGCGCAATGGGACTTCGTTGTCCTTTTCTTTCCCCTGCAGCCCCCTGTATACCCTCAAAATCTGCTCCAGGTGGTTCCAGGACCCTTCAGAGCAGATCTGGCAAGGCACATGGAGGAAGGAAAGGACGGGGGGAACTCCACACGTGATGCAGACTTGGACACAACCCTCACCCATTACTGTCCTTAGCCCGGGAGCAGCCAATACGATGCTCTCTAGATGTTGTTGGGAGGTGGGAAGAGAGAAAAAGCTGCCAATTGCAGAGAATACCCAGAGACTGCCATCTATAAAGATGGAGCGTAGGCAAATTTTATGAAGCAATCCCCTACTTGGGGAGTATGGGAGATGTACCCAGTACCACCACTGTGCCAGCAAAACAGCTCCCATATCCTATCTTGCTAATATTATTATTAGTAGTAGTATTCATTAGATTTCTTTCACACTCTTCACCATAAGGTTCCAGAATGACTTACAATAAAAAAAAACTTTTATAAAAACTGGATTCAAACTAGTGAAAGTACCGTAATTGAGTTATATAAAATGATCAGTAGTTATATGTGCTCAGTCCAGGAAGGAAGGGGGGAAGTCTTAGTTACAGTTCCCAGCATCCTTAACAAACTACAACTCCCAGGAGTCTTTCGGAGGCAGCCAAGTACTTTCCACGTACAGTGGTACCTTGGTTTACAACCATAATCCGTTCCGGAGGTCCGGTTGTAAACCAAAACAGGTTGTAACCCAAGGCACGCCTTCGCCAATGGGACCTCCACCCCAAATTGGTTGCAATCCCCCCCCCCAAAAAAAGGGTTGCAGTCCAAAAAAAGGGACACACAGTTCTGGGTTTGGCATGGTTGTTGTAATCCAAAATGGTTGTAATCCAAAGCGGTTGCAAACCAAGGTGCCACTGTATAATGTCGATGGGACCCCAGTTTGATTTTGTTTCTGCTTGAGAGATTGCTTTAAAAGGATGTTTGTTTGTTTGTTTGCAAACTTATGTGCACATGGCCAAATTATCCCAATGGCTTGCGCAGAATGGCGAACTTGTTTGACAACACAAACCTTGGACCTTGCAAGTGCAGTTAATAAATTGAATTTCAGATATCGTTCAGCACTGGCTGATTTCTACACATACTTATAAATATGTGTGACTGGCTCGAAAGGGCCTTTGGGGCATCGCTTTTCTGTTTATACATACCATCATCTCTTTTTTTTCCCTTGGATGGGGAAAATTGAATCACATTATCTTCTAATGATAGTGAAATATACTTTTATTTAGCGTGCTGCATGTTCTCCTAAGGGTGGAGAAATGAGATTCTTTGCCGTCAGTCCTTTAAATGTTTCAGATTGCTAAAGCACTTGGTGGATTTGCTACAGGATGAATCACGGGAAGCCGTGGAATCAATTAGTGAGGAACCTTTCACAATATATGAAGTACCAAAATGAAAAGGTCTTCAGATTGTTATCATTTAATTACATTGTGGTTTTGGCACTATACTGCCAAATAAGAACCAGCCTGGTTTTATTTCTGCTTGGTGGATTCTTGCTGCTTTAAAAGCTTCTCATCTAATGCTTTTTTAATTACAAACTTATGCACATATGGCTATATTATAACCGAAGCTAAATTCCAGAATACCTGAGATTTTTCAACCATTACGTATTCCGAATACTCACAAGTACTGGGAATTAATGTGCTGTTATATCCTTCAGAAATAGTTCAACTGTACTATTATCTTTCCATCGCCATTAGCAGAGCACTAGTTTATTACAGCTTAAACCTTTAACCTGTGTGTGTGTGTGTGTGTGTGTGTGTGTGTGTGTGTGTGTGTTTATTTCCAAGTATCATTCCTAAGATACCTTTGCTTTCTTTCCCCCTCTTTTTTGAAGAGAATTTTGTGATCACCTAAAAGACGCGGGTGGCGCTGTGGGTTAAACCACAGAGCCTAGGGCTTGCCAATCAGAAGGTCGGCGGTTCAAATCCCCGCGACGGGGTGAGCTCCCATTGCTTGGTCCCTGCTCCTGCCACAACCCCAGAGTCGGTCACAACTGGACTTAATGGTCAGGGGTCTCTTTACCTTTACCTTTTTAAAAGACAGGTCCTTTTAAAAACAATTCTTTTATAAGACAAAGCCTGTAATTCCGGAAGGAAATGTTACACAAACCATGGGAACAAATTGATTTCAAACTTTCATTTCACTGCTCTTTAAATGATAGCATACGATCTTCACAGCAGTTGTGGAAAAAGGTAAGTTTCATGCTGGGAATCATTAGCAAACAAACATGAATCTCCCTATAAGATGGTGGCACATGATTTTGGTTTCAAGATGGCGGTGGCGGCTGAGAAATTGGGAGGGTGGGGAGAAGAAGGCATTGGTTTGACGCATAAACCACCAGGCAGCTGCATGAAATACCTGCATTGCTTATTTCATGTTGGGAGGTGGAGCTTGCTTAGGGAAAGCAAAGTGCATTGAGCGAGCAACAAATTCTGGAACAGACGGAGCAAAGTCAGCTACTTTCAGCTGACTTCTCCAAAATTCTCATTACAGAAATTTTCATCATTGCAAAGTACTTTTGGAATCTGAAGAGCCTATTGGCATAATCACATTTCTTTGCCCTGAATGGACTCCTCGCTACCCAGAAGGAAAGCATCTCATAAAACTGTTGATAATAAACTGGTGTTTTATTAAAATTAAACAACAGCCATTATGAGGCCATCCCCACCCCCACCCCCGTAAATCTGTGGCCCAGCTGAAGATAATTGGGCCATAATTCCTTTTTAGACAGTGTTTCCTATGCCGCAAGCTTTTCCCTTTCACTCTTTTGTCCACTAAATGCGCCTGTATGCATATTCCTCATCAGTTTTACAGCAACGACCCAGGAACGTTAGAATCCAATGTTGGCCCTGTTAGCGAGTGACATTGCTGCCTCCTCCAACCTCAGCCCACCCAATAAATGCCCCAGAGGAACCCAGAGCCACAGCTGAACAAAACTCGTGCAAAAAGTGAATTGGCACCTTCTCCTGAAGCTGAGGCTCCAATACTTTGTCCACCTCATGAGAAGAGAAGACTCCCTGGAAAAGACCCTGATGTTGGGAAAGATGGAGGGCACAAGGAGAAGGGGACGACAGAGGACGAGATGCTTGGACAGTGTTCTCGAAGCTACCAACATGAGTCTGACCAAACTGCAGGAGGCAGTGGAAGACAGGAGTGCCCTGCATGCTCTGGTCCAGGGGTCACAGAGAGTCGGACACAACTAAACGACTAAAACAACAACAAAAACTTGGAAGCTGTATTGATGGCCACTGGTGTTTCCATGATGGCATTTGTTTTGAGCTGTTCTGGTTCAGTTTCACTCAAATTTCTGTGGCGATGTACAGTCTCCAACCAGAAGCGCACAATGGGCTGATTTAAGTGGTAGCAGTTGACTGGATGTCAGGGCTTGGCTAGATGAGGAGTGTTGGAAGCCGCCCGACCAAGATGCCTGCAGAGAAGGAGATGACAGTCTGGACACAGGTTCAGACCGGTGGACAACTAGATACACCCCAGAGGAGGAGAGGAGCTGGGAGATACTGGTGGGTGAGGAACAGGGGCAACAGAAGTCAGACTTGGCACCAGATGACAATGTGTCTGCCGAAAGCCTGCTAACTCTTTGTCAGAAGTATGGGCAGGAGTCAGGCTCTGGGGCCTGTAGTGCTTTGCAGGACTGTGCTGGAGAAGCAAGGAGTGGCCACTCAGGTGAGGCCTCAGCTTGTGCTGGAGAAGCATGGAGTGGCCACTCAGGTGAGGCCACTTGATACCTCACTGCACCTGGTGGCAGGAGCTGGGAGGGATAAAAGCTCAGCATTTCCCTTCAGCTCTTTGCCACAGCAACACTATCCCTGCCTGGTTGCACCTGGCCTCTTGCTCCTTGGACCCTTGCCTTGCTGACGCCTTGATCCTCAAACCTTGGACCCTTGCCTTGCCGATGCCTTGCTCCTTGGACCCTAGCCTTGCCGACGCCTTTGGTCCTTGGACCTTCGCCTTGCCGACGCCTTGCTCCTTGACTCCCAGACCTTCGCCTCTACCTTGCTCCTTGACCCTGCGACTGCCTGCTGCTGGACCCTCAGCCCTGCACCTGTTCCTGCTTCTACACCACCATCTTGCCTCTGGTCCTGACGTCCTAAACCAGGGCTTCAACCGCCCGCCGACCGGACCGTGACACTCTTCCTCTCACTCCTAGAACAAGGTGTTTACTCCATGTAACAGAACAGAGAACAAGAGACAGGAAAGGTCCCTCAGAGGGAGCGATCCGGCCCCTAGAAAATAGTCTAGAAAAGGAGGAGCTAGCCACTCTGAGCAACAGCTTACAGGAAAGCATATATCATGAGTTTCCATATATTCCTGTTCTGATTTTATGATAAAACGGTTAACTACAAGTTCACTACAGGTATGTGGCTTTGTCTCTCTCTCTCAACTTCGCTGAACTGTGCTAGGTCTCAGCATTCAAGCCGTGACACTGGGCATGAGCATATGCACCAAGAAGCGTTACTTTGCCATTGGAAAAGGCATAGGGAGAAGTGAGGAGCCGCCACTGCGTGTATCTCTGTTTGGTGGCCTGGGCAGGGCCATCGTTCAGTGGTAGGGCAAGTCTCAGGTCCAATCCCAGGTATGTCCAGGTAGGGCTGCAAATGTGGAGAACTGGACTTGAAAGTGGGGGGAAACGAGGACCTAAAATTGACACATTTGCCCATCTGTATGAGTGGTAAATTGCACAAGTGAATGTGTGCTCAGAAGATCAATCACCACTGGTAGAACTTTCCTATTTGCCAGAATGCATTACTTTACGCTAAAAAAAAATTCACATGTTCATCTGGGCCTTATCAAACATTGCCTAGTCTAATGATTTGTATTTATGTGTGGTGACGCAGTTCTTAGGCAGAAGTGGAAGGAGGTTTTTTGCAAATGTAGCAACAGGCATACTATCTTCTTCTGGATCAGGGTCACGATTTGGGATGACCGATCTATGATCTCAGGTGTCTGGCACACAAACTCAAAAAATTTGCATCCCACCTCTCATCATAAAAAGGATCACATTTTTTACCAATATATTGCTGAGACTTTCACTTGCGGTGCAATCACAATGAGCTCATAACAGTTCTGAATTATTATTTTTGCAGCTAAGGAAGATTCAACATTTGAAATGTTATATATGCAGCATTTTAAAAGTTTTGC
Source organism: Zootoca vivipara (assembly GCF_963506605.1). Classification (NCBI taxonomy): domain Eukaryota; kingdom Metazoa; phylum Chordata; class Lepidosauria; order Squamata; family Lacertidae; genus Zootoca; species Zootoca vivipara. The sequence goes on along the minus strand of NC_083276.1, from coordinate 112,227,132 downwards.
GTCTTGGCTTTTGATTGGCATATGAGAAAAAAGGAATCTTTATCAACATATGGCACTATTATTACATTTTTCCTCTTTGTCAGAAGACATTAATCTATTAATTTGTTACCTAGGAACAAGCTCGGCTATGATTTTGAGAAGGGAGCCTGAATTAAAGACATTGGAATGGATCCAGAATAAGGCTCCAATTCTAACCCGATTTGCCTGGGAGTAAGCCCTGTTGAATTCAATAGAACCCACTTGCAAACAGAAGTGATTGGGATTGTGCTGCAAATTCATTACAGTTACCCCCACAATAAGTCCGTTGAATTCAGTGGGGCTTACTCCCAGGTAAAGAGCGTACAGTACAACAATCTAAGAAGTAACAAACAATTATTTTTAAAAAACGGAAACAGAAGCGTTCTGCAAGAAACCTTCAGGAAACTGAAAACAACTGTGCTGTGCATTTCATGTATAAAGCTGTACATTGTGTCTTTTATGTAGCCTCAGTAGATGCACCTAAAAGCAAGCCAAACTTTGTTGTTTTGAACACACACACACAAACCCAGGGTAAGTGAAAATGGTTTGTGTTACTTTCTTGCTTCTCTGTTCCCACCCCCACTCCCCACCCCGACATCTCAAAGTCAGTACTGACCCCAGATCATTTGTACCAACAGTCTTTAGCAGTCATATACATGCCATAACACCAGAGCAACTCAGCCAATGGCTACGGAGTCAAGTTTCTGTGACCAACAGGCTTTCCTGCCATAACAACTCAGCCTTTGGTTAAGAATGTTTCAGACGCTGCAGCTGTCCTTCTTTTTTACAAGTTTTTTCCGGCTTTCATAAGCACATCCGGCAAGTGTCTATTCTCTAGCAAGTCCAAATGCTTTCATAATTTGGCAATATCAAATGAGAACGGAACCTGCCCCCCAAGCTAGAGCTGATGCAGATCTAAGAGTAGAAAAAGACTTAGAGCACGAGCAGCCCAGACTGTCCGGGGAAATTATTATTAATATTATTATATCCCACCCGCCCTACAAGGAACTAAAAAATGCATGCATGAGATTCTCTGGCAGATTCCCATTTCGAATTGGCCAGGCCCAAACAAGCGTAAGTTCAAACTAGGGATGGGGGAAGAAATTTGATCCCGTTCACATTTAAATGTTAACTTGCAAAATTTACACTTTCCAAAATGTGTATGAGAACCGAAACACAGCCATCCTTTGGACGTGGCACTTCTCCAAGTTTTGCAAAGAAATTCTTTAGCCAAGTAATGTGCAGAAAAATGCATATACTAGCATAGAACCTGCATATAAATGTGCATATTAGTGAAAATATCAAGATGTATTATATTAAATTGCAAATAGAGAGAAACATGTATCGGTTGAAATTCACACCAAAATGCTGGATTTTCAGGGCTTCCCCCCCAAAAAGAACTTATATGAAAATGTGGAGAACTGATTATTGGAAGGGTAAGAAACTGAAATTGACAGATTTTCTCAGCTTGATTTCAAAGGCAGAAGTACACTAGGCACCTCCAGCCCATTCAAGTAGTCTATTATAAGATACTTGCCAGCATTATTTCAGAAGCTACCTTAAAAAAAAAAGACCTAATGAACAATGTGCATCAATAATTGAATCTGTCAGTGTTGTTGTTTTAACTGAATAATGGCACAATAAGTGATTTTTTTGATAGATCTTGCAATACAGTTTTGTACATCCAGAGACTAAACATTCAGGCTAGCAAAATAAATTCCTTCTGTGATAAATGCCTCTTGGATAACTGCATAAAGCATAGAAATGACCAGTTCACCCTGAGAAGATAAATAGACTGCAAATAAAAGCGTGTCAAAACAACAGGTTTTTCTGCTGTTTAGATAATCTGTATTTATCTAAACTAAAGCCATGTCTTCTCTCTCAGAGAAGGAACATGCCTTGGCAATCTGAGCCAAGAACTATATGTTATTGCTCCCTGAATACTTTCCTGAAGCGTGATATGAATCTTTATAGGTACCGCTGCACCAAATGTTCTCCCATTTAAATTTTTTAGTTACAGGTAGTGCTTTGGGATGGCGACTCTTTGCAACCAACACACTAATTGTGAGAATGGTTGCCTTAAGAAAAAAACAAAAACTAAACTAAACTTCGTTGCTGACATTATTTGGAACACGACACTCTGGCAGTTCAATCAATGAATCTCCTTTATTGGCATAGAAAAAGCACATTGTATACATGGATCACAACGCAGTTAACGAAACATATCGTGTTTCTCCGAAAATAAGACACCGTCTTATATTTATTTTTCCTCAAAAAAACACACTATGGATTATTTTCAGGGGATGTCTTATTTTTTTCCTCCTCCTCCTGCCGCGGCCGACATTGCTGTTGCACCTATCACAATGTCTTATTTTCGGGGTATGGCTTATATTCCTTGAATGCTTAAAAATCCTGCTATGGCTTATTTTATGACTATGTCTTAAAATAGGAGAAACAGGGGTAGTAGGAGATACTTTTACGATAAAACTGTCCAGACATTGTGAGGTAAAAAAAATGGCTCTTGGGACCTACGGTGATTTCATGGCGTCACTCAAAAATCTTGCCACATTCTCCACAACGTCATTACCACAGCAGTTCCAAACCTGCCTGGCAAGTTGTTTCCAGAAGATGGCGCTCAGGGACTTTTACTCTCCAACACTTCTCCTTCACCAGAGAGAGTGTGTGAAGGGGGAAGAGATATGGAAAAATGAAAGAAGCCAAACATAGCCACACATCCCTACTTCTGGGTAGACATGCACAACATTGTGAGGGGGAAATAGCCAGTGGACTTGAGGGCAGAATAAGAGGAAGAAGCAGAGACCTGGAGTTGGGGTGAAGAGCTAGACATGCCTCAGGCCAAGCAAAACTGTGGCATAGTAAATATATACGTGTGTGTGTGTGTGTGTGTGTACACCATATTTTTCCATGAATAACACGCTCCCATGTATAAGATGCTCCCTATTTTGGAGGACTCCAAATTGAGAAAATGGGGGGGGGGAGATTGTATCCATGTATAAGACGACCCACAATTTTGAATGTAATTTTTAATTTTAAAAACCCCAGTCTTCTACACGGAAAAGTATGGTATATTGTAAGCGGTCTGTGATAAAGAGCTGTTATCGGGAATACACTGGCCAATGGAAAGTAGATACAATGGACGCTTGGGTTGTGAACGTGATCCGTGCAGGAGGCACGTTCGCAACCTGCAGCATTCGCAACCCGCACGTGCGGGTTGCGATTTGGCGCTTTTGCGCATGCACAAAGCACGGTTTAGTGTTTCTGCGCATGCACACGCGCCGAAACCCGGAAGTAACCCGTTCCGGTACTTCCGAGTTTGCAACGGAGCACAACCCAAAAAGACGCAACCTGAAGCAGCTGTAACCCGAGGTCAAAAATGAAGTGAATTTCACATCTTGAGTTGAATCAACCTATCAAATTCTGATTGAAGAACTCTCACCACAACCACCCTAAATATTGCATCTGAGTTTGATGCATATTCAGGGCTCTGGCACCAGACCGTTTTAACCCACACACAATGTAATCCCAAGAGTGATGACAACTGATAAGTCTAACAGAATTGCATGTGGTTTGTCTTTTAATGTTAGCGTGCATTCAGAATCCCGTCGTTCTCTAAAATTCGAGTCTGCTGTACTCTTCAGTTGCAGCAAGACTTGTTTGTTTTAGTTATGTATTTATATGCCACGAATTCCAGTGTTAGAAACTGAGATATGAAAGCTAGGAGCTGAATGGCACCTTAAATCTAGATTACGAGCACAACAGTGCAATGCCTAGGTGAGCTTTTTTAATAACAAGAATACAAGCTGAAAATGAATGAACTGCAGCTAAAATATTATGCTCATTTTTCACATGGCCTAGTCCTTCCCCTGCCCACCCCCCTAATATTCTTAAGAAGGTCTCTTCTCCAGTCTTCAGAGTAGCTGGAAGTGGGGAGGCAGAAAAAGGTCTTCCTTTCCTTCCACTCTGCAGTTTTTATCTGAAATTTTACTTTGCCCAGTGTTCAGAAAATAGTACTTTGCCCAGAGTTCAGAAACTGCTCGCGCTAATGAAATTCCCCGTCACAAAATGCGCCTAGAACATTGGGAGTTTGGAACACTGACCAAGTCATACAATATAACAAGATGGTGTGGGGGGCTATATTTACAATAAAATATACGATTCATCAGTAGCTCGGACGCATCCCATGTATTTGATAAAATTATTCATTTGCTCTGTTGTATACAAAGATGGTTTTCTTTCTTCAGTGGAAAATTATGTGAGCAGACCACCCTCTGGTGTCCAGTCACTGGTACTACATAATATAGAAGATGCACCTTTCAGCAAGATGCAACAGCTAAGATAAACTCTTAGCTGACATCTGCAAAATGTATTTATCATCTTTATTTCAAGAGAGAGAGGAGGACGGGGGCGGAGGGAAATGCAGAATAACCTTTTTGTTTGCTTGCTTAATGTCTGGGATACCCCTGTAGCGAGAGAGAGAGAGAAATCTCTCATGCTTTGCCAAAGAACACCCTACAATTATCACTTCGGAAGACACACATAAATCCCAATAGCAAGAGGAAAAACAGATGGGTCAACAGTAAGTAGCTCCTGGGTCTTCAAATTCTCTGGGACTGGCTATAATTATAGCTTTGAATGCTCCTATAAGCATGCAAGACACATTAGCAGATCATTAAAAAGGAATTTATTTTTCTCAAAGGTCTCTTGTATGCAAAACTCATTTCAATAGGAAGTATCTATGTGCCAAATGAAAACAGATCGTACTTCTTTGCTTAATTTTTTCGCCAGCTCATTTCTAAACTTGCTATTCTGCACACTGGGACTCAACTGCATGCCAGCAAATTAAGGTTGTACAGTTAAAGGGGGCTTGATGCTCATGTGCAACAACAACCCCCACCTATGGGGAAAAAACCAACTTTTTTGCAGCAAGGAAATGCACTGGAAGTGTGGGGTAGCAACTGCTTGATGCAACATTGTATAACCGCCCCTGCAAACAATACACAATGAACAGTCAACATCCCATAACCTCCCTTCAAACTTTGTGCGCACAAATCAGGATGAATGTTTGATAAACAGCTCTTCTGAAAGTGACCATACATCACAGAATAATAAATACAGCCATACCTTGTTTCTCGAATGCCTTGGTACTCGGACATTTTGGCTCCCCGGAAGTGAGTGTTCCAGTTTGCGAACCAATTTTGGAAGCCTAACGTCCAATGGGGCTTCCACAGCTTCCGATTGGCTGCAGGAGCTTCCTGCAGTCATTCAGAAGCCGCACTTTGGTTTCCAAACATTTTGGAAATTAAACGGACTTCCAGAACAGATTCTAATCAACTTCCAAGGTACAACTGTATCCAACTTGTGGGAGAGAAGGAATTTGAAATGTGTTCCAAATCAGGGGTGGGCAAACTTCTGATTTCTGGAATCTTTGTGTTTAAATCAAAGCCTCAAAACCCACCCATCAGGGCCTTGTGCAATTATTATTATTATTATTATTATTATTATTATTTTCTACCCCACCCATCTGGCTGGGCAGCTTTCAACAGAACACTAAAAAAAAGAATAAAACTTCAAACATTAAAAAACTTCCCTAAACAGGGCTGCCTTCAGATGTTTTCTAAAAGTCAGATATTTGTTTATTTTCTTGACATCTGATGGGAGGGCATTCCACAGCGCGGGCGCCACTACTGAGAAGGCCCTCTGCCTGGCATACACTTAGAATTAAAGAAACATAAACGGAATAATTTGTTTTGAATCCCAAAACTGAACTCACAGTCCTTTCCACATTTTTTTTAAAAAAAATCTGCTTTTGGCTACCCCACCTGCCTTGCTTTTTTAATTTCATATGGAGAGAGGGTCATTTTGCTGTTGCTGTTGATAAGCAGCCCGGAATCAGAAATGCCTGGCCATCTCTGGGAAAATACACAGTAATGTGCCTTCTGCCAACTCATGTTTTAGATCATGAGTTAGATCAGGAATGGTGATGGCTGACTCCAACTTCCCATCATCCCTGACCATTGGCCATGCTGGCTGCGACTTTCTAGGCTTCACGAAATAACACTGGAGCGTGAACGACAACTGCAGTGCTGCAATTCCAGTGAAATTTCCAGGGCAGCCTGAATGTACAAGAACAGAAGAACAGCTCTCCTTCATCAGGCTACAACCAATGCTATTAATCTATTCTATTCTAGGCTGCATCAACAGAAGTATAGTGTCCAGATCAAGGGAACTAATAGTACTACTCTATTCTGCCTTGGTCAGACCACACCTGCAACACAGTTTAAGAAGGATGTTGACAAGGTGTGCAGAGGAGGGCAACCAAGATTGATAAAGGAAACCAAGCCTTAGGAGGAATGGTTTAGGGAATTTTTAGCCTGGAGAAGAGGAGATGGATAGGAGACAGCCATCTTCAAATATCTTAAGGGCTGTCACATGGAAGTTGGAGCAAGCTTGTTTTCTCCTGCTCTGGAGGGCAGGACTCGAACCAATGGCTTTCAAGTTGCAGGAAAGGAGATTCCGACTCAACATCAGGAAGAACTTTCTGACAGTAAGAGCTGTCTGCCAGTGGAACGGTCTCCTTCGGGAGGTTTTAGACTCTCCTTCCTTGGAGCTTTTTAAGCAGAAGATGGGTGGCCATCTGCCATGGATGCTTTAACTGAGATTCCTGCATTGCAGGGTGCTGGACTAGATTCTATGGCCCACCTAGTCCAGCAATCTGCTCTTACAGTGACCAACCAGATGCCTAAGGGAATCCCACAAGGTGGATTTAAAGGCAGCAACACCCTGTAGTTTCCAGCAACTGTTCTACAGGTATCAAAGGCTACTTCACGAATCCTTCGCCTCACTGCACTGCTTGGGTGCTGTTGCAAGGAGAAAAGCAAGAAACCTCCACAGCAGAGCTTTCCAAACTTTTCCTGTTGATGACACACTTTTTATACATTTTGCAACACAGTAATTCATTTTGACTAGCAAAGCAGAGGTTAAACTAAACCCTTTCCAGCCCCAGGAGGAGCGCAGGGATTGCTTGCATGACAGACCTACACACTGCAGCCGGCACATTGATGCGTCGTGACGCACAGTTTGGGAAGCTCTGCCCTACAGCCATGTAAAGTCCATCAGGTGAGATGTGCAGCTGAAATGCCTGGGAGGGTCACTTCTCAGGTGCTGCTGCGAGAGACAGGAGGAGAGGACGGCTGGAGTACGATGTCGGATTCCCATCAGCCCCAGCCAGCATGGCCAATGGTCAGAGACAATGGGAGCACCTGAGAGAGTTGGGCAACATCTGGTGGGCAACAGGTTGGAGAAGCCTGGGGGAAGGTTTTCCTCCCTGGGCTGGGCTCCTACATGAATTGTAATAAAAGCTCTGTTAAGGCTCTGGGAAGAGGGTTCCAAATTTATAATCTGGTGGCCCTGCCAACTTCATCTTTGGGTATGACGAGCAGCAACGTGTGACGCTAGGAGGCGAGGTCAAATGACCAGAAACACCCCATGTCTTCCACCCATTAGATGACCCTCGTGGTCCCTTCCAACTCTATTAATTCTATAATCTATGATCCATCTAATCTGACAGTTTTTGCTAGTAAAGAGTGAGCCAGACTTTGCCCCAAATTGGTAAGAAACACACACACACCAAAACAAACCCACTACTGAGATGCCTGTGTCTAAAACGGTGCCTAAGACCCACCCCCTGCCCCAATACTTGGTTGCATTGCTGGATTGGGCCTGCCCTCTACAGAATCATAGAATTGTAGGGACATCTAGCCCAACCCCCTGCAATGTCCCACAGGCTTCACGGAACAACTCTTCAAATGAGAAGTCAGTCCCACACAGTTCAGTGATCCGTGCATCTTATAAGGGATGGGGAGCTTATGGGATGCTCCTGGGCTGCGTGGCTCTGCCAAGGGGAGCCAGAGTTCAATGGGATAACTCAGTTGACAGAGCAGGAGACTCTTAATCTCAGGGTCGTGGGTTCGAGCCCCATGTTGGGCAGGAAAAAATCCTGCATCGCAGGGGGTTGGACTAGATGACCCTTGTGGTTGAGTGAGACTCTGAATCTCAGGGTCGTGGGTTCGAGCCCCATGCTGGGCGGGAAAATTCCTGCATTGCAGGGGGTTGGACTAGATGGTCCTTGTGGTCCCTATATGACATTGGGAGGGGGGAGCGAGAGCTCAAAGGTTTATTCCCCGCGCACCGCGTCTGCAGCTGCGCCTGGCTGAAGCCCGCGGGCTTACTCGTGAGCAAGCCAACGTTAAGAAGCGCCGGGAGGGAGGAAGACGATGCTCCCCCCTCCCCCCCTCCCCATCTGCCCGATCTGTTTCAGGGCAGGCCTACGAGAGGTGCGCCAAGAGCGCGCGTCCGGAACACGGCGTCACCTCTAGTCCCGCCAAAGCGCCTCCACCCCCGGTCAGGCGGCTGAGCGCTTCCCCCGGGGCGTCGGGGCTGCGGCCACGTCAGCCTTGCGCCCCGCCCGCCTTCCCGCCGCCTCCGGTTGTGAGCCGGATCCTCCGCGCCTCTCTTCCTCCGGCGCAGGCCTGGCTGCCTGCCTTGCTTGCCTGCCTGCTCGCTCCACGGCTCCTGCTCCTTTGGCGGTTCCTGCTCCGCGCCGGCCTGCGGAGGGAAGGATCCCCAGCTCCGCCACCCGGTAAGACTCCGGAGGGGCCCCCAGCGCAGAGGAAGCGGACGGAGGACCAGGGACTGGGAAGGAAGCGCTTTTCTCGGCGCCTCCTTCCTCCCGTCCTTCTCTTCCAAGCAACATCCCATTGGTGTTCCAAGAGCATGCTGCGCCGCCCCAAAACTTCAGGGATTGCATTCCTTATGTAGGCACCATTTCCTTTGTCACTCGGGGCATCCTCTGGGCTCTCATGGCCTCACATATTTGGCTACCCCCACCCCGTTCTCTCTCTCTCTCTCTCTCTCTCTCTCTCTCTCTCTCTCTCTCTCTCTCTCTCTCTCTCTCTCTCTCTTCTTTCTTTCTTTCCCTCGCTCAGTGAACTCCCTTTCTTCTGCCTCTTCTCCCCGGACCCCACTGTGTTTCCTGCTTTAAAATAGTTATCTGGTAAGCAGAGGGCACTTAGAAATGGAGGAGGAAGGGATACAATGGAAAGCATCACCAACCATAGAATTCTAGAGTTGGAAGGTTATTGAGGGTCCTCTAGTAGTCCAATCCCCTTCAATGCAAAAGCATCCACGGCAGATGGCCATCCGACCTCTGCTTGAAAACCTCCAAGGAAGGAGAGATCGTTGCACTGGCAAACTGTCATGAAGTTGATGTTGTTTGTTTGTTTGCTTGTTGTTGCTGTTCTGTTATTTGTACCCCATCCATCAGACTGGGTTGCTCCAGCCACTCTGGGCGGCTTCCAACATATAATGAAACTTTAAACATTTTAAAAACTTCAGGTGTCTTCTAAAGGTTGTATATCAAGATTGCAGCCTTCTTCACTTTGAAACCTCACAGCAGCTCCTGACATAGTTTTTCAGAGGGTGTTGCGTCCAGCCAAGTTCACCCGATAGCTGCAGCTTTCATTTCAGACCATGCAGAACCTGCTCTGCCGTTCCTCCAGGGAGCTGGAGAAGGCCTGGGTTAAGACTGGCTCAGTTGGTAGAGCACGAGACTCTTATTAAAATCTCAGGGTTGTGGGTTTGAGGCAAAAGATTCCTGCATTGCAGGCAGTCGGGTTAGATGACCCTTGTGGTCCCGTTCGGTTCTACAATTCTATAATTCTGTAAGGTGACGTGCATGGTATTTGTTATGAGGATAACAGCCCTCTGAGGCTGAGAGATGTGGGGGACTGGTCCAGGGTCACCAAGTCGGTGAGCTTTGGGACTCGAGTGGGGATTTGAACCCAGGTCCTAGGGGGCAACACTCTGCCCACTGCACCACACTGGCTGTTGTGCATAGAACCCCTTTGCGCAGCCGTTGAATGTGCAGCCAGCAGCAGGCTGGGCATTGAGTGTGACCCTCTCATGCGTTCTTTCAGCTCATCCAGCGATCCCCCTTCCCTCCTTAGATCAAACGCAGTTGGAGGCTGTAGGGTTATCTCCACCGTCCCCAAAGGCACATCCTTTGAGCTTATTTTCAGTTATTTTGCTTCACTTATAACCTCACCTGCCTTCCCATAATAGAATTCAAGGTGGTGCTCACAAAGTGACCAGGTGGCCTCCCACACCATAAACTTGGGAGTGGATAGTTTTGTGATGGTTCTGTTATTGCTCCTGTATTCTTCCTGTCATTTTTTAAAATTTCATTTTGCTCTCTCAGCTTCCTTCAGTACCTGCTTCTTTCCAGTTACAGGTAGGTAGCCGTGTTGGTCTGCCGTAGTCGAAACAAAATTTTAAAAAATCATTCCAGTAGCACCTTAGAGACCAACTAAGTTTGTTATTGGTATGAACTTCCGTGTGCATGCACACTTCTTCAGATAAGAAGTGTATCTGAAGAAGTGTGCATGCACACGAAAGCTCATACTGATGACAAACTTAGTTGGTCTCTAAGGTGCTACTGGAAGGATTTTTTTAAATTTTGCTTCTTTCCACTCATTCTTCCTTCTTCCCTCGCCAGGATTTTCTTTTCACCCGCAAATGACCCAAGCCTAAATGGTCATACTCATTTCCTTGCAATCACCTCCTCTTCTGGGCTTAAAATGGTAGGATTAGTGTCTTTGCTATTGGTTGTGCTTTTTAATAGCAGAAATCAACAAGTGGTGGTGGCGGTGGTTGCTGTTGTTTTTAGATTCCACCCTTGGAAAAGCTTCGCTTTTTATATTGTCCTGTCTGAAGCATAAATCTGGCCAGCACGAATGCTCCCAAGGGGATTGTATTGGGGAAGAACATGAGAAGAGCCTGCTGGATCAGGCCAATGGCCTGTCTAAGTTGAGCATCCTGTTCTCACAGAAATGAACTGTGGGAAACCTGCAAGCAGGATTCGAACACAAGAGAACTCTCCCTCACTTTAGTTTCCAGCAACTGGTATTGAGAAGTATTTCTGCCTCTGACCAAGGAGACAAAGCATGGGCATCATAGCTTGTAGCCACTGATAGCTTTAACCTCCATGGATTTCCGATCCTCTTTTAAAGCCATCCAAGTTGCTCATTGTTGTCAAATACCTACATCTGTAGCAAGAAAGTAACAATTGCCAAATACAAATGTTGTGTATTTTCTAGATTGTAGGGAACAGCCTGTTAAGGCAGCCTTTTAAATAGCGCCACAAAGTTACTAGTTCACTCGCCTGCATGCAATACCCTTGTCACCTGTTTATGCATTTTTAATCCCAATAATATTTATAAACTGCCAACTCTTTAACAAAGTACCAAGGCAGTGCACAGTAAAATCACCGAAATGCAATAAAACTATAAAACTGTATAATATAGAAGTAATGCCCAACACTGAATCAAATTAATGCTTGACCAAACTACCAGGCTAGTACTTAAATACAAAATGAAGTTAATGTGCTTTAAAAAAACTCTTAATGTAAAATGTTGACTGTATTCTACCCCATTTGCTTCCCTCCCAGAAACAATTTATTACTTTGGAAGCGGCCTTGTAATGGCAGTAAGATATTTGTTACGCAGTTAAAGATTAAGGTCGCCCTGATTTCAAGATATAAATATGTGGGCTAAAAGGTGAAGGTCATAAGACTACATTTGTGGAAACCCAAGAAACATTTAGTGTCTCTCGGTGATTACCAGTGAGTAGGAATATCACCACATGCTCCTATGCCTTTAATAGCAGTATATGAAACGAGTTCTTTGTAAATGGAAGGCTATTTACTGCCTAGGAAATGAGGTTTCACAAAACAAAGCTGCCTTCATCTGCAAGTATCACTGTGGAGTGACTGGGACTCTGCATTTACCGTATAGCACAGACCACCTGAAAACTTCTGTCTTCCTTTTAGGCGCTGTCTCTTTGAAGAACCCAAGTGGGCTGTCTCTGGACCATGACAGCAAAAATCCTATGAGAAGCTTTTCCAGAAATATATTCAGTTATTTGGCTACGGCACTGTGAATTCTATTGGTCTCCGAAGCTTGCCTCGCTCAAGTACTCAACATGGAGCCATTGTTACCCAGAGGAAAGTGCCTCACAGACTTGAAAAGACTCTTTTTGCTGTCACTATCGTTAATATATCTGATAGCTTTGGTTTCTCCGGATCAAGACTACTATGGTTTACTCGGAATATCCAAAGAAGCAACAAGTAGAGAAATAAGGCAGGCTTTCAAAAAATTAGCGTTGAAGTTGCATCCTGATAAGAATCAGGTAGGTTGCCTGGTCATGGAAAGGTGTTTTTTTCCAGTTAGCCAAGAACAAAGCCAAGAACATTTCAAGACTGAAATGTGTTGGGTTGCAATGTTTGTTTGGTAAGCGAACGCTAGGAAGTTTTTCTCTCTTGCAGAATGATCCGGAGGCCCACGAAAACTTCCTGAAAATAAACAGGGCGTACGAAGTGCTAAAAGACGAAGATCTGCGAAAGAAATACGACAAGTATGGCGAGAAAGGCCTGGACGACCAGCAGCAAGGAGGCAGATATGAGAGCTGGCACTACTATCGCTACGATTTTGGTAAGATAACACGCTTGTGAGTGGGGCGCCATTGTTACGTGCTGTTCTCCTGCCTGGAATTAGCGTAGCTTTGAAAGTACATGGTAGACAGCCTGGCACACAGTTAAAAGACCCAACGAGGACTTAACTCTGTGTTGGCCTGTGGCCACTGCAAGGAGGTACACGGCGTGTCCTTGGCTTTCTTAATTAGTCTGATTCTTAGGGACAGGACAGCCTGTATTCCATTCTTTTGCTAAATGCCCTTTAGAGTTGGTTCTTTTATTGGTTTCAAATATAAAGAAATGAAGTGATGCAAAGGGGGTGAAAGAGCAGAGAAAAGGCTCAAAAATGTGTAGAAAGAAACAACCTATGAATATATGAAAAATACCCTAACCTATACATTCTTATATAAATTTGATGTTATTATCCTGATGTTATTATACAGTGGTTTTCAATCAGTGTGCCATGGCACCCTGGGGTGCTTCGAATGATATTCAGGGGTGCCACAGGCAATAGCGGCCTCCGTCCCTCTTTTCTTCCCTCTCTTCCTCTGATGCCCTCTCGCGTCTCTGCCTCCCAAAGGCTTGCGTAGCTGTTTGTTGCAGCAGCCCTGGCTACAAGCTCCCCAGGGGAATGGTGCCTCTGGCGCTGGCCAGTGGGTGCTTTCCTGGCTCCTGTGCAGCAATGTGAGGAGGCACCTCTCTTTGGGCCACGGGGAGTAGCTCAGAGACCAGGGGGGCAGCTGTGACTGCCCAGAGAACTCCCAAGGAGAGGGGAGATGAGGCTGAGGGCACCCTCCACAAGGTAGGGGTGGGGGGCTGCCAGCTCTGCAGGCAAGGGGTGACATAACTAGGCTCCTGAGCCTCACAGGGGTGCTACAGAAAGAATGTAGTTGGTCAAGGGAGCCGTGGACCCGAAAAGGTTGAAAACCTCTGCCCTAACACATACAGTCCTACCTCGACTTACAAAGGCTTCGACTTCCGAAGAATCTGGTGCAATCCAAGTTTATGTACAATGATGTAGCAAATGCCATTTTATTATTCAAATGCCCTTCTTGTTGTTTTTGAATGCTCATGGGGTGTTTCTTTGCCAGGTATTTATGATGATGATCCTGAAATTATAACGCTGGACAGAGGAGAATTTGGTAAGTCATGATGTTCACGTGGTTTCCAGGCACTTTTTAATTTATTCAGAGTGCATAATTGTGCCACCTCATCCTTTCCTGGGAGAAAACGTTACGTGGATTGCAAAATGTCAACCAGAGTGACTATGAGAGCTTGATGTTCAAAGGCAGCATTTTATTTCTTCCCTGTGAGTCATTTGTCTGTAGAAACTTTACAGCACTCATTGCCTCAGTCTCTGTGGAAAGCCAGCAACACCTTGACAAAAAAGGGAAATTATTCCTGCTTTTTTTCTGAAGTTCCGCTCTGCCGTCTTACATAAATTTCCTTTAAGAAAGATTAGCGGTGCAAACAAAGCACTTGAGTTATTTCCACTTACCAGTTGTTCTGCTTTTCTTACTTAAGATATATTTTGAATATGTTTTCTCAGTGGAGACCACTTTCCTAATTTGGTATTGGGGGTTAACATTTGGTTGTTGTTTTTAAAGAGAAAAATCGGACTTTGATAACTCGGTTCTCCTCCTCGGGAAACAACTCGCAGATATCTAAACATCAGTTACGTGTTTGCATTTCCTGTTCATGTTTGACCAGGGTTATTTGCAGAAACTGAATGTGTTTGCCTAGCATGATAACAACACACTTGTGCACATAGTGAGAGTTTCCCCACCCCTGGTATTGGAGCAGTTGACAGATTTTATGCTTTTTACATTGTCTGTATTTCATGGTCATGCCGCATCTGATCTGATCCTAAGTGATATTGCTGAAACCGAATAGGCCCTTTTTAAAAATAAATAATAGTAGTAGTGGCAATTGTTTTGCTAAAAGCAGCTTTTGGCTGGTATTTCATTCATTCGTTCCTTCAGTTATTATCATTTTGCCCTGCCCTTTCTCCAAGGAATCCAGGCGGCCCAGTTTTACCCTTTCCTTACAGCAGCCTACACCGCTGTAACTCGTTGCACTAAAACAGGGACGAGGAGCCTTTTAAGGGCCACATTCTCTCAGGGGAAGGAAGTTGGGGGGCACATCCCAGCAGTGGTCAGGACCCAACCCAAAAAGGGAGTGTGGCCCAAGCCAAAAGTGGGTGGGTTTTCCCCCTTTCCTATCCGTCCAACCAACCATTCTCTCACACACCCACAGATACACCCACGTCCTTCCCAGCCTGTCTCTCTCTGGGACCTTCAGACTGAACTTACCCCCAACCCCTCTCCCCATCCATTCATCTTCCATTCATACTCTCTCCCCTCTCACACACTTCCCGCCCCCTCCGCCCGCCTCAGCAGTTTTTCTCTCGGCAGTGGAAGGGGCATAGCTGCCAAGTCTCCCACTGAAAAATGCGGGATCAGCAGCGGCGCGGCGCCGGAAGTCGCTTCCATGCATGTCTGGACATGCGCAGAAGCAACTTCCGGTGCCCAGACATGGGCAGAGTGGCACCCAAAATGGAGCATCCCTGGCAGGTAGGAAATCCGGGGGATTTCTGGGATTTTTTTTCTATTCGGGATAACAGCAGGAAACGGATTAAAATCCGGGGGTTTCCCGCGAAAAACGGGAGACTTGGCAGCAATGGGAAGGGGTGAGGGAATTCAGCAGCATGGGGCCATTTGAGGTGGGCTTAGGGGGTGAAATGTACATGTCCGTTGACAATATAAACATGCAGCTTCTTTTCCCCCTTCCTTACCTCTGTTCGTCTCTGCCACAAACAGACCATGCTATGCATTTGGTGAAATGGATTTTTAAGGCACAAGTACATGCACACTCAAAAGATGGGTTAAATTGGCACGATTATATGTGCCAATATCTTTTCCCCCTTCCTTACCTCTGTTCGTCTCTGCCACAAACAGACCATGCTATGCATTTGGTGAAATGGATTTTAAGGCACAAGTACATGCACACTCAAAAGATGGGTTAAATTGGCACGATTATATGTGGCGGAACTGTTCCTTCGTTGCCGGGCAACTGGAAACTGCGAACGGCAGTCATTTCCCTGTGCATGACTTACTCAGCTCTCTGCAGTTTTAAGGGCCAGGATTCCCCACACCCCCAAGTCCCCCTCAGTTTTACGCAGAGGCAGTTTTGTTTTGTCCCTTTGAGGGGTAGGGAGAGGAGCCCTTTCCACAATGTCCACCCCTTTGAAATGTTGGGTGCTCTTGCCTTTTTTTTTTATAGATGATCTCTTCAGGAAGAGTCTTCCGCCGGCGTTCATGTTACATAAAAACACCCCAAGATTCTGGGTTTACTAGTAGCTAGCTCAAGGGTTGCCCAAACGGTGCCCATTTGTGTCCCATTATGTCCACCACAACCTGCTCTTGCACCTATGAAAGGTCTCAGGGACTCGCCCCTCAAAAATTAGTGAGAGACTATTTGCTCTTTCTTCTCAGTTCCTGACATAGCTGCCAAGTCTCCTGTATTCCCTGGGAAATCCCCGTTTTTCCAGCTGTTCCTGGCTGAAAAAACAGATTTTTTTGTTTTTTCCCGGTTTATTCTGGCGCGGCGGCCATTTTGGAACTGGGCGGAGCATGCTCAGAAGCGACTTTTGATGCTGCTCTGCCCAGTTCCAAAATGGCTGCAGTGCGACTTCTGGCGTGGCGGCCATTTTGGAAATGGGCAAAGCATCAAAAGTCACTTCTGAGCATGCTCCGCCCAGTTCCAAAATGGCGGCAGCGCTACTTCCGGTCTGCTACTTCCGCCCGGTCCCTTATTTCTCCGACAGCAACTTGGCAGGTATGGTTCCTGTTTGCACTGGCTTGACCCTTGCTGCATGCCTCCGTGGCAGCCATTTTACATTAAGCCACAGCCCCACAGCAGCCATTTTGTGACTGTCACACAAAATGTATTGTAATAGAGGAAATATGATTTAAGATTATGCTTAATGGTTTATATGGATTGATAAAGGAAAATTAATTTCATTTGATTAATTGGGAAAATAATCAGGTAACCGCCTGGACAGGAATTGAACATGCACTGTCGATGGAAATGGGAATGAATGGGAAACTATTAGAAATTAAGACAAAATATTTTGCTGTAAGCAGCAAAGGAGGAAGGGGGGGGAGAAGCACCTTGAAGGGGGATGGAGAGTCAGTTTTAAAATTTGTGTGAAGTTGGAATTAATTTGTTGTTTTTTAAAAAATGGAAAACTAATAAAAACTATTGAGCAGAATTTTGACCCTTTTAAATGTTGTTGTTCTAGATGCTGCTGTTACCTCAGGAGAACTGTGGTTTATCAATTTCTATTCCCCCCGATGCTCCCATTGCCATGATTTAGCACCGACGGTAGGTATAGGTCAGCCCATGCAAGCTGCTTTTGAATGCATTCCCTGGATTCCTTGGGCAGAGACCTTGGTGGGGAAAGGGGAAGACGCTTACCACGGCATGAGAGTTGAAGGGTATGAGAGAGCTGCATTGTTTTCTTGCCATTGACCTATCTGTGGCTCTATCACTAATCGTTGCATCCTGGTCTCCCATTCTGTGCAAGCATAGCCACATCTTCACACTTTGGCAAGACTACAGGACTACAGGATGCGGGTGGCGCTGTGGTCTAAACCACAGAGCCTAGGGCTTGCCGATCAGAAGGTCGGCGGTTTGAATCTCCGCGATGGGGTGAGCTGCCGTTGCTCGATCCCTGCTCCTGCCAACCTAGCAGCTCGAAAGCACGTCAAAGTGCAAGTAGATAAATAGGGACCGCTCCGGCAGGAAGGTAAACGGCGTTTCCTTGCACTGCTCTGGTTCTCCAGAAGTGGCTTAGTCATGCTGGCCACATGACCTGGAAGCTGTACGCTGGCTTACTTTGGCCAATAAAGCGAGATGAGCGCCGCAACCCCAGAGGTGGTCACGACTGGACCTAACGGTCAGGGGTCCCTTTACCTTTACAGGACATTGGCATCCACATTGGCCATCCTTAGGGTCATCAGAACCTGCCTTTTACTCAACAGAACCATGGGTCTGTCTATCTTAGTATTGTCTACATTGACCTGGAGATGTTGGGGGTTGAGTCTGGGACCTTCTGCATGCAAAGCAGATGTTCTACCACTGAGCTACAGCCCTTTTCAAGGAGTAGAACCAGAGATTCCCCACTGACATGGAAAACATGAGGGCGGAAAGAATGAGATTCTGCAGGGCTAATCAGAATGGTGGGCAAGATGGCATTGCCCTTCAACCAGCGTCTGGGCATGAGCGTGAGTTTTTAACTACAGTGGTAACTCTACTTACGAATGTTTCTACTTACGAATGGAGCTCCGTCCGCCATCTTGGATGCGGTTTAGATAGGATTTTTTCTACTTACGAATTTTTTCTCCCAATGCATTCCTATGGGATTCGACTTACAAAATTTTTTTTACTTACAAATGTGTGTTTGGAATGCATTAAATTCGTAAGTAGAGGTACCACTGTATTGCGATAGAATTATATGCATCCTGGTAAATAAGCATTTTAAACTTCTCTTGGGAGCATTTCAAAAACGAATCACATTTTTTGGTAGAAAAAAATAACCTGGGCTCTCGCTTTCTTCCCCCGTCCCCCAAATCAACTTGAAGTGGAGAGAATTTGCTAAAGAAATGGATGGATTAATACGTATTGGAGCCGTCAACTGTGGCGATAACAGAATGCTTTGCCGGAATAAAGGAATCAATAGCTACCCAAGCCTGTATGTGTTTAAAACTGGAATGGTAAGTAAGCAAATATTTGTACTCCTCCAGCACCCCTCCTGGGCAGGTAAAGGAGTCCCAGTCCATTGAGGATTGTTATTATTATTCTTTTTGAGAACCCCAGCTTATTTCAGATTTAGGGACAGCCACCCATGAGGCAAAACATAGTAAGTTCTAATAGGACGACCCTAGAAAGCAGCATTGCCCAGAGAAAACGTTAGCACCAAAAACCTGGACAGCAATGGCTCTAGGGCAGTATGCTTTCTGAATCTGTCAGGGGCCTGCTTACAGGGAGCCTCCTCCCCTCTTGCTGACCAGCACTTCGCCCAGTGAGAGCAGCAGCAGTGGGTCAGGTGAGGGGAATCAAGAAGTGAGCGGCACGGAGGTGTCAGGGCTCAGCGATGTTGGAGAGCCCCTGCGCCGCCAGGACCAAGAGGTGGAGGGGAACAGGCAGCCCCTTCTGGCACCCAAATTAAGGCGCGCCGCCAAACGTAAGGTCGGGAGGAGGCGTTTCGGGGTGCCCAAACTCTTATGCTGGTCCTGTAGCCGGAAACGTCTACTCCCGGATTCTGCGAGTGACTGAGAGGTCATGTTCTTTGCCATCTTTGCTCTGGAAATACTGTGCACAATAAAACTCTTAAAGACAGAGCAGACTCGGACATTGTTACTCAAGAGTAGCTGCAACAGCACCCTTACAGAATCCTTTTAATAATTATGCTGGGGGGGGGGTTGCAGGGGGGGTGCAGGGATGCTCTGTAGATATTACATACATTTTTACCCCTAAGAGCTAAGGTTAGATTCCCAGATTTTCAAAGTATATTACAGGCACCCCCAAACTTCCGCCTTCCAGATGTTTTGGACTACAATTCCCATCTTCCCCGGCCACTGGTCCTGTTAGCTAGCGATCATGAGTTGTAGGCCAAAACATCTGGAGGGCCGCAGTTTGGGGATGCCTGGTATAATATGAAGGATGTTGGGACTCGGATGGATAGATGGATGGATGGATGGATGGATGGATGGATGGATGGATGGATGGATGGATGCATGATGTAATTCATTGTGTTAAGTATTGGCTAATACATGCATTGCATTATTGGTTTAAAATGAGATGTGTTTCTCTTGCAGAACCCAGTGAAATATTTTGGAGACAGGTCCAAGGAGAGCTTAATGAGTTTTGCCATGCAGTTTGTCACAAGCACAGTGACAGAATTATGGGCAGGTAAGCTGCTGCTTTAATGTCAAATTATTTTTAATTTTGCGCATATTTCAAACCCTGCAATGCCAATAGTGGGCAACAGATAAGCTAACCTAAAGCTCTCTCAATCAAATCTTAAGAAAAGTGTAGAAAGGATCATATTACCGGTACTCTCAATGTCATGCAACAAGTAGTTTATGCTAAGTAAAGTTTTTGAATGAATGAAAACAGGTGCATATCCCCTAAATGGCTGAGGCAACCCAGCCAGATGGGCGGGGTATAAAAAATTAAATTAAAATGTGGAATTATTTGTTTTCTGTTTTTCAGGAAATTTTGTCAGTGCTGTTGAAACTGCATTTGCTTCTGGCGTTGGCTGGTTAATAACTTTTTGTGCTGAGCAAGGAGGTGAATATATACATGTGTACCTTTTTCAGCTATTAATATCTAAATTTATGCTTGGTTGCTAGCCTGCTGTGCCCCATTTCCTATTGAGATTGTTAAAACACATCCTCTTTTCTCTGTGCTAGTTGATAGAGCTTATCTTTCAGAAGCATAGATATGTTCCTGGCTGCCTCTGAAGGTTCCCTCAGTCTCATCTGGACCTGCCCTACCATTAGGCAGACTCGAGCAAGCAGCAGGTGTTGCAAGGCAGGGGTAGCAACAAAGGGTTGGGGAGGGAGGTGTCTATGCCTTACAGCTCACCTATCTTGCTGCCCTCAG
Source organism: Zootoca vivipara (assembly GCF_963506605.1). Taxonomy (NCBI): domain Eukaryota; kingdom Metazoa; phylum Chordata; class Lepidosauria; order Squamata; family Lacertidae; genus Zootoca; species Zootoca vivipara. The sequence continues at coordinate 112,206,896 of NC_083276.1, read as the reverse complement.
GCACCATGCAGGATGCTGCCCCTTTGTCAGGATCGAAGTGAGAGTCATCTGTCAGTCGGGTTGGCTGGTGTAATTAGGGAGCCGCCATCTTGTCATTTGCCTCAGGCAGCAAAATGTATTCAACAGGCTCTGACGTTTGTTTTTTAAGCAAATGCATGTGCCATTTTTCAGACCTCCAATGCAAAATTCTACTCTGCCCCTCTCTGCAGATGTGAAGGGGAAATGAAACTCTCCCCTAACAGGCAGAGGTGTGTGTGTGTTGATCTCTTAAGAAGTAAAGTTCCATGTTCCTCATTTCAAGAGAGAGACAGAGGAAGCGACATACAGTGGTACCTCGGGTTAAGAACTTAATTCGTTCCGGAGGTCCGTTCTTAACCTGAAACTGTTCTTAACCTGAAGCACCACTTTAGCTAATGGGGCCTCCTGCTGCCGCCGCGCAGCTGGAGCACGATTTCTGTTCTCATCCTGAAGCAAAGTTCTTAACCTGAGGTACTATTTCTGGCCTAGCGGAGTCTGTAACCTGAAGCGTTTGTAACCTGAAGCATTTGTAACCTGAAGCGTCTGTAACCCGAGGTACCACTGTACAGATACTCTCCAGATTTTTCTGGGTTAGATCCAAACATTGCCCTCTGCAAACGGAAGATCTTTTTTTTTTCATCTACAGGTGGCTTTTGATTCTCCCTGTTGGAAAAGGAGGCAGCTTTTTCCAATTCTCTCACAGCCCTCAGTCCCCAAACTTCCCAGTGCAGATTTTTGGAGAGCAGGGAGGGGAGGATCGGCAAAACTCTCTGGTTGGGGGGGGGGGTGGATTCTGCACCTAAGGCAGCTTGTCTGTGACTGCATGTGCCAAATTTAACCTCTTTATAGAATCACAGAATTGTAGAGCTGGAAGGGACCACAAGGGTCATCTAGTCCAGCCCCTTGCAATGCAGGAACCTGTTCCCCAACATGGGGCTCAAACCCACAACCTTGAGATGAAGAGTCTCTACTGACTGAGGTATCCCAGCTTTGCCCTTTAGTAAAAAAAGTCTTTGGAAGCACCAGAATTGTTGTTTTTTTAACCAAAAGCCTCTATTTGTTTGCGCATAGATGCATATACATAGATAAACATGAACCTGACGAAAAGCTCGTTTCTCAGACATCTATTGTTATTTTCTAGATTGTCTGACTTCCCGAACACGCCTCAAACTGGCTGGCATGTTGGTAAGTGGCATTAGATTTCATGACTCCTGAAACGGCGCACGTGAATCGGGCGAAGTTCAATGCTGACGAGTTTCATTGACTTCCGGTGGAGAGGCACACCTCTTCCATCAAACGTTGAAAGTGTTTAACACTGGGACATGCCCATTTTTTATTTTTAAATTAGGGTGGGATTCACAAAACAGAAAAATGCAAAGCGTGAACTGAATGGGGTGCCTGTGCAAAGAAAGCTAACCTGCCTCCTTCTATCTGATCTCATGTTGTCTTGCTTGTCTTGCTACAGGACGGCCTTGTTAATGTAGGCTGGATGGACTGTGCCACCCAGGGTGAGCTTTGTGATAATTTGGATATCTCAACTAGCAGTACCGCATTCTTTCCACCCGGAGCCACTTTAACTAATAAAGAGAGAGGAGGTGTTTTGGTATGAGTCGCTTTACGATTGGTTTGCATATCCGTGCGGTGAGGTGGCGGCGGTGGTGAAGGGAAAAGTGCCTCTCCCCCCTCCCCCCAAAAAAAGAAGAAGTTGATTTATATTTTAATTCCTCATATGTTGCTGGCCCCCAGAAGAGAAATTGAATTATGTGTCTTAGAAAACATCCACGCTTTATCTGTTATCTCTAAATCAGGCATCCCCAAACTGCGGCCCTCCAGATGTTCTGGCCTACAACTCCCATGATCCCTAGCTAACAGGATCAGTGGTTGGGGAAGATGGGAATTGCAGTCCAAAACATCTGGAGGGCCGAAGTTTGGGGGTGCCTGCTCTAAATGCTTGATTGTACTTTCTCTGCGTTCTCTTATCACTGAAACATTTTGATGCTGTCCTGAAAGCACCAGAATTCACCGTATGTACCTGCATGCTTGCACGTTTACACTTAATATAGACAGCTGCTGATACTGGACGAGGCAGTTTGTTCATTTATTTCCTTAATTTATGTGCCACCTTCTTCCTTCGTGGAACCCAAGCTGGTTCCCAGGAGGCCACCCATCCAGGCATTGACTAGACCCAGACCTGCTTGGTTTCAGCAAAGTGATGGCCTTGTGTGTCTTCAGACCGTCCCCGTGATCCATAGCTATCTGCCATATAGAGCACCAGCTAAGGTTACTGCTGTTGCCTCCTCAGCTGAAGATGTATTGGTGTCTCTTGTTATAAGGCAAGACTCTTTTCCTTGCTCTGGGGGGGGGGGTGTGTGATCTTGATCGGTACAAGAAAACGGGCTTCTTCTCATGCTTATAGTTTTATTTAAAACGAACCTAAAAAAAGGAAGAGCATGATCTAAGCAGAGGGTCACACTGATTTCAACAAGGAACGCAAACCAATTCTGAAATCAAATCGGAACCAGTCAGAATTAAGCGCTGACTGGGTCGTGCCCCAAACCAACAACCACCTGGTTCCTTGCCTACTTCAGAGCTGTGTATCGCTGCAAGTTGTTTCCTTCCTAACGGGGAAATAATATTACATGATGTGCTAATAGGCATGCTTTGTTAAATATTCCAAACATCCCAAAGAAAACTGAGGAAGCGGTATATTTAAGGGTTAGGTCGGTGCGAACTCCATCATAAATTAATTGCTGCTTCGAGGGTAGACCTGTTACAAACACTAGACATAGTTTCTGCAGTGGTACATTTTCAGGACTATCGGTAGGGCGCTTTTGGGTTGAAGATGCTTGGAGGCTCATAGCCGTAGAGTTCTGCCTTTGGGTTCAAAGTTGGCCAACTGCAGGCTGTGACACAAGACTGCTCCGGGTCACCCAAATGAGCTCTGAATAAGCAAGAAGGCTCTGAATAACCCAAGTTAACTCGTAAGGCGAAAAAGACACCTTCCTCTTCTAGGAGCCAGCAACAGGCATCTTCCAGGGGAGAACTTGAGCGGTGCTGGTTGCTCTGCCTGTCTAGCAGCTGCTTGCCCCTTCCATCCATACGGAAACCGTTTGAAGGTGCAGATGAGGAGGAACATGTAGCTGGCAGCCGTTCTGCTGTTTCTAGACTTTCCTCCTACCCGGGGTCATTCCAGGCAGTGCACGAGATGCTTTGAGGGATAGGAGAGTGACGGAAATAGACTGGGCTAGATGAGGATATAATCCTCCTGCTCCTTCTCTGTGCACTCCTTCCGTCTTTTTAAGCCGTCCTCCAAAGCCATTCACGGTAGCGCAGAGATAAGCTTCTGGAATTCTGTTATTTATTTCATTTATTGATCACTTCCCTGTGAAGCACCCCGAAGTGATGTACAATATAACGGCATATATGAAGCCGTTTATATACAGCTAAAACAACTGCATAGATAAAACATTCCTTTGAAAAAACAATCAGAAATAGAGAAACAGTTTGCAACAAACAGTGCCTACGTGAATGAAATCAGTTCAAATCTCCCAGATCCAATTGGGGGAAAGATTTCAGAAGGCTTGTGGAAAGAGGAATCTCTTTCGCAGGCACCAAAAAGATGACAGCAAAGACGCTTGTTTGACGTGCGGTGGGAGGGAGTTCCAAAGGGTAGGTGCCACTACACTAAAGGCCTGATTCTAACATCATGCAAAACAGAGCTCCTGATAGGATGGTTTCTGCAGGATTCCCTCTCCTGCAGAATGCGCTGGTCTGTTGGGTATGTAGGGGATAAAGCAGTGTATTATAAATATAACACAAGAAAGGATAAAACTCACATGGCGATTTCCCTTTCCCTCTAGTTCCTGAACACTTTGGACACAAGAGAGATATATTTGGAAGTCCTGAAGCACCTTCCAGATTTTCAAATGATCTCAGCATCTTCATTACAGGTAAAGAGTGTTCTCATCTTGACTGCATTTGGGTGTCATGCTGAACCTTAGTTCAGAACAGTAGGAAGGAAACCATAGTCCTCCAAATATGACAGCAGAGACTGGTAACTCACAACTCCTGCCTCCCGCATTGTTTTTGCTGCATTAGCAGCACCAAGGTGACCTCTCCAGGGAACAAGCCTGGGCAGTGGGTATGGAGGTGCTGGGCTGTCCAGATTACAAGACACACACACCGGCCTCACTGGTGTGGTCCAAAGGAAAGCAGGGCAATACGTTTGGCACCAGCAGGAGCTACCAGAAGGAAGTGTGCAAGGTGCCATCCAAACATATTAGGGACTCCACTCCAGATTTGTGTAGTGTTTACTTCTCAGCCCTTTCTTCTGCCAAAGATGTCCAACAAGGCACAGTGTTTGTTTGTTTGTTTGTTTGTTTGTTGTTGTTGTTTTTGTGTGTGTGTATACACATATATATTATATTTTAGGGACCCAGGTGGCGCTGTGGGTTAAACCACTGAGCCTAGGGCTTGCTGATCAGAAGGTCAGCGGTTCGAATCCCTGTGACGGGGTGAGCTCCCGTTGCTTGGTCCCAGCTCCTGCCAACCTAGCAGTTCGAAAGCACATCACAATGCAAGTAGATAAATAGGAACCGCTACAGCGGGAAGGTAAACGGCGTTTCCATGTGCTGCTCTGGTTTGCCAGAAGCGGCTTTGTCATGCTGGCCACATGACCTGGAAGCTATACGCCGGCTCCCTCGGCCAATAATGCGAGATGAGCGCGCAACTCCAGAGTCGGTCACGACTGGACCTAATGGTCAGGGGTCCCTTTACCTATATTATATTTTAGTTTCTGATTTCACCACAATCTTGCCATGATTATTTTCTGGGATATAACAGGGAGCTCTACAGCAAAACATCAATGTTGTTTTACGCCATCCCAAGTACAATTGTATCTCAGAAGTTGAATGCCTTGCGAGATGAACGTTTTGGCTCCCAAACGCTGCAAACCTGGAAGCGATTGTCCCAGGTTTGCAAATGTTCTTTGGAACCCAAACATCTGTCGTGGTTTCCGCGGCTTCCAGTTGTCTGCAGGAGCTTCCAGCAGCCAATCGGAAGCCACGCCTTGGTTCCTGAACGTTTTGGAAGTCTGTTCGACTTCTGGAACAGATTCCATTCAACTTCCGAGGTACGGCTGTATTCTGAAGTTCAGCAATTTGAACTGGGGCAAAATCAAAGAATCTATTTGATCCCCCTCTCTTTTCTTGCTTGATTTTGATTAGAATCTGCAGTTCTATAGAGCTGTGAGCCAGCCAGTTTCTTATTCTTCTAACAGATGGATGGATTTGTCTTTACCTCTTAATTTCTTTTTCTCCTCCCTTTTTAAGGATCACGTTGCTCATCACCGGTGGCTGATCTTCTTTCAGTTTGGTGAGACTGGCAAGTCAGATGGCCATGACCTTAAAAAACTAAGCTACCTCCTTAAAGCAGAAAATATTCAGGTGAGATAAGGAGAACCTGTGAAATGGATGGACATGGGTGGGGTGGAGCTGGGGACTTGTCTCAAAAGAATATGATCAGGCTCAATATCTTCCCCCCAACCTGCAGAGCTACTTAGTCTCCTTTCACTTGAGACCTCATCCTTCTGGCTAGGCTATTGTTGGGACACTTGTGGCATTACAGATGTTGGAATACAGATGTTGGAATACAACAGTGCTGGCTGGTGCTGATGGGAGTCTGGAGTTCAGCAACCTCTAGAGCAGGCATCCCCAAACTGCGGCCCTCCAGATGTTTTAGCCTATAACTCCCATGTTCCCTAGCTAACAGGACCAGTGGTCAGGGATGATGGGAATTGTAGTCCAAAACATCTGGAGGGCCGAAGTTTGGGGCTGCCTGCTCTAGAGGGCCCCAAGTATCACATCACTGACCTAACCCACGTTGCTATATTTTTGTTTCGATGGGGGGGGGAATAGACGGGTTTAATAGCGTTCATGAAACCCTTAAATGCAATGTGAGAAGTGTGCATTTGTGATATTTAATGGATAAATTATCCTAGGGTCGTAACCAACAAACGGCTTTTCATTTCACAGGTTGGCAAGTTTGACTGCCTTTCTGCCCCAAACGTTTGTAATGATTTGTACGTTTACCAGCCGTGTGTCGTAGTCTTTAAAGGAAGGGGAATAAACGACTATGAAATTCACCACGGTAAGTGACTCTTGCGTAGAAAAGTTACAGGTTGTAACAATCCCCATGTAATGTCTGCCCCTTAGATACACTTTTAGCCTGAAGGATTCTTGCTCACACAGTGGAACCTCCGTTCCCGAATGCCTCCATTATTGTATGGTTCGGCTCCTGAAAGCCAAAAACCCAGAAGTAAATGCTTCCGTTTTCTAACGTTTTTCGGAACCCAAACGTGTGACGCAGCTTCTGCTGAGTGCAAGAAGCTCTTGCAACCAATGGGAAGCCGCGCCTCAGTTTTCGAACATTTCAGAAGGTGAACGGGCTTCCAGAACGGATTTCGTTCGCGAACCGAGGTACCACTGTACAACTCTATCAGTTTCTAACAAATTACCTTGCTTTGCCCTGTGCTATGCTGTTGGGAGTTTTGCTCTTTCATTTTTCCAGAGCCAGAATTTTGCTTGGGGTTTTTGGCCAGTTATTTTTATTGGTTTTCCATAGTTCAAAACAAAACAAAAACAAATTATGACCAAATTGATACAAATTAATACAAATGTTATATAAATTTTAAAGCTGACTTCCCGCCCCCAAAGTTTCCTCTATTTTCCTCCCTCCTTTGATGCTAGAATTTTGATACTTGCTAGCTTCACGCTTTTAACATTGCTTTATGACTAGCAGTCTGTTTTTATACACTGCTTGGGTGTTCTTTAAATGCAGAGTGGCTTATGAATTTGTAAAGAAATAAATCCCCCTTTGCCTTTCACAGAGAGCACCGATTTCTTTTCTGATCATCCTATGAATTTCTGAAGTATGAGTGATTAATATCAGACATGGCTGACTGCCACTTAAACATACCAAGCCTCATTTGGGAGGGGAAAGATCTTGTAAAACTCGGTCAGCCCTTTGGGTTGAATCCCAGCAAAGTCATCCTTGGACTAGACCTGCTGAAATCCATGGTGAATTCAATGGGTCTAAGTCCAAGTATGACTTAGTTGGATGCAACAACCCTATTGCCTGTTAAACTGGACTGAAAAATAAATATGTACATTTTTTGGTCCTTCCCTCCCCTTATTTTCCATCCTACTTTACTGAGCAAATAATAGGGAGCTAATCCTCACGGACGCTTTGTTTTCTTTTTCTTTTGAAGGAAAGAAGATTCTGTACGACATAGTGGCTTTCGCCAAGGAAAGCGTGAATTCCCATGTCGTCACTCTTGGGCCTCAGAATTTTCCTGGCAAAGAGAAGGAACCATGGCTTGTCGACTTCTTTGCACCTGTAACTATTGCAGCACCTCATTCTCCCATAGAGATGTAGGCCGTGTTGCATCCAAAGCTATTTGGCTGTGAATGGAACAAAAGGACTTCACCTTCCTTCCTTCCTTCCTTCCTTCCTTCTTTCCTTGCCTTGCAATCTCCAGTGCACCTTCAGAATTTGTTCCAAAGGGTTGAGGGATGTTCTGGAGCAGATTTGGGGTGAGAATGGGCTGAGGCGAGAGAGGTGGAGAAGGTGAAGTCCTGTTGCATGAGTGGAAGTCCATCCTCACAATTTAGTGGTTCCTCCCACTGTGCTATTATAACCGTGAAAGTATTTTAAAAGCTGCTGCTTCTTTGGTGATCATTCGTAGCCGAGTAAGATTGTCTTCCATGAACATGGTCTTAACAGTGAGTCCGTAAGTGACTGTGGAGGCCAATTCTGGATCCACACATCCTTCCACAAAGGGGACATAGTTTTCCAGGCAGGAGTTGATCACAGTGAGGGTTTGCCAAACATGCCTTCATCTTAGTGCATTTCTCCTTTTCGTCCTGAGTTTGAGCATCTTTAAAGTCCATGACGCCTTTGGTAGAAGAAGAAGAAGAGTTTGGATTTGATATCCCGCTTTATCACTACCCTAAGGAGTCTCAAAGCGGCTAACATCCTATCCCTTCCCCCCCCCACACACACACACAACAAACACTCTGTGAGGTGAGTGGGGCTGAGAGACTTCAGAGAAGTAGCCCAAGGTCACCCAGCAGCTGCATGTGGAGGAGCGGAGACGCGAACCCGGTTCCCCAGATTACGAGTCTACCGCTCTTAACCACTACACCACACTGGCTCTCTCTTTGGTAAAGGCTGTTCTCCAATTGGAGTGCTTGTAGCCAGTCTTTCCCAGTTGCCTGTGTTTATACTACATTGGGAATAGAATAGTTGCTTTGGTAGATGATAATCAGGCAAGGCATCCGGACAACATGACCAGTCCAATTCTAGGCTGGCATGTAGAAATGTTTCATTCCACAGTATTTTGCAAGAGCAGTGTTTCCTGCTTACCTGGTAAGCAGAGGGCACTTAGAATTGGAGGAGGAAGGGATACAATAGAAGACATAACCAACCATAGAATCATAGAATTTTAGAGTTGGAAGGGATCCTGAGGATCATCTAGTCTAAAAAACCCCCACCTGTATTGCAGGACTCTCAACTAAAGCATCACTGATGAATGGCCATCCAACGCCTGCTTAAAAATATCCAAGGAAGGAGAGTCCACAACAGACAGTGGAGTCTGTTCCACTGCTGGAACAGCTCTTGGCATCAGAAAATTCTTCCTAATCTTTAGTTGGAATCTCCTTTCTTGTAACTTGAAGCAATTGATTTGGCTCCTCCAGTCCGGACGAGAGAAAACAAGCTTGCTCCCTCTTCCATATGACAGCCCTTTAGATATTTGAAGATGGCTATCATCAGCACCCTGCCGCAAGACCATGTGTCCTGTATCTAAGGCAGGCATCCCCAAACTTCGGCCCTCCAGATGTTTTGGACTACAATTCCCATCATCCCTGACCACTGGTCCTGTTAGCTAGGGATCGTGGGAGTTGTAGGCCGAAACATCTGGAGGGCCGCAGTTTGGGGATGCCTAATCTAAGGCATCCCCGAGAGCTACCTGTTCCATCTCTTTAGAAAAACTCAATGGAAAGAGCTCACAACCTCCGGGAATTTCTGAACTGCTCATGTAATTAGGAAGGTTACGTTGGCATTTACCCTACATCTGTCTGTAGCCTAAGCTTCATCATAGTTTAGTCAGAAAATGGTTTTTTGTTGGTTTGTTATGGGGAGAAGATAATATATAGCTCTCCTACCAGGGTTGTGGGGAGAATCTTGGAAGGGCAGGAACCACCCAGCCCACCAATCTGCTGGGCTCACACCAGCAAGGCAGAAAGTGGGCTGTTGGTGTTTCTCTGTGGGGTTTTCATCTTCTTTTGTGGGCTGATGTGTTTCCGACCCAAATTTTTTCCTCCTATTTGTCCCAGTAGGAAGGGAAATTGCTATGTCATCTCTGGGTTGGTATACTTCCCTTCACCCCTCTTTTTGGATTCAGCCCCTAGCACACACCCCTTTTGACAATACCACTGCCAGATCACCAGCTGAGTGGCAGCTGAGGGATTGGAGGTTTCTGCCCTTGCAGTGAGGGAAATTAAAAAGGGCAAACCCCTTTTGGTGCCTCTCTGCTTCCTTCTCTGGGGATGAAGAGGGAGATTCCAGGACACCTTCTGGGAGCCATAGGAAATTATTATTATTACCAGTGTATTTCAGCCCGTTCAATAACGGGCGCTAGAACATCCTGGGGTTTGGAGAAGCGCTTGCGCAGCGCTTCTCCGAACCCTGGGACCTGTCCTCGCTGTCGGCGGCAGGGGGACAGGAACGGAGGAGGAGAAAGCGCTGCTTTCTCCTCCTCCGTTCCTCTCTCCCAGCCGCCGACAGCAAGGAGACATCCTGGGGTTTGGAGAAGCGCTTGCGCAGCGCTTCTCCGAACCCTGGGACCTGTCCTTACTGTCGGCGGCAGGGGGACAGGAACGGAGGAGGAGAAAGCGCTGCTTTCTCCTCCTCCGTTCCTCTCTCCCAGCCGCCGACAGCAAGGAGACATCCTGGGGTTCGGAGAAGCGCTTGTGCAGCGCTTCTCCGAACCCTGGGACCTGTCCTTGCTGTCGGCAGCAGGGGGACAGGAACGGAGGAGGAGAAAGCGCTGCTTTCTCCTCCTCCGTTCCTCTCTCCCAGCCGCCGACAGCAAGGAGACATCCTGGGGTTTGGAGAAGCGCTTGCGCAGCGCTTCTCCGAACCCTGGGACCTGTCCTTACTGTCGGCGGCAGGGGGACAGGAACGGAGGAAGAGAAAGCGCTGCTTTCTCCTCCTCCGTTCCTCTCTCCCAGCCGCCGACAGCAAGGAGACATCCTGGGGTTCGGAGAAGCGCTTGTGCAGCGCTTCTCCGAACCCTGGGACCTGTCCTTACTGTCGGCGGCAGGAGGACAGGAATGAAGAAGGAGAAAGCGCTGCTTTCTTCTCCGTTCCTCTCCCGCAGCCGCCGACAGCAAGGAGACATCCCAGGGTTCGGAGAAGCGCTTGCGCAGCGCTTCTCCGAACCCTGGGACCTGTCCTTGTTGTCGCCGGCAGGACAGGAACGAAGGAGGAGAAAGCGCTGCTTTCTCCTCCTTCCTTCCTCTCCCGCAGCCGCCGACAGGAAGGACGCGGGACACAAACCCCTACTTCGTCGCCGCTGCTTCGTGGCCTCCTGCCGCTCCTCTCACGGGCCAGGGAGGGTTGTGAGGAGGAGGTCGCCGCCGGCCTCCACCCTCGCTTCCCTGACGTTCTGGCCAGGAGCGGCGGTTGGAGGAGGCGGGGGGGGAGAGAGTGCGCGCGTGCAGTCTCTGCTGTCCAATCCCTGTGTCGCTGGGGCACATGCGCAGTGACCCAGGGACACACGGGACAGCTTGGACGCAGGGACAACTTGCAAATTATTATATAGGATTATTTATTTATTTATTTATTTATTTATTTATACCCCGCCCATCTGGCTGGGTTTCCCCAGCCACTCTGGGCGGCTTCCAACAGAAAATGAAATAAAACAATCTATTAAACATTAAAAAGCCTCCCTAAACAGGGCTGCCTTCAGATGTCTTCTAAAAATCTGGTAGCTGTTTTTCTCTTTGACATCTGAGAGGAGGGCGAGCGCCACCACCGAGAAAGCCCTATGCCTGGTTCCCCGCAACTTGGCTTCTCGCAACGAGGGAACCGCCAGAAGGATCCGCCTGGACCTCAGTGTCCGAGCAGAACGATGGGGGTGGAGACGCTCCTTCAGGTATACTGGACCGAGGCCATTTAGGGTTTTAAAGGTCAGCACTAACACTTTGAACTGTACTCGGAAACGTACTGGGAGCCAATGTAGATCTTTCAAGACCAGTGTTATGTGGTCTCGGTGGCTGCTCCCAGTCACCAGTCTAGCTGCCGCATTCTGGATTAATTGTAGTTTCCGGGTCACCTTCAAAGGTAGCCCCACATAGAGCGCATTGCAGTAGTCCAAGTGAGAGATAACTAGAGCATGCACCACTCTGGCGACATAGTCCGCGGGCAGGTAGGGTCTCAGCCTGCGTACCAGATGGAGCTGGTAGACAGCTGCCCTGGACACAGAATTGACCTGCGCCTCCATGGACAGCTGTGAGTCCAGAATGACTCCCAGGCTGCGCACCTGGTCCTTCAGGGGCACAGTTACCCCATTCAGGACCAGGGAGTCCTCCACACCTGCCCGCCTCCTGTCCCCCACAAACAGAACTAATTTATACTTGGTGGTTGTAGTTGTTTTTCCTCTCTCTCTCTCTTCAGTGGTGCCCCCCTTGCCGAGCTTTGCTGCCGGAACTGAGGAAAGCATCAAAGCAACTCTACGGTCAACTGAAAGTTGGGACACTAGACTGTACAGTTCATGAAGGGATTTGCAACATGGTAAACTGCAAGTATAAATACTTTCCCCACATAAACGTAGCTTCGTTCCAGTTGTGAAAAGTGATATCCCAATTGTTTTGCAGTCAAAGTGATGGAAATTAATTGGACCGCAAGTCATACCAAATCCCCGCTGTGTGTGCTGGCTCATGGCACCTATAAATCACGTTAACTTTCTTTGTAAGCCGTTCGCTGCTGCCCCTTTAACTCCTGCATACTTTTCAGCTCTCACAGACATGAAACTCCATGAACTTGGGAGTCTTGCAAATAAAAGTTCATAGAATAGGAAGCAGACATGGAATTTGAGCTGACTTAGAAGACTGGCTTCTGAATGTTTAAAGAGACACAAAAAAGAGCTGGATTTTCAGGCACCATTGTATGGAAAGCCTACCACAAACCTGACTTGTTTTTAAAGTAAAGGCCTGAGTTTTGAGATCTAAAAAGCTGAGGGGATTCCTTCCTTGCATCATATTATATTTCACCTCTTTATATCTATATTAAAAAAAAATGAGTGCAAGGCACTTTAGAAGAATTAAAAACCATAGGGTGCTATCCAACTAAGTTCTGTTCAGATTAGAATAATTGAAATTAATGGGCCTAAAATTAGTCCTGCCCGTAAATTTCCACGGACCTACTCTGAGTATGACTAACATTAGATACAGCCCATTATCACTGTATTACGGGAAACAGAAATCTGTACAACTTTTAACTTAAAAACACTAGCCAGCATCCCTCTCATTGTTATGCTGCACAAACCTTCTCTATACCACACAGGTTTGTGGTTGTTGGTTTTTTTTGCAATTATTGGGGTAACGGGGATTTCCTTTAAAGGGCAGATCCACACAATACATTTAAAGCGCATTGAACACACATGGCTTCCATCAAAGGATCCCGAGAACTGTAGTTTGTTAAGGGTGCTGGGTGCTGGAGCTATGGTTCTCAAGATTCTTTCCAGCCGGCAGGAAGTTATGTGCCTGAAATAATAATAATAATAATAATAATGATAATAATAATAATAATTTATTTATACCCCGCCCTCCCCAGTCAAAACCAGGCTCAGGGCGGCTAACACCAATAAAATTACAATAAGACATGAAAGAAAAGAAAACAATTGATTAAAATACAGATTAAAATACAATACTAAAATTTAAAATGCAGCCTCTTTTTAAGTAGTCCATAAATCAAAACCACGAGGGAGGAAAACACAGGGGTCAGACTGAATCCAACCCAAAGGCCAGGCAGAACAGCTCTGTCTTGCAGGCCCTGCGGAAAGATGGCAAATTCCACAGGGCCTTGGTCTCCTGTGAAAGAGCGTTCCACCAAGTCGGGGCCAGTACTGAAAAGGCCCTGGCCCTAGGCGAGACCAATCTAACCACCTTGTGGCTCAGAATCTCCAGAATGTTGTTATTTGTGGACCTTAAGGTCCTCCGCGGGGCATACCAAGAGAGGCGGTCCCGTAGGTATGAGGGTCCTAAGCCGCATAGGGCTTTCAAAACCAGCACCTTAAACCTGATCCTGTACTCCACCGGGAGCCAATGCAGCTGGTAAAGCACTGGATGAATGTGATCCCGCGGCAAGGACCCCGTGAGGAGCCTCGCTGTGGCATTCTGCACCCGCTGGAGTTTCTGGGTCAGCTTCAAGGGCAGCCCTCGGATGTGGCTATGGATCTGCCCTCAGGTTTCAGCCCTGAGAACTTCACCTGCCCAAATACTAAATGAAAAGGCAGAAATCAGTTGAGGCTTAAAGGGGGATCTCTCCCTGTGATTTCTGAAGATGTTTTCATCTTGATCTTTCACAGCACAACATTAGAGCTTACCCAACAACGGTGGTATTCAACCAGTCTCACACTCACGAATACGAGGGGCATCACTCTTCTGAGCAGATTCTGGAGTTTATTGAGGTAATTTTTGAATTTTGTGAACGTTCTGTTGCGCCACGAAAAGTTGCTGTTTGGTCTTTGAGTTCCTGAATGGAAGTTTGAAGGAAACCTACCATACTAACCATAGCGGATAGCTCGATGAAGGTTTCGACCCTGTGTGTGGCAGCTGTGAAAAAGCCAAATTCCGTGCTAGGGAACACCAGGAAAGGAATTGGAAAGAAAACAACCAATGTAAAAGGGCCGTTATAAAAATCCATGGTGCGACCACATTTAGAATACCGTGTACAGTTCTGGGCACCTCACTTCAGAAAGGATAGTGTAGAGTTGAAAAAGGTTCATTGCAGAAGCTGGGTCATGTAGCCGCAGTTGACTTGTTCATATCCCATGATTTTGTAAGCCATTCTCAGTATCTGATTTGTTTTCCCATTGCTTGCCTTCAGCCAGGGGTGGGTAACCTTTTTCCCCTGTCCACAAGCTTTTTTTGGGGGGGGGGGTTACATTCCAGTGATGGGCAGGGTCAAAAAGTAGTTGGAGCTGAAGCCAAAAGTGGAGTTCTTCATCAGCAGGTCACACGCTGGGTTTCAACAATATAAAATTCTCAACTCAGTTAAAACAGATGGCAGTTACAGAAATACAGTGGTACCTCTACTTACGAATTTAATGCGTTCCGAACGCACTAAAGTCAAAAACGCACTGTAAGTCGAAAAAAATTGTAAGTCGAATCCCATAGGAATGCATTGGGAGAAGAAATTCGTAAGTCGAAGCAACCCTATCTAAAAATTCGTAAGCAGAAAAAATCCTATCTAAACTGCATCCAAGATGGCGGATGGAGCTCCGTTCGTAAGTAGAAACATTCGTAAGTAGAGTTATTCGTAAATAGAGGTACCACTGTACGGCAATCTCGTGTGTGTGTGTGTGTGTGTGTGTGTGTGTGTGTGTGTGTGTGTGTGTTAGTGCTATAAACAAATTGCATATGACTTGAGCTGTTCCTCCTATAAATTCTGAGAGCACTAAGTGAGCCTTCCTCTTCTCTGTGCTATAGGATCTCATGAACCCGTCAGTAGTTTCTCTCACACCCGAGACCTTCAGTGAGTTGGTGAAGAAAAAGAAGGCTAACGAAATCTGGATGGTTGATTTCTATGCTCCGTGGTGTGGTCCTTGCCAAGCCTTAATGCCCGAATGGAAGAGGATGGCCAGGGTAAAACCAAGCAATCACTTCTTTTCAGTGCCCAGTGTCAATCATGCTCACCTGATTACTAAACGCTTAGTTCCTTGTTCGTTTTCATTTTGCGATACTGAGACACACGTACCCCTAGCATGCATACCCAATGATCAGTACAGGATTTTTATTTTTACTCTGGAGGGGTCTTTTATTGCACTAAGTTTTTTTCCATTTTAATTGAATCATTGCTTCTCTATTTCAGTTGCTGAATGGGCTGGTTTCAGTCGGTAGCGTGGACTGCCAAAAATATTTCTCCCTTTGTCATCAAGAAAGCATTCAAGGTTATCCTGAAATAAGACTTTTCCCGCAAAAATCAGCTTCATCTTATCAGTACTAGTGAGTAATGCCAAGTGCTTGGATTTCTTCTTAAATTCTTATTGAAAACCATGCCTGTTATGTGACGTACTAGAGCTATGGATCTGATAATCAGACTAGACTAAATCAGGAGTTCCCTCTGTACCAAAATCTGACAACTGAATATCACCCCCCCCTTTTTTTAACATTTAAACTATCAGAAAGTACAAGTTATAACCTGGGGGGTGTGTTTTTTATTATCATAAGGTATTCTTTACTTATTTATTTAAAATTGACTTTTTACTCACCTGATTTTACACTTTTTTATTCATAGCTAGAATTGTTAAATTTCCAATTACTTTTAATAATTTACCATTACATTTTACCTGAGAACGTTATTGATACAAATATCAGATGCCTTCCAAAAGCGTGGATGAATTAATATTGTCTTGCGTTCCAATAAGCAACAGAAGTATTGCCACCCTTTCTAGCTTGCCTGATGCTAAGGATACTTGTTCATCTGACCATTGAAGCAATATCCCAAATTTATATAACCCATTTTTTAACGTAGATGTTTCCGAGTATTTCCAGTTCTGCGCTATAATCATATAGGCTGCAGTTAAAAGATGGGTAACCATTTCTTGATCTCCTGGGACAATTGCGTCTTCAGTTTACCCAAATAATATATGTTTTTAGGAGTAGTTCTACCCACCCCTTATTAACCGTTCTTCTCTATACAGTCATACCTTGGAAGTCGAACAGAATCCGTTCTGGAAGTCCATCCGACTGCCAAAACATTCAGAAACCAAGTGCAGCTTCTGATTGGCTGCAGGAAGCTCCTGCAGCCAATCGGAAGCCACAGAAGGCCAGTCGGACATTCGGGTTCCAAAGAACGTTCGCAAACCGCAGCAATCACTTCCGGGTTTGCGGCGTTCGGGAGCCAAAACGTCTGAGTACCAAGGCTTTCAGGATCCAAGGTACGACTGTATAGTGAATGGGCTCATTTGATAATTGATATCCTATCATCTTTATCTCTTCTAATATTGGTGTGTTTGGGGTGTTTTAAAGCTTTTCGTTTTGGTTACAGCATGTCATTTCCTGCCAACGGAATTATTCCTGTGGAGGAAAGCATGCGTGAAATCTCACGCCAGATTTGAAATGGAATTCATTGTTGTGCTATGGCATATGTTCCGCCTGAGCAAGCATTTCACCTTGCCAGATAGAAGAATCTCCCCTCCTCCTCCTCCTCCTCCTCCTCCTCCTCCTCCTCCTCATCTGCCTATGCGCTGTCCTGGGGGTTCCCCTGACCCCGAGTCTATTGGGGGGGGGCGTGTTATGTGTGGTGGGAAACGGCATCGTGCAAGTGGAAGTCCTTGCTCAGGGCTTCCGCTGGCAGCGCCCATGAGATGAATCCTGCCCCGTGTGGCTATTTTCAGGGAAAAATCTTTCAGCTGAAATAGAGAATACAGTGCCCAGCTAAATATCAATACCCAATGAACAGAAAGTGCACTACAGAAGTGTTGCCTCTTTCTGCCCATTTTGCTTTGTCTTTTGCTTTTATACTTCTGTTTTTAACAGTAGCTACAACGGCTGGAACAGAGATGCACATTCGCTGAGAAGATGGGCGCTAGGGTGAGTGTCTGCCTCAAAATTTTATTCACAGTATAATTTTTGCGGGGGGGGGGGCTCACATAGAATAATCAATGTCGGGGGCTGTAGGGCCATGCAGGTGAGCTCCACCTTCCCCACCCCCACCATCTATGCTGTTGCACTGACTGCCTCACGTTCGGACTGTGTTGACGGCTATATGCATGAAGCCCCCCCCCCCCCCGAAATGCTCTTCAGACCTTTGCAATCCTATATTTGGACGTGAGGGGAGAAACTATTCAATAGGCCTCCTCCACTCAGGTGTTGATGATAACAGTGAATAGAAGGCACAAACAGGACCTTTCCTGGTGACAGGCCACTAGTTCTGGGAAGAATTGTTTGTGTGACTCTGAAATCCCAACTTCTGTCTTTTCTTTTTCCCTTTCCAAAGGTATTTACCTCGGGTGTCTCTGGATCTGACACCTCAGAGCTTCACCGACAAAGTTCTGAACGGGAAAGAGCATTGGGTCGTCGACTTTTATGCTCCCTGGTGCGGCCCTTGCCAAAATTTTGCTCCGGAATTTGAGATCCTAGCTAAGGTAAATGGCCTGATCTTCCTGGAATGGCAAGTCGCTGTCGGTTCAGTGCTCTCCTTTTCCTCCTGAGCTATTTTAGATGCATTGCAGCGAGGGTGGCCCCTGCACACAATGCCTGGGGTTGCCATATTCCCCCAAGTGAAAATCTGGGCAAAGTTGCTGAGCTTTTTTCTTCCTCTTGGGTTATTATTAGTATTTTCTGAACGATTCGCCGAAAATCTGCCCAGACGCAAAAATGGCTGCCTGATTCCTGGACGTATCTGGGAAAACTCGGATGCATGGCAGCCCTACACATGCCCAGTGAGGCCTTCTGTGGCACCTGAAGGGTTTTCTCCCTCCACTGAAATTAAGGCTTGAGAGGGCCATTCTACTATAATAATAATAATAATTTATTATTTATACCCCGCCCATCTGGCTGGGTTTCCCCAGCCACTCTGGGCGGCTTCCAACCGAATATTAAAAACAATACAGCATCAAACATTAAAAACTTCCCTAAACAGGGCCGTCTTCAGTTGTCTTCTAAAAGTAAAATAGTTACTTATTGCCTTGACATCTGCTGGGAGGGTGTTCCACAGGGCGGGTGCCACTACCGAGAAGGCCCTCTGTCTGGTTCCCTGTAACCTCACTTCTCGCAATGAGGGAACCACCAGAAGGCCCTCGGTGCTGGATCTCAGTGTCCGGGCTGAACGGTGGGGGTGGAGACGCTCCTTCAGGTATACAGGACCGAGGGCGTTTAGGGCTTTAAAGGTCAGTACCAACACTTTGAATTGTGCTCGGAAACGTACTGGGAGCCAGTGTAGATCTCTCAGGACCGGTGTTATGTGGTCCCAGCAGCCACTCCCAGTCACTAGTCTAGCTGCCGCATTCTGGATTAATTGCAGTTTCCGGGTCACCTTCAAAGGTAAAGGGACCCCTGACCATTAGGTCCAGTCGTGACCGACTCTGGGGTTGCGCGCTCATCTCACATTATTGGCCGAGGGAGCCGGCATATAGCTTCCAGGTCATGTGGCCAGCATGACAAAGCCACTTCTGGCAAACCAGAGCAGCACATGGAAACGCCGTTTACCTTCCCGCTATAGCGGTTCCTATTTATCTACTTGCATTTTTATTTGCTTTCGAACCCCACGTAAAGCTGTAACCCATATAAAAGAAGTTGTGTGTGCTTGGTTTCCAACTCTATGATTCTATGATTCTTTGGTGCCCGGGACAATGTCTCCAGTTTGCGCATGGGTTCATATGGGCCCCAAAACCTTGACAGCCCCTGCCTTGTGGATTTGACATCCACTTTCTCAGAGTATCTCACTATGAAACTAGTTGCCAATCATGGAAGTAGATGTGGGTGCCCCCCCCCCATTTATTTTTTTAGCAATGAGTTTTAACTCCTGTCTCCTCTTTCTCCTCAATTTTTAAGGCTGTTAAAGGGAAAGTGAAAGCTGGGAAAGTTGACTGCCAGGCTTACGCCCAGACCTGTCAATCTGCTGGCATCAGAGCCTATCCAACAGTGAAGTTCTATCCTTACCAAGGAGCAAAGGTAAAAGCACAGAAATCTCCATCATGTCAACTATGATGCGGAAAGGGGTGCAGTTCTGTCGTGGAGCACATGCTATGCTCGCAAGAAGGGGTGTATTTTGGGAGTCATTTTGGACTCACAGCTGTCCATTGAGGTGCAGGTCAATTTTGTGTCCAGGGCGACTGTCTACCAGCTCGATCTGGTACGCCAGCTGAGACCTTACCTTACCTCTGTGTTTGTTTGTTTGTTTGTTTTTAAGAAAAATGCATTTGGGGAGCACATAGACAGCCATGATGCAAAAGCCATAGCCGAACTCCTGATGGAGAAAGTAGAAGATATTAAGAAAAAGAGGGGGAAATCTTCCAGAAACAAGGTGAGTTTCCTTTTTCCCCCACGGTTGAATTTGACACAGATATTTTAGCATATTTCTCCTCTGGCTATTTGTGTTCATGGTTTGCACCCAATGGTGCAGTGTTTCCCAACCAGTGTGCCTCCAGATGTTTTGGGACTACAACTCCCATCATTCCTGACCACTGGTCTTGCTAGCTAGGGATGATGGGAGTTGTAGTCCCAAAACATCTGGAGGCACACTGGTTGAGAAACACTGCAATGGTGGATTTGTTGCGATTGCTTCACCTACCCACTGTGTCACCTCCCCAAAAGATGATCCTGAGAATTGGAGAGACCTTCTGGAACAGTATGTGGGATATGGGACGAATGGGGCCATAGGTGGGGAGGGGGAATCAGTGACTGTCAGGTGCCGCTGTCTTATCGGAGTGGAAACATAAAACTACTGTAGGAGACAGCCATCTGAAATTAGGTGTGCAACAGCAATACCATCTCTACTCTTGCATTTGAGTTTGACGAGATAGAAGCATTTCAAATACAGTGGTACCTTGGTTGTCAAACATAATCCGTTCCGGGTGTCCGTTTGACCCCGGAACAGTTCGCAAACCAAAGTGTGGCTTCTGATTGGCTGCAGGAGCTTCCTGCACTCAATCGGAAGCTGCGTCAGACGTTCAGCTTCCAAAAAACATTCGCTAACCAGAACACTCCCTTCCACATTTGCGGGCTTCAGGAGCCACAACGTCCGAGTACCAAGGCGTTCAACAAACAAGGTACGACTGTACTTCTAAGGATCCTCAGCAATTGACAAGAGATGTTTTGATGCTGAATGACTACATGCTGTGGCAAGCAAATAGCTAAATTGCAACGTCGGTCTACCGCAGGGTATTTGGTAGCTGACCTCCTCCCTTCCGTGCTTGGTGGTACTGTATCACTCCCCAACATCTTGAGGAAAGGTGGAATCCAAAGGAGGAGAGAAAATTTGGAGATACCCGTACTTTATGGCTGTACAACGTTAAGACCTTCTTCGAGAAAATATAGGTCCCTATATATGAAATATCTTGCTTATCTGGCACTGCATGGCAGTGGCGGCAAATTATTCTAATATTCCCAAGGCAATCCTTTATGACAGCCTCTCCCAATTCTGTTAGGCTATGACTCTCAGCCTGCACAGCTGGTGGTCAGGAATGATAGGAATTGCAGTCCAAAACTCCTGGGTTGGCGAAACCTGCTTCACGCAAACATGAAAGGAACATTTCTCCGTAGTTTACTGCGTCATTTTAATTTCTTTTCCTCCCTCTCTTTGTCCCTTTCCAACAATCAGGATGAACTCTGAGCCGTGGAATGAATTCAAACTGAAGCAGCGGCAATGGAAGTATTAGATCATGCTTCCTCGAAGAGGAAAAAGGAGAACATCAGGCTTCGTGGACACAGCTTTCATCTCCTCAAATGCTACAAGAATGTTACGAAGCATCCCAAGTGCTCATTTGTAACAGGGGAGGAGACGCTTGTTCCATGAGTGATATGCTCACTGAGAGCTTTTCTTTTCCTGGACTTGAGACTTGATCAGTAGCGGAGGAACTGTAGCTTCCCCCCCCCTACCCCTTCTCCCATTCAATCCTCCCAACCTTTGTCTACAAAACAGTCTTTTCTTGTGCTGAAAAGGAACACTATTAATTTCCACTTGCGGTACTGCAGGTATATAGACTACTCAGCAGCACAGAAAGACTAAAACAGCTGTCTCTCTTTTTCCTTCCCCGGGGGAAGGAAAATTGTGGTCTGAACAACTATCTTACCTCTGGTTATTGTAGTTAGTGAGCTTTGTCCAGAATTCAGTGGGTGTTAACATAGGAGTTGGAAGAAGTTCAGTCTTCTTAGCCCACCTACATTCTAGAATGTTCCGCATTACATCCCGGTTTCTAAGCCGCTTTTGAAGAGCGCTCAAATGGTTGTGAGCAAGCACGATGGCTTCAGTGCTTGGCAGTCAAAGGGTGGAAGGGACCTTGTCTGTGTTGCCTCCCCACTTGCGGTCCGCCAGTTGCGAGTGCTAAGCCGCCATGCTCAGGTTTTGACACTGGAAACATCCCTGCAAGTGCTCAGAAGAGCGATGCGCTGCTGTTTGTCTTTCGTGATGTACAGGCAACTGTAACCAGAAGGTGGCAGTGCGTACACAAGATTGCTTGCTATGGACTGCAGCAGCTGAGAGCCGACACAAGCAAGACTTTCTTCAATGGCCACCTTAGTGAGCTAGGAGAGCTGAAAATCATGCCAACATATGTCACACCTGGCAACCAATGCCCTTTGGTTTCGGATAGTACATGGGCAGACGAGTCTAAAAAGCTGAAGACACAAATTTTCATGGCCCTCTCGCAGCTATGGCGGCTTATTTATGAGAAGTGACGTACCGTACTTTTCCGTGTTTAAGACTATGGTTTTTTTAATTAAAAAATCATGTTCAGAATTAGGGGTCGTCTTATACATGGGTAGTACATTATGGGGCTGTGGGATTGGTTGCTGCCATGAGTTCGAGATTCTTATTGGTGGCTGCTGCAACGGCTGTTGTTGATTGGCTGTTGCTGTGGCAATTGGGCGGGTGATTTGATGCTTTTTTCGAAAAAAAGCTCAACAACTCTGTGTCCCCCCCCAAAAAAGCTCAACAACTGTTGGCAATCCCCCCCCAATAAATCTCAACAATTTTGGGGAATTCCCCCTCCCCATTTTCTTAATTTTGAGTCCCCCAAAATAGGGGACGTGTTATGCACCGGGGCGTGTTATACACGGAAAAGTACGGTATTTAGCTTTAACTCTGCAAGTGTGCACTTGATTCTGACCAAACTAAACCTCCTGATGTATATTCTGCTCTAATAGGCTTAGTTTGGACAGAATCAAGTCGACACTCCCAGAGTTGACGCTCAATACTTTACTCCTGGTAAATGAGCCCCCCACCCCCAAGCTCTTCTACCTAAGCTGATTTCAGTCGGACTCGCTTCCGGGTAAACATGATTATAAAATGCAGGTGAAGCTTCTCCCACATCCAAGCAGATAAGATGCTGAGTTGCACCGTCGTGATTTTCCGCAGAATTGAAAGTACAGTTTATTTATTTACTTTTTAGTTTGTGTCACAGGAAATATTGTTTGATTTTAAAGCGGGGCACTTGAGTCACTGTTGGAGGCATAAACGTGAAAAGAAACCGCTGGATGAAGTCAGTGAGCCCGGCTAGTTTAGCATCCTGTTCTCAAAGCGGCCAATCAGATTATGCTCCTGCGGTTTCTAGCAACCGGCTTCATCTGTTTGGATACTAGCCTGCTCCCAGCCCTTTAAACAGAGTTGTAAAACGTAACTACTGGCTTTCTTCTTCTTCTTTTTTCTATTTTCAGTATTCCAAGTGCCTTCTGAACCTTGATCTGCTCAGTAATGAAAGTGCCAAAGCAAATTAAAGACTTGATGCACTTATCATGGCAGAGATTTTCACAGTCCATTTGACGACTGCGCCTGTGAAAAGTTTGCGCCATGAAAAATGTGCTAGTCTTCTAAGTTTTCTCACTAGATTGTCCATGTGAGGGGGGTGGACTTAATAATTAACAAATACATTGGAATTGATCCAGAATTACCTTTCTGTTTGCGGAAAGGATGGAGAGCCATGCAGTTCCAGGGGATTGCCAACCAAGGATGGGCTAGGGCGAGAGACAGCAGATTCTGGAAAAAAAATATCGCTCTTTTCTCCTCTAAATGGTGCACTTACCGTATGAGCAGACCTTCGCTCCTATTTCATTGATTTCAGTGGGTCTACTCCCGAGTATGACTTCATTATATATCATCTCTAGAAGCCAACCTAATGTAACACCCACCCACCAACCAACCAATGTTGGCGCTTGCCAAAGTCTTAAATTGTTTTTCTGTATTAGTATCTGTACTGTACTGCCCCCAATTTTTATTTGAAAATCCCATGCTGGGAATTTTGAATAATAACCCTCCTCTCGCTAAAGACTGGGCATCTAGAATATTGTTTGGGTTTTTTTTAAAAAAAAAGGTAGATATACTTTGCAACCACCCACTTTTATGAGTGACTACAGTTTTTTCCTGTGTATTTATGTAAGAATTATTCTGCACCTGTGGAGAACAGGTTTTATTTTTCAGCAGAGAGACACTTCCACAAACCACGATTATTTGGTGAAGCCTGCATGTTCAAGTGCCCAGAGTAATTAGCTCAGCTATGAATACATTTCTGTTACTGAATCACCAGCTGTTTCCCCCCCCCCTAAAGGTAAGAACATAATTTAGTAACACAGGGAGTTACTAAACCTTCTGGTTCTTCCCGTTAGCAGATGCAAGAACACTGGAGTGGATAGGATCAGAACACAGTATTCCTTTTGAAAATATTGCAGCTGTAGATGCTGCTGTGTCAGTTTCAACTGCAGTCTAATTACCTCTTAAACTTTTATACTACAGTAATAAATGGTTTCATCCAGTACATCGTCCTCCTCTTCAGCTTTCATGTTGTGGTTCTGGGTTCAAGACCTTTAAATTCCGTTTTCTGAAGCTCTAAACAAACAAGCAACTAGCATCCCAAAAAAGCAAACTAATGTTAAATGATGTCTACATTAGATTCCCATTCAATACAGTCATACCTCTGTTTAAGTACGCTTCGGTTTGAGTACTTTTAGTTTTAAGTACTCCGCGGACCTGTCTGGAATGGATTAATCCACTTTCCATTACTTTCAATGGGAAAGTTCGCTTCAGGTTAAGTACGGACTTCCAGAACCAATTACACTCATACTTTGGGTTAAGTACGTTTCAGGTTGAGTACTCTGCGGACCATCTGGAATGGATTAATCCTCTATCCATTCTTTTCAATGGGAAAGTTCGCTTCAGGTTAAGTACAGACTTCTAGAATCAATTACACTCATACTTCGGGTTCAGTATGCTTCAGGTTGAGTACTCCGCGGACCCGTCTAGAACGGATTAATCCACTTTCCATTACTTTCAATGGGAAAGTTCGCTTCAAGTTAAGTACGCTTCAGTTTAAGTACTCCATGGACCGTCTGGAACATATTAATCCACTTTCCATTACTTTCAATGGGAAAGTTTGCTTCAGGTTAAGTATGCTTCAGGTTAAGTACAGACTTCTGGAACCAATTGTGTACTTAAACCGAGGTACCACTGTATTTTCTTTTTTAGTTTCCCTAGCTGAAGAGACAAGTCACTTTCAAATGGAACAGTCATCTCTTGGGGACTGGACCAGAACCATTTTCGTTTGCAATAGCTCCTATAGTCAACCTGGGAATGTGCAATAAGGAGAAATAATAATAATAAATGCTGTACTGTTATGCTCAGCCAACTTCTCCAGATAAGACAACACCTTTCCTTCAAAAGGTGGTTACTGCAGGACTTTGGCATTTTGTCATATTTGAGTCTACAAGTATACAGGTTAAGCATGGGGGGGATGCAGTTTAAACACACCAGCAAAC
This sequence comes from Zootoca vivipara, assembly GCF_963506605.1. Lineage (NCBI taxonomy): Eukaryota > Metazoa > Chordata > Lepidosauria > Squamata > Lacertidae > Zootoca > Zootoca vivipara. Next base: position 112,182,123 of record NC_083276.1, on the reverse strand, counting down.
CTGAATGCCATTGCTCCCATATCACATCGAGAGAGAGAGAGAGAGAGAGAGAGAGAGAGAGAGAGAGAGAGAGAGAGAGAGAGAGAGAGAGAGAGAATCATAAGTTATCCAGATCCAAAACAGATCCCTGCAGCAGCAGAAACATGAAAATAAACACAAATATTCTGCTAAGGAAGCAGAAGCAAAATGTTCTTTAAAAAGAACTGACTGAGGTGTTTGATCCTTTCTCTGGAGTTAAGATAACCAACCAAAAGATTGCAATTACTGTTGTCTTAGAAGCTCGTTTCAAGGCAAAGACTGCAGAAATCCAGGAATGAATACTGTCCTCTCCAATAAGCTTTCCAGCCAAAGAAATCCAAGGCTTCCTTCTGTGCAAGGACAAATGCTCCCCAAAGCCAAACTCCTGGGGGCAGATGTTCTAGCCAGATGTGCTGCTGAAGTCAGGCATCTGATGCATTTCCAACAAAAACAGGTACAGGAGGACAGTTTTTATTACACTTGTTCATCACGTTTTGCCTCGGTTGCAACAATGCAGTGCAAGGGCTGGTTTTGAAATGGTTTGCAAGCATCATGTGGACCACTGAAGTTTTAAATAGCACTGAAGTTTTAAATAGTTGTGTTGAGTTTCTCCACCAAAAGCAGGTTATAATTCCTTATTTAAAACCCATTAGTCACCCGCAAATGATGAAATTAGTATGCTAGCATAACTTGCTAGTGCAAATAAAACTAGGGTGGGCATGTGTCCTACCTTACAGAAAGGTTACAGTAAGGGGCCTTGTTAATACAGTTAATACCTGAACAGGCACACGTCTTCTCCCTTTCTTCTCCACAAGGGTGAGATATATTTTTATTTCCAGAACAATAATCTTCCCCAGCCACTCTGGGTGGCTTCCAACAGAAAAATGAAATAAAATAATCTATTAAACATTAAAAGCCTCCCTAAACAGGGCTGCCTTCAGGTGTCTTCTAAAAATCTGGTAGTTGTTTTTCTCTTTGACATCTGATGGGAGGGCGTTCCACAGGGCGGGCGCCACCACCGAGAAGGCCCTCTGCCTGGTTCCCTGCAACTTGGCTTCTCGCAACAAGGGAACCGCCAGAAGGCCCTCGGTGCTGGACCTCAGTGTCCAGGCAGAACGATGGGGGTGGAGACGCTCCTTCAGGTATACTGGACCGAGGCCGTTTAGGGCTTTAAAGGTCAGCACCAACACTTTGAACTGTGCTCGGAAACGTACTGGAAGCCAATGTAGGTCTTTCAAGACCGGTGTTATGATATGGAAAAGTGACCATGCATTTAGTATGGGCAACAAAATTATTGCTTTAGCATTGCATCTGAAGCAGAGATCATGGCTTTTCCCACTTCAAACCCCCACACATAGAAAGTTTGTCCTTAGTTTACTAACCATGGTTGATTTGCTAAGCAAGTGTTGGTTTCCTGCATGGAAACAACTAAGGTTTAATTACCATGACAGACCAGCTGGGACACGCATCCCCAAACTTCGGCTTCCAGATGTTTTGTACTACAATTCCCATCTTCCCCGGCCGCTGGTCCTGTTAGCTAGGGATCATGGGAGTTGTAGGCCAAAACATCTGGAGGGCCAAAGTTTGGGGATGCCTGAGATGCTGGGAAGACGGATGCCATCTGGGACATATAAATTGAATAATCATTATTATCTAGTTTTCCCACTTGGAAGGAAGTCTTCAGGATAAGCAAGGTCCGTGGTTTCTTTGATCTGATGGAAGTGTGTCTCCAAAACAAAGATAACCCACATTTTGTACAACCAGGGATTGCATAATGAGATTTTTATCTTTGGAAGCTCTATTATTGCTGCTGTGACAGGGAATAATAAATCCTTATATCTGGAGAGCAATATATATATATACACACACACACAGTATATCTAAAAGACAGACAAGCCCTTGTCATCTACGGACATAACCCTCAAGCATTTACTACATACAGAATAGCTTTCCTGAAGTTCCATAGAAGCTCATGGCACGACTCCAGAGTGAGTCATTTGCAGATATCGGAAACATTTGCAGATAGGTATAGCTGGAATCTAAACAGAGCTGCAAGGATAAACCTCTTTGCTGTATAGAATAAAAAAGAGATTACATAAGAGTCAACCAATTCCTGAAGGCTTGTTAAAATACAACATTTGGCATTTAGTACGACACACAGCACTGAGGAAATGTTTGCAATTTAGACAAATTCTTGCTTTTTACAGACCTGAGATTAGAGACTCTTAAATTGTGCTCCAAGCATAACAGAAAGCTCCGAGCACACTGAACTTCGTCAGTACGGACCTACCATTATAATGTAAACTGATATCATCAGTGCTGTTGCAGTCAGTAAATTCTGCTCCTGCCACTTTAGATAAATTTTACCCAAATTAACATGATTTCTATGTGGTTTTAACTTACCTTTGGGAGGCCTCGTAATTAGTCTCAGCTGGTAGCACTTAATGGCAGGCAACCTGAACTCCAGCAGCTGCTTTGCTTGTTCAGCCTTGGACAAGAACCTTAATTAGCAGCGAGGTTTTAGGTGCAGTTTTCCGCTGTTGGCTGTTTCCCCCTTACTCTCCTCTTGAATGTTTTTGGGCTTTGAGACTGCAGTTACTGTTGTGATCCAGAGGAATCTCATAGAATCGTAGAGTTGGAAGAGACCACAAGGGCCATCCAGTCCAACCCCCCTGCCAGGCAGGAAACACCATCACAGCATTCTTGACATATGCCTGTCAAGCCTCTGCTTAAAGACCTCCAAAGAAGGAGACTCCACCACACTCCTTGGTAGCAAATTCCACGGCCAAACAGCTCTTACTGTCAGGAAGTTCTTTCTAATGTTTAGGTGGAATCTTCTTTCTTGTAGTTTGAATCCATTGCTCCGTGTCCGCTTCTCTGGAGCAGCAGAAAACAACCTTTCTCCCTCCTCTATATGACATCCTTTTATATATTTGAACATGGCTATCATATCACCCCTTAACCTTCTCTTCTCCAGGCTAAACATACCCAGCTCCCTAAGCCATTCCTCATATGGCATCGTTTCCAGGCCTTTGACCATTTTGGTTGCCCTCTTCTGGACATGTTCCAGCTTGTCAGTATCCTTCTTGAACTGTGGTGCCCAGAACTGGACACAGTACTCTAGGTGAGGTCTGACCAGAGCAGAATACAGTGGTAAGAGACCTGAGTGCCAGCGCAGTACATTTTCATAGGGTGATAGCTAAGTCATACTTAGAGTAGACCTACTGAAATTCAGTGAGTCTCTTCTGATTATGGTTATTGATGGGAGTAACCCATTAGCTTCGTGAAGTCAAACAGATCCTGTGGTTCCAAGAAACCTAGAGGTAATAGGACTTGGAAGGGGCTAGGTGCAATTTTAGTAACAAATTAGGCATATGACAACATTGAGTATTTACTTGAGAGCAAGTGTGACATAATGGTTGGAGGACCAGACACAGACTGTAGAGACCCCAGTTCAAATCCTTGATTGGACCATGACAGTCACCGAGTGTCAGGGATTGGGTTCAGGAGGGCGAGATGGAGAAGGAGGAATGGTGGAGATCACCCACACACTTCTCCTGACGCTGCAGGAGAAGAGGGAGAGAGCTTTGATTGACAGCAGGGCTTCGGGGGGTGGGTTGAGGAAAGTCACAGCTCAGAGAGAGAGAGACGGACAGAAAAGTTGGGAAGTGTTAGAAGAAAGGGGGGAGAACTGTGGTAGGGCAGCCACATGACACGTTGTCACTGGAAAGTATTTCTGATCCCCCTTCTCCCAGAACGTGATGTTTGTTAAGAATGCAGGAATGAAGGACTCAAAGACGTTTGACCATGAGTGGCCACCAAAAGGGAAGATGCTGTTGCTAGGGAGGAGGGAGGAGGAGCCCAGACTGGAGCAATGCCATTGTTAAGGCTTGTTGCGTTCTTTTGCCTCTCTCTCATTAGGATTGAATACAACTCATTAAAAAGGACTCTACCTTGTTTTCTCTGTTCTTGCTGCAGCCAGAGGAGGGTAAGCTTTCCCAAAGCCTTGACAACCTTGGCACTGGGTGACCTTAAACCACCACCCCTCTCTCTTGTTCTCTTTTTCACCTCAAGTCATTACGATGATACAATGGGATGGGTTATATCCATCCATGTATGCCAACCTGAGGACCTCGGCGGACGGGTGGGATATATAAAGTGAGGAGAACATTTGTATAGTGCTTTTTTGAATGGTCAAAGTCTTTTCACACCCAATAGTTTAGAGCTGGATATAGCAGCACTGACCAATGCTGTACGTTGCCTCACATTATGAACAAATATACCAGGCAAAAGAAATGCAAACTTTTTGCTGCCTTGACCTACAGTGGAAGTTGGAGTTCTTGGGAAAGTCCAGAATAAACGATAAATTGCAAGAACTCAGGCCAAAAGAAGATGGATTTCAAAAAAATCTTCACAAGGTTTTATTGATGTGATGCAGAGTTTAAATGGGAATCAATCCCAATTTTGAAGGCAAATAAAGATAAATTCCAGTAACAATCAGGACAAGGCCCTGTTTCGACTATTCATCAGCAAAGATTCACAGGTCCAAGTGTACCAAGTATGTTTGCCTATCAGCAGCTTTCAACTCAATCGACCACAACAGACTGCGGAATAAACTCTCAAATGCCAATATAGACAATGATTATTAATCCAGGAAGTATTTCATGGCACTGAAGCAAGCATTAGAGCAGGTGCGAGAGGATGCCTGTCGGAGGCGTTCAAGACATCAAAAGGTGTCAAACAAGGCTGCATACTAGCCCCTATACTTTTTGATTTTTTGACATAAATTGTCACCCACATGATAGATTACAACGCCCCATCGTCCCTGGTCATTGGGGCTGATGAGAGCTGGCATCCAGCAACTTCTGAAGAAACACAAGTTCCCCATTCCATGGCATAAATTAGCTATATATGCACACATGCCTATATAGGAGCAGCCCCAGCCATGTCATCATTCCCTTATCCATTCCCCTTTTTACAGGCTTGCAGAAATGGCACTCTAACTTATGCCTGCCCAAGCCAACAATAGGAACATTGTTTTAAAAAATAGATGGCTCTCTAAACATTTAAGGCATGCTCCAAACATATTTAAAATCCAGATGCTATGGCTTGATGAGACTGGTATGAATAAACTTTCAAGTTTGGAGTAATCCTCATTATTAGAAGTCGTTTCCCGCCCTGATCACGGGGTTTCAAAAGTGCAACTGAAGGCATTTGAGACTAATTGGCTGCTTTGCGATAGAGACTGTTTCTACCAGGCATTTCTAAGGATATATCCCTGAATTACAAAAAAATGGGGGGCAGACAAAAAACACTAGCAGCCTGCAAGAAAGAGTCCAATCTCCTTGGGGTCGGGGTTTTCGCTTGCTGGAAAACAAAGAGCACTGCGATGAAGAGATCTGCATTTGGAACAACATAAAAATCTCCCTGTGAAATGAAACAGCCATCTTGTGCTGAACTGAAAAAGAGTGAGAATTCTGTATGAGGAAGGGAAGACTGTGGCCAAAGTCATTATGCTGTGTGTGGGAAACCTCCAGCCTTCCAGATGTTGTTGAACTACAACTCCCATAATCCCTGGCCGTTCAGCAACATCTGCAGTCTCCACATTTTTGCATTATAAAACCCAGCGCCCAGAATCTCTTTGGCGCACTATTTTGTGAGGAGGTGGCTACAGCTCCCAGGACTCTTTCAGGGGTGGAGAATGGCTTTTTAAAAGTATGGGATATGCACAACTTTTGAAAGATATGTGGCTGTTCCCACTCACCCAAGCACAGGTGGTCTGAATACAAATGGGTGGTCTAGGCATATGGGACTCCGAGATGTGGAAGCTGCAGGACAGTGTCTCTAGATGTTCCAAACCCAATAATAAGGCCATGATTTTGGATGTCAACCGTCAAGGGCTTCGTCCTCGTGCTATTTTACCCGAAGGGATATACGGCAATAGGAATTTATCGTTTATGCAAAAGCAGCATCCTGCTCGTTATCCGCAGAGACTCTCATTGCATATTTGCTCCCTGAAGTCATCGTAAACAGATGTGGGGAAAGGTTGTGGTTTTAATCAGGCATCTTCTGCATCCCCACTGGACCCAATCACACCCATGTCTCTGTGTCTGTGCTATATGACAAAATATCACTGTTTCCACAGTTCACTGACGTATGGTCCAAATTGGCTGTCACATGCATTTTTATCAGCTGATTCAGCCCATATTTTTTGTGACTAGCCCAAGGTCACCCAGCAGCTGCATGTGGAGGAGCAGAGACGCGAACCTGGTTCACCAGATTACGAGTCTACTGCTCTTAACCACTACACCACACTGGCTCGCTTCCTCTCCTCTTCTTTTCTGTTTCAGTAGCATCCCAGAAAGATGGTTGTGTGGGATGGAACACTGGGGCAGACAAGTCACAACAGTTCCTAGAGTGTCCACTAAGAGGAACTCACCTGGAGGGACACCTGACTAAGTTCAGTTCCTGTTCCTCCAGATATGCAGATGAGATGGATTAGCTGGCAGACAAAAGCCCCTAGCCAGCAGCCATTCTCTCTCTTAGCCTTTTCTCCTTCAACGGGAACACATCTCCAGAGAATCTCCAGTTAGGATGGTTCTCCCTCTTGGCCTGCTGCCAAGAGAGATGCCAGATGGAGCCTTACTTTACTAAGTATATATGTATGATATGTATATATTTGTAACTTTTCTACGTAAGCCTGCCTTTCTGAGATTACGCTGTTAACTCAGGATGTCATGTGAGTAAACTCTATCTTATTTTAATACTATTGTGTTGTGTATTTCTTTTAAGAGGGACAAAGGGGATTTGCCAGGAAGTATAATATTGAAGTATAATATTGTTGCAGAGGTTCTAACAAACCTAACGCTCACGCTTTGCTGCGCACAAAAGGGGAATGTCACTCTGCTGATATTGGAAGCTTGCTAACACAAGCTTGGATAGGATCTATCTAATAATATATCCTAATCCACACCCCTAACATTCCCACAGGTTGAACATGCTCATTCTCCCCACCCCACCCCCCACCCCTACCCCACACCACCTGAAGAGCCCTAACTGAGTATGGTCAGTTCTGAATGGCTAGCCCAGGCATAGGCAAACTCGGCCCTCCAGATGTTTTGGGACTACAATTCCCATCATCCCTGACCACTGGTCCTGTTAGGCAGGGAGGATGGGAGTTGTAGTCCCAAAACATCTGGAGGGCCGAGTTTGCCTATGCCTGGGCTAGACCTTGGATGTGGCCCTTCCAAGGTCTACTGCCTCCTATTATTTCCACTGGTAAAGAATGAGTCCCAGCAAGTGAAATGAATTATCAAGAGTTCGCGGACATGTTCCAGCCAGGCATAGACATTCAAGGAGGGTGCAAAGCAATGTTGGTGAGGGGCGTGGCCAGTGGGAAGTGGGTGTGGCCTCATAAGAGTCTCGAGGGGCAGAGAGGCCTGTGACGCCACAAGACTCCTTGGGGTTGCCTTGGTCCTTGCTGCAACAGAGCAGCACAACTACCTGGTAGCGTAGCTTGCTTGGGGGGGACCGCACCAGATTCTGGGGGGGCTGTTGTGCAGCATGCTTGCTGCTGGGCATTGTGGGGTGGGCTTTCAGGTGGCAGGGAAGCTGGAGGTCAGCATGGCATTTGCTGGGTGTGTTGGTCATTACAAGGGGCGGAGCCACAGCCCATCTCTCAAAATGGCAGCTACAGAATTTTGGCAGCTCCTCTAAATAAAGCTCAACTGTGGTCTGCACCAGGCATCAGCAGGGGTCCCTACGCCACTTCAAGTACCCTTCAGGGAATTCATTTCCAGCGGAAGGCATCGTCGCTATCAGTGAGAAGGCTGACGCAGTTTGTAACATAAATGTTTTTATTTTCTGCTAAAATATTTGATTTGTTTTAGTTCAGTATTCTACTGATATTTCCGTACTTTAATATAAAAATAATAGTAGTAGTAGTAAGAGGCAAAATTACATTTTCCCAACTATTGGCACCATTACGGAAAAGCTTAAAGGATGAGACGATTGGAACTGAAATATGTCAAAAAGCTATTGAAATGTACATTTCCTGAAAGGGGAGGGAGGGAAACGAATGTCAGGATAAAGTCTCTGTTCACTGAGAAACGTGGCATGGTGCTTGGCTGTAATGTTCATAGCAGCAGCCATTATTCAGTTATTGAATCTCCAGTGCTGACCATTGAACGCTGCTGTTGAATGGAGCCACCGAAACACAATCAGAGCTACAATGTGGAAATGACACAGCGCAGGCTTCTACCCAAAAGGAGGCCTGGTGAAGATAGTCTACTCCTGTGGCTCCACAACAAAAGAAGGGGCAGGGGGAGCAAGTTTAACATAACTTCTGGCAAGACTTCACAATTCTATAAACCTTTCCCACAAGGATTAAGACGTTCAGAAGCGAGTCCTCCGTGCGGCATTTGTCACGGTCAACGTTTTAAAGCTAGACTTAATGTGAGTGGTTTATTGAAGAGGAATCGACATCTAACAGACCTGCTCCAATAGGTACGGAGCTCTTGGTATAATCTCTTGGTATAATCCTTCTTTTCCATACTGTCAACAAGGGTTTTAACAGGTTGAGGGGGGTGGGAGGGTGAACTCTTAACAGGTAACAGAACCTCCACCTTGCTCAGATTAATTACAAAATGCAGGAAATGTTATGCCATGCTTGGTCCAACGTTCTCTTGCCCGCTTTGCTAAACTTGCAAGTCATCTTGTCTTCCCTTTTGAAATTTTGACTGTTAACCCCTGCAGTTCCCAAGTCATGTATACATTTGGCCCTTTCGTTTTCCAAACACAGGAAATTTCAGGGTCTGAATGTCTGTGTGACTGTTCAGATGATTTCGCCGAATTCCGAATTCCAAATATAGGCGCTGAGCGTGGTAGGGGAACCAAAATGCACCCTCCGGCCCAGATCTCAGTCGCACAAAGGACTGGATCACACAGTTGCTCCCCAGCCTGGAATGATAAACACTTGGGGCCTGCACATACTGAAATTTAGACACATAAACCCTATGTAAATAATCTGCAGCAAGCTGGGGTGCGCCTGGTGAGAGGGCATATAAGGCACAATCTCACTCCTTCACTGCACATAGCTTTTGCCTACAGTCAGAGAAGGTGATCTGACCCAACCCTGCGTCACTGTTTCCATTCCAGACCTCTGCAGCGACCCGCCCATGGTTTATGCATAGAAGACAATGCATGAACGCAACAAGTCCCTCTGCTAAACAGAATGGGGCAACTTGAATATTGCATGTGTTCAGAGCGCATACACAGATTCAGTTGACTATGGACAAACAGTGACCCTGGCCACCTGCTAACCGTGTCACATTTGCCTTTTTTTTTTCAAAAAAGAAAAAAAAACCCCCTCTCTCATAGAAATGGTCCACAGATATTTGTGAGGATAATATACCAAAAATAAAAATAAAAAAATCTGCGTGTCTATACTCCTACAAATACAAGGGGCCAGAAAACACAAGAAGAAGATAAAACTAATCTGGACTACAACATGATCTCATAGTAAACAATAGAATACAACGTGCAATAGTGCAATTTCTTCTTGGCTGCTCCAACAAGGCAAGTCTTTTAATTTATAGAAGTCCGTGGATCGTTATTATTATTTTTCCTGACACGTGACATTTTTGCACCTAGTTGTGCCTTTGCCGTGGGTTGGTGCTTCTGCTGGGTTTTTTAGCAGAATCGCTTTGTCCAGGTTCGTTTCTGCCCTTCCCAGGGTGGCGGAGTTTCTGATCCCAGCGCTGAAAAATAAGAACAAGCAAACATCTGTTTCAAAAACAGCGCCACAAAGCTCATGGAGGAGGTCCTGTTGCAGGTTCCACCTCCTAAGAGTTTGTTCGAGCTTGATCCCACCCCTCTTTATTTTCAATAAACTCTGTTTTATTGCTGTATCCTTTACAGTGGCGTAACATTCCTATTAATATTTTGATCTCCAAGGAAACATCCATGCCTACTTTTAGAAATGTTGGCCGCCTCCACGCATTGCTATGTCAGCATTTACGTCAATACTAGTTCTACCAAATAATGTCCGACTTCCCCTTTAAAATCAAAATTCTATAGTAAAACAAAAAAAAAGGAAGAACTCCTCGCTAAAACAACTGCAGCTGCATTTGTCCTCTCCACTCAAAAAAATATGTGCTGCTTCTCATCTTTTGAATAAAAACAATTCAGACTATGCTTAAATGCTAACTAAAATCTTTTATATCTCTGTGTGAAGGTGAACTGCTTTGATATTTCATTTTTAATTAAAAGAGACATCACGGTGAGAATAGGTCTATCTACTGTCTCTCCTCCATTTCCGGTCTAGCACATGGCATTCTGGCTCCACACTGTAAATGGGTTCTCAGTACTGAAACAACTGTTTTAAAAACTGAGAACGGATCTCACCTATACTTTTGCTTATATAAACATAATATGACGTAGCTGCCAAGTCTCCAGTTTTCCCCGGGAAACCCCCGTTTTTCCAGCTGTCCCCAGCTGAAAAAATGAATTTTTTTTGTTTTTTCCCGGTTTATTCTGGCGCGGCGGCCATTTTGGAACTGGGCGGAGCATGCTCAGAAGCGACTTTTGATGCTGCTGTGCCCAGTTCCAAAATGGCTGCAGTGCGACTTATGGTGCGGCAGCCATTTTGGAACTGGGCACAGCAGCATCAAAAGTCACTTCTGAGCATGCTCCGACCAGTTCCAAAATGGCCACCGCGCTACTTCCGGTATGCTAATTTCAGTCCAGTCCCTTATTTTCCAGAGAGGAACTTGGCAGGTATGTAATATGAGTACATATTTCTATAGTTGCAGGTGGGTGAGCGTCACATTCATCTTTTGCTGAAAATCTGCCCAGAATGATTCTACACCAGGCAACTGGTTAATTAGGGACCATCACATAATATTCTGGGTTTGCACATAACACTAAACCATAAGTTATTAAGCTATGCTTTATTAAACTGTGGCTTAGTATGAATCCTGACCAGCTGCTTCACAATGCTTTATTTGCTACCAAGAAGCCACAATCTGAAATCAGGATTTGTTGTTGACTTTATAAACCTCGGTTTGCTTCAACTATGGCTTGGTGTTCTGGGTGAACATAGCCCTTCCTTAATCATTGTTGACCACCCCACCTCAGATGCTCCCCACAACTGCAAAGGAATGAGGCAAGAGCGGCTGAAAAACAAAACAAACTTGGGAGAAATGAGTCAAGTTTTGCCTTGTGTTGCAGTCTTACCTTCCAAGTCCCGGACTGCAGAATCCGGAACCGGCAGCCGTGTGACACCGGAAGTTGCGCCGACGTAACTTCCGGTGTCGCTTTGCCCTTCTATGGGCACCAAAAATGGCCGCCGCCAGCTTTGAAAGTCGCTTGTACGCATGTCAGGTAGTATGTCGACGCAACTTCCGGTGTCGCTCCGCCCATCTATGGGCACCAAAAATGGCTGCTGCCGACACTGGAAGTCGCGTCTATGCACTTCCGGACATGCGTAGATGTGACTTTTGAAGCCGGCGGTGGCCAATTTTGGTGCCCATAGAAGGGCAAATTGAAAAAAAAATGGCCGCCAACAGGAAAAAATAACGGAGAAAAACAGGAGACGAAGTGATACGGGGGACCACCGGGAAAAGGTAAGTAAAAACGGGGGTTTCCCGGGGGAAACGGGGTACTTGGCAGCTATGGTTGCAGTTTGTGGGACAAATCATGCACTGAGAACTGTTCCTTGTTATACTGAGAGGGTGAGGAAACACCATGAAGATATTTATCACCATGGTGAGTGTAATGTTTTGTTGGAAACTTAGTTTGGAAAAAGTTTGTGTTAAAACTGCCCCTGGATTTTTTAATATTATAAACATCCTTTGAGAAGAAAGGGGGAAAGAGGTAGATGAAGGAGAGATGGGTGCTGATTTGTAAAAATGTTAAATGCAGCTGCAGTCAAATGCACCATAAAACATACCAAAGTGACAATATTATAGCTATAGGGGAGATGGGTGGCGTGGGGACCCAGTGATTTACAGTTGCCTTTTTAAGGTATTGAAAATGCCAGAATAAAGATAAAGATGATCAAATCTGAGTCAGAGGAAATCAACAAGTGACGAATAAATGTGTTATTTGTTCGCTGTGCTAGAATGAGAAATGCAGTGGTAACATTCAGCCTTTTGTTTTATTTTCACTCTAAATTGGAAGTCGTCTTCACTTGGTTTGGCCATGCTATCCATGGCCTCCAGATGTGCTTGGACTCCAGCTTCCATCGCCCCCCCCCCCAGCTAGCACAGGGATAGAGGAGCTGGAGTCCGTTCCCGCCTCTGGTGTAATGCAAAACAACAGCAACAACTGCAGTTTTAATTCACTGCATCAAGTTGGTTCCCACTATTTTGAGCCAAAGGTGGCTTCTGATATTTTAAGAAGATGGCAGTTTGAGATGCAGAAACAGAGGCGGTATTTTGTATTGTACGGTATGCCTCGGTTTGCATCTGACGAAGAAGAAGCAATAAAATGTACAATGAAGATCACACACCTTATAACAAGCTGACCCAATACAAGATGAGTCATAATAAAAATGAAACTTTAAAATAAACAACTTATAAACAACAACAACAACAACAACAACAACAACAACAACAAATATCAATTAAAGTAATATTCAAAAATAATAATCCATTAGACTACAATGAAATTAAATATCAGCAAATAATGATGAAATAGAAATTCACTCTTAACAATTACAATAAATTACTAAACTCTAATCTAAATAAATAAATAGTGTCTGTCGTTAAGGTGCTACAAGGCTCTTTGTTCTTTTTTTATGCAATAGCCTTACACAACTACACCTTTGGATATTACCTCTTTGCTTGGCTAACTACTGTGTTTAAACCCCAAACCCTGCCCCAAATCTATTTTGGGGACAGGGGGTGGTGGAAGAGGTAGCAATTCAGTTTTCATTATATGCACCGGCCTATTTAAAACCACAGCAAGTTGTCCAGCTCGGACCGAGGTCGTTGCATGATTTGTACACACAAGAATGTCTGTAAGATTAGCCCCAGGGGTGTTATTAGAAACACAAGAAAACAAGAAATAGGATACCATCTATATGAATGAACGGTGCATAGACACACGATTCTTAAACGTTGCCCTTTCCCCCTCCAGCATGCTTTTAATCAAGCAATCCCAGGCCACCCTAGCGATCGTATTAACTGTGCAAATGAACTGGCCAACACCAACGTGATGACTCAGCCAGAAACGGGGCTTTAGTTTTATTTATTTAAAAAAATAAATAAAGCCTAAGTGAAGCCACCTGTGGAACCATTTGAGAAAACAGAGCAGAGAAAACCGTCAAGTGATGTGAGTGCAACAGCCGGGCGAGACAGCGACCAATAGTATGAGGGACAAACCACAACTTGTGGCTTCTAGGGCTGGGGGCCAAGACTATATGTTTTGTCCCATCTCATGCTCACACTCGCCCTTTCCAGTAACTGTCACTGTGGGTTTCTCTTCATGCATTTTCATCTCCTCTGCCATCGTTCAGCCCGGACACTGAGGTCCAGCTCCGAGGACCTTCTGGCGGTTCCCTCCCTGCGAGAAGTGAGGTTACAGGGAACCAGGCAGAGGGCCTTCTCAGTGGTGGCGCCCGCCCTGTGGAATGCCCTCCCCATCAGATGTCAAGGAAATAAACAACTATCTGACTTTCAGAAGACATCTGAAGGCAGCCCTCTTTAGGGAAGTTTAATTTAATGTATCATGTTTTATCGTGTTTTTAATATTCTGTTGGGAGCCACCCATTTCTTTAAAGAGGACGAGTCTCTGGTTTCTGTCAGATGGTATAAATATTATTATTATTATTATTATTATTATTATTATTATTATTATTATTATTATTCAACAGTGGAACGGTCTCCCTGGGGAGGTGGTGGTCTCTCCTTCCTTAGAGGTTTATAAGCAGAGGCTCAATGGCCATTTGTCAGGGATGATTTAGTGCAGGCATCCCCCCAAACTGCGGCCCTCCAGATGTTTTGGCCTACAACTCCCATGATCCCTAGCTAACAGGACCAGTGGTCAGGGATGATGGGAATTGTAGTCCAAAACATCTGAAGGGCCGAAGTTTGGGGATGCCTGATTTAGTGTTTGTGCAGGGTTTTTGTGTCAAGAGTCATGTGGGTAGATCCTTTATTTATATATTTATCAGTTGACAGCACAGGTGTCAAAAAAAAAAAGGCGGTGGGGGGGAGGAGATTCCAGCTACATCTGTCACGCAGAGTGGTCAACAACGGATGAAGGATCTAAGTGATGATGATGTAATCCTGTCAGCCAAAATGGAGGGTGCTATCAGTCTCTGCTGCTGGGTAAACTTTAAAGTATATTTTCTTGCAATTTCCTGTTTCTCTACCTCCTGAGAATCTCCCTGATGGAAATGGCAGGACTGTCATTGAAATATCATCTCTCAACAAGCAACAACATTTTCCTCTCCTCTTTGGACCTATATCTTCTAATCCAGGCATCCCCAAACTGCGGCCCTCCAGATGTTTTGGCCTACAACTCCCATGATCCCTAGCTAACAGGACCAGTGGTCGGGGAAGATGGGAACTGTAGTCCAAAACATCTGGAGGGCCGAAGTTTGGGGATGCCTGTTCTAATCTATACATTTGCTAGTTGTCAGGAGGGCAGTCGAGACTCATTGTCTTTCACCCAATACTGGTTGTCTTAAAGGCAATCCAAAGGGCACCCTACCCTGTAAGCTCATCATTTCCAGAAATCTTTTTTTAAAATCTGTTGGCCCTCGCTAAAAGGCAAATACAACATTACTGATTCATAGCTGAGATTGTTTGTTTTAAGAAGTTGCCAATCCCACATGCTGGGGTCGGGGTGTTGAACAATTGGCTTCGGAGCGAGGGTTTGGAGAATATGACATTAAATACGAAATGCATATGAAAAGCCATTAAGTTTGAATAATATTTTTAAGGTTCCAGATCAATTTGGCTTGAGAGAAGCAATTGCATTTTAAAAGAAAGGTGTCAAAGCAGGGTTGTGCAATGTATATATTCTGTTTGTGGTGAATGAACCTTGAGGTACTTTGGATGTGCTTTAACACACAAAGTTTGAGCTACAGAGCTCACATCATTTTAGTCATGTTGCCAAGTCATTCAAAAGCGGGGACTTGAAGTTCCCGACTTAATGCTCTCTAAACCACTGAAGGGACAAACTGAGTAAACTATTATTTCATGTTCTTGGCAGCGGCAAAAGAAACAGAAGGGCAAACACAATTGAGAGAAACAGATATGGGGCTTAAAGAACAGTGACAACTTGAACGGAGGCAGCGAAAGGATCTCTACCTGGTCAGATATAACTAGCAGCAATGGATAGAAACCACTGGTAACCTGTTCACTGGTGTTGTATCCACTTTCAAATGGAGTTAGCTGCTTACCTTCCAAGTCCCGTACTGCAGAATCCGGGACCGGCAGCCGTGTGACACCAGAGGTTGCGTCGACGTAACTTCCGGTGTCGCTTTGCCCTTCTATGGGCAACAAAAATGGCCACCGCCGGCTTCGAAAGTCGCTTGTACGCATGTCAGGAAGTGCGTCGACACAACTTCCAGTGTCGCTAAGCCCATCTATGGGCACCAAAAATGGCCGCCGCCGACACCGGAAGTCGCGTCTATGCACTTCCGGACATGCGTAGATGCGACTTTTGAAGCCACCGCCGGCCATTTTTGGTGCCCATAGAAGGGCAAATCAGAAGGGGAAAAAATGGCAGCCGGCAGGAGAAAATAACGGAGAAAAACGGGAGACAAAGTGATACGGGGGACCACCGGGAAAGGGTAAGTAAAATCGGGGTTTTCCCGGAGAAAACGGGGTACTTGGCAGCTATGGTTAGCTGGGGTGATATTGGCTATTAATCCACCTGTCAGAAGCAGCAGTGGGTTTACTGCTGACAGAAACCAGAGACTCGTCCTCTTTAAAGAAATTTGTAATAATAATAACAATTTATTACTTATACCCCGCCCATCTGACCGGGTCTCCCCAGCCACTCTGGGTGGCTCCCAACAGAATATTAAAAACATGATAAAACATCAAACATTAAAAACTTCCCTAAACAGGGCTGCCTTCAGATGTCTTCTGAAAGTCAGATAGTTGATTATTTCCTTGACATCTGATGGGAGGGCATTCCACAGGGCGGGTGCCACCACTGAGAAGGCCCTCTGCCTGGTTCCCTGTAACTTCGCTTCTCACAGTGAGGGAACCGCCAGAAGGCCCTCGGCGCTGGACCTCAGTGTCCGGGCAGAATGATGGGGGTGGAGACGCTCCTTCAGGTATACTGGACTGAGGCCATTTAGGGCTTTAAAGGTCAGCACCAACACTTTGAATTGTGCTCGGAAACATACTGGGAGCCAATGTAGGTCTTTCAGGACCAGTGTTATATGGTCTCGGCGGCCGCCCCCAGTCACCAGTCTAGCTGCTGCGTTGCATATTAGACCTGATTTGGTATTTGAAGGGTGCAGAGGCTTCCTTGCATGCAGAGAAGCATACAAAGTCTCTCGCAGAGCTGAGAGCATGCAGGGGACTGGAGGGGACAGGAGAAGGAGAGAGGAAGTTCCAATATCGTGTGCACGGGACTCGCTTCTGCTGCATCACCGGATACAGCATCACGGGCATCATTTCTCTACCTTCAAAAGAGCTTCTCTTGTCCCCTGGCTGCTTCCTGGCCCAGTTCTGAGTGCTGGTGTTTTACTTCTAAAGCCCTAAATGACTCGGAGTCCAAGTGCCTGAGCTGCTAAGCTGATACTTCAATATCAACTTGACCATATTCTAACATCATCTGCTGATGCTCTTCCCCTGTCCAAAGCGAACCAGAAGGCATTGGCTTTTTCAGCTGGGAGCCTCTGGTTATGGGATGTATGCCCTTGCGGGGGGGGCACTAATGTTTTTTTCTTTTAGCCACCAGGCAAATAGCTATTTATGTGACTGTGCTTATAAAACGCTTTTCACATTCTTTTAAGTTTCATTGACTAAACCTTTATCTGCTGACCTCTCCTCTCTCTCTCTCTCTCTCTCTCTCTCTCTCTCTCTCTCTCTCTCTCTCTCTCTCTCTCTCTCTCTCTCGTTATAAAAAAAATGCATTAGTGGTGTTTTTTTGGGGAGGGTCATATTTAAATCTTGTAAACCACTCAGCAATAAAAGGGTGGTATGAAAAGTTTTAAAAGCTTTAAATAAATAAAGGCTGGATTGTGATCAGAGAGATATTTGTGCACCCTGCTACCTTCCAAGATACTGTTGGAGGGGGAATGTTTTCTGTTGCAGATTCCAGGCTGATAAAAGTGCCTGTCTGTTATCTTGATGGCATTCCGATGCCGGCAAAGAGATATATTTGCTCCAAGATCCTTTTGCCTTGTGAAATCTTTTATTTGTCTAGTTCCCAAGCAAACAGAGACTTCTCCGGCTGACCTCAGGGGATGGGCAGAGTTGTTTTGGGGTAGGAGGAGTGTGTGTTGTCTTTTAAGCATCCTATTTCTAAGCCATTTAGAGTTTAAAGGCGATGGTCAGGCTTATATTCAAAGTGCTTTATTGCATAAACAAGTAGTAATGTGCATTTTTTTATCATCATCATAGCAGGTGTAAACACAAGATAGTGCGGCTGGTACTAACTTGATGGCTTTCAAATTTATTTTGAATGTTGACATGGTTTTGGGGCCTCGGTTTAGTCATATTTTGTTTTATGGCACATGCCTAAATATTAATATATTTGGGGGTGGAATCACTTTACAGCAATCTTTGGAATGTTTACATGTTCATTTATACTTTTCAGAATAAAGAGTATGGTATGAGATTTGGGATCACTGAGAAGGAGAACTTCATTTGCTGAAGATGCCAAAGGCTGGATTCCTCTGCAAGCTTAGGTCAAACATGATCAAACAAGTCATGAAACTTTGTCTTACCTTGACTTTTTTACCAAGTCGATCCTTCCATTTCTCAGCTATGGAGCCTTCTACCAAGAGCAACCTACACATTTACAGGGAAACAACATCAACAATGCATTGTAATATATGATATGACGATATTATATTATATTATATTATATGATGATGTGATGTGATGATGTGATGTGATGTGATACACACACACACAGGCATAATGAATATATTTAGGGACAATCTTCAAGAAGGGAAAAAAGCAACATATGAAGGCAGAGGTCACCAATACGATGCCCTCCCATCTATCCCTGCCAGCATGACCAATGGTAAGGGATGATAGCAGTTGTGGCCAACTATGAACTACCACTCAACTGCTGGTCACTTCCCTGGCAATTGCCGCCACCACCAGCCCATATCCCTACATCCCTAGAAGTGTTTTCTGGCAGCTCCATTACTCGCTGAGGGGAAGGTACTTATGTTAATTTCATTTCCACACTATAAACCAGGGGTCAGCAAAGTTTTCCAGCAGGGGGCCGGTCCACTGTCCCTCAGACCTTGTGGGGGGCTGGACTATATTTTTTGGGGGGGATGAACAAATTCCTATGCCCCACAAATAACCCGAGATGCATTTTAAATAAAAGCATACATTCTACTCATGTAAAAACAAGCTGATTCCTGGACCGTCCGCGGGCCAGGTTTAGAAGGCGATTGAGCCGGATCCTGACCCCAGACCTTAGTTTGCCTACCCATGGTCTAAAACCTTGAGCAGTCTGGGCCAATGTGTCTACGGGAGCATCTTCTTCCATATGTACCAGCCTAACTGCTGATACATCTTCAGATGAGGCCTTGTTCAGCATACTTACAAGACCTTTGGAAGGCTAGGTCCCAATGCGCAATGGGACCTTTCCTGTAGTGGTACAAACCGATGTCGCATCCCCTCTTCAGGAAGGCCCGCCATAGAGAGCGGGGGGGGGGAAAGAAAAGTTACCTCGAGCGCTCTTCGTCTTCGTAACCCATGATGATGTATTCTTCGTTAGCACTGAGAGGTGGGCAGAGGCAGCCAGAGTTTGTGTACAAGTTTACAGTGTCCCTAGGAATGTTCACCAAGGAAGATTTTAGTATCTCCTTCACTTCCACTACTGCGGTGACATCGTGACATTTGGTCTTCACCTCCTTCACTTTAGCTCGAATGACTGGAGAAAAATAACAGAAAGAGGAGTTAAAGTTATGGGACCCGGAGCTGCAGAAGCCTAAAGCTTTTGCTCCTTTGAATATTCCGTCGCTTCTCCTCCTGAGACCAATGCCATGTCTGCTTGTTTGTTTTAAATGGGAAGTCTTCTCGTCATGTTATGGTGCTATTTATTTTGTTATCACGCTAATTATTATTCCACGCGGGGGCCCTGCAACACAGCGGCTTGTTTGTTTGCCTATATATACTTCTTCCTGTCCAAATCAGCTTCTATGGCAGCTCCTACTCTGCATACTTTTATGAAGTCTAAAAAAAACACCAGTTACACAAAATATAACCACCCGTAGTTAAAATACACTATCAAACAAGCCAATCGAAACACTGAAATGGATAAAGACCCATAATCAAAACACACAATAAAACAGCCTCATTAAAATGAAAGCACCATTAAAAAAAGAGGATGAGACATTGAGGGAATGTCTGTATAAAACAGGAGAGTCTCCAAATGCTGGCAGATTGGCAATACAAGTGGCGCTTCTAATGTTTCACCAGGAAGTGCATGCCATAAACCCAGTGCTACCTTTGAAAAACCACCCCCCTGTTGCAACGAGAACATGTGGCAATGTTCTAACCTAGGCACCCCCCAAACTCAGCCCTCCAGCTGTTTTGGGACTACAACTCCCATCAGCCCTAGCTAACAGGACCAGTGGTCAGGGATGATGGGAATTGTAGTCCCAAAACAGCTGGAGGGCCGAGTTTGGAAATGCCTGTTGTAACCACTCTCTTCCATGCTCGCTTTCGCCATTTTCTCTCCTCCTCTCCCCATTCTGTGCCTAGTAATCCATCCTCATTAGTCCTTTGGGGTTTTCGCCCTCCATTTTGGAGGGATGGATGCACTTGTGCCCAATCCTGTCATGGCATAGCTGCCAAGTCTCCCGTTTTTCGCGGGAAACCTCTGTATTTAAACCCGTTTCCCGCTGTTATCCCGAATAGAGAAAAATCCCGTAAATCCCCTGGATTTCCTACCTGCCAGGGAGGTTCCTTCTGCGCAGGTCTGGACATGCGCAGAACCGATTTCGGGTGCCACTCTGCCCATGTCTGGGCACCGGAAATCGGGCAGCACTGGCACCAGAAGTTGCTTCTACGCATGTCCAGACATGCATGTCCAGCGACTTCCGGTGCCATGCCGCTTCTGATCCCAGATTTTTCTTACTGGAAGTTGGAGAGTATGCTCATGGCCTGGGGTCAGACTCCCCTTCTTCAAAGGATGAAGGCAGGGGGTCTAGAATACGAGAGGGAATAGTGCTCAGGGCCAGAAGCAGCTAATCAGCTGGAAGCATTTCCACAAGCAAAACCCATAATGTTTCTGGCCTAAGACATCCCTCCTCTGACTCAGAGAGCAACCCAGCAACAAGTGAGAGTTGCTCAGACCATCAGTCCATCAGGAGAGTGTGGAGTTTAAGCTGGAAACTGAGAGTTGAATGGTCAGGTGGGGATTTGACCAGGGCCGGCCCAAAGGCAAGGCTGGGTGGCGCAATGCGCCAGGGCGCCAGACAGCCGCGCTGGGAAACGGGGTGCGGGGGCGCCGGAGGGATCTTTGCACCATGGCACCAGGGCGCCAGATATGCTTAAGACGGCCCTGGATTTGACTCTCAGTGAGGGAGAGGGACTGTCCATGTGTGTTTGGACTCTCTGAGTGGTGTTAGTTAGGACTGCACTTTATGCTTCCTAACTTTCTTTCCAGAAGGGCTTTCTTTGACGGAAAGCACAAAGTCTGGGGCAAAGTCCAGTCCCCAGCCTTCCATCGCTGCCTCTACTGTTATACAAAAGCTATGAAGCACCAACAGGGGAGGCAGAAGCTAAGAAAGTCAGCTCTCCATTAACCTTCCCTGTTGCTGCCTCTGAAATGCCTTGAGCTAACACAGCAGCTAGGAGAGGGTGGGAATGCATCTCTCCCATATTTCCATCAAGAACCATCTTTATAATCCTATGGGCAGTGTAGTGTAGTGTCACCAAGGACCTAGGAGACCAGGGTTCAAATCCCCATTTGGCCATGAAGCCAATCACTGGGTGACCTCAGGCCAGTCATGGCCTCTCAGCCTAACCTACCTCACAGGGTTGTTGTGCTTGGAGAACCATATTTGTCACCTTAAGCTGCTTGGAGAAGAAAGGTATGATATAATGACAAGAGAGAGGAAGGAAGGAAGGAAGGAAGGAAGGAAGGAAGGAAGGAAGGAAGGAAGGAAGGAAGGAAGGAAGGAAGGAAGGAAGGAAGGAAAGAAAGAAAGAAAGAAGGAAGGAAGGATCTACAATAATCTAATCTTCACATTCTATTCTATGCATGGAAATGGAAGGGTGTGGGGAAGAGGAGCCATTTGACAGGCATTTAAAATTAATTCATTTTCCCCAGCAGCTCTGGCTGAGATCACTTGCCTCGTGGGGGTGTGGACTGGCAAGGGCAAATGCCAAGGAAACCGCTTCTATCAACCGTTTCCTGCTTCCACTGAACCTTCTGCCCTACTTCAAAGGTAGCTGAAGGCTGCTCTGCTTACCGTAGTTGTAATTGTTCCGAAGATAAGTCTTCTGGGTTGCTTTTATTGGCTTGCATTTGCAGCGCTCTGGGGGAGAAACACAACAGAAATTCCTTGCATCAGAGGAAATAAACACTCCAAAAGCCATAAGCCACACTATTCAATCTTTCCAGAATTTATTCATATATGCTGAAATGGTAGCAAGTCATTTGTAGTGGAAGCCCAGGCCCTGTTGAATTGTGTGAGTGCCAGCAACAACAGCTAACATTCCCTCTTGGAGAAAACTATTAAAGGTTCAGTACACACACACCCCAATAAAAGTACAAACAAAAAACAATTTATTCCTGAGCCTGAAGTTAATAAAACCATGTCAGGCTAGGGCATGTCATTTTAGGGAGTGAAACTAAATTTTTTGCAAATTTTGTTCACTGAGGAGTCTTAAAAATATGTTTTGGGGTGTGAGGAACTGAAATCTGCTATTATTTTTGTGACTGGACAACATTTAGCTTGGTAAGTCTATGCTTGACAAAAGTGCACATAAACTGTCTTTGGAAAACCACAGAATCTCAATTTTACCTTCTGGAAATGTCAGGCATTGCTAAACAACAATGGTTTATTTATTTTATTATGTACCGTGTTTCTCATATTTTAAGGCGTCCCTATAAAATAAGCCATGGCACAATTTTCATGCTTTGAAAAAATATAAGACATACCCCGAAAATAAGCCGTAGTGCTACCGTAAGTGCAGTTCTGGAGGGCCTCGCCAAAATACCCAGCAGTGCGCGCCGTGTGGAGCCCCGAGCCAGCGGGACCCAGCTGAAGCGCCGACAAAGCCTCAATCATCCTGTGCTGGGAAACGTTGTGGCTGTGGGGTTGTGGAGGTTACTCTGGCTACCCGGCGCTGCTCCTTTCACCCTCCGCTGTTTGTGGCGTGCAGCAGCAGCAAACTGGAAGGGCCAAGCAGCGCCTCGTGGTCTGCAGAAACGCTCACACAGTGCAGGATTGTTTTCCAATTATCTCGGGACAGTTGCTCCACCTGGAGCCATAACTTGCCTTTCTCTTTCGCCGTGTAGCGCCAGCGATTATTCCCCTCCTCCCTTTCTGCCCGCTCTCTCTCCCCTCCTCCCTTCCTTTCCCCTTGGCATGGGACCCGCTGAAGCGCCGACAAAGCTCCTGGCAGCGCTGCGCAGAGCGCCCCGAGCCGCAGCAGGAGTGGGTGAGGGTAACGGAAGTCGGAAGTGGTGTGTCTGCCGCGCGCCTTTCCTCTATGGTCTCTACGGGTGCCGCGGAGGAACCTCCTGGTGGAATTGCGCTCGCCCCTGGCTTGCGCTCGCCCCTGGTGCTCCTCCTGCGGCTCAGGGCGCTCTGCGCAGCGCTGCCGGGAGCTTTGTCGGCGCTTCAGCGGGTCCCGCTGGCTCGGGGCTCCATGCGGCGCACGCTGCTGGGCGCTTTGTCGGTGCTTGAGCAGCAGCAGCAACTTACCGGTTAGTAAAAGAAATAAAATAAGACATCCCCCGAAAATAAGCCATAGGCTTATTTTCTTGAGTAAAAATCAATATAAGACATGTCTTAAAATGTGAGAAACACGGTATTTATTAAATGTATATACTACCCTTCATCAAAAGATCTCACAGAATAAAATACAGGATAAAACAAAAGTAAATATTTAAACCGAAACAAGACAACAACCCCCGGTTCCCACATAATAAATAGTAAACGTAATATGAGTACTGTATACAAATGGCTGACAATCGTTCTTAATGATTTCTATGCAATTTTTCGATTTTACACACATTTCACTAAATTACGTTAATTTAACCAAAATATATTTTGAATCCCCAGGTCATGCTATAACTTTTTAGCGCCTGTCGTTTTGGGAATTTGAAAGTTGAAAAATTCGGGCACCAATCTACAGGTGCCTTGTATCTGTCCCACCTTTTATTTTATTTCTGGAGCACTTGACCAGTGCAGGGATAGAGGGGTATCATCAAACAGCTGGCAGGTTAGGATATGGGCATGGAGACTCTTTGTAGCTGGCCCTCTGAGCTACCCAACCCCCAGGCCACATTCCTTACTGCCCCTGCTAAACACACACATCCTTTGGGGTTTTTTTGCCTGGCTGGAGTGTGTTCTTGAATTCTGATAATTCTTCTAGTTTTCCTGGATGGAGGAACGAGAGGGGTCGACATAGCCTGCTACAAAGGAAAAGGGCACATTGGTTTCTGGGCCTACATTTGCCTCAAGGCATGCCCACCACTGGCACGAGAAAGGGATCAGATAGCTCAGTTGTTTAGGAGTATGGTGCTGATGATGCCAAGGTTGCAAGTTCGATCCCCTTATAGGACAGCTGCATATTAATGGATCAAAGAGCTTCTATGAATGGTTACAATGGGGTGTGTGAGTGACTAAAATGTTTTGATTTGAAAGACAGTTAAATTGACCTTTTAATCTACTCTTTGATGATACCTGATGGGTGCTTCTATTTATATGTTTTATGACAAATATTGCATATGTGTGTTTTAAATTCTGTTTTACCTCTCTGGTTATTTGCAAGGGGTTATTGGGTTGTTCCTGTTTTTATTTTGATTGTGTATTTTGTTTTTTTATATATATTGTGATTTTATAGGGCAGTATGTAAACTTTAATAATAATAATAATAATAATAATAATAATAATAATAATAATAATAATAATAAACAAATAAATATTCCTGCACTTCAGGGAGTTGGAGTAACTCTACAATTCTATAATCCCTAGCTTAGGGGAAGGAAACAAGCAGTTTGGAGAGGGGAAACTACCCAATATCTACTCCCCCCCCCCAACTGAGGCAGATTTAGAAGAGTGTGACCAGTTCAGTCGTATTGGGGGCTGAGCCAAGAGGGCGTTGCTGGGATGCCAAAACAATGATGTAGAATGGAAGGCGAGGGGCAGGGGGCACCAAATTTTGCCATCGCACAAGGCACCGCTGAAATTTGAAAGCCCAACGTCCGCCACTGCCTCCAACCAAATACTTACAGTGGAGAAAAGTGAAACCAAGGATTGAATGGCTCTGTAACATAGGCAGCCATCGGACCAAAAGCCTCCCTTTAGCATGCTTAGAAATTTTCACTCTCGACTATCAAATCAGCTGGTAAGGCTGCCCAGCAGGCAAATCTCCCCTGGTCAGCCAACTGGTGGTCTATACCAGAAAATAGCAAGGAAGAGGAAGGACCCTGAGGAAGTAGAGAGTGGCTGAAGGCTGAAGGCAGGAGGAAGTCTAGCAGAAAAGGAAAAATAAACTATAGAGTAAGCAGGATTGCTGAGGGAAGGAGACGTCCACAAGAGGCAGGAGGAGTTGGGTTATGTGTTAAGGCACAAAATGGGGGCAATGGGACAAAGGAAGGAAGAAGAGAGGAAGCAAAGGGTCTCAGAAAAGGTGGGAAATACATGCAATTTTTAAAATGTGAAAAGCAAGCACAACAAACATACAGTGGTGCCTCGCTTAACGAATGCCCTGCTTAACGAAATTTTCGCTTAACGAAAGGTTTTTTCTAGCGGAGGTTGCCTCGCTAGACGAATTCGTTTTCGTCAAGCGAATCGCGGTTTCCCATAGGAATGCATTGAAATTCAATTAATGCGTTCCTATGGGCAAATTTTTTTTTTGAAAAAATCCAATGCATTCCTATGGGATTCGCTAGACAAATTTTTTCGTTATAAGAAAAGACCTGTGGGACGAATTAAATTCATCTAGCGAGGCACCACTGTACATACATTTGCAGGAATGTGGCGGGGGGGGGGGGGGGAGAATGGTCAACTGGAAGCGAGTATCCGGGAATATTGTCACTAGTGAGAGAATAAGAATGCCCACTGTGTTTTTCGCATGAATCTTCAGAAATTTGTATCTCAAATCGAAAGAGGCAAGGGGGCGGCTGCATTCCAGCCTTTGCAACTACCCTTCCCTTTAATCACCAGCTGAAAGGTGAGCCCCAAACTTCACTGAAAAGATGGGTTTGGGGCTAGGCACTTGAGGGAGAGAGGGCAGTACTTGGGACGGGGGGGGGGGGAGAGAGTGTGTTTCTAGTCATAACATAAGGCACAGCAAGGGATGATGGGTAGAGTCACATGAGAGAGCAGGGGACCTCTGGGTGGCAGAGCAGGAATGGAAAAGGTCACTACAAATACACAGCCACTCTCAAGATTATAATGGCTCTTTGGCTGCATAAAACTCAGGCGACTGAAGTATTTGCACCACTCTAAAATATAGTTTTTTAAAAACAGAAATCTGGAGAATCTTTGAAGCAACTTTTTTATGAAAGAAAGAAAGAAAGAAAGAAAGAAAGAAAGAAAGAAAGAAAGAAAGAAAGAAAGAAAGAAAGAAAGGCTGGCTGGCTTATGAAACAGACAAAAATGTCATTTCCTAGCCAAAGGAAGAGGGGTAATATTTATACATAAGGTTTTGCCAGCTGACGTTGCCAGGGATGAGACTTGACTTGATTCGATTTTGCACAGAGACATTATTCACCAGCGAAAATAACACACCAACTTTCTTTGGAAATGCTCAGCCCAAGGTTTTTTTTCTTTGAACAATAGGGTATAATCCTCACTGGAGGGCAATGCTTAGAATGCAGAAATAATAATGCTCTGTGTGTTCCTACAGCACTTTTTAGAATAGCTCAAAGAGTTTCACATACATTTTTCTCATTGTTAATTCTTATAGCAAGGATGGGTAACCTGGGGCCTTCAAGAGGCGGTTGGACTACAACTCGCATCCTTCCTCACCACTGGCCATGCTGGCTGGGGCTGATGGGAGCTGGAGTCCCAAGAACGACTGGAGGACACCAGGTATCCCCATCTGTGCCTTACGAAAACTGTTTCCTGTTCCTGGTACAGAAGATAAGGAGCTGGATGGACCAGTGGTCTGATTCAGTAAAATGCAGTAGCATCCTTTGACCCTAACCTCTAGTGTCCTTGCATATCTTTATTCACTTCCAAACCAGATAAAAATAAGATGTCAGGCTATTGGTCTCTCTAACCCAGTACAGTCGTACCTTGGATCCCGAATGCCTTGATACTCGGATGTTTTGGCTCCCGAACGCTGCAAACCCAGAAGTGATTGTTCCGGTTTGCAAATGTTCTTTTGGAACCCGAACATCTGACGGGTTCCGCGGCTTCTGATTGGCTGCAGGAGCTTCCTACAGCCAATCAGAAGCCGCAATTTGGTTTTTGAATGTTTTGGAAGTCGAACGGACTTCCGGAACAGATTCCGTTCGACTTCCAAGGTACGACTGTACTGACCATGAGGGTTGCTTGAGGAATTCCAGCTTCTGTAAGTTCCTATACAAACTGGCCCCATCCTAATGTGTGTGTCAGAACTTGATTCTCCACCCGCATTTTCCTTCCCAATTGTTCTGAATACAGTTCTCAAATTTTTTTTAAAAAAAGCTTTGAAATACACTTCACAGTTTGAGAGAAGATGCATTAGAAATATGTTTTTGAATTTGTATGCAGATTTTTTTTAATTGACAGATTAACATAGGATCAGGACAGTACAGTGGTACCTCTACTTACGAATTTAATGCGTTCCGAACGCACATTCGTAAGTAGAAAAAAATTGTACGTCGAATCCCATAGGAATGCATTGGGAGAAAAAAATCGTAAGTCGAAGCAACCCTATCTAAAAATTCGTAAGTAGAAAGAATCCTATCTAAACCACATCCAAGATGGCAGACGGAGCTCCATTCATAAGTAGAAACATTCGTAAGTAGAGTTATTCATAAGTAGAGGTACCACTGTACTGATTTGTGGGTGGGCATATAAGAAAGTAACACAAACAAGAAATGAACTGCTTCCCCCATCCTGATGGTCCACTATACTATTAACAGTTATATGACTCCAGCAGAGACCCTTCCCAGCCCTGCCAATAGAAGGAGGCATTCAATGTCACACTAAGTAAAAATTCATTAGCAGAACACTAGCTGAGCTTGTGTGGAAGAAGTTAAATGCAGTATTCACTATAGAACACAATTCAAAACTGAATTTAAAAACACACAGGGTAAAGTCTTGGCTTGCTTGATTCCTTGTTTATTTGCAGGTGCGGGATGTGTTACTTAACAATTTCACGACGAGGGGAAGTCGTGAAGTAACGCGCCCCGCAACTGCGAATAAACAAGGAATTAAACAAACCAAGACTTTACCATGTGTTTTTTTTATTTAAAAAAATGCAGTTTTCTAATTGTGTTCTATTGTAAAGAGCAGAAAACCAGTGTGATACTCATGGCCAGTGTGCAACAGATTACTGTAATTCTAGTACTTCCTGTTGCACAACAAGCTTCTGCTAGTGCAACTGTTGCATCAGATTTCACACTGCACAACCAATATTCTTACCCTTATGCTAGCACTATGGCCATTCACTGGTGATAAGACAATGCTGAATCCAGGCCAGTGATTCCTACATTGCAGGGGGTTGGACTAGATGGTCCTTGGGGTCCCTTCCAACTCTACAATTCTGTGGTTCTACGATCCGTTTACCTGGAGGTGCCAGGGTTTGAACCGGGAGCATTTTGCACACCAAGCATGTGCTCAGCCACTTAAGTAAGTAAAAGGCAAATTTATACATTTCTCCCTGCAGTGCTCTTGATGTGGGGGGATGATGATAATAATAATAATAATAATAATAATAATAATAATAATAATAACAACAACAACAATAATAATTTATTTATTTATTTATTTATACCCCGCCCATCTGACTGGGTTTCCCCAGCCACTCTGGGCGGCTTCCAACAGAAAAATAAAATACAGTAATCTATTAAACATTAAAAGCCTCCCTAAACAGGGCTGCCTTCAGATGTCTTCTAAAAGTCTGGTAGTTGTTGTTCTCCTTGACATCAGATGGGAGGGCGTTCCACAGGGCGGGTGCCACTACCGAGAAAGCCCTCTGCCTGATTCCCTGTAGCTTTGCTTCTCACAGTGAGGGAACCACCAGAAGGCCCTCAGAGCTGGACCTCAGTGTCCGGGCAGAACGATGGGGGTGAAGACGCTCCTTCAGGTATACTGGACCGAGGCCATTCACCTTGTACAAAATCACTGCAAAAAGGGGTAGGCTGGCAGAAAAGTAAGCTAGGCAAAAAAGAAGCAATGAAATAGAGGGAGCAAAAAGGACGGAGGCCATCCACTTTCCATAGGGGCATCTTGTCACACACTACTGAATAAACACAGAGTTTGAGTTGCAGCCCCAAAGGGCGACAAAACTAGTGACTTTATCAAACCTACTGGTCAATGTGGTGTGTTTACAATAGATCCACAGACAGGCTAGAATCCTAACAAGAGAGAAGTTCTGTTCGTGGGGGTGGGCTGGTGTGGAGGGCTCCCTGGTCCTGAATGGGGTAACTGTACCCCAGAAGGACCAGGTGTGCAGCCTGGGAGTCATTTTGGACTTCTCACAGTGAGGGAACCACCAGAAGGCCCTCGGAGCTGGACCTCAGTGTCCGGGCAGAACGATGGGGGTGAAGACGCTCCTTCAGGTATACTGGACCGAGGCCATTCACCTTGTACAAAATCACTGCAAAAATCACTGGGAGTCCATGGAGGCACAGGTCAATTCTGTGCCCAGGGCGGCGGTCTATCAGCTCCATCTGGTATGCAGGCTGAGACCCTACCTGCCTGCAGACTGTCTCGCCAGAGTGGTGCATGCTCTAGTTATCTCCCGCTTGGACTACTGCAATGCGCTCTATGTGGGGCTACCTTTGAAGGTGACCCGGAAACTACAATTAATCCAGAATGCGGCAGCTAGACTGGTGACTGGGAGCAGCCGCCGAGACCACATAACACTGGTCTTGAAAGATCTACATTGGCTCCCAGTAAGTTTCCGAGTACAGTTCAAAGTGTTGGTGCTGACCTTTAAAGCCCTAAATGGCCTCAGTCCAGTATACCTGAAGGAGCGTCTCCACCCCCATCATTCTGCCCGGACACTGAGGTCCAGCTCCGAGGGCCTTCTGACGGTTCCCTCACTGTGAGAAGCAAAGCTACAGGGAACCAGGCAGAGGGCCTTCTCGGTAGTGGCACCCGCCCTGTGGAACGCCCTCCCATGAGAAGTTAAAGAAATAAACAACTGTTTGACATTTAGAAAACATCTGAAGGCAGCCCTGTTTAGGGAAGTTTTTAATCTGTGACATTTTATTGTATTTTAATCTTTGCTGGAAGCCGCCCAGAGTGGTTGGGGGGACCCAGCCGGATGGGCGGGATACAAATAATGAATTATTATTATTATTATTATTATTATTATTATTATTATTATTATACCCAGCTTTGTCCAAGAAAGAACCTACTTTTTTAAAAAATGAACCTCAGAAGGAAAAACCCTTTAACTACAGGATTTTAAAATCTTCTTTTACATCACTTCCAACCTTCCTCATCACAGAAAGCAATTTATATAATTTTACTCTTAGACGGGGCAAGCCTCATAGCAACGCAAGAGGCAGCTTTTATAAAATACAACTTTCAAGGGAGACCTGCTGCCATTTCAGTAAAGGATGGCGTACGTATTCGAATGTGAAGCAATCCTAATATGGCAGCCCCCAGCCCAAACGGATACATCTCTCTTTGAGCAGGACCCAATTTTAACTCACAATTGCATTCAGCCTCCACCATGGCTTGCCTCTCTTCCTTCCCCTCTCCAAGTCAAAAAATCTTATATCAGAAAAGCAGGGGAGGGGGCTCCCATGGTCCTCCAAGAGGGTCCCACGGGGCTTTCCTTATCTGCAAATGATGCACAGGCATAATTTCTCTGAGAAATAATGGAACTGCTCGTCATCCCATCATCCCTGGCCAGAAATAACGATCTGTGCATCAATTGCTATGGGACCTGTCTGTATCCATGCAAGTCCTCTGCCATCTATCATCCTCCAAGCCTCCTGAGGTGTAGAACAGAGATCGGCAACCTCTGGCCCATGGGCCGGATCCACCTCAAGGAGGCCGTTTATCCAGCCCACGAGCCGCCCAGTCACCAAGCCGCCAGCTTGGCAAGTCCCCTGCACGCTGCGCTAAACCAGCACAGCGCGGGGACTCACCGAGTGGTGCCGGAAATGGCATCCAACCGCTTCTGCGCATGCCCAGGTGCCCAAAATCGCTTCTGCGCAGGCACGATTTTTAGCTTCCGGGCATGCACAGCACGGCGCCGGAAATCGCTTGTACGCATATCTGGGCCACGGCCGGAAAACGTTGCCGACGCCTGGTGTAGAAGATACTGATCAAGATGGACTCGCTATCAAGCGCTTCCTCTTACGGCCACGGACAGTATCATGGCACACATGTAGGCTCAACTGAACAGCGAGCCACGATTTGTGGACACCACCCATGTCTTCCCTCCCACATTTCAACATCACACTGAACAGAAGTGGAAGCTGTCCTTTTGCATGTCTGTACAAGTAACCCTCACTCCCCAAGAGTGCTCTCAAGTTGATGGGAAAAGGGATTTTGTGTCGGGAGAGACATGGAGATTAGCCATGTGGACAGTAGATTTGCAGGACCCTGATAAAGCAAGAACTACCCGTAAACTACCCGTAAATTCAGCAGCTGCATTTCATGAATGTACTGGCTCTTTGACACATGAAGGATAGAGTTCACTTGCATTCAGCACCTCTAAAGTTTTGCTGTTTTCTTAAATCTCCAGATATCTTTTCTTGTTTCCTGTCTGGCTCTGTGGGCAGAAACAATCAAAGGACCTTCCCACCACCACCCGGCCATCATGTTGCTGTCATGACATGATCACGACACATCATGGCGTTATCACGCCACTGTCGTAACACATCAAAACGCTATTGGGTCACTGCATTGTTAAGATCTGCTCTCAAGACAGTGATACAGATAGCTCAACTGGTCGAGCATGAGGCCCCTTAATCTCAGGGTTGTGGGTTCGAGTGCCACATTGGGCGCAAGATTCCTGAATTGCAGGGGGCTGGACTAGATGACCCTTGTGACCCCTTCCAAATCTACCATTCTATGATTCTATAAGAAAAAGAAGAAATGATTAGATAAAATGTACTCACCATTGCCGGCGCCTCTACAGTTGCCATTATTAGACTCCATAGGGAAATCTGGCATGAATTGTTAAATATGTAAAGAAATGTTAGTATTTTTAATATTGGATTATGTCAACACAGCCACATCAAAATGCTCAAATTTTAATACACTAAATATTAGAAAATAACAAAGACTATATTAATGGGAGGGATGGGGGTGTGCTCCCTATATGTAGACAATGGCTTAAAATCAGGACCAAGCGTATGATCCCAGGTCTCCTGGTAGCAAATGGAGTTGGCTGCACACTCAGAGCACTTTTGGGTGCTTCTATTGACAACTGGGCAGCCTAGCTTGTGTGCAGAGCTGGATCAGAGCCATTCTTTTTAACAGAAGCAAGAAAAAGATGAGGTGTTAAAAAGCTGGAGCAAACCTATTTGTTTTTAAACACTTATCCGTGACTTATGGCAGTGGTGAGCATGCCCTCTATCTCCCACCACGCATATGGAGAAATGCTTTTTGGCTCTCAAGAGCAGCGACAAAAATTCACAAAACAGTGCTCAAAACCAACCAACCTAGGGCTGTCAGCCAGCTAAAATGTGTTCATTAATCAACTTCCATTTAAATGGTAAATCACCCCATCAAGTAAGTTTAAATATATCTGCATATCACAAAAATACTTAAGGGTCTTTATTGAGATCCTGAAGTTGATGTCGTGTGCAGCTCAATTAATCAAAGGTCTCCTCTCATTGCTAGAAGGACCATTCTTGATATTTTCAGTTTCCTTCCCTAGGACAACAGCACATCAGAACCAAACCAGACTAAAAAACAAGCAAACTTTGCTACCCTATTAGTTGAAATGTTCATTTGCGATTAAAATTGCCCACCAGTTAATCAAATAAAGCTTTTGTTGCACTATCTGTTGGTCAGTGAATTAAATGTTGCAGCTGCACATAACAAAATCATTAACATGTTGCAAATTACTGTATCTGATTTAAATGGGTAGAAGGCACAATGCCACATTTCAATTTTTTTCCTACTTAGGAAGAAGTGTGCTACTTAATGTATTCCACATTTACAATGCAGCCAATGTTTACAGTGTTTCAGCATGTGAGATATAGATACTGTATATATTTTTACTATTATATCTACTAAGGGAGGAATTCAGTATTGTGCTATGGCGATAATTCTATCAGGACAAGAATTTCAACTTGCCATAAAGAACAACCCCTCCTCAACTCTCCCCCATGCACTATTCTGGGGGTTCTCCATTTGTGGGGGCACAAAGGGTTGAGTGGGGAAACCCAATTGCACAAGCAGAGGTCCTTGCACAGGACTTCCGCTGACGGACTTGTTAGTTGAATTTTGCCCTAGATGTTTGTTCACTATGCATTTGGACACCTAAAGAGCTCCTAAGTTTGGATACAATTGGATTCAATTATGAAAGTAAAGAATTGACTGAATTTTTCCAGTGGCGGACCTTGGAGTCTCAAATTTCAGAGACGCCCCCTTGCCTCTCGCCTTCCATTCTACATCATAGTTGTGCCCCCCCCCCCCAAAGCTCTGCACCCAGCGCGACCGAACGGGTCATGCTCCCCTAAATCTGCCCCTGACTTTTCAAAAAATTCACTGATTTTTTGTTGTTGTTGTTTCGTAGAATTCCCAAGCAACGAGGCTGCTTGAACATGTGTATGCGTGTATATTGCACTATGCATAAAATTCGGAACCGGCAGCCTGAGCATTAACTGCTACATTAGTAAATACTGAGCATGAGAAAAGAAAAAAAGTAGAGAGAAGAACAACAGCTTCACCGGATTCAAAAGCCTCAAGCGGCTCTCAAGGGCAGCGGTCCTGCATCCTTTACGAGCGTCTGCGGGACGCAGAGGGTGAACAGAACCCAGCCCAGTCCTCGCGGTCAACACCGCTGGTTGCAATCATGTGGGGCACAGAGGGTTCAGGGAGCCTGTGCTCCAGCCCAGCCCGCACCCACTGGAGGGGCTGTACTGCACTGCCTGCTGGCCCAGCCACCCACCCAGGGAGGGGTCCAGCTGGCCAATGAGGCTTTTGGCAGGTGAATCCCCCATCCCCAATGGGCGGTCATTCAGTGAGAGAGCTGGGGACATGGCAGTGAGGCCAGGCCAGGGACCCGGAACAGGAAGGGTGGGATGGAGATCCCTGCATGGGGGCACCTGGTTTGCACTCCCTAAAAATCGAGCACCCAGGGCTATGGCCCCCCTGGCCCTCCCCACGCTATGCCCCTGCTCAAGGTTTCAGGTCTTGCCTAGCCCCACCTGGGGCTGGCAGGGTTTGAACCAAGGATCTTTTTGCACACAAAGCATGTGCCACAATGCTGAGCTGTCAGGAAACTCTTTAAACCAACAATATGGTGGCCCCTAACACAATGTAAGCCGTATGGTTATTATTTTCCTCCTCCAGTCCTTTACCTCATAATGTAGTGGTAAATGCCAAACTCGTGCAATGAGTCCCTGGCAACACGCACTGCTCCTATACTGCATCCCCAAATTTCGGCCCTCCAGATGTTTTGGACTACAATTCCCATCATCCATGACCATTGGTCCCTTTAGCTAGGGATCATGGGAGTTGTAGGCCAAAACATCTGGAGGGCCGCAGTCTGGGGATGCCTGGCCTATACTGAATGATACCTCAGATGTGCCCACCAGGCTGGCCAAGATTTGTGGCCAAAAATTGCCTATACACTGACCTCCTTCATCTAGGCACTTCAGCCTACATCTCAAGTGGAATGTGGCTGTCACTGTGGTCTAAACCACTGAGCCTCTTGGGCTTGCTGATCAGATGGTTGACGGTTCGAATCCCCGTGATGGAGTGAGCTCCCGTTGCTTTGTCCCAGCTCCTGCCAACCTAGCAGTTCAAAAGCACGCCAGTGCAAGTAGATAAATAGGTACCACTGCAGCGGGAAGGTAAGTGGTGTTTCTGTCACGGTGTCTCGTTGCACCAGAAGCAGTTTAGTCATGCCAGCCACATGACCCAGAAAGCTGTCTGTGGACAAACGCCGGCTCCCTCGTCCTGAAAGCAAAATGAGCGCCGCAACCCCAGAGTCGCCTTTGAGTGGACTTAAGCATCCAGGGGTCCTATACCTTTACCTTTCACCTTTACTCCCCTAGTTACTCTGTGACAACATTCTCAACTCCAGAAACCAGATCCAAATTAACAACTAACTAGAATAGAAATGTTTTATTCTACTTTTAGAAGGCAGAATTATATTCCTTGGGGGAAAGTGGGTGGAGTGGGAGACGAGAGAGAGAGAAAGAGAGAGAGAGAGAGAGAGAGAGAGAGAGAGAGAGAGAGAGAGAGAGAGAGAGAGAGAGAGAGATGACTTCTACATAGTGGCCAGCGTGTTTGTTTAATTTTTTTAATCAGAATTTAGAATGTCATCATGTTCCCATTCAGTGAAAGAAAGTGTTCATGGATTTCAGGCTGGAATCATTCAATGAAACTATTGTGCTCCTTCTGGTCCTTCGTAATAGGTAACTTTGGGGCAATTTGACAGAAAACGACTTCTCTCCGCTTTTGAATGCGACTGCTCTTAAATGGCTGCAGGCTCTGCCAAGGCTGGTTTCAGTGCAGATCTTGTTTTTCAGCAGCGCTGGGAAGCATCTCCACATGATGGGAGGAAGATGTTTGCAAAAACCTCAATATGAGACATTCACTAGCTCCCTCCTTGCTTGGGCACTCAAAACCACTTGCGCTGAAACCTTCCCAGCAGGTATCAGCCCAACACAGCTGCAACAACAGTCTGTACTCTGTCTACAGACAGACCCGGGGAATTAGGTTTAGAATGGCTGGAGCTTGAAGAGCAGATGTCAAAATACAAGGCAAAGAGAGGAGGAGGAGGAGGAGGAGTTGGAATTAGCCTGAGGAGGGAGATGGGGACCAAGTCAAGCTGTTCTGCTGAGCCGAAGGCAGAGAAATGGTGAACGTTTTGACAAATCAGCAATGGCTGATGTTTTAAATGGGTCTGACTCCAACACTGTAGCATATCAGACATAGCAAACGTGGTGGCCCTCTGGATGTTGCTGTTTTTATGGCTCTGTTCTATTGTTTGTATTCATGCACATAACTTGGTGATTTTGAGGTTTATAAATGGTTTTACATAAAATAAATACATAGTACAGTATCATCTTTAACCAATAGCCAGGTTGGCTGGGGCTCAGGGAAATTGGTGTCCAACAACATCCCTGATATAAGCTATGCAAGAGCAAACTAGTGTGGAGCCAACAGGCGTTTTGCACTTTGAGAGGGCAGAGAACAAACTATCACAATGAAGGCATGAGCTGTAAAAGGACCAGCTGTAAAAGGACAACCCTCATCCACAACTTCTGCATTTTTTTTTTGCTCTTCCCATCTGTGCTGCTCCTTCTCATCACCTGACCATATGAATGCCCGCATTATATGTGCTCATCCCATATATATTCATTTGTCTACTCCATGTGTCCCTGGGCCTTCCAGAGCCCTGTATTTGTAAAATA
Source organism: Zootoca vivipara (assembly GCF_963506605.1). Taxonomy (NCBI): domain Eukaryota; kingdom Metazoa; phylum Chordata; class Lepidosauria; order Squamata; family Lacertidae; genus Zootoca; species Zootoca vivipara. Next base: position 112,145,985 of record NC_083276.1, on the reverse strand, counting down.
GTTAACAGCCTTCTTTACTAGCTATGAAAAAGGCCAGATACACTGGACTGAGCCTGCAAAACTCAACAGATTTCTCAAAGCCTTACAGTGACAATCACCATCATAAATATACAACCTCATTATTGCTTTGACAATTAAAAAGGTTGATAATCTTTTCCCCACAACAAAGCTTGGTCAAAGTAATCTGCATGTCCTCAACCCCATAAATTTTTATTGCCCACTTTTGTAATTTAATCCCAGTGCTTTCTTTTCCGGTGCCATTCTTCCACCATCTAGGGAGAACCTGTTTGCTGGAAGAGCCAGTGAAATCAAAGGATCTCAATGCTACCACCACCAAAAGACAAACAAGCAGAGGGAGGATGCCATTCCTTTGACAGAGAGGGACATCAAGATGGTTAATCTGATTGAATTGCATCTGATGGTAAGCTCTTAGGAGACTGCTCTGCTGTGAGAGATCAGAGGGAAGTGAGAATTCTGCGTGAGAGAAGTGAGAATTCTGCAAGAGATCAGAGGAAAGCGAGAATTCTGCGTGAGAGAAGTGAGAATTCTACAAGAGATCAGAGGGAAGTGAGAATTCTGCAAGAGATCAGAGGGAAGTGAGAATTCTTGCCCACCCCATTGCTACTGTTCCTGCCATAGTAACACAATGGCCATGCCTGTCAATGTTTGCTCTTGCAGCATCAGCATCACAGCCACCAAGTGCAGGAAGTTATATAGAAAAGTGAGACTGGGTTCCATGAAGAAGAAGTTTCCTTCCTTTGGGACAATCCTGTCTCTGGGTCTTCACAGTGCAACCCATGGGGCTTCTGCTCTGAGCCACATAGTGCTAGTGGGAAATAAAGGCATCTCAATCTACGCAGCAGTTGTGGGAAGATGGAGATTAGAACCTTCCCAGGAGATTTGCTCCCCAAATTAACTGTGCAGATACATCCTTGCGTTTAGCACTTCGGTTACAGGGAATTTACATGATTTCCCCTAGAAATCCAACAGGACTTCCTTCCCTCTCAGCTAGCACATCAATGGCAATACTAGATTTTACTTTACTTATTTGTTGAATTCCTATCAAGCTATTTTTCCAAGGAGCTCAGCGCAGTGCCCCTTTTATAGCTGACAGATAGTGATTGGTCCATGGACACCACGTGGATGAGCAGGGATTTGAACCTGGGTCTCCTCAGTCCTAGTCTGACACTCTAACCATTTCACCATACTGGCTCTCAGCATGAGAGGTTGCATAGATTTGATGCCTACTTGTTTGATAGTACTCATAGTGCAATTTCTTATAAGCAGCACGACTCCTTGTTCCACAAAATAGCACTTACTCCTCTCCCCTATAGCAATGCTTGACCTTTTTAAAACAACAACACCGTTTCCCATGTTTTGTTTCTTTGCTTAATTCTGCAAATTACTTCCCCATTTCCATCACTGGTATTTAATAAAAGTAATTTATTTTTATTTATTTTTTATTTTCCCCTAAAGTAAGGCTGCAGTTCTCTCCTTCCCACAATGTATAAAAAGGGGGTGGGGTTTCATGCCAGTGAGACACTAACAAAAATAACCTAGTTACAGGTAGGTAGCCATGTTGGTCTGAGTCGAAATAAAATTTAAAAAATCCTTCAGTAGCACCTTAAAGACCAACTAAGTTTTTATTTTGGTATGAGCTTTCGTGTGCATGCACACTTCTTCAGATACCTATTCCAGGGTTTTGCCACCATTAGCTCAAGGGTCAAGCAAAATGTTGCATGAAACTTGCACAATTCAACCCCTTTTCTTTTTCTTTTTCTTTATAATTCTTTACAATCTTTTTCTTTACTGCTTGGAATGATGAGAAGCAGAGAAATCAAATCACAAGGGAGGGGGAGTACTTAACCCTTTCCTGCATACCCTCACCATATTTCTCTTTCAAATTACCCCTCTCCAAACTGATTTTGTTGTTGTTGTTGTTGTTGTTTGCCCCTGGCAGTGTTCGAAAAGGCTTCTGGGGAGCATTATTATGTATTTGTAGTTAACATCTGCTTCAGCCCTCTAAGCAGTAGGTTAATAATTGGTGGTGAAAAGCCACCTTTGGATTCCATAGGCATTCTGTTTTGAGTCTATCTAACAGTCTGTGAGCTTCGATCCTCAATGATTTCCTGACTTCTGCCAAGTTTAGGAAAGGATTTGAGGCTAGAGAAAATGGCAGGAAGGGGCAAGCTGGGAACGGATCGTGACAAAATATGGAAGTGCTGTGACTTCTTGGGTGCAACCACTTCAACGTGCAAACAGAAGCATAGAATCATAGAATCATAGAGTTGGAAGAGACCACAAGGGTCATCCAGTCCAACCCCCTGCCAAGCAGGAAACACCATCAAAGCATTCTTGACATGTCTTGGCATTCTTGGCAGTCTTTGGGAATTCTTGTAATGTGGGAATTTTAGACATGTGTGGTGGGGATGGTGCAGGAAAGACTCCATCAGTTCCAACCCCCAACCCTGCCACCCACTGTGAGTTGAAGGTCAGCCATTAGCAGCGAGGAGTCTGCTTCTACCCATGTAGAATGGTGCAAAACCCTGATTTCTGCAAGTTCTGCAGCATGTGCGACACCTCCAGGAGCAGAGGCTTACCATGTCTCAGACTCCTGGAGGACGGGAGGGACCCCACCAAGACAACACGAGGAATTCCCTGATCAGAAATAAAAACTCCTGAAGAGGGCTAGAGCAGGCATCCCCAAACTTTGGCCCTCCAGATGTTTTGGACTACAATTCCCATCATCCCTGACCACTGGTCCTGTTAGCTAGGGATCATGGGAGTTGTAGGCCAAAACATCTGGAGGGCCACAGTTAGGGGATGCCTGGGCTAGAGAGTCACATTTGTTAAGGATCCCCCACAATGTAAAGCAAAGGTGAGGGAACATCTAATTTGGCCCAGGAGTCTGCCCCGCCCCCCGCCCCCCCCAAAAAAAATTACATGTGATGTCAGGTGTGGGGCAGGTAGAAGGCAATGGCTGCAAAGATGCAACCAGGAGCCTCAGAGTGTGCTCCAAACTTTTCCTCTGGCACTTTTAAACTTGGTGCTAAATGCAAGCCCCACTAGGACTGGTTTGGCCCAAGTGGAACTGGTCGCTGTGAAAAGCAGGCATTGCCATCAGCTGACCAGCAGCTGCTGGGTTACAAGGATCTTCCTCTTGCATTCAAGGTGGGCTGCAAGAAGAAACACTTGATCCAGTGGTTTTCAACCGGTGTACCATGGCACCCTGGGGTGCCTTGAATGATGGTCAGGGGTGCTGCGGGCAACACTGGCCTCTTTCTTTCTCTCTTTCTTTCTCTCTTTCTTTCTTTCTTTCTTTCTTTCTTTCTTTCTTTCTTTCTTTCTTTCTTTCCCTTCCTCCTCTGGTGCCCTCTCCTCACATTTCTTTTTCCATCAGGCCACTAAGGCTGGGGGCATCATGTTCCCAGGCCCCTTGGGGGGGGGTTGGCATGAGGAGACACCTCTCTTTGGGGTGAGGCTGCGGCTCAGAGACCAGGGACAGTGGTAGCAGCTGCCCTGAGGACTCTTAAGGAGAGGAGAGGAGCAGCTCCTCCACAAAGGAGGGTGTTCAAATAGGGGTGAGGAGCTACTGGTTCTGCAGGCAAGAGTTGACATAACTGGGCTCCTGAGCCCCACAGGGGTGCCAGAGAAAGGAAGTAATTGGTCAAAGGGCCATGGACTCAAAAAGGTTGAGACCCTGTGTCTTAATCTAATGCAGGCATAGGCAAACTTGGCCCTCCAGATGTTTTGGGACTACAACTCCCATCATCCCTAGCTAACAGTGCCAATGGTCAGGGATGCTGGGAATTGTAGTCTCAAAACATCTGGAGGGCCGAGTTTACCCATGCCTGATCTAATGCCATGGTAAAGCCAGGTGACTGACAGGTGGGCCCATATGTCAAAAGTGGTCCAAAGATGGGGGGGGGGCATGTCAGGATCTGGCCCACCAGCCAGATCCAATTTCCTATACCTAACGTAGAACATACAAACCAACCCACACATAGAAAAACCTGCACAATGAAAAGTCTAACTGCACTTTCTCCCCTTGGCATCTAGTATTCTATACGAAGGGAAATTGTATGAGAGGGCATTCAGTTATATGATCCCCATGATGTGGTCTGAAGTGAGTCAGTCTAAGAACAATTTTGCCATGTGATTTCTGTCAACTCAATCCTAGAGAGAAAGTACAAAGAATGTATGGGCATCAAAAGGAATGAGACTGAACATTGACTACAATTGATGAAGATTGCTAGGTGTTCCTTATTCTAAGGAGCATCCATTGTCTGGTTATATAGTATTAGACAGGACATCTAGAGCTGGAAAACGTGCAGGAAAGGGTAGTGAAAATGATCAAGGGGTTACTTAGAGTGCATTCCTTATGCAGAAAAGCTTTTATAAGAGAGATTTAGCTCATGATTGACAGCACGGAGAAAAGTAGAAAGGTGTTGCCCGCCCCACAGCCACCCTCCAGTCTCATAATACTAAAAATCTGGGTTTATCCAATGAAATTGACTAGCAGGAAAGTAAGGGCAGACTAACGTACAGTCGTACCTCAGAAGTTGAACAGAATCCGTTCCAGAAGTCTGTTCGACTTTCAAAACATTTGGGAACCAAGGTGCAGCTTCTGATTGGCTGCAGGAAGCTCCTGCAGCCAATCGGAAGCCGTGATGTACGTTAGGGTTCCAAAGAACATTCACAAACCGGAACAATCACTTCTGGGTTTGCGGCATTCGGGAGCCAAAAAATTCCTCTTGCAAAGCGTTTGACTTCCAAGGTACGACTGTACAGTCATACCTCATGATACGTCTGCTGCGGGTTGCGTCTTTTCAAGTTACGGACACGCCGAACTCAGAAGTCCCAGAATGGGTTATTTCCATGCTCCGTGTGTCTGTGACCTGCGCGCATGCGCAGAAGTGCTAAATCGTGCTTTGCGCATGCGCAGAAGCGCTGCATTGCATCACGCATGTGCGCAGTTGCGGTGCTTCAGGATGTGGCCTTTTCATGTTGCGAACGGGCCACCAGAATGGATCCTGTTCACACCAAGAGGTACCACTGTACTTAGTTCCTCACCCAAGAAATAATTAGTCTATTAATAATTAGTCTATTAGTCTATTAATTCTCTGCAACAAGATGAGGTGATGGCCACAGGCTTAGATGGTTTTAACTTTGGATTAGACATTTGTCTAATCATATCATATCAAGGTATATTAACCAGGAGAGTGAAACAGAACCTTCAGATACAGAAGTATTCCCTTAAAGGCTGGTTTTGGGGGGCAAAACAGCAAGCTGGCCACTGTTAAAAACAGGATGCTGTCCTACGTAGATGGGCCCTTGATCTAACCCAAAAAGCTCTTTCCACGGAATATAATGGAAACTCCACTTCTGAAAAGATTTGCCCCTGTTGGCCCAGGATTTGAGGTTCACTGGGGAGGCCTGCTCCTGGCCCCACCAACAGCAGAAGCCCATTGCATGGCGACACGAGGGCAGGGCCTTCTTTGTGATGGCCCTGATTCCCTCTACCTGTTAAATTCCCTCCCCCTGGAGGCGTGGTTGTTGCCCGCACTCACTCAGTTTCCGGCAGCATCTTTAGACACTTCTTTTCACTCAAGGCTTTGGGGAGAGGCTGATATGTTTTAGGAACTGGTGAACTGTATTGGTGTGATGGTTGCAATACTGTTTTAAAGCAACAGCTGAGGTTTTAAACGGCTTTTGCTGGACACGTTGCTTTTAATCACCTTTTGTAAACCACCCCTTTCAAAATTGAACAAATCAACCGCTAAAAGAAGAAAGCTTTCAACCTTTCGAATGAATAAGTGACACACCTGAATAACAACCTTCAAAGGTGGAAGGAGAGAGCGTGAGGAACTAAAGGAGGCTGGCTGACGTCTTAATCATTTGAAACCAGAGAGGCTGTGTCATTGGCTGGTGCCCATTGGGAGTGGTAGGTCAGAAGGCTGGGAACCTAACAGTAGGTGGTGCCAGAGTCAACTGTCCCCCATCCTCCTCCCTACTGAGTTCTACAAGGGCAACACTGAGATTAAGGCGGAAGGGAATGTGACAACCAGGTGCAGGCTGGTTTAGGGAGGCTGAGAGGTTGGTGGGGCAGTGCCCCACCAGCACAGATGGACCAGCCTCCACTGCAGAGGGGGAATGAGTATGGAACGCTATGAGGGAGGACTGTCTCAGGTGATTAAAGACAGAGGGTTTCAGATATGTTGAGAGCTATGGTTTGCCAAAATCAGGGAGCAGAAATGGTTATAAGCAGGAGGTGGACATCTATGATGCAGCCATCTAAGAACAGGAAGCTACATATTCCAGGGGACCAGAAGAAGATCAAGAGCACTGGGGGAGCGGGTGTGGAAAGACGTCTGATTCTGCAGTGCTTTTGGCTTGAGTTTTCTGGGATCAAATTGGATTACTGAAGGGCGGAGGGAGGGGGGAGGATCTGAAATGGGCAAGGTTAGCAAGCCTCACTGAGGTTTTTTGTTGTTGGAATTGTGCAACAAGCTGTTTAAATTTTGGGCAAGTGGACATGGAAACTGGAAGGATTGGTCCGGCTTACTTTGAATGAAGAAGAATGATGGCTAAGTGGAGAGGGGGAAATCTGCAAATAGTGGATGCTGGAAGGATGCAGTGAGACAAGCTTTGGGGGGGGGCATTGGTGGACCCAGAAAAGCTTGAGCGTATTGGTTAGAAGACTGGTGGGCTTCAGAAACTTCAAGATCTGCTGAAGGATCATGCAGCACAGGGGGGCGGGTTGAGATCCTGTTTCTCTTCCAGATTTGTGCTGGAATGCCAACTCCCATCCTCCTGGACCACTAGCCACGCTGGCCGGGGCTGATAGGAGTTGGAGTGCACAATTTTTGGAGGGCGCCTCTGATGGGAGTTGCTGGGGAGGGGAGTGCCAGAAGGTTTAAGGTTAGGGTAGGGGGCAGAGATCCTGGGGGCGTCTTGGAAGTGTGTGTGTGTGTGCTGTGGGTAGGGGGGGTTTGGTGGGAGGTCAGGCCGGCGAGGCGGAAATGGCAGTGTCCCCGGGCGCGTCACTCACCGGATCCCTCGGCCGTGACGATGGCCTCCGGGGAGATGCAGACGCCTCGGTCGTAGACGGGCAGCTCGTCGCAGGCCAGGCTCTCGGGCCACGCGTGGCCGTACTTGACGAGCACGGGCTCGCAGCCGGCGCGGGCCCTCTCGCACACGGACTTGCAGGGCTTGATGGGCTCGTGCTGGAAGTCGATGGTGCAGATGGGCGCGTACATGGCGCACAAGAAGAAGAGCAAGTCCGCGCTGCAGTGGATGCCCAGCAAGCCCTCGAACTGCTCCATGGCCAGGATGGCGTTGGCCTGCGTGCTGTGGTGCAGGTGGTTGGGCATCTTGGTCATGTTCCAGGGCAACGACTTGCACAGCGGGATGCGCACCGGCTCGCAAGACGCGCCCGCGGCCGGCGGCGCCCAGCTCGCCAACAGCCCGCCTAGGGCGGCCAGCAAGGCGGGCGGCGGCAGCAGCAGCGCCACCATCGCCCTCGCCGAGGAGGAGCCCGACGGCGGAGACGTCCGCGGCGGCGCCCCCCTCCGGGGCAAGACCCTCGCGCCGCCGAGAAAGCTCTTCTTCCTGTCCCCGCGCGGCGGAGGGACTCCTCCGGGGTCCGCCGCCTTCTCCCCCTCGGGGACCAGGTCGACCCCTCTTGCAAAAGTCCGGGTTGAGGTGGGAGGGTGGGGGGTTGTGGAGATCGGAGGGAACTGGCTGGTACAAGGGGTGGGCGCTCCTCTTCTCTACATCGGGAAGGAAGGCGACTTTGGAGAGGCGCGCAGAGGGACTTGGAGACGTCGCCAAAGAAAAAGTTTTGGAGGAGAGAGGAATCGCGCTGCTGATCGATCTCGGCTCGGGCTGCTGGCTGCACAGGCGAGACCGGCTTCGCTTGTGTGCGGCTGGTGGAATCAGCCCCTTTTTCACTTTCCACCTCCTAGCCAAGGAGCCCCGGCTCCTCCTCTTTCTGCGCCGCGCGCTCCTGGTCCCACCCCTCTCCGCCGCCTCTCTGTTCCTTTGCAAGGGAGGAAAGAGGCTGTTGGGGGGTGGAAGACGAGAAGGAGCGAGGAACTGCATGACCTGAGGCTCGCATCCACTCCCATCAGTTATAAGTCACTGTTTGTCGTCTCCCACCCCTGGCTCTTCTGCTTATCCCCTTGGAAAGTTGCAGGCGCGCGCTCCTCTCCATCTGTTGCTTTCTCGTTTCTTCCTCCGGCTGCCAGAAAATAAAATAAAGGTGATCTTGTGAAGGGATTGACGCTCCGAGGTGGCGGGCGGGACACCCACACCGTCGAAGGAGCATAAATCTAAAAGTCAGGGGGCAGAGAACAGACTGGATTTCCAAAAATAATAATAAATACTTTAAAAGGCAGCAGCGCGTGCTCGCGCGCGCTTTCCTTCCCCCATAAATATCCCTAATGAAAAACAACGATGGCGAGGTGTTGATCTCCATCTCTGCTTAAGCCTTAAACAATCCTGTTCGAACTTTGTTTTCTTTCTCCAGCAACTGAAATAAAGGGAGCTCTCTCTCTCTCTCTCTCTCTCTCCCCGCAGCTGCCCTCTCTGCAAGAAAAGAGGCTTTTCATTGTCCTGGCTGTATCCCCGCTTCTCTCCCCCCCCCCAATACATATCTCTGGGAAAACTTGCTCCGCAGTGGCCAAAGGAAGCTCTTTCCACGTGGATCCAGATGCATTTAATCTAGGGGAGAAAATAGAAAGCAGATCTTCGCTCACCAGCAGCAATCCACCCAGCCCACCCCCACCCCTCTTTCCAGCTTCCAGCTAATCTCCTTTTCAGGGCATGGCAGAGAATGCAGTGACCTAGGGGGGCACCGGTGTCCCGCTCCATGGCAGGGAGATACATGCACACACACACACCGAGGCGGAGCGGTTGGGGGAGTAGTTTGAAACTATTCATCGGAGGGCGGCAGAACTCTCCGGGAGAGGCAACATAACAGGAAATCACCTTTGCTCTCTCTCTCCTTAAAATATGCCTTTGTTTTCTGCCGGTTCTTTCTCTCCCAGCTGATCCGGCCCAGAGGAAACTGATACCCTCTGTTCTCCCTCTGCTGCGTCTTTCCCAAAGCGCCCAGGATAATACACAGTGCTCATTGATTTTGACTTGCAGGGGAAAGTTAGAAGGGGATGGAAGGATGGATAGAGAGACAGAGAGATAGAAAGATAGATAAATAGATAATTCTGCTTCCCTTGAGATGTGCAAGAGGAGTTCCTAGCTGTTGGCATGGGCATAGCGGGGGGGGGCAGTTGCCCCCCTAAATCAAGTAAATAAATAAAAATACGTTTTGTTATTGATATTTTATTGATAAATTTTCAATTATAAAGCAATAATGTGATACAAAGAGTGTGTAAAGGGGAAAATATATATGAATATATACAAAAATATCCTAACCCATACATTCTTTATTATGTTATCATATTATCAATCCACTGATTAAAGGAGATCATTTCTTTATTCTTCTAGTTCCTGGCCTTTTTTTGTTGAACTGGAACTGGAATAAATAAAAATACTTAACAAACTGACTATTCACCTAGCAGATAACTCTGTTCTGTCCCCCAACATAAAGCCAGCCTCCCCCCTTAAATAAATCCTGGCTACGCGCCCATGACTGCTGGCTGGTGGGGAAGATCATTAACAGGGACAAGGAAAATAAAGCTGCACCCTACATTGAAAGATCTGTTACACCACTTTAACAGTCATGGCTTCCCCCAAAGCATCATGGGGACTGTAGCTTATTAAAAAGTGCAGTTAGGAGATCCCCTCTTCCCCTGTCAGAGCTACAATTTCCAGAGTTCACAAGTCTGAATGTTAAGCCATTCTGAAAACTTTAGCTCTGTTAAGGGAAATAGGGCTCTCCTGCAATTCCCACTACATGGGTGTTAAGTAGCATAATAGTGCTTTAAAAATTTGGTGCAGATGTGGCCTTTAATATATTGAATTAAATTACTGTGCCATTCATATATTAAATTGCATAAATTTGGGAACAAATAAGACAAGGTTTTTGTTGTTATTTAAGGCATGCTGTTGTTTTTTAAGAGAAGACTCAGGTATGCACTGCGTCAGGAACCATCTGTGAAGAGGCATACCGAGAATCTCCTGTGTGAGAGACAAGGAGGACTCCTCGTGGATGATACTTACAATCCATAGTTTTTACTATGTGCTAATATTTAAAAAAATATTAATAACAACTGTTTTAAAAATGTATGTCCCAATTAATCCAAAGCATCAGAATGCTTTTTCAAGTGATTAATTTAACCTCTTAATCAGGCATCCCAAAACTTCGGCCCTCCAGATGTTTTGGACTACAATTCCCATCATCCCTGACCACCGGTCCTGTTAGCTAGGGATCATGGGAGTTGTAGGCCAAAACATCTGGAGGGCTGCAGTTTGGGGATGCCTGCTCTTAATCAACTAAAAAAACCAGCAGCCCTATCATTTACACAATCTGAAACCACTTTATATAAACCAGAGAGCAAAGCAGCATTCAAGCCCTCAGATTTCAGGAGCCTTAAAGAAGCTTTACATTGGGGAAGTTATTATATTGCTTTAAATGGACCTAGTTGATCTAATCATGGCTAGCTTTCTGTTTGCAGAGACCATTGGTAAAATAAGCTTTGGTGTGTGTTCTCCTTCCCCCCTCCCACCTTTTGCAGGTGAGTCTTCGTCAGATTTCTTAGAGGTAGCAGACACACCAGTGCTCTGAACAGCACAGGACAGCAGGGTCTGGAAGCTGCTATTGAAATTTCCAATAATGCCCCCATGTGGTGTCACACCAGGGCATTGTGGGAATATCTTTGAGCAAGTGTCAGTAGTGGGACCCGGGTGGTGGCATGCTTATGCTGGGCCTGGATCTGGAATTTTTAGTCTTGTTTCGAAGGGATGAGATTGGCTTCATCTTCCCTTCACAAGCTTTCTGTGTTGCTTTCTGTATTTCCATCTCTCTGTCTGCCAAGACTCAAACTGCAAACCTGATTTCCAGTTAGAGACCTACTGTGTGTTTTGCAGAGAATGTATGGCAAGTGGGAGGAAGACAGGACTGCAAGAAATCTGTCTGCAAATCCATTACAGATCTGCTAATACAAATGGTTGTAAAAACTCACCCCAGGCTGACACTTGGCAGAAATGTTTGCCGGTAAATCACAGCCCCGAAGAGAATGTTTTGCTGGGATTCAATTTCCACAAACATCTGTTGATTTTGTGTGTGCACGTGCGAAAACCAAACAGCCATCTCATCCCACATCAACAGCAAATCAGATGGGCATATTATAGTTTGATATTATCCAAGGTTGCATGAGGATTTTGCAAGTTCACTGCCATCAAGTTCATGGTTGCTCTAGGATTTTTATCAGGCTCTGGATGTTAGCTAGTAAAGCTTTTCTGCTTTGCAATGCAATAACAGTGTTGCCATATTTACGAAGTGTTTTTACATATCTGAATATGAAGGGAATGGCCATAGAGCAGATGTGAGATACCTAGTTATCTCCCACTTGGACTACTGCAATGCGCTCTACGTGGGGCTACCCGTGAAGGTGACTCGGAAACTACAACTAATCCAGAATGCGGCAGCTAGACTGGTGACTGGGAGCGGCCGCCAAGACCACATAACACCGGCCTTGAAAGATCTACATTGGCTCCCAGTATGTTTCCGAGCACAATTAAGTGTTGGTGCTGGCCTTTAAAGCCCTAAACGGCCTCAGCCCAGTATATCCGAAGGACCATCTCCACCCCCATTGTTCAGCCTGGACACTGAGGTCCAGCTCCAAGGGCTTTCTGGAAGTTCTCTCACTGTGAGAAGTGAGGTTACAGGGAACCAGGCAGAGGGCCTTCTTGGTAGTGGCGCCCGCCCGCCCTGTAGAACGCCTTCCCATTTGCACATCTGGAATGTGTGGCCTACTGTATAAAGGTAAGACTCAGGTCCCTTGTTTCACCAACTTTTGCCTGTGCAAAAAATGGCATTTGGCCCTCGAAGCATTGCCCATGGGAGAATGTTGGCTGGAAAAGGTTCTCCATTCCTGGTATATGGTTATGTCCTTAAAACTTACTCTGGAGTTGCAACTACACCAGCTGAAATTCCTCAGCCTTACAACAACAAAAAAAAAGTATATTGGCTTCTAAATTGTGGTCAAATGGCTCTTTTCACCATGTAGATCAGCTCCTTGTGTATACTTAACCAATCTGTTTACCTTCGCCCCACAGTAAGTGCTTTCTACTAGCAGGGAAGAGTCAACACAGCTTAGGGACACTGTCAATTTGTACTCTGGCTAACACCTCAGCAGTTTCTAAACAAACTTCAGCTCACCTTAATTATCTGTGGCTAGTGCAGCAGGATAATTAATTCGACTTCGGCCAGATGGTTATCTGTCTGCCATGATACTGCAGTAAAAATCCCTTTCCCTAATTTCTCAATAATTCAACCCAAAGTGAGAATTGAGCAAAATTTTGCAGTATGTGTATTTTTAGAATTGCATTTCTCAATTTCCAGTAATATGTAGGCTCTGCACGGTCACCCACCTAAGACCCAGGATAAAGGTAAAGGTACCACTGAACGTTAGGTCCAGTCGCAGACAACTCTGGCGTGGCGACGCTCATCTCGTGTTATTGGCCGAGGGAGCCGGCGTACAGCTTCCAGGTCATGTGGCCAGCATGACTAAGCTGCTTCTGGTGAAACCAGAGCAGCGCATGGAAATGTTGTTTACCTTCCTGCTGGAAGTATTTATCTACTTGCACTTTGACGTGCTTTCAAACTGCTAGGTGGGCAGGAACTGGGAACTGGGAACAACGGGAGCTCACCCCGTTGCAGGGATTTGAACCGCTGACCTTCTGATCAGCAAGCCCTAGGCTCTGTGGTGTAGACCACAGCACCACCTGTGTCACCTAAGGCCCAGAATACTTGTATTTAAATACATATGCAGACCCTCCAAGTGTCCCTATTTTCTAGGGACATGCCTGATTTTTGGAAAACGATCCGGTTTATTATTTGATCCCAGAATATCACGCTTTTCCTTAGGATATCCCTATTTTCACTGGGAAAATGTTGAAATTATCTGACCCCCCCCCCCAAGCAGTCTGAAGGCAATCCTGTACTGTATAGGGAAGGGTTTTTTTAAAAAAAAAAGTTTAATGTTTTATTATGTTTTTATATATGTTGGAAGCCGCCCAGAGTGGCTGGGCCAACCCAGTAAGATGTGTGGGGTATAAATGGCAAAATTATCATCATGCAAGGGGACGTCCCTGTTTCCACTGGGGAAATGTTGGAAGGCATGCCATATGTAGTTTTGTTTCAGTGTTTTTAAGCAATTGTGTTGGCATTTGTGAACACCTCTCTCAGGGGGAGAGCGGCAAGCGCACACGTAGAGCTGTCTCCATGGGGTTTGTTCCATGGCACAACCTCTTGGCACCTGTGCTAACGGTCCATGGGTTAAGGGGGCACAATACTTGCCTTGCCCTGGGTGCTGGCAACCCACGCTAGGCCACTGATTTAATTTCACTGGCCTCGGGTGATCTATTGCTCTTGTTGCTGACCTACACCTGACTCAAGCCCTGAGACCTGCTTAGTTTCCACATGGTCAGTGCTAATGAAACAACCCCTGTGTTGCAGACTTGAGTCAAAATACCAAAAAAAGAGAGGCAACACGTTTTTTTTTTTAATTTTTCTGTATTTTTTCAATGTTAAGATATTATTATGTTCATGCTGGCCATTGGCCTCAATATAATGTATGACATAATTAATGATACAGTATATATTTATTTGATTTATTTTTTGTAGTTAAAAAACTGAAGAAGACCAAACCTAAACAGTATGATTACCTTGGATCACTGTCTCGCATGTCGTTATAGTTTATAAATCGCATGTCGTTATAGCTTATAAAGATAAAAACTGATATATTTCGCCCCTTGGAATTAGTTTCCACACAGTGGCAGCATCATTTGACCTTGGGCAACCTTTCTGGGTCCACAGGTACATTTGCAAACCAGAGGAAATGGTGCTGTCCACTAAACACACTCACACAATGCAATCAAGCACATACCACAACCTGTTCTATTGGTTCCATCCGGATTCTTCTTCCAAGGGGTCAGAGACAGGACACTGTGGATGCCAGAAAAAGCCTCTGTGGACCACGCTGGCACATGGCCTGATATCATTTTTTGGGGGGGGTACATTATCTTCTGTCCAGCCCCAGTATATAGATCTCTTTGCTTTTCTCTCAAGTTACATCTGGGCCTTTTCAGTGTTTCCAACATTTCTGAAGTAAATTCCAACTTGCGTCATCTGAAAGTCTGATTGCTTTATGTTATCACTCTTGTCTCCAGTAACCAAGGAAAATATTCACAGACACCACACGCTTGCGAGTCTAGACAGCAGTTATTTCCCAGAAACTACAGTGGTTTTCATTTGTGTCCACACAACGCTTCCATAGTGCCCTCCTTTCTGTTATTTCCACAGAATAGCCTCTGATGCCTTCAAGCTACATTTTAACTTAACAGACACTGATTTCAAATTCTTTCCTTCTTCAAATTTTCTGAAACAAAAAGAGGCGAAAATAATGCGTTCAACTTTCATTACGTAATTCAGACAATCAGACTTTGAGGACAGGACATACGCAGTTGTAGGCTGCAAACTCAGAACAAGATAGCACAATCCCCTTTACACCTACATTTACAACAGAATATCTGAAATAATGTTTCCTTCTTAAGGTGCAAACCTTGCTGTGGATAGGTTTGTGCCATGACAGATAGGCAAGTTACAGTGAACACAGACCAGCCTTCCCCATCTTGTGGTCGTCCCCCCCTCTGTGAAGTTATTGGACTCCAATTACCATCAGCTCCAGCCAGAATGATTGATGGCCAGGAGCAATGGGTGTTGTTGTTCAACATTTGGAGAACCACAGTTTCCCCAGCCCTAAGCAAACCATTGGAGAATCCTTGAGTTATTAGCATTCCCTCCAAGGGACTGAAGATGGCATGCTTCTTGCTGCTGTTGCCTTCCTTAAAAATAACAAATCTGTGAGCATAGGTTAGGCAAAGAGTGTGTGCAAGGTTGCACAATGCACATCAGGGGTAGATCTGCAAACAGGGGGAAAATGCTATGAATAAGTCAGAAATTAAATTGTTATTACAAAAGAAAAAACTCTATGGAAAATCGCAAATAATTTATTTTTGCTCTCCAGCGCCCTCTGGTGTTGCGTGTTTATAATGCATTAAAAACACTGTTTTTTGACTAATGTAGCTGAGTCCAAAGTCAAAGTGGGAATTTTAACTTCCAGGTCTAAGCCTACTGCTCTGAAGGGGCCTTCCAGATGTTGTTGGGACTCCAACTCCCATCCACCCCAATTGGCATGGCCAATGCTTACAGATTTTTGAGAGCTGTCATCCAGCTACATCTGGGGGTATCATAGATTCCCCATCCTGGACCATACTCTCTCTGCTAGTTAAACAGTTAAAGTCTAACATCTGGCTACACATTTATTGCATCCTGCATACATTCAAGTAATAACATATGCAAACAAGGCTATAAATTTGATCTGGCATCATGTTTTTGACAAATCCATATAGGCAGCTGCTTTCTGCGTTTCGCAGACAGAAGTGCAGAGAGAGGATCCAGCCATTGTGAACAAGCATCCCTTGTTACAAATTCTAAGAGAGATCGCTAAACTCTGGTCATAATCCTTCTAGTGATGGGGAGAAATATTTAGCAACTGCCATATTTCATTTCCTTTAATTATTGTAGTTACAGGGGCGGGGGGAACCTGACACATCAAATGTGACTTTTAGAAGGTTAAGTCCAGACCATAATACTTTAAAAAATATAATGTGGAGGGGGTGGAATTCAATAAGCCCCACACCCGCTTGAAAACCAGTAAGAGTGTCAATGACCAATGCCCACCAATTTGAAATCCTATTTTAGGATTTTTTTTTCCAATTTTCATCACTATGCCTTCTCATCCCAACCACCACACAGCCTTGCCCTGGTTTCACCTCTAGTATGTGTTTGTACTATGACATGTGTCCTTTTTAATATGAATTCAGAATAAAAACGAAAGTTTATACTTAAAAGTTCAACTTTGCCGTGCAGGCCTGTGATATAGGCAGACATAGAACAAGTCGTGAACTCAGACTCTTAGACACATGAGCAGGGGGTGGGGTGTTAGACCTTGCTAACTTAAATCGAGAAAAATATGATTGTAGGCTTCCACAGTTCACAAATCCTTTTAAATAAGTGTAGATTAAGTGTGTGTGTGTGTGTGTGTTACATATAAGACTCTGGACCAGCCTTCCTGGAGAGGCTAGTCTAGCTCCCTCCTT
This sequence comes from Zootoca vivipara, assembly GCF_963506605.1. Classification (NCBI taxonomy): domain Eukaryota; kingdom Metazoa; phylum Chordata; class Lepidosauria; order Squamata; family Lacertidae; genus Zootoca; species Zootoca vivipara. Next base: position 112,129,638 of record NC_083276.1, on the reverse strand, counting down.
GTTGTTCTGCTGGCAGCTTAAGACCTTCTTGTTAATTTTGGAAATTAACTGCATTTAATGAAAGGGCTGGTGCTATGCTGTTTTTATTGTAATTATTTTCATGTTTTAAGTAGGTTTCATATATGTATATAGTCTTAATTCTATCATTAATTGCATTTTTAAAGTTTAATGTTTTCAGCAGTTCTTGTTTCTATCTGTAAGCTACGTTGAGTAGTCGTCGTCGTCGTCCTCCTCTTCTTCTTCTTCTTCTTAGGACCACTTGATTCGTTCCTCTGTCGAGTGATTTTTGGTTTGTAATTTTAGGGGTAGTAATCATCTGTGTGTACGTATTTTAAAAATACAGTGGTACCTCGGTTTATGAACACAATTGGTTCTGGAAGTCTGTTCATAAACTGAAGCTTTCATAAACTGAAGCGAGCTTTCCCATTGAAAGTAATGGAAAGTGAATTAATCCGTTCCAGATGGGTCCGCGGCGTTCGTAAACCGAAAGTTCGTAAACCGAGGTGTTTATAAACTGAGGTTCCACTGTAAACCAGAGTTTTGTTCAGTAAACTAGGAAGAACACCCTGCCCCCTTTTAACCACCCTCCCTCCCTGCCAAAACTCCCACCACCTACTAAAAACATTTGCCAGGTGGAAATTGGCTTGTCTGGTACTTGTTATGATGTTTGACATAATTACCGGTATCAAAATAAAAACAAAATCAGCCCCAGTGTGTTTCCACTCACAATGCTGTCAATTAGAGATCTACAAGAATTATTACATATACAGACCTTGGGGAGGAACATTTTCTCCTTCGTTATAAATCCTGACTCCGCAGAGTTCTTTTTTTTATTACTGCATTTCTCCAGTTGCCTTCTGTGGTTTTTGCCGGTTTCTCCTCTTGGCTTCCATTTGGAATTTAAAAGGTTTCTTCTCCCTCCCCCCCCCCCCTTTGAATAGCTGTGTCCGACATCAATGCCACGTCTCGACACGAAGCTGACTATTAAGAGTTGGACTCCATTGGTTTGTGTAGCTGAGTATTGCTTACTGACTGGCAGAGGCACGCTACGGTTTTGGCCAGGGGACATTCCCAGCCCTTCCTTTGAAATGTTCTTAATGGAACCTGGGACCTTCTGCGAGTGAGCTTTAAGTTTCTGTGTTATTTATGCATAAAGTAAAGGTAAAGGGACCCCTGACCATTAGGTCCAGTCGTGACCGACTCTCGGGTTGCGCGCTCATCTTGCATTATTGGCCGAGGGAGCAGGCATACAGCTTCCAGGTCATGTGGCCAGCATGACAAAGCCGCTTCTGGCGAACCAGAGCAGCACATGGAAACGCCGTTTACCTTCCCGCTGTAGCGGTTCCTATTTATCTACTTGCATTTTGACGTGCTTTCGAACTGCTAGGTTGGCAGGAGCTGGGACCAAGCAACGGGAGCTCACCCTGTCACAGGGATTCGAACCGCCGACCTTCTGATCAGCAAGCCCTAGGCTCAGTGGTTTAACCCACAAAGCCACCTGGGTCCCTAATTTATGCATACCCTCCAACATTTCTCCAATGGGAATAGGGACATCCTAAGGAAAAGCAGGACGGTTCTGGGGTCAGATCAGAAACTGGGCTGGCTTCTGTAAACCCAGGACCATCCCTGGAAAATAGGGACACTTGGAGGGTCTGTTATGTGATGGTTGCCGTCACCTGGTTGCTGCATGTGGCAGGACCGGGAGTGCCCTATCGTGTCATCTGATGTCATCTTGGGACACCAGGTGCTTCAACACAATAGATTAGAAGCTTTCAAGTCTCCAGCTAAGCTTAGTGGCATGGAGAAGCTATGTAACTTCTCCGTGCCACTAAGGATTTCAGTTATGATAGGAGACAGCATAGGACATCTCTTGGACTGGTGCAAGTGAGTTAAGAGGGCTGTGCAATGTGTGGGGAAACTTGAGGGATGTTAAATTATCTGCAAGTTGTATGGAGAATAGGGTGCCGACTAGCTCATCTGATGCCCCCAATTCTTCTCCATTGTTCTCCATTTGTTCCATGGCTACCCTATATCCCAGACTTGCACCTCATAACTCTCATCAAAACAAAGAACAAAAAGAGAGGAGGTGAATAATGCCTTTGTTATTAATTCAAACTTAACTGAACCCCTTTGTGTCAATACTCAAGTCATAACCAATGACAGAGATGGAGGAGAATGACATGACATCAACTGGGGAGAAGAGATCGCAAAACATACAAACCACCATGAGTGTCATGGTTAAAATGTGTTCAGTTGCAATCCAGAGCAGATTATATCACAATATTAGCTTTTAAATGAGTAGATCTGAAACATTTGTGAATGGATAAGGTTTTTACTTTTTAAAAAAATGGCATGATTTTTTTTTAATTGTTGGAACCTGTCTGGGGACTTGAGGGCGAAGGGCTGGTAACTAATAATAGGCAATACGCCAAGTCAGTGATGGTAAATGTACAATGCTTCAGTGATGCTGTATAAGCCACTGAGTCTGTTTGCGGTCCTTCATTTTCAGGAGGAAACCATCTGGAGCACATTTCTGAGGTTTCAAGACAGGCTGACATGCCCGTGTTTTCTCCATAACCGTAAGATCCAGAAATTCCTTTTAGAAGGCTTCTCCAGGATTTATCAAGAATTGCTTGTGCACTTAAAAACTCCCAAGTGGAATGGCAGTGCCCATTCTTATTTGGGTCGGTTCTTGTTCCATCTTGCCCTAAATGAGTCCCCTAGAAAGAGGGCCAGTGCTGCACTCAAGCTGGTGTTGATGTTTAAAGCACCTCAATAGTGGCTGGAATGAAGTGTGTGCAAGGAGAGCATAAATTTTAAGAACCTCGCTACCCTCTGGACCTGAATCTCACATGTTCTGAATAGATAATCCCTACCGAGGGAGAATATCCATTGCATTTTCAAGAGAGAGAAATAAACTCCTTGTCTCTATACCCATGATGATTTACAAAATACATTGAAGCCACCACCGTAATAAAACTGGAATCTTAACAAACATACCACTGATTCAAGGATGTTGGGCAACATCAATTCTCAATGAAATAAAAAACAGCTCACATATTTACTGAATCACCACAAGGAAAAGGCTGAGATGGGCTTCACTTAGGAGCACAATCCTTAATTTATGACTATAATCAGAGCCAGTTCTTCAGCAGCAGTTCCAAATCCCTTTTCATATCCTGCCATTTCACTATTAATTTCAGTTTATAAATTTCTCCACTGACACTGTGTCTACCAAGTGGGTCATCCTGACCAGCCAATGTTCTAGAAGAACTATAAAGTGAGTTAGATACGGAATATTTATTTTTTTTGAAACAGGATGTTATTTTCTATTGTCTTTGCCAGTGGTGTAGCTAGTCGCCTGGCCGCCCAGGGCGGCAAACCCGAAGGCACCCCTCCAGGGGGCGGGGCGTCCATCGCATGCATGTGTCGGGCGCCACGACGCATGCGCACAAAGGAGGGATACGCTGCGGCACTGCGGTGACACAGCAGCCAGCGGCAGGGGGCATCTGGCAGGCCTCTCCCTCTGGCCCTCCCTCCGCCCATCCTTACTGCTCTGGAGGCGGTTCTCCTCACAGCCAGTTTGCGTTGGCTCCGCAGGGGCTGGTTCTGCTCGCCCGCTACTTGGTTTTCTTCAGGGCCATCGTGAAGGCGGGCGAGGGCTGTGCTGCTGGCTCCTCCGGCGACGGCGTGGAGGAGCCAGGCTTGGAAGCCACCGGAGCTCTTTCTGCAGCACACCCCGGCCTCGCCTCCACGTGGGCGGCGAGGGGTGCTTGCAGCGGCGGCCATTGGAGGTGGTCACCCCCGCCCAGCTTGCTGCCCCCCCGCCCAGCCTGCCACCCGGGGCGGCACGCCCCCCCCCCATTACTACACCACTGGTCTTTGTACTCTTCCCCAGGAAAATCTTAAACTGTTACATCTTTCAATACAAATTCTACAGTTTCCACTTCCCATTTCACATGGTCTAACATCTCCAACTGCATTGCTAAACTTTCTGATTGGGTAAACCATTAGTCTCTCAAATATAATCTAAACCTGAATTCCTATTTACCCGTCAAACTTTTTTTCTTTTCTTTTTTGCCCCCAAAAGAACTGGGGTGGTGGCAAATTGGAAAAGGGGGTGAGAGGTAAGATGGTGTGAACAGTGAGACCAATAGATATTATGGGACAGTGTTACCATAACCACCAAGCTACTAGTTCCTAAGGAATGCTGGCTTGATTTTTTTCCCCAGTGAGTTATTTCATCTTTATTTACAGATTATGTTTGTACGCTCTCAGTTTCTGCAATATGTAGTAAAGTGAGTTAATGCGAGTGGATTTAGACACTACAGTATCATTACACTCTGCAGGAGTCAATAGGTATGCCTTTCCCTTTAATAACATGTTAGCAGAGAGTGCTGCCCAGGAATCTTCAGAAGCCAAAAAATATATTGTGTATATAGCGTAATTCATGAGTTTGGACCTGACACACCAGAAACCCTCAGGAACCTGACATTTAAAGTATGCCAAAAAATGGGTGAAGTTATGTCAAAGTGATGTCTCAGCCCACCATCACTAAGTTGAAAGAATATGGAGAGAGATAGATAGCAAGCCAGCAGTGAGATGTTTGTAAGCCTATTGATTTTTAAGTCGGTTAGGTGACAGCCATTAAAGTAAAGCAAATTTTAATGTGGATAGACAGTGCTGAAGATCCAAAAATGGGTCAAACATGCACATTTAACTATCTGTAGACTGAGTCAATGCACGTTGCTCGATGCTTAGAACAATGAATTTTCAATAGTCAACTGAGCAAAAAACCCAAGGAAAGCCACCAGCACGTAATACAGTGTAGTGTTTATTGTATGTAATGGAAGGTACACTTGAATTTCAAAAATTTAAAACATATAAAAAGTGGTTAAAGGGCTAACATTTTATCAACATTTGATAAATGCATTAAGAACGTTTATTATACAGCAGGGTACAATGTAGTGTTAATGCCAACGGGGCACCATGGAAATTAGTCTTTAAAAAATTCCACTATGTAAGCTTTATACAAACAAAACCACTTGCTGCTGTTTAAGATTGTATGGAGAAGACTGCTGTCTAAGCAGTCTTACAACAATTTTTAATATTAGATAGCATCGGTCATTAATTTGGGTGAGTGTTTCAAAAAGAAAAAAAAGTAGAAATGTTGTCATTCACAGAAATGCACATCCAAGTCTTTTTTCTGATAAGAACAATAGGTACAGGTTGTAACTCTCCCTATATGAAATAATTTACACACAGATGAAAGCTAGGAACACTAAAATAATCACTAAATAGAGTTCTTCCTGGAAATAAACAAGCCATTATGATTCCTGCATGATTGGATATGAAAAAAACAAACCCATAGTTGAAATAGTATTTCTCTTTTTAAACATAATTATGATTATTCTAAAATAAAAAGGAAAACAAATCAGCAAAATGTGCAACCTAAAATCAGCCAAGCTTATATTGTAGTACAACCATATTAAGAAACCACTGGTCAGAAATACAACTGCATTGGGAAAAAGTTTATAATCCACAAAACTCTTTGCCAGGCCATAAAATAAAACAGCTCCACAGTTTACACAAGTAAAACTGAGGCAACATAGATGCGTGCTTAGGTTGTCTCCAGTTAAAGCAGATATTCAGGCAGACGATGTGACACTTTGTTTGTACACAGCATGGTATGCATTTCGGAGCAAGACATACGGAAAGCAAGACTCCAGAAGATCCATGGTCAGGAATGGAGACTCCTGGACAATCTAAAGTGAGAGGAGAGATCACATCAGAAACCTGGCAAGGAGTGGAAATCCTGATGCTGCCAAAATGACAAGCTACCAGCAAGGAGCGGGGGAGAAGAAGGAAATGCACACAGGCTCAAAAGAGTAGGGTTCAAAAGCATTGCACGGTTTTTGCTTTTTAAAGTAATTGTTCTGCTATGCTGCCCAACAGTATTTTGACCATTTGTTGAATTCCACACAGCGTGCTTGTCAAAGCCTCTTTTACCTAGGATAAAACTTTTGGAACGATCACCGGAATGAGAGCTTACCATGTCTAGCAGTAGGTAAACAGATTCTCTGTTCCTTGTAGTGGTTTTGTCTGTCTCCTGACCGATTTTCAGTAGACTAGAGGATGCAAGCTAAAAAAATTCACACATAACAAGTAAGATTTCTACTAATCTAAAGCCACTTTACAAATCATTTTAATTTCACGACACATGCAATTTCAGATATAAGATTTAACATGACATCATTTGTAATGTTAGATAATGTATGGGGTTATGGATGTGGAGCATTCCACAACAATGAAATGAACAGGACAGACCAATTGTATAGCTCAATTTGTGTACTGGAATCCCTGATCAGACCAGTTATTCTGCAAGACAAAGTTCACACATGCTTACAATATTGACTCAAATCCTTTACAGTCATTGTTGCAATCACTACCATATAGAAAAAGCCACTTTTGGCCTGAAATCAAAAGTTAAGGTTGTAAATGTTAATCGCAGTACAGCTGAAAGCCTTGGTGGAAATGAATGATTTCTGTAGCAGGTCAGCCCAAAATAAAAATTGTACATACAGCCAAGAATTCTTTGAGACGGTCTTCAATGCTTCCCTTGTGAATGGTAAATAAAGCTGCAGCAATCTGGTTGATTGCTTTGGCCAGGCAATGGATATTGTTGCAGTGACCTAAACAAAAACACATTTGTGATATTACTTTAGCTTCACTCACACTCTGAACTTTTTAGCTGAATGGAATGTGTCGTTTGAATAGCAGCAGAGTTAAGCAAGGGATTAACTTTCAAATATGTTATAATATGGATAATCTTCATTTAACAAGGAGGAAGTAAAGATCTTTAAGAACCTTTTGCATGGAGTAAAAGACATTACACACAGGTCCTGCTATCTGCACACTCAATACCCAAAAAATCACTAATCCACACTTGAAAGAATTATGCCCAAACCTCACTATATGCTCCACAGATTCTCTTATCCAAACAGCCAACTTTCTTCCTTTTTGTGTGTGTTGGTTGGTGGCAGCCATTTTTAGGCAGAAACCACAGAAAGAGGGAGGGAGGTCAGATGACTCGGAAAGCAGGAAAAATGAAACAAATCAGGGACAGGAGAGATTGGGCAAATCATTTCCCCCACTTTGCCTCTCTTTTGCTGATTGGCTGCAGCCATTTCAAGAAGAAACCATGGAGAGAGGGAGGAAACAGAGGGGACAAATCTCACATTAGAAATGTTTCCATAGGAAACAATGGGAATTGTGGAATCGTTATACAAACGATTGCATAACAAACAATTTCCAGGGAACTCATAAAAGCAGGACTACATTTATTCCAAAATCTGTTTCAAAGACTGAATTCTGGTTTTCTTCTCAATTTATCAGTTCCAAAGTTCTGTTCTGAAGACCTGAATCCTGCTAGGTGCAAACAGAACGGTGTGTGTATTCAAGTAAAGACGGGGCAACATGGTAACTAGCACAGGAATATGAGGATTATGAATGCTTCTAATGCAAATATCTAGTATGAAAACTAGTTTCAATATGACTTCCAAATAGTACTCAGCATTGTTCCTGTGCCCCCAAAAGCCTCCAGTCGAGTTTTAACATTTCCTAATCAATAGGACATTTATGTGCAACGGGTAGAACACATTCTTGGTAAGGATCCCTAGAACCAAAGTATGACTTGAGGTGAGAGATTTTTATTTCCTCTTTCAAAGCAACCATTGTGAGATATAAAATTGATGTACTATTCAACACCCAAAAGGGCCAAACACCAGTATCATAAAATGAAAGCAAATAAATATTCCAGATGAACATTTAATATAATTTACCCCCTCCCCCCCAGAACAAATTTTCACACCGGTTTGTCTGAAAATTACCTTCAATGGCAGGACTGTATTGAGACATCACATTACTGGCCAAAGTTGGTAAAGAGACAGCCACAAAGACCATCAGAAGGCAGGCAATTTTATATTCTTCCTCTGGACTAATGTTTTCTGAAATTAAATACAAATTTAGGAGAGATCCATTATAACTGGGTGGGTTCAAAACTCCGAAACTAATACTTCATCCATTCACAGCATTGGTAATATTTCTGAGCCAAATTCTGTGTTATTTGGCTAACAAAGACCAGTACTTTAGAGTAGCTGGGGAAACCCAGCCAGATGGACAGGGTAGAAATAAATTATTATTATTATTATTATTATTTCAATTCCACCACGTGTGGCATAACCAATACTCTTCCGCAACAGCTATCAAGAGTATCTTGGTCGCATACCCCAACACAGGGAAGGAAAATGTAACTTAAGAAAAATAGGGTGCATTTTTTTAATTCCTAGAAGAAAATGGATCTAACAGCTATTCAAAGATTTTATACCTCAATCAAAAGTACCCTAAGGACAAAGTGCAATTGCAAGAGGTTTCTTTCCTCTTAACTCCAGTGGTGAGCAAAGTTATTTCAGGCTTCCTTTTGAAAGATGCTCAGAATGTCTACACATGGGAAACAGCTCAGCATGGCCACCAATTGAGAGCTGTTCATAAATGAGTGCTGCTCCTCTAAAGTAGTTTCTATACCAGTATTTCACATTCCTGGGCCAACTTAAATAAAATATTGTTGGGGGGGGGGAGGTAAGCCCCACCCCACATAACTGATCACATGACATGGCACATGAATACCACTGGGATGGCAATTCCCATAAATGGGGGGGGGCTGGCCCCCTCAAATATTTTTTGGGGGGGCCAAAGGGACCTCGGCCCCTAGGGGCATGTGAGAGAGCCAGCCATAAAAAGTCACTCATCAATAACAGAAGCATTTGCAGCCGTTTCAATGTAGTAATATCACTATCAAGCCTGAGAAATACTAAGAAAATATAACTAGAGATCAGAGCTGCAACATTCTGTCAAATACAAATTTAATTGTCATATATTTAAGCTGACAAAACCCTCAGTTTTGGCATCTTGGTTAAATTACTTACTTATCAAACCTTTATTAGGCATTTTATAAATAAAACCATAAAAGAGAAAATAACATATAAGAGACTTGAAATATATATTAAAAAGGCAGCAGTTGGCTACATAGATTGATATTTTGTGTGTGTGTGTGTGTGTGTGTGTGTGTGTGTGTGTGTGTGTGTGTGTGTGTGTAGAAACTGTGGTTTTCCTTGTTAACCTGCTCCTTGGAGGACTGCTACCAAAAACTCGGCTATCCCCGCTGTTACCCTTTGGTTAACGGCAGATAGGCAGAATCCCACACTTTCACCTTGCTGGGGATCCAGACCGCCCAAAAGAGGGGATTATGTGAAGTGATCCAAGTGTTCTGGAGAAAACATGCATATTTGGTACTCAATGTGCGCAAGTATAGTTTCTTTGATATCCTTCAGGCCTCTCCATTTAGAACGATATCATGGCTTAGCATTACATGCAAACACAGCCAATATCCAAAAACGTTATACAGCAACATACCTGATTTTTGAGAAGAAAGTGCTACAACCAGCGCAGGATCTATCTCACAAGGCAGTCCCGCAGCTGATGAGAGCTCATATACATTCATTGCAACCTGAGAGACAGAAAGGTACTGCAGAGTGAAAAAAGCCAGAATAATTTTGTGGAATTTGTCAGAGCAGACATTGTAAAATCTGTTCAGTATTCACATTAAATTACACAGGAGAATGGAACCATGGAAGAACAGAAGCACCTTTGGTGGCAGCAATACACCTAGTCTATAGTGAAAAGCTCCATTAGCACCACTTCTGCTAGCTGGCTGTCATCTCTCTCATACGCCCCTCTGCCAAAAACTTGTATACTCTCCGAAACCATATTCAACAGCAACTTTTTAAGATTCCAACAAGCTCCCAAACTGCACAAACAGAAAACTTTGTTAAGCCAAAGCATATAATGCATTAAAATTAATGCTGCCATACCGTGTCTGCCAAGACTAGGTTCTGAGGCCTAAAGTGCAAAAAGGGTTTCATAATCCATTAGGAGAATGGATGCGGATCAACTCAAAAACTAAATTGTTAGAAACACTTTTTGAATTACTCCCTCTGAAATGCTGTGTCCTTTTTATTTTATGACTTGCTCTTAGTATAAACCAGTGACTCCCAGCAGTTTGCAAAACAGAAATACTGGAACCATAACTAACCACAGAAGTACGAAGCTGAATTAATTTCATTTTAATGAGGTTTACAAAAATATATACAAGTGCTACATCTGTCTATACATTCCTGCTTTTGGCATAATATACATTTTTAGAAAACTAAACCCATTAAAAAACAAACCCATTATTCTCACAAGCTATTACCTTCATATCCGTCTCTCTTGGAATGTGATCCTTAAAGTCTTCAATTGAACTTACAAGGAAAGGAATGTGATATGATAAGACCTAAGACAAAGAAGCATGCAACAAAATTGTTACTTTGGCTACTGTATCTCCTAAGGTGGCATGTTATGACTTTGTTGCATTTATTCTACCCTCTCCCCTCAGTTTATGCATTAAGAGTCCTGGAAGCACCATGCCAGAATATTGCAGCAGGAGTAGAAAACACTGGCTAACCAAAGTTTTGAATACTGTATTGCTTTGGGTCTAAAACAGTCGTACATCAATTTCCTTTATTTAAAAGAAAAAGAAAAAGTGAAATGGTAAAGGTTTGATTCTTTCCGCATATGTATGCAACATACTTAATTTAAATTAAGATTTGATTATTCGTATTTAGTGTTGCAATCCTTTCACCACAGCATAAGCAAGCTGTGTTTTATTCAATCAATTGATCATTTATTGTATTTTACTAAAAGCCATTACAAATACATTTACAAAACCAGCAAATCCAATAAAACCTAATTAAGAAAGATCCAGAAGCAAGCAACCATTTACAATAAATTAAATTAATGAATCCCCTGTACAATCTACAGCATTGCCTTTTATGTGGCTAGCACGAATACTTTTAGCAGCTTTTGCAAATAAAGCTGTTTTATATGGGACAAGTGGGTTGCAGTCAGATAATAGGCAACATATTTTCACTTTGGGGTTCTGTATCTGTAGCGCTGCCAACATCTGTTCCAAAAATCGCTTTCTGTGGTTTTGATAGATCTGAGAATGGAGTATGTAATGGGGACGATCTTCTACTTCACCTACCCCACAGGTACAGAATCTTAAATGCCCTGGAATGTGCTAGTATTTAGTGATTTAATCACTTTTTACTTTTACTTATCTATTCTTAGGCTTGCTTGTGCTTAAACGTTTAACACAAAAGTTATAATGCCAAATGCAGTACTTACATCTCTAAGAGCTTCTTGTGCCAATGACCGGAAAGATAAGATAACACCGATAATGGTCATCCTCTTCAAAACACTATCAACAGCTGGGGGGAAAAAAAGAAAATGCCAGGAACAAGAATGCTTTCTCCCTGCCTCTCCCTGTTTGATGTCTGTGGGAGATTGAGGCCATGCATAGTCGCCTCTCCACCAGTTTCAGTCTCTCTCTCTCTGTGTGTGTCTCTACATGAGTCACAGCATCACCCAGTCATGGCATCTGCCACAGACAGACTAATATAAACAGCAAATCAAAGTGACCACTCTAGACGAAACGCAACTAATCAGGAACTTTTTTGGCACATTACTCATCATATGGGGGGGGGGAGCATCATTAAGTACCAAGGGCACACCAGACTCACAATAATGTTTCTCACGTGGCACCAAAAGGCAATTTTAATTCCTTTACAAAAGTGCTCCAACAGCTATTGAATAATTTGTTCATCCACCAATTCACTTCTTGCTGGCTGAGCATTATGAGAATCTGGGAGAACGTGGCGACCAGCAGAAAGGAGCTCCTCAGTAGGCAAAGTATCAGTTTTAAAACATTTAGGTTATCTTTCCAAAATTAAAAGGTTTTCTGAGGCAGCCTGCACATTATAAGGCATGAATAGATGAAAAAGGCTACTAATGTGGCTACCGACATATATATATGCATACACGAGTGGGGATGTATACGTCACATGCATCTGTATGTTTGTGTCATGTATGTACATTACAGCCTTAAAATGGAGACGTTCATACAAAAGACAGCATGCACTTTTGGGGGCAGTAGCAGATGCTCCCCCACCAATTCCAGTGCTTCAAGCTATATGCAGATTCCCAGTTAGGAGCATAAGCTAAAACGACACTACTTGCTAGTTACTTACACGACAATCTTTTGAAGAGTGCTGCCATCTGATCTGGTTTATCAAAACTGGTCCTCATTTGCGTTAGCACTTCAACGTTCTCTACCACAAGTTTCTAAGACGAAGCAAGATCTCAGGTCAGGCATAGATCTGAGTATAGTAACAAGCGGGTGCTTTAGGACATTTCAGCGTGGCAAGCCGGAAGCAGAGCTCATGAAATCCAGATGTTCCCATTATCTGACTAGTTATAGTAGGTAAGGCCCAGCTTATGCACCAAACAAAAAGCATAGAGTGTGATAATAAAGGCTCTCTTCTGTTCCACAAAGCACTTATTGCTCCAGTTGTCTCATTAAACTTGAGCAGGGCTGCTGTAGAATAATGGGGCTGCTACAGTTTGAATGTCTTTTGCACAATGTGTAATGAAAACTACATTGGGGGTGAGACACAATTTGCATATGATTTGCCATTCTTTGTTCCGTTTTAGGATTTCCCTTCCGTATGTTTTCATGTGGATGATTATCTCTCACAAGATAAAGAAGGGGCACACACTTTCTGTGACTGGTCTAGACCAATCTCCTAATGTCTCAACTCTATGATTAAAACCTTCTCTCCCTCCACCCCCAATGAGTTTACACTTATTCACTGTAAACTAAGGACAGACAACTGAAAGCCCCAGAGCTCAATGCAGCACTTAGGGGTTTTTCCAAACTGGCCCATCCCAAAGGGATTTCTCTTCCTCCAGTCGAGTTTGGGCACAGACTTTGTGCCTCCAACCTGCTCGCTGACATTTGATTTGTTGTACGCTGGAGTTAGCAGCTGAGAAGCATAAAGGCAAATGTCACCAGGGAGAAGAGCCACAGAATCCTTTGCCTTGCAGGGGAGCAAGCTAATGGAAGGAGCCAATGCTGTGAATTCTTCAGCTTTTACTCAGCAGTTTATCATCCTTGCAAAGTGGTGGTGATGCACCTTTTCCCCTTTCAAGAGCTGCAAGCTGGTGAAGGGTGGGCTACCCCTTCTTTCTCTACCCCCCCCATTCTACTACCCTCTTCTCTGTATCTCACCCTTTTTGTCCAACAGCTCATGGAGCATGGACAGCTTGCTGTGGCTGAACACCTGAATTAATCACTTGCCAAGTGCATTCCTCTCCCTACTCACTCCATTTGTTTTGGCTTCTTCCCCTATCCTTCCCCCAACTCCCTATCCTTTTCGCTGGACTCCCCATACCACATAAAATTAGGTCAAGGAGCACATGTTTACTATCCCTGCTGACCTAAGCTAGAGACCCTTCCCCATTTCCTGATGCTTTCTGTTAGTAGAAGCTAAACCATAAGCTAATTCAGAGACCCCCAAACCAAGGTAATTTCTTCTGGAGAAGCAGCATACAGGAACACAAGTAAATAAAATGCATATGAGCAGATCCAAAGATCTCCCCCACTATTTCTGTGTAGAGTGTTTATATATTGCTTAAAATGTCACTCCAACCAATGGCATATCATGACAAAAGACTTTTGTGTGTGAGGAGAATTGAAACGCCTGCTTGTAGTATGTCAATGAGTGTTCCTCATTCAAAGGAAAAGGGTCAAAACTCTGATGAGCAAATGCTTGGACTAGTCTAAAGTAGTTCTTTGGATTCAGGCCATGTATTCTTGCTATAAAGCAACTTCTGCTTTTAATTATAAAAGCAATGACCAAAGAGAAGCAATGGAAGTTACCTTGAGTTCAGCAACCTGTGAGGAAATGTGCCACATAAGGCTTTCACTCAAGAACTTCATGCCATATGGACCAAGGAGTTCTGACAGGGCTCTCATTTCTGAGGAAGAAAAAGCATTTATTCTGCTGCAAACCAATTATATTGTCTTAATTTAATGAACACACTATATTTTATTAATTCATTCTATAAGGGCATTCACACATTTTAAATTTCCAGCATCCTATTTCAAATGCTCAGGATGCAACAACTGTAATATAGCTATGTATTGCAGTACAGTATGAATATTAAATAGGTGAAAATAAAAATGAAAACCCTCCGTCTTAACTAGCTTAGCCTGTACCACCAGAGGTCAAGAGGCCTGATAAGAGCCTTAGTTCTCCCTAGATATTAGTGAGGGTCAGAAGCATCAAGGGGGACTTGTAGTGCTGCTTACTGTCTCCAAAGTTTGGTATAAAAACGAGACTTGGCTTTTCCACCCATCCTGAGCCTTGGGAAAACTCACCTGATATGTCTGAATATTCTTCTGCATTAAATGTCAGTTCGTTTTCAGTAGGCAAGTTCACAAATGCTTTCATCGCTGGGAAATAGGCTATGTGGCCATTACTGACTTGCCTGAGCAAGGTTTCCAGATACCTTCATGAAAGAAACAATGATCTATTTTCACAGTAGACTACAAACATTCCTGACCATTAATTTCATTTACCACCTTAACTTTGATGAAAGCTGCATTGACACTGAATTTGTCACAGAGAGATGATCTTGAAAGTCCACGTAAAGCCACATCAACACACATGTATTAAGAACTGCAGAGTCCTCAATGATGTTTCCCTTGAATAGTCAGCAACTTCAGTTTAAATAAAAGTGTAGTTTGCTTTTAGTATGCAATAGAAAGCTAAACGCTATTACTTATTGGCATCTATTGTTCAAGTGGCATGCAATTCAGTTTTTCTTCTACATTATCTCAATTACAAGTTACATAGGGAAGCGGGGCACAGCTCAGATTAAAAGCTGCAATTTGCCTCACTTTCACATTGGCACTCTCCTCCTCCCAGATTTTCTTCTTCTTCACATGAAAACTTTTATCTCACAAAGCAAAAGGGGTACAGAATGAAATATCAGATTCTTACCAATTTGTGTATAGACTGGTAATGGTTGGCTCCCCATGACTATCTAAGTGCTGGGTTTGTTGAAGGAGGACGTTATTAAACACTCTTGTGATGTCAATCTGTACATAATTTTCTATTGATTGGAGTACTGTCATATAGGCTCTCACACTTGTTAACAGCTCAGAAGGTTTTGCGATCTCTTGTGTTGCTTGATTATACATAGTCATACCAACAATTGACCTTTGAAAAGAAATTAAGTTATTAGCATGCTACTGAAGTGAACCATGAGCGCTATGTCCTGCCTAATATCAAGGTGAGCCATCACTCTTCAGACCTGGCATGTAGTGTTAACTGACCATTTGGGATAAATTTGCACCAAAAGGCACCTGTACTTTTCTGACATTATCTGTTGTCTACTCTGACTTTGCTGAATATTGCCAACATAGAGTGAAAGCACACTGCAGCTGGGTGTTAGAAAGCTGCAAACTGGAGCTGAAGAAAGCTACTCCCCACAGCCATAGTACAGAAAGATGTATGGAGGGAAATTCAGAAATCCTATATTGAACTACTGCTATCTATTTGACCCTTGTATAAAAGTCAGATTTGCTGTTTAAAAATTGTACAAATTTAGTCCTAAGAGTTACAGCTATGAGAAATTTTAAAATTCTTGTTTCCTATCTGTTCCTCTTCTTCCTTGAGATGCAAGTCTACTATTTGCTTATTAAATCAGATAATGGCAATGCCAATATACTAAAAGCTCCCACATACTAGCAGGATATGAATCTTTCATCTTCCACTCACCAACTTTGCATGTACATAATTTGATTCATGCATGCACATAAAATAGGATTGATTCCTTAAATTTTGGGGATTTTGAAACTAGCAGGTAGAAACTGTTA
This sequence comes from Zootoca vivipara, assembly GCF_963506605.1. Classification (NCBI taxonomy): domain Eukaryota; kingdom Metazoa; phylum Chordata; class Lepidosauria; order Squamata; family Lacertidae; genus Zootoca; species Zootoca vivipara. Next base: position 112,113,758 of record NC_083276.1, on the reverse strand, counting down.
TGTATGGGCAACCACTAGGCTGGCTGGAAGTTGGAGCAAAAGAAAAAGAAGGGTAATGTCAGCTCAAGATTAATTATTTGGTTATATTGGACGAGAATAAATTTTTTAAAATGAATGCTTTTATTAAGCTCTAGCAAATAAGACTCAATGCTGAAAGAACATTGCTAGTTATTTTTACAAGCTTGCCCCTAACACAAGCATGCTTTCAGAGATTTGTATCAGAAACTGTCACATAACAAAAATAAAAATGGCACGGCAGCAACCAACCCACCCACACTGAGAAATAGTCACTGATATAAATAGTAAAAATATGTTTATATGGGTTACTAAACTAACCATATTTTTAATGGCAGAATGGTCTGTTTTTGGGGAATCCAGCACTGAAGACTCTTTAGTTCACAATTGCTTTTTAAAGACTTGAATCGCACAAAGCTACCTTTGCAGTATGGAATCTGCTCCCACACCATTTGAGCAACATCACAAGCCCTAGGCCATAACATGGTAGTCCCTCATATGATCTTGACACTGTGGGAGGAGGAACACTAAAAAAGCATCTGCCATGGTACAAAGGAAGTGCCAGAATAAACCTTTTGTTGTGTGTTTGATAACTATCAGACAACACACAGAGACTGTGGAGTTTGATATTAGTACAATATATAACTTTGCCCAGACATTCATTTTAAGTTTGCAGCTGCAATGGGGAGCTCTGGGTGACTTCATGGAAGTTTTTAACTGACTTTAGGGATACACTGTTCCACCACCTCTACCAGTGGGGGAATTTTTTGTTAATGGGATTATATGATGAAAAGCAGGTTAAAGTATTCTTAAAAGTACTCAAGACAACTAAGTATCAAATGTGCAAGTTGGTACCACTTACTTGGTAAAACGGATTTCCAGGTGTGATGTTAAGTATTCCCTTGGGGTAAAGGTGTGTTCCCACACAATCATGTTTGGAACGTAATTGATTGAGAAGCAGAGCTCAGAAAGTGCCGTGTGCAGTTTGTCTAGACTGCAAAAGACAAAACAAAAAATATGCACACAAACATGTAAGCCACAAAAGCAAAGTCATTACTATTACAGCCCCCTTCCACCTCAACCCAAAAAACATTAAAGATGGGTAAGGATATATAATACCTCACCCATTATTTTTTTAGGACGCTGAATGGGAATGCAGAAAAAGATTACTGTTCATAAAGATAAGTTTGTTTTGCAGGATCATGACATATTTTTTATATAAACACATAGGATGGCATCCAATTGGTGTTTCTCTACTGATAGAAGGTACCACTCCGTGAAATTGGGAGGGATATATTTTCCAGGAATTCCCAGTCTGCAGCAGATGATTCGGAGGAAGCCATTGATGGAAACCTCCTCTCTTATTGTTCCACTGCCTGATGCCTTCTTGTCAGCAGATGACATCAACTGGATACGACCCACAAGAGCACTTTTTTAAAAAAAAAAAAATCTACAAAATGCCAGTGAATGGGTTCAAGACATACGGTTAGACTGCCTGTTAAGCAACATTCAAAAGAGAAGATAAGGATGAAAAAGACTCACTTGGTCACAACCAGCCTGTTTTTTCTCATGCTTTCTACTCCTGGTTTTTCTCTTTCTGGTTCTCCTTTCTTACCCGTCTGTTTTTTTGACTTTTTATTCACTGCTTGACTGATGGTTTTGGCACAATGCTTTGGCAGCAACTTTAAAAAAAAATGCAGTTAGTTTCAAAATAGAGCTGCAGTTCACAAAACCCAACCACCATTCAATAGATCAAACTTCGCATTTCGATTTTAAACTGCTCATTTTGTTTCCAGTATACTGAATACTTGCAAACTACTCGATACCAATTCAAGTGATTTCAATGTAGTTACTATTCTTTCTAGTTAAACTTAAGAACAGAAGAAGAACAGCCTTCTATTACAAATATTATGAACATAACTTTTATTAGAACCTTATGAAAAACATTATCATATACTGACTGTATTAAGAACAAAGGAGATGGCACATTTATGTGATGGCCCTACACCAAGGGGCTTGCAATCTAAAAATAAACCCAAGGAAAATAGAAAAGGGGAGGGAAATGGAAGCAGGAACCAAACAAAGAATGTGCATTATTTCAGTGACTCAGACAGAAGCACTGCCACAGCAGGGTAACGGGACTAAAATTAAATTCTTACCTGGTCACTTAGAGTACATTGCTCAGTGCAAATATCTGTGATAAGGTTACGAGCCTGCTTAGCCATTTCATCCAGGAACATGTTACAAAGGGAAAGGCTACGGTCCCCAATGTGATGTCTCTATCAAGATAAAAACAGAAACCTTGTTTTTCCAGTGTTGCCATAGTGCTTAAAAACATTTTTAAAAAATCATTATCAGTGAAACATGCTTGCATTACGGTAAGTTCATTTAAACAATGAACCAATGGAACAGCAATAAATCAAGTCTCACAACCAGAAGTTATCTAAATCTATTTGCTGAAGATCCAAAAAGCTTGCTTTAAAAAAACACAAATGTATCCAAAGCTGCTCTAGTAGAGCTGTGCTGGCACCACAGTACTTCCGTTTCTTCTCCTCCCCCTGTGCCCCCCTTTTTCTGGAGGGTCCTTCTGGAGCTGATTTTGAAGGTGCACAGGGGGCTGCAGGGGAAAGATGAGGAGGGAAAATTTCACTTCTGTATCTGCACATCCCTTGCACTAGCAGAACGGGAGCACTGCATACTGTTCATTATGTATACAACTTGTGTATTCTTAAAATGTCCACTTAATCAAATGTGCCTCCCTAAAAAACCAGAGTTAAGAAACAAGTTTTTGTAGCTGTAAATTTCAACTTACTTGCCACACTTCTCTATCCCATGTCCCCAATTTACTTATGTTTCTCTACCTTACTCTCTTCTTGTGAAAACCAATATCAAAGAGAAGATTATGGGTTCTTTACCTCTTCTGGGCACAGCTCGTGGGTGCAGCTCATAAAGTGAGTGCAAAGCAGTGGGAATGCAATGGAGTATCTGGACTGAGAGGGCAGTTCCAAACACTGCTGAAACATCTTCTCAAAAGCACGGCTATAGAAACTGTTCAGAAACACAAGTTAAGTTTTCATTCCACTGAGACAAAATAATTACTACTAATAATAACAACAACAACAACAACAATAATAATAATAAACCATTTAACAGATGCAACTAAGCACATGAAAAATGTCAAATGCCAGCAATTTTCTCCCATGTCCACAAGATCATTGAACGAGCAATTACAGTACATGCACTTGTAACAGATCCTAATAATAAAAGAGTTGCACTCATGGCCCTTTACATTACTAAGGGAACTGAAAGCAGGGGGAAAGAATGTATTATTAAATCCTCCCCCTACATGTACTGTAGCATAGCAAAATCAATGCCTTGATGGGGGGCGGTGAAATTAATGGGGGGTGCAAAGCATTGGATTATGCTACCCCCGTTACACTTAGGGGTAGTATAAGCTGCTTCTAAAATTTTCAAAAGGATTAGTAAAACCCAGCATAGGTTAGGGTTACTCACTTTCACCCTCTACAGCATGTAGAACTTACTAACCAGGCAATCCTAAACACATCTACTCAGAAATCCCAATTGAGTTCATAAAGCTTACTGCCACTGCATTTTAAACATTCATGGCACTTCATAATTTGCACCTTCTCTTCACAGAAATCCTAGAGATACCGGTAGGTATTTGTAATTTTCCTTTGTACAAAATATGTTATCTTGCTGCTGCTGCAGAAGGAGACCCGAGAAATTCAAGACAGTTTCCAGCTGACTGCACACTGGCTCTTCCCCAAGAGCAAAACAAAACAAAAATCACAACCACGAGAAAGCTTTAGAATGAACTTTAAAAACATACCAAAATATAGAAAGATCAGATGTTTCCACCAACATCTCCACCAAGGAATCTACCATTTTTGTGTGGAAAATGATTGTGTTCATCATCTTTCCAAGTTCTCTGTGGTCTGCGAGGCCAAGTGAAGCCTTAGATACACTAGTATAGGCCTGTGGGCACATAAAAAAGTTAACAATTCACATTATCCAGGTTCTAATTCTCATCTAAAAATCTGCCTTCATTTGAATCCAAGCATTAGTTGTTGTTTTTTAATGAGCAAAATCTACACACACACACACACACACACACACACACACACACAGCAATGTAGCTTGCTTGGGGCAAGTCAAATTTAAAATATAACCCACTAAGCTGCCTTACTCCTCCATATCTACTTTTGGAACATGCTGAGGGTTTGCTCGTTCTTGAAACTGGGACTTTAAAAAATGTACAGATCCACAAAAGAGGTTATATGAGGATTCACTAAGCAAGCCTTATTTTTCAGTTGCTTTACTTATAATTAAGAGTCAAATTCATATTTATAGACAAAACCTGCTTATAATATTTGTTGAAGAAAAGATAAATATTTTCATAGTGCACCCTACTAGGATCAAAACAATATCAGGGCATAGTAATGACATACTATTTTGCTACTGCTGCAGATGTTACTTGAAAAGGGCTGGTTGTTCAAAAATCCCTTTTAGTTTGTAGCCAAAGATTTACTGGGCCCAATTTCAAAAAAACAGAGCTTTAAGCATATACCGTATTGTCTTATTTTTGGAAGGTGGGTTTTTTGGGTTTGTTTTTTTAAAACCTAAATCCAGCATTGCATAAAAAGGAATGCATGTTCTTCCAACTCTGTTTTCCTTTACAACTTCTTTGAACAACTGAGGAAAACCAGGCCTTTTACATTATCTCCAAAACAACTTCTAAGAAAAATGACTGGCTTAGTGTCTGACAATGTGACCTTTCTACAAAGGTTCTCTTTGAGTATGTGTAATAAAGTGTTGAAGAACAGGACATAACCTTCTCAACTCTGATTTGGCCGTACAGCTTTGTTATTACAGACTTCTCTTCTATCCTTATCACTCTATTTCACGCTTCCTGAAACTGTTTGATGTAATTCTGTGCTCCTGCTTTGAACAATGGGGGTGTGTATGAAAACGTCTGCTGAAACGTCCTATGAAAGAGTTTTCAATTCAGATTAAATTTGTACATTGACATATGCTACTTCATGTACATTGATATATGCTACTTCATGTATTTCATGTGCCATTCTACTTTAAAAAGTAAAAGCAGCACAGGTTTTTTGAAAATTTTATCTCCTTTTCACAATGCCTGCCTTTTGCATCATTCATATTATGGGCAGTAGCAAAAGCAGTGGTAGTCTACTACTGAATTTACTCAAAACTAGTCAGCTTACATATTTTTCTCCACCACAATCTTGGCTTTATCCTCCTTTTAGCTGTTTTGTTTGTTTGTTTATGAAAAATACCCTGGTCATACTGTGAACCTTTCCATTCCTGAATGCCAGTTCGGGAAATACATGAATTTCAAAATGTGAACTCAAATATTTAAATCAATTATTTTAAATCACTTTGATTTAAAACTGATTTACTCTTTAACACAGGTAAAGCAATATTGCTTTGGAGAGTGCACAGAAGTAATTCTTACCTGTAATCTAAACCAATCGAGCCTCATTCCTCTGAAGTCAAATACCTCCCCATCTTCAACTGCATCATGTGGAAAAATAAAATATGAAAAAATCATTTGGACAAATGTTTCACCCACTTAATACACATATTTAAAGTCAACAAAAAATGGAGGGGTGGGGAGAGTTGGCGTGTGTATCTTATTTACAGAGCAGTCTTATGCGTATTTACTCAGAAGAAAGACCCACACTTTTTAGTATAATTTACTTCCTAGGTAAGCATGTGTAGGATTACGGTCTCAAAAGTATAAACGCCTTACAGTCCAGTCCAATCTGAACTTAATGGGATTAACTCCAATCCAAGTATATATAGGATTGCAACCTTAGTTTTTCACAAGCCAATGGATAGCAAATGTAGGGTTTCCAAAGGTCATCATCAGAAGGCAGCAATTCATAAGACGTGCATGCTCCTCTCATGAACATGGCAGTGTCCTCTAGATGCAGAAATGCACAGAGGATCTGAATGTTACGTATCTATCTGCAATATGTACAGGAATTAGTACTCTCTAAGTTGGACTGTAAGTTCCACCTTCCCTGCTATTTCCCATGCTGTTGGGAGGTGCTGGGAGTCAGCCCAACAAAATCTGCAGGACCTCATGTTACCCACTATACTATTTCCAATTCTGCTATGGCAGACATAGTTTAAGTTCATGGCTTACATATACATAACTTACCTTGCTTCACACTTAAGGAGGTCATGGTGTTTACAAAAGAGGACATAATGATGGACTCATCTTCAGGGCATACCGAAAGATTCTAAAAATCAGAAACCAGGACGCTACTGTGTTATAGCAGTTATTTTGCCAGCTACACAATTATCACTGCATCACAATAAAGTGGAGAACACATCAACAGGTATGTGGCTGGCAGGAAACATCTGTGCAGCTCCATCGGGACCTCAGCCTGGTGCTAGTCTGTGTATGAGATCCCAGGTTATGGTATGAAGGCACATGAGGCCACCACTTAAGTAGGTCTGGGCCTTATCTCCCAGACAGGCTCCACAATGAAAGCAATGTGGGATATAAATATGAGGACATAAATTTAAAAAGTAGCGGGATAAATAGTGAGTAGAGCACATGTAGGACTAAGATGCACATAGTTTATGTATGAGAGAGGACTGAGTGTGAAGTACATGAGAAGAAGGGCAGCTGTATACAGAAAGCCTGCTTTCTTACCACCTCAAAATCAGCCCACAAACTTTCAGACTTCCACATGGGCAGTTAAAGTATGGAAACTGGTTTTTTAACATAGGGTTGCGAAGTGGGGTTAGTATTATTTCACGGGTGCCAATGTCACTTAATCCACCTAATGTCACTTAATCCACCAAGTCTATGATGCTTGTAATTTGTTCCTCAATATAGGGAATCAAGAATTTAGCACATTTTTAGCAGTAGTCCAAAATAATGAAAGTTATGAGCGCTGTATAATAGGAGCCTGAATATTTATTTGTGAAAGCAAGATCATTTTAAAGAGCTCCCCCGCCCATTCAGATGTAATAAACAAATGCTATAACGTACACAATTAAAGGGACTGAGAACTGCAGAGAAGAGACACTGGTTGCTGATTGACTCCATTTTATTTTCAAACAGCCTTCCCTCATTACAATGTCATCTTAACTACATGCTATTGGAAATTAACAAAAAGATTATTTCCTCCCCAATACAAGCAGCTTTATCCCTGGACAGGAGGATTACTAGCTACAGTTTAAATTTTGAACATCTACACGGATGTGTTGTGTAGTATAAAATCTGAGCTCCATCTAGAGGGCAATGGAAAAGTAAAATAGTCATTTTTCAGTAATTGATAGTAACTATGTATCTGTGATTGACTGGTGTCTGTACAAAATATGTAGGTTCTATGGAACCTGTATATCCTGTTTTAGTCTTCGGGTTGCCTAATAGAAGTTCACACCTTACAGGGCAATTTAAAGGGTATTTTAACTTCTTAGCTTTTCTTCACTCAGGATGAAAATCAACAAGTCAGTACTTAATTCAGTACTTGCAACCTTTTTTATAGCAATATCCTCACCACTTACCTGCACAAGTTCATTTAAGACAACCGCATCAAAGCCCGATAGGTACTGCACATAGTATCTTTGCATAACTGGGCCATATTTTCGTACATGTGCCCTGAGCTCTTCCATGTAGAAAATCAGCTCTGCTATGTGCCTTAGGAACGAAAGAGAAACAAAGAATATTGACTAATGTAAGCATGTGTGAAAAATGTCAAGTGGTGTGAAATTCTCTCATTTTCAGGCTATTTATTGGTCCTTAAATCATGGTTATTTGCTACTTAAGTATATCCAAATTTTCAGTGAGATAGAGAGAACACTAGCAGGGAAACTACATGTGGAAGGCCATAATTAAGTAAATAAACACATTCACTTTATTACTGAAAAAGCTCTCTAGCTTTGCCCGAGCGAGCCCACATAATTAAAGAAAACAGCTATTAAAAGATATATTGGGGGGGGGGGGCAAAGCAGTGGAATTAAGAAAACAAAGAGGGATGGTTTTGCTGACATCACCACTCTTGTTTTCAACCCCAGTGGGAAGCTACTTGCAGAAAATGTTAAGGGCTGGGTCACAACATGCTTTGAAGTTCAAAAGAAACACTTTAGAAAACAACCTATGGGACAAATGTTCCTATTGATCCTCTAGAACTGACAATCATTAAAAGCGCATGTGTTGTTTTGGGGAGCAGATTGCTGGGTGCTGAACAGCCACAAGAGAAGGCAACACTCCTCCAGGATCCTGGAGTACTGTCGCCAAACTGATCTTGAAGGTATTACGGTATCTTAGCAGACCAAGCTTGGACAACTATTAAAGGCCTGCCACTACTCGTTTATTTTGTTGTGATATCAGGATTTTCTACATTTTGTAAACGTAAATCAGCTAATGGTACTTTAAGCATGTGAATGCCGGTTGGGAAAAAGGCATTCAACTATTTGTTTATATATAATAGTGAAGTTTCAATACAGAAACAATTTGCAAAGACAGAAAAAGTGAATCTAGATTCAGGTAAGTATCTGAAGAAGTTTGCATGCACACGAAAGCTTATACCCAGAACAAACTTAGTTGGTCTCCAAGGTGCTACTGGACAATTTTAATTGTTTTTAGAAAAAGTGAATGTACAACTTGCTATATAGGGCTTCATATTTACACCAGGAAACTATTCCCCAATTATTGGATGTAGTTTGGGGAGTCGCAAGACTGCTGCTTTTGCTGAAACAGACTAAAAGTTATCCCTTTGGAAATGGTTACAATCTAGAGAGTTATGCAACTAACTGTTGCACACTCAGCGCAGCTTTTGTTTGTGATCTGCACACACAAACACACAGGAATGATAAGCTGCTTTTAAGACTTAGCCTGCACACACATTTCTGAAAGTAAATACCACTGAATTAAATGGGGCTTACTTTTAAGTAGATATGTATAGGATTGCACTTTTAATGTCAGTTCAAGGCAGGCCTACACTGTAGCAGCTGGTGTGTGAAGAATCAATGAAAATGTTTGAAATCTTTTTAGGGAAGCTTCTACATAAGCTCTTTGGACTAAGGCCAATGTGGCATTTTTCACCACTACTCTGCCCAATGCATGCTGACTGCTTAAATGAGCTGAGTATGGGGACGTGGCTAGATAGACACGAGACCTTTGCTATATGAATTCCAGCACATTATTCTGAACTAAATGGCTTTGCATTCATTACACTTACAAATGAAATTTTGTTTTCACACCCCACAGCAGTGAAGGGAAACATTATTTTAACATATCTGGAAAAACAGTGATCAACCAAGTGAAGGAAAGAGCCTCCATATATCAATGCAATCAAGACCACAATGTGCCAGAAGAAGAAGAAAAACAAGTAGTAGTACACTATACCAAAGTGCTTTGGCAACAGCGGGTTCCATATCATGCAAGAAATCTGAATTTTAAAATATATCAGATATGAAACGTACTTATCTATGAAATCATCCGCACTCTTCTTTGGCATGTTATCTGCATGTCGTAGAAGCCAAATAATTTCATCACGGGCAAACGATAATGCCATAAAGACGAAAAGTGCCTGGAAAAAACCAAACAAACATTAAAATGTTTCCCCTTGCAGACATCATGTGAATGTACAGCAAATGGAATGAACTCTGTAGATTGTGCCAGTAAATAATTTCCCTCCTATTTACTAAGCTTACTTACCTTGGGACCCAACAGTCCAGGCTGATCTGACAGGACAGTAGCTAGTTCTTTCAGTGCAGACCGTAAAAATTTGCGCCTTTCTCTGTGCATTGAACCACTGTTTTCAGAATACAAATACTGCAATTAATCACCAATATACCATACTTCACAAATCATTTCAAGTTGTGCTTAGGTCCATGGCAGTCCATTCTCAATTAAAAATGGTGTTTAGAAACATCGCTCCTTGAGATCAAGTTTTAATACATTTTTTGAGGCCATTACATTTTCATGTTACCAGTGGAAATAAAGATTTAAAGAAAACAGTTACGTAAATTCTGATTTTGACAGTTTTTTATATTGACTGGAACATTGCCTCTGACTTTTATGTAATGTATACAGCAAGCTGGCCTGAGACAAGAGGTGGGAAGCCTGTGGCTCTCCAGATTTTTCAGGACTCTAGCTCTTAGCAGCCCCAGTCAGCATGACCCACAGTCATGGATAATGGGAGTTGTAGTCCAGTAGTACCTGGATGGTCACATATTTGCTACCCGTGTACTAAATAATAATATCCAAGATCAGACCAACCATGCCTGGATAGCTCAGTTGGTTAGAAGGTGGTGCTGATAACACCAAGGTTGCAGGTTCAATCCCTGTATGGGACAACTGTATATTCCTGCACTACAGGGGGTTGGACTTGATGATCCTTGGGGTCCCTTCCAGCTCTACAACTCTATGTAAGGCAAAGGTGGGAAATGATTTTCAACCCAGGGTTGAATGGGCCAGAGGTCAAAGCAGGCAGAGTACTTAATATGAAATTTTACCATTGTACAGGAGGCTACACACAGCAACCACTCTGCCCTCCATCCAAGCAGCATTACCAGAGTTCAAGGACATGTTCCAGTCAGGCAAGAAGAGTGAAAAGCAGAACTGCAAGGGATGTGGCCTGTGAGGGTGGGTGTGTGACCTGGAGAGTCCAGAGGGCCAGATAGGGGTCTGGAGAGACACATTTGGCCCCTGGCCCTGAAGTTCTCCATTCCCAATGTAAGGGAACACAGAGTGGAATTCATCGTATAAAATATAGGCTTGGATTGAAAGATCCAGCTGGTGAACAGGAAGCAAAACCAGCTACAGAGAGATGGACCTTCCAAGTATGTAGGAGAAGCAGATGAGGAAAGAGAAACTGGCAACTCTCTCCCCAAAACAAGCAGGAGATTCTTCTGTTTGCCATGAGGGAGTTTTAAGCAACTATCTTTCAGCATTGCTGATACAGTTGTATAATTTGGCTAAATACTGAAACATGTAATTAGTATAAAAACATATTTTACAGTACACTTACGCATGTGATACAGCAGCTTCCTTGCACTCTCTTATGTCGTTAATACGTTTGTTATAGCTGCAAGTATAAATAAAATGTATAAACATATTGGTGATAAAGACTTCCCATCTCTCTGCAATTGCATCAGAAAGAGCAACTTTCCTTTAACTAACCAGTTCCTGGAAAAAGACTTCCCAATGGGTCAGTTAAGGCCCTGTATTTAGATCAAATGCCATCTCAGACTTATGAATAAGTGAACGTGGAGCTAGGCTTCCATTTTTGAACAAAGTTGAAAGGCATGCAAACAAAAGCAAGGTTTAAATTTAAAGCAGCTCCAAGAATTAGGTGGAGAAAAACCCAATTCAAGCACAATGAAGAACCTGGGTAAAGAAAAGTGGGGTATTTTATGTGAAGGGAGAAAGTAAAAGGAGGGGGAGCATATGCAAAATGCTGCTGCTCTCAATCTCAACCCTAGATATCACTGAATTCCACAAGATTTCTCTTGTTCATCTATCTCTCATTTGCCACTATATGCATATATATAGCGAATGCAATAAAATCTAATCTATATATATATTTCAAAAACCGTACCCTCTTATGTTTACAAACAAGTCTTCTGCAGCTTTGTGAATATGGAAAACTTCATCCCGAAACAGAGCCAAGCAAGAACTGCTTTGAAGAGCAAGCTTCCAAAGGGTCAAAGCAGTTGTATCACTGTTCAGGACTCCATGGCACAAAATAAACCCAACTTTGAAAAGAGAAAGAGAAATCAGCATTATGGAGAACTCATGGTGACAAATTCACACTGTTGTCTGTACCACCAGTGGTCCATAAGCTTCATTAAGGTGGTCTACAGCATTCAGTGGATTTGTAGTTGAAGATAGGAGATGACACATCCATTGTATTAAATATTCATTCTGATTTTTAATGGTATTTTAATTCTTTGTCCTATTTATTATATTGCATTTAACTGTATAGGTGTCTCCCCACTTGAATGCAATCAGCATGTGTGCTCTCGCTGACACACATGCCAAAAACGGTGCAAAAAAGGGGGTGGAACAGGGCCAGAAGTGAAACGGGGTAATCCTCACTTATGCACATCCTGGTGATGCACACGGCTGGCACAAAATGGAACCCCCATGTAAGTGGGGATTCCCCTGTACTACAATTGCATGGAATGCAATAAAATCTAATGTAAGAAAAAATAACCAGCACTAAAAACACAATTAAAAAATCATACAACATCTAGCACAGTGCATTACAATTGCTACAACAAGCTGAAAAAACATTAAGTGCTCCACTAAGATCCTCGGCTATTTTCAAGGGGTCCGGGGGTTGGGAACCACCATTTTATAGGCACACAGGAAGCTTATAATGAGTTAAACCATTGGTCCATCTAGCTCAACAAGGTGACTGGCAGGAGACAGAAAGGAGCTTCTGCATGCAAGTGAGATTGCATGTGTCACATGTGTGGTACTCCCCATAGATTTATTTTACTGCAACCAACAGGTAAATCCTCAACCTACTTGTCATCCAGCAGTCAATGGGCTGTAGTCGGCTAAACAGTCCCATCAGGACAAGAGCTTTTGGTTGTGCAGCGGAATTTCCCTTCCCTCTCCTTTCCCACTATCTGAATCTGCTCCAAAGAGTGGAGGGTGGGGGAACCCAGAACATATTAGGAAGGGGACACATGAGGGATGTATGAGTAAAGGAAGCTCCATTGTGTGGCCAAAACTGCTTGTGCCAGTGGAAATGTTTCGATGCTGTCCAATTATCCTAACGTAAGTCCACAGCTCACAATAATCAGTTTAGGAATAAAGGCTTAATATAGAAAATGCACGGTATAAAGAAATGCTGATAAACGTGATTATAAATTTGGAACATCAACGTGGGAAGCAATTTTTGAAAGAGAGGCTCAGGTCCCGCGCTGCTGGATACGATAGCAAAACAATGTTTGTGCCCATAAATAGTTTATCTTTTTTCTAGCACATCATCTTCTGCATTTATTCATGCTGCAAAATGAAATTCTACAGCATGTGTAAGTACTCTTGAACTGGCCAAATAACAAAACAGCCAATGGTGTCAACTTGCCCAAATAACTTTATCACATGCAAAGCAGTCTTTCTCTCCTCCACCTTTCAGCTCCTGCTCCCACCCTTCTAAAACTCCTCTGGAGATTTAGGAGAACCTGTCAGAACATATTTGAAGGGTGGGAAAAGAGAAGGGGCAAGTCCATTGCATCCGCTGATGTGATGTTTGATCTCACCCATAGGACACAATCCAGCCAAAGTTAAGCAGTTTAAAGTCCTATTACTTCCCTGTTGATGCCGATGGAATTAGAAGTGCTTAGCTCTGGAACATGCTTACAAAATTCCAACACCTCAGAACTTAGAGCTTACGCAATTGTAACATTGCCTTTTATTATTGGGATGATGAGATCAGAATAGCCTCAGCCTTGCTCCCATATATGAGCTCCCTGCACACTGCTGCCCAGTGTCTTCACTAAGGTAATAGCTAAATCAACCCCAATGCTAGCCATGGTTATTGCTAAGCACAGTTTGTTTTTAAACTGGGTTTGAAAATTGTTAAAGAATCCTGATTAAGAACAAACCTTGGTTACAATTATGTTGGTTAGCAATGGTTTAAGCTACGAGTGCATTTTGCACATATGAAGACTGGGCCTTGGGAGACAGAATGAATGCTCCTGCTCCCTTAACCATGGCTAAGAGGTGGGCACTGTTACATCTGAAGTGATCTCATGGCTCCATTATACATGAAAACAGCTGTAAAGAAACAGGAAGCACTTCAGTAGAACATCAAACTTACATATGATCCACTTCTCCATTGCATCCAGAGACAGGTATTCGCATGGCATCTGTTTGTAAAAACAAGCTGTCATCAGAAAATGAAACATTGCAATCTAGTTAATACATGAGCTCTGGGTACAATACTTTAAACAAAGCTGATGAAATAATAACAGCTCTCTAAGTGAAATCATTTATTTAGGGAAGGGCTGCTTCAGGGGTACAAAAGGGTTTAAAGTACACTTTCAGGGCTTCTCCACGTTTGCTCTAAACCAACTCTTCCTGATCCTTTGTGTGAGCACACCCTGAAAAGACATGGTCCATATGCTGGGCACAGTTCTAACTCTAGGAGCTTATGGTACATCTTTTTGGTTCCAGGAACAAATGGACAATCTATGCTATGACCTAGCAGCCTAATGAGGTACAGTGGTACCTCTACTTACGAATAACTCTACTTATGAATAACTCTACTTACGAATGGAGCTCCGTCCGCCATCTTGGATATGGTTTAGATAGGATTTTTTCTACTTACAAATTTTTAGATAGGATTTTTTCTACTTACGAATTTTTTCTCCCAATGCATTCCTAGGGGATTTGACTTTCAATTTTTTTCTACTTACAAATGTGTGTTTGGAACGCATTAAATTCGTAAGTAGAGGTACCACTGTACACAGATCGAAATGATCTTAAATTATCTGAGATCCACTTGTTACTCTGGCTTTGTGGCAGTGGGAAGACAGCTGGAGGACAAGTAGAGTAAAACTCATGGGAAGGTTATTCAAACACTAGCAAGAGACTATTATTGGGCCTACTCTGTGGCGAAGAAACTATTCTTCTGCATCTTCTGTGTCATTCAGCAGAGCTTTGGAAATCTGGCCCGGGGGCAGATGCAACATAACCTTTGGTATAATGCTGCAAAACATCTGCAAGACACTTTGAGGACAAAGTTGTCCATATCCATGATGACTTATGACTCCACTTCTTGTCCTGTCACCTTCCACACGTCCCTCAGAGAAGGCACATGGAGAAGGGTCTCCGATGGTGAATGCAGTCTTCAGGTAGGTTCATATGAGCAGAGGTGACCCCTGAGGTATTGGGGTCCTGAGCTGCATAAGGTTTTATATATCAAAAACATAACTCTGAATTGAGTTTGGAAAATAATTGGTAACTGGCACAGTTGTGACAGAATTAGTGCTAGACACTCAGATCAGAGTCAGAAATCTGGCTACCAAATTCTGTGCTAGCTGCAGTTTCTAAACCATCTTCATCAGCTGCCCCAGATATAATACATGGCAGTAATTAATCTAAAGGTTACTAGAGTGCAAACAGCAAAAGTTAGGGTCATATCTGGGTCACCAGCTGATGCTGATGGAAGGCATTGTATGCCATTGAAGTCACTTGTGCCTTGAGTAACAGTAGATCTAGAAGTACCCCCAAAATGCACACTTGTTCCTTTGGGGGGAGTCTAACCGAGAGAGAGAGAGAGAGAGAGAGAGAGAGAGAGAGAGAGAGAGAGAGAGAGAGAGAATAACCTCAGCTGGGAATTTTCAAAAGCAAACCTCACAAACTAAGTTCCACAGAATTGAATCAATGTAAAGTATCGTACTGTGTCTGACTGTGCAGGATTAAGCATTGTGCTGGGAGCACTGATGAGGCTCAAGAGTTGTGCGTTTCTCCATTGGTCAGCTGAGAGGTTTCGTCGAGGATAGACCATCTGGAGTGAGATTAGGGCATCTGAAAGAGCCTAGAACACAGTAAATACAAGCATATTGTTTTGAACGATTAGCAATTAAGTACAATAAATACAATTTAACGTTTTTCTAATCTATTCCATTATTACAGTACTCTCAAGCATCTAATGGTCATGTATTTTAAAAAATTCAAAACAGAACTTGAACGTCTATCCAACGCTGTATGAGACAAATGCTGGGGCTTGATATATTTTTTCCTTGCCTCACATACTTGCAACCTTTGCCAAAGGATTTTAAAATTTAAATTATTATTTTAAAGTGCAAATTGTAAGTTCTTAAATAACTAGGTTGATATTAGAGAATTTGGTTATAAGCATGTTATCCCTACAGTTCAATTTCTAAGCTGAACCAATGTCTCTACCAGACAGTAAAGCCTCCTTTAGCTAAATATATGTAAATGAAGAACCAAATTGATCACTTCTCAAAGACTCGAAGCTTGCTTCAAACTGTCATGGGCACTGCATATTTATTTCCTACTCTGCTTTTTTTTACAAGGATGGGGATAGCCACGGCAGAGTAGGACAGAAAGGAGCAACACCAGAAAGAAGTGAAGATAACAGACCTCAGGATTTTGTGGAGAATGTACATGGGCTAAAAGTGGGAAGTTTATAGGCACGATCCCCTCTTCAGGTGTTCTAATTTTAAGAGGGTCTGAAGGGGAATTCTAACTGCATTCACCTGAACGTGCTTAGAATCCCCCTTCAGACCTTCTCTCTAAATATGGGAAGGTTTGAAGTAGTATCAGTGTGCAGGGAAACAGTCCAGCAGGGATTGTGCATGCCCACCCCCAACTTGACCTTTTTAGGCCCACACTTGTGTCTGAAGAGGTGGTTCGGTGTGCTGGTACCTTATTCCCACACTTAGGATTTCTGCAATCCTATGCTCACTTCCCTGGGAATAAGCCCCAATGGATTCAATGGAACTTTCCTCTTCTAAGTAGACATCTTCAGAATTGCCATTAACCTCACAAACTGTCATGGGTTTGGGTTGTAAAAAGTACCCTATATGGGAATATCCTGAAGACTTTTCCATTATAGTGCTAAATTTAATTCTTTTAAATGCACACAGAAAGAAGGGAAAGCTTGACAATTTTATTTAAAACTGCTTATCCTCAATTTTCTATTTTTTAGAAAAATTTTATTTTTATACACACATTTATTTTCAGAAAAAAGTGGGGAGAGACAGACAGACGAATGGTCAGAAAGAGGAAAAAAGCTTATACTGTACATACTTTACTATGTGGTACAAATTCCTCCATCATCTTCTTCAAAGGGTTCTCATAATCCACAATCATCTGGCCAAGACGTGGGTATTCCCTATCACTAAAGTAAGCAACAAACGAGATTAAGGAAAATGCATTGTATAGCATGCCCCCAATCCCCACAAAAAGACATTCAGTGTGCAATGCATTTTTACCTCGCTCCATGTGTCATCTCATGAGCATAGTTGTACAACCCTATGATGGCCTTCCGCTCTTCAATCCGAGACAGCAATATCATTAGTGTTGTGTAGGTTATGATTAAATCTAGGTAGTTCTTTGTTAAATCAAAATTTACAGTCTAGAAATGAAATACAAAAAAAGTTTTGTATTGTAACAGATTACTCATATCATTTTCAAATTCTAATCCTTCATACATTTCATATGTATTTGAAGTCTCACACAACTTAACATGATCTCTTAGCACCTATTAAACATATAGAAGCATCTTAAATATATTATCTTTATTTACTGTATTTACTGTAGCACATTCTAAACACTAAAATGTGTAATAGGTTAGCACAACTCAATGGACTCACTCTTAGAGGACTCCAGGCTGAATGGCCTTTTCAGATATTTTCAAGAATTATGTTAGAAAGCAGTGACTCTCAGTCATAACTAATACATTGGAAGTGAGCTTCAGCATCATTTGACTATTTTCCACCTTTACTGCAATTAGAGGAATAGGTCAAGACCAATGTTTAAACAGCCACTTCAACTCCCAATCCATGTCCAGGCACAATTCTTAGTATTTATATTCATGTATAAAGGCCTAAACTATTTAGGACTCAGGTCATTTTTATCTCAGCTGTGCAGTGTAATCCTATGCATGCTTACTTGGAAGTAATTTCCCAATGTGTTCACTTGCGCTCGCTTCCTAGTAAATGTATTAAGAATTGCAGTTCAATTGAATTTCAAAAAACTTTCAGGGACTTACAATATCAAAGAAGACTTGGCAAACATCAATAGTGTTCAGCAATTCACAGACATGGTCCTTGAAAACAAAAAAAAGAAAGGAAAAATCTGATTGTTTACTGAAATCATTACTGGACATTTTTTCCCGAATTTGGAAAAAAAAACACCCTCAGCGAATAACAGCAATAAGTTTTTTTTTAAAAAAAACATTTCTTTTATAAAGAAAGGTGCACATTATCCATTACTTAACACAGAAAGCACTTTAAAAAAGCAATTCATAATAAATTATTTAATCTGTACTCGATGGTTGTGAAATTCTATCAAGGCCTGCAAGAGCAGCTGAACTGTACTTCAGGTGCCTTACCTTAAATTCCATAACATCAACAAACGTGAAGTAATATAAAGCCAGATTCTTCAGAATCTCTGATTTCTCTTTCTGCAGCTGAGCAAGCTGTTGCTACAAATCAAACATACACACATATAAACCAAACAGTTCTTGAAAACAAATGCATAATTATAATAAAGCCAAGGAATCATACTTGCAAGAAGCAGGTACACAATTTTTTACAGTGATCAAACGTTTACTGCATTTCTCCAATAGGTTCATGGTTCATGGTTAATATATGAACAAACTATGCGGCACAATTCCTCCTGCCATAAGCTCAATAAGTCACTCTCCCCCCCACTGATGCAAGCATCTACCATTCTGCTGGCAATTGTCAAGAAAACAGGAAGCCAGTGCACTGTTTCCCCTTCCTGACCTCTGTCCAAGCCAGACTCTGACCTGGAGAGGGAGGGCTAGATGGGCAAGTAGCAAATAAACTAGCTTCCCATTCCAGGAACTGGCAGCACACTGCTGCACATGCATACCTCCCTATCCACATGAGCCACGGGGCAGAAGCTAGAAGCAAGGATACACCTTTGGGCTATATGCAATCCTTCCAAGCATGTTAGAAAGTGATGGTGCCCACATTCTGCAACTAAACGCTTCTTCTAATAAGTGCCAACTACCAGCTAATTAGTACACATTAGTACCAAAATTATTAACTACAAGCACTAGAGATTAGAGAGTGTTAAAAAGGTATTGGTTATACGAGTAAATTAGCCAAAGCAAAACCATTTATGAGCACAAATCAGCATGAAAAAAAATAAGGACAGATTTCTTGAGGTGGGAAAAGAGGTGACAGCAGAGTTTACAGATTTTACTACGGAGAAAACAATACGCTTTAAATTCAGAACTTACCAAAAAGAATATCCAGGCAAAGCCACGTTAAGCATGCAAAATAAAATATAGATACAAACATAAAATACAGTCACGGTTCTTTAAGCAGTCCCATATAACACAATATACATTAAAACACAAGCAACAAAAGAAACAAAGATGAAAAAGAAGCAAGAGGATAGCGTGTTAGACACTGGTGAGGAAATGGAAGAGAGACTATGAATACAAGGATATTCAGTAGTTGTAAAAGTAGATTTTCACACAGTATTTTTCACCAGTGCTCAAATGTGTTATTCCTGCAGAATACAAACTAATCAGTAAAAAAGGAAAGAATAAAGTTACACAAAAGACTAGTGAAGAATTAGAACATCTTCTTTCAACTTCCTATATTACCGTAATTTAAAAAATAATAATTTCATGCCCTTCAAATGTACAAAGAGCCACACAGTTGTGAGCATAAACTAGATAGACAATGTCTTCCACAAAGTTACACAGGGATTTTCACTGACAAATACCACACTTTAAAATTACATTCTTCCATTTGACATTAATAGAGGAAAAAATATTTTACCCAAATTCAATTTTCATGATACAGATATGGATCACAAAAATGGAAAGCGTTCCCTGTTTCATAAAAAAGCTGGTTCTCACAATCAACAGAACTATGAAATTGAAGGTTGGCATTTCAAGACTTCTGGCTACTGTAAAAATGAAAAATCCTGCCCACTCTAGTTTTTTGTGTACATATCTAGGTCAGTGCAGCCATCCATTTCTACTTTGTCTTTACATAGACATCTTATATCAAAGTCAAAAAGCAATAAGAACATTTCCAGTACAAAATAGACTGAAGTCTAATGGAGCCTGCAGGCAGCATATTTATGTAAAATAAAATTTACATATTTTGCATGTAAAAGAATGTTCAGCATAACCTATGTTTAAACAATATGTAGAGCCAATTAGACTTCAGTGTATCTTGTACTGGAAATGTTGTCATTGCTCATGTCTGGGTCTATGTAAAGAAGAAATGCATGACCAGTTCAACTACTTTGATACCATAGAATAATCAAAATATTAAAAGAGGGTGGCATCAGCAACAGAATCTTGATAAAAGTTTACCTTTTGAGAAAAATGAAAGGTAAATATTGCAGACCGAAATTCAGGAGGGTCTGTATGGTTCTCCAACTCATGAACACATAAAAAGTCTAATATGATTAAAGGCCTTTCCACAGTCACCTTCTTTCATATGCATCTAGGTAAATAACTCTCCCTTGATATACGGTATATATTACTTATATTGCACTCATACACACACATCCTGCAATTGGATAACATCATACGACATCGTACTGGGTAGACATAAATAAGAACGGGAACAAAATCAAGGAAAAGACACTGAAAGACCACACTGAGCATTATAGAGCATAAGACAGTAGCTTAACCACATTAAAATGTACACACTTTAATGCATTACTCAATCTTATGGCTATATCCTTATATATTATAGTAGAATATTTATACAGGAAAGTATAAAAAATGAAGTTTGTTTGAACAAGTATTTATTTCACCAAAGCTATCAAACCACCCAGCCTTTTACAGCAGTTTTTAATGTTTTATGCTTTTAATGTTTTCTGTAGTCAAAAAGCAGGACTGGTAACTAATTCAACTTTAAACAGTGTTTACTTATACCTTTCCTGAATTAATGTTACTAACTGATGCTAGTCATTACATGCCTTCAGATAGGGGGCTGATGAAAATATTATACCCCATCTCAGACTACTTGAAATGAAGTTTTTCAGGAATTTTTGTCCAATTAGATCTATAAACTATGCCAGCCATACTCTTCACCTGCAACATATGCCAAGATTCAAAGAACCACAAAACCAGTCCTGTGACCCCAAGAGAGCTTTAGATTCACACACACACACCCTTTTCTTTTCAACCTCTCTGGCCTCCCAAACACTGCATCATAACACACTGCTTTTGAAACTGAGGAGGACTTCAATAGTAGTTTGGATGAGGGGGGCAGTGGGGGAATTAGCTGGAAATTCCAGTGCAACATGTGTTCCCACATGTGTGATGACAGGTATGAGTCATCCCACCTATGCTAGAGCTGCAGAGGTGTGTGATCTCTTGGGAGTTGAATGATGACCACCTTCTCCCCAACATTAGGAGAAAAATTTGCAAATAGTTGGCTGCTGAACTGCTACAGAGCCTGGAGCACCCCACCAGCACCTCCCCTCCCACTTTTCCAATTGCAAGTTTGAAGCAGGGCTGGAGTCTGTCCTTGGCCTTATACATCAGACAGCATACCAGAAGTGAGTGAGCATGTGAATGTCAAGCCTGCTTCTGGACTCGGCCTACTGTACATATAACCTATAACCTACCGTAGGACTGTATGTGAACAGCACAAGTCACAAGTCCTCAGGAACAAAGGCTAATGCAAATTATTGCAATTAGTATAATTAACCCTGTTCTTTTTTACAGTTATAATACAATTAGATATCTGACTACTATTCTGTTACCATTGCTGAGAACCAACTGCTTTTGGTCCACTGTCACCTGGTGGTAGCCATTCTCTCAGGCTATCTGAACTATTTCCATTTTAGCTGACTGTAACTTTTAAAACTGTTGCCCGAGTATGTTTTTCCCCCTCCTCCTTCCCCATCCCTTTTCCACTGAGAGTATATATTTCATATTGTAAGCCTGAGGGCAGGAATTCTTTTACTACTAATCTTTGTAAGCCCCTCAGAGAGCTTTTCTAGTTAAAGAACAGGGCAAAATTGCTTTAAAGAAGCAAGCCAAGTAAAGAGTGGGCAATATTCAATGGGTTGTTTGGTTATTTTCTATCCCTATCTAAAATTCCACTGGGCTTTGTGATTCAACACATCTTTTTGGTCTCAGGACCGAGCTGCGGTGTGTGTGTTGAGGGTCAAGGCGGATTAGTTATTCTAGATGTGGGATTTCAGATAGATTTCTAAAAATTGCCTAAGTAGGCTAGTTGTCCAATATTCCATAAAATAATATCAGTATTGTTCAGCAAGTTACGCTGCCAGAAAAAATGCAAATGTTTTAAATTATTCATTCAAGATCTTGTCTACAGGATTTCAACCTAATATTAAAATAAAGCTTGGATCTTTAGTGTTACAACAAGTATTCCAGAATGGCTCATTTGCATGCTTAGCCTGAGGGCTTCTATTTAAATACAGATATAAACCCTATTAAAGTACCATCTCATCTTGCTCCTAGTTAAACAGCAACTGATTGTTTAAAATTATTTAATACAATCCTGCAAGAGAGAGTTCAAAAACGGCAAGATTTCAGTGGTTTTGCTTTTAACAGAGCTGGAGTACATAAAGTATCAGGAACCCAAAGCAGCTCAATAAAAGAAACTGAGAAAATCAGTTTCTGTTTGGAGGATTACCTAAACTGGAAGCCTCCTGGTCAACTGTTTTCCAGTAGTAAGTCATTTCCATCTTCTGTGAAGATACGAAGCACTTTCCATTCTTAAGAAAAACCCCAGAGCTTTATTCCCCGATGGGTTTGTTAATATACTGAGCTGTATACACGTAGACTTTCAATGCACTGTCTGTAGAAGAAACTTACTGACAGCACTCACTCCAAGGAATGTAGCATGCAACTGAAAGCCTTATATGAATTTCTGCCATCAATTCAGCATCTTACAAATACTCATACTGCAATTCTGTTTTCAGAAACACTGCCAGGCACTGTCTAGGATTATTATATTCCAAATTTCACAAGGCCTCTGTCCCTTTATAAGAACTGTAAATCTTAAAACTCAATCCAGGACACTTTCCCCATAATTCAGTCAACAGAAAAAGCTGCAGCTGTGGAACATCTGCCTTTTATACAGTACTGGTTCTTCTGGCATCTTATCAACACACCACCGATATTTAACCAGTGTCAATATCATCCTGTGCTTCCCTTATCCCACCCAATGGGCATTGCCATTAGTAGAACTGCCAGGTAATAATTATCAAGCAAATCCAAATATTTACAGTGTTGTATCATTACTTACATTGTTGTTTCGTGTTTCGACAGCTGGAAATTTTCTGACAATGAATTTGACAGCCGATTCAAGATTTTTGTCAATAAGATATGATGGTTTTGCTTTTGGGTCTCCACATGCCTATGGAAGAAAATGAGAAGAAGAAAAACTAAACATATATTCTTTTCACTAAATACTATATACTTTTAGCTGATCTCCAATTAGAAACTAGATAGACTTCTTTAGCTTTTTAGTGAGCAGGTGAAAAAAATGAGTGGGGATTCTCACAGCTGGACTATGTAATGTGACACAGCACAGAGATGCTCTTCTACTGGAAAAAATGCATGGAAATTCAAAGCAGTTAGTGCAGAACAGCAGTGAAGGGGAAGTTCAGTCTTAAAAGAAGAAATGGAAACTTTGGCTAGAAGTAAAGCATGAGGTAGGTTCACCATGTATTTAGTGATGCTAATCAACTGGTAGAAAACTCTAGCCATCACCACCTATACAGGGCAGTGCTGCACTCATTGCATTATTAGTGTAATTTATCTGAAATAAAGAACCAAGCAATCTGTAGTTCACAGTAGTTCACCTGTGATTTCTCTCTAATATGCTAAACAACTTGGAGTAGTTCAAATGGAGTAGAACTATTAAATTACATTTTAACAAGCTTATCAATAGGCAGAGCTTCTGAACCTAGAGCCACATTCATTATATTTAGGCCTACAAACATGCCACAGCCCCACAAAGAGTTGCTTCCATCACAAAAAGCAAGTACTTATTTATGTGGATTTGGTATTGTCATTCCCCATTGAAGTCTACTGTTAGTGAGGTGTGTGGCAAGAAAAAAAGTTGACTATTAATGTCACAAACAGCAGGCATGTTTCATTGCCACATGCTATTTTCTTATCAGCTTGCTTCCTAGGGCATGAATTTAATTTGTATAGAGCAGCTGCATACAATTGCTGAAGGACTGTAATTGGACTGTTGGTAGACTGTAACTAATGTGCATGTAGCAAATAGATTGCACCCCAAACTGAATGGTGAGTCCATCTGTACATTAATTTGGATATTTTAAATCTTTCAGTGATCTCAAAAAAGACATTACTCTCTAAATCACCTGTCACACAATTCTGTTCCTACACAGCTTACATAATAAATTTACATAATAAATTTGGGATCCCTTGTAACAGTAGAACTCTTTTTTAAAAAGTGCTACATTCTAACATATAGTTAAAACAAGCTGGGACAGAAAATGGGGTATAGCTGAACTGTGTAATTAACACACCACTGTTACATACTCAGGAGAATGCTGTGCAGCAATCCCGTTTCTGTACCAAAATTCCTTCCTAGGTACAAAATTCTAATTTAATAGAGAATTTGTGGCTCATGCAAATTATAACATGCTATGCATTTTTACAAAACATAGTGAAATGCCAAGATGGCAACTTATTAACTTTTCTACAGTTGTATCGTGAATTATAGAGACAGAAGTCATGAAGTATGAGACTGATCTGAAATCGGGCAGAGGGAAGGTGAAAAAGCTTTGCAAACCTTCCATACTTGTCCTTGCTGGGGAAGCATTGCAATGAAAAGAGAGAAGATTACACATAAACAAAAAATTTCTTGGATTCCCACAAGCATTATGTCCAGAAAAGCAATCTACTGTATTTACTCAAATCAAATACTCACCTTTTTTGGCCAAATTACGTTGCAAAAATTAAGGTGTGCATTAGATTCAATGGCACATTTACATTTGGCAGCAAAGACATTTTTTTTGGTTCAATGTTCTGAAAATTGAAGTGCGCATTAGATTTGATGGCGTATTAGACTCGAGTAAATACGGTACTTCTATTCAACAAAGTTAAAGTCAAGTGCTGGCATAATTAAATATTTCTACTTACAGGCAGCATTCTAAAAGGCACTATTTCTATTACATATATGGTTCTCAAAATGTGTGTACAACAATTTCCAATGCACAATATGTTGTATCATATCAGCTTCCAATATATTTGTTCCGAGCAAGAGGGATAGGTTGGAAAGAAACAAAGTTTAGAGCAAACAGCACATGCAATTTTTAGGAGAGCAACTATCAGTGAAATATTACATACCTGAAATAGAAACGGTAGCCAAGAATGAAAAAACAAACAGTCATTATAGTGGAATCCTAATGCTACCTTTATACAAAATACTGTACAGCTATGATCTTCAAAAATATGACCTTTACATAGGATGGTTTTCAAATGAGTTAGTCAACATGCCTGTTTCCTATACAGTACAGAAAAAACACACTGGCTACCATTCTTAAACCAACTTAAAAGTAATATATTTACATATTTTTAAAAACCAGTAAAGCGAGATGAGCGCCACAACCCCAGAGTCGTCTGCGACTGGACCTAATGGTCAGGGGTCCCTTTACCTTTAGGAGGTAGATTGAAGTGTTTGGGTACAAGAGCAGCACGGCCATATTATAGCACACACTAGTTTTGTTGTAAATGCAGAATTCTTTAGTCAGCAACTTCTTCCCAATACCAACAATTCAAACTGTCATAAAAAGAGGTCAGTGAGTCCACATATCTCAACAGTAACCAGAGAAGCTTTTGTAACTAAGAACGGAGTTGGGCCTTTATCTACCATACATTCAGGCACACTAGTAAAAAAAAAAGTGTATGAGGGGGGCTAGTAATTGCAGATTTATTTGCAAGGGGTGCTGGAGCATAAAATCTTTGAAACAGGAGTATATGATGATTCATTACTATCCTTAGTTTAAATAAAAGAGCAACATTTGCTCTTAAACTAGTTCTCTTTGAACTATGTCCACAATCCAGACAAGCAAACACCTGACTTTACATCTCCATTGGGATTTTCAACTTGCTACAAAGTCCACACTCATCATGTAGCCAACAACTAATTAAATTCAGAGGAATTTCAAAATAAATTTGAGGTTAGTAACAGGGACACTCCAGCTGTTTTCTTAAAAATAAAAAATCAGAAGACTAACACTTTAATTCCTCTAGCTACACCTAAAGCAGATCCTGGTAGGCTGAGGTTGATGACAAAGGTTACTATTTTATAAAAGGCCTAAGTTTGAGAAGATGATTACAAATGCCACAGTATATCCAATGAAGAACAACAAGAGCTGTGCCTTAGAAACAATTTATTCCCATGAGAAAATAGGCATGAAGAAAGACTTCATCTGGCAAATCAGAATATTACTTTGAAAAATAATTTGTGCATTGTGCTATGAAGAAAAAATGCATTCTCTAGTAATCTATGAATGTCTTGGTATTTCCAAGTAAATATATTTCCTTCTTCTATACTAACAATTAGCTCTTCCATTAGCCAGCGATGTGGATTTTCCTGAAAAGTTTCTTATACAAATAAGCGTAACCTGCACTGGAAAAATTTTCAGTTTGAATCAGAAAATTTTCTAACTCCCTAATTTAACATTCATTCTACTTGTCTTTTTTAGAACTGCCATGCTTGTTTAATATTTGCAATTGGTACCTATTCTTTGCTACTAATGAAATTATGAAATGGAAAATTCTCCAAGGGAAAAAAAGCATTGAGAAAAAAATCACCCCAAATCACTGTTTAGAGCAGTGGTGAAGAACCCTTTCCAGCAGGCTGAAAAAAAGCCAGTATTTCTCATTTTGTCTGAACCAGATGCAAACCTAACACCTTGATATGACTGGGGAAGTTAGAATACTGTACGCCATATTTCCCTGCGCCCTGGTTGAGCTAGCTTTAAAACACCGAAATAACTCAGCTGGGTGTATCCGAGGCAAAGCTCTGCTGGTGTAAATTGTGCCAGTGTGGCGAGGGGGGGAGAATACATTGTCAAGAGTGGGTATGTTTGTATCAGAGGCAGGGAGAAATTTAAAACAAAGTCATACTGCATGTTATTAATTCCCTTCATTCACTGGTCCTGCCCACAGAGCTTGGTTAAACTTACACCTGCATTTTTGGTGGTGCAACTGAATTTACCCTCTAGGAGCCAATGGGCAGGCAGAAAATGAGGGTTTATACTGCTCTTCCACCCAAAAGAATCCCTGCCATTCTAGTAAAAAAACAGTTAGAATGAAGCTTACTGGTAACTATGCTATCTTTTCTGTTCTATGACATAGCTGCCTGTTCGGATTGCTCTGTTCATATCTGTTAATAAAGCAGAATGTGACCCTGTTTCATTCACCTAGCTTGGTAACTGACATTAGCCAAGAGTTCTATTTCAGAAGAAATAATGAACTTGGCTGTTGTGCAACAGTGGGAAAGGAGAAGCAAGGGAGAAGCGCACAGCCACAGCTTGTGTAAACCATGGTTTATAAAGCCCTGGATGATAATCCAGAGAAAGGCATAGCATCTCCCTCTTTTCAAATAAGGTTGATTTAAAAGCTATCACAAGCCAGTGCCTTAGAGAGTTTTCATGAGTATTCTTGCTGTTGCTGTTTTTTAAGTGAACAGTGTTAACATAAAATAGGTGGTTTTATTTCATCAACACTGTACTTTATATTGCCCTGAAAATACAGATAAATTAACTCTTCTTGGGTACAAAGATCACATTAAACAAAAAGAGTGTGAGCCTGAGCTATTGCAGCTAGCACATTCCCAAACCCTATTGCTCTAGTTCACGGGTGTCAAACACAAGGCCCGGGGGCCAAATCCGGCCCGCCAGACCTCGTCATGTGGCCCGCCGAGCGCCCCAGCCAGCGGGACCCAGCAGCGGGACCTTGCTGCTGAAGCGCCACGCCGACAAAGCGCCGACAAACAGCTGGGGCCGGGGGGGGGGTAGAAAGGCGGCCGGAGCAGCGCTGCGTGGAGTGCCCCGAGCCACAGCAGAAGGAGGAGGCAGCTTGCCGAGTCAGCGCCCGGCAGCGCCGCACGGAGAGTCCCGAGCCATGGCTCGGCGCCTGGAAACGGCTGCTGCTGCTGCTGCTGCTGCTGAAGCACAGACAAAGCACCCAGCAGCGCCGCATGGAGGAGGAGGAGGATTCAAAGTGTTACAAAGCACTGCTGCGTCCCAGAGGCTCGGGACTCTCCACACGGTGCTGCCGGGCACCGACCTGGCAAGCCGCTGCCTCCTCCTCCTCTTGCCTCCTGAACGTGAGCTCAGCAGCGGCTCAGCCTCACGAACGTGCAACTCTGAGGCTTTACGCACTTCTCCTAAAACGGACACCCGCTGCCTCACGCTGCACGGGAAATGCTTTTTGCCCCTGGGTCCCTTCGTGCTCTTTTCTGGCGCTGAATCAAGGCGGCGACCCCCCCTTCCCTTTCTTTCTTCCTCTCTCTCGTTCTTATTCTTTCTTTCCCTCTCCTTCCTTCCTTCTTTATCTCTGACTTCTCTCCCTCTTTCTTTTTCTTTCCTTCTTTATTCCTTCTTTCCTACTCTTCTTTCTCTCCCCTCTTTCCTTCCTCTCTCCCTCCTGCTCCCTCTTTTCTTCCTTCCTTCCTTCCTTCCTTTCGTCCTTCCGTCCTTCCCATCTTTCTTCCTCTCCCTCATTCTTATTCTTTCTTTCCCTCTACTTCCTTCCTTCTTTCTCCCTTTCCGTCTTCTCTCCCTCTTTCTTTTTCTTTCCTTCTTTATTCCCTTCCTTATTTCCTACTCTTCTTTCTCTCCCCTCTTTCCTTCCTTCCTCTCTCCCTCCCACTCCCTCTTTTCTTCCTTCCTTCCTTCCTTCCTTCCTTCCTTCCTTCCTTCCTTCCTCCCTCCCCTCCCTCTCCCTCTCCCTCTCCCTCTCCTCAGAAACATAGGATGCTGCTTTATACTTCTGGCCCTTAAACCCTGGAACCAGGAGAGCAGCTCCAGTGAGTCAACCTCAGCCAGTCCCTTTGGTGAAGGGTGGTGGCTCACTGGCAGAACATCTGTCCTGCATGCAGAAGGACCCCAGCATCTCCAGGTACTAGTAGCTCTGCAAAGGTCCTGCATGAAACCCTAGCGAGCCTCCACCACCCAGTGCAGTTACCAAAAATCATTTTTCAATAAATTGTACAATAATTGTACATTTGAATATCTACTTGCCATTATTCTGACTATGTTTCTGCTTTCAGAGCTAGTTATTACTTACATTTTTACAAAAAACAGTAATAATTGAATGCAGTGACAATAATTTATGATAATAAAGAGTGGACACATAGTCCTACAGATACAACCGGCCCTTTGACGGTGACCAAACTACTGATGTGGCCCCCGATGAATTTGAGTTTGACACCCCTGCTCTAGTTAGAATAAAATTAACAACTTGAGGCAGGAATTGAATGGGCTGGGTGGGGAAGAGTTTCATTTTAGGTCAGGAGAGGTAATAATATACACATATAAATTAGGTGTGAATTAAAAATAATAATTCAGTCCATTTTTAAAATTATACAATAGGGAGCAGAAACTCTGAAAAATCAATGGGGTTTCAAAAGTTAACTTTAGCCACAACAGGCCAACTCTCAGCAGCAATTACTTCCTCTTTTCTAAATGAAGAAAAAATCTTAACCAATTTATCTAACCGCAATACCACATATTGCACAGTAAACCTTTCTTGTTAAAAAACCCCTACAAAACAAAAATACTCAGTGGTAGTGGAGATACATCCTTTCCTCTTGCAGTAATCTAGCTGTGTGGCAAGAAGAAAAGATACAGTCATACCTCGGGTTGCGAACGTAATCTGTGCGGGAGGCGCGTTCACAACCCGCAGTGGCGCATCTGTGCACGCGCATGACGCGATTTGGCACTTCTGTGCATGACGTCATTTTGTGGTTTTGCGCAGGCACGAACGCCGAAACCCAGAAGTAACCCGTTCCAGTACTTTCGGGTTCGGTGCGGTCCACAACCCAAAAACGAGCAACCCGCAGCGTTCGCAACCCGAGGTATATGACTGTACTTAGAAAAGTTATCTCCTTGCTTTCAGAGGGCTTTTGCAAGATAGCGGAAGACTCTAGTGCAAGCACATCCAACAGGTAGATCGTGATCTACCGGTAGATTACTGGACGTCTGTGGTAGATCACTGTCTCCCCCCCCCCCAGGGAAGCTCAACCACTTTGGCTCCCTTAAAAAAGCTCATTTTTTTGCCCTGCACCCCCCAAAAACAGGGCTTCCCTTCTCCCTAAAAAAAGCTCAGCAACAACTTTGATCTGAATGCCTAAAAAGCGGGTAGATCACTGCCAGTTTTTAACTCTGTAAGTAGATCGCAGTCTCTTGGGAGTTGACCACCCCTGCTCTGGTGTAAGCTTGTTTGAGATCTGGATCTCACTACTCCAGAATGTAATATTAATGGACAAACTGAGTGAAAACCCATGCACGAGAAAATCACAACTTTTCCATCAACCTGGCATAGTTACCATATATTACATATGCCACACTGACTGAACATGGTTATAGGCCTCCAAGACACATGGAGATTTAGGGGATGGCACCTTTGCTTAAAAGCTGAAATGATTTTTAAGTGAAATATAATTAAATAGGCATTCGGTGCTTGGGGGGGTTGTAAACAAAACTATCAGCTGTGTAAGCATAACTGTATCTCTATAACTATATAGTAAATATAGAAAAACTAAAAAAAGGGCTTTGCGACAGCATGAGAAATAGCAAGACTGCACTATTCAGAATCCCATGAATGCCATTCTTTTTGCTCCACCTACTACTAGACCACATTAGCAAGACCCTTGGAAAGCCACTGTTTTAAACACTGACCCTTCATTACCACAGCAATTTCATAAAAATTCAGATACAAAAATGCAATCCGCATTAACTACAAAATGAATTTCTGATCTGCTATAAAAAGAACAGTTTCAAGGTCAGCTGTTTATGATGGCCCTTATTTTCTACTCAACACTTTGTGACACTGGGGCAAGATGAGGGACCTGCAATTTTGTTGAATGTTATAATTAAGTTATTGGAGAAACATTCAAAGTCATGCTATGCTACCAGGGTTGACACCTTTAAGTCATGTATCCTTTTTCATTTTTCAAAAAAAGAAAATAGTCAGGCTTTGAGTCTACACTACAGGAAGAAAGATAAGATAGTACAAAATTTCAACAACAGACAACAATTTAGAACAAAAACATATGAGCTTTGAGTACATACTATACAAGCTGCTTTGCTATTAGGCTTTTTTTTAAAAAAAAAAAAAGTTCACTCGCTCTGATACTCCCTTACAAATAAGCTTACAATAGTTACTAAATCCAATCCAATAAATCTCTACTGAGAAGTAAGCACCACTATGGTTAATGGGACTTTGATATGGAGTACATGTATATTGAAGGCAAAAAGTGAGAGAATATTTTGTAGTGTTTGCATGTTTGGTCTCCTGCACTCTCACTTGCCAGATAACCTGTCATGTTGCTATTATTTACAATCTTACAGAGCAACATTTCCATGCTAACCAAGTATCATTAGCAGAAACCTTTTCATTAAGGCACCTTTAATTTTCGCTAAAAGCACACTAAACACCATATAACTTTTTAAAAATCCGGAATGCACTGACTTCAGTCTTGTACATCCTGTCTTCTTTTTAGCCATTACAATAGTCATCTTCAAATATCTAAAGGGCTGTCACTTGAAGATGGAGCAAGCTTTTTTTCTCCTACTCCAGAGGGCAGGACCCAAACAAAAGCTTCAAATTACAAGAAAGTAAATTCTGACTAAACATCAGGAAGAACTTTCTGTTGGTAAGAGTTGTTTGCTGATTGGAATGAACTCTTTCGGAAGGTGGTGGGAGTCCCCTTCCTTGAAGGTTTTTAAGCAGAGTTGGATGACCACCTGTCATGCTTTAGCTGAAATTTCTGCATTGCAGGGGGATAGACTAGATGACCATAAGGGATCCCTTCCAACTTTACAAATATATGTTTCTAAGATTCTATAACCTGTGTTAAGTAATCCTATGTACTTCAGAATATATGTGACTTGCAGAATATAAAGTTCACCTAGTCCCAATTGCTTGCAGCAATTCCAGCAGTCAAAGGGCAGTATGTAATAATACAGTATGCAAAAAGTTTTTTGCTGCCCATGAAAACAGAACACCATCTCTGTCTACCCCTCTTTCTGTAGAGTTGAAGTCTTTAAATCAATCAGAGTATGCTTTATGCAGCTTGAAAATTTAAAGACCCTGGCAATACATAATATATAAAAATAACACTATTCAGTGTCAAGAAAATTGACAATGAATTCTCATTTTTTAAAAATCAAACCTTGTGGTGACCCTAGGAACATTCATGTTAAACTCACTGGGACTTAATTTTCAATAATATGCCTAACTTTGACCGGGGTGGAATTTTTAACATCACTTAAGAAAAATGAGTATTTTAGAAATATTTTATAATTTTCATAGTACAGGTGCAGCAGATGAAATCATGACCAGAAAATCAACCAATTGTTATTTTTGAGCATTCTGTCTTAATATTTTGCTACTGACAACTCTCACAACACTACATGATTGTTAAAGCACTCTGTGAGGGGCAGGGGGGAGAACAGGGCACTGATTTTGTGCAGGCCATGGCTTACAGAGTGTGCCAAAACTACCAGAAGCAGAGCCTGTCAACAATATATTAACTTCCCAAAATGTACCTTTTATTTTTTGGCTAATCCAACCAACCAAAGAAAGCACCTGCTATTTAAACCTTCTGCACAAGGGTTCACTGGAACCACATGAATGTTCCAAATCCAGTTTCGCTTCCAATGAGAAAGGGTCCAAATCGTATTTCCCCCGCCCCACAGCTTTGTCATTATTTGGATCGCCAGTATAAGAAGAGGTTAATCCTGCCTTTCTCTCTCTCTCTCGTTGCATGACTCACACACAGGCTCCATCTACTACCGGTACCTTCCCTCGATTTGTGCGCCCAAGTCATTTTAAATCACATACAGTACTCGACAGGGAACGCGGCGGAGACCCTCCTCTGAACCCATTTTCTGAAAAGGCGCGCCGGTGGGGGGGGAGAGAGGTTGGTACCGAAAAAAATTGACCTGACCGAGATTTCTTTTTTGGGGGGGAGGGCAGAGGAGGAGGTCCTTCCCCACAAAAAACCACCTCCCCCTTCCCGATACATCCTCCTTTTCCATGGGGGTATGTGGGGAGGACAGAGACCAGATGGATAAAACCAGATGGTGCATCCGGCGGCCCAGATCCCACATTTTTAACCCCTCCTTCCTCCCCACAGGGCCTTGGCGCAAAGGAAGCGCCTCCGCCCCGCAGCCGAACAAGTCCCCACACCCAGAAGGCCTCGCTGACTAAGATGCCACTACGACGGCGGCCTCCTTTTTCCTCCCCCTCGCTCTCGGCCGGGCGGGAAAGGCGCGAGAGAGCCAGTTTAGGCCGGAGCAGAAGCCTCCCCTCAGCCGCCCGCCCGCCCGCCCGCATCCCCGGCCATTTCCTCCCCATCCCCGCAGCCGGGCCCGCGCACCTTCTTGATGTTGTAGAGGCGGGTGAGCATGCCGATGCCGCGGTCGTTGAGGATGGTCAGCTTCTCGGCCAGCTTCTGCTGGCTGGGCTGCAGCACCGAGCGGGACATCCTGACGGAGGGCGCTGAGGCTCTTTTTGCGGCCGAGGAAGAGCGAGCGGACGTTGGGCCGCGTCGCTCGCGCTGAAGGCGGCGGCGGCGGCGGAGGGGAAGACGGCTGCTCCTCGCTTGCGCACTCGCGCTCGCCTCCGCCAAGCCGACGCGGCGCCTCCCCCGCCCGACCGCCCCTCAGCCGAGCTCACAGCGCCGCCGCAGCAGCCGCGGCCCGGCTTGGCCAGCCGTCGCCGCCACCCTCGTCGTCCTCCTGCTCTCGGCAACCGCCAATCTCGGGCTTCGCTAGGCGTGGCGGCGGAGGAAGCAGCGGCGGCAGCTGAGGCACTCGCTCCCCCTCCCTCCTGCACCCGGCCTCTGCCCACAGAGAGGCTGGGCTCCGGTGCCCCACGTGACCAGGCGCCTCTCTGCTGCCCCTCTAAGGTGAGGCGTTCTCGCTGTCACGTGGGAAACGGGGAAGTGGGAGGCAGAAGGGGCAGGTTCCGAGGGCCGGCGCGCAGCAAAGGAAGAGATCTCTCTCGTATTCCTTTCGTGTCTTTTGGAATCCGGTAGATCTCGCTCTCTCGTGTTCCTTTCGGGTTTTGGTGTGTTACACGCCCTCCCAACATTTCTCCGGTGAAAATAGGGACGTCCCATTCCATCATCATCATCATCGTTAGGCTACTGTAACTGTTATTGTTATTTACCCCGCCTATCTGACCAGGTTGGCTCAGACACTCTGGGCGACTTCCAGCATATATACCGTAAAATGTAAAAAAAAACCCTAATACACGTCATTAATGAATGTTTTAACATGTTTTTATAGATATTAGAAGCTGTCCAGAGTGGCATATATTGTATATACTGTATAGCAAATATGCTGTTTAGAAACAAAAAAAATAGTAAAAAATGGTAAAAATAAAAAATAGTATAAATAATATATAAATTATATATAATTTATATAAATTATATATAATTTAAATATATATGATGTACCGGTAATGATGTATTGGGTTTTTACACACGTAAAAACCCAATACATCATTAAATCATGAAAGTTTTAATGTGTTTTTATGTGTGTTAGAAGCTGCCCAGAGTGGTTGATATATAAAACAAATATATAAAAACAAAAAAAATAGTGAAAACAAAAAACAAAAAATAGTAAAAAAATAATGGTAAAAACAAAAAAATAGTGTACACACACACACACACGGGTAAAAGCCCAATACAACATCATTAAATCATGAATGTTTAATGCTTTATTATGTTTTTATATATGTCAGAAACTGCCCAGAGTGGCTGGTATAAACAGTAAAAAAATTATTTAAAAACTTCCCTATAAAGAGAAGAAGAAGAGGAGGAGGAGGAGGAGGAGTTTGGATTTGATATCCCGCTTTATCACTACCCGAAGGAGTCTCAACGTTCCCTTCCTCCTCCACAACAAACACACTGTGAGGTGAGTGGGGCTGAGAGACTTCAGAGAAGTGTAACTAGCCCAAGGTCACCCAGCAGCTGCATGTGGAGGAGTGGGGAAGCGAACCCGGTTCACCAGATTACGAGTCTACCGCTCTTAACCACTACACCACACTGGCTGCCTTCCAATGGCTCAGGGGTCCAATAGTAACTCTTCACCCTCCAACATTTCTCTGATGAAAATAGGGACATCCTAAGGAAACGGGCATTCTGGGATCAAATCAGAAACTGGGACAGCTTCTGTAAATCTGGAACTGTGCCTGGAAAATAGGGACGCTTAGAGGGTCTGTGTTCTGTTCACAGAATCACAGAATTGTAGAGTTGGAAGGGACCCTGAGGATCCAATCCGCTGTAATGCAGGAATATACAGCTAGCCCATACAGGGATTGAACCTGCAACCTTGGCATTATCAGCACCACAGTCTAACCAACTGAACTATGATGGGCCATTCAGTCAATTACTGTACTTTGGTTATAGAAATACAGTATCCATCATCTTGCCTAGCTTGGGAATCTGTTTTCAAGTCAGGTTATTTTGGAGATTCTTTAATATGGTTGGTATCTTGACTGGTCGTTCTGCTTCTGTTGCTTGAAGACTTTTTAATAAATTGGGCAAAGTTGTAGGATGATGTATAGCTGTAAATTTCTATAGCTGTAAATTTGGTTGCATTCCTAGTTACACTTGGAATGCCACAGAGAAAGAAAAAGGAACCAGCATTATATAAAGGTAAAGGACCCCTGGATGGTTAAGTCCAGTCAAAGGCGACTATGGAGTTGTAGCACTCATCTCCCTTTCAGGTCGAGGCAGCTGCTGTTTGTCCACAGACAGCTTTCCGGGTCATGTAGCCAGCATGACTAAACTGCTGCTGGCGCAACGGGACACCGTGTTGAAAGCCAAAGCATATGGAAAGACCGTTTACTTTCCCGCCGCAGCGGTACCTATTTATCTACTTGTAAAGGTAAAGGGACCCCTGACCATTAGGTCCAGTCATGACCGACTCTGGGGTTGCGGCGCTCATCTCGCATTATTGGCCGAGGGAGCCGGCGTATAGCTTCCAGGTCATGTGGCCAGCATGACAAAGCCGCTTCTGGCAAACCAGAGCAACACATGGAAACGCCGTTTACCTTCCCGCTGTAGCGGTTCCTATTTATCTACTTGCATTTTGACGTGCTTTCGAACTGCTAGGTCGGCAGGAGCTGGGACCAAGCAACGGGAGCTCACCCCGTCACAGGGATTCGAACCGCCGACCTTCTGATCAGCAAGCCCTAGGCTCAGTGGTTTAACCACAGCGCCACCTGGGTCCCTTTTATCTACTTGTACTGGTCTGCTTTCGAACTGCTAAGTTGGCAGGAGCTGGGACGGAGCAATGGGAGTTCACCCCGTCGCAGGGATTCGAACCACCAGTCTTCTGATCGGCAAGCCCAAGGGGCTCAGTGGTTTAGACCACAGCGCCACCCGCATCCCTACCTGCATTATAAGAAAATATGGAACTGGATAAAAGTTTAAAAGTGGAATAAAGTAGTGAGAACATCTGAACTTCCTGTACTTCCTGGGATTTTAAAAATATATATGTGCTCAGAATAGGGTGGAAAGCGTAGTGGAGGTTGCGGATGGAGTAATCTAAGATTGCATGAAAAGCTACTGGAATAACAAATAAAAAATAATAATTAAAATTTATGAATGCCTTTTCAGAAAAAGCAAATGCTACTTCTGTTTAAGTACCACCTTTTGCTTGGGGGGGATATGGCTGAGGATCAGGAAATTGACTTAAGAAAAATCTGAGAAGCTGCCAGGAATGTTGCTCCTGCTAGCTTCTGTTCTCCTTCTCTAGGTGTAGCTGGGCAATGAAACTGCGTAGATGAGTCTAGCAATTTACATAGAAAGAGTGGAAATACAAGACCAGGCAGTATCGAAATAACTTCCATAGGAGTGGTGAAATCAAAACACAAAAGGCAGAACAAAATTCAAACCAGTGCCATGGGGAAGCAAGTAGTATTTAAAGTCTTAAATGGGCTACACCTTCCAAGCATCAAAGCCGTTTGCAAGAAACCCTTCATTTAAAGAATAAAACAATTGAAGCCGTGGCAAGGAAAAGCAGTCTGTGATCATGATAAAATCAAACAACAACAAAAACAGCTGCCATAGATCATCTATGAAAAACTTCGGAGAAATAAAAAGTCTTAATTTGGCATTTAAATTATAAAAGAGTTGGCGCTTTCTGAACCTGCCTGGGGAGGGTATTCCATAACTGGGTCCTCCACTGAAAAGGCTTTCATCCCAGTCATTACCCACCTCGCTTTCGTAAGCCGGGGCAGTCAGAGGAGGACTTCCACATGAGATCTTAGGTTTGGGACAGGTTGTGTATCTTTGAGAAGTTGCTGAATACTTTTTCATTTAGACTTAATCTGGCTGTGTCGTAAATTTAAGCCAGTAAAAGGTAGCATTCCAGTCATAGCATTAACTGGTCTGGGTTTGGGAGTTTTAAAGTGTCTTTATTATTTGCCCCCAGGTTTTCATACGATAGAACTTGCAGACTGCGTTCTACTCCCAGACCCTCTTCCTAGCACTCTGAAGTTGTGATCCTATGCATGCATATTTCTTGGGAGTAAATCTCATTAAAGTCAGAGGGCCTCACTTGTGAACATTATGGTCATCAAACTTCTGAGCAGGGATGGGCGAATCTGTCAAATTCAATTTCTCTCAGTTATTTCATTTCCTAAAATAACATAGTCATTTTAAGGTGCATAATAGCCACCCTACCTTTTTTTTTTTAAGCTACTGTACTTCAATATCTCCCTCATCACATTTCCCCCTCAGTCTTTCCTCTGGTCACAGCCATGCTCTCCACTCTCAATTGTCATTCGTCAACAGACTCTCTTGGCATTCGTTTCCACCCCCTTACTGTCAATCAAAACCCACACGCCTGCTTTCAAATAACTGTCTGAATTTCATAGCCATGCCCATGACAGCAGTTGGCGATTTTACTGCAAACCTGAACATTGCAGTTATGACCTCCATAAACACACTAGCAGGGTTTAATATATGAACACCCAATTTACCAGTCATGGGGATGGGCACAACAGGAAAGCAGATCTTAAGATACAGGTAGGATAGTATGTGTGCAGGTGGTTAGATAAAAAGAGTTTGGGTCCACACATTGCTCAGGTCTCCTGTATGGGTTGGTTTGGACGATGCTCAAGGATCTAACCAAATGTGTAATTTGGTAACTGCAATATTGATGTTTGTAATAGAGGGAACCTGTTGAACTGGTTGAGTCAGTTTCTTTGTTAGGCAAATTTATCAAATTTTTAGATGACACTAAACTGGGAGGGGTAGCCTATGCCTCAGAAGACAGAATTCAGAATTGGGATTCAATGTGACCTTAACGTATTGGAGAGCAGGGCCTAAACCAGGGGTGCCCCAACTTTTTTTTCAAAGGTGGCCAGATTTGATGAAGTGAAAATGCGTGAGGGCCAACCAAAGTTGTTGCTGAACTTTTTTAAGGATTGAAGTTGTTGAGCTTTTGGGGGGATTTTACCATAGGGGATGGAGTGAACCGGCCGGCAGGCCAAATTAGGCCCCCCCCCAAAAAAATGGACTTTGGACATGCCTGGCCTAAACTAACAAAATGAATTTAAATAGGGACAAATGTAAGGTTCTACACATATGCAGGAATAACTAGCTGCACCAGTAGAAGATGGGGCACACCTGCTCTTGAGGGTAGGACTCGAGGCAGTGGCTCCAAGTTACAAGAAAGGAGATTCCGACTAAACATTCGGAAAAAAAACTTTCTGACAGTAAGAGCTGTTCAGCAGTGGAACAGACTCCCACGAGAGGTGGTGGACTCTCCTTCCTTGGAGGTTTTTTTAGCAGAGGTTGGATGGTCCTCTGTCGTGGATGCTTTAGCTAAGAGTCCTGCATTGCCGGGGGTTGGACTAGATGACCCCTGGGGTACCCTCCAACTCTAAGATTCTATGATGCTAGTCAAAGTTAAGTTGCACCATTGACAAGAGCAACTCAGGTTGTGGTCCAAATATAGAATATGGTATGTGTCCCCCCCCCCCTGTCCCTACCCCACTCATGAAACTATCCAATTTTAGCCATTTGGGCATATTTTCACTGGCACTACCACTGTGCCCATGGAGGAGTCCATTGGCGTACCCCAGGAATTATGCAGCATGTCAGGTGTTGCAGCAGCATAGGGGGCTTTCGCTGCATCAGCTGACACATAGCTCCCTAGCTTTGGAATGTGTTGCCTACGAGTGCTTCTAATACAGAAAATAAGCAGGCAGTTTGGGTATTAAATTCAGCCTACAAAGGCAGGAAATGCACAAAAACAATATGTGCATAAGGTATGTTGGAAAGGTGACTGAGAAACAGATAAACAAAATACACGTCACTAGTTAAATAAGCTTGAGTGTCTTGGGGATAATGAAAGCCAACCCCTGCAGTGCTGTTGCATAATACAGCTTATAATTTTATTTTTTTGTAAGTTATCTCCTCTTGTCCCCTACAGTAAGATAATATGAACACATACGTTGCATGCTAACTAGATTTGAAAACCTAAATCTAAAGCCATAGTCATAAATATAAATGAAGGCTAGAGCGGTATGCATCTTGGTGGCTGGTTTTTAATAAATTATTGCAGTCAACTACTAGTCACATGCAAAATCTGGGACACACTTTTATAATAACTCTCCTAAAGTCAGATGGGACGGAGGTGGCGCTGTGGGTTAAACCACAGAGCCTAGGGCTTGCTGATCAAAAGGTTGGCGGTTCGAATCCCCACGGCGGGGTGAGCTCCTGTTGCTCGGTCCCAGCTCCTGCCAACCTAGCAGTTCATAAGCACGTCAGAGTGCAAGTAGATAAATAGGTACCGCTACAGCGGGAAGGTAAATGGCGTTTCCATGCACTGCTCTGGTCCGCCAGAGGCGTCTTTGTTATGCTGGCCACATGACATGGAAGCTGTATGCCGGCTCCCTCGGCCAATAAAGCGAGATGAGCACTGCAACCCCAGAGTCGGTCACAACTGGACCTAATGGTCAGGGGTCCCTTTACCTTTACTAGTCACATGCAAAATCTGGCACACACTTTTATAATAACTCTCCTGAAGTCAGAAGAGAAAGTCTCATAATCAGAGGAATTCATTCGAATATTTCTTTAATTTTTTTCTGGTCTTAAATCTTCTGATTTATGCAATGGTTTGCTGGTTTCCATAACTCTACAGTATATCATTTCATGGAAAACCCTGATCATTATATTATAATGTTTTCACATATAAATGTATGCAAATATAGAACAGTATTTTCTTTGAAGTTGCCAGGTATGTGTTAGGGTTGTTATAATTACAGTTATTATTATTATTACAGTGGAAACAGCACTTATGTCAAGATTTAACACTTTGAGGTAAATCTACACCTGTGAGCTTTTATTTATTTCTTTATAATTTGCTTTTCACATAAAATTAAAAATGAATAAACGTTTGTTGGTTAATGAAAAATGGCTGCAGGTGATAACAGCAGATGGTATTTATAATAATTTGTTTTTTAATTAAGCAAATACAGGATCCTGGAAAATACCGTGGAGAAGGGAATCTAACACAGAACAGATTTCTTCTCTTACATACATACCGGTCGGTAGATAGTTCTCACATAGGACTTGATATACTCTCGCAAAGGCATCATTGCTAAAACTTGATGTAATAAAGCACCAAAAATTAATAATGTGAGTAGTCTCTTATGCTATAGTCAAAGCAAACTGCTAATGTGTTTGAAGTCAAGTATATGCTTAAGGGCTTTTCCAAATCAGTTTGCGTTATGCTTCGCAAGAGAAACATTTGCCCTGATTTTTCATTTTTCAGTTATGCTTTAATTCTTTAGTAATGGATCTCTGAGTAGTACGCTCAAATAGCATGCAAGGTTTCTTTTTTTCTTTTTTTAAGGAATAAAACTACCTCAGGGCCAAACAAAAGTTACACGAGAGATTCACAACGGAGACTGCAATGTTATGCACCTCTTACTTTGGAGTAAGTCCACTGAGGTCAATGGAAATTACTTTCAAATAAAAATGTAAACGATATGACTGTAGATCTCCTAAAAGCAATCATGGAGGGACATGCTTTGGATTGCCCCCCCCCCACAGTGATTCACCAAAGGAAATTTCCTCAACCCTCCTGAGCTTCTTATGGAGGCGAAAACATAGAGGCACCAGTCTCCTTGTTTGGGTGACTCCATCCCCTCCCTCCCTCAATTTGCACTTGTTTTAATTTTGATGTTTTTGTAACCCACCCTAAGACCATTGGGTGAAAGATGGGCTATACGTGCAAAAGAAAGATCAGCCGATGAATAAGAATTTAGTCCACTTAAGCAGCAAAATCTCATTCAATCAGAAGCCATACAGGCATATGTGATTTTTTATATTATTCTATTTTTATTTTTTTAGCTTAGAGCACACTTCGGGGAATTGGAGGGGGAAGGTTACAACGATATAAAAATAATTTTTGGTCACTAATTAAGGTTGTCACAAATTAAAGTGACTGGTGTTCAATAACTCATAAGCACTTCCCAAGGGCATCAAGCATTGGAATCCACTGGTAGAACTATAAACACAAATAAATGGAGGCTGGTCCATTAGGATGAATGGGACATTGGCCCACCAAGATCACCCTGCCCTCCGTCAGCCAGCTGCCTACCTTCTTGCTTGCAACTAGTTCATCTGTCTCCACCTGCCAGCTTTTGCCTCCTTAGTCTCAAGTGTTGCCCTTGTAGAACTCAGCAGAGAGGAGGATGGGGACAAAACTAGCATCAGTTTGCTCTGGCTCCACCTACTGTTCAGCTCCCCACCTTCTGCTCTACCAGTCCCAATGGGCACCAGCCACCACTGCACACACCTTTCCACTGGGATCAAAATGGTCTTTTTCTTCTTCTCTTCAGCGCTGCTATGCTACAATCCAACGCTTATTCCCCAGTAGCATCACGCTCTTCAAAATAGCCACGACCACCACCTAACCTTTCTAAACGTTCAGTAAACATTTTGTTCAGTGGGAATTCCATCCACAATGCTGCCCTCCCTTTTCTCTTTCCCTTATGTCTCAGGACTGCAATACCTCAAGGACTGCTTCTCTCCCCATATAAACCGTCCCAGACTGCGTTCTGAGGCCCTTCTTTGTGTGCCTCCTCTGCGTGAGATCAAAAGGGTGACAACACAAGAACAGGGTCTTTTCTGTAGTGGCTCCCAGTTTGTGGAATGCTATCCCCAGGGAGGATCGCCTGACGCCTTCATTATATACTTTTAGGCGCCAGGCAAAAGCGTTCCTCTTCAACCAGGCCTTTGGCTGATTATTATCCTGTTGTTGTTTAGTTGTCTCCGACTCTTCGTGACCCCATGGACCAGAGCACACCAGGCACTCCTGTCTTCCACTGCCTCCCACAGTTTGGTCAGACTCATGTTGGTGGCTTCGAGAACACTGTCCAACCATCTCATCCTCTGTCGTCCCCTTCTCCTTGTGCCCTCAATCTTTCTCAACATCAGGGTCTTTTCCAGGGAGTTTTCCAAAGTATTGGAGCCTCAGCTTCAGGATCTGTCCTTCCAGTGAGCACTCAGGGCTAATTTCTTTCAGAATGGATAGGTTTGATCTTCTTGGAGTCCATGAGATTCCAAGCACCATAATTCAAATGCATCAGTTCTTCGGCAATCACCGTTCTTCATGGTCCAGCTCTCACTTCCATACATCAGTACATACTGGAAAAACCATAGCTTTAACTATATGGACCTTTGTCGGCAAGGTGATGTGTCTGCTTTTTAAGATGCTGTCTAGGTTTGTCATTGCTTTACTCCCAAGAAGCAGGCGTCTTTTAATTTCATGAGTGCTATCACCAC
The DNA here is from genome assembly GCF_963506605.1 of Zootoca vivipara. Classification (NCBI taxonomy): domain Eukaryota; kingdom Metazoa; phylum Chordata; class Lepidosauria; order Squamata; family Lacertidae; genus Zootoca; species Zootoca vivipara. The sequence goes on along the minus strand of NC_083276.1, from coordinate 112,070,951 downwards.
CTGCAGTGATCATGGAGCCCAAGAAAGTAAAATCTCTCACTGCCTCAGTTTATTGATTATTATCCTACAGCCTCTTAAATGTTTCTTGGGGGGGGTATTGTTGTGCGGTTTTGTTTTACCTATTTACTTGTTTTTATTTTGTATTTTATTCTGTGAACCACCCTGAGATCTTGCGATGAAGGGCCGTATATAAATCCAATAAACAGGGAGTACAGGGAGGTTGTAGAGGAAGATTTGTAGAGGTACTGTAGTATACAGTATTAAGATTTAGATATAAGGGTAAGATAAGAATTGAATGTTATTAAAGAATTAATATGAGGTGAATTTTTGTTAGTTGAGGTAAAAATAAGATGATTAAAATATGATATAGAAATTAGTTAGTTAAGGTAATAATTAGATGATTGAAGTATGATATAGAAATTACTAAGGATGACATACAATGAAAAGCAGAAAGGAGGGACTTGAGGAAGTCAACAATGTTAGGATCTCAGCATCTCAGCAGCAACAGCAGCAGCAATGATAAATATGGTTGTTGTTTTTCTTTTTGTATTTTGTAATTTTGTGTTTTATGTAATTTTTTTTGTATTTTTGTGTTATTTTTCTCAGTTTTATAAAACCAATAAATACATTTGGAAAAATAAATAAATCCAATAAAAGGATAAATAAGAGGAACATGCCCTCTCCCCAATATTTCAGCGCACGTCTCAACTTTGCATTTTGAAAGGTGTCTGTCCTCTGTACACTGTGGTTTGCCAGCCACAAAGGGATATGGAAAACGAGAAAAAGTGTGTGAGCGGATCTCAGTGTGCGCGCGGCTGGCTGTGTGTTATTTCATCCGGCAGGCAGCCGGGAGAGATTTCTCTCTGCTTGGCACAAAAGGGCTCTGAACCAATCCAGAAGCACTTCCCTGTGGCCAATCGAAAGCCGCCTTACGCAAAGGTCTTAGAAAAAGGAAGCTGAATAGAGTACACAAGCTTTCTTTCTCTTTGCCTGCCAGCCTGCCTCTAGCAGACTGACTCTCTTAGGCAGGGTGCCACTCCGTTCAGGGCACACACTGTATGAAAGGTTGCAAAAGATCTACGCACCACCACGGAAAGAGGCTTTTCTCCACCCCACCCCCTTTTTCCCCTCTTCCTTTGCTACTACTAGCTTGAAGGCTTCTTTGCCCATGTAATGCACTCGCTCACCCAGGAAATCAAATCCTTCTCCAGGACTAATCTGAAGAAGCAATGCACCCGAGTGACTACCCTAAGTGGGAAAAGAATCATAGAGACCTGGAAGGATGCTCGGATGCACGTGGTGGAAGTAGCTGATGGCAACGATGGGGGTGGCTGTGGTTATGTGCAAGACCTGAGCCTGGATCTTCAAGTTGGTGTGGTGAAGCCCTGGCTGTTGCTTGGTACGTAGGTGGAGCCAAGAGACGGATTCATGTGGGTATTAGGGAGCCTGTATTTCTATATTGATCTGCCTGCTTTAATAGACTTGCAAGACATTGAAGGGTTTCATCTTTCCTAGCTGTTGTAAAATGTTATGGCCTCAGCCACTCAGCTTTTTAGTGTTATTTGCAACAAGCCCGTGGCGCCATCAGAAATAGGCTGGGTGGTCTTGCACTCTGTATCTTATTCCTTTTCCAGGTTACTGAATAAAATGTTGTTCTCTCCTAACAGGGTCACAAGACGCTGCCCATGACCTGGAGACAATGCAAAAATACAGGGTAATGAAGCTGTGTGGGTTTTAAACACATAATCACCATTATTAAAAAGCTGTCTCGTGTTAAAGAGATCGAACTTTTCAAGGGAGCATTGCCAGCTAAGTCATACTCAGAGTAGAGCCATTGGAATAAATGGACTTAAGTGACTTACACCCATTGATTTCAATGGCCCCGTGGGGGATGAATGTTGGATATCTGGCAGTAGGGTGTTTTTTTTTAATAGTTTCTTTGAAACTTCTGTTGCTCAGCATTTGAAGGAATTGCAAAATGTAACACTATATGACTCCTTATACAAGACAGAAGCTAACTGAAATGGATCCTACGCACACTTACATGCCAGTAAGTCCTACTCAAATGATAAACTGCAATCCTATGCATACTTCCACTCGAAAGTAGACAGTACTGAACTCACTCATAGCTGCCAAGTTTTCCCTTTTCTCGCGAGGAAGCCTATTCAGCATAAGGGAAAATCCCTTTAAAAAAGGGATAACTTGGCAGCTATGAACTCACTGGGATTTAGTTCCGATGCTTAAATTGCCACTATGGTCTTCAACTAATATGTTTAGGATTGAGGTGACTGTGTCTGCATTGGATTAAGGGCGGGTTAAAGTGGGCTGCTCTTAGTCTTACATTATTCTTCAGCTCCATCAGGTCACATTCATTAAGCTTTTTAGGGCCTGGTTTAATATTTGTGTATAGCAAAATATTTAATTTCATAGCAGTTTTGAATTTGGGTTCAAGAAATAAAATGGAAGCAAGTTAGCCTTTGTGAAAGATTGCTCAGCTGTTGTTCATTGAGGTCCTCAACCATCCCAGAATGTGGAGGTTGCAAAGCTGACTTTGACTTGATGATTTTCTCTTTTGTATTTTAGGTTACTCACGTTCTCAACGTAGCCTATGGAGTTGCAAATGCCTTCCCCAATGACTACATATATAAGACCATTCCTATTCTTGACCTGCCAGAGACTGACATTGCCTCCTATTTCCCTGAATGTTTTGAATTCATTGAGCAAGTCAAATTAAAGGTAAATTGTTGCTATGTGTCATTACTGAGTGCTTGGAGGCGGGATGTGTGCGAGCAAATGTACATATTTTACACTGCATGTATTCTTAAGATAAATGATTTGAGCTTCCACTCTTAAATACAGTGGTACCTCTACTTACGAATAACTCTACTTACGAATGGAGCTCCGTCCGCCATCTTGGATGCGGTTTAGATAGGATTTTTTCTACTTACGAATTTTTAGATAGGGTTGCTTTGACTTACGATTTTTTTCTCCCGATGCATTCCTATGGGATTTGACTTACAAATTTATTCGACTTACAAATGTGTGTTCGAAACGCATTAAATTCGTAAGTAGAGGTACCACTGTACAGCAAATAAATAGAAGCATCAAATAGAATAGTACTTTACACAAGCTTGCTCCTGATCCCTTTAAGGACTTGTTAATCACTAAATGAATACTGTGATTAACAAAACAGGGCATTTTAAATTTATGTTGCAAAATGTTTTGGATTCTCTCTTAACCAGCTGTACCATCAAAATGAAATGATACCGTTACAGAACTTTGAGGATGGAAGGCTCAGAAAGCCTTCAGTCGCTGAAGCTAAGTGATACTTTCCTCCAGGTTGAAAATCCAGACGTTTCCCCTCTTTGCTGATGTTGTTGGATCTGCTGACATCTCCATAGCATTTATTGATAAATCTGACCCACACCGTGTTGGACATAACATTCTTTACTAGAGATGGCAACACCTGTGAGGTAGTTCCGTTAGCACAAAGACTTCTGGCCCCACAGCGGAAATGCCCTTCTTTCTCATCTCCCTGTCCACCACCGCAACTCCCCATAATCTGTCTTAAGTTTTTCCGCAACCCAGATTTGGAGAGGGCACATGGAGAGAGGAGAGGGAGAGGAAGTTTTGGTGCCCAAACAGAAATATTATCTCCCCCACGTACGTTTTGATAGGGAAAGGTAGAATTCTATATAAGAATAATTATTTTTGAAAGGCACTTCTTGTACATCACCACTTGTTCAAGGAAAACAAAGCTCGATCCATTTCCCATAATCAGCATGTTTGATGCTAAAAGCTGACAATATCTTCGCTTTTCAAATCTAGCTCCAGGTGATTCCATGAGATTTTCATTATTTACATAGTCTGGAATTGAGGAAGATAATACAGCTCCATCAAGCTTTGTGTTATTTTAGAAGGAAGGAACACATCATATTGTTTACAAGTTACCTGAAACGTGTGTTCATTTCATGCCCTCCTCGAGGTTTCAAGTTACGGTTTCCACTTCACTTCTAAATTAGATTTGCCATTCAGAGTAGCTTAGTGTCACTGTTCTACCCCAGAGGTTTAATTGTTTGATTAGTCCTTTATACTCAAGTATACCCATATAATGTTTTCTAACTATACTAATGCTTCATAATGCAAGATGCTTTTGTTACACCGTAGGAAAAATAACACCATTTATTCACTTCTGATTAAAACTCTCCACCAAATAAAGCAGGACAAATTAATAAAGCATTAGATTGTGAACAAGTCCACTTCGGCCTCAGAAACAGGCTCTCCCTTCTCATCCTTTGGCGTGTGGCTGATGAAGAGATCATAGGAAGTTGGTTAAAACCAACTGCAGTTTTTTTGTGGATACTTTCCAAAAGGGCAAACTGTGGTTAGTTTTAGTTGATACAGAAACCATGCTTTCTGGTCTTGACTTGTTCCAATGAATCATAGTTTAAACTAACAGCAGTTTCCAGTTTGGACATAATGACAAACGGTGGTTAGTTTAAACTTGGAAGTGGATACTTAATTTAACACAGATGGCAGAACGGGAAATTACCCTGTTAGTTTCTATACGTATTTCTTTATTTGAAACATTTTGTGTCATTTATATCATTTCAATATATATATATGAACAGCCGAAGCTGATTAGATATCAGGCACCTATTTGGGAGATAGGATGACTGGAATTGATCCTTCCTTTAACCGACTTCTCCCAGCAAGTGATCAGTACAGGCAAGACTGATAGCGCTCACTTATCTGTTCAGTGGAAGGATCTTTCAGTGCATGCCGCTTACCAGAAATTCAAGATCAGTATATGAAACAGAAGGCAAACGTGTGTAATATATATATTTGGGTGGAGCATCTTGCTCTTGGATTGGTGCTTAGAATGCTTTACCAGTAGAGAAAATGACATGAAATCAGTTGTTATTGATAATGGTTTTCTAAACGTGATCTCTCTCTCTCTCTCTCTCCGTTTCTCTTGGAGGATGGTGTGGTACTAGTTCACTGTAACGCAGGAGTCTCTCGTGCAGCAGCTATCATCATTGGCTTCCTAATGCACTCAGAAGGACTCAATTTTTCCAGGGCTTTTTCTTTGGTGAAAAATGCAAGACCTGCTATCTGTCCAAATCCTGGCTTCATGGAGCAACTCCACAAATACCATCAATGCAATAATAAAAGCATGGAAACCTAAAACAATATATAATTATGAAAGAGGAAAAAATAGCCTTTGTGCTTGCACTGTAATGAGAGAAGCTGATGATTATTTTTTACTGCGTTGTAATGAGATGCCCTGAATGACACCTCTAAAACTGTTGTTGTAAAGTTAGTTTCACCCTATTCGTCGTATAGTTTTAAGTTCACAACACCTCAAAATAAATATTCTGTGGTTTTTTTTAATTTTCAAAAAAAAGGGTAGAACAATAAAGAATCAAAATAGATTTGCAAAGCTTCATTGGTTTGGTGATTGTTTCATCACTTTTTTAAAGTATTTGTTTAATTAGAACTGCGGAAATCTACAAGTTACAGTAACAAATCTACAAGAAATCTACAAGAACAGTAACAAAACCATCAGTAAGGTTACATCACTTGTAAAGTTTTTCTATGGATAAAAGTTTGCTTAGGATAACAGAATTAAAGCTTTCACATTAGAATTGTATTATAATGTTATAGCTGCCCAGCAGTAATTATTTTTGAGCAGGCTATTAGCAAAACAATGCAAAATCGTTTAAAACAAGAAAAGCAACAAAAGAAGCTTTTGCTACTACAAAGGCTGCATAGCCCAGCCTATTTTTAAAACACAATTAAAAAGCTTGGGTGACTAAACCAGGCCTTCACCTGGTGCCAAAAAAGCCATAGAGGAGATACCATAGAGGAGGCTACTCCATTGCCAATGTGCCACTACCAAAAAGGCCTTCTCTTTCATAGCCACCAGCCTCACTTCACTTTTTGGGGAGCACCTGGATTAGTGCCTCCAATAGACTCTTACAGCTCAGGTAGGCATAGATAGGAGGAGTCGATTTTTCAGGTGACCTGTTCCCAGCCCATTTCACCTGTATTACCTGTTTATAAAATAATTCAGCCTCCTAGTAAGCCATTCTGTTCAGGACCCATTTTATCTCAAGAGCTAATTCTTCTCAGAATGGGCAACTATGGTGTGGGTGTGTTAGACCCCAGTGGGATCAGGCAGTAGATTGTTGGGCTCCAGAACTCAAGGTGAGTCTGGAAGTCAGTCCGAGTAAGGTAGAGATGGACCTGTGATTCAAAACAGGCAGGGACCAAATTCCAGAGCAGGCAAATAAGGATTGGCGGGACCAGCAGCAAATGCATAGTCAAATGCAGGGGCCTCAGTGGGAAAGGTAGGAATCGGGGCTTATTTAATTATTCCAGCTTTTCTGGAGGCCAAGTTCCATCAGACACATCCTGCCCATGAGCTGTACCAGTTGGTCATTATAGGAACAACTGTTTAGAAAGGGATTACTGAGTTTTGATTTTGCTCTTCCCTCCCTTTGGTTTCCCCTTGTGCATCATTTTATTATACAGTCGTACCTTGGAAGTCGAACAGAATCCGTTCCGGAAGTACGTTCGACTTCCAAAACCAAATCACGGTTTCTGATTGGCTGCTGGAGCTTTCTGCAGCCAACCAGAAGCCGCAGAAGCCCCGTCTGATGTTCAGGTTCCAAAAGAACGTTCGCAAACCGGAACAATCACTTCTGGGTTTGCGGCGTTTGGGAGCCAAAACGTCCGAGTTTCAGGGCGTTTGAGATCCAAGATATGACTATTGGTATATTGTAAGTCTACAGCTAGGGACTGTCCTGTTTTGATTGTGAGCTGGTCAAGGAGCATTTTTGGCTGAAGAGCAGGGTCCAATAGCTCTTAAAAAAAACCAAATACCTCTTGTTTTTCAGTTTTGTTGATTTAGCTGCATAACTCAGCACAAAGGTTTGCTATTAGTACACAACAACCTCAGATATGCAGATGACACAACCTTGATGGCAGAAAGTGAGGAGGAATTAAAGAACCTTTTAATGAGGGTGAAAGAGGAGAGCGTAAAATATGGTCTGAAGCTCAACATCAAAAAAACCAAGATCATGGCCACTGGTCCCATCACCTCCTGGCAAATAGAAGGGGAAGAAATGGAGGCAGTGAGAGATTTTACTTTCTTGGGCTCCTTGATCACTACAGATGGTGACAGCAGTCACGAAATTAAAAGACACCTGCTTCTTGGAAGAAAAGCAATGACAAACCTAGACAGCATCTTAAAAAGCAGAGACATCACCTTGCCTACAAAGGTCCGTATAGTTAAAGCTATGGTTTTCCCAGTAGTGATGTATGGAAGTGAGAGCTGGACCATAAAGAAGGCTGATCGCCGAAGAATTGATGCTTTTGAATTATGGTGCTGGAGGATACTCTTGAGAGTCCCATGGACTGCAAGAAGATCAAACCTATCCATTCTTAAGGAAATCAGCCCTGAGTGCTCCCTGGAAGGACAGATCGTGAAGCTGAGGCTCCAATACTTTGGCCACCTCATGAGAAGAGAAGAATCCTTGGAAAAGACCTTGATGTTGGGAAAGATGGAGGGCACTAGGAGAAGGGGACGACAGAGGACGAGATGGTTGGACAGTGTTCTCGAAGCTACGAACATGAGTTTGACCAAACTGCGGGAGGCAGTGGAAGACAGGAGTGCCTGCCGTGCTATGGTCCATGAGGTCACGAAGAGTCGGACACAACTAAACAACAACATGATGATGACAATCCAGTGAATGATGTATCCTCATCATGACTTGTCCTGGTTAGAATCTTTCCTTGGCCTTCCACAGAACCTCTCTCAGGGCTGCCAACTTGAATAAAATATGGGGGATGGGGGGGGGAGGTAATTGATCACATGACATGACATGCTCACATAGTCGATCTCATGATATGACACGACACACACACACACCAATTTGAATGGCAATGCCCATCAACTTTTGGAGGGGCCTGGCTCCCTCAAATATTTTATTGGGGGAGGGAAGGGACATTGGCCCCTAGAATGATCCCTGTTGTTCTTGTTCTATTATACACTAGCTAGCCCCTTGTGCAGCTAACAGCAGATCTCCACACAATCAGCAGTCAGATTTGACCAGATTCAACAAAATTATATTTATTTTTAAACATCCACATCACAGGATTTGTTCAGTGAATTCATGAGTTGCCCTGGCAACCTGGCCTTTGCTTCTACGTAAGCTAGAAAGACATGAGGGATGTTCTAGAGACAAACTGTTCGATACGACATTACGAGTGAGACTTGCAACAAAATGGTGCAATGTGTTTCCATTCCACATAAATTGTCTGGTTCAAGCCAGCTTCGAATTGGAGTTGCATTCAGGTCTTTCGGGAAAAGGTTGGGGAGGAAAAGTGCTAGAAGACTCAGGTCTGGAGCTGGATGGCAGTCTGAAACCTAACCATTTTATTTCTTTCTGGCTGTGAATAATGGGAATCCAAAAGTGTCATTTTCCTCTCTCTGAATTTTTACAAACAAACCTATCTATCCTTCATAAAAGAACTGCTCCATCTCCTCAATCATTTTGGTTGCCCTTTTTGAGCTGAGGCCACTGGAACAAATCATTCCGAATGCAGTCACACCATTGATTTGTATAACGGCACGATGTTGGAAGTTTTATTTTCAGTTCCTTCTCCAATGACCCCTAGCACTGAATTTGTCTTTTTCACACACATACACACACACGCTGAAATCTTGATTGAGCTGTCCGCTTGGACCCCAAACCAAGGTCTTGTCCCTGGTCAGTGACCGCCAGTTCAGGCACGGTTACATGTGGGTAAAAGCTCCTGTTTCTCAGCATCAGCCTCGCTTTCCGCAACCCAACTCATCCTGCATTTGCAATAGGAGGGCGACAACAATTTAATCACCCCATCATTAGGGCAGAAAGCATTCAAGAACTTAAATTGAAGACCTGAGTTTGAAAGAACACAGCAAGGCAATTTAACAAATGTCTAAAGCATTTCCCAAACTTGGTTCTCCAGCTGCTTTTGGACTACAATTCCCACCATCCCTGTCCACCCTGAGTTCTCTTTTCTTCCTTTTGTGGGGCAGAAAAACACACACAAATCGCATCCTCGTTAAAAAAAAACCCTTCTTGTCCTCCTATTAGCACCCCCTTGCTAAGCCTTAAAATGTTAAGTGTCTTGACATCGCAGAGAGATTGTGTGTTTCGGAGGGGCGGGACCATAGAGAAGAAATGCGTAGAAAAGACCTCGTCGCTCTCCTCTCTATGGCGGAAGTGAAGACGCTCGCTCTCGGAAGGGAAGTGACGTTTTCCCGACCACGCCGCCGCGCTTGCGCTGCATTTGAAAGCGGCAAGCTGAGGGCAGGAGTCGGGTGTGTGTAGTGGGTCGCGCGGTTGCTTTCGCCATGGAGCTGTCTCTGCCGTCCTCCTCTTCCATGGGTGAGTTTAACCTCGGGGCCCAGCCTTCAGGGTGTCTCTCGATGGATTCACTTCCCGGTTCGTGCCGCTCCTCTCCCCGCCTGAGAAGTTTGTGGCCGTTTAACGGCCGCCCTTAAGCCGGGGCGTGGCGTGGTAGGGGGCGTGGCTCAGTTCTTCCTCGGGTGGGTAGGGGCGGGGCCTCTGTCTGGCCACCAGTGGCTGTGACGTCACTTTGGCGTCGGAACGCGGGATTCCTTGATTTCTTTGTGGCGGGGGGCGGTAAGCGCCTTGGTTCTCCAGCCCATCGCCGGGAGCCATGAAACCCCAAGATGTCTTCATGCGCGTTCAGACGACCACCTCGGCCCCTGGTCGGGAAGTTACCTTGACCTTTAGGCCTGTTGGCTCAGGTGCGTCCTGAAGTGGAAGTAATATTGGACCCTGTGAATTTTTATCTTGTGAACTGCCCTGAGATCTGTAGTTAAAGAGTGGGATACAAATTTAATAAATAATAATAATAATTCCTGTTTCCTTGTGAAGCATATGAGTGATGTTGTTTGACAGGCATTCCCCCATTTATATGTGTTCAATTCACGTGTGACCGTGCATATGCGCGGCCCCTGAAACCAGTAAGTGGGGGGGGGGAGAGAGAGACCTGATGAGCCTCAGCAATGCCCTGCTGCACCTCTAGCTCGTGAGGAGACCCCAGAGGTTGAAGGGGACATCATCTTTGGGCTCTGGGGAGGGTCTCCTCTTGACCTGAAGGTGCAATGGCACATGTGGGGATTTGGAATGTAACCCCTGCATAAATGAGGAGTTGCCTGTGTTTATTTCATGAAAATTAAACATTGCTTGCTTTTAATAGAAACAAACTCTCAAGACAATAAAAAGCAATATAATTATCGTTAAGAAAAACTAACAACAATAATCTTGAAACTTCTGAAAAGTTAAAATAAGATATTCGGGCTAGTTCACTGTTCTGTCAATTACCCTCACAGCATTGTTAGATAAAGTGGGGCAGCTGTTAGATAAAATGGGGCATTGATGCTGCCATTTTGTATTTTGTTAAAGGTATTGCCTGCTCCTTGTTTTTCTTCATGTGTTGACCTCTTTAGATGACTAGACCTTTAAATGAGTAGGTTAGCTAACTGTTTTGGATCACTTTTTACAGTGTTTCTCTAAAGTTGTGTTTGGGGATAACTAGATCACTCAGCCTGTTGAGACTTAGTAAGCCATTCTTATGCACATCCTTTCCCACTGCAGGTACTGAGCCAATGACACTGGGTTCCCCTACCTCTCCCAAGCCTGGTGCTGGTGCTCAATTTCTGCCTGGATTTTTGATGGGAGATTTACCAACACCTGTGACACCACAGTCTCGTTCCTTCAGCGGCCCTTCTGCTGGTGTAATGGAAGTGAGGTCATCATTGCATGCTGGTAAGTTGGTTCTGAACTGAAACCTCTAGTACAGTGGTACCTCGACTTACAAAGACGATCCCTTCCTTGGCCGTCTTCATAAGTCGAAGTCTTCGGTTGTCGAAGCGCCCATTCTGCGCATGCATGAAGCACGATTTTGCGCTTCTGCGCACGCGCCGACCGCACGCACGGGGCAAAAAGACTTCTGGGTTTGTTGACATTGGAAGTCGAAACCTTCGGATGTCGAGTTGTTCGGATGTCGAGGTATGACTGTATTGGGGTGGTAGGGGAAGAGTGTGTCTTTCCATTTTGGTGTGCTACAGTTCAAATATACCTCTTGCCTTTAGCTCCAAGTATCAGAGGCTAAATATAGTGCTATTGTTGCATGTTTTAAGCACAGTTATTGACACCTCTTTTATTTGCTGGCAGACCCAAAAAACACTTGCAAAGAAGGGAGGCTGCTGTCAAAAGAAATTAGATCCCATTCATTATTTGGATGTACTCCTGCCTTATCAAGAGTCCATCTGTTTAGATTAGATTCAGTGGGGTTTACTTGTATTTCATAAGCAAAGCCTTAGAAGTATGTCACATTAATTGCATATGCTGTATAAATATTGCATCCCCCCAATAACCCAAAGTGAACTACTTGATTGCGGGGGGATGGGGGAGGGGATACACACTTAAATTCAAACTGTAATTGGAAATTATTTCATTGGAATTTTATTGGATTACTAATTTTTTTTAAAATTAAGGCATAGAAAACTAGACCTTTCCCATTTGCAAGTGCCAGCCATGTTTCTCTCTCTCTCTCTCTCTCTCTCTCTCTCTCTCTCTCTCTCTCTCTCTCTCTCTCTCTCTCTCTCTCTCTCTCTCGTGTGTGTGTGTGTGTGTGTGTGTGTGAGAGAGAGAGAGAGAGAGAGAGAGTTATTTCCCACCCTTCCCAAAGTGCTCCTTCATGCATGTCTGTTCCTAATGAAGCCTAGTTTTGGAAGAATTGTTTACATGGTTTGTGTTTAACAAGATGTTTAGGATCAGAAAGAAAGACACACCAGCAGCTTGTAATGTTGTGCTGTATTTCATATAGGTGGATCTCCTCCACAGCCAGTAGTTCCAACACACAAAGATAAAGGTGGTGCTCCACCAGTTAGAAGTATATATGATGAAGTAGCCAGCCCAGGTCTTGGATCAACACCCCTGACTTCAAGAAGGCCCGTAAGTGACCATTCATGAGGTTGCAAAGTTAAACCTGTTTGTGGTAACTTCTCATTCTTCTCTAGCTTGATAGACATTTCAGCTGTTGTTGGACACATTTGCTGTGGGTGGGCAAAGCTAGTAACTAAGTTCTTCCAGCCCTTAGTACCCTAAATATGCTAAGCAGTTTAGATTGTGTGTCATCTTGTATGTTCAGTGGGGGAAATATTTTAAAAGTTGCTTTCATAATTAAGTTTATTTTTGGTGGGCTATACATCAGTTCTAAAGGCAAAGAAAGGAAGCAATTGCGCGCTCTCTCTCTCTCTCTCTCTCTCTCTCTCTCTCTCTCTGTGTGTGTGTGTGTGTATGTGCATATATATTATGAGACATTTGGAATGGTACTGTCAGCTTGTTAATAAGGTCAGCCTGGTAGGTGAGATGTAGAGAGATGAGTTCATGCTATAATTGATATGTTGCTGGAAAATATGTAGGCTGAAATATCCATCTATTAGTTTTGTCTAACTTTACCCTCTGTGGCTGATCATCAACCTTATCTGCAGCTCAGTACAGCAGAATAATGGTATATCAACTGTGGCTAAATATGGTTGCCAGGATGCAAAATGAGGATTTGGAGGACATGTGTAAAAGGAGTCCCAATACCATGTACCATTTAACTTTATACTTTTAGTAGTCAACTCAGTTGTTATAGTTCTAATAAGGACATAGAAGATATCCCCTTTCACAGCAGTTCAGTAGATACATGTATGCCTGTTCCAAGTTATTAATCTGTAATACTGTCTGACTAACTGTGGAAATGTTATCCAAGTGGTGCAGAATAGTTGATTTTCTGACTTTCAAAACAGCTTCAAACCAAGTTCTGCACTTTTATGCAGGTCAGCTTTTCGGTGACGCAGAGTCCACTTGTTGGATCTATGCCAGTGACTCCTGGAACAGGTAGGACTTCATACTGCTCCTAATCATATGCTTTTTCTGTAGGCAAACCAGACATCTGCATGTGGCGCTGACAAAGGCTGCAATCCTATACCAATCTTCCTGGGAGTAAAAACTCATTAAAATCAGTGGGACTTACTTCTGAAAGAATAGGTATAGGTTTGCAATGTAAAATGTTCCTGTAGGCCTGACAGCCTGGTGCACATTAACTGAGCCTCGGCTTCTGTTATGAAGCAGGCAGAGAGTTAGTAGCAAAGTTGTTCTCATGATGCCAGAGACAATTTGTCTTCAGAAGTGGAAATATTGGTCTGAGATTCTACTACTTCTGGTTGCTGGGTCGTTGATGTTGTTGTTGTTTTTAAAAAATAGTTCTCTGCATGAGAACAGGTATTAAAAGTATATGATCTGCTTAATGGCAGATGGGATAGCTTGCTCCTAGAACCGTTCTTGTGTAGAACGTTAGTCGTAGAGGGAGGGAGATATTCTGCTGGCTTTGTGATGCCATTGTCAACACTCGCAGCTTTTTCTACTATTCTAACATGTTAACAACAGTATGATTCTTGTTACTTGAGTTCTAGTGTTAATGCATGGTGTTTGCTCTTTGTTACAAATTAAAATGCCTAGTTCAATTTTAACTATAGTGATAGTTGAGGTGCATCTTACCACAATTTGACAGGTGCCAGTGTGTTCAGTCCAGCGACTCTTTCACAACCCAGGAAGAGCACAATGTCTCCAGCTCAACTAGATCCATTCTATACTCAAGGAGATGCCCTAACATCAGACGATCATCTAGATGACACTTGGGTAACAGTGTTTGGGTAAGTGAGCTGCAGTTCTGTAAGACTGAGAGGTGGTTATGTTGCCAGGAATGAGCATGTGCTCATTTAAACATGGGTCTTAACAGGCTTGCCTAAGCTTTTCAGGGTCTGGAATTCAAGTTATGTCGGGGCATAGGATGATGTTAAAAAATATAAGAGATGAGACATGAGGATATCTGCAGTTTATTCAACTTGGCTGATGTGTGTTCAGATTCCTCTTATATTTGGTGTTTGGTCTTGGCTATTCGTGTTTTATTAATTTAGGAGACTCATTGTTAATTAACATAGTAAAGTTTATATAATAGGAGAATTGAAACATTCTAAACATCTTAATTCTTCTTTACTCTCCTATCTGTACACTGAAACACATCCAGGTCTACAATCAATGTTAAACAGAAGTATTTGGACTTCAATATTCTAGTACCTGGGCTAAACTGTGCTGTGTTTTGACCTCTCCCTTTTCCTCTCCCTTTCCCATCTAACTCCATGAGACAAACTAAAATGTAGGGATGGTAAATAGGTAGCAGGTTTAGTAGTGTTTGGAGATACAGGTGACACTCTGATCTGCCCTTCTGGATACACTGTCAGTGGCATAATGTTGACTGAATTTTGAGTGGTTAAATTTTATTTCTGTTTTTTAATTGGTGATGCAGCTCTTTCCTGTCAATATTTCAGGTTTCCTCAGGCATCTGCTTCGTACATCCTACTACAGTTTGCACAGTATGGAAACATTTTAAAGCATGTTGTAAGTCTAGATAAGTACCTCTTTTATATATATATATATAAACGAAGCTCAGCCATTATGCTTAGCTTACTATCTAAATCTTACTGCTTCCCCGCTAAACTTCACAGATGTCTAACACAGGAAACTGGATGCATATTCACTATCAGTCAAAATTGCAAGCCCGGAAAGCCTTGAGCAAAGATGGAAGAATTTTTGGTGAATCCATCATGATCGGAGTGAAGCCTTGTATAGATAAAGTAAGTTGATTTAATATTCATTCATTCATTTACTTACTTAATTATTTCCTCACCACCACCTGTGCAAAGCTGTGATTGTGTAAGTTAAACAAGCATAAGATGCCTGTATAAAAATTCTGGACTTTGTCACAAAGTGTGGATGACTCTTAATGCCCCGTGACCACCATTTTTGTCTTGCACAGACCGGCAATTTATGTATGTCAGTACACTTTAGCTGAGCGCTTCAATACACTTTAGCCGAGTGCCTCAGACTAGTTCTAGTGATGAAATCTTACTTTCTTAGGCTTCCAAAAAGGCTTGGACTCTGATAACTACTTTGTCTGAATGGACTACTTGATCTCTGTTTGCAGAATGTGATGGAAAGCACAGACAGATGCACGGTATCGTCCCCATCTTCAGCCTTTACGCCACCAATGAAAACACTGGGCACACCAGTGCAGCCTTCAAGCGCTCAAAGAATCTCTACTATGAGACCTCTTGCTACAGCTTATAAAGCATCAACCAGTGACTACCAGGTATTTAGGGAATACTGTGGAAAAGTCACCTTTAGCGGTGGATTAAAGGAATTAGTATTTGTTCATTTAGAATATACAAATCTGCTACTTTGTGTGTGTTTCTTTTTTTAGGTGGTTTCTGACAGACAGACTCCAAGGAAAGATGAAAGCATTGTCTCCAAGGCTCTGGAATACATGTTTGGCTGGTAGCAAAAGGAACTAAACTTAGCTGGAGCTTGTAATAGGCTGTCAGTGCCTCTGGTTAGTTGTATAACCATTAATGGCAGCATTTCAACATCACCTCTGCCTTCTGAAAAAGAACTTGGCACACATGTAATTTGCACTTTAACCAACAGCTGGATTTACACTTTATTCTTAAAATGTTAAACTTTTGAAATTGGTGTTTAATAGTCTTACCTTCTATAGTGAATGCATGGTTCAAGTAAAAATGAACTTTTACCTGACAAGTACTGTAAGTCTTGGTTTCAGTAAGTGTAACACTGTTCGTAATTTCTCATGGTTTTACTTCTAGCCTGGAAATGTGGCATAAACTCTAGAGGTTGCTGCATAAAATGCTGGCATAGATTTTGCTAGTTTTAAACCAAATACTTTAATTTGAATGTTGTTCCAAACAAAATCATGTATATATAATCTTGATTTGACAGGTTGTTTCTTAATCTGCAAGTGTAAAACCTTTTTGTATCTTTCTTAATAAAAAAATTGTGGTGCTATTGATTTGCGAGCTGCCTCTGGTTTGTATAAGTCATTCAATTCAAACAAACTTCAGCTCTATACAAATGTCACTACAAAACCTTCTAGATGACTTGGGGAGCAATCGTAGGTTCACCTAGAGACTGAAGCAGGCTAAATGCCACCGGAGAGGGAGAAATGCTGGCAGGATGTCATGCCCCTGTTCCCTTGGCCATGCCCATTAACGCTATAGCAGCCCTTGGGCTATGAATGTAAATTCCCTCACATTGCAGTCAACAAGAGGGGAAAAGGTAGATGCTGCTTCTCTCCTGTCTTGGCAGCAGTAAAATTGCAGGGCCCAGGACAGATCTTTCTCTCTTACCCTTGTCAGGGAATAAAGGTTTGCTCACTAAATCGCATACATATTTTTGAGCAGTGTACAACGAAATGAATAATGGCGAGAATACAAAGCAACCTTGTCTAATACTTTGGAGGAATGTGCCAACCAGCAGGGGTGCCTAGAATTTAGTCCTGAACAGATTCCCCCTCCAGATACTGTGACAATATGGCTTAAATGCTGCTGCTTCATTAATTTATCTGCCTGCTGCTCTGCAATTGGAAAATTATACAAATGAAGTAGACTTTATTTTCTCACTTTTCTGTCATGGCAGATACCAAAACTACATTACAGTAGAACCTCAGTTTATGAACACCTCGGTTTACGAATTTTTGGTTTACGAACGCCGCGGACCCATCTAGAACGGATTAATTCACTTTCCATTACTATCAATGGGAAAGTTCGCTTCAGTTTATGAACGCTTCAGTTTATGAACAGACTTCTGGAACCAATTGTGTTCATAAACCGAGGTACCACTGTATATGGAGTTCTTAACTTGAGCTATTTTGGTACAGTTGTCACTAGGTATTGGGGCAAAGAGGTTACCTATTCTTTATGCAAGAGCGTGAACACAGATCAGTCCATAAACACCTATAAGGAGTTTATTCGTCTTTGAAGTGCAACAAGATTTCCCTTTTTATTTGGCTTCCCTACTTTGTGTGTGCTCCCAGCTGGCATACGGGTACCCCTCTGGAATTATTTATCCTCTGGTATCTTGGCATTTTAAGCTGGATGATGTGGGAGCGAAGGTGGAGTCGCATAGCTCTGTAATTGCTACTTGACATCTCTAGTTCTTGAGAACACAGTGAAAATTGATGTCACATTTTATCTATGTAGACTTAGGAACTTTACTTGTGTGCCGACCGAAAGGCATCAGATAAGCACTTCAGTTGAAGAAAAATCATCAATATTTAAAGCTTTCATAAAATGTAATAGTAACATACTCTGCATCATTAATGAACCATTTTCTGGAGTTGTGTCTCATTTGCCCCTTTACTGACAGCCTTTGCAGAGTGTTAGCATGCAGTTTAAAAACACCTTCGCTTCAGAATAAATTGCATGCATTCACAGAGTCGCAATAATTACATGTATTAGATCTTCTGTTCAACTCATTTTTGTCAAAGCTGCGTGTAACATGCAGACCTAAGATAGCTTTGTGTTAAGACACCTGTATTCTTGAATTGAAACATAAGATGATTGCAGAAATACAGCTGCATTAGTAACAGGAAAGCATGTAAAAATATACCAGCTTTGCACACAGGCTTCATCTGACTTTTCCCACTTAAGATTTAGCAGTGTTTTATTTTCTTTAAAAATTTTTTAGGGGGTACTCTCATTTTGACTGAAGAAAGTCACCATTTTATAGTTCAATTTGGGAAAAATAAATACAGTACAGTAAATGGACAAAAGTGCAAAAATTCACAAAATGTTTAGGGGTATGGGATGCGTACCCCTGTATACTCTCAAGAAAAAAAGCACTGAGATTTAGTATCTGGTTTTCATGAAAATAGCATGCAATACTACAGTGATAACTTACAAGTGCATTTCAGACAAATGAGCTTGGAAAAATGGCAAATAAATGTAATGTTATTGATGGTACTTGGTATTGCACAGATATTCCATGAAAGAAATTGCATCTGTTAAATTCTCTTTGCTTTACAGCCTTGCTTCCAGGGCCAGTAAGCTTGGGCATCCTTGGCACCACCTCAGAGGCCAGCTCAGTAATCCTGTGCAGTACAATAACATACAGTTAGTAGTGCTCATCTGTTCAATGTCGTGAAAAGTACTTTTCTGCGTTTACTCTTACGGCTTAGTTCTTTTCCTATACAGCTGTCATTTTAATTTGTGCATCCCATACTACCCCTCTCTCTATTCCAGGCTCCCTTGTGCAGGCGATGTAAATGCTACAAGTGCTGTAAATCCTGTTTTGACAGAAAGTGCCCACGAACCTTTTGTGGACACAGGAGAACCAGGGGATAAAAACACTGTTCAAAGAAAACCTTTAATAAAAACTGGTTTTTAAAAAATCTGAAAATCGGTTCTTCACATACTTTTGACTTATAGATGACTGCCACCTTGTGGTGTCTAACTGAAGCTGTTCTGCTATGCAAGTAAACAGGTTGGCATCCGTCTGTCTTGGGGAGACAATTGGAGTGTGCCTTCAGAGGTGAATTGAAACCACTGGAAAGTTGCAGTTTCTGCTTTGACTGTAGAGACCGATACAGGAGAGACATGTTTTGCTGCAGCAGGTGAAGGTGCGCATGGCGTTTCTTCTCTCTGCGTTCCTCCCAGCAGTCATTCTTCCTCTGGTCACTGCTGTGGATGCATGACCTGTCTGTCTCCAGGCACTGCGGTCGTCTTGCAAGGGATTCCCATGTGGCAGGTGAATGTTGCCAGCTTTCATGTCCCGTCCGCAGACATCTTTGTAACGCAGAGCTGGTCCGCCAACAGGCCTGGTGCTCGCTCCCCATAGAGCACATGCTTTGCAAGTAAATGGAAGGCTTGGAAGACCTACAGCGGCAGCTCAAATAAATGGATGTTGCTGTTTAAAAATCTGTCTGTAGCAGCCTTTTATTTAAGCGCTAGTCAGTGTGTACATAGAATTCTAAGTGGCGGCAGCCTGGCAGAGGGACAGCATTCTGCCTCTGTATTGCACCCAGGAGCAGTGGCGAAGCTGCGTGCTCCGGCACTGGGGGCGGAGAGCAGGTGGGGGCGTGGCTGGCGGGCGTCCTGGGGTGTGTGGCGCGCTGCCTGCGGGTGCACAGTGCATGTTGGGGGGCGGCCGCAATGGTACCCCCCTCCCCGATGGTGCCGGGGGCGGTGCGCTCCCCCCGTTCCACCAGTGCCCTGGAGTCTAACCATTGCATTCTGGAGCTTCCACATAGAGCGCATTGTTGGTAAGTCTCAAGCTTACCAATGCATGGGCTGCAGTGATGAAGCTATCCAGATGGGCACCTCCTAGGCACAAAAGTCACTTGGTCCGCTAATGACAAAGGGGTATCCTGGGGTACCCCCAAGCTCTATAGCTGTTCAGAAGAAGTGTGACCCCATCCAGAACAGATAACTGGCCTCTATTTTGAGACACAAGGATACCGTACTTAGCCACAAGGCCTTAGTCTTCCCAGGATTCCAACTCAGCACGTGGGTCCTTATCCAACCCACTGCTCTATTCAGACGTTGGTCCAGAGGGAAGGGAATCTCCAAAGGCCTTCTGAGGCTACAGAAGGGTTTCTTGCCATTACTCACTGAGGAAGGATCCAGGAAGTAGCAAGGAAAAATGAAAAAGGATCCACTGATAAACAAAAGGTAAAGGAATCAAGGGGGGTGGAAACAGAGGGAATCCACAGCAAGGAAAAAAATCTTAAAAACCAAGGGAAAGCAGGTTTAAAAACACATGGAGGGGAGCTGGACTTTACAGTGACAAGGACCCCATCTGCCCAGCCCGAAAGCTAGGGCAGGTCTGGGGACTGTGGGGTGGCTCCTACCCAAGCAAGCATATTCATGTGACCCTGTCTGTCTAGTCAGTGGGAGAAGCCAATCTCACCATAAAGGCTGCCTTCCCAGAGTCTCTGGGAATAGAAATTCACGGTAAGAATTTCCTTTCACTCAATTGTGCAAGCCAGAATCTTTCTACAGGCCGGACATTCATGAAGTCCTACTTTGGACAACCCCTTGTGCAGATTATTATTATTTAATTCCCAGATGTATTTCAGTGATCGGATTTATGAATGAACCCGTTGACCCGGACTGGAAACAGACTGATCCACCCATTCCTAGTGTGATCTTACATCTGTGAGTGTTTCCCTAACCAGTTTAAAGTCAATAGTGTGGTCACATGACCCAGAAAAGATTTCCCACTGCCTATAGATTACCTGATAAAGGGGTAACACCTGATCATTATTTCTGAATTACTTGGAAACCACATAAGCCTTGTGAGCTGGAGTTTGGCTAGCCCTGTTGGTTCCAGCAGTGAGCTGAGTTTTCCCAGTTCTTCCTGTAGGCCCCAAAAATTCAGCATTTCGCAGACTTGGGTGAAGTCAACTGGAATTTTCCTTTGGTTCTTTGGAACTTCCAAGCACACACAGCGCAGGCTTATATTTCAATAGACTAAATAGAGCTGAAATGACCTATCATTGCAGTACTGTAATAGGCTATTGATTCCAGGTACCATTTTCTATTTCTTTGTAATTGAATTGCACACATAAACATAATAACGTGTTCATTTGCTAGATGGAGACGATAAAGGGAAAACAGCATGTGGGGTCAGATTTACGATGAGTACCAGAGAACAGTGAAATAAACATTAATTTTCCTATTGTTTTCTGAATGAATGACTATTATTAAAAAGAAAAAAGAAAAAAGAATTTGTGTGCATTTTAAAGGACGTATGATTTCACTCCCCCATCCTAAATTAGATGTGTGACAATTATTTGAACAACCAATTGAGCATTATGATATTCTTGTGTACATATTTATGTTTCTTGCAGATTTTACTGCCTTTTCCTAATGCTGTTTTCATTTCGATTAAGGAAACATCAACCTCTGAAGCCTGATTCCACCACCACCCCGTATGTTTGTTCTTTCCCCCACAGAAGGTGAATTCTTTGCAATAAAAAGCAAAACAAAACAAGCCTGCAGCATTCTTCTAAAAGTGATGCCAAGGTTGGTTATAGAACCTTTATCGTATTTATTTATCTGCCTCCTCAAAATCATGCAGAATTCTGATAGGGTGAAAGAAAGTCTATTAAAATCATTTAGGTAGGCGATGGCAACCAAGGAAATCTCTGAGAAATAGGTGGGGTGGGGGTTTGCCTAAGGACCCCCGAAGGAGTTTGTGGTCGATGTGAGATCTAAGCAAAGGAAAACTCTAAAAATGCCTGCATTTATTTTTATTTTTTAAATTTTTTAAAATCATTTTTTCAGTACAAACAACAACTGCAAAAGACACATACAACAAAAACCATAATAACAATAATAACTCAGATTTGAATACACTGATATACCTATGACTACACCTTTTAAACAATATTTTCCCACCTCTCTCTCCTTCCCCCTACTTCCCACCACTATCCACCTTATTGCTTAAATATTCATTCCATATTTCTTCATATTTATCCATTCTTATTTTGCGTTGACATGCAATTTGTTCGTATGTAGCTAATCTACATATTTTCAATCCATAAAACGCCTGATTTTATGTGAAAACAAACTGGAAGATCTAGGTCATGATCTAGGTCACTATATTTGAATGGGATTCAATCACATTCTTGCAAATTCAGGTTGCACAACTAAAGTTGATTTGGCACTTTTTCACACAAAAACTGCATGCCCTGCAAACAACAACAACAACAACAACAACCCAGATTTTTTTGCAATAAGAAACGTCACAGAAAAATGCTCTGGAAAGTGTGTTCTTTCCTTTTCACAACAATAGATAACCTCCCTGCAAACAAATCAGAACGAATGCTTGGTAAACAACTGATGCTGTCTAGCCACCCTGCCAAATTCTGCAAACAAAGCAGGATGAATATAATAATAATAATAATAATAATAATAATAATAATAATAATAATAATAATAATAAATATATTATTTATACCCCACCCATCTGGCTGGGTTTCCTCAGCCACTCTGGGTGGCTTCCAACAGAATATTAAAATACAATGTTCAAGAAGCAGGTCGCTTGGAGATGACCCTGTTCACGGCTTCTGCATAACGTGTAGTTCAACATTGTAGAGTTTGCAAATTGTCTTGATTTGTTCAGGTAATGAGGGTTGTATAGGCTCTCAGGAACAGTGCAAATATAAAAATCTGGGTAGAACCACATTGGTGGTGGTGGTGGTTGTGGTTGTTAATAAACTGCCTTATACCAGTGGGTCTCAGGGCGGTTCACAGAATAAAATCAAGATATAAAACCACAAAATGCATAATAAAAATAAAAACAACAACCCAATAGCCCCCCCCCAAAACCCACATTTTAAAAGGACATAGAATGTAAATTAGATGAACCAAAGGCCTGGTTAAAAATGAACGTTTTTGCCTGGCGCCTAAAGGTGTACAATGAAGGCGCCAGGCGAACGTCCCTGGGGAGAGCATTCCACAGACAGGGAGCCACTGCAGAGAAGGCTCCATTCTTGTGTTGCCACCCTCCGGACATCTCAAGGAGGAGGCACACCAAGAAGAGCCTCAGAAGATGATCTCATGTGCCAGGTAGGTTCATATGGAAAGAGGCAGTCTGAAATATACTCGGAGTCGAGAGTGAATTTCATGCTCTTTATTCAGCTCGTAGTCATCAAGGAGAAGAAGAGAAGAATGGCTCTTTTCCCAAAACCATCTGCTTATATACATTATTTACACAATGGGCCTTGCGTGATTGGCTACTTCAGGGTTACACCTGTGGGCCAATCAGGTTGTGGATTGACTTCTGCCAGCAGCCTGATTGGCTGCTCCTGCAAGCCAATCAGGTTGCGGATTCACTTCTGCCAGCAGCCTGATTGGTTGCTCCTGCAGGCCAATCAGGTTGCTGGTTCACT
The DNA here is from genome assembly GCF_963506605.1 of Zootoca vivipara. Classification (NCBI taxonomy): domain Eukaryota; kingdom Metazoa; phylum Chordata; class Lepidosauria; order Squamata; family Lacertidae; genus Zootoca; species Zootoca vivipara. The sequence goes on along the minus strand of NC_083276.1, from coordinate 112,048,067 downwards.
TCTACCTGGAGTTGGATTGGGTGGCTCCTGCGGACCAATCAGACTGCTGATTCTGGATCCTATTGTTCTAGGCTTCAGCTCAGTACATAACACAGTCTTTGAGGTATTGTGGTCCTGAGTCGTAACCCCAATTTACAGCAATGTTATACTGGCATTGAAGGAATATATACTGTATATGTAAGTCTCCAGGTTGCACCCAGTGAGGCCACCCTGTTCATGCAAGGAGTTCCACTTGTGCAAGGACACTTCTGCGCTGTCTCCTTTCTCTGCGATGGCCGAAATGTGCTCCTGAGGGTTGGGGAAACCCCAGAATAAAACTGGGCTGCACTGGTGGGAGAAGAGGAACACCAGCCCTACCATTAGGCACAATGAGGCAACTGCCCTATATGACTGCAATGCAATCCAGCAGCAAAGTGTCAAAGGGCCAAACTTTGCATGCCATGGTGTGGAGGAAGAATATATCGTCTCATCGCCAGAATTGTAGCAAGAATCAGCTCTCGGCTCTGTCAGCTTTTTGGGGTGGGGTAGGGCAAGGAATAGCAGCGGCATCTTGTCCTTCACCTCAGGTAGCGAAATGGCTCAGGCCAACCAAGGCAGCAGCAGCAGTTCTCGTTTGAAACCTTGAGCGAGTTCCCAAATGCTCCTTTCAAGCTCCCCTCAAACTCTTTCCCTCCGAGGCAGTTTAGCATTGCAAAAGGTAGAAGTGGAGCGAGGCTCCTTTGAAAGAAGCGAAGCTCCGAGGCTCTCTGAGTGCGCGGGCGGCGAGCCCTAAGATGTTCAAAGCAATTGCTTCACTAACCCCTCAGCATTTTCCCTGGCTGGTTTCCTTGGTGCCCTTCCACAAATTGATACGCTGAAATGCACACAGGGCTGGAATGAAAACATCCAGGGTAGGATTTTGAATTGCACATTGGAATCAGATTTGCCCTTTCTGTGCCCTTTCTCAAGGCTGTTTCAAAGAGCCTGTAGATTTTTCCCCTTTGTCTCGTGCCAGGGTGCTTGCAGAAACTTCGCTGTTCGGCTGACCTTGGTGGAGCACAAAAGGGTGACGTGTGGGCAGATGCAGAGGGATCATTCCTTATGCTTACGATTGCGAACTGTCCACACTCTGTGCTGCTAAGCATTGCCCAATAAAGAACGGGCACTTTGGAAGTGATGGGATCAATATGTGGTCAGGCACTGGCGGAAGCTGTATGATCTTCAAAATTAGGGTTGCCGTATTTCAAAAGTTGTAGAGCGTTTTTGGGAGGGAGGGAGGGAGGGGGCAAAGTGGTGGAGCTTTTTCCTGCAAAATCTCCCAAAGATTTGAAGTTCTTGAGCTAAAACCAACCCTTCCAGCATGGAAGGTTGCCATACACCTGGGGTTTCAAGGACATATTTTTGGAAATTCCACCCGGACGCTATTTTCGACGGACGAATCCCGGATGTATGGCAGCCCTATTCAAAATTAATACCAAAACTGACCCCTCCCCCCAAAAAACCACTTATTTAGAAAGAATCCTGGCATAGATTCAGGGGCACAGCACCATTTGCATGCATGTCAGGCTGGGGCAGAGCGTGCTTTGCCACTAAAACCACCAGGAGCTTGCAGGCCGGGCAGTGGAGGGGCACAGAGGGTGAAGAGTATCTTTGTGCTCCCCAACCCTCTGAGTTCCCAAGCCCTCGCTGCTGGAGCTAAGCAGGGTGGGTGTGACAGAGATATCTGCCTGGCTCTCCCCTGATTATGCGCCCAAGGCAACGGCCCCCCTATGCCACTGCCTAGATTCTCTGCAATGCTGAAAACAATACGGCAAGGTGAGGAAAGTGAGGACTTGGCTTTTTTAGAATGCCATTTCTTTTCAGGGAGACAGGGGCATGGTCCATAATAGACTACAGTCAAACCTTGGTTCTTGAACAGCTCTGTTTTTGAATGCTTCAGCTCCCGAATGCCGAAAACCTGAATACCATTCCCTTCCCTCTGAATGCCGAAAACTGTTCTGGTTTTTGAATGATTTTTGGAAGCCGAACGTGCTACACAGCTTCCGTTTTGAGTTTCTCTATTGTATTGAGGCTTCAGCTTTCAGTTTTTGGTTGTCAAACATTTCGGAAGTCGAATGGTCTTCCGGAATGGATGACGTTTGACAGCCGAGTATTGACTGTAGCATTTGTTTCACATAAATGACCTTACTCACAACAACCCTGTAGGGTAGGACAGTCATCATCATCATCATCATCATCATTTATACCCTGCCCATCTGGCTGGGTTTCCCCAGCCACTCTGGGCGGCTTCCAACAAAATATGAAAATAACAATGGTCTGTTAAACATTAAAAGCTTCCCAAAACATTATGCCATATTGCAGATGGGTTCTGAGGCTGCAGAAATTGTGCCTTCTCTAAGAGTTAATAGTTGAACCAGGGGCTTCCTGGCTTTCTGTTCACACTCTTAGCCATCTTGCCACACCAGCTCCCCTCTAGATATGCCTTCAGACATAGTATATGGTGAGGGGCTGTAAATCAGTGATGGAGCACATGGAGAAGGTCCCAGGTTCAATCCCTGGCATCTCTAGGTCATGGCTAGGAAAATATTCCTGAGTGTGGATAGCTGCTGCCAGACATTATTGACACTACTGAGGTAGGTGGACCAATGAAATGACCTGGTATAAGGAGACTTCCTATGTTATTTTGCTCTTGTGGCTTCTTCCACTCAAGATAGTATCAGTGAAGAAACTTTGTGAATCTGTTATTTCCCTTCTTTCCAGGCTTCCTAGAATTAGAGATGTCAGAGAATTCTGATGTAAACAGAAACAAGAGCAGAAACGGGCGAGGTTCGCTTATTCTTCACATCTCCAGAACTGAAATCAATCCAGCAAATTGATTGACTGGCACAAGCTGTTGTTGCTGTTTTCGGTCTGCAAATGGTATTGTGTTTCCTTTGCCTTGAAGTGAATGGCGTCGAATAATGTAATTCATTTCGTAGAATGTCTCCGTAGCAGACAGTGAGGCAAACAGTGAAGTTTTTGTCAGAAGCCAAACTGCAGCAGAAGGGAAGCAGCACTGCTTGCATATAAGATGGGGTGAAACAGAAACCAGTGCCTTCTTACTAACAGGGCCGTCTTAAGCCTATCCAGCGCCGTGGTTCAGAGATCCCTCTGGCGCCCCGCCCCCCTTTCCCAGCTGCAAAAACCTCCGAGGCGCCGCTCCCCCCTGACACCGCCATGCTGTGGCTTCTGCTTTTTGCCCACCGCGAGCAGGACCGGCAACAGCGATGCCGGACTCGCACTCCGTCCGCCGGGCAGGGCCAGGCACAGCAGGCCACTGGAGGGGCAGCCTGATGGGTGGGGACGCTGCCAGCTGTGATCCGCCTCCACCTCCGCCTCCTCGGCCAAAGCGGCTGTGCGGCACTGCCGTCCAGGCAGCCCTGGCTGCAGCGCCAACGGGAGGCTCACGGCCGGCTTCCCTGCAACGGTGCCTGCAGCCCAAGAAGAGGTGGGCGAGGGCGGCGCTGCCGGCGGGGCTTGAGTGCTGCTCCTCCAGCAGGGAGGAGGCTCCGGGCACAGCATGGCATGGCGGAGGCGCCCTCTAAAGTGCCTCCAGAACTTGGCACCATGGCACCTTGCGCCAGTAGCCTCTATGGCTAAGACGCCCCTGCTTACTAAGGCTGTGCAACGAAGACCGCTGAGGCCTGAATACCAATCCCAATCAGGCATATTCTTGGACCTCAGACTAATAAGATATTCACAGCCACATATCCTTGCAAATGGGGTTGGATGGACTGATGGTCAGGGGTGGGGCATCAGTCAGGAAGGAGAGGCAGGCAGGGCAGGAAAACTGGGGAAAGGTCTTAACCAGCAGTTGCATCTTTCCTTCCAGCCCAACACTCTGCCCTTGAGGAGGAGAGGAAATTATGAGACCTGCATTATACAAATGTGACACTAGATGGTGATGGTGAGCTATGGCAAATTCAATATATCTTTCAAAATGTTTTTTTAGAAACATTTTCACAATGTTTCTTTATATGTGTCTAGATTCCACCCTGTTATAGGTTCAGTCAATATATCTGACCAATCCATTTTTATTTATAATGGAAATGACAGACAACCCCCACTCTTGGGCGGGGGGCGGGAACAGCTATTAAGGGTGAGTGGTATGCTAGGTAGTAATCTCTATTGCCTTCCAACAGTCCCCCACAGTTAATTGACTTCTGTATTCTCCCTTCCACTCAAGTTTTAAACAAGACGTATCTGCTAAAAGGAGAAGTTACTTTTTATGTTCTGTCTTCCCCCAAGGAGAGCTCCTAATGCCCCAAAGGAGACTTCTATTCTGCATGTCTGGCACAGGGGATTGCATGAGCTCATGGCCTGAATGTTTGGAAGCTGTGCAGAGACCTCTTTTGGCTATTGAGCAAACATTAGAGTAAATTGAGCCTTCAAATGACTACTGCAAATGGGAAAGTCAAGAGTGTCAGTCCCTCAGAGCAAGCCTATGCCTTTGCAGTCTCCTGGGACTGCTTTTGGTCAGCTTGCTCCAAAACAAACAAAAAACAACAACTCAGATTTCTCTTTGCTTCTCTCTCACCTCTCAAGCCCATGCCTGGATTTCTGGATTCCAGCTGAATATAAAGGTGTGAGATCCTTAGGTCACCTTTTTACCCAAATGACTGTTTGATATCCCATCAGAGTTCATGCCACAATGAGACATAAGAAAAAAGCCACTTCCGCGGAGAATCTTTGAAAGTGTCAGTAAGAAGAGAGCTGACATGATCTTTTCACCACCTGATCAGTGCTGTTCAGTGGACTGTGTGCCCCAATAAAGTGTGTCATTGGGGGAGGGGGTTTCACATATTTACATTCAATGAGTGTACAACTTCCCTTGTGGTGTATACAAATAGTAGAGCTAGTTACACTGAGTGTACAGTCTGTATATCTGCGTACACAGTAGCTGAACTGCACAAATCATAGAATTGTACAGCTTGAAGAGATAGATGCCAAGGGTTCATCTAGTTCTGAAATGCAGGGAATCAGCCAGTGCACACTCTTTCGCACAAGCACTTCCACATGTGCAGAGACAACGTCAGCGGAATAGGCCCTTTTGACAATTAAGAAAACCCAATGGGTCACAAAATTGATTTTTCGGTTCTGCAGGGTGCCTCTCTTAGGGTCCTAAAGGGTAAAAGAGTATTGGGAAATGATACATAATGAACTGAAAAAAATGTTTTAAAGTTCCTTTCCAAAAACAAAAACCAGAGTCCTTTTTGTTGGGGATAATTCAGACGGAAATTCCCTGGTGTCAAAAAAAAGGTTATTTAGGTATGCCACTACTGCGGCCTGTGTTTTGTTGTTGTTGTTGTTGTTGTTGTTTAGTCGTTTAGTCGTGTCCGACCCCATGGACCATAGCACGCCAGGCACTCCTGTCTTGCACTGCCTCCCGCAGTTTGGTCAAACTCATGTTCATAGCTTCGAGAACACTGTCCAACCATCTCGTGCTCTGTCGCCCCCTTCTCCTAGCGCCCTCAATCTTTCCCAGACATCTCATTTTTGACCACATCCATGGTTCTTACATGCCAGGTTCCTATGCAATATTTTTCTTTACAGCATCGGACTTTCCTTTTGCTTCCAGGCATATCCGCAACTGAGCGACCTTTCGGCTTTGGCCCAGCCGCTTCATCAGCTCTGAATCTACTTGTACTTGTCCTCCGCTCTTCCTCAGTAGCATGTTGGACGCCTTCCGACCTGAGGGGCTCATCTTCCAGCGTCATAACTTTTATATGCCTGTTGTCTTTGTCCATGGAGTTTTCTTGGCAGGGATACTGGAGTGGCTTGCCAGTTCCTTCTCCAGGTGGATCACGTTTAGTCAAAACTCTCCACTATGACCTGTCCATCTTGGGTGGCCCTGCACGGCATAGCTCATAGCTTCTCTGAGTTATTCAAGCCCCTTCGCCACGACAAGGCATTGATCCATGAAGGGGGGCCTGTGTTTTGTTAGCCCCCAAATGGAAAACAAGTGAGGTCCCAGCTAAAGAAGAATGGCAACTTAAGCTGATGGAATATGCACAGTTTGAGCACGTGACACACAGAATAAGAGAACAAGAAGAACATATGTTTAGAGAAGATTGGAAAATGTTTATTGAATATATGGGGAGATATTATGTACACTTGAAAATGCTGGCAGCTTTCAGATAAATTCAACAGTGTAAATAAGTTTTGATGGATGTAATAATGGAATACTGAATGGTTTAGTTTACGTAAAATATGCAGGGATTTATGATATGCAAAATGAACCGTGGAAAGAGAAGAAGGGAAGTCATTGATATTTTAAGGATGTTTAAATGAGTATTCAAAATTGTAAAACAGGAAATTTAATAAAAATTATATCTATATCTATCAATATGAGAATGAGAGGGAGTTTCCTGAGCATAGCTTTCTTTCTGTTTCCTTTGTTTCCCTTTGCATCTGGGCTTAATTAGTTGCATTGCATTTCTATTTCACCTTTTCTCCAAGGCGCTCATGGTGTGCATGCTTCTCCCCTTGCTCACTTAATCCCCACAACAACCCTGTGAGGTAGGTCAGGTTGAGAGGTAGTCAGTGGCCCAAGACCACCATGGCTGAGGGGAAATTTGAACCTTGCTCTACTAGGATGCACTCTGACACTGCAACCACTACAAATAATCTGCTCTACCCTAACCCTGCTCTGCTCTGGTCAGACCTCATCTGGAGTACTGTGTCCAGTTCTGGGCACCACAGTTCAAGAAGGATACTGACAAGCTGGAACGTGTCCAGAGGAGGGCAACCAAAATGGTCAAAGGCCTGGAAACGATGCCTTATGAGGAACGGCTTAGGGAGCTGGGTATGTTTAGCCTGGAGAAAAGAAGATTAAGGGGTGATATAATAGCCATGTTCAAATATATTAAAGAATGCCATATAGAGGAGGGAGAAAGGTTGTTTCCTGCTGCTCCAGAGAAGCGGACACGGAGCAATGGATTCAAACTACAAGAAAGAAGATTCCACCTAAACATTAGGAAGAACTTCATCTCAGTAAGAGCTGTTCGACAGTGGAATTTGCTGCCAAGGAGTGTGGTGGAGTCTCCTTCTTTGGAGGTCTTTAAGCAGGGGCTTGACGGCCATCTGTCAGGAATGCTTTGATGGTGTTTCCTGCTTGGCAGGGGGTTGGAGTGGATGGCCCTTGTGGTCTCTTCCAACTCTATGATTCTATGAACCCTCGTAATTTTTAGGAAGATGTGGAGCAGGTTTTGGGTTTGTTGTTATTCTTCTTCTGAAAGTCACACCTCTTTGCCAACATCTGAGGCTCCCTGTTCTAGCTTGTCGTCGTTCATCCGTTCTAACGTTTGGAAGTTGAATGCTACCTGCATACAAATGCATTAGCAGATTTTCTGCAGTGCTGTCTGTCCTGATATAATGCTGACTCTGTTATTCTTGCAACTAATGTATTCCACTTGGCATGGATGAGGAAGGCATAATTTTCATTACATGTGCTAAGCCAGGCAGCAAGGGAAACAACCCTGACTAAATCCTTGGATTTCACCCAATGGTGCAGCAAAAACTAATGTTGGTATTGAAAATGAAAGCCACCGCTGTCTCCCTCATTCAGAAGCGTTTTGAGGTTAAGCAAACAGAAAACCCCCCAAATAAAGAAGAGTGTCTTTTTATGTATATATATACCTTTAACCTTACTTCAGGATTTTTGAAATAATAATATTAAAACCTTTAAATTGAAATCCTTGCCAACGACAGGGAAAGCTGCTCGTTACTTGTATAGTCAGGTAAGTTGGGAAAACGTTGTGCGTGACAGTTTTATTTGGAGCTGATGCATGGCTTGGCAGGCAGTGAACAATAAAAGCAAGTGGAAGTTTTCAGTCACCAAAAGTTGTCCAAAGAACCTGAGCAGGTCGGTTTTGCAGAATAAGCTTCGGAGCAAAGATAGTTCTTGTCAGCAGAGTTCGGGCTGTCCTTGAGAGAGCAATGCAGGCTTGGAATGCCTCCTGTGCTCGTGTTATGCTCTCTTTCTCAGCTGCTGTACAATGAGGGGATGAACATCATTATGATTATATGACGTTTAGGAAACATCTGAAGGCAGCCCTGTATAGGGAAGCTTTTAAAGGTTTAATGTTTTACTATGTTTTTATATATGCTGGAAGCCACCCAGAATGGCTGGGTGAAACCCACTCAGATGGGCAGAGTACAAACAACTTCTTCTTCTTCTTCTTCTTCTTCTTCTTCTTCTTCTTCTTCTTCTTCTTCTTCTTCTTCTTCTTCTTCTTCTTCTTCCTCCTCCTCCTCCTCCTCCTCCTCCAGTGTGGTGTAGTGGTTAAGAGTAGTGGGCTCGTAATCTGGTGAACTGGGTTCGATTCCCTGCTCCTCCACATGCAGCTGCTGGGTGACCTTGGGCCAGTCACTCTTAGCCTCACTCACCTCACAGAGTGTTTGTTGTGGAGGAGGAAGGGAAAGGAGAATGTTAGCTGCTTTGAGACTCCTTAAGGGGAGTGAAAGGTGGGATATCAAGTCCAAACTCCTCCTCCTCCTCCTCCTCCTCCTCCTCCTCCTCCTCCTCCTCCTCCTCCTCCTCCTCCTCTTCTTCTTCTTCTTCTTCTTCTTCTTCTTCTTCTTCTTCTTCTTCTTCTTCTTCTTCTTCTTCTTCTTCTTCTTCTTCTTCTTCTTCACCACCTCTAGGCAGCTGTACATCTGAGAGCCGTTTGACACTTGCACAGAAGGGAGTGGTGGTGCTTGTCCAAAGGGACAGAAATCTAGGCTGAACCACTTCTCACCTCACCTCTATGCCTGCCTTTTTCTTTTCTTTTTTGAATGCTTGACCATGACAAAAGCTCCATGCAATTATGGAACAAGTGTGCCAAAGGTTATGAGCAATCTCTTCTCCCTATTGTGCTAGATTTCAACATGCAGTGAGGTTTTGTCTGGGGAGGGGAAAATCAAATACCCCCTCCTGCTCTGCACTCTCAGCTGGTGCAGTCCAGAATACTGCCATTTATTATTATTATTTGTCAACGGCGTCTATTCAGAATAATGAATAGATGAAAGGTAGCTCTGGTGGATTAAATAAGAATATACCAAAGATCAAGTTTAGACTGTTTCCAATGTATGCTGGGGAAAGACAAGAATTCCCTGGGGCAGTGGGGAGAATCTACCTTGAAAGAAATGGTGCATAAACCCTATTGAAATATATGAGATGGAAACAGTCTGAGTGGGTTCAATGGGAGCCAGAGCTAGTTCATAGTGCTAAATCTCTGCACGGTTTCAGTGATGTGGGCACCAGTCAATTCAGAGAAAGAATGGAGCGAACCAGGCTATACATGTGAGAAAGTGACAGCTCCCCCCCCATCAAGACTGTGCCACTCTACACATCACTTTTTTTTAAATGCTCGACTGTTTTAAGAGCAAGCCCAAAGTACAAAAATAGCCTTTCTCTTCAACGTGATTTTTTGTGTGACATTTAAGGAGATTTTATTATTTTATTCATGACAGTAAGAGCTGTTCAACAGTGGAATTTGCTGCCAAGGAGTGTGGTGGAGTCTCCTTCTTTGGAGGTCTTTAAGCAGGAGATTTTATTATTATTTAAAAAAATCTAGAGAGTGTGAGAGACTGGGTAGACTCCTTAGTAGGTTAATTTTGTACTTGTGGGGAGCTTTATACATGGGCAAACGTTCCAGAAAAGATATACGAAGCAGGGATGTATCACAACACGCGCCACTAAGAGACTGATATAAACTGCTCAGCTGCAACGCCCAAGGTCTGTAATGTAATGGTCATTTAAACATATTCTCTGTCTTTTACATATGATAAAACTTTATGTTTAGAGATCTGAATGAGTTTTTGCTATAAGGAGAATTATTTTAAGATTCTTTTCTAATTTTTCAATATTCCAGCTGACGAAGAATTGTCGAAACGGGGCCTTGTCCTGATTTTTACTGGAATTTATTTTTATTTGCCTACTATACTGGGATTGATTCCTATTTGAACTCTCCGTCACACAAATAAAACCTGGTGAAGATATATTTGAAATCCATTTTTCATCTGGCCTGAGTTCTTGCTATTTACTGTTTATTTCTGGACTTTACCAAGAACTCCAATTTCTACTGAGCTTTATACATGGGCAAACGTTCCAGAAAAGATATACGGAGCAGGGATCTATCACAACACGGGCCACTAAGAGACTGACATAAACTGCTCAGCTGCAATGCCCAAGCTCTGCCAGCGCATGGTGGTGGCAGTGCAGCGCCATTGCTGGTTCAGAACCCCTGGTCAACCCATGCACTTGCCGATGGTTGCTGCTCCTGTCACTGCTGCTGTGTTTCTGGGCTAGCATTCTTATTTAGAACATCTGCCCCGCTGCTTCCCAAAAGCTATACCTGGTAACGTACCTCAGCTTCTTCTATGTGACGTACCTCAGCTTCTTCTCTATCTTAAAAGGCTTTTCAAAAATATAAATCTCCCCGCCTCCCCTCCCCTCCTCCTTGCTATTTTCTGCGAGCCTGCGGACTGACTAGCTATTTATTAGAATGTACGACAGCTTAAATGGTTCTTGTCAACAATTGCCCACTTAGGAAAGTGGCAGACTTCGTTTATGATGCCATAATGAAAACCGATCTCCAAGGAAAAGCCTTTTAAAAATATGGAGTAATATCTCTAATGTGTAGTAGGTGAAAGGTTGAAAACCATTCGGAGAATAAATTGTATTATGTAACAGGCCAGTATAGAATATAACACAGAGGTTTTCTTCCATTTAGGCCCATTGAACAACGCCTCCTCCTCCCCCTTCCTTTAAACTTCACAGATTAATTTATGAGTAATATAGCTAAATCTTGCAAGTTCTGCTTCTCAAAACATCAACTGATGTGCTTTTTGCTACTAGTGTAATTCAAGATGGACACAGGGGTAGGGGAATGAACTTTTTGTCCTGCCCCACACAAGTTTGTTGATTTCTGTTTTGAAGAAATCCAGAACAACAAAATGAAAAGGCAGATCTCTAAAAAACAAGTGGATGGGGGGAGTTAAAAAAAACAAACAAGTGATGATTCTCATTTTTAATATCCAGCACAGAGTTAGGGATGCTTAATCTGCTTGATTTAAGTGGTTTTTAAACACACCACAGTGCTAATTAATCTGCTATATATATATCTTGGCCGATGGTGCTGCAATAAGGCCATTCAGAAACAATACAGGACCATTGAGGGCCATTGGCAATGCAAGAGAACTGTCATTCCCTCCTGGTTGCAAGGGGTTCTGGGAAGGAGAAGGAAGAATAAGGGATGGGGTCCATCTTGGGCAGGCTGGCTGCAATGCTGTGGAGGACAAATCCCTCTTGAAATGGCCATGCTGTAAGATCTGGACTCCCTCTATGCAGATTGAAGGTGTACATAGGTGAATAAACTGTATTACTTAAAGCTATGACAGTCTCCACCGTGTCTCAATTTTCCAAAGGAACACAGACCCTGGGTGAGTGCTTGGAACCCCATGGGCTTTTGCCACCGCTCAGCAGAGGGGGGGGGCACCCAACTTTTGTAACAGTGCACATTTGGGTAGGCATTTCTTGGTTTGAGAACTCTACTGCAAAATTCAGAGAAGTGTGAATTCTGAAGGATATCTGCATTTTTTGTTTGCGTATTGTTTGGGAAAGAACAAATTAGCTAGGTTCACATTAAAATGTGAACCCAAAATGAATTTCTCCTTCTTCCCTAATCCAAAAATTCTGAGCCTTAATGATGTGAGTTGTGCTGCGTTTTTGTAAAATAAAAACCCTCTCCTTTCTGCTAGTTATTTATATAGTATTTATGTAGTACTGTCATCCATCAGCCCGTATACATGCAAAGTAATAATGAAAGGTGAGCCTCTGAGCATGTATCTGAACAGACATCTGTGAAGTTGAAGGCACCATTTAGAAAAGAAATCTATAATTTAAAAGCATGCCTTGTTGCCTGTACTGTAGATCAAAGTTTAGAAGCTGTCTCAGTTACTCCTACTGCCCCCCAACCAAGAAGTAATGCTAAGATGAGACAATGAGTCTTTCCTGACTGACTAATCTTTAAAACACAGGGCGTAAATGTTTGGATTCTTCATTGGATGATGAGATCCTCAAGTAGAAAGCAAACAGAAAAAGAAGAAGTTGCTGACTCAAGTCATGACATATAGTTGCTCTCCTACACCTGCACAATGAAATAAATGGTCTGGAGCGAACATTTAATTCAGTGTCAGAGACACCCATCATTCAACTCAAGAGCCTCACAGCCGTAAGCTGGAACACAGCCTAATGAGATGATACTTGAGTCTCTGTGTGTTCAAGTCTCAAAGCTTTTCCCTCTTGAAATCACCCAGTTGACTTGATTGGCCAAAGATCCAGTATATTCAAGAGAAGGACTTCTTGCTACCAAGAACAATTAATCCATGGAATTTGCTGTTGCATGCTGTGGTGATGGCCAGAACTTTAGCTGTCTAAAAATTGGGTCTTCCGGTGACAAATATTGGCCGTAATAATTCCAAGATGATCTAGGCTGTTTGAATAGTGGAAGAGTATGGGGACAACCAGGGATCTGCTGTGGTGTCCCTTTTGATAATAATGAAACTGCACCCCCCCCCATCCTCTACAACGCTGGTGGCTGCTCTTCTGTCATTCCCTTCCATAGCCAGCTAGATGACCCAGTTCAGCTGGGAGTGGAACAACAGGCATTGCTGGTTTCTGCTCAGTCAGGGCTTCAGGGCTTCATACAATGATAGTACAAAGGTAAAATCTACGCCCATTGCTCTGCCCAATTTTGCATCTGGACCTGCCTTTTATCAGCATGTGGCCCCCCAAAAGTTTCCCAGAAGGAAATGTGGCCCACAGGCTGAAACAGGTTCCCCATCCCTGATGTACAGGACCAATACCAGCCATTGCACACGAAGAGTTTGGGGGCCTAAAATGTGTTTGCATGCACCAGAATAGTTCCAACTACAGTGGTACCTTGGTTTATGAACACAATTGGTTCCGGAAGTCTGTTCATAAACTGAAGCGTTCATAAACTGAAGCGAACTTTCCCATTGAAAGTAATGGAAAGTGGATTAATCCATTCCAGACAGTCCGCGGAGTACTTAAACTGAAGCGTTCATAAACTGAAGCAAACTTTCCCATTGAAAGTAATGGAAAGTGGATTAATCCGTTCCAGACGGGTCCGCGGAGTACTTAAACTGAAATGTTCATAAACTGAAGCATGGGTGTAATTGCTTCCGGAAGTCTGTTCATAAACTGAAGCGTTCATAAACTGAAGCGAACTTTCCCATTGATAGTAATGGAAAATGAATTAATCCGTTCCAGATGGGTCCGCGGCGTTCATAAACCGAAAATTCATAAACCGAGGTGTTCATAAACCGAGGTTCCACTGTATTTCAATGCACTTTCTACTGAAGAGCAGTATACTTTTAGTATTCAATTTATTTATTTATTTTGGTTAACTTTGTAAAAATCCAACTTCTTCATTCTCTTGGTGTCACAGTTAAAACCTAATGGGACAATATGCTAAAAATTCAACAGAGTCGTTGGGTTTTTCTTCTCACATATGGCTTTCACTCATATTGTCTACAGATCCTCAGCAGAATAAAATATTCATGCCTTTGTGACTATAAACCTCTAATGATGGCACAAAAATGCTGAATTATTACAGCAAGTACTTCTGCGCAACAATCTTATTGTACTTTTGATTGTGGCTTGAAACTAACGTGATTTTTGTGGGATAAGTGGAAGCAAATGTCCATGCCAATTTCATTTTTTTTGTCACATTGTGAGCTGAATTTTTACTGCATATTAGTTCATAAGATAATTTCTTCCTCCTTTTTTGGAAAAAAAGCACAAGTGCCAATTTCAAGCTGAGGGTGTATGTCAGTACTGTGAACCATTTTAACAATAGACTGAATTGGCAACACATTTCCTAAGCATTTCAGATTTCCCGTAGAAAGAAAGAAAGAAAGGAGATCTTTAATCTACAGTGTAAAGTGACAAAGGAGACAGGACCATTTCCCTCTTTCAAGGACAAGAAACTTAGTAAAAGGACAAAAAAGAAGAAGAATATTTTGACCAAGAAAATCCAATTTGCCATTTGAGCAGGAAAGAATAGTGCCAGCATGCAAAAAGAGACGCTCGCTGTTGGCACAATGAAGGCAAGATAAAATTGCTACACACAAAAGGGACATCAGGTGTGTTGTTAGGCATTATAAAGATTTAAGGGTCAGATTGCTTGGAACTAGAATTAAGATTTCTGTCGGATGTAACTGAGAGAGGATTCCTCCCCCATTCCAACTCTTCAGTTCTATCAGCAGACTAGAGAGACATTTAATGTCATAAATGCAAAGTTAAGGCAAAAGTTCTCCTGCAACAGAACATTTCAAAGGCAGGAAATGCAAAGTTAAGCCATTTCTTCCAGAGCGAGCATCCGTACCATCTCAGTCTCATCACCCCTGTCTATGTTGTTGTTTAGTCGTTTAGTCGTGTCCGACTCTTCGTGACCCCATGGACCATAGCACGCCAGGCACTCCTGTCTTGCACACCCCTGTCTATAGAGGGAGAAAAAAAAGATGGCTTCTTTTACTGATTCCAGATGACAGGAAACCTGCAGTTTTCCAGGCCAATGGCCTTGCCTCAAAATCATGCACAGTGCTATTTTTCTAGAAAAAGGGGTGCCAGAACTAATCACGAAAACCTCCCTTGTTCTCTTAGAATGGCAATGGCACCAACTCGAGAGGTGCTGGAACTGAGTTCTGCTGAAAAAAAGACCTGGTCATGCATATGGCAATAGGACAGAAAGTTGCCTCATACTAAAATACCTTCCAACATGCTGCAGAGGCAAATCGTGATGCGTGCCTTTGGGGCTGGGCTCTTGCAGGAGCTAGGTAGCTCATGCAAGTTCACCCCCCCCCCCGGATTTCAGGCAGGGGTCCTTCCATAATCTTCCGGGATATGGCAGGGAATGAACCTGGGACCTTTTGCATACAAAGCATGAGCTTTATCACTATGTTTCAACTGTTGCCCAATGCCTAGCTTCATGGGCACCATCTTTCAAAGGCATACCTGGCTTGCGTTTTCTATACTGAAATATGAGGTTTCTTCCTTTGCAGGTTCCACTTGTTAGACGTATAAAATAGGTCTCCAGAACTGATGGATTTGAGAGCAGTCTTGTATGGAAGAGACTTTCAGTTCACACAAAGCCATCTAGTCATTATCAGGATCCTCAGATGCAAAAGGAGGATGGGCCCCCTATACCTTCAGAGTGGTGTAGAAAAAGGATATAAATCAGGTGTGGGAGTACTTTTGGTCCTCCAGATGTTGCTGAACTACAACTCCCATCATCCCTGGCCCTCAGTCAGTTTTGCTGGGGGTGATGATAGTTGTAGTTCAGCAACTTCTGGAGGGCAAAAGGTTCCCCAAACCTGTTGTAAATTATCAGTGCATTACAAGTCTGCTTCTGTCAAAACAGCCCCTATCTTAGAACTGGCCTTGCACCAGAGGTGGATTTAGGGGAACACGACCAGTGTGCCCACACTGGGCACCAAGCCGAGAGGGCACTATTTAACCATTACACATGTCCGTAGAGAGCTTCCTGCTCCGGAACTGTGCCCCGGAACACCCGCTCACCTCTCCCTAATTTTAGGGCTTTCGCTTGACCTTGCTATGCTGTCATGTGTCGTCTGCCATTGTTGCAGGGGCACAGCAGGAATTTTCCCCACTTGGCTGATTGGCTGTTGTTTGGGTTTCGCCTGCTGCATAGCAATTCGTCACAAGGTTGGCGGATAGGCTCTGGTTCATGCTGATAGGGTGGAATGATCCCTTACCACCCTATCCTCAGGTATTCCTCTTAAAGGATTCCATTGGATTTCTGGTTGGTATTCCCCCAAGTGGGGTGTGCCCTCTCCAGAGTTCTGGGCACACATGGGGGAATCAGGACCTGGCGGTAGTCAGGTACCCCATCCCAGGTGTGGACCTGGATGCTGACTCATGGTGCGCCCGGGGTCAGTGCTACTTAGGTAGCGTTTGGAACCAGAGCCTATGCAACCACTCACCCGATTTGTAATCAATAAAGTTGTGGCCTAAATTCTGCCAAAAACCAAACCAAAAATATGAGTCATGTCTGAATTTATTTCTAGGCCTGGGATAGAGGGTCTCCACATGCAAATGGGGAGCGGAGAGCACCAAATTTTGGCATCGTACAGGGCACTCCTGAAATTTTAAATTCCAAAGTCCCCCACTGCTTGTGCTCCCCTTCTTTGTATCCTGATTGCTATAACTCTATACACAAAACACAGGTAGACATTGTCTCTACACATGTGCAACTGTCTGCGTGAAAGGGTGACATCCTTGTTGTTTACGTAGTTCAGCTCTTGCGGTCCGGTTTTGAACCCTGCACAATCAAGGAAGCTCTGCGGGCAAACATTTGCCCTCTGGCACATGGAGGGTGGCAGGCCCAGGCAAGGGGATGCAACAAAGGGGGCAGAGTTATTGAGTGCCTCCTGCCTCTCCCTCACACAGTTCTAATCCTTTTCGGGGAAAATGATTTCCTGAACAGGTCTATTTCTGATTAAATGTGATGGCAGGTGTAGCCATGATGGTCCCACACAGGAAAGTAACAACAAGGCACGGGAAGTGGTCTTCATCACACACACACACACACACACACACACACACACACACACACAGCAGTGTGAGGCAAAAGTTGACCTTTTCAGCTCCAAGTGTGGTTTTGTTTTTGGACTTTAAATCCTTGCAGAACCATAAGTCCGTATGTTGTTTTCAACACGATGGCCAGGATCCAAAGAACTATGAACATAAGAACGTAAGGAGAGCCTGCTGGATCAGGCCAATGGCTCATCTAGTCCAGTGACCAACCAGATGCTTGTGGGAAACCAGCAAGCAGGATTCGAGCACAAGAGCACTCTCTCCTCCTGGGGTTTCCACCATCCTAAGTATTGCTGCCTCCAACTATGGAGGTAGAACGTAGCCATCCTAGCCAATAGCCATTGATAGCCGTCACCTCCATGAATTTGTCTACTTTGTCTGTGAAATGAGTTCTGTGAGCCCAAGCAGGTCTCCTCTGCCCTTGTTTTCCTCAGTCCTTGACCCCCATGTTGCATTGCAACCTGTGCTTGAAGCTGGGGGTGGGGGATGAGAAGTTTCAGAAGCAATTGTGATATGGGATGGGGATCAGTCATTCAAAGGAACCAGATGTTCAAAGTGGGAGGAAGTTGTGTGTGTGTGTGTGTGTGTGTGAGAGAGAGAGAGAGAGAGAGAGAGAGAATGCCATTGGACTACCTGAAGGCCTTTGTGCAAGCAGCTCTTTGGATCCAGGCCAACGTTTCAAAGAGTGATTATTCATAGCACTTATTATACTTGCGGTGATCGGGACAAATAAAGAGAGCTTTGGAAAATGTTCCGAGAGCTGTGGATTTATTATGGGGCAGCCATCCTGTAGCCCGAGGCCTCTGTCAAATTAGAGAGAGACAGAGAGAGGAGCACCCTGGAGCAGTATGAGGTGTTCTGGCAAGAATAATTATTTTCCAGCAGCAACGTCTGAGCTCCTTCAGAGGTGGAGGGTGGGGAGGTGGCGGCGGCGGCAGAGAGACCGAAAGCAGGCGTTTGAAAATATCTACTTGAAGCAATGTGAATTAGCATGAAAAATACTTGAGGTCGGAGTGGGTATGAGGAGGAAGGTCACCATCTCACACAGAATGTGTAATAATTATTAGAAACGTGTGGGAAAGACAGAAAGAGAGAGAGACACTTCTTGCCGACAGGTCTCTGTGGCCTGTATGGTCTGTTAAAACAAAGAGAAGGGAGCTTTCCAGAGAAGGGCCCTTTTGGGCAAATGGGGCCATTTTCACACCATTTCTTTTTTTGTTTAAAGAAGATCTTGGGATAGAGTTTTTTTTAAGTTGGGGAAAACACTACATAAATACCTCCCTCTCTTCCTCAGCTAGTAGAGATAATCAGTAGCCAATGATTTACTTTCAAGAGTGCTTACAATGAGAAGACATAAATGGAGAAAGTCTTGTTAGCCTCATAGCTGAGTCCCGGGGAAACAACAACTGGGATCGTTTTTTGTTGTTTGATGGGAGAGGGGCCTGCAGCTTCTGTCTCGTTCTCTTGAACGTGACATAGTACTTGCTGAGAGTACTTTAGGAGAGAGGACAATTACTGGCCAAGGGGGCCATTTATTATCCTGTCGGAGTGTATTTAAGGAGAAAGATACATAATAAAGCTATTGTTTCGGTCAGAGCCTATTTATTGCAGAGACAAGCGGCTGCTCTCTATTTCCATGTGAGTTTGTTCCGAGTGGGGGAATAAATTCCAATTATAAGGCAGGTGGCCCAAGACATTTTGATGCCTGAGGCAGAAAAATCCCAAATGGTCCTTCCAAGGTAGAGAGTAAATAAAACATTAAACATTAAAAAACTTCTATACAGGGTTGCCTTCAGATGTCTTCTAAATGTTGTATAGTTACTTATCTCCTTGGCTCGGGAGGTGCATAACTCCATACCCTCCAACACTCCTCCAATAAAAATAGGGATGTCCTAAGGAAAATACAGTGGTGCCTCGCTTAACGAATGCCCTGCTTAACGAAACTTCCGCTTAACGAAATGATTTTTCGAGCGGAGGTTACCTCGCTAGACGAATTCGTTTTATGAAAAATTCGTCTAGCGAATCGCGTTTTCCCATAGGAATGCATTGAAATTCAATTAATGCGTTCCTATGGGCAAAAAATTTTTTCAAAAAAAATTTCAATGCATTCCTATGGGATTCACTAGACGAATTTTTCATTATAAGAAAAGACCCGTGGAACGAATTAAATTCATCTAGCGAGGCACCACTGTAGGAACATTCTGGGATCAAATCAGAAAGCGGGACGGCTTCTGTAAATCCAGGACTGTCCCTGGAAAATAGGGACACTTGGAGGCTCTGAGCACAAAAAAGGTGTTAGGTTCAGTCAGTCAGAACCCTAAGAACAGAATCCCAAAAGGAGAAAGACATAAAAAATCGGAAGTGGCTATTCCCTAACCTGTTATAGTAATATTTCTTTAACTGGAACTGTAGAGCAGCGGGTGGAGGACCTTCCTCAGCCCAAGGACTGTACAGTATTCCCCTATTCCCCTCATGACTAACGTTCGAAGGGGTGCTGTCAGTGGTGGGTGGGGCTAATTCAAAAAGCGGCGAGTACCTACAAACACCCAAAAGTGCAAGGGAAAGGCAAATGTTCTCCCCTGGGCCCTCTCCCCCAAACCCAAGTAGCTTCCATACGTCTTCACATGGCTTTGATATCAAGAATTGTGAGGTGATTTTTCAACACACTGTCACTGTTAGATCTGGTACTTAGTGTAAAGTTTTTATAGGTCCTTTAGTGCATGGATAGGCAAACTAAGGCCCAGGGGCCGGATTCGGCCCAATCGCCTTCTAAATCCGGCCCACGGACGGTCTGGGAATCAGCATGTTTTTACATGAGTAGAATGTGTGCTTTTATTTAAAATGCAGCTCTAGGTTATTTGTGGGGCATAGGAATTCGTTCAATCCCCCCCCCAAAATATAGTCCAGCCCCCCAACAAGGTCTGAGGGACAGTGGACCATCCCCCTGCTGAAAAAGTTTGCTGACCCCTGCTTTAGTGGGATGAGCTACAGCTGAAGGCACAAGTGAAATAAGCTAGGAGGAGAAGCCCAGAGATCGGAGAAGCTGCAAAGAACTCTGCACCCCACCAACCAAACCCACAGCTTTGAGTGTGAGCTATTTCAGGGCAAGAGAAGGGCGAAAGCACTTGTGCAGCAGTATCAATGTTACCCTGGTGCCCGTACTGAGACCCCAACACCCATTTCCATGAGCTGCCATGTGTGTGAGGCAACTCACAAACTATTTTTCCTAGTGTGCGTGTGAGAGAGAATGTCGGCGATGTAGTGATATGTTGCTTGATTGTTCTTTCACTTGAACTGCCCTTGTCCTTAAATTATGCGAGTATCTGGGAAAATGCACGCAGCATACCTATTGCTATTTTTATTTCCACCTCCAGGTAACCTGTAGGTCTTCTCGGTGTAAACTGGGTCACCTTGATAATTATGGCACAGTATAACTTTTGAGACACTTGTTCAGTCTTTATCGCTCGTTCAGCTTTCATCCTTCGTTGGTTTTTTTGTTGAAAAATTTAGGACAAGAATAATTTCCGGCTGTAAAATTATTATAGGTCTGGCTGATGTGGGGGCCCTAACCAGGTGCACTAACTCCAGGGCGCCAAGGTGTCTTTGGTCCCCTCAATATCTGTTGGCAGTGGACCCGGCCACCTCAACATTGAGAGGTCTTTTATGCTGGCTTGTCCCTTTGACGATCGCCAGGGTCTTGCCAAGGCGGCCTCAGCCTGGCAGCAAACCAAGGTAAGGGCAGTGGGTGGGGGAAGGTAGACCGAGTTCTCCTGGGTGGGTTGGGGGTGTCAGGAGGTGTTCTACTCACAAGTAGAGCACCCGACTGGCATGTTCCCTCTCTTCTGGTCGATCGTTCGGGAGCTTCTAAAGCATTCTCCAGCCCAAACATCACAGCGACTGATGCCAGAAGACATCAGCACACTTCACAGATCCGCAGAGGTTGCGCAGTTGTGTAACAGAACTCAGTAGCACAGCATTTTGGCTAACCTACTTTATTTACATACACATACAGAGCACTGTAACATGGCTCTCTCTCTCTCTAGCATCAGGCAGCAAAGAGAAAGAACAAAGAACAACAGTTCCACTTCAGGAACACAGTAAGACAATCATCCTGTCTACATCACTTCCCACTCTGTGGAATGAAAACACATACAGTGGTGCCTCGACTTATGAATTTAATCCGTTCCGAAGGCACCTTCGTAGGTCAAAAAATTCGTAAGTCAAAAAGCGCCATTGGAAACGCGATTTCCCAAAGGAATGCATTGGAAAAGGAAAAATTCGTAAGTCGAAGCAACCCCATCTAAAAATTCATAAGTCGAAAAAACCCTCTCTAAAACCGCCACGGTTTCCGTTCGGATGTCGAGAAATTCGTAAGCGTGCGGCCATTTGCCCCATTTGTAAGTTGAGAAATTCGGTTGTTGAGTCGTTCATAAGTCGAGGTACCACTGTACAGTAATATGACAGACAACAAACCTATGTGGAACATGGGGAATGAATCTCCAACGGGGGGTGGGGGTGGCGGTATCATGCATGTGATGTTGGGCACAACTCGGTGCCTCTGACCCTAACTCACCCTCAACCCCCTGCCTTAGAGGGCACTAATCCTGCTCAACATCTGCTCCTGTTGCTCAAGGCCTCTGTCCTCATTAGTTCACAGCAGCACCAGGGATTCAACTTATCACTGGTGGCTTGGCCCATATCAGATGTTCTACACCAGGATGTCTCTGAGCAGTCTTGGCAGAGGGTGTTAATCTGCCTGTCCTTGTGTTGCTGCACCATGGCTGTAGCTCAGTGGAAGAGCATCTGGTTTGTATGCAGAAGGTCACAGGTTCAATTCACAGCATCTCTAAGTTGGCTGGTAGACAGCTAAAATCCTGGAGAGCAGCTCCCAGTCAATGTAGACCAGGCTTTTCCAAACTCGGGTTTCCAGCTGACTACAATTCTCATCATACCTACATGCTCAAATGTATGCTGGAAATGTAAGGAAAAAGAAGGTACCTTTTATCATATGTGGTGGAATTGTAAGTGTCAAAGGGGCGCTGCCGGCTACTCTAGAGTAATGACTCCGACACGTTGCCTTTTCATGCTTTTATTATGTGCAGACTATTTACAGTGCAGAAGCTGTACAATGTACATGTTCTCAGTTTGGGTCAGTACCCCGGAATGGTGATTCCCACATCTTTTTCCTACAAAGTAGTCTGGGAATCCCCAATCTCCTCCCCCGTTTCTTCATGCGCAGCTCCGGAACTGGAGGGAGGGGTCTTCTGGCCGTGTTTTCCTGCCTCCCCTTGTCCCTCTCCCTTCCTTCCTCAGGGAAGAGCTGGTTGTCACAATGGGAGGGGGTAGTCTATAGCTCTTGTCCCTCACAGTAAGGTAGTAAAAGGATTTTGGGAAGTGATATACAACGAGTTGAAAAAAATGTTTAAAATAACCTTTGCTTAGAAAACCTTTGCTAAACAAAACAAAACAAAACCCTGAAGTCTTCCCTTTAGGAATTCTGGGTGCCAAAATCCCAAGGGAGCAGAAAAGACTATGTATGCAACCATGGCTGCATGGATGTTATTGCCCCGGAGATGGAAAGTAGATAATGTTCCTACCAGAGAAGAATGGCAGATGAAGTTGAGGGACTATGCTGAAATGGCTAAAATGACCGGAAGAATCAGAAATCAGGAAGACCAAAATTTTAATAAGGAATGGGGAAAATTTATAACATACCGTATCTTAAAGACCATTGTAAACAGTTAAAATCCTCAGTAGGATTGGAATATCACTTGTAGTTTAAGGGTTAATTCTGGACACAATGGAGATGTAGAAGATTTGGATTATCATAACAGATGCTGGAGGAAATGATTAATAATAGGACCCACAAATGGGAGGATGGAAGTCCAGGTGATTCATTGGAATCTTGTTTTTATGATTTATGTCTGATATATATCTGTAAAATTTTAATTTGAAAAACCAAATAAATAATTTTTTAAAAAAAAACGAAACAGAAAAAACACACAATTCCCATCATACCTGACTACTGGGTCCTGCTAGCTAGGGATGATGGGAGTTGTAGTCCAAAAAAGCTGGAGACCCACATTTGGGAAACCCTGGTGTAGACCATACCCTAAATGGACCTATGGCCTGACTCAGTGTAAGGCAGCCTCCTATGTTAGAGCCCAGCTGCATTTGCTTTTGGCTGAGTTGCTGCCGGGCAGCCTAGAATGGAGCAGCCTGGAAAATAGTAAAATTCCTTCAGTTTTTTTTTTTTTTTACTTCGATCCAGACCAACACGGCTACCTACCTGTAACCAGAACTATGGAAAATAGTAGTGCAACACCTCGCATGTGAGTATCGCTGCTATTGTCCATTCCGCCAGTTAATGTATGGTTCACGGTGGCATTGTATCGCAAGGCAATGTGGAAAGAGCTCCTTGCCATTGCTTTCTTGAAGCTGTTTCCCAAAAGCAGTGCTACTGTGAGGAACAACGCAGTGTTGCCTTAGTAGAACTGAAGCGCAGTTTTATCTCAACAGCTTCCTATTTAGCATAACACAATAGCATTATCAGGGAGTTTATATGCTCTCCCACTTGCAATAGCAGTGATTTGGGCATTTAAACTGTATCCCACATTATCTACTCAACTAGACATGCAATGCATGTTCCTCGAAGTAAACAATAAGCTTTCCATTGATGTTTAATGGTTCTGGATCCCCCCCTCCCCGCTGTCTCCTTTTAAAACACCTACGTGGAAACAGATTCTGTATCTTCCTTGGGTAAAATGTGCTTGTTATCCATTTGTTTTTAAAGTACAAGAGGGTTTCCTCCCCATGCTCTGTGTCCAAACTAATGATGCATGTTTATTTGGAATTAAGTTCTACTGTGTTCAGTGTAAAGATAGGGAAGAAATTCAATTCACTTTGCATTTAAAGGTGGGCTTTTTCACACTTTCTTTTTGCTCCACTTTTCCAGGTGCAGGTGCATGCTTAAAAACTTTGCGTCCAAGCATTTGTTTGTTTGTTTTTCTGCCCTGGAGCTTCCCTGTGAAAATCTGCTCTTTAGCACTCAACCAGAGCAAACATCAATTCGAGTCTTCCACGGACTGTCGTTTGCTCTGATTGAGATTTAAAGAGTGAATTTTCTTGGGGAAAGCTCTGGAGTGGGGGTGGGGAAGCCGCTCAGACATGGAGCTTTAAAGCACAGACAGTGTCTAGAAAAAGTGGAGGAAATGTAAGTGTGGCTAAATCCTAACTTACCCCACACTTTCTGAAACCATCTATGAACCGTCCTTTGAAATTTGCACTTTTCCAAATTTCACAATATACTAATGTGTACAAAAATGTACATTTCAGGGCAAAGTGTGGATAAAATGCATATATTAGGAAAAAGTAACCTGCAAACACGCACTATATTAGGGGGTGGGAGAATGTGTACATTAGGGAAAACTGAATGCAAAAATGTGTACATTAAGAGAAATTCGCACTAAAATGTGGCTGAATATTCACAAGGACTCAAATAATAATTGCAAGCCGATGTGCAAATGGGGAGAACTGAATTTTAAGATTTGGAAAATGAGTCACTGAGAGAAACTGAAATTAACAGAACACCACCATTCATTCAGTGTGGCTTACTTCCCCGTAAAAAATCAGGGACAGCTCAGTTGGCAGAGTATGAAATTTTTAATCTCAGGATTGTGGGTTCGAACGCCACATTGAGTAAAAAGATTCCTGCATTGCAAAGGGTTGACTAGATAACCCTTGCGGTCCCCTTGAACTCTACAATTGTATGATTCTAGGTATGTTGAAGATTGTAGGTTAGCCCTCTGATCCAAGCACAGCTATTTGAAATTGTTGCCAGCTCGGCAACCAGGCATTCCTTTCTCCCCATTCTTCAGGCAGATTATTTGCCTTTAAAGAAAGAAAATGCACAAGAGTTCATTCATAACATGTTTTTGAAGTGCAAAACTGTTCTGGAGATTAGAGGGGTGGGACAGGATTTTAGTGCGTACTTCCAGCCAACCTGTCTATCGAGCTTCCATCTTGGTTTGTTGGAAGGGAAAATAAGACTATTTGAACAGCATCCCCCCCCCTGGTTTGTGGGGAGGTTACCTGTAGATGACACTGAATCAAGCAAATGCTATCCCACACTTTCCGGTGCATTCCCAAATCCTTATGGCAAAAAGTCTGATATTTTTGGGGAAGCGGTTTGTTGCACGAGACGTCCCAATCAACTATAACCGTGCGGTTTGGTTTTACCACCCCAGAATATCAACAGCCTGGGAGCACCTTTGGGGACATTTTAAAAAAGTAATTGCTTTATTTATTTAATTATATTTCTCACCTGTCTTTCACTATAATGGTCCCTGAGTGGGTTACTGTATAGAGCCAAATGGTGAAAATGTCCCGGAAGACCTGCAGACACCTCCTTGGTAATCAAGATAGCCCCAAGGCTAATGGATAGTTGCTGCAGCAATGAGATCACAAACATTTATGCACTTACCTTTTTTGTGAAATATTTTTTTATTTTATAAGCTTAAAAATACAAAAAAGGAAAAAAACACCAAAAACACACACCTGAAAATGAATACAATACAAGCATACAAAAAAGAGTATAGAAAACCAAAACAACAACAACAATAAAAAGAGAGGGAAAAAAGAAGAAAAAAGAAAAAGAAAAAAGAAAAGAAAAAGACTCTAATTATCTATCATATGTTCTTACATTGTTGACTTCCTCCAGTACTTCCCAACTGCGTTGCAATGTATATCATCTTTAGTACTTTCTACATATTGTTTTCAATCTTATTTATTTTCAATTCTCTGCTTAACTTCACTGTCAAATAATATCTCTTATTACTTCCTTAACATACCAATCAATTTTACCTTGACATTTATATCTAATGCTAACTCAACAATATAATTATAACACGTATTAGAATTTTAATATCTGTAAATTCTCGACCAATCCTCCTCTACAACCTCCATATGCTTCCAGATCTTATATTAATTATTTCCAATCTTACGTTTATTTTTTAAATAAACTTTTAATTTCTTCCAATCTTCTTCCACCGACTCTTCCCTCTGGTCACAAAGTCTCCCGCTCAGCTCGGCCAGCTTCATTTATGCACTTCCTTTGATATATTCTAAGTGGCTTGCTTTGGTGTTACGTTTATCTGTGGGCTTTGATGCTGGGCTCTTGGCCGAAAGAAGGGAGCTATCCGTAAGGTTTGAATGTCTGCTGCCTCGGCCTTCACTGGTCAGGTGGACTGAGAGGAGATTCTGGACAAACTGACGTACTCTGTTTTGTGTATAAGAAATGCTTAACATAGTAACACTTTCTGGACAAGCCATGGCAATCTCTCCCCGCTGCAGTGTCTGTAATGGCACTGAGGCTTTGCAGGCTGTGTTGTAAGTTTACACCTTTCGTGTCTGTTCCGATGTGTAGCAAAGTCCCCAGCAACCTGCTTTGCAGTCTCTCGCACCACAGTATTTCACTGGCATAAAACATTAAGACTGGGATAGCTCAACTGATAAATAATGAGACTGTTAATCCCAGGGTCATGGGTTCGAGCCCCATGTTGGGCAAAAGATTTCTGCATTGCAGGGGGTTGGACTAGAGCACCCTAACGGTCCCTTCCAACCCTACAATTCTATGACTCTATGATTTTGCCAGCAGAACCAATAGTTACTAGTGACTTTAATAGTGACTTTAAGTTAGCGCTGCATTGGGTACAGCCCAAAGTTTGCAAATGGTCATGCAAATGAAGACTAGCATTTTGGTGGCTGTTGTCAAATGTGAGCATGGAGACATAAATCCTCATCAGCTAGGTAAAATGATCGAAATATTGGAGAAGAGGAGCAGTATATTATACATTTATATTTTAAAGTCACTGTGGCCTTGAGAACAGCAGGGAGGAGATATCAGGAACGCTTGCACAAATTTGCCTTCTGGATCATCTAAGCTGTGCTTTTTAAACCACTTCTTTCTGTGGTTGTGGATATGATCTGATTATACACAGGTGGATGTAAGTGAAGCTTATTTTCTGCATAGTAGGGAATATCTCAGGTGCCTGATGGAAGAAAAGCGCAAATCACTTTATTTCAACAGCTCAGACCAAATAGCAAGGGTTTATATTACTGGAGGTGAAATCAAGTACTGTCCTGGTTATTTGGAAAATAAAATTATAACAAGAAATCATACACCTCTAACTGCTTATGCTGCAATGACCCTGGAGTCCAGCAGGGACCAGGACACAGAGTTAGAGGCTACAATGACACCATGTGAGGAATCAGACAGTGTTCCTGGTTCAGCTGGTGACTGGAAAGAAGGGGACTGTTGAACTGAGTCTCACAACACAAGGGCATGTAAAACCAGAGCCAGAGCCAGATGGACCCTCAGGAGCTCCTTCCCACAGGCCTAAAGAATAGAGTGCCTCCCGGGGCTTCCGGTCCGTCGCGCCGGTGGAATAGGACGCAGGGACTTCGCGCTACGAAGTCCCTGGCTTCGTGGAGGGGGGGGAAGTCCGCAGAGCGAGCGGACTCCCCCAAAAAACACCGGGTAGAGAGTCCCGGTGACATAGCCACCCAGCTGTTTGCTCCAGACGCGATTCCTCCGCTGCCCAAGAGCTCCGTAGAGTGATCGAGAGCCAGCGGAGTGGAGTCGCGGGAGCCATTTTTTGGGTATCATCTTACCTCCTTGAAGTGAAGCTCCGAGTCCTTAGCCTGCAAGCGGCGGATTCTTCCAAGAAAACAAAAGATTTCTATAAAGTAAGTAAAATCTTTATTTGGACTTTAAAAATGTCAATTTTGAAGATAGGAAGAGATTCCAAAATAACGGAAGCCGATCTCTTCCAAATGGCTAATCGGGAGGCGCATTAAATATTCTCAAGCCGAAAGGGGAAAAGTTTTCCAGATTGTGGACCCGAGAGAAAGAAAGACTTTTTCAAACCTTCCCAGCCCCCGGTGTCGGTACCCCTTGAGGTTCAGCATTAATAAGGGGGAAGGTGCTTTGACAGCTGTCAAAAGCTGTCAAACTGCTAAAAGACTAAGAAAATCGATTTTATTGTTGTGGATTGTAAAAACTGGTTGAAGATGATTCAGAAGTAATTTAATTGAAATTCAAATTTGATTTGTGATGAAGTTAAAGACAAAGGAGAAGATCAGCCAAGATGGAGCCGACAACGTGGTAGAGAGGAATTTTCCAGTACCCTTTGGCCCTTATCTCCTGTCTGCCTGTGGTTAAGTGAAGTATGAAAACAAAGTTTTCTCGAGCCTTCCAGGAGGCTGTGTTGAACTATCTACAAATATGGGAAGACATTTACAAGGAATGGCAATATTTGAATCCAACAGTAACGGAGATTGAGGTGCAAGACCAAGATTTAGAGGACAATTTTGATTTTGAGACTGTGTGTGAGGAGCAACAATTTCATGATAATTTGGAGACTGATTTGGACCAAAAAAAATATGTGTTGGATGATGAAAAACAAAGATTTGAACAAGGAGACGAGGCCGACAAGGAGAAGCAAAGTGAAATAAAGATTGATGGAAATGAGGACCCTGGAGGGACTGAAATGTGGAGTGGTGTTAGTGAGGGAAGGGAAAGGCAGAGAGAGGGGGGAATAAAGGCCTGGAATTGGAAGTGGGAAAGAATTGGTGTGGGGTGAAAACTTTAGTTAAAGGTTTTTTTTTCTGGCTGGTGAATAACGGTTTCTGAAATCTTGGCTAGCTAAAGGAAATGCTGATCCAATTGGGGGAAAAGACATTGGGAGGGGGGAAGGAGAGTGTCTTATAAGTTTAGGGTTAGGAGTTTTCTGGAGGGATTAGAATAATGGTTGAGGAAATATTTTAGAGTTTTGTTTCTAATATTTTTTGTGGTAAGAGAGGTGTTTGGGTAGAGAGCTGCCTGTCTCCTTCTCTTTACTCTTTGCACCCAGTGGCAGGGGGTGCTCTGAGGGGAGAGGGGTAGAAGGAAACCCAGACACAAAAATGGAACCTTTAGAGTGCTGAGCCCCTCGGGTTATCCTCGTGGCAGGAGGGGACTCGGGGGGGGGAGCAGCATGAAGAAGGAGGAGGATTAAGTTATTATGATAAGAATAAGATTTTGAATTAGAATAGAAAACCCGCCATAATCAATCAAAGAAGTCAGGGAAACCAGGAGGAAGAGAATCGAGGAAGCCACAAACATATTGTTAAGAAAATAAGATTTGAGAACTTATAATTTTTTCTTTTTTCTTTTTCTTTTTTCTTCCTTTTTTCTTTTGTTGTTTTATTGTTAAGTAGATTGTTATGTTGAAGAATTAGCTGGGGGAAAAAACCAAACCTCAGAGACCCTCCGCCTCTGTCCTCTCAGTGGCAGGGGGGGATGGGGTGGAGGAGGGAGGGGGGAGGTCAAACCCAGCTTAAAATGGACCCCTTTGTTTCTCAATGCCCATGGGTACCACTGGTGGCAGAAGTGGTCTTGGGGGTGGAGGGAAAATGAAGGGACAGAGTTTATTTTGTATGTTTTGTCTGTCTTGTTTCTATAAAAACTAATAAAATTATTATTTTAAAAAAAAGAATAGAGTGCCTCCCATACTACCGTGCCAA
Source organism: Zootoca vivipara (assembly GCF_963506605.1). Taxonomy (NCBI): domain Eukaryota; kingdom Metazoa; phylum Chordata; class Lepidosauria; order Squamata; family Lacertidae; genus Zootoca; species Zootoca vivipara. Next base: position 112,018,858 of record NC_083276.1, on the reverse strand, counting down.
TCAAACAGTGTAGAGAACACAGAGTATAGGAGAAGTTTTTAGGATGGAGGGATTGGTCCTTTAAGAGACTTCAGCACTCCAACAAAGGGAGCGGAACATAGGAGAGGTGGCCTGAAGACAGAGACTAAATGGTCTCAGTTCACTTCCATCTCTAGTTGGAGCAAGTGGCTCACTAGGAGCTCTCCCTGGTGCTGAAACACTTAACCTACCTTGCTGAAACACTTAACCTACCGGTAATTGATGTGTGCTAATGGTAGGTCTGGTCGGCAACATCTGCTGCCATTCTTCTCTTACTATGAAAATTTACTATGAAAATTTCATTTTCATAGTAAAGCTTCCTAGTATTCATTTCAAGGATTGAAAATTAGCTCACAAACTGTGAGCCCATAACAGCTCCTTCTCAAACTCCCATTACAATGCAAGCATTTAGAAGATGATGCTCCGTTGCACTTGAATATCTTCTTAATAGTTAATGCAATTTCAAACACCATGCGTATTTCATGCTGCAGTAACTACTAGGGACCAACCCACCAATTAAGAAAGTGCATTTCATGAGGCAAGTGTGGAGATCTCATGCAGAATTTCTTCCCAACGTTAAAAACTTGTAGAAAGGATAGCGAGTCAGGCAGAACAGGTTCTAATATAACTTTCTTCCTGACAATGCAACACAGAAAGGTGACTTTTTTATGGAGGGGGCAGTATTCAAATATGTGATACCCAACTGCTGCAGAATATGTTGCGAAAAGGTAAGATGCAGTCAGAAGATGATGTATTTACCTGCTGAATGTAGAATTTAGAAACTAACAAATATGCTTTAGGGAACAAAGTGACTGGAAAACCCAGAGCCTGCCCTCTGTCACACAGCTTTAGCATTCCAAAGAGAGCTGCATCCTAGCACCGGAGATACCATTATGAAATCTTCTTGTACAGCAAGAAATTTGTGCCTCCCTCCCCCTCAACTACTCTGTGGCTAAGCTGCACATCTGTTAATACTTCCTGTGTACAAAACGTCCCATGAATGGGAAAGGACCATCAAAGCGGAACAGCTCTTGTGAAGAGTGTATCTCCGGGAGCTCCTCTGCTTCATGTTTGGTGATGCAGTGCTGTGCTGGAAGATTAGAAGCTCAGCATTTCCGAGGAGGACCTCAATCTAATATTCATAAGTGTGTAGGAAGGCTGCCAGGTTTTGTGTTTGCATTAGCAATTGATCGACTCCACCGGGAAGCTCCTATCAGTGTTTATTCAGGATGTTTCTGTTAAAATGTTGAGAGTTAGAAACTGATTACAGAAACACATTGCAGAAGATGGGGACTCCGTGAATGCGGTCAGAATGTTTAAAAATAAGGAGATGGTTAGATAGATGTCCTCGGTTGCCACCTGTGCATTTAATTGGTGGTGGTCTGGATTTTTCTCCATGACGGTCTGTTTAAAAGATGTCTGGTAAAAAACCCACAATAGAAGAGAAAACAGAACATCCATGTTGTCAGAAGTAACCAGTGGAAACACCAGTGTCAGAAAGTCATCCTGTGGATTAGAAAGCTCTTCTTTCTTTCTCCAGCTCTTGGAAGATGAAAGATCTCTAGGCAGCATAAATTGACAAATGCATTTGTTCTCAATTGTCCCTTGCACTTTATCACTGTCCGCATTATGTCCGAGGTTATGTCCAAGCTGAGATTGTTTTGATAAATGTGTTTATTTTCTCTTAACTAGGCACAAAAGCCTCTAATGGTTTGTAAGCTAGGACAGGCGTGCAATATTATTCTGATTATTGAACAAGTAACTGGAAGTAGGCACCGTGGCAGGAGTTATTGAAATCTCTTAGTAAACAACTTTGAGGTCTTTTTGGTTTTATTTTTTTCCAGTCAAGCACTTTATAAATTTTAAGATTTTCTTTAATGAAGTCGGTATGTCTAGTGCATGATCAAATTTTCTGATCCTCTCCTTTATTTAGGAGGTTTGCTCATTTTTTAAAATAAAAAAATATTATTTGGTAAAGAAATATGTTGCACAGTTGATGCAACAAATGGGAGTGTTGTCATCATACAGGCAATCACTGGAATGTAATCAAAAGCCCCTCTCCTCATAATATTCTGACAATGCATTGAATTTTTTTAAAAATGTGGATGTGATGAAGCACATAAACAATCAGCCTGATGAAGAGTATTGATGAGCTTGAAAGTTTGCTCACTGTCAGCTGTTTAGTTACCCTCCTGTTCCTTTTCCAAATTGAATGGGCTCACATGGCTATCTAGCTTTCTGTCTGATTTCATTTAACTAGTTGTTGTAGTTGATACATACACACAGAGAGACACGTATTAATTTATTTACGTCTCTCTCTGTGTGTATGTATGTGTATACACACACACACACACACACACACACACACACAGCATTAAGTAGTCACAATGTGCAGTAAAGCAGTTAATAGAGTGAAGCAGATTCGCCTTGCTCAAATATCAGCAACCAATGGGGTCAATGGACAGCTCAGCCGGTTAGAGCTTGGTGCCAGTAATGCCAAGGTTGCAGGTTTGATTCTCCATATGGGGCAGCGGCATATTCCTGCATTGCAGGGGGCTGGACTTTGATGACCCTCAGGGTCTCTTCCAACCCTACAATTCTATGATTCAATGCCTCTGTGAAAGCAATTGCTTGTCTCCTGGCAGTTGTTATCTTGAAAGTATTGCATCCTGAAATCAAGGTACATCTGATCTGCTCAGAAAGTTTTCTCTATGCTTGCATCTACAGCACTGGCAGAAAGGGAGCCTTAGCTAGAAGTCTGGCCCAAAATCAGAACCACCCTTGTAGAAACCACCAGGGCTTTCCCCCCTTTTTCTTTTTGGCCTCTGGCGCTTTCCGTTTACTTCCTCTCTGTTGAATGAGAATTGGCCAGCAGATGGTGCAATTTGCTTTTCTTTATCCATCTTCACCCAAAGATTTCTTCACAGAGCAAGACCGTTCCCAATGCATGCATATTGGAACGACAGCAGTGGTTTGTTTCGGTTTTTCCACAAGCTAACATTTCTCTGTCGTAACAATCGGATCCTTTCGGTGACTGTTAATAATTCAGCACAAGTGTTTTAAATAAATGCACTGTGGACTAACCAACCATTCATAGGTTGTGATGCCATAGTCATTCACCTGTGAGAAAGACCCATTCCCCCCAGCACTGCTTACTTCTGAGGAGACACATATAGAATTGTGCTTTTAAGCTGCAGCCCTAAATGTACCATGGAGTAAGCCACATTGGTTTTAGGCTGCATACATACTAACCTGTTTGTAGGACAAAAAAGTAGTTTTTGTCAGTTGGAAACTGTTCATGCTTGTCCTCAGCATGCCGTTGTTGTTGTTGTTGTTGTTGTTGTTGTTATGTTGATGGTGATAATGCCCATCTGACCGGGTTTAGGTCTAGATTGATTCTAGATCTTGCTGTCCACAAGGGTATATGTGGTTAGTTGAGACATGTCTGAAAACCCTCCCATTGATCCATACATTTTCCTCCCTGCACATGCCCCAGATGAATGAAGAATGAAGTGGGGATCACAATCTTGATACCCGCCGTCCACAACACCATTGGACAGGTGCCGATACGGCCCCTGAATTGGCAGAGCCACCTGCACCTGTTTTCTAATGGACATGTTGTGGGGCAAGGCAGAATCAGTCTACAAAGAACTTCCAATTTCTGAATGATTCTAGTTTCTCAAAAAAGTGCCTTTCAGGGGTGGAAAATATGCAATAGGTTGTATGTGGACTATGTAGAAAAAATGAGTACTACTAAGTATCCACTGTTTACAGGGGGGGGGGGAGTGTGTATGTAGCCATAGAAAGACTTATTTATAAGTCATCATGCCTAGGAATGTGTGGTAAGATATACGCATGAGATTGGATGTTCAAATCATATAGTTCAGAATTGTTGCAAGAGAACTGTTGCAAAGCAAACTTTTTCAGCAGGGGGCTGGTCCACTGTCCCCCAGACCTTGTGGGGGGGGGCAGACTATATTTTGAAAAAAAAATGAATGAATTCCCATGCCCCACAAATAACCCAGAGATGCATTTTAAATAAAAGGACACATTCTACTCATGGGACACCAGGCAGGCCTCACAAATAACCCAGAGATGCATTTTAAATGAAAGAACACATTCTACTCATGTAAAAACATGCTGATTCCCGGACCGTCCGTTGGCCGGATTTAGAAGGCGATTGGGCCCCCGGGCCTTAGTTTGGGGACCCCTGATATATACACCTGGAAAGTTGTGGCAAGTTTCAGAAGCCCTCCCTTGCAACAATTCTGAACTACACAATTCTATAGACGGGAGGAGTTTAAGCAATTTGCACAAATCTGCTTCCTTTTAGTAACTAGAAGGAGCAAAAAGGGGTTTTATTGGCCGAGAAAGATGAAGCTTTTGACTCCCCCATTTGGGGTTCTGTCTGCTCCCTCCCCCCATAACAAGGTATCTCCACTGAACATTGGAATGAAATCTAGTATGTGCACTGGGGACACAATTTTAATTTGAGATTTGGATTCCAGCTTGACCCCTGTGCCATTTTCAAAGGGTGTACATCTGAACTATCTGGTGTTGGAACCAAAGAAACCCAAGTGCTAGCATAGGGGTCTGAGGAAGAGTCACAGTATCCATTTAGTGTTTGCCTGGAGGATAGAGAGGGGTTTGTGTAGATTCCAATGAATTCACATCCATAGTTCGATCCACTGTTGACCCGTGTCCTGCCCACCACTGGTATATCACCTCCTGCAGGTTGTCCAAAAGCGAATATGCCCCTCAGGCGGTAAAAAGTTCCCCTACCACTCTCTTGACTCATGGACAAGCTGATTTGGAGGCAGATGAGATCCCTCAAGTAGCTGATCCCAAGCTCTACAGAGCTCCCAAGGTAAGGCACCAGCACCAGAAAGGAACTAGGAGCCTGTTTGCACAGTGTGCCATCATCAGATCATAGGATCGTAGAGTTGGAAGGGGCCACAAGGGTCATCTAGTCCAACCCCTGCAATGCAGGAATTTTCTGCCCAACATGGGGCTCAAACCCATGACCCTGAGATTAAGAGTCTCCTGCTCTACTGACAGAGCTACCCCAGCTAAGTAATCAATGTTGAGATTACACTCCTCCTGAGCTGCAGCTACAGTATGTGGGATTGTTACATGTCACATGTCTGTTTACATTCCAGCACAGATTGCTGGTGTGAGCGAAACTTCCGCTCTTTATTGCGTTTGTTTTCTCTCTCCCCGAGAAGAACGACAAGGAGAGAGGACGTGTTTTTCTTTGTCCTGATTTATGTATAATAAATGCGTAGCTTAGTATTGTTTCCACACCTCAGGCCTGATTCTGTTGTGTGATTACTCTGCTCAGTAATGTGTGCTCAAGCCTGCTCTGCAGTTGGAGTCATTGACGCACGTCAGAGGAGGATGACTAATGGATCTCTGCAGCGGCAAGGCTGAGAGGGGAGACACTCCGGCTGGGGCCGAGCCAGCTGGCTTTTCACCCCCCGGTTCCGACATCAAGGTTATGGGCTCAGATCCGAGGCTTTACACTGGAGTAGGACTGCTGTTGGCTGGAGCAGCGTTCCGGGAATTTACGAGGTATGTGGATCGTCCTTTGGCTGCGAAGGCAAGAGGCCTTTGGAGTCCGTGCCAGGCAATTAAGGCCGGCAGAAGCAGGCAGTCTGCCTGATTGAGAACACACAATCAATATATTGTGTTCACTCAGTAAAATACTGTGATCGTTATTTGCCAGGTGGCTTTTGAACAGAATTTGCTCAATAGGTATAGTTTCTTTTTTTTCTTTTTTCTTTTAAAAAGCTACTTCTAGTTTCCAGGATTTCTTTTTGACTGCTGGTGCCCTGGGGATTTAACCACTAGGGATGGGTAATTCCCATGAAGCATCTGCGTGGTCACTGTTGATACACAGAATTCTAAATCAGAAGACACAGCAGCAAAGCCATGTTCTCCTCTAGCCATTTTGTGTTGATAAAGCCCCATTTCACAGGCAAAAGAGAGGGGGAAAGGGGTGGGGGGAAGACAGACTGCGCCGATATAATTTATGCTCTTTCTAGATGTTGTCGATTTCACCTCAGACTCTGAGCCACAGCTTTTAAACGGTCCATTAGATAACCCAATCCCTTGATAACATTAAAAAAAGAAAAAAACTAGAACCAAGCAAATGGGCAGCCGAATCCGTTTTGCAATCCAAAGGGCAGTCTTTTCCTCCCTGAAAGACTGGATGCACGGTTTATAAATATTTTATTAAATCCTTTTAAACTGTTGTTCTTTCCAAATCCTCTCCTCTGTGGGTTCCTGACTGCAGCATTAATGTGGGCAAAGTGTTTCTGGGAAGATCAGGAAATGCAATCAGACGCTGTTTAATACCCACAGTGCTCTCTTGTCCCCGCTGATTTTCAGAGCTACGTCGCAAACGGATTTGTTTCTGCCTCCCCGTCCCCTTCGTAAACGGAGAGATGTCCAAGCTCCAAGCTGAAACGGTAGCTTCATGACATTGCAGAGGAAGGGGCACAACCCTTGGGGGAGAAAATATTGGTTGTTGTCTGCGGGTTGGGCAGCTCCCAACAGAATATTAAAAACATGATAAAACATCAAACTTCAAAAACTTCCCCATACAGGGCTGCCTTCAGACATCTTCTAAAAGTCAGATAATTGTTTATTTCCTTGATATCTGATGGGAGGGTGTTCCACAGGGCAGGTGCCACCACCGAGAAGGCCCTCTGCCTGGTTCCCTGTAACCTCACATCTTACAGTGAGGGAACAGCCAGAAGGCCCTCAGATCTGGACCTCAGTGTCCGGGCTGAATGATGGGGGTGGAGACGCTCCTTCACACATCTGCTTTGCATTAAGCACAGGTATACTCCCCCCTCCGCCTTCTAGTGTGGGCTTATGACAAAATTGCCATGCCCATGTTTCTGTAGGCCTTTAGAATGGTTAGAGAATCTTTTCCTCTTTAAGTGTGTATGTATTGTAATTTGCTACCTGCTTTGACTGTAACTTTGCTGTCTAAAGCAGCATTTTTTATATATTCTGTCATTCCTGTGTTATATAGTAAACCAAGATTTCCCTATTTCTTTGTGTGAGAGCTTCTTCTAGGCATAAGACGGAGAGTTAACACATCCACAACATCCATAACAAATGCACGTCACAACCCCAGCAAAAGATCCCATACCTCTCAGCAGTGTGTATATGAACATACCTGAGTATTGGTTGTACGCATGTGAGTCCAGGTACGCACTCATTGCAGCATCTGCATGGAACGCCAGCACTGCCTAAAATATATTGCTTGCCCGGTGTTATGTACTGAGCTGAATCCTAGAACAATAGGATTCAGAATCAGCAGGAGCTACCCAATCCAACTCCAGGTGAAAGTGAATCCGCAACCTGATTGGCCGACAGGAGCAGCCAATCAGGCAGCTGGCAGAAGTGAATCTGCAACCTGATTGGCCTGTAGGAGCAGCCAATCAGGCTGCAGGCAGAAGTCAATCCACAACCTGATTGGCCCACAGGTGGAGCCCTGAAGTAGCCAATCACGCAAGGCCCATTGTGTAAATAATGTATATAAGCAGATGGTTTTGGGAAAAGAGCCATTCTTCTCTTCTTCTCCTTGATGACTATGAGCTGAATAAAGAGCATGAAATTCACTCTCGACTCCGAGTATATTTCACCCGGTGAGATATACAAGTCAGGCCATAAGTGACCGCTGTTTGGACTTCAGACTGTTCCACAAACAACAGCTGAAGATTAGGAGATCGGTCAAAGCAATTCTCTCCCCACAGAGAGATGTCACCTTGATATCCAGAAATGCAATGCATACAAGGGAACTGAATTCATATGTTTGCTCACTGAGACAGCAAACCCAAAGATTTGCCTTTATTGTGGCACAGCTGGGAGTAAATACAGCTATTGTGGTTTTCTATTGCTTCCCAAAGCATCGGCAGCCTGTGACAAAGGGGGGGGGGAAGGAGAGGCAAATATTGTACCTAGGTGGACAAAAGAGAAAGGTGCTGTGATAATTAGATCAGTCTCGTTTTCTGTTTTTCCCCGATTTCGAAAGTGGTAAAATTACGCCTTTTTGAGGAGGATGAGTGCTGTTCTCTAGGCAGTTTTGAGCAGCACCTGAAGTTACAAAGAAATGCCGGCTCTGGTTAATGCTGCTTTCTTGCAAAAGAGCTGCAGATGCTTTTATTTCCTCCTCCCCCAATATAGGCTTTAGAGGGAATTAAATAAGCAAGCCATCAGTACCTGGCAGGACATCACCTTAATGAGAGAGGCCAAGAGATGAAGTGTATGCTTGATGCTTTATCTCAAGAGGACACGATGCTTTTCATAGGAAGCTTCAAAACTGGATTCTATTTGTTGCGGAGTTTGGTTCCTACCCGCCCCCCTCTAGGCCTGAAGAATGGAAGTGAGTAAAGAAATGAATGGGAAATTGCCGATCCGAATGTCTCTAACAATAAGGAAACAAGGACTGGCTGTCATGAGTCACGTATAGACAATTATTCCTGCAGGGCCAAAGGAAACCATTTCCTTCCTAACGGCTTCCTGGCTACTAGCATTGGCAACTTGATACAAACCTAATGGAAGGGAACTCGGCTGTGAGGGCAGGCGAGGTGGGAAGCTTGTTCTCTTTCTTTATTTGGGGCTGCTTCTCCTAGACCTTCACTTAGACATGGAGGAAGAATTCGTTCGGACCCAGGTGGCGCTGTGGTTAAACCACTGAGCCTAGGGCTTGCTGATCAGAAGGTCGGCGGTTCGAATCCCTGCGACGGGGTGAGCTCCCGTTGCTCGGTCCCTGCTCCTGCCAACCTAGCAGTTCGAAAGCACATCAAAGTGCAAGTAGACAAATAGGAACCGCTACAGCGGGAAGGTAAACGGCGTTTCCATGTGCTGCTCTGGTTTGCCAGAAGCGGCTTTGTCATGCTGGCCACATGATCTGGAAGCTGTACGCCGGCTCCCTCGGCCAATAATGCGAGATGAGCGCGTAACCCCAGAGTTGGTCACGACTGGACCTAATGGTCAGGGGTCCCTTTACCTTTACCTTTATCTCCTAGACCTTCACTTAGACATGGAGGAAGAATTCGTTCGGTCTGCTTTTGGCAGTGGACTGACGTAATAAGACGGTCCTGAACTGGCTTGTGGCTCAAAACACATCTCCAGATTTTGCAATGTTGTGCATGAGAAGTGTATGTGAAAAGGCATGGATAATCTAGAGGAATTATGTACAGTCGTCATTAATTCAGAGGCTAGTGAGTTATGCTTCTTTGCTCTTTTAGAGGTTGGGAAGGCTTGGTCCTTTTATCAATGTTTTTGGATGAGCAGGTTGAGGCATCATGTTTTATGAATGTTTTTTAACAGAGTTTTACAGGAAGCTGACACACACTGCCCATATTCCAAACCCTGTTATTTACTCCAGCCTTTTTGCTGGTGATGGTGCAAGTTCCACTGGGTTGCCAGGTCACATGACTGAGCTGGAAGGGGTTTGGAATAGCTGTGATTCCCTTCTTACCCTCTTCTGCCCCTGCCATGCCCCTTTTTTGGGGGGGCACTTACACTGGTGTAAATTCTGCTTGCTTAAGCTCCACAGGCTGAACCTCTTCTGAGACAGTGTAACACTAGTTCAGTAGGGATGAGAGAGTTATACTGGTGTGGTCCAAGACAGTCCAATATCTTCCTATTCTAAACATGCTCAACCCTGTAGATATCAGGCTTGGGTTGTGCTCAGGGCTTTTTCCTCAGCCAGAACTCACTGGAACTCAGTTCCAGCACCTCTCAGGTGAGGTGGGCCCCATTGCCATTATAAGAGAACAAAGGATGTGGGTGGCACTGTGGTCTAAACCACTGAGCCACTTGGGCTGGCTGATCAGAAGGTCAGCAGTTTGAATCCCCATGACGGGGTGAGCTCCCATTGCTCTGTCCCAGCTGCTGCAACCTAGCAGTTCAAAAGCATACCAGTGCAAGTAGATAAAGAGGTGCCGCTGCGGCGGGAAGGTAAATGGCATTTTCGTGTGCTCTGGTTTCTGTCACAGTGTCCTGTTGCACCAGAAGCTGTTTAGTCATGCTGGCCACATGACCCAGAAAGCTGTCTGGGGACAAACGCCGGCTCCCTTGACCTGAAAGCGAGATGCGCGCCACAACCCCATAGTCGCCTTTGACTGGACTTAACCATCCAGGGGTCCTTTACCTTTTTTTAAGAGAACAAGGGAGGTGTTCATGATGAGTTCCGTCACCTTTTTTTCTAGGAAAAAAACACTGCTGTTGTTGCTGTTTTCTATGCTATAAGTCATCTTGGAGCACTCTTCTGAATGTGAAAATTGAACATGTATAATAAATACTACTATGATTGTGTATGGTCATATGCACAACTGAAATGCAGACTGTTAAGAGTATCTTTTTACAAAACAACAGCACACCATGCAAACTGGGATGGAAGGACCTATGAATGAGTACCGGAAAAACTGAAATGGGACAAAATTTAGGCAATCTCTCCACCCCCCACTTTCACACCACCACCCTGTTGGAATTCATGGTCTTTGCTGCTCCTCAAGACATCCAGAGTGGTCCCAGCAGTCATTTCACAGCAAAGTGGAAGGTCTACGGCCTCCTCTGTTATTCATGCTGTGTTAGTTTCCACACATAGTGAAGTGAGACAAGATAAACTGCCCCTTTTTATGCACGATGGAGAAAATGCCAAGAAGGCACAGCGTGTGCTTGGGCTGGGTTGGCTAGGAGGATAATAACAAGTCAGAGTTTTCGCAAGCTGAGCTGCTTAGCGATTGCTTTACATAGCAATCGAAAGATCTCAAATTAATAGCCAGCTTCCTTTTAATCTCTCACATGAATGCCACTGCTATAGTCTTCATAATTATAATTAGGCAAACTCTTTACCTGCTTGATGCGTACAATCAGAGCTTTATGAAATAGCATTGGAGCCGCAAAGACTCGTGGAATGGGAGGTCTGTGCACAATCCTATTATTCTTTAATTGAATTGATCCGGCTACCCTAGTGTTCATGGAACATACGACATTCATCCTGCTAAGCATAACAGGCCACCTAGGAAAGTTTCTTGAGACTGTGTAATGGAAGAAATCTCAGTATTCTGATAAGAGGATTGGTTTTGAATGGTACAGCTAGCTCTAACAGGAAGTCCCTCACCCCACTCCAAAAAAATTGCCAATGTGCTCATGGGGAATGATGCATTCTGAAAGCATACAGTCATACCTCGGTTTAAGTACACCTCGGTTTGAGTATTTTATTTTATTTTATTTTTTATGTTAAAAAGACTTTATTTCAGATTTTTAAAATATACAGCAAAAGAATAAACAAACTTAGATGATGGTAAAATCAATCATATACATAAATACAATCCCCTTTACCCGCCCTTTCCCTCCCCCTCCCCCTATACTTCCCTCTGCACTCTTTTGACTTCCTTTTCCACTCTTATATTCACTCGTGCATTTATTTCCAATACAATTCTACTTTACTGTTAAAAATACTAATTAATTATTTTGTTTTTATTTCCCTTCATATCCCCTAGTCTAGGAGACTACGGTTTGAGTATTTTAAGTACTCTGCGGACCCGTCTGGAACGGGATTAATCCACTTTCCATTACTTTCAATGGGAAAGTTCACTTCAGGTAAATACGGACTTCCGGAACCAATTACACTCATACCTTGGGTTAAGTATGCTTCAGGTTGAGTACTTCGCAGACCCGTCTGGAACAGATTAATCCACTTTCCATTACTTTCAATGGAAAAGTTCGCTTCAGGTTAAGTACGCTTCAGGTTAAGTACAGACTTCCGGAACCAATTGTGTTTGCAAACCGAGGTACCACTGTATATAAGAGCATAGTTATACCTACTTTGTTCTTCTTCTTCTTGTTTAACAAGATGTCAGGCAACTGGCTGGATGAGGAGGAGTGGTGGAAACTGCCTGACCAAAAGCCCCCCCCCAGGGAAAGTACAGAGGAAGAGGATTTGGACCCTGGCTCCTGGTGGCGGGAAACCGGCCAGAGGAAAGGGAAAGCTGGGAGGTGCTGGAGGCTGGGAGCCTGAGGGATAGTGAAAAGGCAAAAACAGGCAGGTGCCCCCAAACAGGGCAGGGCTAGGAGTCAGACTTGGCAAAGGGAGGGGCCTGACACAGAGGGATAGGGAATGAAGGGGGAGCTACAAGCCAGTCTGGACAACTGCTTCCTTTAATACAGGAGCAACTTTTAGAAGTCTCTGTGTATTCTTTGTCCTGCTTTCCTTAACAAGGAAGCTAGCTGTAAGTTAGCCAAGTGTTTCGCTCTTTTTCTCTGACCTGTGAACAACCTGCTCTCCTTGTCAGCTCCCTGACACCATTTTTCTAAGCACTGTATGAGGCCAAAGACTCACCTAGTCCATAATCCTGTTCTCACAGTGGCCAACCAGATGCTTACAAGAAGCCCACAAGCAGGACCTGAGCATCACAGCAACCTATCTGCCTGCAATTCTTGGCAACTGGTATTAAGAGGCATATTGCTTCCAGCCGAAGAGGCAGACCCTTCCCACAAGCTCACAATCTAATAGACATGCTACAAAAGGAAAATAGGAATGTGGAGGGAAGAGGAAAACAAGCACTGGAGCAGATGTTTCTTCACTGGCTGGTGGATGTGTTGGTTCTCCCTTGTCACGAAGGGAGGCAGTTAGTGATTCACAACATTTTAAAAGAGGACTGAGATTGTTTATAGCAGAGGGTCCAGGCACAAACCTACACAGCTTTAATCGGACTCCAGCTTCTGTTAAGGAATTTGCTGAGTTAGTTTCCACTTCCTTCCTCTCTCCCTCCTATCTAGAAAAGGAACAGTAACAACTTACTTCCCAGGGTCATGTGATTGCCATTTAAATTGCATTTAAATTGCGGGGGGTTGGACTGGGTAACTCCTGGGGCCCCTCCCAACTCTACAATTCTATGATACTGTGAAAGAATCTGCCTTCTGTTTATAGAGGCTCATTGACAGGCAAACTATGCCGAAAGAGTTAATATGAAAAGTAAATCAGGCAATTTGGAGGTAATGACTTGAGAACGATTGCCCTAAAGACTGTATAGCAGGAACTGTAACTAGATGTTGTAGGACTTCAGCTCCCAAGACCTTAGCAAGAATGGCCAATAGTCAGAGATTTTGATTTGGAAAGCCACAAGTTTCCCCATCCTTTTGGTGATTCAGGAAGGAAGTCAAAAGAATAATATGATGAAACAGAATAAAAAAAATTCCTTCAGTAGCACCTTAAAGACCAACTAAGTTTTTATTTTAGTATGAGCTTTCGTGTGCATGCACACAACAGGTTCAAGCAAGAACTAAGCTCTGAAAATTCACAAGGAACGGGACCGCTGCTTTTGAGGTCACCATCTACCCCTGCATTGTAGGAGGTCTGTTCTCTTTAAATAATGCTTTGGCATGCTCCCTTGGTGTAAAGAGGACCAGCTCCTATTGACTTTTGCAGTGCTGAAATTTATATAAGCTGAAAACCTGGTACAATAACTGCAAGGCGGTGATCCTTCTGTGGAGAACAAGGGTGTCAGCCTACATAAGCCCAGGAATCAGTCACAAGGAAAGGAGCTATTGATTACTGATTGCATTACAGAAGGCTCTTGTTAGGCCTCCTTTGTACTGGCGTGTACGATTTTGGTTCCCCGGATTTACGAAAGGACATATTAGCATTGGAACAAGTCCAAGAACAAGAAAGCCAGTCTAATTTTAGGCAATTCATCCCCAGCCACTGAGAATCTAATACCTTTCCTTTTGAAAAAATGGAAACGATAGAGACTTAAGGCTGCAAACCTATCACCTGCAATCCTTTACCTGGGAGTAAAATCCCATTGAATATAATTGGCCTTTCCTTTGAGTAGGCATGTATTGAATTGCCCTGTCAATTAGGTAACCCAAGGAGCGACTTGCAATGAATCATGCTGCTCAAATGAAAAAGGAATACATGAAAGGGAAAATGAGAGCTTGCTAATTGTTACTTCTTCTTTTTATTATCCCAGCTGCAATATTACATATATTCTTTTTATGGGAGGAAGCCATAATATTTGCGCCAAGACATAATTACTTAACGGTTGGCATGCAAATGTGGTCTTAGACACATCTCCCCCACCCTTGACAGCCCTGGCAACCTTCTTAACTGGAAATGCCTGGCACTGCATCTGGGCTATCAAAAGCCTCTAGCCATGATGGCTGGATCTCTGCTGTCAGAGACAGCACACCTCTGAATGCCAGTTGCCATAGGTGCCAACTTCTTCAGGTTGAGGTGTATTCAGCCCCCTGCAATATTGAGTGGGGGGAGGAGGTTGAGCAATGAGTGGAGTGCGGCACTGGGCTAGGCCCAGTTTCTCCAGCTTCTTGGTACGGGGCACGGAGCAGAACTGTGCCTTCTTCCCTATGAGCCGAGCCAGGGCTGCCTGCCCCCGCTGCCCCCGCCTTTGCTACAGCACTCCGTTGCTGCCACTGTTTCCCCTACCACTGCCACCAACCATGGCTGCTGTGGCGGATGCAGTGGCAGCTTCCACCCTGCCTGCGCCAGCTGCAGCCATGCCACAGCCCGGCTGGCAGGAGGCTTGCCTGGTCTAGAATCATAGAATAATAGAATCATAGAGTTGGAAGAGACCACAAGGGCCATCCAGTCCAACCCCCTGCCAAGCAGGAAACACCATCAAAGCATTCTTGACATACGGCTGTCAAGCCTCTGCTTAAAGACCTCCAAAGAAGGAGACTCCACCACACTCCTTGGTAGCAAATTCCACTGCCGAACAGCTCTTACTGTCAGGAAGTTCTTCCTAATGTTTAGGTGGAATCTTCTTTCTTGAAGTTTTAATCCATTGCTCCGTGTCCGCTTCTCTGGAGCAGCAGAAAACAATCCTTCTCCTTCCTCCATATGACATCCTTTCATATATTTGAACATGGCTATCATATCACCCCTTAACCTTCTCTTCTCCAGGCTAAACATACCCAGCTCCCTAAGCCGTTCCTCATAAGGCATCGTTTCCAGGCCTTTGACCATTTTGGTTGCCCTCCTCTGGACACGTTCCAGCTTGTCTGCTGCCAGGCTCGGTGCACTGGGCTGGGCGCTTAGCCTCCTCCTGGCATCACACACATGACATCACATGCGTGACGCTACACTGAGCCCCCCAAATGTTGGGCCGAAGCCTGCGCCTCTGCCAGTTGCTGAGAATCACAATTGGGGAAGGTCCTGCTGTTGGGCTTCCCATGGGCAACTGTGAGAACAGGATGCCGAATTAGTTGGGCTTTTGACTGGATCCAGCAAGGCACTACCTAGGTTTTTAATGGGCCCTGTGTGCATTCAAAAAGCATGTGCTCTACTGCTGGCTTGAATGGGGTGAAAGAAGCATTGTCTTAGGCTGTGCCTTGGCATTTTTTTCTCTCATGACAATGTTCCTAAAGGGCGGACAGGGGTCCTGATTGCGTACACACGTGCTAAATTCCTGTCTGTCGTACCTACCCCCTTCCCCAATAAAGAGTCGAGAGTCAAGGATATGGATTAAAATTGGCCACAACTTTATTGAATTCAGGAAGTGGGAAACTTGGCCCAGGCCTTGGCAGGTAACCCTCTCAGCCCCTCTGGCTGAGGATATGCAGGTTGATGAGGCCTGCGAGAGGGGACTGTAAAGCGCAAACTTACACAGCATGCCCTTCCGCTAACCACATCCGAGAGTTTGACCTACGAGCCGCCGCTCCAGGGCCAGGGACTCCCGATTTTAGCCCTTTATGAGGGCCCCTGCAACGCCGCCGCATGGGAAGGGAGCCCGATTGCGTCCCTCCCAATTTGAAGATAGACTAAAGGAAACCTTGCCAAGGCCTAAAAACCGCCAAAGTTGTGACGAATTG
Source organism: Zootoca vivipara (assembly GCF_963506605.1). NCBI lineage: Eukaryota > Metazoa > Chordata > Lepidosauria > Squamata > Lacertidae > Zootoca > Zootoca vivipara. The sequence continues at coordinate 112,002,982 of NC_083276.1, read as the reverse complement.
CTGCGGGGAAGGCGAAACCTGCCAATGCAGGGAAAATTCCTTCCCGGTTCTGAATACAGCAACCATCTATTCCGCAGCAGCGCCCGCTCGCCTGCAATGCAAAATATTACGCTGTAAAGAAAACACCGTTAAGAAAACACCATTACCTGATGATCGCTGACCTAGGAAGGAATTTTTTTTTTTTTTGCAAGAAAGAATGTTAAGAGAGGGAGGGTGGGTGGGTGCCTGCAAAAGGTAAAAGGAACAAAGAGGCTTCTCCAATGTGTTTTGGGCTCTTTTCTTTGGCCTTACTCCGCCCCCTCCGGCCAGGTGTCCTTTGTCCTACCTGGCCAGGTGGCTGACCATAGGCCGAGTCATTCAGGTGGGTGTCTCCAGCCAGGTAAGCCCCGCGCGGTGTCGCAAACCCCGCCCACCTGAGGGGAGGGGTGAGGGCGGATATTGCGTACACACGTGCTAAATTCCTGTCTGTCGTACCTACCCCCTTCCCCAATAAAGAGTCGAGAGTCAAGGATATGGATTAAAATTGGCCACAACTTTATTGAATTCAGGAAGTGGGAAACTTGGCCCAGGCCTTGGCAGGTAACCCTCTCAGCCCCTCTGGCTGAGGATATGCAGGTTGATGAGGCCTGCGAGAGGGGACTGTAAAGCGCAAACTTACACAGCATGCCCTTCCGCTAACCACATCCGAGAGTTTGACCTACGAGCCGCCGCTCCAGGGCCAGGGACTCCCGATTTTAGCCCTTTATGAGGGCCCCTGCAACGCCGCCGCATGGGAAGGGAGCCCGATTGCGTCCCTCCCAATTTGAAGATAGACTAAAGGAAACCTTGCCAAGGCCTAAAAACCGCCACCCGAGGCCCTTAAGGGCCTCGCCGCCAATTCCCACGACCAAGTGGCCAAGATCCGTACCTTCAGTTCAGAGACAAATGTCTAGCCGGTCCATGAGGGCCTGCCGCAAGTCATTTAGCCAGAGATCATTCCCAAGTGGTGTCAGATGTACCCCATCGGCCCTAAACATGCCCGCTGTATCTACCCTAATGGTGGGGTGTGGGATAGAGAATCCCCCAATTTTTTGCATGGTGTTGCGCATAGCTCTGTTGATTTTTTGTACCGCATAGTTAATGCGGGAAGAATTGAGCACCCCCCTCCAGCACAGGCGGGGGATTAGGTTGGACCAGCCTATTGCCATTGCCGGGTACAAGGTGTGCAGCTTCTCAATATCCGCCCTTGCCGCAAGGGTAAGGGCAATGCCCTTAAGCTCAACCAAGTCATTTTCCCCCGGGGGGCCATACTTCGCTGTAGCCCTATTAAGTGTGGTCATCAGGCTGGACCACCGCATGCCCCGGTGGCCCATCCAATAAATGCGTACCTTGGGGTGAATGTTGAGGTGAAGACCCCCATTTTGAGGCCGAGCATGTTCCGCCGCCCAATGCGCGAATCTGTGCCCAACCACCCAGATCTTCGTGATGGGCAAACCTGCAACAAAACGTTAAATTGCATGTGTTAAGGAAGAGGAGCCAGGACGAATGTAACTTTTGTATGCTGCTGAGCGCCAACGCCCTAACGTCTTGATGCGGGCTGGGTCCCAACCCTGGATTGCTGCCGAAGTGGCCGCCCCTATACGGAAGGAGTGCCCAGAGTATCCTTGGGGGTCAGCTCCACAGGCCGCTATAACTTTGCGCAAGACTGCCGTAAATTGAAACCGGGATAGGGGCCGCATGTTAGCATGTATGAAGAATGGACCCTTACATTTTGGCCGGACCCTGAAAAAACTGCGTAAGTCCTTATAGGGGCAGGCACCCTCTTGACCTGTTGGGGTCAGCATCAGCGTGACACCCTTCTGCAATTGGTCTGTTTTTGATGACCGAATTTTGACATTGACAGTGACCCCAGAGAACTTGACGTCAGAATCGCGCAACCCTCCATGAATTGCCCCGGCAGCCAGACACTCTCCAATACGCATAGCCCCAAAGAAGGCCAGCGAGAATGCCGCTCGAAAGAGACGAGTTTCAAAATTTGACCAGCAAACTTCTGGTAATTTCCCCCAAAGTCGATTCAGGATGTCTATGGTAATGGGCTTTCTGCCATCCTGGCGCTGAGGGATGGTACGACGCCAGCCTGACAGAACTTTTTTAACGTGGAATGTATCACATGGGTCCGGCCAACGAAGAAATTTACAATAGAAGGATATAGCTGCCCTGTAAAGCATTAACGTTCTAGTGGCCAGGCCCCTCTGCTTCAGGAAAACTAGGAACTGAAGTACTTCCCCCTCAGATGCGCGCCGCATTTTGGAACCCCAAAAACGCCCAAAGGCATCCCAGGCCCTGGAATATGAACGTCTAGTGGAGGGGGCAAGGGCTGACAATACTCCCTGGTTTACTTCTCGTTTCCAATCTCCCACAGCTCTTCTGGAAAGGCCTCTGGGGTATGGGCTGCATCCGGTGCTAGCTGGCGGAAACGCTCCATCTGGAAACGAGATAATGCATCAGCAATGTTGTTATTGAGACCAGGTATGAAGCGGGCTGTGAAGGAAACATTGTGCTTCAGGCACTCCAGTACAAACAGGCGCATCACCCTGATAACCCGGGCGGACTTGGGGGACAGCTTGGATATGATTCTTACCACCGCTTGATTGTCAGACCAGAAACATACCCTGGAATTTGCGAAACAGGTTCCCCAGAGGCGTATGGCAACTAGAATAGGGAAGAACTCAAGAAAGGTTAGGTCGCGAGTGATGCCTGCTGTATGCCAGGCGGGCGGCCACGGGTGCGCACACCAGCGGCCCCTGAAGAACACACCGAAGCCATGGCGGCCAGAGGCATCCGAATGGACTTGGAATTCCACCCCTGGGGTAACAACTTCTTGCCAGAATGAGACCCCATTATAATCCTGCAGGAATGTGAGCCAAATCTTAATATCCTCCTTTACCTGCTTTGTCACCCTTATGTGATGGTGGGGGGCTACCCCTCCGGCTGTCAGGCGTGCCAGGCGAGCGCAAAAGGCCCGGCCTGGCGCGACCACCCTACATGCGAAATTGAGATGGCCCATTAGCGACTGGACCTGGCGAAGGGTCGTCTTCCTGACCCGCAACATTGATTCCAATAGCGCTTTCAAGGAATCAAGTTTGGCCTGGGGGAGACGTGATGACTGCTGCTGAGTGTCAAGTTCGATACCCAAGTAGGTGAGAATTGTAGAAGGACCCTCCGTCTTATCGGCGGCCAATGGAATACCAAAGTCTGCCGCCAGGCGCATGAAACTAGCTAAAGCTAGAGCGCAGGAGGGGGTATCAGGGGCCCCCATTATCAGAAAGTCATCTAAGTAATGACACACGTACTGGGAACCAGATGTTGTCTTCATGGCCCACTCAATGAATGTGCTGAAAGCCTCGAAGGCCGCACAGGCCACGGAACAACCCATAGGCATGGCCTTATCGAAGTACCAACTGTTATTGAATTTAAATCCCAAGAGCCAAAAATCCTCAGGGTGGACTGGGAGCAGCCGAAAGGCTGACTCAATGTCACATTTTGCTAATAAGGCCCCCGGGCCGAGTTCCCTAATCATTTTAATGGCCACATCCAAGGACGCATATTTAACTGAGCAGTATTCCCGGGGTATGGCAGCGTTTACAGACCTCCCCTTAGGGTAAGACAAATTGTGAATCATGCGGAACTCACCCGAGATTTTCTTGGGCACTATGCCAAGCGGGGAAACTATAAAATTTCTAAACGGGGGGGGGGCAGGAAAAGGGCCAGCTATCCTGCCTAGGCGCAGCTCCTTCTCGATTTTGTTGGATGCAACCAGGGGCATTTCCCTTACCGCCTTCTGATTGGGAGGGGTTCTCGAAACTGGTGAACTGGAAACTGGTATGCGGAAACCGTGGCGAAATCCGGCCTCCAAGTAGCTGGCCGCCGTCCTGTTGGGATAAGCTTGCAAGAAAGGTAACATAGCAGCCAAAGAAACCGGGGTCGGGGCCAGGGTGGACAAAACCTCATTTCTTAGAGCTGGCCTTGGCCTGCTGGGTGCCAGAGGTGGAGGCTCCTGAGTCTCCCTTGGCATCCTTGAACGCACTCCCAGATCCAGTCTTCCGAAAGGCTCGAAAAGGCAGCTTGGCTCGAAAGCACTTTGCGCGCGGATGCGAACCACCACAACGCTCGCACACATGGTCGAAGCGGCAACTGTCCCTGCTACACAACCCATTGTTATACTCCCAGCACGCAGAGACAGTCACCCTCCTCATTTTTGAGGGGGGTTTACCTGCTTTATCCCCATGAGGCTGCTTACGGAAATGGGGGGCCACTACCTCCGACCAAATGTCGCTGTCTTTTATGTCCCAGCGTGCCTTGGGGTCTGCGGCCGCCCTTCCCCTAAATTCCTCATCATACTCCAGGGCAGCACTGTCCCCCGCCATCTTTTTGGCCTTTAGGATGATCCCCAAGTAATTAGCCAGATGCCAGGCCCTATCGGGATAAGCGGCAGACACCAACCCCATGTAAGAAGCATATGCGATTAGCCAATTATCAAACGTCCTATCTACCTCGACCTTCTCCTTTTTCCTATGCAATTTTGGCTTATACTTGGAACTACACACGTAAGCTGGTGAAAGGAGAGAAAACATATCCACGAATTCGCCGTTTAATATGCTGTCGCGCAGCTTCTTTTTGAGCCGAATACCGGGTGGCTGATCTGCCCGCCTGAAGTTGGATGCCCGTACCTTGCCTTTAGCATCCAATCCATCTTCCCCGCACGGCTCCTTGGCCCCAAAGGCACGGCGGTGACGCCGAGTGCGCCGTTCCCAAATCCAACTCGGCAGGCCGGGAGCCTTGCTTGTTGTGACCCAGAAACCCTTGCAGCGCTCCTCATCCGACTCATCGCATGAGGAGTCATACGTACCAGAAAGGTCTGAAGAATCCGATGAATCCCGCTGGTGCCTGCGTCCATGTTTTCTTGAACTGCGCGACCTCTTCTTCCCGCGTCGTGTCCTGCGCAAATCGGGGCTGGAGGAGCTGTCCATCGAGCTGGAAACCGGTGACCTGCGCCTGTGCTTACGCCTCCCTACGCGAGAGCGCCTGCGAGGGGATCCGGACCTATCCCTAGCCTTAGCCAGACGACGCTGCAGGATGCGGTTTTTGTGCCTTAATTCCTGCAGCTCATCGACACTGGCCGATGAAATATCGCTCTCAGCAACAGACTCTGGTGGTGAAACACATCTTATCACCTTAGGGGAGGCCCGGTAGAGCCTAGCCTTAGAGGTGGAGGGGCCCTCCAATGGATCTTCCCTAACCTTTTTCTTGGCGAGTACCAATTTCATGGGAGGGACCTTCCTGCCAGATGATAATGCCCTTTTTTTAATTTTCTTGGCTGCTCTTACCGCGTTGCTCGGAGTGCCCCTTGCCGAGGCTTTAGGGGTGGGCTCAACCTCACAAGGGGGGGAGCTCTCCTTGCGTCCGGGGGCCATGCCTGCAACCTGAAGGATGAAGGGCGTCTACACTGTTCCAGTCAAACTTGAATTTCGGGCCTGATTTAAATTTTATTGCCCTATGAAGCAGCTGTTTTATATGATTATTTACATATTAGTTATTTGCCTGACCGATTAACCTACACTCAGGACAGAACCAGCCAACCTAACTGCACACACGCACGCTAAACTGTGTAAAAGAATAAAAGGTTAAATTCATGCCAACTGAATCGCGATAAGCACCACCTGAACCCCTGGGACCCAGGAAGGTCATCTAAACCAACCCTCGCACTGGCACGGATGGCATGATTCAAGTGCAAAATTATTATTATTATTATTATTATTATTATTATTTTGGTCCGACCCCTGCAACTTTTTTGCCCAACATGGTAGCAGAAACCAAAACCTTACGGTTAAGAGTCCTGTGCTCTACCAAGACATGCCACGCGGCTCACTCTTACTGCTGGGAAGGGGTTTGTGATAAATGAGAGAACACCAGCTTGCAGCTGCCCCATGGTAGCCATGGGAGGGCCAGAAGGCTAGGAGGGACCCCAGGATCATCCAGACCAACCCGCTGCAATGAGGGAACCCACCAAAGAGCTGTCCCTGTGATTACTAGCCAATGCATGACCCACTGCACCACCCAGGCCTCTGCAAGTGAAGCCAGCGCCAGAGCTGGACCAGGACAGGCAGGACTGGAAGAGGTGCTGTGGGGCGCAGAGAAGAGGCCCCCTTGGGACCCCATTCTGCCTGCTAGACTGGGGAGATGGGGTCCGCCTCTCCCTCTGCCTTAGAGGTGCATTGGCAGGTAAGGTTGTGGGGCGTGACGTGGCCAGCAGGGCCCCCCAAGCAGATGGGTCTGGCCCCGCCAATTTTTATTTATTTATTTATTTATTTATTAATTACCCTCCACCCTTGGGAGGATCCCTGGCCCCCCACTCACATGTTGCCGCCTCGGGAACAGGCCAAACCGCGGCCTACACTGGGCGCCTGGTCCCCCCCACGCGCCACCGCCGGAATCGCCGCAATTGCGGCCTTCTCCGGTGCCCCTGCATCGCGGCGGCCATGGGAGGGGCCATCCGCCCCCCCACACGCCGCCACTGGAATCGCCGCAATTGTGGCCTTCTCCCTGCGCTCCGCAGCCCAGCTGGGCCAAGCGGAGCGCCTGTGCAACGCGGCAGCCATGGGAGGGGCCATCCACCACCCCCCACGCGCCGCCGTCGGAATCACCGCAATTGCGGCCTTCTCCCTGCGCTCCGCAACCCAGCTGGACCAAGCGGAGCGCCTGTGCATTGCGGCGGCCATGGGAGGGGCCACCCGCCCCCCCACGCGCCGCCGCCGGAATCGCCGCCCTTGCGGCCTTTTTTCCTGAGCTCCGCAGCCCAGCTGGGCCAAGCGGAGCGCCCTTGCATCCTTGGGGGGGGGGGGAGGAAACACATTCGGGAGGTGGGGGGAGGCCACGCGAAGCGGCGGAACACCCCCCCACCATGCGGCCCAGTCCAGGCCGCATTTTCAGCCAGGAGGCCCCCCAGCGAAGGCCGAGGCCTCCTGGGGGGAAAAACACATACCGGAGGGCGGGGGAGGCCGCGTGAAGCGGCGGAACACCCCCCCCATGCGGGTCCAGGCAGAGGCTGCATTTGCAGCCAGGAGGCTCCCGGCGAAGGCCGAAGCCTCCTGGCAAAGAGATAACCGTACCATGCGGCCCACTCCAGGCCGAGGCCGCAGCCAAAAGGCAAGGTTCGGGGGGGGGGGAGGCCGTGCGAGGCGGCAGAACACCCCCCCATGCGGCCTGGTCCAGGCCAAGGCCGCAGCTGCAGCCGGGAGGCCCCCGGCCAATGCCTAGGCCTCCCGGCCAAAAAGCAAGGTTCAGGGGGGGGGGAAGCCGAGCAAAGCGGCGGAACACCCCCCCCATGCGGCCCGGTCCAGGCCGAGGCCGCATTTGCAGCCAGGAGGCCCCCGGCGTCCTGGGGTCCCAAGGGAGGACTACGCCACTGCCCTCCCCATCCCAGGGCCGCAGGGCCCTCAGTTCAATTCCCACAAGGCAAGTAAAATTTTAAAAGCAAAGGAGGCTTACCTCAAGCCTTGCGGAATCCAGCGATGATCCAGGAGATCCAGGAGAGAGCTCTGCCTGCAAAAGGTAAAAGGAACAAAGAGGCTTCTCCAATGTGTTTTGGGCTCTTTTCTTTGGCCTTACTCCGCCCCCTCCGGCCAGGTGTCCTTTGTCCTACCTGGCCAGGTGGCTGACCATAGGCCGAGTCATTCAGGTGGGTGTCTCCAGCCAGGTAAGCCCCGCGCGGTGTCGCAAACCCCGCCCACCTGAGGGGAGGGGTGAGGGCGGATATTCTCCACTTGCGTTCCTATCTGTTAAGGCAGGGCTGAGAAACTGCCCCCTCTCCTGTTGTGGGCCACAGTCCCTCAGAGGCATTTTAAGGGTATGTTCTCACTAGGGTCAGGGTCATCTCAACAGGAAACTTGTGCCATGCAAAGAAGCACTTTTAACACACATTTTTAAAACATAGCTGCATTTCAAGGGAGAGACATTTTGTAATGTATGTCTTTTAATATGAAATTATTGTTTCAGGGGGGAAAAACACCACTCTCTAAAAATGCCTAGAATTCTGAAAGTGTTTTTTTTCTTTATTATTATTACAAAATCTCGTTGGCATAAATACCTGATAGGTGTTTAAATTAGCTATTTCTTTGACTTTTTACCTAGCTAATTCCTATGATTGCCATATATTACTTATGGAGTAGGAGAATCCTATTGAATATGTTGATGAGGCAGCTAGAATTGGATATGAAGAAAAGTCTTTCAAAAGAGTTGATTTAATAATGATGATATGACAAATACATTGTTACCCAGGGTATGCACAATCATTTTTTTGGCCCTACTGTAGGCACTGATCAAACATGCTTTGCAGTATTTTGAAGCATGGGAGAAATGCTGCAAAACCTGGTTATCTGTGGCAAGAGTGGGATAAGTGTTCACACCTTGAGACAATAGTGTTTCATCCTCAGCATGGTTTGAAGCTTCCTAGGACTGGATTTAGGGACCCAGGTGGCGCTGTGGTTAAACCACTGAGCCTAGGGCTTGCTGATCAGAAGGTCAGCGGTTTGAATCCCTGTGACGGGGTGAGCTCCCGTTGCTCGGTCCCAGCTCCTGCCAACCTAGCAGTTCGAAAGCACGTCAAAATGCAAGTAGATAAATAGGAACCGCTACAGCGGGAAGGTAAACGGCGTTTCCATGTGCTGCTCTGGTTTGCCAGAAGCGGCTTTGTCATGCTGGCCACATGACCTGGAAGCTATACGCCGGCTCCCTCGGCCAATAATGCGAGATGAGCGCGCAACCCCAGAGTCGGTCACGACTGGACCTAATGGTCAGGGGTCCCTTTACCTTTACCTTTAGGACTGGATTGACAACGACCTGTTTAACGTTATTAGAATGATATTAGATACAGTTGTACCTTGGAAGTCAAACGGCTTCAGAAACATTTGAAAACCAAAGCTCCTGCAGCCAATCGGAAGCCATGGAAGCCTCATCGGACATTCGGCTTCCAAAAGAACGTTTGAAAACCGGGTTTCGATCATTTGGGAGCCGATTTGTTCGGGAGCCAAGGTGTTAGATATCCATGGTACAACTGTTTATTGTTCTAAAACATCACAGGCATACTTGTTAATTAAAGTGTTTTTTTACCTTGGGGTTATTTTTGTCAAAACGCTGTCTCCCTGCCGCTGGTTGTGGGTTGCTCTGCAGTGCCCTCTGGTGTCACATTTTAATAACACATCATGAACATTAAAAGTAGGACGTCATGTGTCCATATACATTATCAAAACCCTTCTTTAACCCTTCCTTAATGTTAAAAGCCATGAGTGTAGATTCACCCCTAGTTGAAGCTAAGCAGGTTCAGTCTGTTAAATGTCTGAACAGGAGTCTGTAAAGGCACCTCACATATGTCACCTTGAATTCACTGATGGAAGAAAGGCAGGAGAATTAAACAGTATAAATAAATTAATAAATGTTTAGCTCAACAATCTTCTCTCTCCTGTGTAAGAAAGTGATCGGCAAAGTCCACAATTAGGAAAGTAAGTGTTTTAATGAAGGACTGTGAAATAGGGGAGCTGGCAAGGAACAATAAGAAACAGTTGCGTTACCTTGCATGGTTAATGAGACAAAGAAGGAAGATTAAGAAAAAGTCACAGTGGCGAGATGGCAAGAAATATATGGATCATCAACCAGAGTGGATGAGATGTAATTATAAGAGAAATCTAAAAGAATTTTATGGGGGTATAAAAAATATGAATGGTTAAGACTGGTTACTAAGCAGCGCCACTGGGATCTGAGCATGAAAGCGATCGTCTTGGTTGGAACGAAAATAAGTTGTAGAGCGGCTGAAATAGTTTTAGTAAAGCATTAAAATGTCAGCAATGAGAATAATGGGGTACGCTGGGTGTCAGAAACAGAGCTGAAACCGAACATACCAGAACCTACATCCTAGGAAATTGTGCAAAGCATAATGACTCAAAAGAACAATAAAGCACCTGGGATACATGCCTTTGCAGGAGAATTACTGAAGTATGGAGGCAGTTCTTTGCATCAAAAGTTAAAATCTAATTTGAAACATCTGGAGAAGGGACATAGTTGCAGAAGAGCGGAGTGTTAATTTGCTTTACCTGTAAGGATGGAGATAAATGGGGCCAAATTGTAACTGATGGCACAGTACTGCTAAGTTTCAAAACAAACTTCCTTCTTGGAAAATTACTTAAGGTGAATAAACCTTTGGTGGGCATGGAGGCTATGTGCTGTCTGTACTGGTGTCATTCATACATGCATGCTGTTTACTTGACAAATATCATTAACACAATGGCATCTCATTTTGTTTGTCCCATAGCAAACTAATTCCAAAGATGAGCAGGCTTTGAAAACTAGTTTACAATGCAGGATGTGGATCTACATTTCAATTAAAAGAAAATGCCCAAACTCCCATTTGCAAATGTATACAATGCATACAAAACACAAGTGCAAAGAGAAGGTATGAATTGCAGTGAAATGTTGAAACTGAAGTTATCCATTTAGTATAATTTCATGAATATCATGAGAAGGAGGGGGATCTATTATTCTGCTTTTCTCTGGAAATTAGAGCAGACCAAAAGCTAATATTGTAAATTCGGGTGGCCCTGCGGCAACACTACATCTCCTTTATGCTACTTGATTTCCCCCCTGTCAAATGAGATGCCAATTTTATCAACATGAAGATGACTAGACTATAACAATCAGCAGGAGTCTTGTCATATGGTAAAAGCAGTTTTCCGTGGATTAAAACCAGCTTTTCTTTGGCTTCATGAAAGTTGTCAATATGCTGCCTGAAAAGTGACTGACATATGCAATAATCATTTTTTTAGAAATCTCTGGTTAAAAATTAGAGTTCCTGACCAATTAAAAGAATGTATTAAGGCAAGTTTAGCAGATTTAGAAGATGCTTCACCAAAGCTTCACCAAATTAATATAATGATGTAGGGAAAGAGTGGGCAACTAGATTTCTTCCACAGGTGATGATGGCCCATTTTTTCTGGGGTGGTGCCAAAAGGAGTTGTTGTCATTTTTTATTGGGGAAGAAGGATTATCTGTCTTTCCCCTATCCTGTTTAGGCTACTTTTCTTGCCATCAGTTTCCCATCCAATCCAATTCTTTGATTACTTGCTGTTCCAGTTCCAGTTTTGTTTTCCTAGAATATAATATTGACCAACTGAAGATCACATAGTGAGCATGATGATCTTATAAGACCATGAAGAGAATCAGACAAAGTCAATTGAGAGTGAGAACCAAGCTCCAATTCTCTGAAGGATCCAGTGGCGTCGCTAGCCTTCTGGCTGCCCGGGGTGGCAAACCAGAAGGCACCCCAACGGGGGGGAGGCGGGGCGTCCACTGAACGCATGCGTTGCACTACGGAGTGGGTTGCCGGGGCGCTGGAGCACCGCCACCGGCAACCCGCTCCGTAGTGCGCTTTGTCTTCTTCCTACTCAGGCGGAGGCGGAGCGGCGAGGGGGCGCTGCGCTGCTCCCCGCTGACTGGAGCCTGGGCCCCCCCGCCCTCCCACCCCCTATTGCGACGCCCTTGGAAGGATCGAACACTTTTGCTGCATCCCCCTTTACAATATAATGTACAGTATGAGTTAAGCAAAAATGTTAAGAGTGAATTATTTGTACGTTTATATGTAAGTCCTTCATCCAGTGTTCTTTGTGCCCAAGAACCCCCAGAAGATCGAAACCCTTTTCTCTGTTTGTGTGGCATAAAGAAGGGATGGGAAGCTTGCAGTGGTCTATGACAGCCATGTACAACACGTCGATCGCGAGCCCCTGGTGGACCTCGGGGTTGTTTCTGGTCAATTGCAGGGCCTCTCTCTGAGCAGCCAAGCGCGAGGCATGAGAGAGCTGGGGAGAGGTCTGCGCGATGCTGCTGGAAGAGGGGAGGCAGACCTAGCATGGCTTTCCCTGATGGGGAAGGGGGTGACTGCCAGAGAAGGAGGGAGGCGCAACGAGGAGCTGTGTGGGAAGGCTCCCTTTGACAGGAGAGAGAGAGAGAGAGAGAGAGAGAGAGAGAGAGAGAGAGAGGAAACTAGAGAGAGAGAAACTAGGTCCTCAGATCTGTGCAAACTAATATAAAATATAGTTTGACTTTTCCCACTTGTTTAGTTGTCCATCTAGTAACTATTTGGATCTAGGAACTATTTGGAGCCAGTGTGGTGTAGTGGTTAAGAGCATTAGACTCGTAATCTGGGGAACCGTGTTCGCGTCTCCGCTCCTCAACATGCAGCTGCTGGGTGACCTTGGGCTAGTCACACTTCTCTGAAGTCTCTCAGCCCCACTCACCTCACAGAGTGTTTGTTGTGGGGGAGGAAGGGAAAGGAGAATGTTAGGCACTTTGAGACTCCTTCGGGTAGTGATAAAGTGGGATATCAAATCCAAACTCCTCCTCCTCCTCCTCCTCCTCCTCCTCTTCTTCATCATCTGTGAAATAAAGATCCATTTTTGATACTTGTTCGTAGATCTCAGCCAACTTTAGGTTGGATGTGCCTGGTCTATGACATCTGACAGCAACTTCCATCAGCCCCAGCCGACATGTTGGAGATAGTTGGCACAAACAGACTTAAAAAAAAAATTAATTCATTCCCTGATCCGATTTTTTAAAGTATTTATTTGAAGACAATTAAAAAGGAGCTAAACAGAACTAGGTCTGATTCAGCCAAGATTAAGTAGAACCAAATATCATATGAGGGACATGATGTTTCTGTTTCATATCCTTTTTTCTGTGCACTCTCCCCCCCCCCCCCCGGAGCATGCTGCATCACACTTTGTTTTACATTACATCAAAAGGAGGAGAAAGCAAAGGGGCATGGAGTGGCAGAAATGCCATGTCGCTTACAATCACATTCCAGTGTAAATTCAATGTGGAAAAAGTCAAGCACATTTTTAACTCTTACGCTGAAATCCTTCATGCTGAGAAGCGTTGATTATATCAGGCACAGTGGCATCTTTCATTTTTTTTAAATTGAAAACCCCCTCTGCATTGTCCCTCCCCATATCATCTAATTGTTTCTAACATTATTTCTACCGTTTTGCTCCAGCGACCATATATTGACGATTACCTGCATGAACTGCTCTCAATTAGCTTTCCAGATGCTGTTATTTAAACTCTGTACTTGTAAGCTTCTTCGAAGATTTTAAAATATATTGACATGTTGTATATTAAAATTTTACATCTCATTTGTTGGGTTCATGCTGGAATTGTCTTCCTTTAGGAATTTCTTTTTTAACAGCTGCTGCGTGTGACGTTGCAAATGCTGCTGTGAATTGTCTCTTTGTTTTTGTTGATTTTCGATTTCACTGATTTGGGTGGAGTTACTTCAAATTTTATTTCTCTGCCAGTATAAATCACAATTTCACTACTGTCGGAATAATTATTATTGTGTGGAGTAAAGGTGTAAACCAAATGAGCCCATTCATTGTGACAAATTCATAACACTGTTGCTCTCAGATTCTGCTTGTGGGCTTCCCATAGGCACCGATTAGCCACTGTGAGACCAGATCCGAGGATCCGGGCGCTGGAGCACCGCCTCCGACAACCCGCTCTGTAGTGTGACGTGTGCGTCAAGACATGCGATGCGGGGTGCCTTCTGGTTTGCCGCCCCGGGCAGCCAGAAGGCTAGCGACGCCGCTGCTGACCAAAGTGAACTGGTGTCCTTCAGACCGTGTTGGGTTAGAACTCCCACCATCCCTGCCTATTGGCCATGTTGAATGAAGGGAACCAAGTTGGGAAAGGATCACTCAATGGCATAGACCACACTTTAGGGCAGGCATAGGCAACCTTGGCACTCCAGATGTTTTGGAACTACAACTCCCATGATCCCTAGCTAACAGGGCCAGTGGTCAGGGATCATGGGAGTTGTAGTTCCAAAACATCTGGAGAGCCAAGGTTGCCTATGCCTGCTTTAGGGTTTCCCTAACCTCTAGCCTTTTGTCTGAACATAGAGCTACGAGTTGAATTCAGATGGAGTAGTGCTTAAAATAGATGCATTGAAATCAACAGGACATAAGTTGACCTGAGACCTACTGATTTCAGTGGGTTTACTCTAAACCTAAGTTTTGACTTAACCCAGTGGATTCATTGAGAAGAAAGCTGAGTGAGGAAACATCTGAGAGACAGTATCTAGCAGAGGCAATTTGAAAAGGCCCACCAAATCACATTCTGTATGTGCATGCCAGTTCATCTGGAACATTTGTGACATCCAAAGAGCTGAGGTGCAAGCACACTGACTTAAGTGACTTGTGGATCACAACCAGACATGTCTTCCTAACCTGCTTTTCTTCTTATTGCCAGGGACAGAAATCTCAGGGCGAAAGAACCCGGTTGCGACAGCATACAACAAGAACAAATTTAATAACAATAAACGGGGGAGGAAAGCACAAAACAATACGAAACACTACAAAATCATACCTGACGTACTCTGCTGTAACCCAATTCTCTGATCTACCACATATTCACTTAAAACTGTTCTTGGAGAGTAGGCCCCAGATGTGATTTATTTCTGTTCCCCCAATTCTAGCTAAGATGGAAAGGCTGTCAGATCTGCCAGCAAAAATCTTGATTCATCTAATGTTGTTTTGAAAGTGAGCGAGCCTTTTAACAGCCCTGCAAAATGAATTTTTAAAAATTACTTTTGCTCTGAGTTGTGGCCTAAAGCTTGAGTGCCTGTATTGTTGCCTTGGTGCAGTGAAAGCGTCTCGAAATGAGAGCCCAATGAGGAAAACCCAAGGATTCTCCATAGCTTGTTCACTTCTCCCAGTTCATCCATTTAGGCCTTCCTGTTTTACCATTGAAATGGGTAGAATGTATCTTTTCTTTTCATAACATGAGTGAGAAAAGTATGTTCTATCCATTTCAATGGCAATACTTACCTTGCCCTGCTTGTTATGAAATTTGTATTTATGATATTTTGAGATTATATTTGTTTGGAATATTATATATGGACTGGAGAACTGAAAACTTATTACGGTATTTCTTTTTTGCTTGCTTATGTCACTTTGTAACTGGAAAATAATAATGATCATAATCATGAAAAGAACACACCTCTTTGTAAGAGAACAATCACATTGCTTAACCTTTGGTTCACAGAACAGAATATTGCATTCCTCCCATCTCACTCCCATGCCTCCTTCTTTCCTCCCCATCCCACCCTGACTTCATGGAAATCCAAGATTGTGATGACAGTGTTACATTTTTATGTATAGCATCTATATAGGAAGACACACTGCTTCTCTGAGTTAAGTTCCAAAGCCCTGACTCTGTTTTGAGGCAATTTTCAGGTGAAATGGGCTCGGCTGAAGTCCTTGGAGAGAACTTTTGATTTTTTTATGGCATGATAGCGATTCAAGGGAAAACAATTTCATTTAAATGCCGCTAAGGTTATGTTACAGTGCAAGTTGCTGAAACATTGCAGTCTGGAGTTGAAAGCCAGGCATGCAGAACCTTTCAAACAGCAAAAGTTGCTAAAAGGTTCCTTGCCTTTAAAAAGAAAATATCTCCATTTAAACAAACTCCCAATGTTTTTGCTATAGGAGGTAAAGGTCAAATTGCAGTTTTAACTGTGGACTTATCTGACCTGTAGTGATCATATTGGCCCATCTTTCGCTTGGCCTCAAGCAAAGGGAATATTTCTGTCCCACTGGAGAGTGAGCTCCATGGATAAAATCCTACAATATGCTTATTTGAAAGTAGGTTCTGTTATAGCAAAGGTTCTGTTATAGCAAAGCTTCTCTCTGCTACTTTCTCTTTAAAGTAGCTTCCTCCTTCCCTATTTCTTTTTAAAGTAGCTTCTGTGATTGTTAACTTACATGACCATGGACTCCCTGGCTTGTTAACTATTTGAGAAGGGCATTATTATTTGTTCCATTTGTGGCCACAATAGTTGCTCATGTTGTTTTCTTTTGTTTGTGAGTGCAAATTCTCAGGAGCGAGGAGGCAGCAACTAACTAAAAGGACAGTAGCCCTGAAAAGCCCCAATAGCACTTGCCTTGTACACACTGGAAAGCCTAGTGCTGTGATTGTGTTATAAGACAAAAATAACCACACATTAGAGCTGAAAAAGGGAGAAACACTGAAAACAACTATTTGGTATCAACTTTGTCTGGATTGATTATAACAAGCATGAACAAGTTGTCCCCATTCCACAGAAAACTAGTGTGAAAGCAATACAGGGCATTCTTTATAGAGGGAAAGGCGGTTCTGTGATGCTAAAGGGTGATGCATACTTCCTAATCTGTGATGAAACTTCAGCTATCTGCCAGTTATCTGGTAACAGCCGTGGCCTCCATGTGTTTCTTTTGCACTTTGGAACAGATCTCAGCAGAGGAGGGTGATTATCTGCCTCATGCCCAACACACGTGAAATCTCTTATGTTTAAGTAACAAAGAGATCTTTATTCAGACAAGTAATGGTTCCATCTTGGAGGTACAGTTCAGGGGTCATGATTCAGAAGCAGGCAACGTCTTCCCTCCAGAGTCTCTCCCAAGATTCCATGTGAATGTTGTAGCCAAAATCCTTAGCCCACTGCACCATTACAGATTTCACTTCTTCCTCCTTGACCTCCCAGTCAAGGAGTAACCTATACATTTTAGAGAGTGGTTTATATTTATTTTGAATCAGATCTTTATCGAGTCTTGAAGGTTCTGTGGGAAAGCCGGGTTGTTGTTGTTTTTTGTCTTTTTGGAAGGTCTCATTCAATTGAAAATATTGCATTCAATCTGTCAAATGGTACCTAATTTCTTCATTTTTTTAAGTTTTAACTTGTCATCTTTTTCTTCCAGCAAATCTTTGTAAGTTGGCAAATTGCTCTTCATATTCTTCTTTTTAACCAAGAATGCTTCCACCAGGGACAGCCACCATGGCGTTTGGGTCTCTGATAAAGTCTTATATTTGGACCACTCTTTATATACCGATCTCCTGATCACGTGGTTTAGGAAACCTTTGTGTACCTTAGCCTTCTCATAACCTAGATAGGCATGCCAACCATGTCTATTGTTGAACCCTTTCAAGTCTAGTAGGCCGGTGTTATTTAATGTCATCCATTCTTGTATCCAGGAAAGGCAAGCTGCTTCATAGTATAATTTCAAGTCATGTAATGCAAATCCTCCTCTTTCTTTTATATCGATCAACAATTTGTGTTTGACTCTGGGTTTTTTTCTATTCCAAATAAATCTTGATATAGCCTTCTGCCAGTCCTTGAAGCAGCTCACTGTTCCTATCACTGGAATGGATTGAAATAGGAAAATCATTTTTGGAAGTATGCTCATTCACAGCTCTGCATAGGGTGGTGTGTGCTGCCTGTGACTCTTTGTTGTTGGTTCCCTGTTGATATCACATGACACCTCCTGCCCTAACCACATGACACTATGTCAGGCAATGCAATCTGAACAGTTTGCTCATTTGTCTTACTTGGTTGCTTAGCTGTTCTGTTTGATTGGCATGTCCTTTTCTTGAATCGATACACAGGGGGGACTTACCTTATTAAACTCCTCCATACATCACAGTTAACCAGTTTGTTCAGCTGCACTTCAATTAATTTCCTAGTTTGCTGTTTACTCTCCTGACCTGTCATAATTCTATCCCTTCCCACTTATGGACTATTGTTTCTCTTTCAAGTTTCTTCTGAATCTTGACTCCCTGATGTGTTGTGCTTTATTAGCAATCCCATCGCTCGGAAACCATTTCCTGCACCTCCAGCAAATGCTATATTACATTTTCTTCATGAGTGACTTCTACGTAGCGTTGCCTTTCTGAGTTCCTCTGGAAGCACCTCTCATCATGCACATGCTGCTTGACATCAACTCTGATGCATAATAGAACAACATATTTGTAGTGTAAGACTGCAATCTTCAACCCATTTACTTGGGAGAAAGTCCCACTAAACGGTGTTTCCGTGCGCTGCTCTGGTTCGCCAGAAGCGGTTTTGTCAAGCTGGCCACATGATCTGGAAGCTGTACACCGGCTCCCTCGGCCAATAACGCAAGATGAGCGCCGCAACCCGAGAGTCGGTCACGACTGGACCTCATGGTCAGGGGTCCCTTTACCTTTTAAAGCCCCATTGAATTCAATAGGACCTACCTCTGAGTTGAAATGGGTACAACTGTGCTGTCAGTTGACATTGTATATAGGGAAAGTAGAGTCCTAATGAAGGGGGAGAGACAATAGTGATTTTTGTGTGTTTTGAGGGTGGTGTCACTGCCTGTACACTCAAGCAATTATCACTTCAGTTAGGTGGATTTTGTATTGTTACAGAAACCTAAAAATGATGTGAGGCAGAATGGGATATAGTACCAATAAACAAGCAAGCAAGCAAGCAAGCAAGCAAGCAAACCCAGAACCCTACAGAGGGACACTTCTGCTGAATTCTACAACTATACCTCCCCCTGCATAGCAAACTGGAGGTTAGAATTGGTGCCAGATTTACGTATAAGCTAAACAAACTATAGCTTAGGGCCCCACTCTCTTGGGGCCCCCCCCAAAATTTAAAGGATAAAACCCTGTATGTACACTTCCAAAATATAAGATAAAAAACAAATAAAATCACTTTAGATACCTATTAGGTCCATAAATATAGCATATGTTCAACAGAAAAAACTGCAACAATTTGTTGTTGACAAAGGACAGCTGGACATATAAAGTGCCCCATTACCTTCAGTAGCTTAGGGCCTCATCAAACCTAAATCCGGCCCTGGTTAGGATTGCTCCCTAAGTTATTATAGACCCTTGAACCACATTCACACCATACATTTGAGGTACTATGATACCACTTATTAGGAAATAATATTGGGGAACACTGGGTATTAAGAGTGCTAACATAAATCATATACCCCCGTTTCCCAGTGGCCCTTCAAAGTACGCTTCACGTACTTTGGAAAAACAAAATACACAACCAGAAGTTGACTTGGCTAGAATACACCACCAAGAGTTTAAAGACCAACCTAGCATGAAACCCCTGACTAGCAGTATACCTGTTTAAAGTATACAGAAGAAAAACAAAAGGTTGGCTTTCTTTAACAGAAAAACAAACTGACTTGGAAGAGACTTTAAACTACAGATAAACACTCCCTCTCCCAACAACTTTACATACCCACATTCCAAACCTCCCACCATACCCCCACACAAAATGCTTTCCAACAGAGCCTTATATATATATGGAGTAGAGGCCACGCCTGTGAGCAATTAAACAGAAATTACAGGCACCTGTTTTTCTTAAACAGACAGTATTGACATTAGACCGGCTCAAAAGCAACTTTGATTATTCCAGAAACCCAACACTACTTTAAACACTCATGTCTTTCCCCGAAGAATTCTGGAAGCTGTAGTTCGTTAAGGGGGGTGAGAGTTTTTAGGAGACCCCTGTTCCCCGCACAGAGAGCTACCATTCCCAGAGTTCCTTGAAAAGGGGGTTCACTGTTATATCATTCTGTAAGCTGTGGCTCTATGAGGAGAATAGGGCCCCCCTAATAAACTACAGAAGAATTGATGCTTTTGAATTATGGTGCTGGAGGAGACTCTTGAGAGTCCCATGGACTGCAAGAAGATCAAACCTATCCATTTTGAAGGAAATCAGCCCTTAGCGCTCACTGGAAGGACTGATCGTGAAGCTGAGGCTCCAATACTTTGGCCACCTCATGAGAAGAGAAGACTACCTGGAAAAGACCCTGGTGTTGGGAAAGATTGAGGGCACTAGGAGAAGGGGATGACAGAGGACGAGATGGTTGGACAGTGTTCTCGAAGCTACGAACATGAGTTTGACCAAACTGCGGGAGGCAGTGGAAGACAGGAGTGCCTGGCGTGCTATGGTCCATGGGGTCACAAAGAGTCGGACACGACTAAACAACTAAACAACAACAATAAACTACAACTCCCAGAATTATTGGGGGGAAGCCATGACTGTGTAAAGTGACACAGTGCTTTAAACATATGGTGTGAATGTAGCCTTCGTTCTAACATAGCAAAGAAAACATTTGTTTTATCTTGAAACTTACTGTGATCACACAATTTAAATAAGGCCTGTTTACAGGATCCCAACAGGGCACAGCTAGAGTTAAGGGGGTGAGGGCAGGTTGGAAGTGGGAGTTAATGATCTCCTGTTCCATTTCTCCAAATCTGCTTTCGGTTGTGACTGCTACCGGTACTTCCCATGCCCCCATGTTAAACTACAGAGATCCATCTTATTTCCATTTCTTTTCTTTAAAGAGCTCAATTGCTGAACCTAATTGATAATCCAACATCTCAGGGGCAGGAGAAAAGCACCGCACAAGTGGAACTCAGTTATTGAGTTAAACTGCAGCCCTTCTGCTTGATTGTGGTCTAGAGGCCCTGTTATTTTGAGAGTACTGTATTGGAAATCATTTTCAACAGCCCACAGGATGGATGGGAACCAGCCGAGCCAATCAGTTGAGAGAAAGTGGATTTAGCAAATTCAATACAAAGTATTGCAGACAGTCTCAAAAGTTTCACTGTCTTAGGAGGTCAAGATTTTTCTTTTTTCTTTGTAAAGAGCAAGGAAGCCTTTTGGAAAATCAGGACAGCATTTTTTTTCTCAGTGGGACTTACTTCTCGTATCTATGCGTAGGCAAGGGCTACATGGCTGCTATCTTTAACACACTGATCAGGAAATACATCCCATGTTAACCCTCTGCAGGTGTTATTTCAGAAGGGGAAACAGAGGTGAAGGGTGGCTGCATGTTTAGTCCCATCCCTTGGAGCCACATGACTCCACAACCTTGGCCGGGGGGGGGGCACTTGTGTATCTGTGGAAGCTCTCTGTGTGAGCAAGGATGCTGCTACATGAAGCTCCCCTCTACAGAAATTCTCTGGAAGACTTGCAGGGGAGCTACAGGAGCTGTATTAGAAACTACAGGAGCTGTATTAGAAGCTAGGGGCAAAATGGCTTCTTAAACCAGGGTTACAGTTACCAAAATGGCATGTCTAGTTGTCATTTTTTGTGCCAGGTGGTTCAAAAGTCGTATTTTTCAATACGACTTTTTGGTTCCTGAAATTCACTTTGATTGTGCAGATAAAATTTAATGGATAGAATTCTACAGGATGTGCTGCTAGTCAAGATCCAAGGATCCACTTTATATGTCCAGAAGAGGGCAACCAAAATGGTCAAAGGCCTGGAAACGATGCCTTATGAGGAACGGCTTAGGGAGCTGGGTATGTTTAGCCTGGAGAAGAGAAGGTTAAGGGGTGATATGATAGCCATGTTCAAATATATAAAAGGATGTCATATTTGGGAAGGGAGAAAGGTTGTTTTCTGCCGCTCCAGAGAAGCGGACACGGAGCAATGGATTCAAACTACAAGAAAGAAGATTCCACCTAAACATTAGGAAGAACTTATTGACAGTAAGAGCTGTTCGGCAGTGGAATTTGCTGCCAAGGAGTGTGGTGGAGTCTCCTTCTTCGGAGGTCTTTAAGCAGAGGCTTGACAGGCATATGTCAAGAATGCTTTGATGGTGTTTCCTGCTTGGCAGGGGGTTGGACTGGATGGCCCTTGTGGTCTCTTCCAACTCTATGATTCTATGATCCCCAGGCACCATCCTGGCACCCGGGCATCTTCCCTTGGTCACAAGTGGCCAATAAAAAGGTGAAAAATGCACCCGACGCCTCACAAATATCGAACACTAAACACACATCTTTAGGTGATAATGCCTGAAAATGACACCAATGGAACTGAACTGCTGACTAAGCAGGATTTAGGCTTCCACTGTAAGCTGTGGTTCATTAGGACAAATAGGGCACTGCCCCATTAAGTCTACCCTCAGCCCACCTGCCTGCCTCCTTACGTACAACCAGTCCGAGGCCTGTTAGCTTCCTCCTCCTTAGTCTCAGTGTTGCCTCTGTGGAATTCAGTTGGAAGTATAAAGCTCTATCTGCGCTTTGCGCTTGCTCAAAAGCGCCGCTCTGGATGCGTACTTTTCGGGGCGCGAATGGCACCATCGGAACGGATCAGGTACGTATGTACTGATTTTTTTGCAAGCAATTTCATCTAACTTCACATTTTTGCATGCACTTTTCACTAACAGATCTGTTTAATGCACACTTTCTCCTGTTTTATAAACACAGTTTGACTGGAGATCGATCCCCGTGAGAAACGCAAGGCACAACGGAGCTCGGGCAGACCTTGCTTCTCAAGCAAGGTTCACCAGTGTATACAGTACAGTGGGATTGTATGCACAGAACATTCACCAACACTGCTACAGGGCACCCTCCGCTTGCAAAAAGGTGTGTCACAGGGTTGCAGCTTCCACACACCCAATCATGGCGTAATGCACTCATTAGCCCTGGTTTTTAGCCCTAAATAACAGTTGTGGGGATCAGGATTTGGGCGCATAGGCAGGGGAGGTGTAATCCTCCATCTACAGCATGGTCTTGTGAGGTGAACTTCCAGGAAGGGGTGCAAAATGCACTGGGCAAGATTGCAGAGGTGAGGAAAGGGTCAGCCACCCCCTTTCCCAGGTGTCATGGTCCTGATCTTCCTGCTTCAACACTACTGGATTTTAGAAGGGGGGGGGAACACACACACACACACACACGATGACTTAATGCATTTGTTTCACATTGCATCTAGTCTGGCCCAAAGAGTTCTTTTTAATGAACACAAACAGGAGCCTGATACAGAGAAGACTTTAATTTCAACCTTCTTTGAAGAGAAAGTGCATCCGAAGCAATGCGTGTCATTTTCTGTTGCTGTATAATTAGAAGCCAGCAGTGATCAACCACCAGCATTACTGTCGCTATCGTCTTTAGTCTCAGGAATCAAGTGGAGTAGAAACTAATACCAAGTAGAAACTAATACCATTTAATTCTTGTCACTCCAGCAAATTAGCAGAAACATGACAACTCTTGTAATGCTATCTAGAGCTAATAAATGCCGAGCTCAAACTGTAAATGGCATTAGGATATCAATGTTTCTATTTTCAATATCAAGCCTAATTCCCTATCTGGGGTTGGGAGCTTGAAAATAATAATAAACAACAGAAATAAGCCAAGAGATTGCTGCTCAGGCGATATCTTCATTTTCTCTGTCTCAAAATGCGAGGGTTTTTAAAAAATCTTCAGGCATTAACATCACCCATCTTTCAGGGGCCTGGTTCTATCCAGCTGTGGCAGAATAACTCCTGCTAGAACTTAGTTGGGGGACCTCCAGCTCATGGGCCAAATTTGGCTCACCATGCCTCCACTTTTGGCCTGCAAGGCCATTTCCCCCAAACCATGCCAACACCTGATGTTGTGTGTGTGGGCTAGGTAAAGATGTGGCTGTATTGGTTGCTCACACAGCTGATTGCTGAAGAAATCAGGATCGAACTCCTTGTGCATCAGCTAGTGTGCAAGGAATTCAATCCTGCTTAGTCACTAACTGCCTCCACCCAATTGTGACCCAATCCTGCTTAGTCACTAACTGCCCCCACCCAATTGTGACCCAGGTTGGGACCACTCACACCTGTAGCTGCTATGTTTATTTTATTTCCTTATTCAAGATTCTTATATCCCTCCCTCCCTCCAGTCTGGTGCTCAAGGCTGCTAAGAACCACCAGATAAGCTATTATGCATAGTAACACATTCTTTAAAGTAATAACAGCAACAACAAATCGTATTAATACAATCCCATTACACAAATGCCTGGCGAGCATAAAAATATCTACAGCTTCCTCATGAAAGCATTCCTTCTCTACTTCCCTCAATCTAACTCTCCAGTGGTTTGACTTAATTCCCAAAGGCACATGCTTCCATTTAAATTAAACTACTCCATAGTGTTAGAGAAATGAATGAATTCATAAGCAAATAAAACATCACAACATCCACCCAATCAACTAATAGTAGAACAGTAAGAATACCACAAATACAACACAATGATTGGCTAATAATAAAAACACCATTGTAGCTAGCATATCCCCAGCAGCAGTAGCAATATGGGAATATGCACACATAAAATGACATATGCAGGATGTAGCAGCAGCAGCACTCCTAGATCTGTCTTTGCCAGGGACACTGCCCTTGGCAAAAGCTAAATGGATGGGGTGGCACTGTGGGTTAAACCACAGAGCCTAGGGCTTGCCGATCAGAAGGTTGGTGGTTCGAATCCCTGTGACGGGGTGAGCTCCCGTTGTTCGGTCCCAGCTCCTGCCAACCTAGCAGTTTGAAAGCATGTCATAAATAGGTACCACTACAGCAGGAAGGTAAACGGTGTTTCCATGTGCTGCTCTGGTTCGGCAGAAGTGGCTTTGTCATGCTGGCCACATGACCTGGAAGCTGTACGCCGGCTCCCTCGGCCAATAATGTGAGATGAAACCTTCTGTTTACGTCTAGTTGGCTCAGTGACGGCCATTGTTCTTTGTCGTAGCTCTTTTCCCCTTCTGCCATGTTGATGCCATTGATGATCTGCACAAAATCGATTTGGGTGGCGAGCACATAAAGCCTGATAGAATTAAAATTGGACCCCAAATAGCTGGTTATATATATATATATATATATATATATATATATATATATATATATATATATATATATATATATATATATATAAGATTAAGGAGATTTTATTGAAAAGGAAATCATTGCATTTAGACGAGTGTTGTTTCTGCTCTGTGACTGCTATGGATTTCTTTTCCTGCTTGAAATCTGCCCCCCTGCCAATATCATTTTCATTTTTTTGTAGTCTCAGTAATATTAGAAAGAAAAGGAAGAAAAGTGATACGCATTCAAGAATAACCACAATCAAACTTTACAGCACTAGAGGTGCGTATCCTGCTATGTTGAACCTGATGAGGGTTAAAACTGAAGGGCTGTGAAACTGACACTTCATTTTCCCGATGCCAGCTGGGAAGGAGGAAGGGATGCAAACACAATTCTCTCCTTTTGTCCATGTATTGTAGGGAAAGAGCACCTGCAGCCTGTGGAGTACCCTTGAAATGGCCACGGACGTCAAACTTATTAGGCATTCTGTTCAACGCTGCCAGTTTAAGTACGCGCACCGTCTCTGAAAAACTGTTCTTTGGAGCCTAGCAATTTTCTTCCCACCGTGAGAGGGGATGTTATACAGGGTTGTTTATTATAAACTTTAATAGAACCGAAGCTCAAGGTACAGGCATCTTGTATTGGAGATGGTCTTATGATGAGAGTGCACAGTAGGGCCTATTATTGGAAAGATCTGAATATAGTTTCCTGTATTCGGGACCAAATAAAGAAGAGGCTGCAGGCATGCTAGTGTTCCAATTATCCCCCTCCCCAAGAAATAGCTCTGCTTGTCCATACTTAGATGAGAGTATCCAAAATGTGGGGATCTGCCTGCCCCGCTGCCCGACAGGACTAGTTCTGTTTCCCTCCTTCCAAGGAAGGCTTAATAAATAATCAACAGAGATGCCCCCCCCCAATGTGAAACATGCATGCGCTAGTGAATGTCAACAAATGGGTGCAGCTTCACTGCAGTTGTTTAAGGAGGGAATGGAACTGCGGTCTCCCATTACTAAACCCATTGCCCCACACCCGGAATAGACTTGAGACAGGGTTATGTTTATGGAATGGGACCCAGGTGGCACTGTGGTTAAACCACTGAGCCTAGGGCTTGCTGATCAGAAGGTTGGCGGTTCGAATCCCTGTGACGGGGTGAGCTCCCGTTGCTTGGTCCCTGCTCCTGCCAACCTAGCAGTTCGAAAGCATGTCAAAGTGCAAGTAGATAAATAGGTACCACTACAGCGGGAAGGTAAATGGCATTTCCATGTGCTGCTCTGGTTTGCCAGAAGCGGCTTTGTCATGCTGGCCACATGACCTGGAAGCTATACGCTGGCTCCCTCGGCCAATAATGCGAGATAAGCGCGCAACCCCAGAGTCGGTCACGACTGGACCTAATAGTCAGGGGTCCCTTTACCTTTACCTATGTTTATGGAAATATCACAAGGAAGGTCTGAGCCATGGGTAGGCAAACTAAGGCCTGGGGGCTGGATCCGGCCCAATCGCCTTCTAAATCTGGCCTGTGGATGGTCCGGGAATCAGCATGTTTTTACCTGTACATGAGTAGAATGTGTCCTTTTATTTGAAATGCATCTCTGGGTTATTTGTGGGGCCTGCCTGGTGTTTTTACATGACTAGAATGTGCTTTTATTTAAAATGCAGCTCTAGGTTATTTGTGGGGCGTAGGGATTTTGTTCAATTCCCCCCCCCAATATATTCTGCCCCCCCACAAGGTCTGAGGGACAGTGGACCGGCCCCCTGCTGAAAAAGTTTGCTGACCCTGGTTGAGCCAAACCAAAGGTCTGGGAAGGAATAAACTACGCTGGCTGGCAGAAGATCTCCTGCCTGATGGTAACCACCAAACCATCCGAGAGCAACTCATTCGCCCAAGCTGTCTTGGATGGAAGCAAATGGGCAATAGGTGTGTTGCCTAACAGATGCAACCCCCCCCCCCACTGCTGAGCATGCAGTGGGTGGCACCTGCCAGGCCCCAAGAGCACTACACTGAGCAGCCCCTATCCCCAAGCTGGTCAACAATAGAGAGTGGTTAGTGGAATGCCCTCATCCCAACTTGCCTTAGGGTGCTGGCTATTATCCAAACCTCTTACCTGCCCACCAACTGAAGCAAAAGAAGCCAAATTAAGTCCTGCTCCACCCCAAGCCAATCAAATTCAGAGCAGTGTGAAATAGATTTTAAAAAGGAGCAGCCCCCCAAATCACAATGCTCCCCTAAAATCCAGCCCCAGTTTGGTAATTGACTAAGCCAATGCGGCAGCTAGACTGGTGACCGGGAGTGGCCGCCGAGACCACAACACCGGTCTTGAAAGATCTACACTGGCTCCCAGTACGTTTCCGAGCACAGTTCAAAGTGTTGGTGCTTACCTTTAAAGCCCTAAATGGCCTCGGTCCAGTATACCTGAAGGAGCGTCTCCACCCCCATCGTTCTGCCCGGACACGGAGGTCCAGTACCGAGGGCCTTCTGGCGATTCCCTCGTTGCGAGAACCCAAGTTGCAGGGAACCAGGCAGAGGGCCTTCTCGGTGGTGGCGCCCGCCCTGTGTAATGCCCTCCCATCAGATGTCAAAGAAAAAAACAGCTACCAGTTTTTTAGAAGACATCTGAAGGCAGCCCTGTTTAGGGAGGCTTTTAATGTTTAATAGATTATTTTATTTCATTTTTCTGTTGTAAGCCGCCCAGAGTGGCTGGGGAAACCCAGCCAGATGGGCGGGGTATAAATAAATAAATTATTCATATGAATTATTCAATTCATATTATTATTATTAATTATATTATTATTATTATTATTATTATTATTATTATTATTATTATTATTATTAGCCCAGACTGCTTAAGGGTGAGAGGGTGAGAGTCGCCCGCTGCTGGACAATCAGGCCACATGATGATGAGGAGCTGCCCCCTCCCCTTGGAAGAAAGTCACTCAAGACTTCCCTCCTCATTGGGGTTGAGCAAATCCACCCTTGGCTGATTGGCTGGGATTGATTTGACAGTCGCAACACATTTAATTGTGTAAATGTGCAGTAGCTTAAGTGGCTCAGTGGCGACCTGAATACTGTACATTTCAGACAGTCACAGCAGACTCTACTCCCAGTTACCTACCTGAATAGATTTCTGGGGTGTCACAGCAACTCAGCCATTTATAGCAGCTGCTTCTAGTTTAGCAAGGCTGGCCTGCCACTCCAGCAATCATGCACAAGAACATGAGAAACATAGGAGAAGCCCACTGGGTCTGGCCAATGGCCCATCTCGTCCAGCATCCTGTTCTTACAGTGGCCAACCAGATGCCTGTGGGAAGCTGGCAAACAGGACCTGGGTGCAGCAACACTCTCCTCTCCCGTGATTCTCGGCAGTTAGTATTCAGAGGTAGAACAGAGCCATCCATGTGCAATGCCAAGCCAGTGCAACAAGTCATGACATTTTGCTGACTGCATCACACTGATCTCGAGGCTCCAGCATGTGCCATAAGGACATTCACCCATTTTCTTTTATAACCATGGGAATTTTGTGCACGAGTGAGATCTCTTTTGTCGCTGCATTCATCTTCCTGTTATATAAGATAATAACACCTGTTGCACGAAGGGGGGAAATCACCTTCCTAAATTGCAACCCCGCACACCATCTTCATTTGCAGATGGAAAGGGCATTAGCCAATTAGTCCCCTAAATTAGAACTGTCTACAGACCATTCACCAACAGATTAGACTTTTATTGAATTCCTGAAGACAGAGTAGGAAGTTTTCTGAGTAATTAATCCATGTGTACGTATGGGTCTGTGCAAGAGCTGCGTGGTTGCTGTCACGGAGGGAAGAAGGGAACAGTTACTTTGCCATGATTTAAGCACTGATAACCTTAAACCTACAACACAAATAATAGTAAGTATTGTCGTGCAGCTTTCCTTTGGACCTTCAGAAGAAGGCCACAGATATCCATCATTAAGGTTATGAAGTTTTGAAATGAAAATTGGTACAAGGTCTTTTTTTTCAGTAATTTAGTGCTTGCTTGGTGGTTTTCAAATAGGAGTCCATATTAATCAATGATCGCTATGTCCTACATCAGGGGTCCTAAGACCCCAGGTGTGCTGCCTGCAGAATTTACTAGTGTCTTAAATTTCATTTCATTTGATGTTACGGGCATGGTGCAGAAAGCCCCAGTAGAGGTTAAACCCCAGGGACCTCTAATTAAAAGGACCACATATTCGGTGCATGGGGAAACCTCTGGCTGTGACCGTTTAGAGCCACCGTCAGTGCTGGGCTAGATGAATGAACAGTCTTACCAGGCATGAGGCAGTTATACTGTTTTATTACTGTTTTACTGATTGCTGCTTTGGGGCTTTGCTGAAAATTAACCCAAACTGCAGAAATGAATGCATATATAAAATATTAGTGGCTGCATTCAGCTATGGGGTTAGTGGTGTTAGTTTTACTGATTATAATGGCAGTGCTCCTGTCCCAATTTATAATGTCCCTCTCACACTGCAGTAGCTGTTGTGTTCTGAAACACTGGCTTTTTGACCCACAGACCGCCATGTTATGCTAAATTTCATGGATGTGCATTGCAACGAAGAGTGTGATTGGACACGTCACTGCTTTACCACCCTTTGCATGAGCGCAGACTTCGAGAGCCAGTGTGGTGTAGTGGTTAAGAGCGGTAGACGCGTAATCTGGGGAACCAGGTTCGTGTCTCCACTCTTCCACATACAGCTTCTGGGTGACCTTGGGCTAGTCACACTTCTTTGAAGTCTCTCAGCCTCACTCACCTCACAGAGCGTTTGTTGCGCGGGAGGAAGGGAAAGGAGAATGTTAGCTGCTTTGAGACTCCTTAGGGTAGTGATGAAGCGGGATATCAAATCCAAACTCTCTTCTTCCCCAATGATTCTCCCATGAAAACAGCAGGAATGGACTGGACACTCCAAATTTTGTCACTTCACTCCCACAATTTTCTGGGTTATTGGGGTTGCAAATGGATTTCTTCTTCTTCTTTGGATGCTATTAACATGGAAATGAATGCTAAACTTCCACTATTGTCCAGTAGATTTCTGGAAGTGGCTTTCATGTCTTGTGAAAGATTAAACCAAATGAATGAATTGTCAGGTAAGGAAATGTTGAGAAAGCAGAATCATGTGCTGTCTGAATGCAGCCTTAGTGGAAGCTCTCCTCGTATTGCAGGCCTAGGGAAGCTGATTGGGCCAAATGCTTAAACCAGGATTAGGCAACCTGTGTCCCTTTGGATAATGTTGGAAACTATATCCCATCAAACTCAGCCAGTATTGGCAACTGTGAGGGATGATGGGAGTTGTTTTACAACAACATTTGAAGAGCCATGGTTACCCTAACATTGACTGCCCAGAGATCAGAGCACCCTAAACCTCTGGAAGTTTTCACATTTTGATCCATCCATTTGCATTTCACGAATCGGCTCTTTTTGTGTCTAAAACGTAACATCGAACCCAAAATGAGCAATTCCTTTTTTGTGTGTGCAGGGTGGGGGGGAGGCTGAAGCTGAGTGACCTCTGTAACTTGGCCAAGATTTTTACGATTATGCCAAGTCAGGTGATTCTTTCAGTAGCTCTCCGAAATGCCATCTGATGATGAAGTGTCTTTCCAGCCCTTCAAGGTTGAATGGTGCTGCGATAACAAATCAGCAGACTCGTTGGTGCTCTTGGAACTAATCAGGTAGTCAATGTGAAACTTTAAGCACAGAACTTTAAAAGAGCAATAAGTGGTATTAAATTTAATATCCTGGCATCCCATGAAGATCTTGGCTGCCTTGCTGGGGCTTTCAATCTGGCACCTGTAAAAGTATATGATTATTGTGCTTCTCTCTCTTTCTCTCCTTCTGTTTCCTGCCCCGTGCAGTTCTATTTAAGAGCAAAGGACAAAGTGTTACACCCAGAGCTGCTCTGCTTGTGACCTGTTGAGCTGGTGCAGCCCAGAGCGGGCTTTCATAAGCCTCCTGCTTCCCCGGGACTTCTCTGAGAATGGAAGGTGAGTGGACAGCACTACTCCATTTCCTGCAGTCTTATCGCTTCTTACGTGGCAGGGGAGAAAGGGTGGGTGAGGGTCAGGAAGTGTTAGGGCATCAACAGGTTGGCGTGCTGAAGGTGGCAGTCAGATGCAGATGGAGCCTAGATCCAACAGTTTGGGCCAGGAAACAGCCAAGGTGGGTATCAGTACCAAGGGTCAGAAGAAGCCAAAGTCAGGAGTCAATCTTACTCGGCTATGAGTGATTGCAGAAGAAGAAGAAGAAGAAGAAGAAGAAGAAGAAGAAGAAGAAGAAGAAGAAGAAGAAGAAGAGTCTGTGTACTTGTGACATAGTAGTTGAGCTGTGAATCAACATGTGTACTCCCTTTCACACAAACACGTGTTCAGTGTAACATGTGAACAAGCCTCAAGTTAATGTGTTTCAGTATGGAACCAGGTCTCAACACTGGCCCAACACTGGCCCCTGCCCTTCCGGATTGTGGGTCCTCAATTTGTTTGAGATATATGTGTATACACGTAGGTGGCAATTCCCTGGGGCCCCGAGTGCCTGAGCACCCACAAAATTCCACATGAAAGAGCCAGGTACCCACAAATTTCAGTGCCAGGGCCATGCACACTGCATAGCACTCACGGCCAGGGACACCCACGGTTGCGGGGCCAAGGTGGCACTCACATTCTTTTTTAATACACAGTAATTCTGAACTGACATGATTCACAGAAAAGGACACATATGTGTGTGGGCATGTGGGTGTTCTTAAGTCACCAATGTACACCCACAAAATAAGCTTCAGCCATTACTAATGCCCTCAGTTTTTGCACTGTAGACTCCGTGGCAGGAAATTTATGCAGGGGACAAAGCAGAACATTAGATAATGCTCATAGAATCACAGTTGACAGGGTTGAAAAGGACATCTTGGGTCATTTGCTCCATATACTTGCAGTAAGTGTGGAAGATTGTCCTCTACAGTAATCTCTTAAGTGTTTTATCCGATGCTGACACTTCTTGTTCACTGGTACAAACAGTGCTAATATACTGGCTAAATTAATATTATTGGCAAGTACTGTGTAATGCGGGCAACTTTTCTTTTTGAACACTCTCTGTAATATATAATAGGTAAGAACAGCTCCAAGAGCGGATTGGCTTCTCCTTGTGAGAATCAGCTCAGCACATAGAAAATAAGGCTTTGCAGTGAATACTAATATTTCCTAAAACAGCAGAATATGTTGGGCTCCTTCCAGAATGAACTGAGACGTAGGGTGGGAGTCACCTAACAAGCTCTGTCAGCAAAATCCCTTCTGCTTGTGCAACGGGATTTTCCCCATCTCCTTCCCCCACATGCCCCCTCCTTTAAATTGGCTTATGGGAGCAGGTCAGGAGAACTCTTAGGTCACCACATGGTGGAAGTATTGGGGGGGGGGATCATTCCATCCTTTAAGATGGAATGATTAGAAAGTGTGATGTTGAATTTAACTCCATAAAGATTAAAATCATGCTCTAATTTCTTAAAACCAAAATGTAAAAGTTTAGGATAATTTAAAGCCCTAAATGGCCTCAGCCCAGTATACCTGAAGGAGTGTCTCCACCCCATCGTTCTGCCCAGACACTGAGGTTCAGCGCTGAGGGCCTCCTGGCGGTTCCCTCACTGCGAGAAGTGAGGTTACAGGGAACCAGGCAGAGGGGCTTCTCGGTGGTGGCTCCCGCCCTGCGGAACGTCCTCCCATCAGATGTCAAGGAAATAAACAACTACCTGACTTTTAGAAGACATCTGAAGGCAGCCCTGTTTAGGGAAGTTTTTAATGTCCGGTGTTTTATCACTTTTTATTATTATTAATATTCTCTTGGGAGCCACCCAGTGTGTGTGTGTGTGTGTGTGTGTGTGTGTGTGTGTGTGTGTGTATAAATAACTATTATTATTATTATTATTATTATGGTTGACCCCCATGTCACTTAATTAAATTTCCTGGTTGAGGTCTTGCCTCATTCACATGACTCACACACTAGGTGGACTTTCTATTAAGCCACCATCGGCATCAACCCTGCCATACACACGTACACCCCAATACAAGGATGATGAATTTATTATTTTGGTCACGGACCAGTTCCAGCGCACATACAATATCAAGGAAGTCATAAAACACGATAGGGATACATTTGAATTTGCAATTAGGTATAACAGGGACAATACAGATATAGCAACAGTTTAAAAATATATAAATTAAAAGTTAGTCACTAACATATAACCTAAAATTATCATTTAAGGCCTTAATCATTATGAGAGCACAGCTTGTTCCCAAAGTTTTATGGTAATCACACAGAATTTGGCTACCCTTAACGTGATCTCAGGATCCTTGTCCTCTACCAGGGATTTTAGACACCGAAGTTCGGATTCATTTGGAGATTTTTGCATAGCATGGTCTTCAAGTTTCTATCTTGCCAAATAAGACAGTATGGCAACACATCAATTGGGGTTCTATTTATAAGAAATATAGGATAGGGCCCCTGAAGCACAATTCTTTCATTTGCATGTTTGGTAATGGGAATCATGGACAAAAGATTGTGTCTTTTTCTTTCCTTTTAGAGTACTGTAAAGCTACCTGAAATGTAAAAGTATAATTTAAACATCCCTTGGTTTCCTCTACCCTACAAGAAGAAGAAGAAAAACACCCTCCTGCAAGATACAAGTTCTTATTTGAAAGCTTTCCAACTTTAAATTTCACTGGTTCATGGTACTATGTCTTCCGACTGTTGATTTGCAAAGCTCACAGAGTTCAGTGGGAAATATATAGTCACACATCACTGAGTCCCCCCCCCACACACATACACACAACAAAAAAAATTCAATATATTATAACTCATCTAGAGAAACAACTTTCTGCTACATTATGATGAAAGCAGGGAAAATTTACACCAACATCAATGGAATTGCAAATGCTTGTGCCAAAAGATAATACATCACAAACACACACAAAAAGTGCAAGGAGATAATTCGCTCCCAGTTAATCAACACAAAGGGTGGGATCCAATTAGTTCTCTTGGAGTTAGAGAAGGGCCTTGGAGCCAGTGGAGGTGTCTAAAGAGGGCCTGTCCATACTTTTCACTTGACCTATATTTTTCTTGGCTTGTGTGCTGGTTAATCCCCCACGTCCGAGAGCTCTTTACACTGCTCTGCTTTTGTGCCATTGGTTTCTTGTGAAAATCTTATATTGCCAGATGTGTGGCGACTTCTGGTATCTTGTGGTTCCCTCTAGTGTCTGGTGGCTCCCTCATTATGAGAGATGAAGTTAAAGGAAACCAGGCAAAGGGCCTTTTTGGTAGCCGCACCAGCCCTAGAGATCTGCAGGCAGGGGCAGTCCCCTCCCCCCCTCCTCGCTTTTCTTCTGTGCTCCTTCAAATGAACAGCTGTTCATTATAGTTTCTGACTGGTGAACAGCACACATCCAATTCTTGCCTAACTGAAACCCAGGATTCCCTGTCATTTTCCCCAAATGACCCTCTTACCCATATTACAATGCAGATGTAGGTATGGATTTGTCCGGTGCTTCTAATCCTGATGCATCGCTCAAAACAGCTTCCAACAAATAAGATAACCATGTCAGATAGAATACAGGGCATTGGAGGCAGGAATGGGGGTTATGTAATAATAATAATAATAATAATAATAATAATAATAATAATAATAATAAACCCAACAACAACAGTTATTCAGATAAAAGCAATTATCTGCCTAGCAAGGCAAGAGCCTGCCAGAATAATAATTTTTAAAAAGCTCTTTACAGCTGCCCCATGTGCTGATCATATTCAGGGTCGACCAGGAGGCAGCCTGGGTCTGACAATTTCACTGAATCAACTAAATCAGCCATGCATATGTATGGAAGCACATTTATTTATCTTTTTCTCTTGCATACATTGAATAGGAGGACTGATTGACACAAATCCATTTAAGGGTTTTTTTAAAAAAAAACAACAACACAGATACGGTTCACAGGGTGCCATTTGCCAACTGAATCTTTGGAAACATTTATGTAACTTAAAGCCTTGTCTGCAGAAGGAGCAGCATGAGATGGGGGATTCCTGAATTGGTAGAAAAGGCTGCACCACTTCAGACTGCCATTGAGGGAAATGCTATTTCTGAATGCTCCCATGTGTGTGTGTGTGTGTGTGCGCGCGTGCGTGTAAATTCACTGCATGTCGAAAAGTAGCACATCAGGGAGAAGGCTTCTAGCCCAGCCTGCTCCTTGTTATGCTAGGTTTCTAATTGTGAGGGGCTTTTCTACATACAGGAGCATTTCAATTTGTAATCCACAACCTGAAGCCATACCATCTGCCATGCCGTCTCTGGATTCTACTGCCTTATTGCCCTGCACATATACAGACCAGGATTAAATTGCTGCTCCCTATGCATTTATTGTGCCATGGTAAGCCTTAACAAATTTGCTCTTTAAAATATCTACTCAGAAGTAAGCCTTGCGGAGTTATACCCAGGCATCGGCGCTGGCTTGCACCCACGATTGAGAGGGCTGACGTCACATGGCGTGTGTGCCATGTTGTGACATCACTGCTGGTGATGCAGATCTTCCCATCCCCCCCCCAAATTGTGTACAACAATGCATAAATAGGGGAAAGTGCACCAAAAATGCATAAATATTAGTGCATAAATATTAGTGAAACTAGCATACAAATAAAGGAAATTGCTTGCAAAAAAGTATCTATTTGACTCTCACTCACTCACTCACTCATTCTCTCTTTCTTTCTTTCTTTCTCTCTTTCTCTCTTTCTCTCTTTCTCTCTTTCTCTCTTTCTCTCTTTCTCTCTCTCTCCCGTCTTTCTTGACAAAAATTCAAACCTGGCAATGAACTGAAAGGTTGCTTTGAAGGACTTGCTGTGCTAGCCAGCAACAATTTCTTATATTTATGGAGCATTTCCTTGGAACTATTTGTGGCACGTTGGTAGGAACTACAGTGCTACCTTGCCAGAGATTATTATAGGAACATGTTTTAAGGAGGAGACTCTTTTTTCCCCCTCTTTTTTTTTTTTTTTACAAATTCTCTTTCAGAAGTCCCTTGGCTTGTTAGAGCTACTGGGGGACTCGCCGAAAGAAGGACCGTGACAAACTGTTGTTATGTACTTTTTCCTTTTTTTCTGCAGTTGAAAAAAAATAAATCACATACATTACCTCAGCAATCCTTACGACCACCTGGGGAAGTAGGGAAGTTGTCGGTACAGTCGGTCTCAAGAGACAATGGAGTGCGCCTCCAGGGGTCAAATTAAACTGCTGCATTAGCAGCACTAAAGCAACCTTTCAGGGACGCAAGCCTAGGCAGTGTGTATGGAGGCCCTGAGCTGCCCAGGCAACAAAACCACCCTCTCGGCCTTACTGATGTGGCCCAAAGGAAAGCAGAGCAATAGGTCTGGCATGAGTTTGGCTGCAGGAGTTGCTGGAAGGAGGCGTACAGGGCACCATCCAACAGTCTTAGGGACTCCATTCTGGATTTGTGTAGGGTTGACTCCTTAGCCTTTTCTTCTCCCGAAGATATCTCACAAGACAGCAGAGATCAGGGTTTTCCTTCTCCTAGACAGGCTACTTTCCCAGGTGGACGAGCCCCATCTTCCCCTCCCTTTCCTCTACAGCATGTGCAGAAACCGCCTTCTTGACCATTGGACCCCACATTGGTCTTGTTTGCTCAATTTGCCAAAGCCTGTCTTTGCATTCACAGGAAATCCAGAAGTAGGGCAGTATGGTATAATTATAAATTACAAATACGGCGGTGCCTCGACTTACGAATTTAATCCATTCCGAAGGCACCTTCGTAGGTCGAAAAATTCGTAAGTTGAAAAGCACCATTGGAAATGCGATTTCTCATAGGAATGCATTGGAAACGGAAAAATTCGTTAAGTCGAAGCAACCTCATCTAAAAATTCATAAATTGGAAAAAACCCTATCTAAAACCGCTGCGGTTTCCATTTGGATGTTGAGAAATTCATAAGCGTGCGGCCATTTGCCCCATTCGTAAGTCGATACATTCGTAAGTTGCCATACTGTCTTATTTGGCAAGATAGAAACTTGAAGACCATGTTTCTGGGTCTCTAGTGAGTGCTGCAAGTTCATCTTCTTGGCACCTCTCTAAACTTCACATCATATGATGCTCCGCTTCATTTTCCTAGCAGCAACTTTCTGCTTCATAAATAGAATGTGGATTGCTTAGCATACTCTACGCAATTAATGTGTGGGATGGTGGATTTGGGATGGGAATGCAGACCTGAACTTCTGTCCAGGACACACGGCTAAGATTGGCCTTAGGAGGCAGCATGATTGGCTTGGAAGTTATATAATTTCTAGTTATGTAATTTCTAGTTTTGAAGGCTATTAGGATGCTGAATATTGTTTTAGACTTACTGCCCAAGAGTGTGGAATGCTGGCAGGGACAGTCTTACAGGGATCATTGTTTGTTGGAGAAGAGCAGGATGCAATGGAATGCAGGTGGCACTGTGGTCTAAACCACTGAGCCTCTTGGGCTTGTCGATCAGAAGGTTGGCGGTTCGAATCCCCACGAGGGGGTGAACTCCTGTTGCTCTGTCCCAGCTCCTGCC
Organism: Zootoca vivipara; assembly: GCF_963506605.1. Taxonomy (NCBI): domain Eukaryota; kingdom Metazoa; phylum Chordata; class Lepidosauria; order Squamata; family Lacertidae; genus Zootoca; species Zootoca vivipara. The sequence goes on along the minus strand of NC_083276.1, from coordinate 111,965,907 downwards.
AACCTAGCAGTTCAAAAGCATACCAGCGCAAGTAGATAAATAGGTACCACTGTGGCTGGAAGGTAAACAGCATTTCTGTGCATTCTGGTTTCCGTCATGGTGTTCCATTATGCCAGAAGCAGTTTAGTCATGCTGGCCACATGACCCGGAAAGCTGTGGACAAACACTGGCTCCCTCGGTCTGAAAGTGAGAGGAGTGCTGCAAGTCTGGACTTAACCATCCAGGGGTCATTTACCTTTTTACCTTTTGCCCCTTGGGCAGTGCAACAGATAGAGTTGAAATTGCTATGTTATCTGTTGGGTGGAATAGCAGATGATGGAGTTTGGGACTTCAGTACTGTAATCTGATTCTTACAACTCACCACTAACATATAGAAAGGGCAGTGGTAGAGCTCCTGGGGAAAACTTCTCTTTAGTGCTTAATCAGAGCAAACAGCAATTCCATCTCCGGATTGGTGCTTGCTGCAAGTGGGTTTTCCTTGGGAAAGGGGTGGGGCAAGGAGAAAATTGCTTGGACCCACACCGAGAAAGCATGGTTTAAGCAGAAAAGCGTTCAGAACCATGCTTTCTCAGCAAGGGACAAGCAGAAATGTGGAGAAACCCTGAATAAATCTCTAATTTTCCTCGTCTCTAACTTGTTACATTTATTGCTGTTTAATGTGCTGAGATTTATGCTGGAAGTCCTTTATTTTTATGAGTACTTAAGCAGGAACAACCATATTTCACTGAATCGTAGAAATGGAGTGTAGTGTCGTTTAAGTATCTCTGTGGCAACCGTCCTGTGCCTCAGCAATATTGGTCAGTAGAATGTGCTGTGTGAATCCTGCCCCTTGTGTGCTGTAAAATTCACTGCGTGATGAATTATATGGTCAAAGAGCAAGAAAACTTGCCATATGAATGAAAACACAGATCAGCCTATACAAATCTGGGACCAGGGTCAAGGGCTTCCAGAACAGAGTGTGTAATTGTCTAACGCAGTGTTTCTCAACCTTTTTTGGGCCACGGCACACTTGTTCCGTCAAAAAAATCACGCGGCACACCACCATTAAAAGACGGGGCAAATCCTGGGGGTTGGGAATGGGTGGGGGACTGAGGAATAGGGAGGATGAGGTTGGTGTACTTGCTGAGAGAGCCCTCGAGCACCGCCTCCGTCGTCCTGCCTGCCGCCAGCCCCCCGCTCCCTCCTGGGCTGGCCGCGGCTGAGCTGGGGCTGCTGCTGCTGCTGCCGCCTCCACCTCCCTCCGGCCTCCCCGCTGGTGTAGCCGCCGCCGCCGCTGCTCCTTGGCGGCCCGAGAGCCCTCCCCGGCTGGCAGAGAAGGACGGCGAGGAGCCCGCCGAGGTGGGGCGGCTGCTGCTGTGGCTGCTGCTGTTACTGCCGCCGCTGGACGGGGCTGCTGCTGCTCCAGAGTCCCCGCCGCCCTGCGCCGCTGCCTTCTCCATTGAGCGCGCAGGGAGAGCGCGAGGAGGCGGCCTCGGCCATGAAGCGCTGCCTCGCTCAGGGAGCGAGCGCGAGGAGATGACGGAGGAACACCCTTCGCGCCCTCGCGCCCTCCAGACTGACCCGTCCGGCTTCCTTTCCGGCGGGTCAGCGCTGCCTATTGGCGGCCGCAAATCGCCCTTCTCGTTGCCTCACGTTGCGGCACAGCAGCCACCGTCTCGCGGCACAGTAGTGTGCCGCGGAACAGTGGTTGAGAAACGCTGGTCTAACGGACCTGAATCTGACAATTCTCTTTTTAAAAAAGAAGTAGGCAATGGACAGACACCTTCTATGAGTAGAAGACTTCTTTCATAGTTGAAAGGAGGATAAGGTTATCAGCAACTACTAGTTAAGAGGTCGATAGATTCTTTGGTCTGATCCATCAAGCCTCCACCTTTTTCTTTATATTCAACCCACTGTCTGCTTATCAGAAATGTAATTGATTTCACAAGGTATTAGAAATGAATATGATGAAAAATACATTCATGGTAATTTGTCAACAAAAATAAATCAAAAATGGAGGAAAAAATTGTAATGTTTCAAGTTTTATCATCAGTTTTGCTTACCGTATATCCATGCCGTACATTTAAAGCATGTTTAAAGCACACGACTTCCCCCAAAGAATAATGGGATCTGTAGTTGTTAAGGGTGCTGCTGATTGTAGCTCTGTAAGAGATAAACTGTAGTTCCTGGCATTCTAATGGGGGGAGCCATGCACTTTAAAACTGCTTTAAATGTATGGTGTTGATGTGACTTTTATCAAATCAGAAACAAAGTATGAGAATTTGTCAAACGTTATTAATTCATTTCTATATATTTTCCAGACTCTTCCACAGTCACAGATTTGGAAACAAATATTTGCTTTCTCTCCCCCCCCCTCTCTTTTATACAAATTACGGCAGAAGGGAGACAAGCTCTTTACAGAAGCTAGTAAAAAAAAAGATTAGTTTTTGATGCATGACTTGCTGCCCTACTTGAAAAGTCAAGTCTTATCATGATTTCATGGAAAATAAAGCAGCAGGAAGTTATCTTCATATAATCAGAGGAAATCCTACGTATATAATTGTTTCTGGCAACAATGTGCAATGGGGGGAAATACTTTAGTGATAATACTGCCTAAATCACCATAACTTTTTACAACTGTACATGAAAAGTCAGCATTAAAACTATCTGGAGATAAGATTGCCAAGGGATCTTGGATAAAATGTGTTTTTGGTGGAGGTGGAGAAAAACATGTTAAATATCCATTCATATTTATAGATGCATTAAATAAGAAGGCAGAGTTAGCTTTTGAGCCATGTTTAAAAGGTAAAGGTAAAAAGGGACCCCTTTTTACCTTTACCTTTTAAAGTAGGTCCAGTTGCGGACAACTCTGGGGTTGTGGTGCTCATCTCGCTTTACTAGCCAAGGTAGCCGGCGTATAGCTTCCGGGTCATGTGGTCATGTCTAAACCGCTTCTGGTGAAACCAGAGCAGTGCACGGGAATGCCGTTTACCTTCCTGCCGGAGTGGTACCTATTTATCTACTTGCACTTTGACGTGCTTTCGAACTGCTAGGTTGGCAGGAGCAGGGACCGAACAATGGGAGCTCACCCCGTTGCGGGGGTTCGAACCGCCAACCTTCTGATCAGCAAGCCCGTAGACAATTTCTTCCAGGTATTATTGGACTGCAACTCCCATCAGCCAGCATGACCACTGGTTAGGGATGGCGGGAGTTGTAGTTCATCAACCCCACCATCACTTCAGAAAATGGTGGTTTTTTGAGGGGTTTCATGGCTGTCAAAGAGCTCATCAGCTGAACAGCAACTGTAAAAGGAACAAGCAAAACACAGTGCTTCCAGCTCCCAACTCAAGGAGCTTATTTGGAAGGATACACCCATCAGTTGTCTTGAACATCACTGAGGTAGGTCCCTCTCGTTGATTGAAGGGGTGTGTGATCCCACTTCTTTTCAGCAGATAGACTAAGAGAAGCCCTCATAGGTGTTGAGTGTTTCTTACGTTGGTGAAAAAGTATATGTGATAGGAAAGAAGGTTGAAGGAGGTGCCTGGCTTCTTTAAAGGCAGCTGTGTTTTATTGCAGCCTGTGAGCCATTTACTTCAAAGTAACCCTGTTGGCTTGAAATAGATTGTGCCAAAGCTTAGTCTGCAGAAAGCTGCTGGCTGATCAATGCTTTTGTGGCATTTTGTTAGTGTTCCCCAACTGCCCCCAAACACACTTTTCCTGCAGCAAAATAGAAGTGTAGGGGAAAAAAAAGCTAGAAATCTAAGATTTATGACTTGAAATGGACCGGGATTAGCTCTACCACGTCCTGTAAGGCGAGTCCCATCAGAATTCCCAACCTTGAATGAAATAACTCTCTTTGACTTACAGAAGACTCTTGCAGGATGTCTGCTATGTTGGAATGCTTTATGAGCAAAGCATCACCTTTAATTCAATACCAGTGTTCACAGGTGCTGACAGTGCCTGTATTTTTGAGACCTGCCATTTTGCCTCCATTTTTTTTTAAAAAAAGATCTCCAAGTTTGGAAACTGTGTTGTTTAAGGCTATTTTAAACATTACTTGTGACCTCTAGGCCAAATGTAATCTGTTGTTCTTCATAGTCAAACAATGTGGCTTGCCAGGTGCTTGAGAAACCTTTATGCTTTTTTTTAGTTCCAAAATCATGGACTGGCTGGATGCAGAGGAACGGTATGAAGCACCAGCTGGGGAACCCCCAAGGGAACCCCCAGGGGAGAACGCTCAGAGCCAGGGGATTGGTGGTGGGATGATGATATGTGGCTAGAGGGAGAAGAGGGAGGAGGAGGTGTCAGAAGCTGAAGAGGGAACAGGACTTAGTGAGCAGGAAGAGGCTGTGGCAGAGAGCAGTCCAGAATCAGAGGCAGCAGAGGAAGGGGGTTGCTGGGGAAGGAATTGGGAGAGGAGCCTTAAAGAGTGGTGGGAAGCTGAGTACCTTCAGTCCTCACAACTGCCTCATCGGGGCAAGACCTACTGGGAAGGGTTTCTGTGATCACCAGGCTTGCACTCTTTTGGTTTCTTTGAATAAAGAGTTAAAATCACTGATTCTGGGCATTTTAATTGCTGACCTGCCCCTGACTGCAGCTCCTGACATTCAGCCTGGTAGGGAAGTAGCAAACACCAGAGGTTAATCAAACCCCAGCTGGGTTACTGGGCAAGGCTGACTAGCTGCATCCTGGGTGGGGAGGGGATCACACAAAGTAGTATGAAATTGCACTGGGTTATATAAGGTGAGGAGGGCTTCTCCAAGTGAAATGTATGCAGTTGGAAGGAGACCCGCCCCATGACTTCTCTCTTGGAATGCTGCCACTGGTTCCCCCAATTAAGAGGCACCCTATTCTATACAATGGACCCCCTTGTGGTTTTGCAATAAATGATTTTCTCTCTCTTTTTGTTGTTGTTGCAAGTGGCCACATTGGAGGCAGTCATTTTGGTTCTGTTTCAAGGGTTGTGGTTTATTATTTAATTACTGAGTGTATGAATTGCTTCCTGTGAAACAAAGATGGGAAACATGTGGCACTCCAGCGGTTGCTGTAACTTCCATCAGCTCTGGCTATTGGTTATGCTGTTGGGGCCAATGGGAGTTGGGACCACAAATTTTCCATCCCTGCTGTAAAACATAGGGTTTTATCCAGTGCTAGTCCTACTCAGAGTAGACCCTTCACTTCTGCCTCTGCCTCTGGATTGCTCTCTGCCACAGCCTCTTCCTGCTCACTAAACCCCGTTCCCTCTTCACCGTCTGACACCTCCTCCTCCTCCTCCCAGATTTGACCACTCATCGTTGTCCCACCACCAATCCCTGGGCTCTGAGCCCTCTTCCCTGGGGGGTTCTGCAGCTGGTGCCTCTCACCATTCCTCTGTGTCCAACCAGCCATAGAATTGTAGAATTCGGAGTGACCCCAAGGGTGATCCAGTCCAAGCTCCTGCATGATGGGGAGAGGAAATGGAATGGAGTGAAATGGAATGGAGTGGCTGTAACCTTCTCCTCTAAATGTTGTTGGTTCCTCTTGTCAATATCCTTAAGCCACGAGAGCTCCATGTATGGTTCAGAGCCAAGATACAGTATCTTGGAGCAGGGCGTTTTTTCCTCTCCAGATGGAACGTGCCAAAACTCAGTTCTGGCATCTTTCAGGTGAATGCCATTCCATTCTAAGAGAACTAGGGAGGTGGTCATGGTGCATTCTGGCACCTCTTTTGCAAGAAAAATAGCACTGACTTGGTGTACCAGGTGCTAGGCCTATGCAGCATGCTCTATATGTACATTTTGAGGACATTTACCTAGCCAATGGGACCCAGGTGGCGCTGTGGGTTAAACCACTGAACCTAGGGCTTGCTGATCAGAAGGTCGGCGGTTCGAATCCCTGTGACGGGGTGAGCTCCCGTTGCTCGGACCCAGCTCCTGCCAACCTAGCAGTTCGAAAGCACATCAAAATGCAAGTAGATAAATAGGAACCGCTACAGCGGGAAGGTAAACGGCGTTTCCGTGCGCTGCTCTGGTTCGCCAGAAGTGGCTTTGTCATGCTGGCCACATGACCTGGAAGCTGTACATGGGCTCCGTTGACCAGTAAAGCGAGATGAGCACCACAACCCCAAAGTCGGTCGCAACTGGACTTAATGGTCAGGGGTGCCTTTACCTTTACCTTTTACCTAGCCAATACTAGGGACATCTCTGGGCTGAACCAATAGAGTTTTTTGATGTTTTTATTTTCCTTAAACTTTGTTGAGTTATTGAAATAGCAAAGGGGAAGAGCTACAAGTTTCAGTGCAAAAGAAAGAAAGTCCTGAAAATCACGCTGTTGTTGTATATCATGTATCTTCGAGCAAAGTGTAAATTCCCGGGAGCATTTTTTCCTCTTTCCTCATAGTGTTGGCTACCCAAATCATTCTGAAATAATTCATATCTTTGTCAACATCAGGACGGAACTAGAATATTAATCAGATGTCTGAGAGAGAGCAACTCTTTGCTATCTTATTTTGTAAACCGGGGCAAATTTTCAGCTTGGCATGCCGTGGATTAGATGCACAGCTCCAATTTTGTACTAAAGGGATTTGCATTTTAATTCACCGCACATGGCGGTAAACATTTGCACTGTTTGTAAGCTGCTGGAAATGACAAATGTTAGGCTCCGGCATGGCCACACACTCAAATATTGAGAGAAGAAGAGCAATGATTGTATTAACTCACATTATTTCTGTCAGCTGAAGTAACTTGGGTTAAGAAGTTCTCAGTGGAACTGATATCTAATGTAAAAGAATACAGTTTCAGTACTGTTTCAACTAGATCAGATTAAAGGTCTACCAATTCCTATGGGAAACCTCTAAGGAGGACATCAACACACCAGTTCTCTGCTCAGCCCCTAGCAATTGGTATTCAGAAAGACATACAGCCTCAGATAGTGGAGGCAGCATACAGCCATCATGCCTAGTGGTCATTGATAGCCTTACCCTCAACGAATTTGTCACATCCTCTTTTAAAGCCATCCAAGTTGGCGGCCATCACTAAATCCTTGGGTAGAAAATCCCATAGATTAATGGTGTTCTGTGTCACCCTGCACTTAAGTGCTCACCCCTATCTCATTTATGACAAAGTTAGGATCATTTATGAACAAGTGAAAAAAGCCCAAGACCTAATACAGTTCCTTCAGAATCCATTTCTTAAACCACACCGTTTTGAGGATTGTCCATTTATTCTGACTCTTGTTTCTTGTTCTTTAACCAGCTATTTATCCAGAAAAGTACCTGTCCTCTTATCCTATGACTGCTAAGCTTACGTAGGAATCTTCGGTGAGGGATATTTTTATTCTTGGTCTTAATGTTTTTATCGACATGCTCTTCTAACCCCTTTCTCTCTCTTTTGTATCCCTTATTATCTGCTTGCATTCCTTTTGCCAAAGTTTGTGTTCTTTTTTGATCCTCCTTATTTGAGGAACACTTTCATTTCCCCAGAAGACGTCTCCTTGTATCTAATAGCTTCCTTGACTCTTCTTGTTAATGGTGCAGAATATGTACGGTGTGTGAAAAAGCTATTTAAAAAAAGATGTTGCTTATGGATAAAATTGTTTGTGTAGCTTAGCGTTGTGGCCCATCAACTTTATATTATGCACTGAATTTTGTCCATTTAGCCTGCTCTCAGGTGCTGCATAATGATCAGCGGTATTTCTGTTGAGGTAGAAACTGATAGGATACAAAATAAGTTTTAGTTCTAATAATGCAAATAATATGTTATCATTCTATAAAGTGCCTCAGCAGCTGGTTGCTATATAGTAAACATATGGAAATGAAGAAAATAACACCTCACCTCACCCATTATGTACTCAACTGATCACCACACTCTGAGGAGAGACAGCCTCGTGCAAATGCTCTCTCACCAGGAGGTCCGCTTTATACGATGTAGGACTCGGGCTTTTAGTGTGGTGGAATCTGCCCTTTGGAACACCCTCCCATTACCTATCAAACAGGCTCCACCTTTACTCTTTTTTTGGTGCCTATTATACCTTCCTTTTTCAACAAGCCTTTTAGGAAAGCAGTAGGAAAATACTGCCAGGGCAGATGTGACAAAAGAGCAAATGCAGAGAAAGAAGAGAAGATGGGGAATTGCCAGAGAGCAGAGACTGATAAATTAAAAAGTAGCAGCTTAATCAAAGAAGAAACACAGACAAAATGAAAAACAGGAAACCTTTAAATGTTCTCTGACAACAACAATGAAAACGCTTGCTGAAAACTTGTTGCCCAGAGTCAGTGAGACTTATTGTCTTACGAAGAGACAGTAAGAAGCTAACAAGAGCTCTGTTGGATCAGGCCGATGGCCCAACATCCTGGTCTCACAGTGGTCAACCAGAAGCCTGTGGAAAACCCACAAGCAGGAACTTAGTAGTTTCTAGATGGTAAAATGTTGACCCTTCAAGTATCCCTATTTTCCAGGGACAGTCCTGGATTTTCAGAAGCCGTCCCAGTTTCTGATTTGATCCTGGAATGTCCTGTTTTTTCTTAGGATGTCCCTATTTTCATTGGAGAAGTGTTGGAGGGTCATAGCTGCCAAGTTTTCCCTTTTCTCGCGAGGAAGCCTATTCAGCATAATGGAATTTCCCTTAAAAAAAGGGATAACTTGGCAGCTATGTGGAGGGTATGGAGGTATGCGACCCCTGAGCCAAGGAGATCAATAACTATACAACTTTTAGAAGACATCTGAAGGCAGCCCTGTATAGGGAAGTTTTAAAATGTTTAATGTTTTATTATGTTTTTATATATGTTGGAAGTCACCCAAAGTGGCTGGGGCAACCCAGTCAGATGAGTGGGGTTTAATAATAATAATAATAATAATAATAATAATAATAATGAATAGAATGTCCCACGGAATAATGGATCTAACCTGCTCAGTGGGTGAATTTGAGGAGGCATTGGAAAATGGTATTCTTTGAGCTGGCATCAGGAATTGGGGCTCTTAGTGGGGAAATATTTCTAGTGATTTCCCCCTGCCCCATATTCCAAAACAGGCCTAGGGCAGGTTTGAAGCTTTCAGTCCCAGTTCCTGTGATTAAAAGTGAGCCTGAAGAGAGTGAGGAAGGAACTTGATGCCTCGCTCCTGTTCAGGATTGGGCCTCTGGCCAAATTAGCTGACAATCACTGGCATTGGGGAGGCTATTCATGCTAAGGTTTTTTTCTTCTCCTCCCTTTGGTCAGTAAATAAAATTGGAAGTCTTTCACTTTGTCGCAGGTTTTAATTGAATTGTTATAATGGTGTCATTTGGAAGCTTGTCACCTTCAGGTTAAACCCTCAGGTTACAGTGTCTGATATTTGACAATTGGGTGGTTTTTTTTGCCCCCTCTGTAGGATTCCTGCCTGTCCTGGCTTCAGTATTAATTAGTTTATTAGCTACATGAAATGGACAGAGACTTTATGAATAAATTTAATTTCTGATTCTATTAAGCTGTCAATAAAGAATGTAGCAGCAACATGTAAGATTCTATTAAAAGGTCATTAAGGAGGCATTCAGTCCTCAAACAGATTCTGCAAGTGTCTACCTACAGGGGAATAAGAGGTTAGAGGATTCTACTCACATTTGAATTAATAGCATTTCCTCCAGAGAATTTCAGCTGGTACATTGCCCAATGCCAAAACATTTGTGGGAGGGGGGGGAGTAGTTCATACTGCAAAAAGCATCTTGAACTTCAATCAAATTATTTGCCAGCACATCTGAAACCACGTTAGAATTCAAACCCCATCATTTTCATTTATTGACATTTATACATCCAGTTCCTTCCTTTGAATGAAGATTGCTATGATGACAGAGTACAAATGGAAATAGATACATCTGGGTGGGAGAACTTTAGAACTATACCCAATATTGCTCACACATCTCAGCAATTCAACCAGGTGAATATTTTCTCTATAAAAAGTGAAATGTAATAAGGATGTCATGCAAAGGAAATATGTCACGATCATCATCTTCCCAATTGCTGTGGTATTTACAAACCCCTGTGTGGTCAAAGCAAACTAGAGTAATTTTCTTTCCGGTGTAATTGCTGAAATGAATGCCTCTTTCACATCTCTGAGCGTTTCTGCTCCTCTTGAAACGACCATGTTCTTGGGCCTTCTTGTTGAGGGATGGGCATTTCTAGTTCATAGCCACTTTTCTAACCTTTTGATTTAAAGTTTGTATGAGTTAAGTAATCTTGGATAGATTACTTGCGAAAACCTACCCAAAGTTTTCTGGATGCAGAGGAGTTTCATGAGAGTAGTAAAGAAATAACTCACATTGATTAGCTGTTAGTGGCTCATTCTGTAATGGATGGATGGGATGTGGCTACACTGGATGGGATTACACTCTCCATGAAGGAGAAAATACCTTACCTGGGAGTGCTTCTGGCTCTGTTACTGTAGCTTGAGGCTCAAGTGGCCTCAGTGGTTTGGAGTACCATCCATCAACTTTGACCTGAGCTGCTTTCTGGAAAGGAACAGCCTCCTTCTGTTGTCTGTGCTTTGGTATATCTTGGAATACTGCAATGCATTATATGTACGGATGACTTGGAAGATGGTTCAGAAACTACATCCAGTACAATTCAGTTCAATTCAATTCAATTTTATTTACGGTCACAGACCAGCTCACATACAGAATCAAAAACCATAAAACTCAACGATGTAGCATTAAAATTTACATGGCAGGGACGGTACACGTGTATATATTACAGCATTTAGAATATGTAAATTAAAACTGGGTCGCTAAAATAGAGCCTAAAATTGCTGTTGGGGGGCCTTGATCATTGTGGGGACACCGCTTGTCCCCTGAGTTTTATGGCAGTCGCACAAAATTTGGCTACTTTTATCGTAATCTCAGGGTCCTTATCTTCTACAAGGAATTTTAGGCATTGGGATTCGGATTCATTTGAGAAATTTTTGCATAACAGGAGAAATGAAAACCCGGCGTATGTCACTGTAGAAATGGCAGCGTAATAAAACGTGGGAGGCAGTTTCTACCTCCGACATACCGCAGGGGCCGACTCGTTCCACATATGGTTTACCTGCGAATCTTCCCTGCAGTAAAGCAGATGCTAGTGCATTCAATCAAACAAAGGTAAATGCCCATCTGTATTTAGGTATTTGTAATTTTGACAAATACTTTGCTGGGGAAAATCCTCTCCCATTATCTTTTACGACTGGGTGTTTATTCATCTCGCTCACATGGCATTGCAGTTCCACATCCCAAACTCGTTGGCGGATTATTGCTCTTGCTTTCTCGTAGCCTGCAGCTATCAAGGCCTGTGGGGAGAATCCCAAGTCTCTTAGCTTTTCGTACAGTGTGGCTTTCCATTTGGACTGGTAGGGATCCAGAAGGGTTACATCTAGTACAGAATCTGGAGTCCAGATTGTTGGCCAAGCAGGATGGTCTGAACATATAACACCAGTTCTGACATGACCACACTGGCTACCAATTAGTTTCTGGGTTCAGTTCATAGGGCTGGGGGTTTCGACTTTTAAAGCCCAGCTCTTGCACTGACTCCTGCCCCTTTCAGAAAGCACTCCTCCCTTGGTGTTTCATCCATGGGCAGCAACATGGGGAGCAGTCAGTTCATTGGTTTTTTGGGGGGAATGGATGGGAATTCAAAGGTAGGCTGAAACTCATTGCCACCACCAAAGGTCCTCCTAGTAGGTCCTCCGAGAGCCAGTGTGGTGTAGTGGCTAAGAGCGGTAGACTCCTAATCTGGGGAACCGGGTTCGTGTCTCCGCTCCTCCACATGCAGCTGCTGGGTGACCTTGGGCTAGTCACACTTCTCTGAAATCTCCCAGCCCCACCCACCTCACAGAGTGTTTGTTGTGGGGGAGGAAGGGAAAGGAGAATGTTAGCCGCTTTGAGACTCCTTTGGGTAGTGATAAAGCGGGATATCAAATCCAAACTACTCTTCTTCTTCTTCTTCTTCTTCTTCTTCTTCTTCTTCTTCTTCTTCTTCTTCTTCTTCTTCTTCTAGTAACTGCAAGCTGGTGATCACCATTTCTTCCATGAATGTCCCCATCAGAGAAATATTAAATGGAGATGTACCACCACTGACAGTTTCCCCCCCTTGCCCATCACAACTAGGCATTTTCTATTTCCCAATTATTCAGCAGAGCTATCACAAGAACTTAGCAATTGTGAGAATGCATTTCTTTTAGAAAATAAAAATACAACTATTACATAGAAATAAAATGATAAGAAGCTAATTTTCTGGTTTTAAGGAAAGGCCGCATGCAGAGAATTCATTCTCCCAGGTTCCAAAATCCAGTATGCTATAATCCTACCAGGGGCTGGGAGTGGTTCCTATTGAAGTCAATGAGACTAATTTCTGAGTGAACATGCTTTGGAATATACTGTGAAGCTGCAGAATTATCCTGGCAATTGTGGTCCTGTATTTCACAGGGTTGTGGTCCTTGAATTGTCCCCGGGGGAGGAGGGAGGAACACATCCAGGAATGGCGCTGAACTATGTATGAACACACAATGGATTTGATTTTAATTTTATCCTTCTGATCAGGGCCTATTTTGAAAGATACAACTGTAATGAAAAAGCTCCAGGGTTGATGTATTACATTAGCATTTCATCTTCATTCTAGGGAACTCAGAGCAGCTGGCATGATGGCTGGCACAGACCAAAACATTTCCATTCCATGATTGTTTTAGGATTCCAACATCTGGTTGGTACTACCTCACTCTAATTACAGTGGGAAATCTGGATTTTGGAACCTGGGAGAATGAATTCTCTGCATGCGGCCTTTCCTTAAAACCAGAAAATTAGCTTCTTATCATTTTATTTCTATGTAATAGTTGTATTAAAGCTGGTATGAAAAGGAGATTGTGTATATTCACACACAGACACAGCTTTGGGGCTCTTGTCTTGTTAGATCTTGCACATAAATCATGAGAAAATCCCAGACATAGTAGAATGCCATTGTTTCATTAAAATACAAATTATTTTATTTTGAATGATTTCTCCCCCCCCCTTCACATTCCCACAATGTGGCAAAGACCACCTCTTCTTCTTTTTCGAGGGGGGCATTTGCAACATGTAAAGGGGTAACTTTTGTTTATTTTCTTTATTGCAAGTAGAATTTATATGCATTATTCCACATCCCCCCCTCCCCCAGATACCTATATCCTGTTTTCACCTACATCCTGAGCCCATTTGACCATATACCATTTAACCTCTTCTGGCTCTGTATCATATTTCACTAATTGTTTTTAGATTTTGAAATTGCATCTCTACGATTTGTGAAACTCAGTTAAATTGCTCATTTGTTGATGTGCCGAAATGGAGGGATTGGGAACTTCAGGCATTGGGAGTCTGACTAGGTTCTGCTAGAGATTAGGGGGACTGACATCGCATGTGATGTCTTTTGTTGTGTGGCAGCTCAGCTTCCATGGTTGGTGGCTCCTCCTCCTGCCACTCCCATGGGCTGTGGACTGCTTCCCCTCCGTAGCAGGAGAAGGAGGAAGAGCCGCCATGTTCCTGGCTTGCATGACCTCTCTGAGCCTCTGTGGCCGCACTTCCAGAAGCCACCAATGTCTTTACAGAAGCACACTTTCACATTGTTCTGCAATTGTCTTTTTTAAAAGAAGTCCATGCGAAAATTCATCAGCATGTAGTGCAAATTTCTACAAATATACACATTTTTAATGCAAACTTGTCTATTGTACACAGTTTTGCAAAGCAATCAATCCAAATGTAATCAATTTTCATATGTTATTTTCATTAATATGTGCATTCACACACACACAAACACTAGCCTGGTATATGCATTTTTATTTTTTTTTACATATTACTTGGTTGGATTTTGCAAAATCCAGAGAAGTGTGAATTGACCTTTGGGAGGTGTTTGTGAACCCCTCCATCATAGGCTCAGGTTGCATATATGTGTAAATAAACAAAAAAATCATAAAGGCACCACAGTTTCTGCTGTACTGCATTCCAAAGGAAACTTGAACCCTTGGTAAGTGCCTGGAACCCCTGGAATCCTGCCCTGTTCACAGATTGTGGTTGTGTTCAACAATATCTACTGAGACCTATTTTTTAAAGCTTTCTATATGCTTACACTATGGGACCCAGGTGGTGCTGTGGTTAAACCACTGAGCCTAGGGCTTGCTGATCAGAAGGTCGGCGGTTCGAATACCTGTGATGGGGTGAGCTCCTGTTGCTTGGTCCCAGCTCCTGCCAACCTAGCAGTTCGAAAGCACATCAAAATGCAAGTAGATAAATAGGAAGGTAAACAGCGGGAAAGTAAACGGCATTTCCGTGTGCTGCTCTGGTTCGCCAGAAGTGGCTTTGTCATGCTGGCCACATGACCTGGGAGCTATACGCTGGCTCCCTCGGCCAATAATGCGAGATGAGTGCGCAACCCCAGAGTCGGTCACGACTGGACCTAATGGTCAGGGGTCCCTTTACCTTTACCTATATGCTTACACTAGTGATTTAGTTCATCACTTCACCAATAGATGGCACCAGCAATTGCTTTCTTTCACTCCCTTTACTATATATTCATCAGTTATTCTGTGATGTCCTGGACAGAAATAAAGGTGGATTTCTTTTTCTTTCTGTGAATCTATAATAATGTATATTTTAGTTTTTGCTGATGTACCATCTTTTACATTCATAATAAAAGGTGTCAGCCACAGTCAGTTATTCTGCACGACATCTCACTTTGTCGGTAACAATTTCACACAAGTGTGAGATTGGCTGAGATGTTGCTGAAACGAAGGACACTTGTGAAACTCAGCTAGGGTCCAAAGCCAGAAAACAGTTAGGGTTGAAAGGATGTGAAGGAGGGAAGCTGAAAGGTTGTTCACGATGCAGTTTTGGTCGTGCACTTTTATGCTTTACATCACCGATAGTAAAAGTAATAATCACTCATCTCCTTTGTTATCCTTGCATGGATGCAAAAACACAACCCAGGGAAGAGAATAGCAAATGAAAGCCACCCTACCTAGACTCTTTGGTTCATTGGCTTTTCGATCACCATAGTTTAGTTATATAGTACAATCTCTGTCCACGATGCATTACAGAATGACATAAAAAAAAGAAAACAGTGCTTGGAATAAGGTGCTTGGAATAAGGTGGTTCAATTCAATGATGTTCCACAAAATATCTCTAAAATTAGTTCCCCTAACCTCTGGGTGAGCTATATGTGACTTACGTTCATTGTGGAGTAGAACGTTGAATGATTTCTTGTTTATCTTCACATGTTTTAACTCCCCTCCCCACCCAACCAATAGCAGGAAGGCTGGACTCTGCTTTGCTTTTCCTTTTTTTATTTTTTTTTAAAAGTAAACCAATTAGATGTCAATAAAGAAAGTTAGAAACCAAAACGTGGAAAACAACATTCTAAAACATCATCTTCAGAGTAGACCCATTTCAATGAGTATGGTTTAATTTGGATACAATGGGTATCTGAAGAAGTGTGCATGCACACGAAAGCTCATACCTATGACAAACTTAGTTGGTCTCTAAAGTGCTACTGGAAGGATTCTTTTTCTACAGTATTTTGTTTTGACTACGTCAGACCAACACGGCTACCTACCTGTAATTTGGATACAGTCCATTATATTTTATTATCAGCGTTATAGTTTCATTAGGGTTGGCTTTATTTTATTAGTTTGGAACCTACCTAGGGCCTATGTATTAGGGGGAAATGGACAAGACATTTTATATTTTCTTTATCTTTACCAAAGCAGTAGTAAAGAGAGGGAAAGATTTCCACAGAGCAGTGGTTCACAATTGGTGGTCCGCAGAGCTGTACAAAAAAAAGGATCAGAGTTCACACAACAACCAGGAGCTGGGTGGAACGAGATGCTGCAATCAATGCTGGGCTCTTCCTCCTCTAATATGTTTTTGTCTGGTTCTGAGCTAGTCCAGATATAGAGGTGATGGGACACGACAGACCTTGAGAGTAGCCCCTCATACATGCTGTGATCAGTGCAGGAAACTGCAAAAACACTGAGGCAGGTATGGAAACATTACTGAAGTGTTGCCAACCAGTTGTATTTTTTATGCTCTGTCAAGTAAGTAGCACTGGGGTGTGAAAAGCTTTTAAAGTCCAGATTCTGCCATTAAGGCTCTATTCCAAAGCTCTTGGATCTTGCCGCTCTGTACCATCTAGATTCCAATCTGGCTGAGTTCCTGATAAAGCCAAATGCTAACCTGATTCTACTTGCCCTGCCTCCAACCTCCTGGCCCCCACTGTAAAAAGTTCACTTTGATAACAACCGCTTTCTAACCACAGGGCATGCACAAAGCCCATCGAGTCCTCACCACAGTAAAACATTGACCAGAACTCTTGATGGGTATTTCTATTAGGTCTCTTATTATACGTCTCTGCAATTCCCCTCTTGCCCATTTTCATGATCTATGGTTAGCCTACATTGTTTTCTTCATTTGCTGATCCAGCACTTCTTTTAACCTCTGCAACCTCATTTAGTAAAGCTGTTTTATGCCCTTATAATTATAATTCTCTGCATGAAAAAGTGCTTAGCGACATCTGCTCTAGATTTGGTGGGGTTCCCCCCCCCTTCCCTTCTTGGTTGTTGTTTAATTAACATGAAATGCTCTCTTGCCCTATCACTTTTGCTGGCCTGAAAATGACAAATCTTATTGACCTTGGTCAATAAATTCTTCTCCGGGATTTTAAGTATTTTAATTAGGCCCTTTCCCTCCTCCTGATGCTCCTCCACCTCCACCACCATTATTGTGATGGTCTTCATAATTGCCATTCTGAGCTGATGTAGCATGAATGGAATATCACATGACTTCATATATTAACAAGACCTTGCTTTGTAATGATGTCATCAGAACAGACTTCACCACCTGAATTTTCAAACGCCTTCCTTGTAAACGAAAGAAATTGCAAAGTATTCTTTGGCCAAGTGGCATGGGCTTCTGTTATTTTCTCAGACTAGGTTTTTTTAAAAAAACAAAAACTACTTAGGCAAAAAACTTACTCATGCAAAGGTATTGTGCTGGGTGAATGAGATTATTTTGACCTTTCCCATTGAATAGATCACACACCCTGAACACACACACGCACACACCAATGGCAGGTCAGAAAGTGGTTTGGAAATTTCCTTCTCTGATCCTAGTGCCACACACACTCCTTACCTAGGCCTCTTTATTTTTCTTGTACTCCTAGGATTCTAGCATTGGAAACTATTCATTCTAATTCTCTTCCTAGCAAAGGATAGTCCACCAAATCTTTAGGGGGTCTGTCCCACCATCTTAACACAAGGGCAGCCAACATGGAGCCCCCTAGATGTTGCTGGATTCCAACTCTTATCAACCCTGATCATTGACTATGATGGATAGGATTAATGGAAGCTGGAATTGAGCAACATGTGGGAGGCATGGTTTTGGGCTACTTCTGGACTGTAACAGGCCTCACCATTCAGTGGTTTCACCTTTATATTTAACCAAACTCTGTTTCCCTGCAATTTCCATGCTCTGCTTCTCACCTTGCCTTCTGGAGTAACATAGAACAGGATAACAACAACAACAACATGTTATTATTTATGCCCCGCCCATCTGGGACTGGGTTTCCCCAGCCACTCTGGGCGGCTTCCAACAGAAGTATTAAAATACAATAATTTATTAAACATTAAAAGCTTCCCTAAAGGATGGCTTCTTGGCTCCCTCACCCTCAGCAGCCTCCCATTTCAGTTCACCCTACCTTCTCCATCTCCTCTGGGTTACATTCTTCCTCCTGCCCTTGACCCCTCTGTGTCGCATTTTCACCCAGCTTCTCTCTCTCCCTTCACTGTAGCTGTGCTGGTTTCCCACATCGGAACAACAGAACTCCCTCTCTCAGCACTTACATTTATCTTATAAATACGATGGTGGAAAGCTGAAGAGATTATTCCATTATGGCAGTGATATTATTTTGGCACACAGTAGATAACAGGCGTTTTCATCTGCATTTCCAGATAGAGTTGTGGGAAACTGGAGAATGCACTCTGAACAAAGGAGCAACCCAATTGGCTTTATGATGATAGAAACAGGAAGAAAGGGCATAATTATCAGACTGTGTTGATTAGCTGTTTCTTTAAAATTCACTTTGATGCAACTTTTAAAAACTTAATTTGCATTCTCCCCCATTCAACATGAGAACTCTTGAATCTGTAACTCATTGCTTTCTTTCCATAGGTCTGTTCCCATGCAGATATTACGATTGATGTACATTTCTGTTGTGTTCATGTGAATCAGAAGCTGCAGAAATTAGTGCATATGCTTTCATACTCTACCTGCCTGCCTGAGATACCAACAGTCAGCCGCCATACACTCTTACTTATGGTCAGGATAGAACATGACTAGTAACTAGGGCAACATCTTTCTTATTTATTTGTTTGTTTAGACATGTATATAACACACTTTGCCGAAAGGCCACAGGCTGATTTACAATGCAACAAACAGCATAACAATCAGATGATACAAGAACACAAAAGCAATTATTTCAGTACAACTCAAATAGAATAGAATAGAATAGATCTTTATTGTCATAATAACAGCAGCAGTGTCAAACTATTACAGTGGTACCTTGGTTTAAGAACAGCTTAGTTTATGAACAACTTGGATTAAGAACACTACAAACCTGGAAGTAGGTGTTTTGGTTTGTGAACTTTTTCCTTGGAACATGTTTCGCTTCCTGTTGAGTGTGTTCCATTTGTAAATTGAGTCCCCTGCTGCTATGGAAAAGCATGCCTTGGTTTAAGAACGCTTTGGTTTAAGAATGGATTAAATTTGTAAACCAAGGTACCACTGTATTACTACTAATACTACTAATTTTATTTATACCCTGCCCATCTGGCTGGATTTCCCTAGCTGCTCTGGGCAGCTTACAACCCATCTAAAAAGACAATGAAAACATCAATCCTTAAAAACTTCCCTAAACAGGGCTGCCTTCAGATGTCTTCTAAAAGTCGGATAGCTGTTTATTTCCTTGACATCTGAGGGATGTTGCCACTACCAGAGGGAGGGCGCCACTACCGAAAAGGCCACGAAAAGCCGACTCAAAGATCCATGCCTCGTCACCTATTTCCTCAAAAAGAAACAAAAAAACCAATCAAATGATGTGGCTTGGCATTTCACAAATGTGGAGCCACCACCAAAAAGGCACTTCCATAGGTCCCTGTACTACACACTTCATCCTCAATAGAAACCACGAGTCAGGTGTCGTCCATTGCCCTTAAGCTATGGGAAGGTAGGTGTTCTCCTTGATATTTGGGCACATAAGCGTAAGTGCCTTGAATTGGGCCTGGGAAACAATTGGCAACCAGTGAACTTGTTTAAAATCCAAGTCATATGTGCTTTCCTTTGCTTTTCAAATAAGGTACAAGAGTAGAGTTTGGCACCCGAGGAACATATTCTGTACTGTATATAAATTCAGCATAGTGTGAGTGTTTCATGTGGAGCTCACATGGTTGGAAACTGGGGCTCGGGGGGGGGGGACAATTTAAGCCATAGAAGGTCCGGGAGGGCAAAGGTGAATCACACATCCTCTAGCTTCTTTGTTCTTTCACTCAGATTTGTTTTCCATAGGTGGGGGAAAACGTGTCAGTGGCTTTTTCGTTACACATTTCTGCGCAAAATGTACACTTTGGTCCTTATTTAAAATTGCAACTGAAGCAGGAAGGAAAGGTTCTGTAGCAGGAAATCTTGTTTCTCTCTAAGTCCAGGGAAGAAGCCAAGTCTGGTTTATGTGAGAGAAGCTTAAGTTATTCATAACACAAAGTACATTCCTGCTTTCGTGGGTAACACGAAAAAAGACACAGGGGGAGTCCTGTATCTTTCCTGCAGCCAGCTCTATATGTATGTGGTTCTCATAGACATCTCACTGTGGGGTGGATGTGTATCTCATTTTCCATATGCACATGATATTAGAAAGGTTACCTACTTATTGATCATTCATCGGGATTTGTTCCCACAGAGAACAGCAAATACACTGTACATTTAAAGCACATTTAGAGCACAAACATCCCCCAAAGAATCCTGGGAAATGTAGTTTGTTAAGGGTTCTTGAAATTGTAGCTGTTGACTCTTTGGGGAAGCCATGTGTTTAAATGTATGGGATACACAGTTGAGGGTAGATGAGGTTGGCTGTGTAGTGAGCATTCATCCTAATTTGTTTGTGGGAGGCTAGATGGTTTCGCATCAAGTGTAATTCCACATTTTGCAGTGCTTTCCTTATCACAAGAAGTCCATTATTTTGTCGAAGTAGGTTTGCTGTGCAAGACCTCTCAATCACCCATCACCGGACAACCAGAATTTGAGAGGATGTAATTGAATCCCACCCCAAAATAGCAACAGCCTGGAAGACCCCTAGGAATTCCATTTACTTAAGCTGGTGTCAGAGACTGGAAGCAAGGAGGAAAGCTGTATGTACAGATGCCACAAGTACATACAGGCATAACTGGTTGTAATCTGCCCCCAAAACCAAATTTTGCATTTAAAATAAATAGGGAAAGCATGAAGTACATGGGGGAAGGTGTCAGTGACTGGCTGGATGAAGAGCAGTGGTGCCAGCCAGGGAATCCCCAAGGGAAATCCCAGAGGAGGAGGACTTAGAGCCTGGGGATTGTTGGTGGGACACTGAGGACAGGTCAGAGGGGGAAGATTGGGAGGAGCTGTGGGATACTGAAGGGACAACAGGGTTTAGTGAGCAGGAGGAACCTGTGGCAGGGAGCAGGTCAGTTCCTCAAAGTTCCCATAATTTTGCAGCTCAAGGTTCACAAAAGTTCTAAAAAGTTCACAACTTGCAAAAGTTCATAACTTACAGAATAGTGCACCTCAAAGTTCACAAAAGTTTGCAGTTCCCTGAAGCTCCTAGAATTTCACAGTTCAGGGTTCTCAAAAGTTCTCAACTCAAAGGTTCGCAGCCCACAGAAGTTTTCAACTCTCACAGAAGTTTGAAGCTCAAAATTCAGAAAAGCTTACAAAAGTTAGAAGTTCAAAGGTTCCTGAAATTCACAAAAGTTTGCAATTCACAGAAATTCGCAACTAGTAGACGATCGCAAAAAGTCCACTTTCCAGAATATCAAACCCCAAAGTTCAGTGAATTGCACAAAAGTTCACAGCTCCCCGAAATTCGCAGAATTTCGCAGCACAAGGTTCTCACAAGTTTGCAACTAAAAGAAATTTGCAATTCACAGAAGTTTGCAGCTCAAAATTCGCAAAGTTCACAGATTCCCGAAGCTCCCAGAATCTTGAAACTCAATATTCTCAAGAGTTCGCAAAAGTTCACAATTCACAAAAGTTCACAACTTGCAAATGTCCGTAGCTCATATGACTTCATGGCTTCTTCACAAAAATTCAGTTTCCAGAATATCGGAGCTCGAAGTTCACAAAGGTTCACAGTGTGCAAAAGTGTGCAACTCAAAAAGTTCACAGTTCACGTAAATTCACAGCTCACAGAAGTTTGCAGCTTGCAAAACCTTGCAAAAGTTCGCAGTTTACAAATCCCACAGTTCACAGAAGTTTGCAGCTCAAAGTTCATGATTACCCAGTAGTAAGCCTCAAAGAGTTCAGTGACATTTATTCCTAAATCAGTGTGTATAGGACCACAGTTTAAGATTTGTGTGAACCTATTTAGATGTGGTAAAATCTACAGAAAAAAGTAACATCACCTCCAGACAGCATTGTGGAAAGCTGCTCTATACAGAAGGATGCTACAGATGACTGAGCTACATGGCATGAATTTGGGCTGTCATTTGCATGCACCAGCCTTTTCCCTTGCTCTCTGTCTCCTCTAGCTTAATCAAAATGTGCATGCTTTACCACCCAGTGCATGGGAGCAAGTTACCTTGGGTTGAGTGTTACCTTGGTTCAGTTATTGTGTGAACTCTATGTCTTGATTTGCTGAAAGACAGATCAGATGTGTCAGGAACGTTCCTTCCCAGGGTGACAGTGAGGGCTCTGAAGATGAAAGGGGGTGGCAGGCAGAAAGAGACAGAGGCTTGCTTGCTTCCCATATGGAGAGTAAAGAGAACCCCTCCTGTTCTGGAATGCATGTCATAAATACCCAAGACAGTGTAAGGCAGACAGAGGGGCCGCAGCTATCAGACAGGTTCTTAGGGAGGAGAGGCAAACTGGGCAAGCTGCTCCTGAGTCTCCTCGTAGTAGTAGGAGGAGCAGGGTCCAGGCTTTCTGCCAGTCCTACAGGAGGAGGGGCAGCCAATGGAGGATATCCTGTTGGCGGAAAGCCCGCCTTTCAGTGGGCTCAACTGACTCATCAGGTGCGGAAGATTGAGCTGTGTGCTCAGACCCAAATTAAGTGTAAATACTAATAAATCTGACTGTAACAAAACCGTCAGCCTGCCGTCTCTTGGTGTGAGAGGGAGATCGTAAATCCTGACAAGATGTGACCTGTAGAGTGGCCCTCAATCCCAATGTCTAAGGATTCCTGTATTATAAGAACAAATCTCATGTATTATAAGAACAAATCTCATGTATTATAAGAACTAATCTAATGTAGGTGGCTGCATATTGGTGTTATCACTTAGCATTTGCACAGGCATTTTAAATCTGCAAATCACTTTCCCATCTCTATTGCGTCTTCTTCTAAGAATCACCCTATGATGGAAGGAGGTCACTCTTACTTCCATTTTATAAATTGGGAACTGAGGCTCAGAGATAGCGACTTTCCTCAGGCTACTCCATGCAGCCACTACAGTAGATATGAGACCTGAAGCCAGTGCAATTTTTTCTTTCCACTCCCAGTGCAATTTTTTCTTTCCAGTCCCAGTGCAATTTTCTAAGCAACGCCCCTCCCTTATTCCACCAAGCTGCTGATATAATATTCAGTAAAGTGCATCAAGCAAATGGGATTAGGGTATGCTCATAAAGGCTGCCTATAAATACATTTATAGACAAATAGATAAATAAATATGCCATTTGGAGAGCTGACCTTAGGTCCCATGCAAAACTGCTTTCCACGAGTGAGGCCTTTGAAAGAAAACTTCCAAGTCTCCTTTCGGAAAACTCTTACAGGCATACTGGTGCCGGAGAGAAATTCTTCATAGCTCAATAAAAACTATTAAGGAAATCAATCCCAAGTCAAAAGACCCTGTAAACATCCATTTTCATCAGACAGAGAGGACATGTGGTTGCTGTTACTAAGAAGTTGTAATTTGGAATGATGTCCTGATTGTTGAATTTTGCTGATGTTGCAAATGAGTGTCAAGCTTTTTCCTTTTTTATTATTATTAAAAAAAATAGATGGACCTGAGCACTTTAATTAATTTATTTCTTTTAAGAACAAGCAAAAATTCACATTAGTGACCAGTCCTAAAATGCAATAAAAGGGGGGGGGGCTATTAAGCACATCCAGCATTTGTATTACCTGTAACAATGAACTAATGGGAAATAGCATTCTGTCATGCACCAGTACTACAGCCCAGCAATATAATGGATCTTGGTCTGATTACAATACAGCCTTTCGACAGGATTAAATATGATCAAAGGTCTTGGATTTAGAACTAGGTGACTTAAATGACTGCAAATAAATTCTCATGTTTAAGGCATTTTACTTTACTTTTTTAAAAAAAAGTAAAATAAAATAATCACAGCTCATTTCTTGTTAATCATGGGATGAAGCCTCCTGCCTGTCTTTATACACCTGTCTAATTAAGTATGGATATATTCAGACTGTTATATATCCACAAACTACATGAAGAGCTACTGGGTTTTTTTTTAGCTCCACATTTAAATCATTACTTAGATTAACCACCTCTCTCTCTCTTTTAAGTATTAAAGAGAGAGAGATTAGTCTTCTCTCCATTTTGAGGCCTAAGCAATAGATTTAGTGCTATTTTGTAGAAAATTGAATACATTCTGAACAAACAGTATACCTGAAGGAGCGTCTCCAGCCCCCATTGTTCAGCCCAGACACTGAGGTCCAGCTCCAAGGGCCTTCTGGTGCTTCCCTGATTGCGAGAAGTGAGGTTACAGGGAACCAGGCAGAGGGTCTTCTCGGTGGTGGCGCCCGCCCTGCGGAACGCCCTCCCATCAGAGGTCAAGGAAATAAACAGCTATCTGACTTTTAGAAGACATCTGAAAGCAGCCCTGTTTAGAGAAGTTTTTAATGTTTGATATTTTATCATGTTTTTAATATTCTGTTGGGTGCCGCCCAGATGGGTAGGGCATAAATAAATAAATAAATAATGATAATAATAATAATAATAATAATAATAATAATAATAATTAAAGGTAAAGGGTAAAGGGGCCCCTGACCATCAGGTCCAGTCGTGCCCGACTCTGGGGTTGTGGTGCTCATCTCGCTCTATAGGCCGAGGGAGCCAGCGTTTGTCCGCAGACAGCTTCCGGGTCAGGTGGCCAGCATGACAAAGCTGCTTCTGGTGAACCAGAGCAGCACACAGAAACGCCGTTTACCTTCCCGCCGGAGCGGTCCCTATTTATCTACTTTGATGTGCTTTCGAACTGCTAGGTGGGCAGGAGCTGGGACCGAGCAACAGGAGCTCACCCCGTTGCAGGGATTCGAACTGCCGACCTTCTGATCAGCAAGCCCTAGACTCTGTGGTTTAACCCACAGCGCCACCTGGGTCCCATATTATTATTATTACCATATTATTATTATTAACAGAATGAAAATAGAATAAATTCTGGTAGCAGAATTTTGACTGAAAGTGAAATCCAGAGATGAATTCGGAAGGGCTTGCGTGGTATAAACATCAGAGGAGTTCTGATGGAAGCATACTGAGAGTTGGTAATGCTAGCAAAATTTATCAAAGGGAAGAAAAGATGACCCTCGCATCTCTACTCCAGGCTACCATTGTACGCTGGATATAAATAGCTGTGTTTAAATCCCCTCCACCATTTTCTTGGTCACAGTCTCTGAAAAGGAGGCTGAATTGCAGCTGATGGGATGCCCACAGTCTGAGTTGCTTTTCACCCACCTTGATTGAAGCAACTGAGTGCACTTCATTTAATAAAGAATATAAGAAGAGCATAGGTGCCAACTGCCAGATTGAAAAATCCGGGATTGGCAGCGGCACGGCACCGGAAGTCGTGCTGCGGCCATTTTGGAACTGGGCAGAGCAGCACCAGAAGTCGCTTCTACGCATACTCTGCCCATTTCCAAAATGGCTGCAACGCTGGAAGTCACGATGCGGCCATTTTGGAACTGGGCAGAGCAGCACCGGAAGTCGCTTCTACGCATACTCTGCCCATTTCCAAAATGGCTGTGGCGCCAGAAATCGCCTCTGCGCCTGTCCAGAGACTCCAGACATGTGCAGAAGGAGCCTCCCCGGGCCGGTAAGAATCTGGGGGATTTACAGGGTATTTTTAAATCCGGGCTGCCAGCGGGAAATGGCTGGAAAAACGGGGGTTTCCCGGGAAATACGGGAGACTTGGCAGCTATGAAGAAGAGCCCTTCTGGATCAGGTCAATGGCCAGTCTAGTACTCCAGTATCCTGTTCTCATAACAGCCAATAAGATGCCTGTGGGGAGTTCAACACTTTGGTACCCCAACAACTGGCATCAGATGCAGTTGGCACCTCTGATGCTGGAGGTCGTACGTAAGTCATCATGATCAGTAGCTTGTCTAATCTAATTTTAAAGCCATCCAAGTCGGAAGTTATCACTATCAACTGGTTCTGTATCTGCTAGCGGGATATAGAAGTGCTCCAAAAAATATGCATAAAACTGGCTGGTAGGGAAATGAACCTAAATGGTGTCAATCTTCCTTTTCTTCGAATAAATTTTATAAAGAGAGAGATACAAAACTTAATATCAGCTATCTTTTTTATCCAACATCAATCTAAATAAAATTAAAACCTAGAGATAAAGAGGGAAAGAAAAAGGAAAGGAGGAGAAAAGAAGAGAAAAGAGGAAAAACCCTGAGAGAAAACGATAAGAAGAAAGAACTTGAAAGCGAAAATAGAAAAGATAAAATACAGAAATTAAAGAACTTCTGATTCTTCATCTGTCTGCTATATATAAACAATAGTCGCTTCACCCACTCCAAGATAATACACAACAAAACCACTTTCTATAAACCAACATTATCTTCAGTTCCCAAATCCATATGTCATTATTTTGTTTTGTTTTTCACACAACCTTTGTGTTGATCCTGAAGTTATTAATACGAATCCTGATCATCCTGGATCTCATTAATTCATAACTGATTCCACACAGCCTCCAAATTCATTCTACATACATCTGTTTATTTGCTACAAAATTGCATAAGCTGATGTTAGAAACACAGATACTGAAAAACATACCAAGCTGGAATATATGCAAACATCAAGTGCAATTTGGACAAGAGCATTCATGCAGAAAAGTGACACTACCATAAAACACAGAAAAATCCTGAACAGCTAATTATTAGGATAGATACCTATTTATTAGAAGGCATTCTGAAAAGGCATTTTGAGAGTGCTGACAGCACAAACTAGTAAAAGATGGAAAGAGTGAACATTTGAAGGTTATTATGACAAATCCTTTTCTTATGCTAGTGAAACAAATGGAAAAGCCTTGGGGGGGGGGAGGAAAAAAGTGGGGGATTTTGTTGGTCAGAATTGTCGGTTGCAGTCATGTGCATATTTACCTGAGAGTAAAGCCTATTCAATATTGTGTGACTTAATTTTGAGCAAGCATTGCATATGCACAAGTTACTAGAATTCTACACATACTGACTAGGAGTAAGTTCCAATTAAACCAGTGAAGATTGCTTTTGAGTAGACATGCCTAGGTTTGCACTGTTTGACTACAATCCTACACACACACACACACACACACACACACACACACACAATTAATCAATCAGCTTTATTTGCATAGCTGACGGCCATAGCAACAGAATACACGCAATATACAATTAAAAACATCATGGATAACAGGATCAGTCATATGACTATGATTAGACACACACACACACACATTAACATTTACCTGGGAACAATCGTCCATGGACTCAGCTATCTTTTCAGCAGACATGTAAAAGATTGTACTGTTTAAGGTAAGCTGAGCTCACGAAGATAAATAAATTTTCATGCCAAACTTTAGCACAATCCAGTTTTTATTGCACAAGAGCCCCACCCACCCCTGTCAGAAGTCTGTCTATAGGGCTAGGCTGAAAGTTGCACGCACTCAAATTCATACATTATTTGATATGAATCACTGCAAGAAGTAGTTGCTAATCAATGACTTGTTTTTCATTTTTATGAAATAAGGCATGGAGGTTTATTTACCAACAACAACCAAAAAGGAATTAAAAAGAAATTATTAAAGCAGAGCACTTTAAAAATGGTTTTGGGATGATTTTTTAAAGATGGTTTCCATCTTATACTCATTTACACATAGGTAGTTGAATGCAGTGGTATTTTCACTGGGGGAAACGTGCTTGCGATCATGCTGTATAATAAGGGCACCATTTTTCAGAATATACACTTGCATTTCATTGTGAAACAGGAAAATTCCCACATCGCATTCTCATATCCCTAGTGTTCATGATTAAGTTGTTTTTACTGAAATAGAGTTTTGGACAGGCCTCATATTGAGAAGTTATTGAGAAAATGTATTTATCAAACTGTTTACATAGCTGATACTAGTTATCCAGTGTGTGATATGAATTGTGGGTGAACCAAAATGTATTTATCAAACTGCTTACATAGCTGATACTAGTTATTCAGTGTGTGATATGAATTGTGGGCAAACCATTGTTCCAGTACATGGTATTTTGCTCCAATATGCCTCTTTTTCATTTCTTCTTTATAGTGATGTGCCAAAAACAGATTATAAAGCCATCTTAGATCAGGGATAGTCAATGTGCTGCCAAGTCAAATATTGGGCTCCAAATCCCTTCAGCCCCGGCTAGTACCATCAATGGCCTCTAGGAGGCTTAGTTTGGTAAAATAGAGTACTGTATACACATCCAGAGTTAACACTAAATACATTACTTCTGGTCAATGAGACACCATAGCCACTAGAGGGCCATGAAAATTTGCATTGCAGGCTTTTTAGACTCATCTACCATGTGTAGGGCTTGCCGATCAGAAGGTCGGCGGTTCGAATCCCTGCGATGGGGTGAGCTCCTGTTGCTCGGTCCCTGCTCCTGCCCACCTAGCAGTTTGAAAGCACGTCAAAGTGCAAGTAGATCAGGCATCCCCAAACTGTGGCCCTCCAGATGTTTTGGACTACAATTCCCATCATCCCTGACCACTGGTCTTGTTAGCTAGGAATCATGGGAATTGTAGGCCAACACATCTGGAGGGCCACAGTTTGGGGATGCCTGAAGTAGATAAATAGGTACTGCACTGGCAGGAAGGTAAACGGCGTTCTGTGTGCTGCTCTGGTTCGCCAGAAGCGGCTTAGTCATGCTGGCCACATGACCCGGAAGCTGTCTGCGGACAAACGTCGGCTCCCTCGGCAAGTAAAGCAAGATGAGCGCTGCAACCCCAGAGTCGTCCGCGACTGGACTTAATGGTCAGGGGTCCCTTTACCTTTACTCATGTACTGTCTGAAACCAAAGGGTTACCAGATGTGAATTTTTCCCCAGCTCTCCAACTCCACTAAGTGAATCTAACCAAGGCTAGGTGTATAGATTCCCAGCTACTGAGTTAGGCAGGGGAGTTACTGTACTTTCATCTCACCAAGAACAGTGGCTCTATCAGGCTTAGGGCAAATGTATAAAACTAATGAGATGAAAGAATCTCATGTTGCCTTTGCTGCATCAGAAATGTGTGCAGCATTTATACTGTCAACATTTGGCCTGCGAGCATGCCCTCACATCTTGTTGCAGGAATAACAAGTGTTATAGGGGCTTTTTTTAAAGCAAAAGAAAAAAGTGCCAAATTGTCCATTAACGGTAAGGAGAGGAAAATGAAGTGCAGTGTCCGTTTTATGTGCTGCACTCATATATAATGACAAGAGAGAGATCTGTTGCAAAGAGGAACATGTGGACGGAAGGTGAGGAGCACAGCCACAGACCTCTCACTGAACCTCTGTTCTTCCACCCAACCTTCTGAACAAAGTACATAGGTTGTGTTCAATAGGTTGGGTGACCATGTGGCGGATACGGGCCTAATCATTCACGGCACAGTATGCTTTCATTGAATGTGCCGTGCTGCCTGTACAGAGCTTCTTGTGTGCATCAAAGAGGAATTCTTGCCCACTTTTTGGAGACCTTTTATGCTTCAGAACTTGATATTGCCAAACACATTGGCAATATCATCCAAAGAGCCTCCTCAATCAAATGAAGAAGTGCAAACAGGCAGAGCTCTTCAATTTCTGCTCATTCAAATCCCAATGCCACCAAATTTCTTTCATCACACATCATGTTGCAGGTCCCCAATCCTTAGAAATGGCATTTTGGAAGGCACAAGTGTTGCAGCAGGAAGAGAGAGCCTGAAAGTGTTGTTGCAGAATGGAACTCGTGGCTCATTGTTACGGATAAGACACATGTGTGTGTGGGTGTGTGGGTGTGTGGGTGTGTGGGTGTGTGGGAGAGAGAGAGAGAGAGAGAGAGAGAGATATTTGAGCAGAATTTTCTTCTTCTTTCTCTAGTGTCTTTCAGGTTACTTTGCAAACTGTAATAAAGTACAACACCAGATCTGATCTATATCTTGTTGTATAAATTCATAGTAACGAGCTTGTTCCTGTTATCAGCTATGGTGGGTGAGCAGAATGGAAACTTCTGCAGCCTGCTTCAGATAATGACTCCTCTACATATTAGCTATGCTAAGGCCTTTGTAATATCCACCCCAGTTTCAAAAGACTATAAAATCTTGCAATTCACAAGTTTACATTTTGCATTTTATCTATGCTCTGGGTCTGTCGGCTATATTAAAATGATGCCATATTATGTATGGGAAATAGCTTTTCTATCAGCTCAAAATAGACCATCTTATTGCACCTTATTAAAAAAATAGTAGTGCATTTTCTGCTGGCAACCATGACATATGATAATAACTGTTATCAATATGCAATTACCTTGGTTACTCTAGAACATATTGATATTCATTCATTTAAAGATTATATAACGCATTTGTATTCATTGAGGTAATCTGTTGATATGATTAAATGTGAATGGCCATCTTATACTTGAGCAGTAAAATGAAAAATTGCCATCAGATCTTCAATGCATCGCAGAAGGGGTCACATTAAGTAACGGAAAATTGCATTATCTTTCATTTTAAGGCCCAATACAATGCTTGGGGGGGGGGATATCAGTGTTTATTAATTGGAACAGTCTTTCCAAGAGCAAAGTACTCAGCAAGGTGAACCCAGGGTGCCGGTTCAATGCCAACTGTCTGTAGAAAGAGAAATGGTGGATACTAATGAATGATATCCAAAGGTTATTTGTCTTCTGGTTCTCCAGTAGTCCTAAACAATGGCAGGGCAGACCTAAACGATTGTGATCACAACCAGAAGGAAAAGACAAGATACATGCCATTGGTTTAACTAGGGACAAACCCACTTTACAGGATCAGCAACAATCCTAAAGCTGGGAGGAATTCAATGTCATGCTGTGGCCATCATTCCATCAAGCTTTTCAGCTTGCCAGATGGAATTGCCCTTCATTCTCCACCCATGTGCTGTTTTGGGGGTTCTCTCACCCCCTATATGTACATGGGGGGGGGTAGGGGGGAAGCCCCATTGCACAAGTAGAATTTCTTGTGTGGGGTTCTGCTGACGGAACTCATTCCTTCGATCCCACCCACGTATGACGCAGCCGCCGCCTTGCTGTTATTTGCATCTCAAACTACTTCCTTCCCTCTGGCCACGCCTGTTCAGGGGTAGAGTGAGGACCTCCTGAGTCTCTCTCTCTCTTCCATAACTCTTGGTGGGAGAGACAAGTTGGCCTCAAAGGGGTTATGTATCCCATTCCCCGTGGTCCACACCTCTGATTGGCAAGCCTCAAGATTCCCCCATCACCATCAAGAACACTCACCTACTTATTCCTTATCTGTGTTACTTTCCACACATTCTGCTGTTTTGACCAAATTCTTTGTGTGAAAGAAGTGGACAGCCACCAGGCACTAATTGACACACCTGACCAGGCAAGCATAAGCAGCCAGTGAACGACTGTCTCATCGTAAACTATAGCGGACGGCCTGGAAAGAGGAATTTTTAATTGTCCCTTCCCACTCCCATACATGAAGCATCATCTATCAGTTGCTTATGAAGACATAATTTTGGGTCAGGTTTACCCTGTCCATAAGACTGCACCCTGTTATTACTGAATTCTTGTTCTTTTTAAAATAATGGTCTTTTACTGTAGGTTGTTGTTGTTTGCTACTTAGAGATTTTGAAATATTGTAGTTTACAATAAATCATACGGGACCCAAGTTCTGCCTAGGATTTCACCCCATTTCATTCATTCTACCAGTGATTGGCAGAATGGCTTGGCCAGCACCATTTTTCTTTGGCATCTCGGTCACTACAGCAGCATAGCTACTTGTCAGAGGGTCGTCGTGGCTACTCTGGAGTAGCTCCGCCTGAGTCCAGTTTGTCTTCAAAGACGTTTATTGTGCTATTTATTTACAGTGTAGAGACAGCTTAAAACATGACCTCTCATCCCGAATCAGAATCCGGCAATGGCGTACGTCTGTTCCTATGCCAGCAAAGTAGTCTGGGCACCCCAAAACGCCGCCCCCTTGACCTGCGTTGCGGTGCTCTCCTTACTTCTGGTGCTGGAAGGAGTGATGCCCTTTCAGCTTCCTCCCTCAGCAGTCGGTGCCCTGGCTCTGCAGCATCCCTAAGCGTCTGCCTGCATCCCTCCGCCCCCGAGCTTTCCCATTGTTCCTCCCTCTGATTTCTCTCCTCCTCCGAGTCTCTCCCTCCCCCCCTGGCTGCTTCAGAACCACTGGTGCTCTCGGTACTTGACGAGGTGGACGTCAGGATGATGGGGGCTGGCTCCCTTACACTACTTTTCCATTGGCACAGCAGGACTTCAACTGAATCCTCAGACAGCTTATCTCTAGCACAGGATCGCACCCTTAAACAATCACCCTTAAAACCAGATGAGTAAACTGAGGCTAATCTTATTTCTTCAGATTAATCAACATCTTAATATTTAACCTTTATGACCACAGAAGCACACATATCATAGTGAGTACTGACTGTCTGTCTAGTGCTATTTTCCAGCCCTGCCGCTGCTATTATTTTTATTAAAATTTGTAGGCCACCCTATACCCGCAGGTCTCAGGGAAGTTCACAGGATAAAATTGCAATATAAAAATACAAAATATATAATCAAGATTAAAACAAAAGCAACCCAAGAAGGAAGAGTGAAAGGCATGGAAAATCAAGGGGGAGGGGGCGGTGTGCAAAAAAGCTATTCAGAAGAACAAACACTCAATAATTTATTTCATTTACCTTTGTCCCTCGCTAGAGGTCCCTGATACTGTATACCTATTTCCACGCTGACTCCATGAAAGCTAGAAACATGGCTCCAAGGCAATGGTAAATCCCTTCCCAGATTTTCTCCACTTATTTGTGTGTATTCTAATGCGTATTCTATTATATGTTGTTCCATGGCACTCTGGTGTATTTTCTTGGATGGACTGCATTTTGTTTTGATATTGGGGTTTTATTATAAATTTGCCATCTGTTTTGTTTGTGAGCCACCATGAGTCATGCATATGCAGCAGAAAGCAGGGCAAAAAATCATATAAATATTAGGACTTGATTGTTCTAAGAGGAACTCAACAGAGTAAATGTAGCCTTCCTAGATGCCTTCAAAATCTGTAAATGCTACTGTGCTTTGCAACAGTTTCTTAATCAATACCTTCACTGAAGGCAGGTAGTTTTCTCTGCTTCCAGTATTTTGTGAGCAAGCTGTGGGCAGCAGTTAATTAATCCCCAACTAGATTCCTGTGCATTTCCCCCACAATATTTTAACGGTAGAGTTACCCAATGAATTACTGTGGGTCTTAATGGGATTTCATATCCAATTATCTCTTTTGCATTTCCCAGA
Source organism: Zootoca vivipara (assembly GCF_963506605.1). Lineage (NCBI taxonomy): Eukaryota > Metazoa > Chordata > Lepidosauria > Squamata > Lacertidae > Zootoca > Zootoca vivipara. The sequence goes on along the minus strand of NC_083276.1, from coordinate 111,932,972 downwards.
AATATCTTTCCAGAAGAATCCTGCATATTTATACTACCACCAAATAAGTATGAAGTCAGTCTCTGTTTGATTATATGTGCAGTAGCTATGCTGGTACCATTTCTTGAAAAAATCTTAAGTGGAATGTAGCAGTGTTAACATAAAACTTATATCAATGTTCTATCAACGTGATATGCATAGACTCTCTCGGCATAGCTGCCAAGTCTCCTGTATTCCCTGGGAAACCCCCGTTTTTCCAGCCGTTTCCCGCTGACAGCCCGGATTTTTAAAAACCCCGTAAATCCCCAGGGAGGCTTCTTTGGCGCATGTCTGGAGTCTCTGGACATGTGCAGAAGTGATTTCTGGTGCTGCGGCCATTTTGAAAACAGGCAGAGCATGCGTAGAAGTGACTGCCGGTGCTGCTCTGCCCAGTTCCAAAATGGCTGCAGCGCGACTTCTGGAGCTGCGACCATTTTGGAAATGGGCAGAGCATGCGTAGAAGCAACTTCTGGTGCTGCTCTGCCCAGTTCCAAAATGGCTGTAGCGCGACTTCCGATCCCAGATTTTTCAATCTGGGAGTTGGCACCTATGTCTCTCGGGCCAGTCTTGCATCTGTAAAAAAATGTTACTCTGAGATAGGGGTGCTTGAGGACTTTGCAAATTGTGATACAAACTGATTTAATCTACACCTCCCAGGCTAATGTGTGGATCAAAACATAGTTATCCCCAGGATTTTGCACTAATAAGCACTAATCCTACAAAATCCACATTTCTTCAGATTTTGCCATTCAGATTTTGGCTCAAAAGATACACTCAAAATGCATGTTTTATGATAAGATATACATGAGTCAACAATGCATATTTGGAAAAAATAGGTTTAAATAATGACTAGTCTCATGAAGATTTTTTAAAATGGCAAATTGATGTAATAATGGGATGTAATGGATTTATTATTGTTAATGTTATTATTTTCAGCAATTTATATATCACTTAACACTATAGCCTCTAAGGCATGTGCAATAACAAAACATATAATAAAGACAGACCAGTTAAAATTAACTCACACAATCAGAAAAAGAAACTTATATAATATGCCTGGTCTTCACCAAGTGCCAGAAGTTCAACAGGGTGGGGTCCTGTCCACAGGATTGGGCCCGTAGTATTCAATGCATGGCTCCTGGTGGTTGTGAGCTATGCATCTGAGCCATGGAGAACCACTAACAGAGTCTCCCCCAAAGACCTCACTGATCCTAGACCCAAATCATCAAGGGACTTATAAATTAACAGAAGACTTGTGAATTAGGGATGAGGGCATGCGAAAGTGTCATGGACTGGAAACTGGATCTGTCCATCTCTACTCTGAGATTGAAATGCAAGACTTTCTTCCCAATTATTCATATTTCGAATCTCTATCATCTCTTCATGTTCCCTCATATTACATCACCATGTCCCTCAGTGTAATCACATTTGAATTGTTTTCTTCTCATCTCAGTTTTCCTAAGCGATATTATTGGAAATATCAAAGCAGCTTCTGGACTCTTTCCCCCCATTTTCTCCATTATGTTGTTGTTCTTGTTTAGTTGTTTAGTCGTGTCCGACTCTTCGTGACCCCATGGACCACAGCACGCCAGGCACTCCACTACCTCCCGCAGTTTGGTCAGACTCATGTTGGTAGCTTCAGGATGTCCAAACATCTTGTCCTCTGTCGTCCCCTTCTCCTTGTGCCCTCCATCTTTCCCAGCATCTATTTCTCCATTATACCAATTCTAATTAGTTTTTGCCCAAAAGAATGCCACAGCATCGCTGACCAATTGTGTGGATAAGCTAGTCCAGAGGTAGCCAATGTGGTATCCTTTGGATGTTGTTGGACTCTAGTTCCCATCATCCATGACCATTGGCCATGCTGACATGGGCTGATGGGAGTTGTAGTCTAACATTACATGGAGAACACCCCGTTGGCTACTCCTGATCTACTGTCTTACTACTTTCTTCCCTCCCCTGTGTGCTGTTCTGGAGGTGAGATTAACTTCTGCTGCCTCCAACCACACCATACATCTAAAGCACAACCAACAAACATTTAAAGCACATGACTTCCTCCAAAGAATCTTGGGAAGTGTAGTTTCCCACCACAAAACTGTGATTCCCAGCACCCTTAACAAACTACAGTTCCCAGGATTAACTGTGAGAAGTCATGAATCTTTAAAAGTGCGCTGAATGTGCTGGCGTGGATCTACCCAGAACTGTGTCTTGCACTTCACTTTTTAAATTGTGTTGGTGTTCAAGTTGCATTCAACTAAATAGCATTTACGGTTGAAGTTCCCTATGAATTATGAGCCCCTGATGGAGAAAGAGAAACCACAACATGAAGCTAATCAGAAAATATAGTGCACAATATAGCTGCAGATAAACACTTTCTACTTCCATTGATTCCGGTCAGAAAAGCCCTATTTTTCACCCTGCACCATTGCGATCAGATAGGAGGAGAGGGATCTTTGGCCCAGAGCCCTGTGCTGCTGCTGCTGCAGTAGCAGTAGCCTCAGCCCAGTATACCTGAAGGAGCATCTCCACCCACATCATTCAGCCTGGACTCTGAGGTCCAGCTCTGAGGGCCTTCTGGCGGTTCCCTCCCTGAGAGAAGTGAGGTTACAGGGAACCAGACAGAGGGCCTTCTCGGTAGTGGCTCCCGCCCTGTGGAATGCCCTCCCACCAGATGTCAAGGAAATAACTATCTGACTTTGAGAAGACATCTGAAGGCAGCCCTGTTTAGGGAAGCTTTTAAATGTTGATGTTTTATCATGTTTTTAATATTCTGTTGGGAGCTGCCCAGACTGGCCAGATGGGTGGGGTATAAATAAATTATTATTATTATTATTATTATTATTATTATTATTATTATTATTACCACCACTGCTTTTGCACTCCTCCACATGCTGAGAAGGTTGCTCTTCTGCAGCAGGGAGCTTGCACCTCTCATTTAGAGTTGCATTCAGTCAGCGCCGTCTTAAGCGCCCCTGTCACCATGGTGCGCCGGATCTCTCCGGCGCCCTTCTGCCCCGTTTCGCAGCGCGGTGGGCGGGTGGGTGCGGCGCTGCTGCGCGGCGGGCGAGCGGGCGGGCAGGCACAGCGCGATCTCTCCGGCGCCCTCCCGCCCCGTTTCCCAGTGCGGTGGGCAGGTGGGCGGAAAGGCCGGCCAGCGGGCGGGCACAGCTCGCGGCGCCCTCCTGGCGGGCCGGCGCCATGGTGCCCTGCACCACCGGGGGTCTACGAAGAGAACTGCATTCAGTTCAAGTCCTACTCAGAGTAGACCCACTGCAATTAACAGGCATGGCTAACTTGGGGTCATCAATTTCAGTGGCTCTACTCTGAGTAAAACATAGCGGCGTGCAAGGCTCTTCACACAATTCAGAAGTAGGGTTGCCAGACTCAATAGAGGACAGGACTTCTGTGCTTTTAATTGCCCTGCTCTCTTTTGAGTCTGGAAACCTTAAAGAGAAACCAGCAGACCCTTTGCTTGGAAATTAAACAAAGGGTCTGCTGGTTTCTCTTTAAGGTTTCCAGACTCAAAAGAGAGCAGGGCAATTAAAGGCACAGAAGTCCTGTCCTCTATTGAGTCTGGCAACCCTATTCAGAAGTCTGGAGGATCAGGCCACATCTGCAGCATCTCAAAGCACTTTATCAGTAGTGGTTCCCTATATGAAAGAATCCAGTTTGCTCAGGGCACTGGGAGTTGTTAGAGGGCCCCTATTCCCCTCACAGAGCTACAGTTCACAATATGGTTTAAAAGTCAACCCCTCTTCCTAGGGAACTCTGGAAACTGTAGCTTTGTGAGGGGGAATAAGGTTCTCCTAACGAGAACTCTCAGCACCCTTCACCAGATCCTGGGATTCTTCGAGGCGGAAGAGAAACCATGGCTTTTAAAGTGATATAAAAATGCTTTGAATGCATGGTGCACATATGGCCTCAGCCACACAGAGTGGAAAAGACTCCCTGTTGCACAAGTTCACGTGGAGTCTTGTGAGAATGGTGACTGAATTGCTGGTCCAGGGAACACTCTCCCCCCACTTCCCCTTATCAGTGAGGTATAACACCTGATCAGGGCTTGAGATATAAGCTGGATTTAGGCACATTAAAATAAAAATAAAAATAAGGAAAATGTGTTGTAGACCTCATAATGGGAAATCACATTGCCAAAAGACGAAACTCTACAGTGCCATCTGGTGTCACAGTGTTATAACGCATTTTAAACGCTTCTTCTTTACTAATGTAGCTGAGTCCATAGTACATTAACTCTCTCACTGAAACTGATATGGTTTGAGTATGAATGTGATTATTTGGAAATAAATAAAGGTTATTTGATTAAATGGAAATAAAGAATTAAAAAGATGTTCAAACTGCACTCCCCCAGCAAAATTAAACAGAATAAAAACCCCAGTGACAAATCTTGTACAGCAGACCTTGTGCACTGTGTTTCCCTTAAGTTGTTAATCTTATTTTTCATCAATGTAAAAACAGTGACATTTCTAATAGTGCTTTCCATGCAGTGTAAATACATGAGCATAATGCGTTCCAATTTTCCTAAGTGCTTCTTTATGGTAAACAATAAAAACGTAAGGGCCCAAATATCCGCATGCTCAGTGCTGCATGTTGCACATTCTTTAAATTGGAAACAAAGTTGATATCCTCAGAAAAATCTATGAGAATCAAAATGCTAAAAGCAAAGTTATATTTCACAAGAGATCAGAGAACTGCAGAGCTGAAGGCACCCGAATAGTGGCCCAATTGCATCCATTGAGAGATTAGCTCTTAAGCTTTCAGAAGAGACTGGGCATATAGGTTTACCTCTTTGTTAAGACCTGTAATCTCCTTGATGGTTGCACTTCACTTAGAAGTTGCAAAACGCTGGGACTCCTAAGATCTTGTACACTTGTGGATGAGATGTATCTCTACTGTACAAACTGACTCATAACTCCAAGCTATCAAGAAATGTGGCCAAACCTGAAGACATTGACACAACATACTATCCTTGATCTCTGGTGTAAATGTGTTTCTGGACCATGGCAACTTCAAATGTCTAAGACATTCCAGTATGGGGAGATGTTGCTGGACTACAACTCCCATCATCACTGACTATTGTCCATGCTTGCTAGGGTTGATTTGAGTTGGAGAGTCCAAGACTATCTGGAGGGTCACAAGTTCACCATCCCTGCACTAGGACCCTCCAACTGTGGATTCTAGATGTGATGCACCTACTATTTGCATTCAGTAACCTCTCCTTTGGTACATACTTCTTTTTGAATTTGGTAACATTCATAAAACTGTAAATCATGCATGTTAAAGGTTTGGTGCACCCAAGACAACTGTGGTGCTATGGGTAGTAGACTCAGACAGCTGAAAAGTGTGGTAACAGAGTGACACTTGCTAAAACTTTAAAACAGAATGCAGTAATTTTCATCTGTTAGAAAATTCAAGATGCTATTCCTTGGGAAGGGGGGAAAAACTAAGAACAATTTTACTATTATAAACACAATTGTATTTCTTATCAGGTTTTCTTCTGCAGAACTCAGCAGATATGCTATGAAGGTCAGGTGTTAATTGTACTTTTCATGTTCATGAAGGCTTAAAACACAAAAGGCCTGGATTATTAAGGCAAGGGTTAATGCAGTTGTGCATTTTATGTTGCTAAAGAGGAGCAAGTAAGTAAAAGTGTTGGCATTCATAGAGCCAAGAAGAAGGAAGCTACCGGTAATTTCTCACATTATTTCCCTTATAAATTGCAGTCATATTGCAGGGCTTTTAAATGTTGGGAAGCTAACAGTATGGAGAGAAACGTGGGGCAATATTTGGGTAATTAGGGGGCAAACCAAAGCCAAGGAAACGTGTGTTCCTTTTACACAGAGCATCCTCAGACATCCAAGGTATGTCTTTCCCTAGAAGAGGAGAAAGAGCCAGACTACACAAAAGAGAAAGAGAAAATAAATCCAGGGGCAGAAAATATCCGGTCCAGGACAATATCTTATTGCTGGATGGACCAATGATCTGTCTTTGTAAAGGTAGCTTATTATGTTCCAGTTTTGTAAGGTAAGTTGGGTAAGTTGGGAAAGGGGAGTGCAATTTCTTGGGCGGGATGATGGGGAAAGGCTTTCTGAGATGGGAATGGAGTCAGCCAGGAATTCTTCTTAGCCTCAAATTCTGATCCAAGCCAGAGAAGAATTTTGAGGCATGTAAATCTCACATCTCCTTTGAGGAGAGCTTTTATGGGCTTCCAATCCCAAGTTGCTTCCAATCCCAAGAAAAGAGAATGTCAGCCACACCCCAAGATTTCATATTGCCATCAAATACACCTGCAAGTTAGCTCAGACCCAGTCTGTATCGTGAACCAAAGAAGTACTGTGTGAAATAGCAGCTGTAGTTCCAAGTTGCTTCCGTGTGGAGGCATCCCTGCAGATCACAGCAACAGATAAACTTGAAATTAATTGTACTCTGCTGAACCCGGCGCATCGAAGACTTCCCACTGAGCCATCAATTCTTAATTCATGACATTTAAAAATTCTTGTAAATACGCTGTTTCCTTGGCAAGTGTGGGCAGTTAAAGAGGGTGGAAATCCATGGGAAATAAACTCCCACTTAACTTCATTGCTCAGTGAGATGATTGTTATTTATGATGATGATGGTGGGACGCTCACATTCATCCTAAAGCTTGACTTGTCTCTGCGGCATAATGAGCACATCAGGTTAAGATCTGCAATCAGGCCCCGAAGACAGGGGCACACAACTGCTTACTTTATGTTTGCGGTTGGGTACAAAGAGCTACTGGGCTGTTGCCATTTGCCCATTACTGTTAATTCAAACACTACATAAATCACAGCTGATGTAAGAAAGGGGAGGACAAAGCTCAGGGTTTTATCTCTTAGAATTGGGGGGGGGGAATGAAACCTTCCACTTCATCTTTACTTGATTTCAAAATGGAACTGCTCTCCTGAATGACGAATAACATTTTACAGGCATAAAATATTATAAAGGGTTTCTCTCACACACCCACACACACACTTTTTGCCAATCTTGGTCAGATCCTGAAGGGACAACAAAGAAATTGCTGAGAAGCATGCTGTTACTTCAAGATGGTCTCCAAAGTCAATTTCCAGGGTATTTAAGGTTGGGAACCTCTGTCCTTGTTGCTTTCCCAGGGGCATAGTGAGGCGCTGCGACACCCGGGGTGGCAAATTGCCATGCACCCAGGGGGTGCGGCGCCCCCGCGCCTCCAAAGCCGCGTGCCTCCAGCTACAAACTCCAGGTAAGAAGCCCGCTCAGCGTGGGCGGGCTCACTGAACCAAGCAGGCTTTTTACCTGGAGTTTGTGGCTGGAGGCGCGTGGCTTTGGAGATGGGGGGGGCGACGATACCCCTCCACGTAACGAAGCATGCACAGCTTTCTTTTGTATTTTTCATTTCTCCGAGGCTGCTGGGCTGAGCCGCAGAGGCGAGGGGTGGACCAGTTAGGAGGGAAGGGCATCATGCCAGCCAGCCACTAACGTGGCGCCTCGCTAGCCTAACCTGCCCCATACCTCCTCCCAGGGCCCCAACCCAGCCCCAAACCCCGGCAGCCTCAGAAAAAAAATACAAAAGAATGCTTCAGGCGTGCCTGCCCGGCAAGCGAGATTTCGAGCTCGGCTTTTGAGGCGACGATTGTGGGGCGGGGGCACGGCCCCGAGTGCCACCCCCCTCCAGCAGGCACCTGCGTGGCGCCCAAAACATTGCTCGGCCGGCACGCCTGCAGCCTTTCTTTGTATTTTTGTATTTTTTATTTCTCGGAGGCACGGCCCTGAGGGACACCCCCTCCAGGGCGGTATCCGGGGCGTACCACCCCCACCCCCGCTTGCTCTGCCCCTGTGCTTCCCTATCTAGCCCTCAGGGTTTTCACCAGGTCACACACCTCCCTAAGCCTAATAGCCCTGATCTGCTCCCACTCAGAGTGCTTTTGTTTGGCTGAAATCTGTTCTATTGAATTGTGATGATGCAGCATGTTTGCCTATGTGCAGAATGGAGACGTGTGTGTGTGTGTGTGTGTGTGTAGAATCCTCTGGCTTTGATGTTCCGCCTATGGTTCAAAGGTCCATTGTTTTGCTTGCTGTTGCTTCTTTTGCCTCCGATCCGCACCTCTTGTGGGATGTGCTCCCCCAGAAGGATTTGGGCCCTTGGGGTGAAAAAAGGCTCAACACTCCTCTTATATAAGCACTTGACCTAGCTGGGGGGAGGGGACACAATGGGTCCCTGTCTGGAAATGTAGCTGGAGGGAGGAGGGCCAGTATATCGGTGAAGCACATTGTTTTGCTGCCACCTACCTTGATATGGGCCTGGGAACTGAAGCGTTGCAGAGTGCTTTATGTGCATAGTGTATACCCAGGCTTTAATTCTGACATCCCCCTTCGCCCCTTGTCTCCCAGAACCAGAAGAGAGCAGAAATGAGCGGAGCAGTGGCAGGCTGCAGGCAGGTGTAGTCTCTGGTTGCTTGGAAGAGGAGAGGAGGGGACATAGACGGCTGTGGGGTGGCAGGGACTTTCAATCTTGGCAGCTGATTCAGGGGGCCATATGGGACCTACTGGGGATGAGCTGCTGTGCACAGTAGACCTGACACTCAGCCAAGTCTGTGAAGACTTTATTTTGCTAATAAAGCGTTAACTCCGGTGTTGAACTGTGGTTTACCGTGCGATTTGCCTGTCTGAAACCCTAGAGCAGGCATCCCCAAACTGCGGCCCTCCAGATGTTTTGGCCTACAACTCCCATGATCCCTAGCTAACAGGACCAGTGGTCTGGGATGATGGGAATTGTAGTCCAAAACATCTGGAGAGCCGAAGTTTGGGCATGCCTGCCCTAGAGGGCCACTGGAAGTCTAGATGATAAACTAAACTGCTAAACTAGATGAATCTGGTGGTCTTACTCACTATATTACAGCTTCCTATATACCTACATCTTCAGCATATGCCCCATTGGTAAACTGATCTTTTAAAAAAAAAACCATGAAGAGGACATGTCCATTTCAGAGTTTAAAACCTACCTCGGTTTTAAAGTGTCATTAAATGGGTGTTATGATTCATTTCGGGGTCAGAATCCACAAGGGCTCTTCACGTAATCATTTTTTTAAGACACATACATACTCAACAATAACAATAAAGGATTGCAGCTATATAACATATTCAAAAATAATTAAAGAAAAATCAATCAACAGTTTAATTAAAAACCACATAATGACCTCAGCTATTCACTGTAACCAAAACACAGTAATTAATTCTCTTCCTGAGTTAATCCTCTTCTTTTGCAATTATCTAACAGACAAGAGGATGACTAAGAATCTAATCCAGTTAACCCTATCTTGCGCCCTTCCTTGCAAAACATGGCGCTGTTTAATCACTATCCCCACACTGTAAGAGCAGAATAGCTATGATGATGTTTCTGGCATACTGGTATGTCTGAATCACCTTCCTATTCCAATATTGTAGTAAGAGTTATGGTTGGTGAATGAATGCCCCAATACCATTTTAGCCTTTATACTAGGAACTTGGCCCTTCAGATGTGGTTGGACTACAACTCCCCAGTCAACATGGATGATGGTCGGGGATTATGGGAGTTGTAGTCCAACAGCATCAGGATGGCCATGGATTCCACATCCATGATTTATATAGTCGCCCTGCATATTTCCATTCAAACCCAATAGCATGAAATTCTTGCTGGGAGAATACATTTTGGGTCTCTTTTGGAAAAAAAAAATAAGTTACATCCTTAAAATTGAATATGTTGTGTACTGTGAGGCCTACATGGAAATAGATAGGATCCACATCCACACCACACATGGAAACTAGTCATGGTTTCCCCAAAAGAATCCTGAGAACTGTAGTTTGATAAGGCTTCTGAGAGTTGTTAGGAGACCCTTATTCTCCTTGCAGGGCTATAGTTTCCAGAGTACAGTGGAACCTTTGTTTATGCATACCTCGGTTTACAAATTTTCAGTTTACGAACACCGCGGACCCATCTGGAATGGATTAATTCACTTTCCATTACTTTCAATGGGAAAGTTCACTTCAGTTTATGAACGCTTCAGTTTAAGTACTCCACAGACTGTCTGGAACAGATTAATCCACTTTCCATTACTTTCAATGGGAAAGTTCGCTTCAGTTTATGAACAGACTTCCGGAACCAATTGTGTTCATAAACCGAGGTACCACTGTACTTTAATCAATCCCTGTTCCCAAGGAGCTCAGTGAATTGTAGCTTCTAACAACATACTAGATTGCATAAACTTTAACATCTCTCCAATGAAAATAGGGATATCCTATTAAATAATGATAATGATAACGATAGCGACACTGCATTTTTACTATTCATACTCTGCCCATTTGATTGGGTTGCCACAACCACTCTGGGCAGCTTCCAACATACAGTGGTACCTCGGTTTGCGAACGCAATCCATTCCACGGAGGCGTTCACTTGCCGAGGCATTTGCTCGCCAAAGGCATGCTTCTGCGCGTGCGCGAAGCGCCGATAGAGCACTTCTGCACATGCGCGAGCTGTGCAGATCACGTCTGCGCATCCGACACTGTGGAACCCGGATGTAAACACTTATGGGTCCGCAGCGTTCGTAAAAGGAGGTTTTCGTAAACGGAGGTAGGCGTAAACCGAGGTTCCACTGTATATAAAAACATAATAAAAAAATTAAACATTTTTTTAAAAAAACACTTCCCTATACAGGGCTGCCTTCACATGGCTCAGGGGTTGGATAACTCTCTAACCTCCAACATTTCTCCAATGAAAATAGGGACGCAATTGTAGACTGGAGTGTATATTTGAAAGTTTCCTAGGGTGCTTCCTATTCTCTGCTTTCATTAGCACCATTATTTACTGGCCAGATTGAGGAAATCCATATTTTATGTATGCTGCCAAAGAATTGTGCTTCCTTACAATTATAGTTATAACTCTGATGTCTTCTCTGAAGCTGTGCATATGAAAACTACATAAGCCTTTCCCCTGCTCTCTCCGTCAATGGTGATAAAGCAAAGTATTAGAAATGTATTGTTCATTATACTTTTTGGGACTCCTGTAGATATTTCCATTAGGTGTTAGCTTTAATAAGTTATAAAGATGTAACATATTGATAGGCGCATTGGATAAAATAATATTGAAGTCATATTCTATTTATTACATCACAGTTATGAAGAGAGAAGGGGGGGGGAACACCACCACTGATCCTTTGCCTTGGATTTAAGACCTCAACTGCATTTCATTAAGTATGATTTAGCAGAGTTCTCCAAACCATTCATAATGAAACGGGCAGCCCTTAAAACAAAGGAAGTGCGACTGCAGTTGTTGCGAATGGATGCTTACCTTGTAACGTGCAAGAATTGCCTTAGTAGTTGGAGCAGCGTGGCTTATGTTTCTTTTGCTGCTGGAGTGAAAAGTGAAGCTGTCATTTAAGGGAGATGGAAAACATAGAGATGAGGAACTGGAACAACGGCTTGCCTGAGGCTGAACAAAGTTCTGAGACTCCAAATTAAAAGCATCCTTGCATTGGGGAATGAAGACTATTTTTGCAACCATCTACTATAGGCTATAGGGACCCAGGTGGCGCTGTGGGCTAAACCACTGAGCCTAGGGCTTGCTGATCAGAAGGTCGGCGGTTCGAATCCCTGTGACGGGGTGAGCTCCCGTTGCTTGGTCCCTGCTCCTGCCAACCTAGCAGTTCGAAAGCACATCAAAATGCAAGTAGATAAATAGGAACCGCTATAGCGGGAAGGTAAACGACGTTTCCATGTGCTGCTCTGGTTTGCCAGAAGCGGCTTTGTCATGCTGGCCACATGACCTGGAAGCTATACGCCGTCTCCCTCGGCCAATAATGCGAGATGAGCGCGCAACCCCAGAGTCGGTCACGACTGGACCTAATGGTCAGTGGTCCCTTTACCTTAATATAGGCTATATATCCCAGCAATGCATCTCTAGCATACATTGCAGCTTGTCAGCCACAGACGTTGTGTGTCATGCACAACCTGTAAATGTCTGCTCACTCATATGCACACACACACACACACACACACACACCATTGACTGTAGAGCATTTACATGTCCCCGAGGACTGATGCAGCATGAGGTGGCTTGGTACCCTACAGATACTGTCAGATTCCAGTGTCACTCTGCCCCAGCTGGTACAGCCATTGGTCCAGGATGATTCCCAACCCCTGTTTCAGATTGCATATAACTGCACATCTAGATTTGTTCCCGGAATATTCCCCATTGGTATAGAAACATTCCTTCCATAATTCATGGTTTCCTGCAGTTAGGGATTAAATAATAATAATAATAATAATAATAATAATAATAATAATAATTCTAAGGCTATGTTTACTTATCGTATGTTTTATCTCCACCAGCTGCAACATTATGGCTCGAAGAGTGGAAGATTAAAGGACTATGGTAATTTCTGAAATTACCATGAAATACCTAATAAGATGTAGGACAATTGCAGATTCACTGAGGACAAGTCCGCTGACCCTTCAGGGTGCCCCTATTTCATGTAAGTCATAGGGCTCCCCCTATTGGTGGTTTACCCTTAGATGGACTCCCTGCAGATGGGCAGGAGTCGAGATATAGCCTGGCTTCACCCAATGCCTATGCCAAACCGCTCACATCTGCAACCAATAAAGTTGCCCCCTATTTGAACCCATTAACCTGAATCACTAGGGAACTGCAGGTTACGGGGCCTTGGCACGCAAGCAACAATATTCCAGAACATACCAGGACGTTCTTCTTACAAAGTCATGGGAGCAAACACTTTGGATGGCTTTAAACCTACCGTACCTGATTTGGTGAAGAGTGCTGTATGCTTTTCAGATTTCCTTTAGTATCTTGATTAGGTAATATGGTATCCTATGCCCTGCTCTTGTGATGTGTTTGTGTCGTGTGTGTGTGTGTGTTTGCAACTTTCTCTGAGGAAATGACAAAAATAAAATGATCCCAAATTGGGCTGGCCCAAGACATTTTGCTGCCTGAAGTAGAACAGCAAATATGCCGTGCTCCCAATCAAGGTGCACAGTACTCAAACAAAGACAAAACTGGCCTCTCCATCTTGTGAACCATTGTATTAAATTGTGCACGATATCTGAAAAGGTCTCCAAATGGGTGCAGCTTGGAATGCTTTGGTCTGCCATCTTGATTCAAAATGGCACCCAATGGTGTCCAAATATACACCAAAATCTGCTCTTCAATCTTGGGAATTGTCATGCCAAATTGGACGAAGATATCTTGATATATGTGAAAATCAGTAAAGTTTAGAACACTTTGGCCCACCATATTGATTCCAAATGGCATCTGAAACTGTCGAAACATAAACCAAAACTCACTCCTCCATCTTAGGAACTCTCATGCCAAATTGGGTGCTGATGTCTCCAAAGGGGTCCCATCGCTGTAGTTTTGGAGCATTTCAATCCACTGTCTTGATTAAAAATGGCATCCAGTGGTATCTGAACAAAACAAAAACTGTTCAGCTCAGTCCCATGAACTTCCACCCAATACAAGATACACTGACAAAAAGGGTGGTGGAAGTCAAACACTGTTTTAAAGGCTTGTTTTTCCCTCTGCCAGGTTCAGGGTTGGCAGGCAGTAACCTCACTCTTGCATGGAGTTCGGAATGGGGCAAATTTCACTGCATAATTTACCACTGTACTCTCTCCCTCTCCCTCTCCCTCTCTCTCTCTCTCTCTCTCTTTCTCTCTCTCGTTTGGATTGCTCTACCTATCATGTTTGAGTAGACACATTGAAATAACTAAGCTCTTCATGACTAACTCATTTTAGGGGGTCTACTCTAAGCATAGCTAAGTCTGAATCCAACCCAATACAGTTGGCTCTTTATTGAGGCCGGTATCAGTCCCATTCAGTATGCATTCCTCAGTCATGCATTTGTTAAAGGCCAAGGGATATTTCCTCTCCCCCCCCCTTCTCTCTCTCTCTCTTATTTTGACAACATCTTAAGAATTAAGATAGGGAGTAAATATTGAGTGACATTATTCGAACTGAGCTGCATGGGATGGGTTGATTTTGGCACATTTAAGGAAGGTTAGACATGAAAATTGTAACCCACAGTGGCTCTGTCTTTGATCTAGTCAATTAGACTCTGCAAGAGTGCAGTCTTTAAAAACAACCCAGCCATCATGGAATTTTAAAAGACACTAATCTTTTGAAGACCGTCTGTTGTGATCATAAGTAAAGAGAAGCTGAGTCATTTTTTTTTAATATGGATATGGTCAAGTAGGAAAAGGGTGGAGAATGAAAAAAAGCTTATTATTAACAACTGTCAGAAGAAGTGTGTCTGCAAGTGGGGGAATTAATGAGCATATGTAGAAAGCACCCCTGTAACTCAGGCTGTCTCTTTCCATCAGCATTTAAAACAGGGATGGGGGTCCTGTGGCTTCTGGATGTAGTTGGGACTCAAACTCCCATCCATGCTTGCCAAGTCTCCCACTGAAAAATGTGGGATCAGCAGCAGTGTGGCACCGGAAGTTGTGTAGAAGCAACTTCCGGGGTCGCTCTGCCCATGTGTGGGCACCAGAAATTGGGCAGAGCGGCACCGGAAGTCACTTCTATGCATGCCCAGTGGCCATCTTGGTGGTCACCAAGATGGCCACCAGGCATGCGTAGAAGTGACTTCTGGTGCCGCTCTGCCCGATTTCCAGTGCCCACACATGGGCAGAGTGGCACCCAAAATGGAGGCTCCCTGGCAGGTAGGAGATCCGGAGGATTTCCGGGATTTTTCTCCATTCGGGAGAACAGTGGGAAACAGATTACAATCCGGGGGTTTCCCGTGATAAACGGGATACTTGGCAGCTAAGCTCCTATCAGCTCCAGCTAATATGGCTGGGGCCACAAATCTCCATCCTTGATATTCTGTTCTCCATTCAACAATGACTAAGAGCAATTTATGTGGTCTGTGAAAGGCTGGTGGTTATATTTAACAGGAGCATCCTGACCTTGATGCATATACTTTGGTATTTTTTTGGGAGGGGGAGTTATGTAGCTTTGATGTTTTAAGGTGCTGTTCCTAAATTCCCTGCCCGCTTTAAGCTTGATTAATTGCTACTTTGCTCTAATGATAATTACCCACCTTGGGTTAACTTTTGATAAGAGAAGGTAGAAATGGAACATTTGATCCACCTATCTTCAAAACGCCCTGTTTACATTTTTGACCATGCAGGGAAGGTAGGGCTGTTCTACAAAGCTCTTAAAAGAGTATGTGAGCAGTTACTGCTGGTCATACCTCCTTTTGGTCCTACTATTTATGATTTAGAGGCAGGGCCGCCCCTACTGTTAGGTGGAGTGGGGTGGTAGCCTCAGGGAAAGGCAGCAGTGGCCACCTTCTGGTTGTTGTTCCTGAGCCTCCTGGGTCATTCTTTACTGTTTAAAGAGAGGACATGCCTTACGTCCCCTAAAAGAGTCTGCTGCCCTCTGGTGCAGTGGATGATTTCATACCATCATAAGATGCAGCTGCCAGTTCAGTTGGCTTTTGACCATGGAATGAGGTCTCTGTGCCATCTTGCCCTTCATCCAGGTAGCAACATGTCTCGCCCACAGGTACATTTCACAGGATATTGAACTGATTGCTGGCCCTTTCTTGCCATTTCTAATACAGTGGTATCTTGGTTTAAGAACAGCCCTGTTTACGAACTATTCAATTTAAGAACTCCGCAAAACCGAGAGTAGTGTCCTGGTTTGCGAACTTTACCTCGGTCTAAGGACGGAAGCCGAACGGTGGAAGGGCACGGGCGGCGGGAGGCCTCATTAGGGAAGGCATGCCTCGGTTTAAGAATGGTTTTGGTTTAAGAACGGACTTCCGGAACGGATTAAGTTTGTAAACTGAGGTACCACTGTAGTCTTCTCTGTACCTTCTGCGTGCTGGATGGAATTTATAGACAAGATAGGATGTATTTTACGATTTATCCTCCCTATTACATGTGTGAGCAGAACATTCAAACTTAAAACAATTAAGTTAGCAGAGTTTAAAACACCATACCTTGCAGCATTAAAGTAGAAACTTTGAGACTAGGCTGTGTAGCCTTATTGCAGTTTATCTAAGCCAGGCCTCCCCAAACTTCGGCCCTCCAGATGTTTTGGACTACAATTCCCATCTTCCCCAACCACTGGCCCTGTTAGCTAAGGATCATGGGCGTTGTAGGCCAAAACATCTGGAGGGCCGCAGTTCGGGGATGCCTGATCTAAGCTGTAGTAACAGATTGGATTTCCCCCTTCTCCCTCTTTACAAGAATCACACAACAGACTGTAGATTAAGCATAGAAATAGCATTTACTTACACAATGTCTTGCACTTGATTCCAGCAGGGATAGTAACAAACACAAGGCAGGCAGATTCTACTTCTAGATTACAAAATACATAGTTGAATTCAAAATGAAGTCTCTGCTTGAAGTGGAGACCAGACACCTGTCTGCCTCATAAGCATGGTGGAAAAAAGGGGGTTGAGTTCTGAGGCAAGGGAAGTAGAAAGGATTAAACCTTTTTGTCTTCTTCCTGTCAGGAGAGAACTCAAGGGAAATGATGTCACACAATGCCCTCTCTAGCAATCAGGAACTCTGTGCGTCTTAGCCACTTCATATCCATATTTAGCAAAACATAGAAAGTTATTTTGACTGCAGATTCCCACACTGCACAGTGAAACACAGGAATTGGGTCTTTTCTGGCAGGCTCCATTACATTTCAGAAATGAGTTCCATTGACTATCACATGATGGTCATAACATGAGAAAAAGCCCATACGAAACCACCCAAGTCCCCTCACTGCCCCAGAGGATGTATCTCTTTCATTAAAGAGAGTTTCTGCTTGACGGCTTCTCATTGGAACAGGATGTTGGACTACCCAGACCTCGATCCAATGATGCTCGTCTTATGTTCTTAAAGCAGATAGTTTTCTTCCCCTTAGAGGCATCAGTGTTTATTTTTGTGTTTGTTTACCGGTTTGTGAAAACCATCTTTATTTGGTAGCCCTGCCATTGTTTACACAGGTGTGGAAGAAATGCTTTTCTTCAGTTTTTATTCAGGAGGGAGCTCCGGGAGAAACCTAGCAAAAAAACTATATATGGTTAGGTATCTTGGAGGAATGATAGCACACCAGGGTAGCTAGTGTGATCCCTCTAACATTCTGCTCTTCTGCTGAAGGCAAGTTATTCCTGCGGTGTGTTTTACAGGGAATGATGAAATGCAACATTAAACCACAGTGCAACTGGGGAATTAGTCACTTTCCTCAAAAGGCTTTGTGTGTTTTAGGAGCTCATTGGATCATTGAAGATGGGAAGAGTAGGCAAACTATACGAATTGGGCAATAAAAAACCAAAGCTATTAGGAAGTGTGTTACCGTCAAGTAGATTTCCTGCAGCACACTGTATGTCAGTGCACACAGGTGGCGCTGAAGAAGGGTTGGATCCTGAGATCTGTGAGCGGAGTTCCACTCACAAAATGGGGTTCCTCTCAGTTATTGCAAATGGAAGAGGGGATGTGATTTCTCCCAGTTCTTCCTTCCCCCCTTGCAGGTAGGAATGGGCAAGCCAGTCATTTTTCCTTTCTCTCACTTTCCAATTTCTCAAATTGAGTGAGTATGAACATGCTATAGCCTCTCTTTTCTGCCACAGATTTAGTTGTCTTAAACCCTTTGTTGTTGTGTGGACTGGGACTCCCTGAGGCACAAAGCAGTCATCACTTTTTCACAAGATCTAGAGCCTCATTCCACGGCCAGGTTGGAGCCTTTGTTTATAGGATATTGACAATTGATTGGTAATTAACTTATAATCATTCAGGCTCCCTCCCTCCTAAAAGAAGCTCAACAAGTTTGACCTAAACCCCAAAAAACAGGGCTTCCCTTCCTTAAAAAAACTCAACAGCTTTGACCTGAGCCCCAAAAGGGGGTAGATCACTCCCAGTTTTTAACTCTGTGAGTAGATCAGAGTCTCTTGGGAGGTGGCTACTCCTGATTTACAGTATACAGATGCAGGAGGAGGGGCAGACTGGAACACCACTGCTTTTTATAAACATCACTGTGTCTATCAAAGCTACAGCCCCCTTTTTCTTATTCACTTCCTTTTAGCCTTGCAGAGCCACCTTAGTCAAATTGAATCCTCTGCACCCTCATTAAATTGCCAATAGAACTCTTAATGCGATCCCTGAATGCTCATTAACAACTCCCACCGAAGAACAATAGGGTGAAGTGGTGAGCTATCACATCTTGCCTGGGGATATCTGCTCCATTGTCTTAACTGCTTAACTACCGGTAGCCACTTTGCTTTATTTATTTGATGTGTTTTTGTTACAGCTGTGTTCCCCACCCCAGCAAGCGGAGACTGTGCTGCTCTTGCTAAAGCAGTTTTTGGAGGGGAAAAGTGCTGGTTATGGTCTGTAAAATACATTAATTTTTTGCTTCTAGGGGGGGCAGCTGCCACCTCCTGCCCCCTGCCTACGCCCATGATTCAGCCCAATCAGAGGCCTCCAGAAAAAGGAAGTTGTGAGGCAAACTTCAGTCCTCCAGCGGAGAGCAATGCTGAGGTGCTGGAGGACAGAATCCCAAGTGCCGTGTGACCTGCATCCTGCCCTGAACTCTCTGCTGCCCTCAATCGCTGTGGATGATGCTCCCCAGTGCTGAAAAAAAAAGATCCAATACAGTTGGGTGCACCCAGTCTTTTCCTTCTTCTCAAGCAGCAAAATGTCTTGGGCTGGCCCTGCAGATGCATGTACAAACCAGAATCCTTCTGAAGGCTGAATGGAAAGAACAGAGGCACTTAGGTATAATACAAAGCAAAAAAAAATGTAACCCAATCACCAAGAGCAAAGGCATAAAACAAACAGATTTGCTTCTTGTGATCAAGCTGCCTGTGTAATTTATGACCCAGAGTGTGGCTTGTAGCCAAATGCCAGCTTTTCTCAAAAACCCATTTGATCCTTACCACTGCAAATCAAACTGGTTACCCTGCGCTTGCCTTTCGCAGAAAAATAATTTCAGAGCAAGATGACATTCCTTCTCCTTAGCAAAATATATCGGGCTGGTGTAGCTCGCGATTATCCCGCAGTCTTGCCGGGGCTGTAAAATTGTCAGGCGAGATATATCAATATGTTTGTTCAGGGATAGAAGGGATGGCGGGGCTTCTGTGAATACTGTTGGTAATGGGAGAATGGGGGTGGTTTAGGGCAAGGCATTCCTCATGTGCACACTGTTGTACGCTCCAGAACTTGTTATTTTAAATATGCAAAAGTTTAGTCTTTTCCCCATGTCTGGAAACTGCCTCAAATTTGTGTATTTTACTGCAGATAGCAAAACTTTCCATGAGAAAAAGTAGCAGTAAAATGTAGTCAGAAAACTGAGTTATAGGGTGGGATTCAACTAACTAGTCTGAATAGTTTGCATCCTCCTTGGTATGTACAGTATGATTCTCGGTTCCAAGGTTTTGTGACTCTTGCATTGCCTGTGCATTTCTGCAGCTTTGCAAGAAGTTTCCTCTGCATAGCTGCCAAGTTTTCCCTTTTCTCGCGAGGAAGCCTATTCAGCATAAGGGAAAATCCCTTAAAATAAGGGATAACTTGGCAGCTATGTTCCTCTGTCTCTCTATAGAAGTAAGTTTGTCTTATTTGAGTGTTCATTATCTGAAGCCCATTTTTCTATGTAGAAAGCTATATACTGTATCCTTTCTCACCCTTTGCCCCCTGAAGTGTATTAAAGTTGATCCAGCCCTTTGCATCCTTTCTTCATTTCTCATCATCCCACAGTAATTGCCTGGGCTGATGGAGATAGTCCCACCCTCGAGAATCAAGATTCTACTTCGTTCTTCAGTTGTTGGGCCAGAGGTGTTTGCCTGTTACAGAGCCATGTTCATAATAATTGGGCATGAGTTGCCATAATGAAGTTGCCGTGGTACCTATTTGAGAACTTTTATTATGACTTCGGAAATGATTTTTGAGTAGGTCATGGTCTGACCTTTCAGATGCTATGACTCTCTTCATGCCACACCTTTTAATTCACAATTATATATTGTAAACAACCATTTCCGCTGTCTTCCAAATGCCCTGTTTATGACCTAATCTTCAAAAACAAAGTTTAAAACGGCACCCAGGAGCCTGAACCTGCCCTATGTGTTGTTTTAATACATTCCTATACTGTCATTTTAGGGACCCAGGTGGCGCTGTGGGTTAAACCACTGAGCCTAGGGCTTGCTGATCAGAAGGTCGGCGGTTCGAATCCCTGCAATGGGGTGAGCTCCTGTTGCTCGGTCCCAGCTCCTGCCAACCTAGCAGTTTGAAAGCATGTCAAAGTGCAAGTAGATAAATAGGGACCGCTCCGGCGGGAAGGTAAACGGCGTTTCCGTGTGCTGCTCTGGTTTGCCAGAAGCAGCTTTGTCATGCTGGCCACATGACCCGGAAGCTGTCTGCAGACAAACGTCGGCTCCCTTGGCCTATAGAGCGAGATGAGCGCCGCAACCCCAGAGTCGGACATGACTGGACCTGATGGTCAGGGGCCCCTTTACCTTTACCTATACTGTCATTTAACAGAAATGTCCCCAAAGTAGCTCACCTGCAACTTAAAAAAATAATAAATCTGTACCCATATTTTGGAAACTTGCTTGTCTGCTTGTCTTTTCGCCAGGCAACCAAATTTCACAATATAGTTCTGGAGAGGAAGGATCAGTTTTTATTCCATTTGGAAGCCATTTTGAATCAACACTGCAGACTGAATCTTTGAAACCTGCGCAAATTTTAACCAAATTTTGCATGATGTTTCCTGAGATCAGGGAGTAGATTTTTTTTGTGTCGACATTTAGATACAGTTGGACGACATTTTGAATCATAATGGTGGACTGAATCCTTCAAACTTGCACTGAACCATTTCTTAGCACTCCCACATAATCACATTTCTAATTTTGGGGGTGGGGTGGGGTGGGGTGGGGAGTTGGTTGCTCCAGACCATATTTTCTGCACTCTGATCACTGCTTCTTTTATGCCACTCTGTTTTCAAAGATAATATTTGTATTAGTGTTGATGGGTTAAATCTAATGATAACCCTTCTAGTTTTGTGACAAGGAGGAAACTGCGAGCTGCATATCATGCTTTAATTAGGAGCACATTCAAAGAAGACTGTGCAGCTTAAGAGATGAGTTATTTGCTAAGAAAGCTGAAGTTAGCCTTATCATTGCAAGCGATAAGAGAGAGAGCTATTGTTCCTCTAAAAAGATCATCGCGAATAAGCAAATAATTTCCATTAGATATCCCCCACACACCCCCGCGGTTAAAAAAAAAAGCTTCTGTTTCATTATTAAATATTGATTCACTGGCAAAAACTAATGCTCATGTTACTAACAAATATTAACCTGGAATGTGTTTTTAGGCTCTCTATAAAACAAATTACAGATTTAAATAGAAATGCATTATTAAACATTGTACAAAAGTAATTGGCTTCATTGAGCTGTCAGAAAGCCAAAGACCTCCAGCATATGGAGGCAAAATCTATTGTTCTAACTGCTGATTCATCACTATGGCGTGGTGGTTAGACTAGGAGACCAGGGATCAAATCCTCACTCAGCCATGAAGTGACCTTGGGGCATTTGCTATCTCTTAGCCTAACCTCCCTCACAGGGTGGCTGAGAGGGTAAAATGTGGGTGAGAACCACCTTGAGCTTCTAGGCGGCATATAAATGTAAATATCTAAATCAATGCGTTTCCTAATTGTTCCTCCTCTTCCTCTGTCTTGGCCAATGCAAGGTGGTTCTTTTAAAATGAGATTCAGAAGCAATACAAAACACAACTGAGTGAGAAGATTGAAGATTTTATTCTAAACAGCAAGCAATATGTTACATGCCAAGCAAGCACCTCAATCTGCCATGATGCATGCGTTGTGATGCGCGACACATGCGCGTGATGGACACCCCGCCCCCCCCAGCGGGGTGCCTTTGGGTTTGCCGCCCCGGGCAGCCAGGCGGCTAGCTACGCCGCTGTCCACAGTAATTGTTAATTGATTTATTAAAGCATATGATCACTACAAAAATGAAATTTAAACAAATTAGCAAGCAATTGTTCTGGCCATTAAGGGGAAACCAGTCCTTAAAGCCCCCCACATGAAACAGAACTGAAAGCAAATTGCAATTCAGGAATGAGAAAGCCATGGCAATTGTACAGGAAGAAACTAATTGGCCATTTCTTCTCTTTCTTTCTTTTTAAAGTAGGACAAGGAAGAAACAATTATTTAAAGAGACAGCAACATTGAAATGCCTGAATAGTTTGTTACCTCATTGGTTACGTTGGCACTGCAATTCAATTTTAAACAAAAGGATCCCCCCCCCAAAAAAAATAGAAAAGAAAAGAAATAATCACAAATTATATGTATGTATGTATGTATATATATATATATATATATATATATATATATATATATATATATATTACATATGAAAACATTTCTTCTTTTTTAAAAATAATTTTTATTAGTTTTACAGGGAAACACAACACTTTAAACACAACAAATACAAACAAAAATAACAAGAAAAAATAACATTACACAAATAACAATAAAAACACAAAAATCAAAATACCATAATCCTTTTCCTTTAACATTGTAAGAGGGGACTTCCTCGAGTTCCCCCTATCTGCGGTTCATTTCTCATTCATCTTTAGCAATTTCCAATTCATTGTTTAAAACTCCTTGCAATTTCAGATCTCTCATACATCAATTTACTTAACATAATTCTCAAACCCGCAGTTTCTATAAACTTCTAAATCTAATCTCAATATACAATTTTACCATATTTTTAAAAATAAACTTTAAAGTCTTTCCACTCTTCTTCTGTTGCTTCTTCTCCCCAGTCGCGTATTCTCCCGGTCATCTCAGCCAGTTCCATGTACTCCATCATTTTCATTTGCCAATCGTCCAATGTTGGTAATTCTTGGGTCTTCCGGTTCTTGGCTAATAATACTCTTGCCACCGTTGTAGCATACATAAAAAAATTAACGTTTTTCTTGGGAATCTCTTTTCCAACTATACCCAATAGAAAGGATTCTGGTTTCTTATTAATGTGTTTTTCAACACTCTATTTAGTTCATTATAAATCTTCTCCCAGAAATCCCTTACTAGTGGGCAAGTCCACCACATATGATAAAAAGATCCTTCCTCTTTCTTACATTTCCAACATTTATTATCATGGTTATGATAGATCTTAGCTAATTTTACTGGTGTAAGATACCATCTATACATAATTTTCATTATATTTTCTCTTAAAAGATTACACGCAGTAAATTTCAAATTCTGTTTCCATAATTTTCCCCAATCTTCCATCAGAATATTATGTCCCACATCCTTTGCCCACAATATCATAACATTCTTTGTCTCCTTCTTCTGTCAACATGTCCCTATATTTTAACCAACTGGTTTCCATATTCAATCTTTTATGTGCTTTAGCCTCCAAAGGTGAAATCCATTTAGGTGTTTTTCTTTCTAACAGATCTTTATATCTAATCCAAACATTATACAATGATTTTCTGATCATATGGTTCTTTGTGAACCTTCACCTTGTCATACCACAGATATGCATGCCAACCAAATGCATTGTCATAGCCTTCCAAATCTAATACATCAGTATTTTCCAACACATATGAAAACATTTCAATGCAACAGGATGGCAATGACATTGCCATGATTTCCTATATAAATTGTGTGAGTGAATGATGTCTATTTCAGACTAACAGACTAGCGAGGGGTATTGTTTCCTGTTGCTGTTATGTTATGCCTTTTATGTTTTATACTGTAAACCGCCCTGTGGTCTTTGGATGAAGGGTGGTATGAAAATAAAATAAAATATAATATAATAGGAAATAGGAAATAGGAAACTTTATATGCCATGGGAATAAGTGTGCACATTTTTATCCACTGTTCTCCGAAACTCCTTGACAAACCAGGGCTTTCTGAATTATTTTTGACATCCTTTGCCTCGCTTTTGCTGAAGGCATCAGAAAAAAACACCCATAATGATAACATAATCCAAGATTCTTTTAAAGTGCATTAAAAAAAAGCTTTAAGGCAATGAGAAGAAATGGTAATGAGCCACAGCAGATGTTGCTGCTTTGGCGCAATTATGGAACGGTAATTACAGATTGAAATAGAAACTTGCAAGAGCAAGAATCTGATCAGCAAGTATTCAGGAAGATAGCAGAAAAGAGTTATTAATACTTACCATGGTAAGTATTTACCAAGCCATAATGGCTGAAGAATGGAGGAGGAAGACTGACAGCAGCAGAATGTCTCTCTCTCTCTCTCTCTCTCTCTCTCTCTCTCTCTCTCTCTCTCTCTCTCTGTGTGTGTGTGTGTGTGTGTGTGTCTACATATATATCTCCAAAGTGGTAACTGTTCATTACTCTTATGGGTTCTAGAACGAATAATAGGTGTGCTTATGTCTGATATTTGAGCCCTTGAATGAGTAGTGAGATAAATCACTCAGCACAATTAGGAGAGTAATCCAAAGTGGTACTGTGCTGAAAATGTCTCCTGTGCTTGCTTGCTTATTTATTTATTTATTTTTCAAAAAAAAAACTCACTCTTAATCATTCTCTGAGAAAAGAAACTGCATTTTTAAATTATGCAAGGGGAGAGGAAGATTTGGAGGAATTATCATGGATAGTGAGTAGAGATTTTAATAATAATAATAATAATAATAATAATAATAATAATAATAATAATAATTTATACCCCACCCTCCCCAGTCGAAACCGGGCTCAGGGCGGCTGACACCAGTAAAATTGGTGATTTATTGGTGACGCAATTTATTTTGATGCACGCCAGTGTGGTGTAATGGATAAGAGCGGTAGACTCGTAATCTGGGGAACCGGGTTCGCATCTTGGCTCCTCCACATGCAGCTGCTCAGTGACCTTGGGCTTGTCACACTTCTCTGAAGTCTCTCAGCCTCACTCATCTCACAGAGTGTTTGTTGTGGGGGAGGAAGGGAAAGGAGAATGTTAGCTGCTTTGAGACTCCTCCGGGTAGTGATAAAGCGGGATATCAAATCCAAACTACTCCTCCTCCTCCTCCTCTTCTTCTTCTTCTTCTTCTTCTTCTTCTTCTTCTTCTTCTTCTTCTCCTTCTCCTTCTCCTTCTCCTTCTCCTTCTCCTTCTCCTTCTCCTCCTCCTCCTCCTCCTCCTCCTCCTTCTTCTTCTTCTTCTTCTTCTTCTTCTTCTTCTTCTTCTTCTTCTTCTTCTTCTTCTTCTTCTTCTTCTTCTTCGCTCCCCCACCATTCTACAAATTGTCTTTTCAGTGGTCTACACCTTTCCTTCCTGAATTTCCTACTTGTGGCATTTACTGTGTTTTCCCATATCCATGGGATGACTGGACGGCTGTCTACTGTGCAGTTGTCAGGTGTTCTGTTGTTTTCATTTCATATGACGCCTTTTTGACTTTTGAATAAACCAGTGTGAAAAGTCCACCCCCCCCCCCAGGTAAAGGAAGGACTTTCCTTGAAAACAAACTCAGTGACAGCACTGATCTCACCACCTCTGTGACTTCTTGTGCTTCAGTTAAACCTCGGGGGAAGACATCATGAGGTAACTGTGCCCATTGTGTTATATTGGATCAGCAAGATCAAGTAGCTAGCGAGGCTGCAGAGTGCTGGGAAAATGCGTATTGGAAAAACACACGCCACACATAGTAATCTTGAAATGATAAAATGAGCTCAACGCCATCCCCTGGCATCCCCAGGGGAATGTAAAAATAAATAAATCCCTATCTGAGATACTGGATCACTTCTACCAATCAGTGGAGAGAATGCAGAGGTGGAACTAATGGTCTGGCTCGCTATAAACCACCTTCCTATATTCCTGTCCTGCTCATTATTAAAAAAAAAAGGTCAGTCTGTATAATTTGTATAATTGCATCATATAGATATCAAAACTACTTTTAGATGTTGACTATGGAACTTTATTTCAATACACGACTGCCGCAGTGACACTTTTATATGCACAAAGATAGAAAGATTTATCAGTACCTTCCATGGAAGAATGATTGCTAAAATTATTGGACTTAACTAAGGTGGTGAAGTTGATGTGTTTAATCAGAGAAAAATCATTGTCAGCATTTACTAAAGATTGGAAATTCCTTATAGACTTTTTGTATGAAAAAGAAAATGGACTTATATCTGGTTTTGAGGATTGAAGATAATATTGGTTTATAGCAAGTGGAACTGTTAGGTGTTATCTTGGAGTGGATGCTATTTTCTATATATAACTGACAGATAAATAATCAGAAGGTCTCTTCTTTCTTTCTTTCTTCTTGGTTTGCGTTTTGTTTACATTAGGTTTTTTTTTACCTTTGATAAAAATATATTTGATATTGACCTTTGTATCCTTTTTCAAACTTTAATAAAATCTATTTTAAAAACTACTTTAAAATTTTGTTTGCACTCCTTTCTATCCACAAATAAAGCTCTTTCATGATTTTTTTTAAAAAAAATCCTTAAGATTGTTGATACCCATTCTAATAAAACATTTGTTTTTTCTGTTTGCCAACATGATTAGTCACTAGAAATATGTGCAATGAAAGTGAGGTAACACGAGCACAGATGTCATAAAGAATAATGCTTTTACAGATGTTTAGGCAGCTAATATTCTCGCAGTGTTTCACTCTGTGCTAACAGAAATACAGAACCATGTAGGTGAATGTGTATGTTTTCAGGTCCATTAAACCTTCAGTTCTTCCCAATAGATCACAATTAGGGAACACTTGGGCAGAGCACAATGCTGTCCTGAAAGTTTAGAAGCAAGTTGAGTAGCTTTTGGAAACATCTCATTTCTTCCTTGTAGATGGATCTGGTGATTTAGCAGGAGTCCTGTTTACCAGACAAATGGGACCACTGGTCATAAGAAAATAAGAAGAGCCCTGCTGGATCAGGCCAGTGGACCATCTAGTCCAGCATCCTCTCCTCACAGTGGCCAACCATATGTCGGTGGGAAACAGCACTCTTCCCACCTGCGATTCCCGGCATGATGCCTCCGATAGTGGAGGCAGAACATCAACATCATTGCTAACCACCTTTAATAGATTTGTCCTCCATGGATTTGTCTAATCCTCTCTTAAAGCCATCTGACTTGGAGGCCATCACTGCCTCCCATTGAAGGGAGAGGTTTGCCAATTGTGTTATTGAGCTAAATCTGATCCTATAGTATAATTCTGATTGTATGGCTTAGCCCCCAATATTCCTCCTAAAATGCTTCTTAAAATGCTTTCCTCTTTGCCTCTATGCCTCTGTGTGTCAAAGTGCAATGTAACAGTGAGACTTGCTATCAAGGGTAAGAGCTGGCCTTGTCTGGGGGACAGAACGAGAGGCAGAGAGGGGCTTATTATCAGCGATGATGCACTTCCAGCCTGACGCTGGAAGTTGCTAGCTTGATGCGTAAACTGAAGGCTTACTGAAGGCTGAAGGCTTTGTTGAGTCAGCATGTGTTTATGCACAGGACCGGACACGGATCTTCCTTATATGTACTTGTGACCCCTTTTGTGTTTATGAGAAGGACTGGACAGAGTGTGTGTGCACTCTTACAGAGGAGGGGGAAGGAGCCCAAAGAAGTGTATAAGAATCTTTGCAAATTTGTGTTTCTTTGCTCTTGTCGTGAGGCTTGACCACCAAGAGTCTCTTAATTAATTAAGAATTAAACTCTTTCTCTGGATTCAACCCCCGGTGTCATTATTGGCTATCTCTGTCCTGCCAGGGCGCAACTTAAGGACCCTTATCAGCAAATAAGGCTACACTATGGGAGTGAGTACCATCATTTAACTATGCCCTGAGTGAAGAAGTACTTTTATGTGTCCTGAATCTTCCAACACTCCATTTCATTGAATGTCCAGGCGTTCTAGTATTATAAGAGAGCAGGGGTGGCAATAAAATATTGGGGGGCTCAGGTAAGCCTCACATCACATAATTGATCACAAGATGCAGTGCACACACCATTTGAATGGCAATGCCCATCAACTTTGGCTCCACCCCCCAAGTCCCCTCAAATATTTTATTGGGTGGCTGAAGGGACCTCGGCCCCTAGGAGTTGTCTCCTATGTAACAGAGGGAGAGAAGCTTTTCTCTATCCACTTTCTCCATGCCATGCATAATTTTATAAATTTCTATCGTGTCTCCTCTTCCTTGCCTTTTCTGCAAACTGAAAATGTTGTAACCTTTATTCATAAGGGAGTTGCTCCATCTCCTTGATAAGTTTGCTTGCCCTTTCCCAAACACCTTCCAACTCTACAGAATCCTTCTTGAGGTGAAGGAACCAAAACTGTACACAGTATTCCGAATGCAACCTCACCATAGATTTGTATAATGGCATTACGAGGTCAGCAGTTTTCTTTTCAGTTCCTTTCCTAATGATCCCTAGCATGGAATTTGCTTTCTTCATGGCCACCGCACATTGAGTTGAGATCTTCATCGAGCTATTATAACCCCAAGGTCTTGTCCCTGTTCTCACCACCAGTTCAGCTCACACGGGAGTATATGTGAAATTAAGATTTATTTTGCCCCGACATGCATCACTTTAAACTTGTTTATACTGAACTGCATTTGCCATTTTACGACCCATTTGTAGGGGTCCTTTTGGAGTGATCTCTGGGAGCTGTCCCACCACGAGCTGCATAGAATGAGGTTTTGCACCAGTAGTGCCTTGGCACCAACTGAGCAGTTTTCAAAGCTACCCTTTAAGACCATAAACACCCTGTTCTCTCAGTGGGTTTGTGGGGAGGTGATTTAAGGGTGGGATCAGACCCTTAAATCTCCTTGAGTGGGGGCAACTTCTGGTGAGGCAATATCAGTGCATTTATAAAGGTTTGTTTACTCCCCTTGATCCCTGTAATGTGTTGGGATCAAAAGTGGATCCCTCCTCTGAGGAGCAGGTGACACCTCATTCTGTTTCTGGGCTAGTTCTGGTGAGAAGATGTTAAGAAATAATAAGCTGCCCTGAACTACCTTCTGGCTTTTGAGCAAAGAGAGCAGAACACTATATTGCAACTAACTCATTTTGAAACAGAAGTGGAATTGCTGTTATAGGATAGTCAGCAGTGAGAGATACCCATGCAATCACATGGGATTGTCAAGGACAGGCTTCCTCAACCTCGGTCCTCCAGATGTTTTGAGACTACAATTCCCATCATCCCTGACCAATGGTCCTCCTAGCTAGGGATCATGGGAGTTGCAGGCCAAAACATCTGGAAGGGAGGGCCGAGTTTGAGGAAGCCTGGCCAAGAAGGATATTAGGTAAATGAACCATTTACACAACACACGTCTATCTAGGCACAGGGATTGTTGTGAAGGATCTTTCTCCCTTGCCATAAGGCCCCATTGCGTGTGGAGGTCCCCAAAACCACCCCTCAAATAACTCACCACATAGACAGAATTTTTGTTCAATGGTTTTTGGCATGAATTTTGGCCACAACTTTTTTTATTGAATACAAAACATGTGAGTGGTTGCGTAGGCATTGGTTCTCAACTGTCACCTAAGGACAGAAATAATAATAACATGCCTTGTCAACACGGGGAAATCCTACAGGGAGAGACGGGGACCCGGGTGCAATGAACTCTCCCCTCTCCCTTCAGGCTCCCAGGGGCCTCAATACGCCGTCCTGGCCCCCTACCTTGGGGTTACGGACACAGCATAGAGCCCCTGTATTCCTGACCGGGATTTCCCCAACCACGCAGGCATAAACTTGGGGCCAACATAATCAATAAGACCCTTTAATACAACCCAAATAACCAATGCCTAACCGCCAACCTTATAAGTCGTGACTATTTGCTATGCAGTAGGCAAAAAACCAGTTGGCAACAGCCAAACAGCCAAATGAAAAAAATTCCTACCAGGCCCCTGAATACAGGCGACCCCTTGACAGGCACAGCAAGGTCAACACAGAGGCCTAAAAACAGCTGAGGGAGGGTGGGGATCAGAAACACAGCCAAAGAGAAAGAGAAACCAAGCATTTAGCCTTATATACCCCAGGGGTTGGACTTACCACCTGCAACATACTATTTTGCCCAACAACAGCCCAGGTCCAATCGGACGGTGGCCACTCATGCCCCCACCTTTGACTCAGGAGTGGTTTGCCAGCCCCCACCACAAATCGTGCTCTCTATGATAGAGAACCCGCATTGCCATTGCCATCTCGAGTTGGGAAGGTTATAAGCTGTTGATGGAAAAGAGAACTCTTTTATTTGTCTTTGTCAGCCGTGTTATTCTGCAGGTTCTGACTGTTGTTGAATCAGCAGTTGTTTCTGAAGGAGAAGGCACTCTTCCTGGAGACGGTTCAGCTTTCCTTCCCCCGCCCCACACAGCACCCTCTAATGTTTTGATGACTGCACCATCATTTGGAAATAGCCTTGCATTATCTCAGCTTGCTGATCCAATACTTCAGCACTTCTTAAAAGGCTCTGACCTGCTCTCTAACACAACAACAGCATGTAGAGACTACTGCAACTCCAATCATTACAACATAAACTGAGGCTTGATTTCTTTCCTTTCCCTTTTTTTAAATAAAAAAAAATCTCTTCATCAACAGCCACTTTGTAAAAAAGATCATCCCACCTAGGAAGTCAATTGATTTGGCAGGTGGAAATGCATATCCTTCACTTCTCTTCTTATCTAGGGTCACCTTTTATTTATTTCTAACTTGTAGCATGAATGAGAACATTCTCTGCAGAGGTGACTGTATTTTTTTTTGGGTAGCATCTTGGAGGGGAGGTGTCCTCCCCCCACCAATAATATATAAATCAATTAAGTACCAGCTTTTAAAAGCCATTGTTTGAATTATAATGCATTATTTCAGAATGAATTGTCTTTGTCCCAGTTGGAAAACAAGTGTTGACACAAAGGTTATTAAGGAAATGGTACTCAGATGGTCTGAGTACAGCTTAGGAGTCATAAATTGTGGCTTACAGAGAGTGTGTAACAACCCACCCATGCCCATTTTGACAGATTTTTAGTATCACATGTATAGCCAACCTTCCGTCATGAAACCCATGTAGGGTCTCCCATCCTAACACTGATCAGATCCAGACCTGCTCAGCATCTGCAAGGCACATCACATCACATGCCTTCAAGCACATGTAAAACATATTGCTTCCCCCAAAGAAACCTTGGAACTTTAGATCTTGGATCAACGCTGTGTTATGGGATAGGCTGGAGTGCCCAGAATGCTGCAGTGGAAGCCATGGACTTTAAATGTATGGTGTGAATGTGACCTATACCCTGGGACCTACCAGTTCCAGGTAGACAACCCATTTTTTCGCCGGAGAACTGTTTTCAGCACAACTTTATTAAAGTAGGAAACACAGATTTACTAACCATCTGGTGATGATTCTATATGGTTTTGCTTTCATATATGTCTGAGACCCGGTTTGCACATGGACACACACAAAAATGCTTTTCCTATACTTGAATTTGTGAACTGACTTGAATGAAAAATATTGCATTTGAAGTTTCAAAAGGAGACATGAAATATCTGTAGTGATGGCTGATGGGCATGTGCCTGTCAACAGCTGCTATTATAGTCACCATGTGTGTCAACACACATTTGTGAAATAGCCCCGAGCTTTGTTGATGCAAACTTCTCTGTGTGAAAAAGAGCCAATTTACACACTAAGACAGCAACTATGGGTAGCTGGCAGAACTTGTATTGGTTTATGTTCAACTGGAGTAAATTACCCCTATTCCAAATTCTGCTCAAGTGTTGAGTCAATCTGTGTCTGGCAGAGGGAAAAGAAACCTTTAAAATACAGTTTGAATTACATCACCCTTTTGACTAAGGAAAGTTCCACTCAGGGCTGGTCCAATTCATTTTGGCACTTGAGCACAGAAAATGGCATTCCCCCGACCAAAGCATAAAGGACAAGTGAAGAGCGACATAAGTTCGAAAGCAGACCAGTGCAAGTAGATAAACAGATACCACTGCGATGGGAAGGTAAACGGCATTTCCGTGTGCTCTGGCTTCCATCACAGTGTCCCGTTGTGGCCAGAAATGGTTCAGCCATGCTGGCCGCATAATAATAATAATAATAATAATAATAATAATATATTTATTTATATCCTGCCCATCTGGCTGGGTTTCCCCAGCCACTCTGGGCGGCTTCCAACAGAAAAATGAAATAAAATAATCTATTAAAGATTAAAAGCCTCCCTAAACAGGGCTGCCTTCAGATGTCTTCTAAAAATCTGGTAGCTGTTTTTCTCTTTGACATCTGATGGGAGGGCGTTCCACAGGGCGGGCACCACCACCAAGAAGCCCCTCTGCCTGGTTCCCTGCAACGTGGCTTCTCACAACGAGGGAACTGCCAGAAGGCCCTCAGTGCTGGACCTCAGTGTCCGGGCAGAATGATAGGGGTGGAGACGCTCCTTCAGGTATACTGGACCGAGGGCCATTTAGGGCTTTAAAGGTCAGCACCAACACTTTGAACTGTGCTCGGAAATGTACTGGGAGCCAATGTAGATCTTTCAAGACACG
Source organism: Zootoca vivipara (assembly GCF_963506605.1). Classification (NCBI taxonomy): domain Eukaryota; kingdom Metazoa; phylum Chordata; class Lepidosauria; order Squamata; family Lacertidae; genus Zootoca; species Zootoca vivipara. Next base: position 111,900,467 of record NC_083276.1, on the reverse strand, counting down.
GAAAGCTGTCTGTGGACAAACGCTGGCTCCCTCAGCCTGAAAGCGAGATGAGCGCCACACCCCATAGTCGCCTTTGACAGGACTTAACTGTCCAGGGGTCCTTCACCTTTACTTTTACATAAGCTACATCTGACCTCATGGGTGAGCCATCCTTGGTTCCACTGGGTTGCTAGGTCATAGGTTTGAGCTGAACAGAGTTTGAAAGGAGGCAAGTCCCCCATGTCCACGTTTCACCGCTTCCCTTTTTCAGGATTGAAAAAAAACAAAAAGGTAAAGGACCCCTGGATGGTTAAGTCCAGTCAAAGTCGAATATGGGGCTGCGGCATTCATCTCGCTTTCAGGCTGAGGGAGCCTGTGTTTGTCCACAGACAGCTTTCTGGGTCATGTGGCCAGCATGACTAAACCGCTTCTGGCGCAACAGAACACCTTGACGGAAACCAGAGCGCATGGAAATGCTGTTTAACTTCCCGCTGCAGAGGTACCTATTTATCTACTTGCACTGGTCTGCTTTCCAACTGCTAGGTTGACAGGAGCTGGGACAGAGCAATGGGAGCTCACTCCGTTGCAGGGATCGGCAAGCCCAAGAGGTTAAGACCACAGCACCACTCGCATCCCATGTATCTCTGGCTGAGCTGAGATGAAGGGCTTCAGCCGATATACACCCACTTGAGTCCAGGCTCAGCCAGATATTGTCCTATTCCAAACTTATGTACCCTACTGGATCTAAATAAAGCTCACTGCTGCCTCTAGCCATTGTTAGAAGAACTGAGTTTGAAATTAACTTTCAGTTGGAGTATTGTAAGTAATTTCTTACCTCTGTGTATAATGTTAGGCATTTAATGTTAGGCAATTAATATTAGGCAAATCAATTCACTGGACTGCGTTTAATGCCATTTTTGTTTAGATGAGCCTATGCATACTGGGTTTTTTTAAAATAGTTTTATTATGTCAGCATGCATTCATTTAAGCCTGTTGATTTTATCACTATATTCTTATGGTTTTTTTTAAAAGTATTTTTTTGTAAGCTGCTTAAAATTTATTGATTAATCTTGTTAAATAAAATAAACAAATCCTTTAAAAAAAACCTGACTGCTGAAATTGAATGAGTCTTAGTAAGCACTTTATAGAACGATTGTTCCATAAGAACCTAGTGAGTGTCCGAATTTCCACCCAAAGGCTACAGTTGAACCATGCATTCAATTATGCACCCATTGTTGGCTAAGCAGATTCTATAGTAGATGGTGTAAAACCTATTTTGCTGAGCTCATTGTACTGACTCTGACTTTGAACCACAGTTGACGTGAGAAACATTTGCACAGTGGAGTGCCCCATTTTGTCATAAGCTTGTCACAAAACTTCCAAATATGACTCCCTTGGCGACTGCCCTTTTCACCTTATTCGTAGGCGATAATGGGAGGCCTACAGAGCAACTGCCTTTATCGAATAAGGAAAAGGGCATTTTAAAGTATCAAATATGACAACTTGTCAGTTCGCATGTAATGCAAGCCCAGATCCTTAGCATGAATGTCTAAAAGCTCTGTGGTGAAAAAGACATCAGGCAATTTTAACATCTAACAGTACAACACAGAGGAGGCGCAGAATGTGCTTTGACGCAACGTAAAGCCCTTAGTGAACTTTTAGCATTCAAAATATGAGGGGCCAATATGGAGAAAGGTTGTTAAACAACAGAGTGGTGTAAAAAACCCCTGCTATTCAGAATTCCCTTTCAATCTGCCAGGGATTGCGGCCCATTAGTAGACCTCAGTGCAGAAAAGCATAATTCCACAGCATAGAAATTAAGAGAAACACCCCTCGGTCTCCATATGAAGCATGTGAAGTTAATTCTTCAAGGTCTTTCAAAAGGACTGGAGTGTGGTAGCCTTCCAGAGGTCAGATGGCAATGAGGTACAGAGCCATAGGGCCACCATAGAAAATTCCCCCCCCCTCTCTCTGTCTCAATTTCAATTTCAATATATCTATATATCATTCTCTCCTCCCAAGCTCAGTGGTCGAGGAAGGGGTGTGTGGTGGGGGCAGGCAGCCCCGGGTGTCACCACTGAGAGGGGTGACAAAATTCCGGGTGGCACCCACCATGGGGCCTGCAGCGCGCCCGAACCATGCGTCTCTCCTGGGAGAGAGGCGGTGGCTTGGGTGTCCGCAGGCTCCACGCTGCCCAAATGGTCCGCCCACTGCCTCCCTCCCCCGGCCCCTGCTCGCCCTGCCCTGCGGGGAGCTGGCTGCACCCCTGTGGGCAGCAGGCCTTGCCCCTGGGCTCAGGGCATGTGTGCCCACCCCAGTGTCCCGATTGGCTTGCTCCGCTGCTGGCCAAGCTCACTCATATAGGTCAGGGTTTCCTAAATTTGGGTCTCCAGCTGTTTTGGGACTACAATTCCCATCATCTTTGACCACTAGTCTGGAAGCAAGGGATGATGGGAGTTGTAGTCCAACAACAGCTGGAGACCCAAGTTTGGGAAGCCCTGATAAGTGGTGGGAATAATGAGAAGGCCTTCATTGCTTTTTTTTAAAAGCATGGGGACAGATTGAAATGGGTTCAATAATCTGAAGAGTGAATTTGCCACTGGTTTGTGAGGTGCTGGGGTTTCCCCAGCTGGGTCTTTCTGTTTCTAGTACCTTGGTGGTATTATGCCAAAGCATTGTCTTTGGGAAAATCGGCCCTGCCCAGTGCTATGTCTCCAATAGTGGTCATCACTGAGACATAGCTGCCAAGTTATCCCTTTTTAAAGGGATTTTGCCTTATGCTGAATAGGCTTCCTCGCGAGAAAAGGGAAAACTTGGCAGCTATGCACTGAGATAGAAGGAAAAGCTTTGAAATGATGTGAAGGAGATTTAAACATCTTGAAACTTAAGGTCCACGGCTCAAGTATCAATGCAGAAAATTGCAAGATATTCTTTGCTAGGTTTATCCAATTCTTCTTTGAACATCATGCCAGGACCCACCTTTCCTTTAATTTTGTTCCTCTGATATTTTCTTCTGATTCCCAGTTCAAATTTGTTAATGCCCAATTTGTAGTCATTAGTTCTTTTACCCACAGCTGTCTTTATCCTAAATAGCTTTCCCCTTCTAACTTGTTATCAGTTCTGATAAATTTACACAGTGCTATCACATTCCTGCTCAGTCTTCTTCTTCTTTATCTCAGCTAAAAATGTTTTGATGTAGCTAGCATAATTTTCCAGCTGTTAAGGGTTTCTTTGCATAATCATGCCTTCAGCCATGGCATTATTATCCATTATGAACACACATTTGTAGGTGGGCAGTCAAGAAACAGTTAGGGAAATTTGTTTCCCAAGTAAATGCCAGGGCCATCCCTCATTTGTCAGACAATGGAGCAAAATGAGCCTGATGATCTATGAAGGCTTAAGCGTCTTCTATCCATCCTTGAAACCGATGGCAATGGAAAAATGTAGTGTGGTGTAATGCAACTTGTGATGCCCCGATGTTGCTAGACTCCAAGTCCCATCAGCTCCACCCAGCATGGTCAATAATTATGGGCGATGGGAGTTGTGATCCAACAACATATTGAGGGCTGCAGCCTCATCATCACTAGTTTAATGGATTCAACCAAGGAGACCTAGATTAGTGATGGGTGACACTCTCCCTGGTTCTATTTATATGACTAATTATAATGAAATTGCTCAGTTTCTTCCAAGGCAGTTGCCCCCAGTAGAAGTATGATGGTTTGATACTTTCCCCAGATTTAGCTGTTAAAATATTAAAGCTGTGTGAAAACCATTGAATAATTAGGGTCAGAACCACACATTAGCCCAGGAGATGTTGATCAGGTTAAATCAATTCCTACTGGAATTCGGAAAGATGGAATCCCTCAAGCACCCCTACTAAGTATGGCAATACCACGAACATCCCGAGCTTGTGCTGCAGCCTTCCATAATCAAGCAGGCTGATGTCCATTGAGGTTTAAACAGGGAAACATGAACCCTCTTTTAGTACTCTTAAAACTATTCTTGGAGGGGCCACAGAACCACACGTGGTGACTTTGCCCTTCTGCTCCAGCCATACCTTCTCATGTTGACTGGAGAGGCATTTTAAGAAAGTTCAGCTGAACCCAGTCGTTCTTGTGGAACCACTGAGAAGGCCTCCGGGTTCATGTTCTTCAGCCATGTTCTAGGCCCAGAGACATTCTGAAGAAATGACTGCACTTGGCATTGCTGTGTACCTTGATCACTCGATTGTACTTTTTAATTTACTAATAGGGGCTGGTAGGGACCTGTCCTGAAGGAGATGTCCAGGGGTGATTGGCGTTATGTAAGAGGCCCCAGATGCAGATGCTGGGTCAGTATGGAAATCTGAAGTGTGATTGTGGTTCTGTAATTAATTCTGTAGAATGTTTGGGGGAAGGTGGGGTTTTGTTTCTTTAAAGCATACTGGAACTTGAAGCTTTCAATCATTATGTATATTGAAGTTGAACAAGAACACTTAAGTGAACAAACGGAGAATGAATTATTGCCATGAATGATGTCATTCGCCAGTTGATTGCCTCTATGCAGCAACCAGTTGAGTGAAGTGAACTTTTTTTAAAAAAAACACATATAAACAATATTATTAATGAACTTTGTCACATCTCTCATCTAAAGGTTACATTTATGCACTGAATATGGTGAGCTAGCATAATCTTGACTTTAGTTTCAGAATTAATTTTTCTTCATGCACGGGCGATGTTTCTAAACTTTAAGCAGCTTGATTGATGACTCTGCTTGGAGAAGCAGCATCAAATAACAAATCACATCACCGTAGGAAGTCTCAAAGAAACTGAGTGAGGCTGTGTGAATGTTTTAACAGGTGGATGTTATACTGCCTGGCTTTTCAGACTCCATACATCAATCCTAGATGTCCTGTTTCTTTTTCAGATATCCACTAGAGTAACATTTTACTTGCTCAAGCCACTCGCTACTGAAGGTATGCAGACATTTGTTCTGTGCCTTTTTTAGAGTGCAGCACATTAACAATAATGCTCAAGCACTTATCCACACTTAGAATTTGCCCCGCTGTTTCCAGGCACAGGTATGTGCTTAAAAGCTCCATGTCTGTGCATTATTTTGTTTTGTTTTGTTTTGTGTTTTGTTCTGGAGCTTTCCCCATGCAAATCCTCTCTTTAGCATTCAATTGGAGCAAATTTCAATTAGGGCTTTCCACTGATTGCCATTTGTTCCATGGAGCTTTAAAGAGCTGATTTTTGCAGGAAAAGCGAGCAAGCGAGCGAGAGAGAAGTGCATAGACACAGAATCTCATAGCACAGACAGTGCCTGGAAAAAGAGGAGGAAAGGTAAGTGTGGAGAAGTCCAGAGTGAAACAGAACTGTTCAGATTGGGATACACAAACATGTGTAAGTTAATGGAATAGAAGATGCCATTTTCCCACTCCTCACAACTGTTCAAGTGGCCAAGGACTCACTTGGTCTCTTTCAGAGGCAAGAGTTGATTCTGCTATCAGTAAGTCAGCTGACCAAGAAGGGTGGTCCCTTCAGCAACACACATTTCCGTCCTAATGTGGCTCAGGGTTGGCCACTACACTTGGGCAAAGTAAAAATAAAAAATGAAAGGCACAAATGCAGGATGGGAGACACTTGGTTTAAGAGCAGTACATGTGAAAAGGATCTAGGAGTCTTGGGAGACCACAAACTTGACATGAGTCAGCGGTGTGATGTAGCAGCTAAAAAAGCCAATGCAATTCTGGGCTGCACCAATAGGAGTATAGCATCTAGATCAAGGGAAGTAATAGTACCACTGTATTCTGCTCTGGTCAGACCTCACCTGGAGTACTGTGTCCAGTTCTGGGCACCACAGTTCAAGAAGGATACTGACAAGCTGGAACGTGTCCAGAAGAGGACAACCAAAATGGTCAAAGGCCTGGAAACAATGCCTCATGAGGAACGGCTTAGTGAGCTGGGTATGTTTAGCCTGGAGAAGAGAAGGTTAAGGGGTGATATGATAGCCATGTTCAAATATATAAAAGGATGTCATATAGAGGAGGGATAAAGGTTGTTTTCTGTTGCTCCAAAGAAGCGGACACGGAGCAATGGGTTCAAACTACAAGAAAGAAGATTCCACCTAAACATTAGGAAGAACTTCCTGACAGTAAGAGCTGTTCGGCCGTGGAATTTGCTACCAAGGAGTGTGGTGGAGTCTCCTTCTTTGGAGGTCTTTAAGCAGAGGCTTGACAGGCCTATGTCAAGAATGCTTTGATGGTGTTTCCTGCTTGGCAGGGGGTTGGACTGGATGGCCCTTGTGGTCTCTTCCAACTCTATGATTCTATGTGTAGTACCCTCTGCTGACAGGGATGTATGATTACAACCCATGTTTATATACCCTATGGGTAGTATCAGGGTTTTTCTTTTTTGGGGGTGTGTGTGTGGAAGAGGCACGAGGGCATTTGAACCCCATATTTTTATATAAGTGCAAAGAATCTCTCTCTTCTGTAGACCAGGGCTTTTCCCAGCTGGAACTCTTTGGAACTCAGTTCCGGCACCTCTCAGGTGGGCACCATTGCCATTCTAAGGAAACAAGGGAGGTGTCCGTGGTGAATTCCGGCACCTCCTTTTCTAGAAAAATAGCACTGATTTTGACATACGTGCATATTTTAAACCAACCAACAAAGGAAACTTGTTTTGCTTCTCTTGAAACGGAGAGACAAGCTAATCTTTGACTCTTTTCCTTTCTGGTTGTCACGGCCAAGTGAGGCCTCCCCTCTAAAGAGCAAAAGTGTGACAATTCACTCTTCACTTTCGACAGAGTGCCTGCACAATCAAATAATGTGGCATGAAGACAAATAACCTGCCCTCATTCACTGGAGAAATTCGAATGCTCCCCCCGAGTGCTAAAATAAAAGGCTTTCAGAGAGCTGTGGCAAAAGGCTCATGGAACCGCAGTGCGGGCTGCAATGATCTCCCTTCGCTTAGTATATGTTTAATAAAATAAGACGTAGATTTAAAGCAAGGTAGCAGGGGGAATGGGTCGTTAACTGCGATAAAGTGGCCGTAATGTAAGGAGACAGATTAATCATGACAATGATGATGTCCTTGATGATGATGAATGCAAAAGCAGTGGCATTTCTCAGTGGCTTTTGTCCCTAAATTCCTTTTAATCTGCCCTTTGTCTGGACAATTTCTGGGGCAGGAGGAGGCCCGTTCGCACTGCTAACATTGCTCCCCCCCACGATTGTGTACAGGTGCGTGACTACAGGGAGAAAAGTCAGCAGGCCCAGCAGGGATTTCTGTGCTCCTGACTGAGGGGGGGAATGGGAAGCCATCATTGCAAAGATGGCTGCCGTTTCGCTGTGTTTATAGCCTGATTCACATCTCCTTTTCTCCACACACACTTCCTCGCAATGCACCGCCTGATAGTCATGTGCAATTGCCCATAGATCATTCTGTGGGAACATAAGACACTCAAGGGCAGACTCATCAAAGGAAATCTCACAAGGGGAACATAGGAAGCTGCAGACCATTTGGCAAATCTAGCTCCATATTGACTCCACTGACTGGCAGTCAATCTCCAGGGTTTCAGGGAGAAGTCTTTTCCGTCATACCCTCCAACACTTCTTTAATGGAAATAGGGACGTCCTATTCTACTATTATTGTTATTACAGTCGTACCTTGGTTCTCAAATGACTTGGTACTCAGACATTTTGGCTCCCAAGCGCCGCAAACCCAGAAGTGAGTGTTCCGGTTTGCGGACATTTTTTGGAAGCAGAACTTCTGACTTGGCTTCTGCGGCTTCCAATTAAGCGCAGGGAGCTCCTGCAGCCAATCAGAAGTCGTGCCTTGGTTTTTGAACTGTTTGGGGAGTCAAACAGACTCCCAGAATGGATTAAGTTCGACAACCAAGGTACGGCTGTTTTTAAAAATATTATTATTATTACTACTATTACCTGCCCATCTGACGGGGTTGCACCAGCCTGGGCAGCTCCAACATATATAAAAACACAACAATACACTAAACATTTCCCTATACAAGGCTGCTTTCAAAAGTCTTCTAAAGGTTGTAGTTACTTATCTCCTTGGCTTGGGGATCCATACCCTCCAATTCAAATAGGGATGTCCTGCTATACCCTCCTGCCAACCCAGCAGTTTGAAAGCACGGGAAAGTGCAAGTAGATAAATAGGTACTGCTCCAGGGGGAAGGTAAATGGCATTTCCGTGCGCTGCTCTGGTTTCACCAGAAGCGGCTTAGTCATGACCCGGAAGCTGTCCGTGGACAAAAGTTGGCTCCCTCAGCCAGTAAAGCGAGATGAGCGCCGCAACCCCAGAGTCTGCCTTCTGTCTTACTTGTAACCAGTTGAAGAAGTGAACACTGCCTGTTAGCTTCCTCCCCTTTTGTCTCGGTGTTGCACTTGTAGAACTCAGGGAGGAACAAAACCAGAATTAATTGGCTCTGCCTGCTGCCCAGTTTGGCGCCACCTACTGTTGGGCTCCCTGCCTTCCACCCTACTGCTCCCAATGGGCACCAGCCGCCACTGAGTTAACGTAATGCTGCCTTGGATCTGCAAAGACGTGAAGCTGGAAATAAAGACAGGGAACAAAACAGTATGTTCTGTTCAAATCATGAAAAGAGTTCCTGTCAGTTATTCCTGCTGCAGAGAACTATCCCCCCAAAAAGTTGCAGATTAGCAATTCTTTTAAACAGAATTTTGCTTAAAACATCTGATAAGTTTCTGTTTTGATATTCTTGGCACACATCTTGTAGCAGAGCATTTTCATCTCCTTCAAAAAGAAAGAGAAGAGAAGAAAAATGCAGGCGTGTTGTGTCCGCTCCCCCTTCCTTTCCCTCTGCACATTGTCTTCAATCCTCGATGCTTCAAGCCCCAGGGGAGAACAGACTGGTTTGATATTAAGTGTTATGGCATTTGCTGATGCTTTGCAATGGGTAACTGGTGTGAAAGAACCAGGTTATGAAGAAAACTTGACCTTTCAGATTACTAGGTGATTTGTGCTGTCAGTGCGTATTTCGTTGTCGACAATCCCAGACCGAGATAAATAACGCAAGACATTAGGGGGCATTGGGAAGAAAAGTGGCCCAACAGTTTTGTCAAAACCATGGTAATAAACCTTAATCCTGCTAATGGCAGATAAAAGGAGGCTTGGAAATACAGCTAAACGTTGACAGGGTGGGGAGGGGTGGTATCTGCTTTATCATCATGTTTTAGGGCTTTCAGTGAGAAATGGGAGACAAGAAGCTACAGTAAATAGTACAGATTACAGTAAACCAATTTGCCTTCTGTATGGCTTGGAGATTTCTGGTGGGGCTATTTAATGAAGTGAGAAGGTTTCCCACTGGCTTTGTATTATCACGCTGAATAATTCCTCTTGACTTGCATTATGGCTTGTAAACAGCCAAACACACACACACACACACACACACACACACACACACACACACACTCCAGCCACCTTACCAGACACCTGCCCCTTGTACAGAGAAGATGCCATCATTTAGTTCTTTCAGACCAAAAGGGGAGGTGATTAGAGAAAAAAGTGAGATTTTGGGGGGTATTAATTAGTGCCATGCTGGGAATTCCCTCCTTCTCTCTTCTTTCCCCTCCCTCTCTCCCTCCTTCTGAATTAGAAAATGTTCAAAAATAATCAAAGGGGTATGAGAACCTTGGGTGAAATTCTCATGAGTGTAATGTATGGTTTTATTGCACTTATTTCAGAGGTGACAGTGAAGTCTTGAAGCTTTAAAAACCAGCTCTATGGAGGTCGCCATTCTTTCAGAGTGTCACATTTCTTGAAAACCCTCAGCTGGACTTTTTTGTAGGTCTAGCTGAGGCTCCAATACTTTGGCCACCTCATGAGAAGAGAAGAATCCTTGGAAAAGACCTTGATGTTGGGAAAGATGGAGGGCACTAAGAGAAGGGGACGACAGAGGATGAGATGGTTGGACAGTGTTCTTGAAGCTACCAACATGAGTTTGACCAAACTGTGGGAGGCATTGGAAGACAGGAGTGCCTGGCGTGCTATGGTCCATGGGGTCACGAAGAGTCGGACACAACTAAACAACTAAACAACAACAACAACAGGGTTGTTATATTTCGAACAGTGAAAAACCACAAAAATTGCTTTAAAAAATGCTGTTTTTGAGCTATTTTTATGGGGAAATGGCAAAAATGGCAATGCCAACATGGGATGCCATATGTCCGGATCTATCCGGACACTTTCCCTATTTCCACCTGGGCACTGCTGCTGACTGCAACATTCCGGATACAGTAAGTCTATAACACGTCCGATGCGGATTTTTCAGGTGAGGAAGCATGAGCAGCCAGGGAGGCTGCAGAGCACTGGATATTTAAGGGGAAGAAACACACACATACAAACATAAAAAGCTCTGCTGGATCAGGCCAAAGACCCATCTAGTCCTATGGGAATCTGTGCCTGATTGGAGTGGATGCTGGTGGGGCTTACATTTGGTAGTGCGCTAAAAGGCACCAAATGCAGAGGAACAATAGGGAGTGCCCTCCAATGCTCCAAATTGTTCCTTTGCACCGGTGGCTTGACTCATCCCATACCTAAGGAGAGGTGTTACACAAGGTGTGGGGCAGATGGGTGTGGCTGGGGGAAATGACCCTATAGACTAAATTAGGACCCTGAAGGGCCTAAGTTAGCTCACAGAGCAGAGGTTTAGTTTATTTCTGATGTAAATATTTATAAATCAAATTTCTGTAAGAAAAATAACAAGGCAGCACGCGTCATAAAAACACAATCCAACAATGATAAAGCAAATAAAGACATCAATCACATGTCAATAAACTAGTTGGTTAAACCCCCCCCCCAAAAAAAACCCTTCCAAAGTTCCAAAGGCCTGTCTAAACAGTATAGTGGTCAGGGACTGGCTGGATGAGGAAGTGTGTTGGGTACCAAGGACGGCACAGAATATGACTTAAACCCTGGATTTTGGTGGTGGGACACTGGGGAGCAGTCTGGGGAAGGGATGAGCTGGGAGGTGCTTGAAGCAAAAGGCTTGAGCGATCAAGGAGGGTCAGAAGAAGGAGGCCCTTCCAGGACAAGGCTAGAGGCTGAGAGTCACAGTGTCTGTACAGACACAGGCAGAGAGGAGTCACCTTTGCTACCCAGCAGCAGGACAGACTCTGCCATCCCACTCTAAGCAACGGTCCAGGCAGGCTCAGAGGGGGAGGCTACAATCCTTATCACAGTCTCTGTCTGCTTGGGAGGTGTTAAATACTCAGCTTGGAAGGAGACAGGGTCAGCATTGGTTCCGAAATTCCCTTTTATTTGCTAACACCAGGGTTAAACAACAGCTCAACAAAACCCATACTGCGTGTGTGTCAGCCGGAGCTCAACTCAGAGACATGCGCCAAAACTGTCGTCATAAGAAGCTGCCCATTGGTTAGCCTGCTTCTGATTGGAGTGTTCACCTCCCTAGCTCTTCTGTGATTGGTTGGGTCGTGCCAGGAGGCGGACCCTGTAAGGTGGTTGAACAGCTCCTATTGGTCTCCATACATAACAGGAGGGATCCAGAGTGAGAAGCTAGAGGAGGTAGGTGGGGCCAGTAGTCAGTTTCAGCAACGTTTCAGCTGAATGAATCGAGCCGAGTAACTCTGCTGTGTTGCGAATAAAAGCTCGTTGCATTTTGTGCCTCACCTTCTTTCCTGCCCTGTGTATGACCTGCACTCGCCTGACGGCTCCTCGACATAATCTGCAAAAGACATCTTTTTAAAAAGTTTGTGCCTGAGTTAGAATGTCCAGCTATGACTTGACAGACCCAGGTCAAAATCCCAACTCAGCTGTTTAGCTCACCAGGTGACCATGGTCTTAAACTCTGTCTCTTGACCTAACCTACATCTCAGGATTATGACAAATGGCAGGTCAGTACGGGGATAGGAGAACCACGTATTCCATCTTGAGCTCCTTGGAGAAATGATCAGATATAACTGTAATAAATACAAGAAAAAAACAAAATCATACATAAGTAATTGCAATGAATCACTGAAGGGAGGGGGAACATTGCTGTCAATATTCGTGTGGAAAGTCTCCCATTTTTCCTTGCTGATGTGATTCTTTTCTTCCAAACAGATGTTCAAGGCTCAAGAGAGCCTTGCTATAGACAAAGAATCTGCTCAAACAAAGAGCAATAAGCTCCTTCGGCTGAGAACTTGCTACCTTTCAAATAAATGTCAGGTACAAGTGGTTGGCGCATCTAATCATCTCATCTATTACAGTTTATTCCATCCCTCCAATAAAGCAAAATTAATAATGTTTGTTTCGCTTTTACTGTCATACTCCTGTGAAGGATATTTAGGAGAAAGATTCACTGGACTGTCAGCGGTTCCATTGCGGTGATACATCATAATTACTGGATGGGGTAGAGAAGATCATTACTGAACTCCAAAGAGCTGTCACATGATGGTTTTCTTCATTTTATAGCACTGGAATATTATCTTAGACTATTGTTAGCTGTTGCACATCGAACAAACTGGAAAGCACTTTCAAAAGTCGTTCTGCAACCCCCGGAAGCCTCTCTGCATGGTTATAAGCTTGGTAAATAATAGGAAGTTGAAAATTCTGAAAGCCAACCACAGAGATTCATGATCCAATTCTTGCTGACATAGCAGTTCCTAGGTTGGGGAGATGGGGTTTTATTCAGCTAAGTCATTGCACACAACGCAACAGAACTTCCTGTCCCTCTCCTCTCCGTTCTCTGTGTGCCAGAGGCTGGAAGAGATGGTTACTCTCCTTCTTAGATCTAGCTATCCCAGCTGAGGAAACAAGACTCTTAACTCATTTCTTCCCTACCAGGGAAAGGAGCACAGTAATGGAATCCAGGGAGGGCATCAGCTACTAGGGCCAGAGGAAGTGGAGCTGGAAGGGGAGGGCATAGCCTGATTGCCAAGTACCTGATGGCACTCCTGCCACCGAGAACAGATGCATCACCTCCAACTCAGTGAGCATCTGCATGCTTGGCAGAGTCATGAGTGCATACATGTTTTGCCCTGTCTTTGAAAGCTTGGCCGGTGGGGATGACACCTCATTGGGTCAACTCTTTTTCTTCTGTGCAGTTCTGACCTCCATGCCTGATCTTGGACTCCTTAAACTTGGACCACTGCCTCCAACCCAACTAGCCTCACCTTTCCGGCTGCTGTGGCTCAATACCTGTGGCTGAGACTCAGAGGTGCCAACTTTTCAAAAACATTGCAGGAGCCCAACGTGATGTCCTGACATCATGCGCACAATGTTGCACAATGTCCTCATGTTGTGTGTGTGTGCGCACAGAGCCAAACACAGCAGCAGCATGGCCCCAGTGGCTGGTGCCCTCCTCTTCCTCCTTCCTCTGCAGTGCAAGGGAAAGGTAGGGGGAAGCTGCCCCGAACCAGTGGTGAAGGCAGCAGCAGCAGAAGCTACCAACCACTGAGCCATGCTGTGCCTGGCTCCATGTTCAATCCCCTGAACTGTGGGAAGACCTGGCCTCCTCGTGAAAACATTGGGGGCCCCCCAAAGTGCCTCAGCCCCTGGGAGTCAGGGCCTATCCTGAGACTGCATATCTTCTGCATCTCAATAAAGATATAATCCTTACTCCCAAGTTATCTGAGCTCTGGAGTAGGGGAGGAACAGAGATTGTTCCATGTACAAACCCAGCAGGGAAGCCTTGTGCCCATGATATTCAAGTAAAAGAATTGAGAGAAAATAAAAAGGGAATGGATTTATTAAATTGCCTTTGTACTAGTATATAAAAGCAAGAAAGATCTGTCTGCAGCTCCTCCTAATTATCGAAATTGAAGTTTTTGTGCTGACTTCAATAGGAAAGGAGTTTGAAAAAACATCTCAGCAAAAATGAAAATGTTCAGAACGGTGCTTTAATATTATTATTATTATTATTGAGCTACAATTGCAGGTAACAAAATATTCCTGCAATTATGGTGCCTCATTATCTAAATCCACCAAAGGCTGTTCCTCAATAATCTTTGTGGGAATTAATAGAAGTTTTTATCATCATCATTACTGGGCATGATCTGGCACAATTGATTTCAATTGTGTGTTTAGTTCTCCCAGTGAAAATAATGGGACTTAAATGTGTTTGACTTCAACTGGACTTTGGCCCATCATTTTAAATGTCGATACCAATTTTCCAATATATAAAATTGGTTTGTTGTTCTGATTTTACTTTAATCATCACAACTAAGGACTGTGACTTCCTGAAGACCATAAAGCCAGCTTTGTGATTAATGAAGGACAAAGATCCCTGGGAAGTGTAGGTGGTTTTTTTTTTGCCAGGGCCTCTGTGTCCTTAGCAACACAAATATGAGATTCACTCTATGGTCTGTAGATGGAACTTCTACATCCTTTCCCACTTCCCCTTGGATGGAGCTGAGAGCTGAGCTATGTTCAGTACAACAGAGAAATCCAGGATTTTAATGTAGCTATGCCTGGGCAACAGGAATAAAATAAGAACATAAAAAGACCCTACTGGATCAAGTCAGTGGCCTAACTAGTCCAGCATCCTGTTCTCACAGTGGTCAACCAGATGTCTGTGGGCAGCCCCTAAGCAGCATCTGAGTGCAATAGCACTCTCCCTGTCGTGGAATTCCACTCAATATTGATCCAGAGCAGAACTCCAATGTATAGTTAGCAGAGTAAAAACTTAAACACGTTGCAGGATTCAAAAAAAATAGACCAGAGGCAACTGAATTTCATCAAGCAGAGCTTTACTGCTCCTGAAGGCAAATGAGCATAATGGTCACAAATCCAATACATTCAGGATTGTCACTGTCCATAAGAAATCCAGTTGCAGCAGACTTAACTTAAACTTACAATAAGACTAAACCTTAACACTATACAGTCATGCCTCGGTTTAAGTACGCTTCGGTTTGAGTACTTTCAGTTTAAGTACTCCGCGGACCCATCTGGAACGGATTAATCCAGTTTCCATTACTTTCAATGGGAAAGTTCGCTTCAGGTTAAGTACGCTTCAGGTTAAGTATGGACTTCCAGAACCAATTGCACTCATACTTCGGGTTAAGTATGCTTCAGGTTGAGTACTCCACGGACCTGTCTGGAATGGATTAATCGACTTTCCATTACTTTCAATGGGAAAGTTCGCTTCAGGTTAAGTACGCTTCAGGTTGAGTACAGACTTCCGGAACCAATTGTGTTCTTAAACTGAGGTACCACTGTATACAGAACACACCAGAAGGGAGAGGGAGGGAGGGAGGGAGTGTAGCAATGGTTAGATCCAACAATGAGACATAAGACAAGGCTGAGTTCCAAAAGAACAACCCCAGCCAGAGCTTGGGGGTCTGTATTTATTAGCAGCAGCTTTGACAGGTAAACATTAACTCACGATGTAACTTCCAGCCAATCACAGAGCAAACCTCATGCATAAACATGTACAGGTACAGGTCACTTCCTGCCAACACTCTAACTTCTCCGCCATAGAGGAAGTGGTGGACTGCACATCCCACACATCAAGTACCTGTCACATGTCCCTCTCATCAAACATCCCCCTCCTCTCAGTCTTGTGATCCTCAGTAACTTTCCAAACTCCCCATAAGGATTCATTGTGCTCTTCTCACCTCAGCATGACCCATTCCGATCTTCCCCTGTCAGGCTAGATCAAACCAGTTTAAACCGAACCTCTCCAGGTCCATCCAGCTTCTCCCAACACAACTGACCCATACCTCACCTTCCTATCTCTCACACTGTACTGGTTTGCCAGTATTACTCTAGCTAAGCCTAAGGATTAGCGGGTTTGCCACGCTACTATCATACACCAACCCCACATGTCCCCTTTCTTTTGTTTAAAAATGAACCTAGGCTGACAGGGAGAGAAACAATGTAACGGTACTGAGTTGCTGCTTTTACGAGCACAGGCTGTCAAAGCTTTTAAACATATATAAACTTTGTAACCTTTCAAACCACTTAGCATCAGGTACAAATAGAACTATGTATCAAAATATAAATAAGTATTATAGAAAACAATGCAACAGTCTCTTCAGGTAGACTTTGTATCAGCGCCATAAGATTACTGAGTCTCTCAAGAAGTGAGGGTCCAATAGCTTTAACGTATGTTCCAAACTTTAACTAAATAACCCATTTCCTCAACGGAGGAGAGGTGTCCCTGAAACAGGCAAGCAGTGTCCTTCAGTCCCCTTTTACTGTAGCCGATGGTAGTCATGGTCACGCGGCCTCGCAGAGTTGGATGTCAAACAAGAAAAAGAAGCAAGGAGATGATTTTCAGGTGTCATCGCAACGCCATGAACTCTCAGTATTTCAGTAACCTGCATGGATAAGGCTTTCACTTGGCCCCAGGTGACTCGATGATGCTGTAGTAGCACACGGTCCCGATCCCTCTGTGGATCCCCCTGCGGCAGTGGATCCTGTATTCGCAGATTCGCCAACTCCTGTAGCAGGCTCGACTCCTGCTGTAACCCTTGATGCCATCGATCCACGGTTTCACCCATCTTGCTATATCTGGATTGGTTTACCTGTAGAAAAAGCACAATTGGAAAACCCCTCCCCCGTATATTTCTAAATATTCAAATGATTTAATTTAGTAAATTTGAGTTAATTTAATGTGTTCAATATAAATTATACTGAAGACCCAAATAATAACGAAGACCCATAGGTATATAGGTATTCCTCCTTTTTTTATTTATGTTTGGCAAGAGACTTACTCTAAGGGGCAAAGACTCTGAGACCTTGAATAGTAACAATGGCATTTGATCATATGTTCACATTTGAGATGCCAGCTACATCTTCCTATAACGGTCCTGCACTTTTTAGCTCCCACAGAATCTTACGCTAATATGTTGAGATAGAATTTGGATTAATATCGTAGCGAACCTCAGTGCTACCTGTTAGAAGATAAAGCTACTATTCTGATTCACACTGGATACAAACCTTATAATGCAAATATACCAGAAAACCTTCAGTCCTGGCGTTCAGCAAGCAAACTAAGATTTAACCATAATAACAAAAATAATAGAATCATATGGAAAAGACAAATTCTTCACATTAATCATGTGGAAAGAAGCTATGAAAAATATAAGCATTCTAAAATGCTGAAAAGACTCCAATTACAGGTTCCTGGCTATAGAATATCAAACTTCCTGTTGGGCACCTTCTTAAAAACAGAGCCAAAGAAATAGGCAGTAAAATACAAAATGTATTTAAATAGAGAGCATCCATGGTTTTGAATGGACCAATATAGGTCAGAGAAATAAGAAAACCATTGCTGGACTGGCACATGCACTCTTTGCAGAAAAATTAAACAATACTGTTTTAATCTTCAATAGAATTTGAGATCTGAGAGAATCCCACAGCAAGCTTTTTGGTGACAGAGGGCAAAGAATGGATCACCTCTTAATTATGATCACAAGAGCAAAATACACCATAAACTACTTGTGTAGCCAAGAAAGCCAACTTCAAGAAGTGTTAGAGGAAAGAAAATGCAAACTGAAGAAAGAAATAGCAGCAATAGGACTTAACAATAAGAAGATAGATTGACATACTATATCCAGGAGAGCCAAATACAAAAAGACTAAAATCTTCATAGGAAATAACAGCAATATGAATAAGCATGAGAAATAAAGAATAAGATATGAAGAATTGCAGCCACAACACATTAAATCTAAGGCTAGTAATAGATATAGGATTGTATTCTCTGACAAAGA
The DNA here is from genome assembly GCF_963506605.1 of Zootoca vivipara. Classification (NCBI taxonomy): domain Eukaryota; kingdom Metazoa; phylum Chordata; class Lepidosauria; order Squamata; family Lacertidae; genus Zootoca; species Zootoca vivipara. The sequence goes on along the minus strand of NC_083276.1, from coordinate 111,882,811 downwards.
GACCCAGAAGATCACAGGAAAATCCAAGAATCTAACATTTAAGAGAAAGATAAAACCTAAGCACTATTGCAGAAATAATCCCAAGAAATTACACAAAAGAGAAATCAAAGAAGAGATCTCATGCCTTCCAAAATGTTGAGAAAATAAAGTATGCAAATAAGGCTTGTAAAAAATGCTAAAATGAAGAAAAATACTAATAGACTGCTATGCATTCCCATACCCACAGAAATAAACTAAAAAATACTCTGCAAACTGTTTGGTTAAGCTGCATCTATATACTTCAGCAAATAAGGAAAAAATACTGCCAAGATGATGTAGCAGCCAACATAGAAAATCCAGCTATTTGCACCAAATTTAGTCCCAAACTACAACTGAATTAAGATTGTTCATGTAAAAACCTAGAACCTGCTGTAGCTAAGAAAAAATCCAACCATCTTAGAAAGAAGACAACATACAATAACTATTTGAACTTTACACCATAGCTGATAAAAGAAGAATCATACAATCAAAAAGAAATAAACACTTTAAATCAAGAGACAATGACTCCTGTAGGTAAGGAATATTATTAATCAAACAAGCTTGTTCCTGGAACTTCCTTCAGAGAAAAAAAATCACAGTTAATTATTAGTCGCTTGAGCATGTGCAGAGGACAAATCTGTGAAAGGAAAACAATGAGCCAACTCTCACACACAAAGAAGTAGGATTTAAAAGCTCATCCAATGCCAAAAAAAAGAATTAAGTCTTGGAGGGAAAAACATTAATCTAAGAAATACTGAAACTCCTTCTGAAAATGAATTCTAGTCATCGAGTCTGAAAAGGAAAAATTCTACAAAGAGTAATCAGAAGTAAATTTCTTACACAAAGATTGAAATCAGATTTAACCAGACTATATAGAGAAGAGGTAAGACTCCCATGCTCACACCTGTAAATGGGAAATAAAATACACAAAGCAAAAATCAATTGCCAATTCTACAATTGGAGACTCATTTTAATGCAAACAGTGAAATCCTTTGGAGTTGGGCTACTGGCGATGAACTGGGTAGCTCTTGAAAACAAATGTAAACAGTGAGTTTTCCAGCATTCCCCATTCTTTAACCAAATCTAATTCTGTTAATACCTAAGTGGATATAGGACAACCCTGCATTTGAAAAGAAGGGGAAAGAATTTGTAATACATACAATAAGCAAGCAGAATATTTTCACTGAACCCTTAAGAAAAGACAATAAAAGCTGACATGGGGAGAGAAAACATAAGCCTTCATTCACATTAGTGAGGAGAAAAAGGTACTTTCTTCAGAAACAATCAGTTGCAGATATTTTAAGTTTTCAGTCTGAACTGGCTACTTTAAGCAGACTGAAAAACTGCCAAATGACAATAGGAAGGTTTCTCTCTCTCTTTTTTTTTTTAAGGAAAGCCTTGAGCAACTTGAACAGCCAAAATCTGTTAACCATTTAACTATCTCAAGGAAAAGAATGCAGATCAAAGCTTCTCACCTTCCTGGATCAAAAGAAAACATTTACTCAGGCCCTTTAAGCTTAATGCAGTGCTTCTGTGAAGCCTTTGCAAAGCTGAAAAGGAGTCAAACTTCAGAGACAGAAAATGCAAAGCGCTAGCCCTGTTTAAGCTAGGTTTCTGCCCAATGGAAATCTTTTTGTCACTTAAAACAGACCTTTCGAGATTTGACTGACTGTCCTTCTGCAATACGCACTATCCCATAACAAATAACCAGAAGGGCCAGCAGTGTTTGCAGGACTGTATCTTTTGGCAAGGTGTCATTTTCCTCTTCACAATGCTGTGCAGCAGAGAAAGCCACAAGCACCAGGGCAAAAAGTCCAACACCAACCAGCCCTTTCCACAGAGAGACAGCCACTGCTGTTCGCCTCATTCCCTCACCTATCAACATTCCTCTCTGTTTTCCTTCTTCCTGCTCCTTCCTAAACCTCATCTGAACCATTCCCCTTGCCTGGAGAGAGTCAGATAGGCTAGGAGATCCCTGGGCATTCAAGCCCTGTGTGACTGGAAAAGAAGCAAGCCCTTCCTCCAGTTCTTCTCTAGTTAACGTTCCTGACTCCAGCTCTCTCTTAAACCCGAGCCGAACAGCACCCCCCACCATCTTTTTCCGGGACAATGGAGAGGTGGACAGTAAACCAGAGGATTCCAAAGGCAATGGTAAAGCCAGAGCCTCTGGAACTGAGATTGGGAGGTCTGTGGCAGCAGCCTCCACTGAGCAATGAGATACAGAAAGGGGGGTTGCCTTTTCACTTATATAGACCCCTACCAACTCAATTGCATTCCTGCACTTCCGCCAAAGCCTTAAAAATCTGGCAGGAGCCCGTGGGGAGGAAAGCAACTGCTTCCCTATCCTGTCCCATACTTTTAAATCCAGGGACCCCTCTTGAGAGTACCACGGGCACTGAAACAATATCTCTTCAACCAACTCTTCTAGCTCTGCCAAACTAGCACCTGTCTGACTGAAATTCCACAGAATTTCTCTCAGTTCCTGCGGGTGTGCACTCCCTTCCTGAACTGACTCAAGAGAACCCATACTCACGAAAAGAGGGCCGTGGCCGGTGGTACCTAGACTGCTTCGAGTCTTCTTATGAGTAGGGCTGGATCACGTCGGAAAGTCACCATTATGTAGCAATGGTTAGATCCAACAATGAGACATAAGACAAGGCTGAGTTCCAAAAGAACAACCCCAGCCAGAGCTTGGGGGTCTGTATTTATTAGCAGCAGCTTTGACAGGTAAACATTAACTCACGATGTAACTTCCAGCCAATCACAGAGCAAACCTCATGCATAAACATGTACAGGTACAGGTCACTTCCTGCCAACACCCTAACTTCTCCGCCATAGAGGAAGTGGTGGACTGCACATCCCACACATCAAGTACCTGTCACATGTCCCTCTCATCAAACATCCCCCTCCTCTCAGTCTTGTGATCCTCAGTAACTTTCCAAACTCCCCATAAGGATTCATTGTGCTCTTCTCACCTCAGCATGACCCATTCCGATCTTCCCCTGTCAGGCTAGATCAAACCAGTTTAAACCGAACCTCTCCAGGTCCATCCAGCTTCTCCCAACACAACTGACCCATACCTCACCTTCCTATCTCTCACACTGTACTGGTTTGCCAGTATTACTCTAGCTAAGCCTAAGGATTAGCGGGTTTGCCACGCTACTATCATACACCAACCCCACAAGGGAGGGAGGGAAACCCAAGCTCCTTCTGGTCTCTTAAGCATGACCTTGAAGAAGAGATAACAGGATCAGTTTAAGCAAGCTGTACTCAGCTTCTCTGAAGGAATAACCCAAACATCACGAACCTTCTGCTTGTTTCTTTCACACAGAGAAGCTTCCAGATTCCTCTTGAATTAATTAGAATTAGAATAGGAAAGTTTTCTACACATCAGATCAATACTTGTACTAAAAAAATGCAAACGGACACTCCCCCCATTTATTAGGTGCAGGAAGTATCGATATGCAAAACAGTCCTGCAGTTTCCAGTGACTGGTATTCAGAAGCAAACTAGCTCCAACTGTGGAGGTAGAACATAGCCATCAAATCATTGGTAGCCCCTTCCTTCATGGATTTGTTTAATCCTGTTTTAAAGCCCTCTGAGTTGGTGCCCATTACTGCCTCTTGCAAGAGTGAATTCCTTAGTTTAATCGTTCACCGCATGGCGAAATACTTTATTTTGCCCTGCATCTTCCAGCATTCAGCTTCACTGGATGTCCTCAAATTCTAGTTTCTCAATCCAGTTGCATGCATAATTTTCTACACCTCTATCATGTCACCGATTACTTGATTTTTCTCTAATGAAGATGTCCCAAAGTGTAGCATTAAAGGCAGAGAAAGGAAATGGGTCATTTTAGGATGTCCTCAGGTGCTTTCCAAAGGGGTTTCTCCTCACATTGGAAGAAAAACAAACCAATCTCTGTTGTTTGATATTACGCTGAAATAGTTTTTACTGCTCCTGTTTGGCTTTACTGTTGTTAAGATGAAGGAAAGTGCTGTCTTTGCTAGTGATTGTTGTTGTCGTTTAGTCGTGTCCGGCTCTTCGTGACCCCATGGACCATAGCACGCCAGGCATCCTGCCTTGCACTGCCTCCCGCAGTTTGGTCAAACTCATGTTTGTAGCTTCGAGAACACTGTCCAACCATCTTGTCCTCTGTTGTCCCCTTCTCCTAGTGCCCTCAATCTTTCCCAACAGGGAAGTCTTTCACACAGAGAAGCTTCCAGATTCCTCTTGAATTAATTAGAATTAGAATAGGAAAGTTTTCTACACATCAGATCAATACTTGTACTAAAAAAATGCAAACGGACACTCCCCCCATTTATAACAGGGAAGTCTTCCAGGGAGTCTTCTCTTCTCATGAGGTGGCCAAAGTATTGGAGCCTCAGCTTCACGATCTGTCCTTCCAGTGAGCACTCAGGGCTGATTTCCTTCAGAATGGATAGGTTTGATCTTCTTGCAGTCCATGGGACTCTCAAGAGTCTCCTCCAGCACCATAATTCAAAAGCATCAATTCTTCGGCGATCAGCCTTCTTTATGGTCCAGCTCTCACTTCCATACATCACTACTGGGAAAACCATAGCTTTAACTATACGGACCTTTGTCGGCAAGGTGATGTCTCTGCTTTTTAAGATGCTGTCTAGGTTTGTCATTGCTTTTCTCCCAAGAAGCAGGTGTCTTTTAATTTCGTGACTGCTGTCACCATCTGCAGTGAACAAGGAGCCCAAGAAAGTAAAATCTCTCACTGCCTCCATTTCTTCCCCTTCTATTTGCCAGGAAGTGATGGGACCAGTGGCCATGATCTTGGTTTTTTTGATGTTGAGCTTCAGACCATATTTTGCGCTCTCCTCTTTCACCCTCATTAAAAGGTTCTTTAATTCCTCCTCGCTTTCTGCCATCAAGGTTGTGTCATCTGCATATCTGAGGTTGTTGATATTTCTTCCGGCAATCTTAATTCCGGCTTGCGATTCATCTAGTCCAGCCTTTCGCATGATGAATTCTGCATATAAGTTAAATAAGCAGGGAGACAATATACAACCTTGTCATACTCCTTTCCCAATTTTGAACCACTCAGTTGTTCCATATCCAATTCTAACTGTAGCTTCTTGTCCCACATAGAGATTTCTCAGGAGACAGATGAGGTGATCAGGCACTCCCATTTCTTTAAGAACTTGCCATAGTTTGCTGTGGTCGACACAGTCAAAGGCTTTTGCATAGTCAATGAAGCAGAAGTGCTTTATTGGAATTTTATTGTTGATTGTGTTGCAGTTGTATGGTGGCTTAGGGTTAAACTTGGTTTGGAAATGTTGTGTATTTACAAGTTGAGAGGTGCCTCGAGAGTATTTCACCCTGGAAGTCAGCCTAAAAGAAATTTTAAATGGGACTCAAAAGTGCCCTGTTTTGTATTTTTATTTATTTATTTTAGCTGATCCAAATAAAGATCTTACAATGCTGTTGGGAAGTATTTTCTTGTAATGAGCCAACATGGCTGCCTGCATTTTTATATAAAAAACAACATTTTGTAAACTATTTCAGTTGGTAAGTGTATTGGATTTGAAACTGCGTTTATATATATGTTATGGTGTGTGTGTGTGTGTGTGTGTGTGTGTATGCAATTGTTCTACATGTGTTTTTCATGTGTTGTGAAATTGCTTTGAGATGCTTCAGAGAAATAATAATAATAATAATAATAATAATAATAATAATAATAATAATAAATACCCTGCCCATCTGGCTGGGTTTCCCCAGCCACTCTGGGTGGCATATAGCATATATAAAAACATTAAAAACTAAATAATGATTGATCTATTTGCAATCTTTGCTATTTAAGGCTCACATCATAAGAGTTAATCTTCCACAACACTTGTTTCCAATTCACAGTTAGAGAGCTTGACCACATATCCCTTGAACAGGCATGGCACAAACACAGGTATGTCTCTCACTTTTTGCTTGCAAGTTCATAACCAAGAGGAACAATGTATGAAGAGGGAAATCTGGACTTCTAAGCCACACAGTGCCTTAGTGTCAGGTATGCTTAGTGAAAAAAGGGTTTCATGCTGTGAAAAATCATCAGCTGATGGTCTCACTTGAGACAAGAGAGAACTGCTTTTGCCACCAACAACCTAATGCAGAGCCACACTGGCAGTGTGGCGTTTAACACTGTGTGTGAGATTGCAGCACCATTTCCGTGCGAGGTCTGTCTCTAGCAATTAAGAAAGCTATGTACTAGGAAATGAAATAAATAATAACAACTGTTCAAAATGTAGTGATTTTAACAGATCTCCTTGAATAGTAAAGGAATCTAGGGATTGGAATGGGAGTGTAGTTTTTCCCCATGACTTCTGCCCAGGTTGATGCAGTGTTAACAAGTCTTCTTTCTCACTTTCTCTCCCCTCCCACCCTGTTTGACACATAATTGTTCCACAGGTTTAGCAGCAGCCCTGTAGGCTTTTTAGCTTCAGTTATAAACAGCCTCCTGTCCTGATCCAGATGCCATTTTAAAAGAACGTTCTCTTCCCCCCCTCATGCCTCACCTGTAATCTTGTATGAAATGCTCTCAGGTCCATTATAATCGGTAATTGACAGATTGATGTTGCCACTCTATAGAACATTATGAAGCATCTTTAGGACTGTCTCCCACGGGCACGAAAGGTAATGAATACCATGGACAACTGACAAATTGCAGTGGCAGGGTCAGGAATTGTTATCCCCTTGTGCGATGGCCTGGAGCTGCTTTGGAAGTGGAGTGGTTCACTATTTAATTCCTTCTCCCCTCCCCAGCCTGCCCAGTAGTCAACTCTTAAACGAAGGGATTTAAAGACAGCCTGGCTCGATTATTAGCACACCTCAGTTCTCTTAGTATTAGACACACATGCTCGGGCATACAAGATTGGAAAGAAATGGAGACCAACCATTTGGGAAGAAGATTGGGAGCTTGGCCACCCATTGGCCTCCAGCAAGTTATCTGACCTTTGAGTAGATCAGTCAATCCAGGAAGAAAATTGGTTTAAAGTTAAAAAGCAGACCTCGACGGAAAGCTAGGTGCTGAATCGGAGCTTATTACCATTCCAGGTGAACTTAGGCTTTGAGTGATTCTTATCGTGACCCCCATTTTTCAAGTTAGTCTGCTGGAGTGCTTGGGACAGAAATGAGTCATGCTGAACGAGGAAGGGAGTTGAGGGAGGACTTAGCTGGTAGCAGCCTCTGGGAACTCATGGCCAGGGCTTGTAAACGGGCTTTTCCGAGGGTGTTTGGAGGGGGAGGCCCAGAGTGCTGCCTCACGGTGTAGGCCCAAGAGACGTGGGTTGCAAGGGAGCTGTTGCAGTGACCTGCAACACCTGTGCCATGTTTGTCTTCCTGCCTGAGAATGTGCAAAACTATACAGTGGTACCTCGACTTACGAATAACTCTACTTACGAATGTTTCTACTTACGAATGGAGCTCCGTCCGCCATCTTGGATGCGGTTTAGATAGGATTTTTTCTACTTACAAATTTTTAGATAGGGTTGCTTCGACTTACGAATTTTTTCTCCCAATGCATTCTTATGGGATTCGACTTACAATTTTTTTCGACTTACGAATGTTCGTTCGGAACGCATTAAATTTGTAAGTAGGGGTACCACTGTACCTGCAGCCAGTGTAAGCTGGCTGCCTTGCTGGAAGAGAAGGTACAGCAATTTGAGGCCCACCTATCCACACATTGAGCTACTGGACCAGACGAGGCATTTCTCGATAGAGCAGAGTGACTGTCCTGAAATAGCAACTGTTATGTACTGAGCTGAATCCTAGAACAATAGGATTCAGAATCAGCGGGAGCTACCCAATCCAACTCCAGGTGGAAGTGAATCCGCAACCTGATTGGCCTGCTGGAGCAGCCAATCAGGCGGCTGGCAGAAGTGAATCTGCTACCTGATTGGCCTGTAGGAGCAGCCAATCAGGCTGCAGGCAGAAGTCAATCCACAATATAATTGGCCCACAGGTGTAGCCCTGAAGTAGCCAATCACGCAAGGCCCATTGTGTAAATAATGTATATAAGCAGATGGTTTTGGGAAAAGAGCCATTCGTCTTCTCTTCTCCTCCTTGATGACTATGAGCTGAATAAAGAGCATGAAATTCACTCTCGACTCCGAGTATATTTCACTGGCGACGAAGGTGGGATCCTGCTGAGCTGACCGCCACCACGCACTGCACCGCAGCACCGCCACCTGCTGCACCGCTGCCTCGCACCGTGCATCCAGGCTTCAGCTCCAGGACCCAAGGAACCCAGAATGGCAACCGACAGCAGCTTCTCGCCATTCAAACCAGCATCAGGAGACTGGGAAGGGTACGCCGCCCGTTTCAACTTCCTCCTGCAAGCGAAAGAAGTCACCAACGATGCCATGAAGAGGGCGACATTCTTCAGCGTCTGTGGAGAGGAGACGTTTGAAATCGCCCGGGCTCTCCTTGCACCTAGAGATGTCGCTACCGTCTCTTACAAAACAATAATGGAACGGCTGAAGGAGCACTTCTCACCACAGCCCTCGGTGGTAGCTTGCCGAAATGCCTTCTACGCAAAGCGGCAAGCCCCGGGGGAAACCATAACTGGGTTTGCGACCTCCCTCCGCCAAGCCGCCCGGTTATGCAACTTCTCAGAGCTGGAGAACATGCTTCGTAACCGCCTCGTCGGTGGCCTGAGGGACGAGATGTTGCAACGACGCCTCTACGCCAAAAAAGACCTCACGTTCCAGATTGCTCTGGAGGAAGCCCTGGCAACCGAAGCCGCCGAGAGGTCAACGCAAGAGGCACGACCGGCCCCGCCATCCCAACCGAGGGTCTACCACGAAGACCTCACCGACGAATCCGAATTTGACAGGGAGGAAGTACACCGAGTACAGCGGCGCACTCAAGCAGCACACACACCACAGCAGCCTCGACGAGAAGGAGGGAACTGTGCAAGCTGCGGGGAGAACCACGAGAGGAGGACCTGTCGTTTCCGCAACGCAGAGTGCAGGCAGTGCAGAAAATTGGGACACATCGCCCGGGTGTGTCGGGCTCGACTCACCCGTCGACAAGCATCAGATGACCGACCCAGGAGCCCCAGGTCACACGGCACCATGCACCAAGGCAACTCGACGGAGATCACGGACTACCAGGTATTCCAGTTGCCCCATCCCAGCACAGAGAAAATTTATATAGAGGTACAGATAGAGGGAGCCCCATGCCGCATGGAGCTGGACACGGGTTCAACTCTATCCATAATCTCGGCCCGAACATTAAGGGAACTGTGCCCTAATGGGGGTCCCAAACTAAGGCCGGCCCCATTCACCCTCCGGGACTTCCAGAAACGTAAGGTCCCTACAATGGGGGTGGGGACCTTCAGGGTGCAATATCGAGGACGAAAGCAACAATTGGACTTGCTGGTAGTTAAGGGCCCCTACGTTAGCTTACTGGGACTGGCATGGTTTGGACCTCTGGGGCTAGCCGTTACCGGGGTGAACCGCACTAGCTTACAAGTGGACGTGGACGCCATATGCAAAGAGTTTCCAGGGGTTTTCGATGGGGCATTGGGACGATATACAGGACCCCCCATTGCCCTACAGCTAGACCCCGCTGTACGACCTATCAGGCACAAGGCCCGCCGGATCCCGTTCGCCCTGAAACCCCGCATAGACGAGGAATTGGACCGGCTCGTTGAGCAAGGAGTGCTGGAGCCGGTGCCCAACGCCCCCTGGGAAACTCCAATTGTCACACCCGTCAAGCCTAACGGTTCGGTCCGCATCTGTGCAGACTACAAATGCACCATAAACAAGGCTCTCACGGCCCATGCATACCCAGTGCCAGTGGTCAGCCATGTCCTCGCCACCCTGGCTGGGTCAAAAATCTTTGGCAAACTGGACTTGGCCCAAGCGTATCAACAGTTGCCTGTGGACGAAGCCACAGCAGAGGCTCAGACGATTGTGACACACAGAGGGGCATTCAGAGTAAAGCGGCTGCAATTTGGCGTTAGCGTGGCACCAGGCATATTCCAGAATCTAATGGACTCTCTCCTTAAAGGGATTCCTGGCGTCACCCCCTTCTTTGATGATGTACTGATCGCCGGGCCCACACCAGAGGAATTTGAGGACCGCCTCCGCTCCGTCCTGCACCGTTTCCAGACGGCGGGCCTCAAGGTGAAGCGGGAAAAGTGTTTACTGGGAGTGCCGCAGGTGGACTTTCTGGGATTTAAGGTGGACGCAGAAGGGGTCCATCCAACCGGTGACAAGGTACGGGCCATTTGTGAGGCCCCAGCGCCCAAGAGCAAGCCCGAACTTCAGTCATTCTTGGGACTATTGAACTTTTACCATGCCTTCCTTCCCCATAAGGCGGCGGTAGCGGAGCCCCTACACAGACTCCTAGATAAAAGGGCCCCTTGGGTGTGGGGCCAGCGACAAAGGGCCGCATTCCAGGCAGTCAAGGACTTGCTCGTCTCGAACTCGGTCTTGGCACACTTCGACGAGAGGCTGCCAGTGGTGCTGGCATGCGACGCCTCTCCCTATGGCATCGGCGCTGTCCTGGGACACCAACTCCCGGATGGAAGAGAGGTGCCGGTGGCATACTTCTCCCAGACGCTTGCTGCAGCCGAACGAAACTACTCACAGATTGACAAGGAGGGTCTGGCAATCGTGAAGGGCGTAAAAAAATTCCATGATTTCTTGTACGGGCGGCCCTTTACCATAGTGACTGACCACAAGCCGTTGCTTGGCCTGTTTGCCCCCGAGAAGCAGACCCCCCAAGTGTTGTCTCCACGTGTCCTCAGGTGGTCAATTTTCCTTGCCGGCTACCAGTATGCACTAATCCACCGCCCTGGGAAGGCGATGGGCCACGCAGACGCCCTCAGCAGGCTACCACTACCAGAAACAGGCCCCGACCCAGCGCCTGCGCAAGAGGTTATGACCCTGGAGCTGCTTCCCGACCGACCCATTCAGGCACAAGAAGTTGCGCACCATTCCACAAAAGATAGGGTCATCTCCCGGGTCCTGGACTGGGTGTGGCGAGGATGGCCCAGCAGCAGCCCCGGGCCAGAATTCGCTGGCTACACAAACCGCAAACATGAACTGTCGGCCCACAAGGGGTGCCTGTTATGGGGAAGCAGGGTTGTTGTTCCCCAGCCCCTCCGCAAAAGGGTCCTCACAGCCCTACACGAGACACACCCAGGGGTAGTGAGGATGAAGGCCCTTGCCAGGAGTTATGTGTGGTGGCCGGGGATTGACAGAGAGATAGAGGCCTGGGTCCAACACTGCCAGACCTGCCAAGAATCCCGCCCGGATCCCCCAAGGGCCCCAGTCCAGCCCTGGGAGTCCGCCCGACATCCATGGTCACGCTTGCACGTGGACTTCGCTGGCCCCTTCCAGGGAAAAACATTCTTCATAGTGGTGGATTCCTACACCAAATGGCTGGAGGTCGCACTGGTACCGTCCACTTCTACGGCGGCAGCCATCCGGGTACTACGTAAGCTGTTTGCAACCCACGGGCTCCCTGACACCCTCGTCTCGGACAATGGAACCGCATTCACGTCAGAGGAGTTCCAGACCTTCACAGTGCAGAACGCCATCCGCCACATCCGCTCAGCACCATTCCACCCTGCCACCAATGGCCAAGCGGAGCGCATGGTGCGGACCACCAAGGACAGCCTCCGCCGCATGACACAAGGGGACTGGGAATACCGCCTTGCCGCATTTCTTCTAGCACAGCACAGCACCCCAAGCACAACGACGGGCCGGAGCCCCGCTGAACTACTAATGGGCCGGCGCCTTGCAACTAGACTGGACCGACTTCACCCCGACAGAGCTCAGGATGAGGTAGTGGTGGGGAAAGGCAGGAACCCCCGGACATTTGTGGCCCAGGACCCAGTGTATGCAAAGAATTTTGGGGCAGGCCCAGCATGGGTACCCGCCACAGTCACCAAGGTGACCGGTCCCGTGTCGTATGAGGTACTAACGGAAGGGGGGCAATGTTGGCGCCGCCACTGCGACCAGCTACGGCGACGATTCCCAGGAGGAACCCGGGAGGAGAGCGGGACAGAGGGGTCCCAAGGGGACAGCAGGGCAGTGAGGCCTGTAGAGCGAGAGGGGTGGGCAGGGGAAGCAGAAGCAGTAGGCACAGAGGGGCGCCCCGAGGCTGGAAGGACACCGGAACCAGAGCTACAACCTAGTGGTTCAGTGGCGCCAGACCAGACAGCCCCGGCACAGCCAGCAGCCTCGGAACACGAGCCAGAACCAGAACCCCTGACCAAGGAACACCCCAGGCCACAACGCACACGGAGGCGGCCAGCAGACCTTGGGGACTACGAATGCAACTTCCCGGGCAGGACTGGAACTTAGAGGGGAGGGGTGTTATGTACTGAGCTGAATCCTAGAACAATAGGATTCAGAATCAGCGGGAGCTACCCAATCCAACTCCAGGTGGAAGTGAATCCGCAACCTGATTGGCCTGCTGGAGCAGCCAATCAGGCGGCTGGCAGAAGTGAATCTGCTACCTGATTGGCCTGTAGGAGCAGCCAATCAGGCTGCAGGCAGAAGTCAATCCACAATATAATTGGCCCACAGGTGTAGCCCTGAAGTAGCCAATCACGCAAGGCCCATTGTGTAAATAATGTATATAAGCAGATGGTTTTGGGAAAAGAGCCATTCGTCTTCTCTTCTCCTCCTTGATGACTATGAGCTGAATAAAGAGCATGAAATTCACTCTCGACTCCGAGTATATTTCAGCAACATAGGCAAGGTGCCCCCTAGAGAGGAGGAGGAGGAGGAGGGTTCATTGCAGGAGATGAACCCCTGGAGGAACATAATCCACAGAAGCAGGACTGTCAAGAGCCATGCTGTGCCACTGGAGCTGCAAAATCGATTCCATGACCCCAACTTGGACACCGATTCCAGGTCAAAGGAGAAAGGATAGCAGTTGCAGACCCCAAAACACATGGAGATGGAATCTACAGTGTAGAGAACAATTCCTGCCATACCCCAGATGTGTGGTGGTTGTAGGTGACTTCCTACTCAGTGGGTTGGAGGCTGAGGTGCCAACTTGTCCCCCCATGTGATGTCACATGACGCATCCTGCCCAGCGGGACAAGTCACGGAGGAGGAGACTGAGTGCAGAGCCTAGTGCCGTGTTCCACCTCCCAGCAGCGGAGCAAGCCAATCGGGCGCATGCCCTATGCCCAGGGGCGGGGCCAGCTGTCTGTGGGGGCATTCTTCATGTACAGTATCTTCCCATGCTTGATTCTACCTGTCAAGAGTTTCACAGCCTTTGTGGGAATATGCATGTGGTACCCTGAAAAATACAATGGGAGAAACCCCCCCCCCCCGCCAAATGCTTTGTTTTGGGAAAACAATACAAGTGATGCCTCTCATGCTCGAAAATGAAGCTGATCTTGTGATACTGTGGAAGAAGGTTGCAGAGTTAGGAATTGATCGACGTTTGCTGATCTTAATACAGAATTTGTATTCTTTTAACATCCTGCCAAATCAAACTCAATATCAAAGGTCAGCTCTCCTCTGATATCTCTAACACGAAAGTTGTAAAACAAGGATGTTTCCTTGCCCCTTTTTCTCTTTAATTTATTTTTATCAGATCTCCCAGAGTACATCCAAAAAAAATAGAATCACATGCCCCCAAAATCAACCGAAGCCTGGTTCCACCTTTATTGTATGCAGATGATGAGACCTTATTATCACTGATGAGGATATTTTGAACTGTCTTTGACTCTCCATGGCTTCTTGCTGCGAAATTAACGAACTCTCTACTAATTACGAGAAGACAAAAGTTCTGGTTGGTCAAACCATCGCCCAAGTGCTATAAATCAGGCAAAGTGTACCTCCTCAGTAATAGCTCGCTTTTATTTTCAGAAAGGTAGCCAATTTATACCAGCTGCCATTCAGATTTTTCAAGCTAGATTGTCATCCCCACTACTTTTTGGGATCCCAATATGGATACAAAGATATAATAGTGGTTTAGATAAGATATACTCAAGTTTCCTGAGATGTATCCTCAGGCTCCCAAATTCAATCAAGTATGAGATAATGTGTGCAGAATTAGGTATACACATAATGGAATAATAGGGGTAGACTAGCACTATAATATACTGACTGCATTGCCACTTTTGTTCCCAACCGTTGAGTCTGCTTTCTGATTTACTTAAAGGACTCCTATAGAGTCCTACCTCCTATCTAGGTAGCTCCAACTCATATACAGCAAAATTGGATCTATTGGTATTGACTTGGAATTATTGTATAATTCTACTGAGCAATATATTTATCACAATATCCAAATTAGATTAAGGGATATTGAAAAACAAAACACTGAGTCAGCTGTAAATAAAATCTGCTTCCCCCAAGTTCTATGGTTTAAATACAACCGATAACAGGATCACTTATATCTCAAAGTTAATAATTCCAGCCCAACGCAGGGCATTTATGTTAGCCTAACTGAACGTTTTCCCTTCAGCTTTTGTTAAGGGCAGATATTTAAGCATCCTTAGGAATGATAGACATTGAGGATGTCATTAGAATGTGCCAGACACTGTAGAACATATTCTTTTCTACTGTCTTTTCTACTAAGTGCCATACAATAAATATTAATGGGATTGTACAAATTAATGCTTGCTTCACAAGAGGGTGGATGCATGTTGGACTCATCAAGCACTGCTACTTTTCAAAACTAACCATGGGTTTGTAATATTTTAGGCTTAACAATGCAGAAATAATCAACAGTATTTATTAGCAAGCTAGAATCTGGCAACCACATACTCATTGGATTTTATTTCTTGCTAGTCTTAAGAAATAGCTGTTTTGGTTGACTTCCTTTCCTATCTTCACTCATTAAAATGATTGATTAACTTGTTTACTAGGTTCAGTCTCTTTGGAAGAACGTCTGGTCCAATGTCACCATGCCCTGTTATTAAGGTTTTGGCACATTTCTTCTGTTCCTGGCACACTCTGTGCCGCTTAAGCAAAAGGCTTTGATTTGCAAAATCCTGTATTTCTATGAATTTTCTTGGTGGCCTTAAATCCCCTTGCAGACACTGCCTCAGTTATATTTTTATATGATTATACCACTGTGGAGACAGATCTGGGGAACTGATGGCCTTCATATTTCCCCAAATGGGGGTTGCCACTGATTCTTTGCCTCAGAATCGGAGGTGTAACCTGAGACCATAGCTGCCAAGTCTCCCGTTTTCTCCGGGAAATCCCCGTTTTTCCAGCTGTCCCTAGCTGAAAAAACGGATTTTTTTGTTTCCCCCCGGTTTATTCTGGCGCGACGGCCATTTTGGAACTGGGCGGAGCATGCTCAGAAGAGACTTTTGATGCTGCTCTGCCCAGTTACAAAATGGCTGCAGTGCGACTTCTGGCGCGACAGCCATTTTGGAACTGGGCAAAGCAGCATCAAAAGTCACTTCTGAGCATGCTCCGCCCAGTTCCAAAATGGCGGCAGCGCTACTTCCAGTCTGCTATTTCCGGCCCGGTCCCTTATTTCTCTAACAGCAACTTGGCAGGTATGCCTGAGACCTGAAGCACTGAGAATAGACTAATCCAATCAAGTCTGCAACCTCCATTTTGAGACTGAGGTCCAGGCTAACAGAGTGATCCTAGCCATGTTTACTCAGTAGTAAGTCCTACTGGAAAACAGACGACCCCCAAGACCAATTTTGATGTGCACTCAAAACATTCCTACTCTCCCCCCCCCCCAAATGAGTGACTGGCAAACCCCACACTGACTGAAAGGGTGTGTGGGCTTCTGTGCTGAACTGAACTGGCCATGGCAGGGCAATATGGCCTTATATAGGTGTGCCCATAGGGGTCCATTGGGGGGGGTTAGGTAGAGACAGTTGCCAACCCCCCCGTAAATGAACCATAATCCCAGACCCTCCAAGTGTCCCTATTTTCCAGCTGCAGTACCAGACTCACAAAAGCTGTCCCAGTTTCTGGTTTGATCCCAGAATGTCCCATTTTTTCTTAGGACGTCCCTATGTTCATCAGAGAAATGTATGGAGTTATGTGACTCCCAAAACAAGGAGATAAGTAACTATACAGCCTTTAGAAGACATCTGAAGGCAGCCCTATATAGGGAATTTTAAAATATTAAATGTTTTATTATGTTTTTATGCATGTTGGAAGCTGACTGGGCAACCCAGTCAGATGGGCAGGGTATTATTACAGAAAAGGAAGTCCTTATTTTCATTGGAGAAATGTTGGAGGATATGTAACCCTCAGATTCCCAACTTGCTTTAATTTTTTTTTATTAAAAGAGGTTTTTTTTTCTCTCCAGACCACATGACTGTGCAAGTCTCCAGATTGGTTTACACACTGGGTATGGGTTGGTCCTGGGACAGAGTGGAGCCACTCCAAAGTGCTAGATCAGGCCCCGAACTGGATCAGGGGACCTGCACACAACTCTAATATGTAGAACTTGAGATACGAGGCAAAATGTACAAGCATTCTTCTTCTCATTCCCTCCCTATTTTTTTTTTTTTGTGTGTGTGTGTGTGAGAGAGAAATCAACCTGCTACCCCATTTTCGGTGAACTGTCCTTACTGCTTATTGGCTTTGCACATGACTGTAAAGTCACCAGCCATTAAACACAGATGTGTCCTATAAATATTTACCTGGAAGTCATTTCCACTGACTATAATAAAACTCACTTCTGAGTCGGCATGCATGCCTTCAGAAACAGTATTGACTTCTTCAGCTCTCAAGTGACAGGAAAATACTGTATAAGGGATGACAGAAGAGACAGCATGACATTTAGAAGTGTGACCCTGTTTGCCGATGCTATGAAAGCCTGGTATTTCTCCATCCTGACCCTCTGACTTGGCACCTTACCTTTGCGTGCTTCTTTATGCCTTTAACAGTCCATTTGGGATGACTGCCTCGCAAATCACTGGGTCACCATGGTGGAAGAGACTCAGTGGAGATTGAATTTGTGCATGGCAGCTGCTGTTGGCAGAGAACTGGCTGTTTCATAAACTTTGCAGAAGGCTAGCAGGCTTCCTTAGGAATTCGTGTGGAAGTTCAGGATTCTGGAGGGATGAAGTCATTGCAATTTCATATATATAGTGGCCTGATCTACACCTCCCAGATTAATGAGTCGGTTAGAATTATTATTCTAATTTATTAGAATTTATTGCATAGCACTGGAAAGAACATGACCAGCATCTCCTTAACCACAACTCCCCCGTAGCTGCCGAGGTCCTCTCACAAATCCTGCAAAAATAAATTAGAGATGAGCTTGCACTACGTCCAAATCTGGGAGAGTTGTGTACAACTATTAACCAAATGAAAAACAACAAAGCCAGTGGACCTGATGTGATTGGATACCGGCCGAAGTCTTCAAACTGGATAGCAAAAAAGATAATCACGGGAATATAATGAGCACAGAACGAATCTAAACCGTGAAAGATCCCTGAAACGAGATATATAGAAATTAAAGTGAAGAATATAAATTATAGTGAAGCTAAACTAATTGATGTATAAATACTCAAAGAACATAAATGTCAAAGAACATAAATACTCAAAGTCTTCAAATTGGGCAGAATTGAACTTACACAACTTTGCAAGCTCATCGAAAAAATCTGGGAGAGAGAAGAAATCCAGCAGGCTTTAGGGATGCCAAAATTATCAATCTTTTTTTTAAAAAGGGGGGATAGAATGGGTTGCAGAAATTATCAATGCATCTCTTTATTAGCTGCAGCCAGCAAAATTCTTGCAAGGATCTTAGCAAACCGTCTCCTAACTATATCTGAGGACACCGTTCCTGAATCCCAAAATGGTTTTTGACCTTCTAGAGGGGCAGTGGACAAAATTAACTACAAAAAAGTGTCTAGAAAACATGCCTGCTGTCTCTTAGAAACATGCCAGCCCATTAACTAACAGCCCATTAACTAACTTTGACTTCAGTTACGGGGAAGATGGATTAGCAATAGGCAAGCATCTGAATTAGTTGCGAAGAGCTTGCCTCTCACATTCAATCTGAATGAATTGAGAGCACTGAGTGTGTTTGTGTGTGTGTGAGTGTGAGTGTGTGTGTGTGTGAGTGTGTGTGTGTGTGTGTGAGAGAGAGATTAAGTTTGCCAATTGTCTTTCCATTCAGTGATTACAGCACTTCCTGTTTAGAAAATGAAGTGGAAGTATATGAGCGTCGCATCTTCATCCACATCCCAATGTTTGGGCACCGGAGGTCTGTCACCAATGAACATTTTAAATTAGTCTCGCCGACAGTGTTTTGTTAACTGCCACTTCCTTCAATATCTTTTTGCCAGTTGCAAACCACATACATTGCTTAGAGGTGACAGTAATTAAATGGTATATAAATTGCTGAAATAGTAATAAACACTTTAGGTTGGCATTTATTTTTATTTATTCATTAGGTTTATATACCAACCTTCATCCTAAGATGTCAGGGCAGTTCACAGGATAAAAACAAGTAAATAAGTAAAACAAAACAGCTAAACAACACCCCCCTTTTCTCACAGACACATGCAAAGCGTGTTCCCCTTCATGGAGAGCACGTGTTGCGGTTCGGGCTGGCAAAACACCCTCCTCTTGCTGTTGGGGCGGGATCGTTTGGATGGCCACAACTGGGATTGGAGAATATAGGTTGCTGGGCAGATTTTCATGTTGCCAATTTAGATGGACAGCCTTACTGGGTATATATTCTGGGCCCTCAAAGGGGAGGGGGCTTTTCTTTGCTGAGAGCTTCGGATAACCCACCCACCCTCCCTTTAGTTAGGCGGTTGTGCTTGACAATGCTATGCCTGTCATGGGGTCGCCTGCTTTGAGGCAGGGGCCTGGTAGGAATTTTTCCATTTGGCTGATTGGCTGGTGCCACTTGGTTTTCGCCTACTGCGTAGCAATTCGTCACAACTTGTAAGGTTGCTGGCGGTTAGGCATCGGTTAAATAAATTGGTTGGTGGAGTGGTCAGGGTTGGCTGTGCTTGATCCTCCAATGGTTGTGTAGGGGAAATGGTTGGCTGTGCCTGACCCTACAATGCTGCTGCTGCTGCAGGGAATTCTGTTAAAGGAATCCAGGGGCTCACCATGCTTTTGTCCATACGCCTACAAGGGGCTAGGGCTACGGAAGAGCCCCAGGGAGCAGTTGAGGAGAGTAGAGTTTCAGGCCCCCCGTTTCCATTCTCTCCCCAAGTTGTTTTCCTTGCCCTGACTTCCGCTGGCGGGCGGAAGTCAGATAGCCGTAACCAATGCCTAAGCAACCCCTCACATTTTGTATTTAAATAAAGTGGTGGCCAAAATTATGCCAAAACCCAAAACTTAAATTTCTGTGTGAAGTGTGAATTTATTGGGGGGGGGTGTTTTGGGGACCTCTACATGCAAAAGGCTGTAGAATATTACTTTCTGAGATCTCCTTTCCTATTATGGCTGTAACTTAAAAAACCACTTACATAGTTTAGGTAAGTCCTTGACTAGGAGTGCATTTGGTAAACAGAGAATGGTGCATTTGCAGGAGTAATAGTATTAGGGATCAAAAGTGGTACAGAGCATTTCTTCTAAAAATGGTTTAAGCATTCTTCCTCGCTTTCTCTCTCTCTTTTTTTTTAAAAAAGGGCCATCTCTGTAGTGCCACAACAAATTGGCCATGGCAGATTAAATTCTGTTATTAGCTTTGCCAGCTCTCTGGTCCTGAAGGCCTGGTGTTCAAGCTCGGTTTTGTCATGCCAGACAACTTGTTCATTTCATTTTGCCTTGCATTGATCTGTTGAAAGTCAGCTTGCACTATTTTGCCCACAGCGCAGCAAAAATAAAAAAAATATCTTTAGATATCTCCTCTGCAGTTTGCTTTGACTTTTCGGAAGATCACCCTAAGGAGATGCATAACCTCTGTCTCCCTGCCTTTTGGTTGATAGTTTTAAACAATAATAACAAAAGGCCGTTTATCCCCCAAATCAATTGAAAATTTAGATCAATATGGGGATTGCTCTTCTGCTGACAGCAAAGAGAAGGATAATACAACTCAGAAACATGTATTTAAAATATATTCTAAAAACCACTTGAATTGACATTACATACACTGGAAATTCTTCTGTACTTCTATTGATTTTGTGACTTGTTCAAGGGCCAATTCTTTGCTTGCATGTTTTAGGTCGTAGCGGGAATGATTTATCCTTGTGAGCAGAGTTTCATTGTAGGAAGTAATTAATGAAATAATGTAGTTTAGCTTCTGCCATGTAAGGAAATCCATCAGCAGCACCACTTGAAATGAATACAAGCAAATGAAACTTGCAAAATCTAGCTTCAAACACCATTGAATTCTAAAGTTGACTGGTGCCTTTGGATGCTAATCAGTTACTTTTGTCACCAGTAGACTGTGATAGAATGGTGCTATTGGGGAAGACCTGATGTACTGCTGTGATAGCTCAGTCGGCAGAGGGTCGTGGGTTCAAGTCCCATGCTGAACAAAAGATTCCTGCATTGCATGGGATTGGACTAGTTGACCCTCGTGGTCCTTTCCAACTCTACAATTCTATGAGTCTATAAAACAACTCAACTCAGGCCATGATGGATTCATAGGAATTGGATTGAGAGGAGCATTTAAACACAGCATGCACAGGTAGGAAGGGACAGTTGACGTTCCTCCTCCTCCTTTGGTTTCTTTTCTGAAGCTACTTCCCCCAGTTATTTTTCTACCAGTGTTGGTTTTACTTGAGATCTTGGCATTCTCACTTGTAGATCTGAGAGGAACGGTGTAGTTAGTAAGAGTAAGGATTTCAATCCCTACTACTGTCCGCTATACAGAATATGGATTCAGTGGCAACCTGGCCCATATGTGGGTCTGCTCCACCCTCACAATACCCAGTTTTGACTCTGTGCTTTCCCCTCCCCAGTGCCTCATATCACAAGGTTCTTTCTTCATATGGCAATACAATTTTTGCTAATATTGCAAGATACCGGTAATGTAGCATGATGCTCTGCTGGCTTATTCATGATTTCACTTCAGTGGGTCTAACTGTGGAAAAATCAGTTGTAAACATAACACATGGAGTATTGGTTATTACTCTGGTTAATATTGTATCTAGGGACCGAATACATTGTACTTTTCATTTTTGTGTAGTAGCTGGGTAGCAAATGGTGGGTGGCCTTTACTCCTTTCTGAACAAGCAAATGCATGTTAGTCTTGCATTCATTTTTTCAGTTCTGTCCTATTTGTGTGGCTTTAAAAATGTACACAGTATTTGCATTCAGATTGTATTTTTATATTCACTTTCCCCTAAAACACACACACACACACACACACACACACACACACACACAGAGAGAGAGAGAGAGTATATACTGTATGTGTGTGTTTTTTGTGCGTTTTTTTGGTACATATATGAAACAAAAAAGAAACAACTGCTAAATTTAGAGAAATGTGTAATCTGATTGATAACTTTGTTATCCATGTATAAATCTGAAAAATGTGGATTAATTTGGTTTGCTTTAAAATGCAGACCAAACAAATCCCTCACCCATCCATACCTGGGAGAGGTCACTATTGAACTAAATGACTCTTACTCATGAGTAAAAATATCTGAGATTGTGCTGCAAATCAAAGCCATGCTTCATTGACAATGACCCCTTTCCTGACACAGTGCATACATCAAACATTTCTCTGCAAACCTGTGGCAAAAGCCAGTGTTGGAAAAGCAAACAAGGCTTTATCCCTTTGATATTATGATAATCTCAGTTTCAAAATACTAAAATATTTAATATTTGCTGAGGAAAAGGTTTATAGGAGAGATGTCATTTCTTTAAATGAAACCCAAACCTTTAAAGTCAATATTCTTTCATGAATGAAAGCCTGCTTGAATGTCAGTGCTGTGCATGCAGAGTAGCTTGCAATTTGTATTTGAAGAGATTTAATTCAGCTAACTTTAGCAGCCGCTAAGGACTCAGGTGTCACGTTAAAATACTGGTGGCATCACTGCGGTGAGGAGAATATGCTTGCTATAGAAAGTCATATTAACACAAACTGACACCTGGGCATCAAAAATAATAAGTAAATCCGTCCTCTCGAACATGTGCAGCTGAAAAGGCGAAATAATAATTCTCCTGGCTTGCAAGGTGGAAGCTAAGCCTTTTAGGGATTAATCGTTTGAGACAAACAGGCTGGCCTCTCTCCCCTCCCCCCCACCGCCCCCAGGAATAAACCATTAACTGTGTGGATTTTCATATGTTAATATATTTATATGCAGGGAGATTTAAAGCTGCCAGTTCCATATGATTTTGAGGCAACATCAGTGTCAAGTTTCTTTCTTTCTTTCTGGGAAGGCAGGACACTGAGGCAACAAACCCCAGCTCCTCTTTATTGCTGCTGCTGCTGATTTACTTGCCTGCTCCTCCTGGGCCTGGTCTGCACCAGCGCCCAGTAGGGTTGCCAGACTCAACAGAAGACAGGACTTCTGTGCCTTTAATTGCCTGGCTCTCTTTTGAGTCTGGAAACCTTAAAGAGAAACCAGCAGACCCTTTGCTTGGAAATTAAATGAAGAATCTGCTGGTTTCTCTTTGAGGTTTCCAGACATAAAAGAGAGCAGGGCAGTTAAAGGCACAGAAGTCCTGTCCTCTGTTGAGTCTGGCAACCCTGGCGCCCAGAGGGAGAGAGCAAGGTGCGTGGAGAGGCTGCAGTTTCATTTCCTTGCTTCTGTCACTGCTCTTTTGATTGGAGAGGGTGCAAGCGCATAGGCACATTCTCCGGGAAATCCCCATTTTTCCAGCTGTTCTTAGCTGAAAAAACTGATTTTTTTTTTGTTTCCCCCCGGTTTATTCTGGCGTGGCGGCCATTTTGGAGCTGGGCGGAGCATGCTCAGAAGCGACTTTTGATGTTACTATGCCCACTTCCAAAATGGCTGCAATGCGACTTCTGGCGTGGCAGCCATTTTGGAACTGGGCAAAGCAGCATCAAAAGTCACTTCTGAGCATGCTCCGCCCAGTTCCAAAATGGTGGCAGCGCTACTTCCGGTCTGCTACTTCCAGCCCGGTCCCTTATTTCTCGGACAGCAACTTGGCAGGTATGCACAGGCATAGGAAACCAGGAGCTGCAGCAGAGTCTTTGGGGACTGTCAGTAGACCTCTTGCCTGTAGTGGTTTTCAGAAGGAGAAGTCAAATGGCCAAGCAATATTTCTCTCTATGACTGGTGTTTGTGAGGTGGGAACAGTTACAGCCACAGACAGGAATTCAATACTCCTCTTTTGAACAAGGTCAAACTGACTGAAAAATAGAACCACTCATGTTTGTTAAAAAGTGAGTGTTCTTAATTACATACCCTCCAACATTTCTCCAATGAAAATAGGGGTGTCCTATTCCATAATAATAATCTTACTATTTACACTCCACCCATCTGACTGGGTTGCCCCAGTCACTCTGGACAGCTTCCAACATATATAAAAATATAATAACACATCAAACTTTTTTTAAATAAAAAAAAACCCTCTATACAGGGCTGCCTTCAAATGGCTTGGCGGCTGGATAACTCCATACCCTCCAACAGTTCTCTGATGAAAATAGCGGCATCCTAAAAAAAAGAGGGACATTCCAGGATCAAATCAGAAACCGGGATGGGTTCTGTAAATCCAGGACTGTTCCTGGAAAATTGGGGTGCGTGTGTCTGTAATTGGGAGAATCTTTTCATGGTCCTTGCCTATTTCAGATAATTCCTCCTTTCATTTTTGATAACTTCAGATTTATTATTTATTTCATTACATCTATAACCCGCTTTTCCTCCAAGGAGCTCAAAATGGCACACCTAGCTCTCCTACTCCCTATTTTATCTGCACAACAACCCTGTGAGGTAGGTTACACTGAAAGTGTGTGAGTGGCCCAAGGTCACCCAGCGAGCTTTGTGGCTGAGTGGGGATTCAAACCTTAATGTCCCTGGTTGTAGGCCTAATCCACACTTTCCTTTCCCCCCACTCTTTCCAGGCGCAGTCTATGCTTTAAAGCTCCTTGTCCGAGTGCCCCCTTTTTTTTGCTCTGGAGTTTTCTCCATTAAAGCTACATCGGAAAACCGCAATCTGCTTCAAACCTGAATTGAGAACTAAAGAGGGGAGGTTTTGTGGGGGAGGGTGTGGTGGTGGAAGAATTCTTGGATACAGAGCTTTTAAGTTGTGCCTAGAAAGAGTTGGGCAAAAGAATTAAGTGTGAATAAGCCTTTAGTCCAAAGCAGAAACTACTCCACCACAGTGTGAATCGGTGGGAACAAAAGCTTGAAAAAGAGGCCATCTTCCCCCTCATTTTCCTGTAGAGTAGATTCAAGTTTCTCTCGAGAGCTTAAAGCAAGTCAAGAATATTAGAGGCTGTCAGATGCTATGGCTGCATTGCTCCATAAAGCTTTTAAAGCCATATGGGCAAAAATTGATAGGCCTGCATGGGCTCTAAATCAGCAAAGTATCCATTTTGTTTCTAATTAGACTTGGCCTAGGGTTGAAAATATCTGGACCACTCTGAGCTTAACCGCTTTGTCCTCTGAGGGATTGCCACTGGATCTCATTGGGACATATAAACCACCTCAGCATTGCTAATAACTTTTCAATAGCCCTCTCTACAAGGAAAACCTTCTGCCTGCTTGTTTCCTGTTTAATGACCTGTAAATGAATCTGTTATTGCTCATTTGCCTCCTGCCTTGGTGAGCACCATTAACTTTCCAAACTGTGTGTTGTCTTTGTCAGACATTGCGGGAGAACTCTTAAACCCTGTCAGAAGAAATTATTGATATAAATGAGTTGGGATGGAGGGGGAAAATTAATTACAGTGGATTTCGAGCCAAAAGGAAAGAAAAAAAGAAAACTCTTCTGTGTTAGAAAGCAAGATTTCTCAGAGAGAGGGAAATAGGGCAAAGAAAAGGCAGGACTTTTTCAATGTGCACAGTTGCGAGATTCTGAGTCATTGGTGTTGGGGAATGTTCAGTGTGGGGAAATTAATAAACTTATCTCCGCCAATGAGATGTTCAGCTGAGCTAGCAGCTTAAAAGGTGATTCCTGCCCTTGAATTAGTAGTGGGACAAGATACCTGGTGTAGTTGCGTTGGCAACTATCCCTTGAATAACTGGGTGCCATATAATTTATGGGGGTGGCATCTGGAAGAATGACCATGATTTCTAGATTGGGGCGAACATAGTCTCCCCAAACCTCTTATGCTGCAGATGTTGCAGACTACAATTCCCACTATCCCTGCCCACTGGCCATCATGGAAGTTGCAGTCAAAAACATCTGTTTTAAAACATTGTTATTATGTATTAGTTATGTGCCCTTCACCCTTAACACAATCACAAAAATAAGATGTGTCCCAAACAATATACATTTCCAGACCCTCCAAGTGTCCTTGTTTTCCAGGGACAGTTCTGGATTTACAAAAACTGTCCTGGTTTCTGATTTGATCCCGGAATGTCCCACTTTTCCTTAGGATGTTCCTATTTTCATCAGAGAAATGTTGGAGGGCATGGAATAGGATGTCCCTACCTTGATGGCAGAAAGTGAGGAGGAATTAAAGAACCTTTTAATGAGGGTGAAAGAGGAGAGCGCAAAATATGGTCTGAAGCTCAACATCAAAAAAACGAAGATCATGGCCACTGGTCCCATCACCTACTGGCAAATAGAAGGGGAAGAAATGGAGGCAGTGAGAGATTTTACTTTCTTGGGTTCCATGATCACTGCAGATGGTGACAGCAGTCACGAAATTAAAAGACACCTGCTTCTTGGGAGAAAAGCAATGACAAACCTAGACAGCATCTTAAAAAGCAGAGACATCACCTTGCCTACAAAGGTCCGTATAGTTAAAGCTATGGTTTTCCCAGTAGTCATGTATGGAAGTGAGAGCTGGACCATAAAGAAGGCTGATCGCCGAAGAATTGATGCTTTTGAATTATGGTGCTGGAGGAGACTCTTGAGAGTCCCATGGACTGCAAGAAGATCCAACCTATCCATTCTGAAGGAAATCAGCCCTCAGTGCTCACTGGAAGGACAGATCCTGAAGCTGAGGCTCCAATACTTTGGCCATCTCATGAGAAGAGAAGACTCCCTGGAAAAGACCCTGATGCTGGGAAAGATTGAGGGCACTAGGAGAAGGGGACGACAGAGGACGAGATGGTTGGACAGTGTTCTCGAAGCTACAAACGTGAGTCTGACCAAACTGCGGGAGGTGGTGGAAGACAGGAGTGCCTGGCGTGCTATGGTCCATGGGGTCACGAAGAGTCGGACACGACTAAATGACTAAACAACAACAACATTTTCATCAGAGAAATGTTGGAGGGTATGCATCTCAAGTGTCAAAAGTCGGGATAAGGACTTGCATCTTCAGCATTTGCCAGAAACTGCACACTGAAGATGCCAGAAATACGTCTCAGGATGGGGGCCAGTTCCACAACTTATGGCCTTCAGAGGATGTCCTCCCCAAGACCACCACCACCACTGAGCTTCTGAGGGTGGAGGAACAAACAAGAGGGCTCCCTCGGCTGATCTTAGCACTCAAGTGGGTCTTTAGAGAAGGAAACAGTCTTTCATATATTTGAGCCCTGAGCCATTTATGGCTTTAAGTGCTAAATGTGAGCACCTTGAACTGGGCCCAGAAACAGCCTGTGCAGCTGTTTTAAAAATGAGGGCTATAGGAAATCTAAATCTAAATAGAACCCCAGCCAGAGATCTGGCTGCTTCATTTTGGATCAATAGAATACTTTTAGAAGATTGTGCACTCAAATCACACACTAAATGGCCATATATCTATATGTGTTACAATGGATGAGAAACACCACACAGAACTGGTCATGCTGTTTCCCTCATCTGTCAAAAGGCCTGACTCGTTCACCACAATAGTCTCCTCACTTGAGATGGGCTTTTCAATCAATACATTAATTTTGCAGCATTATGGCAACAAATATTCACTCTCCACGATGGTGCAAGACATTACATTTGCACTGTATTTCTCACCGAAATTTTAAATGGAGCATGTTGCTTTGCTACTGTCTTATAATGACTTGCAGGAGGAGGGTGAATCTGAATCTGCATATTACTAATGAAACTTTGATAAACGCAAAGCCTCAGTTTTCAAAATTCTCTGCGGGAATGATTTTGGTTGATAATTACCAATATTTCCCACTTCATAAAAACCCAACACTTGCACTGATAATTCCCTCTGGAAATAGATATTTAAACTTGAAAAGTATTGTGTGCCCAGCATATAACAAATAAGAACTCCAGTTGTTTATTAACATCAAAAAGCATTCACTTGTGCTCTCCCTTTGATTAATCCAGCCCTACATATGCTCACAGTCTGCTCATTGTAAATCTAAATAGTGATGTCAACAGCTTTTAAAAGACTTCTAAGGCAACAAACTCTTTTAATAGATACACAGTTCTGTACTAGTTGGAATACTGAATTTTTAATCACCCTTGTCAGTTGTACTAAAAGCGCCATCAATGGGTGGTGGCTACAGGATTAGACTTCTTCACCGGAATCCCATAATCAAATCTGTGCTCAGTTTCGAACCTTTCTTGGTAGCCTTGATGCCTGCAGCTTTGTTGTTGTTTCAAGTGCAGAAACATCTTAGAAAATCTTTGCAGCTCTCCACATTGTACTCTTTTCTGCATAGCTGCCAAGTCTCCCGTATTCCCCGGGAAACCCCCGTTTTTCCAGCCGCTTCCTGCTGGCAGCCCAGATTTAACCCCCCCCGTAAATCCCCCGGATTCTTACCGGCCCGAGGAGGCTCCTTCTGCGCATGTCTGGAGTCTCTGGACATGCACAGAAGCAATTTCTGGCGCTGCAGCCATTTTGGAAATGGGCAGAGCATGCGTAGAAGCGACTTCCGGTGCTGCTCTGCCCAGTTCCAAAATGGCCGCAGCGCGATTTCCGCTGCCGCGCCGCTGCCAATCCCGGATTTTTCAATCTGGGAGTTGGCACCTATGTTCTTCTGTCTCACGGCAGCCAAAAGATTGCCCAAACAAACTATATAGCATTGACCCAAGAACCACATCTGACCAAAGCAGATGGGATCCAATGTAGGTCTTTCAGGACCTGTGTTATATGTTCCCAGTGGCACTCCCAGTCATCAATCTAGTCATCAATCTAGATTCTAGCTGCTGCCTTCTGGATTAGTTGTAGTTTCCGAGTCACCTTCAATGGTAGAGTGCATTGCAGTAGTCCAAGCCCAACACAAAGCGCATTTCAGTAGTCCGACTAAACATTTGAATCTGGGCTTGGTTTGAGATCACTGATATCAATGAGTTGGTAAAGAGAGATTTGATCTCCCTTAGCAAAATCACACTTGGGAAGTGAGGTAAGATAAGGTACTATTTGTCTGCTCTTGGAGAACCTGCATCCTCATCTATTCTTTTTCCCTACAAATTATGCTGAGGAAAGGCATAGAAGGAGGCACCCAGTGACCAAGCAGCCAACCACAGTAATCAAATGATCTAAGCGAGATTGATGTCAGTGTGCAGAAGGAGTCTGTCCATCGCTGGTGCTTTCCGAAGATGGAGAGAAAAAGCACCAGCAACAGGTATCTTCAGTTTGAAAGTAAAAATCCAATCCAAACAACTGCAGTAGTGAGTTCACAGTGCTAAGCATACCAATCCATAGAGAGCAACAAGAAGCAGGAGGAAGAAGTAGGGAGCTTTGAGTGTGAATAGAAAACAGGTACCAGATATTTTGCAGCTACCTACTTAGCATATACATGGGACATCAGAGCACTTGTTTTTATTACAATCTGATGCACAAACTAGCAAGGAAAAGGACCTCTGGCAATATTTTCTGAAAAATATTTCACAGCAAATGTGTTATTTTGACAATTTGCAAGTGTATTTTTGGAGTGGGCAAAATATGAGAAAGATTCCATTTATCCTGCACATATTTGCGCTCAAGAACTCGGCTTCAGCATTGCTTTTGCACTGGGGGGGAAATGGCTTTTGGAGTACTAATCTTTTAGCTTTGCAAATTAATCGTCACATTACCAAAATATTTTGTTTGCTAGCATTTTTTCTTTCTTTCACATACCAAGGAATATTGGATTAATTTTCCTTCCCTCCCTCAAGCCTGCCTCGGTAACTTCAAATGATCCATAATTTTCTTGAGTTTCATGCTTCCTGCGGTGCAGTTTGGCCCTGTAATAGTTGTCATTAGAAAGCTCGTAACCACACAAAAATGAACAAGGTGCACTTAGAAATATTCTATGAATTAAAATGCAACCCGGAGCACACACTGGCAGATACTCAACACAGGCTGCAATTTGCTTTTTAAGCAGTTTGGCTATGCAGAAAGGAAATGCTAGGGCTGGCGAAAATATCTGCACCGGGACGTTTTCCCAATGCAAAATGATGTTCATCTTCACAGATCTGTCCCCCCCCCCCCGAACTTTCTTAGAGATGGTTGAGAATAAAAAAGATTTCTAACCAGGTCTGCTCAGAAGTGGTAAGTCCTATTGAATACAAAAGTGCTTGCTCCAAGGTAAATGAGGCGAGGATTGCAGCCTTTTAGTGTCAACAGTGCCCTTCAGCTCTCTGTATTGGACAAACAGGCCAAACCCTACGCCAAAGGATAAATGGACATAAATTTGACATCAGGAATCACAAGACAGAGAAACCAGTAGGAGAACACTTCAGTCTCCCAGGACATTCTATACAAGATCTCAAAGTAGCTGTCTTATTACAGAAAAATTTCAGAAACAGACTGGAAAGAGAAGTTGCTGAATTGTAACTCATTGCCAAGCTTAAAACCATGGAGAGACCTGGTCTCAATAAGGACATTGGATTCTTATCTCATTATACAGGGTAAAGAAGGGCTGGCCCTATGGCCAGGCTGGGTGGCGCAGGGCGCCACGTCGCCGGCCCGCCAGGGGGGGCGCCACACAGCTGCGCCTGCCCGCCGCACTGCGCGTAGTGCCTGCCCGCCCGCCGCGCTGGGAAATGGGGCGGGGGGCCGCCGGAGGGATCCGTCGCACCACGGCGCCAGGGCGCCAGAGGTGCTTAAGACGGCCCTGTGGTAAAGCTTTCTTTAGCCATCTCACCCCTTGCTTTTTCCTGCAAGACCAATTGCAGTCGTTAACAGTCGTCAACAGGTTTACCACTCCTATCAGCTAATCACCCATTCCCACCCCCCTTCTGAGTAATACCCCTCCCCACCCTCTGACTATACATAAGGGTCTGGCGACTTCTGTTTCAGTGTATCTGAAGAAGTGTGCATGCACACGAAAGCTCATACCTATGACAAACTTAGTTGGTCTCTAAGGTGCTACTGGAAGGAATTTTTTAATTTTTTGTTTTGACTACGTCAGACCAACATGGCTACCTACCTGTAACTAGCCTTTTAGTGTGATTGTGTGCTTGATCCTAGCCTTTGACACCTGCATACATGTCAACTGGCCCAGAAAAACTGGGACATCCTGTTTTTTCCCCACGAGAGCATGGCAGTCATTTGTGGGCACCTTGCTCTCACGGGATTTCAGACGAAAATCTTGCCTCCCCCCCAAAGTGCTGTTTTGGGTCCGTGATCTTGCATGAGTCATGTAACTCGCATGGGATTTTGCACGTGGAAGATGTCCATGTTCTGACTCCACTTTCAGAGGAAGCCTGCCTCTGAGTACCAGTTGGTGGTAACCACAAGTGGGGAGAGTGTGGCTGTACTCAGGTGGTAGTACGCAGTCTTGCTACGAGCATCTAGTTGGCCCAAATGGTCCTTTGACTCCATTATGTTCAACAGCACCCACCAAGTACTCTACAGTCTCATGTGCACCTTAGTGCACCTATGTTGGCTACATAATGTTAGGCACTTGCATTTATGCATAGAGAACAATACTCTTGTGGACGTTTACTCATAAAGTCCAAAAAATGTAAGAATTGCAGCTGTTCTAGAGGTTTCACACAGACACAGACACAGACACACGGCCACACACGGCCACACTAATACATAATGTGCTGTACCTGTTAAGGAGACACAGTGAGATGTCAAGGTAGAGGCAGGTCATAGACTGATCTGACACTGAATAGATATTCATGGCATCATTCCATCCCCCGCCCCATGTCCCATCATATAATCTCTTTCTTAACTTGATTGTCTATTAATACATTCATTCTAGTGGGAGGTTTAAGAGTTCAGCAGCATATTTCAATCTTTCCAAGCCTCATTCCTAGCTTCTATTTCTGGATCGCTGTGTTTAGAATTCGGAGGTGCAAGTTAATTAATATGTCAGCACCAGCTCATTTAAATGGGAACAATGCAACCCTTAGACCTATTTCCATTCTGTAATATTGGGTTATCCTCTCCAATTTGGCCAGCGGAGCTGAGTTTTCTAATTATTTTTAGCATGGAAGCTACTCAGTACCTTGCTTTCAATCACAATCCATCAAATGCCTTAAGCCAGGCATGTCAAACCTGCGGCCCTCCAGATGTTTTGGACTACAATTCCCATCTTCCCTGACCACTGGTCCTGCTAGCTAGGGATCATGGGAGTTGTAGGCCAAAACATCTGGAGGGCCGCAGGTTTGACCTGCCTGCCTTAAGCACACACACACACACACACACACACTGCTGCATTGTGCATTTTACAATAAATTCTCTATAGCAGTTGCTTCCTTCCTTCCTAAATTGTAGGAAAAGGATTAGGGCTCCAGTACTATGTTTGTGGACCCAGGTGGGGCTGTGGTTAAACCACTGAGCCTAGGGCTTGCTGATCAGAAGGTCGGCGGTTCGAATCCCTGTGACGGGGTGAGCTCCCGTTGCTTGGTCCCAGCTCCTGCCAACCTAGCAGTTCGAAAGCACGTCAAAATGCATGTAGATAAATAGGAACCGCTACAGCGGGAAGGTAAACGGCGTTTCCATGTGCTGCTCTGGTTTGCCAGAAGTGGCTTTGTCATGCTGGCCACATGACCCGGAAGCTATACGCCGGCTCCCTCGGCCAATAATGCGAGATGAGCGCGCAACCCCAGAGTCGGTCACGACTGGACCTAATGGTCAGGGGTCCTTTTTACTATGTTTGTAGGGGTTAAGCCCCGTTGAAAACAAGAAGGGACTTATCTGAGTAAACATAGGATTGTGATGCTGAGGAGCAGCAGGTCTGAAACAGGAGACCTACCATTAGTTATAGACCCCCACCTCGTACCTTGCCCTTCTGGTAAGCAAGAGTGACTCACCCGCCAGGAAGCTCAGCCTCAGTTTGGATAGCAGCAAGAGCAGGTTTAGGATTGGGGAGGGGGGAATCTGCTTGGATAGCATCTAGAAGTCAATGTAACCATTTCGGATGTCTTGTCTTGTGTTACAGAGAATAGTCCTCTCTTCGAATGACTTCCTGACCTGTTACACTGACCTGTTTAATGTTATTTCCCCCTATTAGAACGATATTAGATCTGTCATTCTAAAACGTCACAGGGCATACTTGTAAACATTTTTTTACCTTGTCCCCCCCTACCCCGGCCAACAAATGAAAGTTATACTCACCCACATTATTTTCCAAGTTACTGTTTCTCTCCTTGGTGCTGGTTGCTTGTTGCTTTGCTCTGCCCTTTGGTGTCACATTTTAATTCTTCCTCCCTCCCTCTGTGTCCTTTATTAACTGCCCTTCAAATACCACTGGAGGGGGGGGCAGAAGAGTTTGAATGCAGAAAAAAAGGGCAAAACACAACATAGGGACATATGAGAAGTGTTTCAGCGATATAGCAGCATAAAATGATTAAAAATGAAGCAATAAAAAAGCCAAGGTAAAAGCACATTATGAACATTAAACGTTGCACACAACTGGCAATACTTTCAAATTATTTAACTTATCAGAAGCTCGTTTATATAAAACATTGACAAAACCACCAACAAATCAGCTTTCAATTTTCACATTCAGAAGATCATTCAAGAGCTGCAAGCAAATACTTAGATCAAATAAGTTCACAAATAGGGGCAGTCAGCACTTTGCACTACCACTGCTTTTTTTAAAAAATAAATAAAGGAACTTTAGCTGCCAAATCTTGTGCAGAGTGACATGTGGCCACGAGGCCTGGACGTTCAGTGACCCCTTTTAAGAAGAAAAACAGCGTTGCCCTCCTTTAGTGACTGGAAAGGGAGCTTGGGTGCTGTCCCAGAGTCACCTAAGGCAAGCACTCAATTTGCCTGTAGATTCATTAGCATAACATAATTAACATAACTCAGGTTGAGCTAATTAATATCAGGCCGATAAGCTTCGCAAAACTGTAAGGAACTCAAAAGTGAAAAAATAATTAGCTAAGCGCTTTATTTCTCTGCCCCTCTGACTCATTTTTCTTTTTCTTTTTTGTTTCTGGGGGAAATGTTGACATAGTGCCAGTCTGTTAGTGGGCAGGGCAGGAGACAATGCCTGAGCTGGGTATGTCCCCTCCCTGTCCTTCAAGAGAGGTTCAGCACCCAGTTCCTCTTCAGCATAAAGTTGAAGCTGTTATGGGTATTGTTAACCATTGTGCCATCATTTTAATACTCCTAATGATTCAAACATTCCTAATAAGTCTGACTATATCAAGTCGTTTTCTTCATTTCATCGCTGGACCTTATGTGTTCTTAAAACCTCGTACCTATACTGTTAATGCTTTTAGTATTTTTAATGGTACCGAAACCATATGACTTTTCTTTCGAAAAATCTTTGCTATCTTAGGAACTAATACTGCACCTTAGCCCTTATACTGTAATCAGGAGAGGTCTTGCAGTCCCTGGATGCAGCGGGAAAAATTAGTTTGCTGAGAACTCATATCTACAACATTTTTGCAGCTCGCAACACCCGGTAGAGCTTGCCACGACAAGTGTAAAAAGAGACAGTATGTTCTTGTTGCTGTGGCATGTAGTTGCCAAGATCAGTTTCCAACCATTTGTAATAGTGACAGATTTTATGAAATAATAATTTATTTTTTACGGGCGGTTGGGAGGGGGAGAGGATAAAAGATTGTATGTTTCTCTGAATTAGCTGCATATAGAGATTGGGGTGGGGAGATGAGATTAATTCATTTCACATTTTAATGCAGTTCAAATTTCCTGAACCAAACTACAAATGCACACCATCCTTCAATATCCAGACTTCACCAAATTTGGCAGGGCAGTTCTGCAGCCAGGAAAAGCACATCAAAATGTATACAATAATAAACTGAATGCCCCCAAATGAAATAGGTGAAAAGGAGCATTTCCAAAGCCAATGAGGGTCTCCTCCAAAATTCCTACACATCTCCCAAAATAACAACTAGCAAAAGTCCAAATTGCAGAGGGAGGGAGGGCACAATTGATCAATCTAGGCTTGTGGGCAATCCCAAACTCTTCCCTTGGGATCAACCATCAAATCGTATTTCGGGGGGGGGGGAATTGGAGTATACAAGTCCCCCATACAAGTGTGGGAGTGCCATAATCATGGCCAGTCCAACTTCTGGATGGAAAAAAGGCCCATATCTGGTTTGCAGGTAAAAAGAACTCCTCATCAACAGTGCCACATGGTCAAGTAGCACCAGATCAAAGATCAAGTCATCCAGGAGAGCAACCACAACAATTTACTTCCCAATCTGGGCCACAAACCCAATTCCATCCACTCATCAGGGCCGTATCAACCATACCTGGTGCCCTGGCGCCGTGGTGCGGAGATCGCTCCGGCGCCCCCGCTTCTTGGTGCCCCGCGCCACCCAGCCTACCCCTAGAGCCGGCCCTGCCACTCATTTCTATCCAAATAAATGCTAGTGTCAATTCCTATCACTGTTAGCAAAAGAAACTGAATATAGTCATACCTTGGATCCTGAACGCCTTGGTACTTGAACGTTTTGGTTCCCAAACACCGCAAACCCGGTAGTGAGTGTTACAGTTTGTGAATGTTCTTTGGAATCCAAAGTCTGGCAAGGCTTTCGCAGCTTCCAATTGGCTGCAGGAGCTTCCTGCAACCAATCAGAAGCCGTGCTTTGGTTTCTGAACGTTTTGGAAGTTGAACGGACTTCCGGAATGGATTCCGTATGACTTTCAAGGTACGACTGTATAAGGAATGAAGGAAACAGAGGTTGTTTCAAGCTGGTGTTAAATCAAGGCTAAAGGCTTCTTTTCTTTCAGAATTAAAACTTTTTCCCTTCTCTTTTTTGTCTTATTAAAAAAGTAGTATCTGGAAAAGACACCTTCACTTGTATCGCAAATCTATTGGCATTAGAAAAAACAAAACAAGTGCCTTTTGTGCCTACTTACTGCAAGGTCAAGGTCAGTGACAAGGAATGTGACACTTTCACGCCCACTGTGCCGGCATTCTAATGGATTAATTGGCATCTGCTGAGAATAGTCATGGCTGTATCCCCAGACCACATTCAGTTGCAGTTCCTAATGACAAGGAATACAAGCTAGGAAAGGGGGGGGGGGTCTCTTGAGAGCTGATGAGAAGGTCAACACTTTCCTCCTCCAGAAGACTTTTGAGTCTATCAGACTAGGCAAAATTGTATATATATATTTAGTGCTGTGCAGAACATTTCTGCTACACCCCCCAGCCCCCGCTGCCATTCTCCATCAGCTAGTAAGAAAAGAAATTGCACTTGAAAATTGTCAAAGAGGAGAGAAAATGTCAGTGAAACTCTTGTGGAGGGGTACAAGACTTTTGTCATGCTTACCTTACCTACTGAGGGGTGTTTGGGAGCACCCTTTCTTTCAGCCTGCAAGCTACCTTTTCAATGATCTGCACACTGCAGCCTTCCCAGGTGCCCACACTTCAATTCAAACCCTGTGGAAGACATTGTGAGGTAACTCCCCTCCTAGGGCCTTTCTTCAGATTAGGAAGCGTAGGCAGCTAGGGAGGCTGCAGAAATGTTTACTGGGAAACATAAAGGCCACCCTTGGCCATGTTGCAATGAAATGATAAGTTCACTGACTCAAGTTCTGAAGTAATTCTTAAGTGCCCTGTGAATGAGACTGAATTATGGAAGCCTCTTTCACAGAGGAAGAAAACTGGAGAAATTGGAAGACAGATTTGGGTACAGCGCTGTTTTTGAAAAATCTAATCCAGGGGTGGGGAATCCGTGCCCCCCAGATGTTTATGGACTACAGCTCCCATAGTTCCTGATCATTCGTGCTTGTTGGGGCTGATGGAAGTTGGCATCCAAGAACTTCTGGAGAGCCACAGGTTCCCCAGCTATTCCAATGGCCTATTGTTGAACCTAGTATGTTTTAAATCAGGCATCCCCAGACTTCGGCCCTCCAGATGTTTTGGACTACAATTCCCATCTTCCCCGACCACTGGTCCTGTTAGCTAGGGATCATGGGAGTTGTAGGCCAAAACATCTGGAGGGCCGCAGTTTGGGGATGCCTGTTTTAAATCGTGTAAACCTGGTCATAATGTTCATCAAGAAGCAATAATGCCACTTGTTAGGGGTTGTGTGAGTGTGTGTGTGTTAGGGATAGTGTTAAAGGTTCAGACTTCTAAGAAGGTCCACTTCTATTATGAGCTTCATAGAAAGGAAAATTTCATGAGCTCCTGCTGTTTCTCTTAGAAAAGCTCCACTTGCTGAAATTCCACCTTCTCCTAAGTTCTCCCCTTGTGGTTTGACACGCCAGTGCTATTTTCTGACATGGTTTCTCAGTTCTCTTGGTGTTTATAACTATAATGGGTGAGGCGGAAAAAAGTCTGTACATTGTATGGAACCTGGAAGAGCATAGGGTGCAACTGGGTGCCACCTATTGTCAGGTTTTGTCACCACTGCAATGGTGGTCCCAGATGCAGGCCCTTAATTTTCCTTCTAATAGTGAATCGTGGCTGTAAGGGTGACTCCCTACAGGGAGCCAGCCCCCATCATCCTGACGTCCACCTCGCCAAGCACAGAGAGCAGCAGTGTGTCTGAAGCAGCCAGAGGGGAGGGGAAAGATTCGGAGGGAGAGAGAAAGCAGTGTGAGGAACAATGTGAAAGCTCGGGGGCGGAGAGATGCAGGCAAGAGCTCAGGGATGCTGGAGATCCCTGTCACTGACCGCTCAGGGAGGAGACTGAGAGGGCATCACTCCTTCTGGCGCAAGAGTTAAGGAGAGCACCGCGACGCAGGTCAAGGGGGAGGCGTTTTGGGGTGCCCCGACTACTTTGCTGGCGTAAGAACAGACGTACGCCATTGCCGGATTCTGATTCGGAATGAGAGGTCATGTTTTAAGCTGTCTCTGCACTGTAAATATCTTGCACAATAAAGGTCTTTAAAGACAAATTGGATTCAAGCGGAGTTACTCTAGAGTAGCCACGACGACCCTCTGACAGTGGCTTTTTAGGTTTTGTTTTGATTTTTTTGAGAATGTGATGAATGTTCCTAAGGAATGCTGTTGGCCAGGGTTAGCTCCAGATTTGAAGATACCTTCGGCGTCACCTTGCATGTTGCCACCCTCCTATGCCGGAGAAGGATAGCAAAAACCACACAGCATCCAAAATCAACCCAAGATCAAAGGAAGAGATCACAAGTTAACATTATTGGGGGAGATATCCAGCATAGATTTCTGCAGGCTGCTTTTGAATTTAACCCCCGAAGAAGGCCTTTAAATATAAATTTGCTGAAATGCACTGGGCTGCTTTGAAAATCAAACCAATTTCCCTCAGCGGCATCTCGAGACACATCCTCTTTTGTTCCTGGGTTCCTCAAGCAGCATGTACCCCCTCTCATTCTCCTCTGATTTATTCCACCTGCTTCCTTCTGGAGGAGGAACAGAGGAGATTCCCCTATACCAGGTCAGGCTATTTCTCCACCTAGTCCATTATTGCCTTCTCTCATCAGAAGTGTGTTTCCTGGTCTTCAGGCTGAAGTCTTCTCCACCACTGATCTGTGTTATTTAATTTGGCTCTACCAGTGAGCTATGGTCTTCCATCAAAGGAGGAGAAGGATGCTGACGTCTCTCAAATGAGTGCTGGATGGCCATCTTTATAATTGGATGTAAAGTAATGTATGTGCTCATCTTTGGGAGGATAAGCAGCAGTGAGCTCTCAGAAGCTGCCTGCTGACACTGGAATTGGAGCTGAATATTATTTTGGTGTGGCAATATTTCGTTTGCCATTTTACAGTCTTGTCTGTTGAAGACTATTGTCAGAAAACGCATTTTTCACAATCCCTAACCAAGGGAGTGAACATGCCCAGGGATGAATTCAGTGCAGTGGCTAGACCAGGCATCCCCAAACTGTGGCCCTCCAGATGTTTTGTCCTACAACTCCCATGATCCCTAGTTAACAGGACCAGTGGTCAGGGAAGATGGGAATTGTAGTCCAAAACATCTGGAGGGCCGAAGTTTGAGGATGCCTGGGCTATACTCTCAATTGGGAATTTAAAAGGACCAGTTGCAAGTCCCCCATGTGGTCATGAAGCTTCTTGGGTTGGCCACCACCTCTCAGCCTAACTTACCGCACAGGCTGGCTATTCAGAATATAATGAGAGATGGTGATGGTGGTTAAAATTCAATACAGAGACAAAATAATGATACCTACTTAGAATCAAGGCAACTCCCCAGAGATTCTGGAGAACATTCAACTATTCATGTGGCATGAGGCCTGCACGTGATAGGTAAAGGCAGCCAAAGTTCCACTAACACATAGGCAGCTTGGTGAAATTGGTCTCTGTAGGCTATATGAAGGGTCTTTAATTTAATTTGGGAATACCTGTTTGGACATTTTGTAATCACTTAGAAAAGATTGCCATCTTTCATTACTGCATTAACCTTTAGAACTAATAATGTGCTGGCTCCAATAATTAGGTCAAAGAAGATGAAAATGAATTTTTAC
This sequence comes from Zootoca vivipara, assembly GCF_963506605.1. Classification (NCBI taxonomy): domain Eukaryota; kingdom Metazoa; phylum Chordata; class Lepidosauria; order Squamata; family Lacertidae; genus Zootoca; species Zootoca vivipara. The sequence continues at coordinate 111,844,112 of NC_083276.1, read as the reverse complement.
CATGCTAGTGGAGTATTCTCGCTCATGAAGTACAGTAACAGTGTTTTGTTTTACTATTTTTTTATACCAGGTCTGTCTCTTTTGTTACAAAGCTTGAACTTTTCAAAATTAATAATGCAAAAATCACCAATTTAATCAGGGAGCTACTTCTGAGAAGATCAGGATCACCTCTGCCTCTAGCGCTCCATCTGGGCCGAGCGTGACCAAACTCATTGTGCTCCCCTAAATCTGCCTTTGTCTGGGATCTTTGGAACATGAATGAGAAGCTCTCCCACATGCCAGTGGTGGGTGGGTCCAGAGGCAAAAGGGCGTGGGACAACCTATGCATCTTATCTTTGCACAGTAGGCTATATCCCAGCCACAAAAAGAAGCCAGAGGTTTCAGGACACAGCCTGACCCCTTTCTCCACCTGAGGAAAAATGGGAGTTCGCTGCTCCCTGCCATGTCCCTTCCCTTCTGCCACTGCTGGAAAGCAAACTTGTTGCCAAACTTGTCGAGAGCTGGGGCACTTTGCAAGCCATTGCTGCTCATCTCCTTCAACCTAGGGTGAGCAAGATGAGCACCAATGCTACATCATCATCATCATCATCATCATAATTTATTTATACCCCGCCCATCTGGTTGGGTTTCCCCAGTCACTCTGGGCGGCTTCCAACAGAAGAATAAAATAATCGATTAAAGATTAAAAGCCTCCCTAAACAGGGCTGACTTCAGATGTCTTCTAAAAGTCTGGTAGTTGTTTTTCTCTTGGACATCTGATGGGAGGGCGTTCCACAGGGCGGGCGCCACTACCGAGAAGGCCCTCTGCCTGGTTCCCTGCAACTTGGCTTCTCACAACGAGGGAACCGCCAGAAGGCCCTCGGCACTGGACCTCAGTGTCCGGGCTGAACGATGGAGGTGGAGACGATCCTTTAGATATACTGGACCAAGGCCATTTAGGGCTTTAAATGTCAGCACCAACACTTTGAATTGTGCTCGGAAACGTACTGGAAGGCATCCCACATGGTGTTGCCGCTCGGCATCCTTTCCCTGGGGTGGAGAAGGTGAGAGGAAACGCACTGGAATGCCTCCTTCTCTCTGGTGGTGGCAGAAGTGGTAGAGAGGGTGCGGCACTTCGCCCCACCTCATTGGTGGGCAGGTCTGTGTTCCTCACATACTTCTATGCTGTAGTCAGGCAAGAGGGAGGCATTATCACAGTTCAAGGACACAGTCCTAATCAGGGCCCTCCCCCAAGCCGGAACTGATTTTCGACACCTCTCAGGTGGGCGCCATTGCCATCGTAAGAGAACAAGGATGAGTTCCGTCACATCTCATTCTAGAAAAATAGCACTGGTCCTAACAAACAAAGACACCCAAGGAGGGGTGTGTGGTTTGGAGAGAGGTTTCCAATTGGGTTTGAAGCTCCTGATTTATGCTCGTAACAAGCCAATGCAACATTTCTTTTTCTTAATTTTTGATAAATGAAATGTGTTGGGTGGGATGCTGCACTCCAATTTATTTTTGTTTTAGAACTTGTTAATAACAAATCCGACTGTGCTCCACATGCAAAAGAGATGTGCAGGGCACTGGGAGCAAGAGTTCTCTTAATGAGATGGAGTGCAATTTGTTTAAAAGACAAATCTCTCCCCTTCTGCTTTCCAGACAGGATACTTAATTTAAATTGCTGAATCAAAACAAAATGCTCTTTCCCCTAGCTTTAAATGCATTTCATTATATCATTTTGAAATGGTAGGGGATGCAAATCATAGGCTTTGTGTTTATTTTATTTACATTTTGAAAGGTGCCAGAGGCTACACACACACACACACACACACACACACACACACACACACACACACATTTTAATGCAGTTGGTCCATGTCCAGAAAAATATTGTTACGAGTTTTTGAGCATGAGACCTTATAATTCTAGCAAGTGCTCAAAGCAGATCAAGCCAGGCTAACTTCCGGATGAAGTAACTGCCTGGGTGTCAGGGACTGGGCAAAGGAGAAATGGTGGAGACTGTCTCCCCAGTCTGAGCCTTCTGGAGAAGAAGAAGACATTTAAGAATTACAATAGCGGTTTGAGGGGGGTCACAGCTCAGAGGCAGATGAGGGGAAAAGCTGGGAAATAATGGGAGAGGAGGAAGAAGAAGCACCCCCAGGGGGGCGACAGCTGATGGACACAGTGTCTTTAGAAAGCATTCAAGACCCCACCCCTCTCCCAGAACCTGGCGAGCCTTGAAAGTAGGAGAGCAAAAAGCTCAAAGGCAGAGGGCACTTCTCAGCACCTGTACTGATGACGCATGAAGGGAGAGAGGGAGGGTGTGAGACTCACTCAGGACAACACCATTGTTCCAGGAGGCTGCATTCCTAAGCCTCTCTCTGTGAATATTGAATAAAAAGCAGTCGGTAAGGACTTTTTCTTGCCTTATCCTTTCCTGGCAACCTGCCGTGGGGGTTGGATCCTCTGCCGTCTGACACTGGCTCTGTGCCGATGACAAATGGGTGAGGTCTCTTCTCCAGGTCTCTGATAGTTAGAAGGACAAAGCCTGAGTTTGGGAGCAGAGTTTGTTGTTAAGTGAGCTAGAAGCTGGAAGGGAAAAAAGCAGCAAGCAAAGGGTCAGAGAGAGATGTTTGATTTCTCTTTGAACCTCTTTTGGGGTGTTGATGCTGTGAGCCCCTCCATCACAAACTCAGATTATGTATATGTGTAAATAAGCCATATATCATAAAGACACCACAATCTCATTCCCAAATGGAAACTGGTAAGTGCATGGAACCCCTGGACTCTCACCCCGCTTGGAGTCTGGGGTGTAGATATTAAGGAGGTGTGCAAGCGATTGCATGGAAAATATATTGAATTATGTCTATTGCTTTAATGGGGTTTCCTACATGTAATGACTTATTTAAATAAGCCACCCTTGCAAAACTATGACATCAACATCCTGATCTTGCTAAACTAACTGTTTGATGTAAATGGAGATTTATTTTGAGCATGCCATCTATGTTCAGTTTACGACACTATTCACAGAGTAGGAATGATTCCAAGAGTGGTCTTTTGTCTCTAAAAGCTGTTCCAATAGGAAACAGTACTCTTTAAAGGAAATCTGATACAACTCACCTGCTGAAAAAGCCACATCTCCTTATTGCATTATGCTTTAAATTTTTATATATTTATATAAACCTTTATAGCTGGTTAGTATTCCCCTCCGTCACAGTGGGTGCCATTGATCTAGGAGAGTATATTTGCCTTGATTGTTTGACATGGGAGATCAATTCCACATTTTAATGAACACCCCTCAGTGGACTGCCTGGGTGTGTGTGTGTAAAACGCACAATCAATTACAGTTGATTATGAGAGTTCATTTTGCTTGCCTCCTCTCCTCCGCTATTTGTATGTCCAACGAGGCCTTACAAATAGCGGAGGAGAGGAGGCAAGCAAAATGCAAGGGAGATAGGGAAAGATACAGGAAACTGAATGCAGATTTCCAAAAAACAGCAAGGAGAGACAAGAGGGTCTTCTTAAATGAGCAATGCAAAGAAATAGAGGAAAACAATAGAATGGGGAAAACCAGAGATCTGTTCAAGAAAATTGGAGATATGAAAGGAACATTTCGTACAAAGATTACCATAATCGAGGACAAAAGTGGTAAGGACCTAACAGAAGCAGAAGACATCAAGAAGAGGTGGCAAGAATACACAGAGGAATTATACCAGAAAGATATGGAGGTCTCGTACACCTCAGGTAGTGTGGTTGCTGGCCTTGAGCCAGACATCTTGGAGAGTGAAGTCAAATGGGCCTTAGAAAGCATTGCTAATAACAAGGCCAGTGGAAGTGATGATATTCCAGCTGAACTGTTTAAAATTTTAAAAGATGATGCTGTTAAGGTGCTACACCCAATATGCCAGCAAGTTTGGAAAACTCAGCAATGGCCAGAGGATTGGAGAAGATCAGTCTACATCCCGATTCCAAAGAAGGGCAGTGCCAAAGAATGCTGCAACTACCGCACAATTGTGCTCATTTCACACGCTAGCAAGGTTATGCTTAAAATTCTACAAGGCAGGCTTAGGCAGTATGTGGACCGAGAACTCCCAGAAGTGCAAGCTGGATTTCGAAGGGGCAGAGGAACCAGAGACCAAATAGCAAACATGCGCTGGATTATGGAGAAAGCTAGAGAGTTCCAGAAAAACGTCTACTTCTGCTTCATTGACTATGCAAAAGCCTTTGACTGTGTCGACCACAGCAAACTATGGCAAGTTCTTAAAGTAATGGGAGTGCCTGATCACCTCATCTGTCTCCTGAGAAATCCCCTTAAAAAATGTTTAGGGGGTTCTCTCATTTTCCTACTCATATTGAAATACTGCCCCTCATTGAGGCCAAACTTAGATTCACAAAATGTGTAGGGGTATGCATACCCCTGCGTCCTCCCAGAAAAAAATCACTGCCCAAAATTACTGTCAACCACAGTAGCAAAACTCCCTAAACCATCCCCCAACCTTGGAGTCTGTTCAGCAGCCTCAGCTTTTGTAGCTGGAGTCAGTCAGGGCTTCATTCTCCAAGACCAGGTGGAAAAAAGCATGCAAGGCAAGAAGCAGGTCTTCCTGGACTCACAGCCAAGATGGTCCTATGCATAGCTGCCAAGTTTTCCCTTTTCTCGCGAGGAAGCCTATTCAGCATAATGGAAAATCCCTTAAAAAAGGGATAACTTGGCAGCTATGGTCCTATGTTCCCTTTGAAGCAGCTTGCTTATTCAGTGGAACTTCTTTCTGAGTAGGCATAGATAGATAGATAGATAGATAGATAGATAGATAGATAGATAGATAGATAGATAGATAGATACAATGTGGGCTTTCCATCAGTATAGCTGCCCTTGCAACATAGGTGCCACACAGGTTGGCGGCCTGTTCCTTCCATTCCAAGCATTGAAATGCTGATATTGCATTGGTATTGTGTGGGCACTTGAAGGGAAGGGGGAAGAAAGGTCTTGTTCACACTGTCCCCTTAGTGAAAACTAAAAATCTGTTTAGATTTCTGAGCAGATAAAAAGAATATAGTGGCTCTAGTGGGATTCTTCACCAGCTGAACTCTGATCCCCCACTGTGTAAGGCACACAGGTGCTCATATTTCCTCCTTATGGCAAAACATATATACTTTAGGAGACCTGTGGGAGCAAATGAATGCTCCCTCATTGTGAGACTCTAGCAGCAAGTTGGAAACATGTTTCAAAAAGTGATTTTGCAGAACGATCACCTGATGCATCTGTACAGAGAAGTAAGGCCTGCTGTACTCAGTGAGGCTTACTCCCAGGTAAACTTACATACAACTGCAGTCTTACTCACTTGTCACACTTGGTCAATTTAAGATGACTGGGCGCTCCAATTTAACAGATGTTAACAGACCATAAATTAAAGTCTTCCTTACTAATCCATACACTTTGCCATAGCCTGAGCTTTTAGAACTGAGTGGTGCATGTTTAGTGCTTTAATCTAATTAGATAGTTCTATTTAAAATGAAAGAATGACACTTTGGCATTTAAAGCTGCGAGTTAATTTCTGCTGTGAGTAACCATTGACTAATTGGGTGCCATGCTTCCATTTGGAGCATCATGGGGAGACAGCATGGGGTCTGCTGCTGTTATTCTCAAATACACCCTCCAGAAACAGAGTGATTCGGGAACTCCTAAAGTGCAGAAAGACAGCAAGCATTATTATGGTGCTATCGCAGAGAAAAGTATCCCTCCTTCCTTTGTGCACCAGCAGGAAGTCCTGCATTTCTAATCATGAATGCCATGAGAACCTGCAAAGTTCTCATAGATTAATGTGAAATATTTTTAAACTGATTTGTATGAGTAAAAGGGCAATATTTTCCCATAAAATGGCCTCTTTTCCAGGGGAGGGTGGAATAGGTGAAGTTTCACTATGCAATATCTTTAACTGTGAACTGAGTGGAACTTGACTCTGAGTAAGTGTACAGCCGTACCTTGGACCTCAAATGTCTCGGATCCCGAACAAATCGGCTCCCGAGCGATCGAAACCCGGAAGTGCTCCTGCGACCAATCGGAAGCCGTGCCTTGGTTTCTGAACGGTTCTGGGAGTTGAACGGACTCCCAGAACGCATTCTGTTCGAGAACCAAGGTACACTGACCTTTAGACGTCAGATGAAAATGTTCCTCTTCAACCAGGTCTTGGGCTGACTGACATTCGATGCCCTTTTAAATGTGTTGTGGGAGGGGGCATTATTGCTTTGCTCTTCTTAATTTTATTATGTATTTTGTGGTTATTATATTGTTATTTTATGTTGTGAATCACCCTGAGATCTATGTATGAAGGGCAGTATACAAATTTATTAATATTATTAATATGTCATGCAAGTATCACTTCAGATATGCATTTACCCACCAATCTCTGCCGTCCCATGTGACACCCAAAATCTTATTGATGCCACACATGTGAAAGACACTAAGGCATCGCTCCTAAAGGTTGTATATTGCCCAGCACTCTCTTCCATAAAGCAGCGTGCTCAACATGCAAGCCTGGCAGACCTTCATCTTAATATTGGACGTTAGCCTTTACACCAGGGGTCCCCAGACTTACCCGGCTTTGGGCCGGTGCCCGCTGCGCCAATCGCATGGCAGGCCGGAGGGCAGGGGAGTGCGCACGCAGTGGGCCGGAGGGCGGGGAGTGCGCACCTGTGTGCATGTGCACACACACTTACTGGCACGATGGCACGCTTCCAGGTCAGAAAAATCGCCGAAAATCATTTGTGCGCATGCGTATGGGCTGGGCGGCGGGGGTCGTCGCGGGCCGGATTGGGAGGCCAATTGGGCCGCATCTGGCCCGCGGGCCGTAGTTTGGGTACCCCTGCTTTACACCTTCAAAAAATTAAGCATGCCAAAGGATCCTGCTCCCAGCAGTCCCACCAAGCTGAATTTACATGAATGTAATCCTCAGTTGGCAGGTAAATGGATGTAAGGGGGGGATGTAGAATTCAATATTAAATGGAAATAGCAGTGAAATGCAAGAAGTTCAGCTTGTGACAATTTAATTTGAGCATAAATATATGTAAAATAATCACCGTAACCCTTCAAAAAAGCCATGGCTGCTAGCAATGCAGTCTGCATTACTGAGCAAATTAACACCTGTAGTGGTACAGGAAACCATTGTTTCTATTCAGACCCAGATTTATAGAACATAACTTCTTCATAACTTGTAACCTGTGCGGAGAAGTATTCTTAGCTTTCTCAGGGGTTGCTATAGAAACCAGTTTTCTATTAACTCCTTGTTCATTATATTTGCCTCATTGTATACCTTAAAAAGAAAGAGAGAGAGAAAATAAACTCATTTATGCCAGAGAGTCAGTAGCATGCGTTACAGATGAAAACAAACCATGCAATTGGCACTTATTATAAGAGAAAGGTGCTAAATGTAAGAGAGATTCAAGTTCATATTCACTTCCTTTTATTTCCATTATTATTATTATTTGTTGCAATGGGCAACTTCAAAGAGAACAACAGGAAAAATTGAGGTGTGATTGCCACAGCTGTTCTGAGAAAGTACAGTGGTACCTCTAGTTACGAACTTAATTCATTCCGGAGGTCCGTTCTTAACCTGAAACTGTTCTTAACTAGAGACATGCTTTTGCTAATGGGGCCTCTTGCTGCCGCTGTGCCGCCAGCACACAATTTCTGTTCTCATCCTGGGGCAAAGTTCTCAACTCGAGGTAACTATTCCAGGTTAGTGGAGTTTGTAACCTGAAGCGTTTGTAACCTGAGGCATTTGTAACTCGAGGTACCACTGTAATTGGATTTAAAGGAAAGGTCTAACTCGGGCATCCCCAAACTTTGGCCCTCCAGATGTTTTGGACTACAATTCCCATCTTCCCCGACCACTGGTCTGTTAGCTAGGGATCATGGGAGTTGTAGGCCAAAACATCTGGAGGGCCGCAGTTTGGGGATGCCTGGTTTAACTAGCCAAAGTATCGGAGGACTGCTTCCAAAAATACAGAAATATAAATGCTTACTAATAGTGCAGTCCCATGCATATTTTTTCAGAAGGAAGTCCTATTTTTTAATAGTAATTTTATTAGAAGGAAGTCCTATTGAGTTATATAGGACTTAGTACTAAAGGTAGATTCATACAGTATGTTTCAAGCCCTATGACTCCCCCCCCCAAAAAATAATAATCTGGGAGCTTTAGGTTTCATGAGGGCATAAGCTACTGAAGGTAATGGGGCCCTTTATATGTCCAGCTGTCCTTTGTCAACAACAAATTGTGGCTGGTTTTGTTGTTGAATATATGCTATATGGTAAGTTATGGACCTAATAAATAGGACCTAATAGGTATCTAAAGCCATTTGCACATAACAAAATATGTATTTTCTCAAAGTAATTGTTGAACCGAAATACAATTAAGAAGAAGTATGTTAATAGTGAAATACAATTAAGAAGTATATCAATAGTGTTTTTTATCTTATATTTTGGAAATGTAAATCCAGTTTTTTCCCCTTGAATTTTTTGGGGAGGCCCCAAGAGAGTGGGGCCCTAAGCTATAGCTTGTATGTAAATCCGGCACTGCAGGGGTTGCTCTCACCCGATCTGGAGAGCCTGGTGATTGTGCCTGGCACCATTTACATGCAAAGTTGATGCCCTACCAATAAGCTGCAGCCCTTACTCTACAGTGTAAGATTCGCTGTAGAAAATCTGGAAAAAAGCGTGTGTGCGCACACACACACACCCCACACTCAAAATCCCAGCTGCAAAATAGTTCAACGGCAGAAATTATTTTGTTAGTGCTACCTTTTGCAACATGCTGATAGCACTCATAAGTTTTTCTTACTGACTCTATTGCTCTCTCCCTCCCCTGTTCTGTTCTTTGTCTGTGCTTGCTTAAATGCATGCAGGCACAGAGGTGGGTGGCGAAGAAATAAGGCAGAGGAATCGCAAGCTCTGCCTGCCCAACAGTGGGACATTTATAGCAAAGCCTTTCTTCCAGTGGATTTTACAAACTGCCCTTCAATCCAACAATTGTTGCTCGCTGTGCATTTATGAGAAGGAACCTGTCACAGACTGACAAAAAATATTCATATATTCTAGCTGGCAACTTGAGAAGATTATAATACCGACACTCTTGTTTGAAACTAGGTGGTTTCCCCACCCCCCCCACCCCAAGAAAACCCTGGATTTGTTCATGGTCTTAAGAAAAAAATCTCTCTCATCCTCACTCCCTGATTAAGAGCAAGAGAACAAGAGATGTGCATTGGCTCTGTATGTGACATGAGTTGTGAGGTAAATTGGGGTAATTCAGGATAGTCTTTTGCTTTACCAAGTCAGATCGCATTGGAGTGTTGGACTAGTTTCTGGAGGATCAGGGCTGAAATTCTCACCCAGGCATGAAGCTCACTGGGTGACCTTGGGGCAGCCAGAGTCTCTCAGCCTAACCTACCTCAGAAGTTGTTGTGAGGATTAAATGGGGCAGAAGAACCATGTACCCCACCTCAAGCTCCTAGGAAGAAAAGTGGGATAGAAATGATAAAGAATAAAGCAGGCAGATAAGGGAGTGCCCAACCTTGTGAGGAGATCTGTTACCTCGGATGATACCCAGCTCTACCTCTCTTTCAAATCAGAACCAGTGAAGGCAGTGAAGGTCCTGTGTGAGTGCCTGGAGGCGGTTGGAGGATGGATGGCGGCTAACAGATTGAGATTGAATCCTGACAAGACAGAAGTACTGTTCGTGGGGGACAGGAGGTGGGCAGGTGTTGAGGATTCCCTGGTTCTGAATGGGGTAACTGTGCCCCTGAAAGACCAGGTACGCAGCCTGGGAGTCATTTTGGACTCACAGCTGTTCATGGAGGCGCAGGTCAATTCTGTGTCCAGGGCAGCTGTCTATCAGCTCCATCTGGTACACAGGCTGAGACCCTACCTGCCTGCAGACTGTCTAGCCAGAGTGGTGCATGCTCTAGTTACATAGCTGCCAAGTTATCCCTTTTTTACAGGGATTTCCCCTTATGCTGAATAGGCTTCCTCGCGAGAAAAGGGAAAACTTGGCAGCTATGTCTAGTTATCTCCCGCTTGGACTACTGCAATGCGCGCTACGTGGGGCTACCTTTGAAGGTGACTCGGAAACTACAACTAATCCAGAATGCGGCAGCTAGACTGGTGACTGGGAGCGGCCGCCGAGACCACATAACACCGGTCTTGAAAGATCTACATTGGCTCCCAGTACGTTTCCGAGCACAATTCAAAGTGTTGGTGCTGACCTTTAAGGCCCTAAATGGCCTCGGTCCAGTATACCTGAAGGAGCGTCTCCACCTCCATCATTCTGCCCAGACACTGAGGTCCAGCACCGAGGGCCTTCTGGCGGTTCCCTCGTTGCGAGAAGCCAAGTTGCAGGGAACTAGGCAGAGGGCCTTCTCGGTGGTGGCGCCTGCCCTGTGGAACGCCCTCCCAACAGATGTCAAAAAGGAAAACAACTACCAGACTTTTAGAAGACATCTGAAGGCAGCCCTGTTCAGGGAGGCTTTTAATGTTTAATAGATTATTGTATTTTATTCTTTTGTTGGAAGCCGCCGAGAGTGGCTGGGGAGACCCGGCCAGATGGGCAGGGTATAAATAATAAATAAATTATTATTATTATTATTATTATTATTATTATTATTATTATTATTATAAATATAAAGCCATTCCTCATTTTCTTTTCTGAGAAAGGAAAGCCAAGCTGGCTGGGGAAATGTCCAGAGCTTGAGAGAAGAGAGATTGGAATGGAGAGGCGAGCAGTTGGAGAAGTGAGGGGAATCTTTGGATACATAGGCCCAAACCTATTTGTCTGAACTTTGTCTGGTTTTGAAGGGAGAGATTTGCCAATTGTATTATTGAGCTAAATTTGATCCTATCGTTCGCATTGCCTGCATTGTATAATTCTGATTGTATGGCTTAGCCCCACCCCTATTCCGTAGATGCTTTTCTTCTTAAAATGCTTTCCTCTTTGCCTCTCTGTGTGTCAAAGTATAATGTAAGCAAAAGGAATGGTGAGACAGCTTGCTATCAAGGCCGAATAAGCTGGCCTTGTCTGGAACACAGAACAAGAGGCAGAGAGAGGCTTATCAGCGGGCACACTTCCAGCCTGACGCTAAACTAACCTTACTGAGGGCTGAAGGCTTTGTTGAGTCAGCATATGTTTATGAGAAGGACCGGACACAGGAAGATCCATATATGTATTTGTAACCTATGACCCTCTTGCGTGCACACTCTTACAGAGTGGATTCCTGAGGAGGGGGGAAGGAGCCCAAGAAGTGTATAAGAATCTTTGCAAATTTGTCTTTCTTTACTTTTGTCGTGAAATACATGGATCACCAAGAGTCTCTCTAAATAGAGATTAAAACTCTTTCTCTGAATTCAACCCTCGGTGTCGTTATTGACTCTCTTTGTCCCTGCCTGGGTGCAACTTAAGGACCCTTATTAGCAAATAAGGCTACAAAAACAACAAGGGACTAAAAATGCATTTAAAAAATATATATTAGGGGAATAAAATCTGTCCAAACCCATTCTAGAGGCATGGCTGTGAGGACTCTCCCAAGGGGAGAATTAGCAAGGTAGTAATTATGTGAGATGTTGTGACAAATGACTGTGCACCAAGCACTCCAAGAAGAATTTGGTTGATTCTGGCCACTGGACACACTTAAGTCTGACTCCAAATCCTTGTTTTATGTCTTGTTTTTGTTGTGGTTGCTTACCACCTGTCCATGACATTCATGGGTTGTGCCAATTTTATCATTTGCTCAGCAGTATTTTGGCTCACTGCTCATAAAAAAAACACAAGATCACCGTCGCTTAAAAACTTGGCTATACTAAAAGTTTCTAAAACTTCCCCAGCTTGTATTTGAGATGTTTGTGGGGCGAGGGGAAGGGAGGATGTAATCATGTAAGAAATGGCAATTAACCTTTGTGTCAGTATGTCTGAAAATTGGAGAAGTCACAGCTGTGAACCAAGCCTAGCTTTCTCCTTGAGTGTCCTCTAGTTCCAGCTCCTCTCACTAGCCTCATTTATTGTCTTCAGTGGAAGCATTTGTACCTGCCAGCTGGTGGACAAGCCGAAAGCACATGCAACCAATTAACCGAGTCCCTTATCTAGCAATTTTAGCATGCAAATTATCAATTCTGTACATGATCACACCAGACATTCAATATGGTTTTCCTGGGGTGCATAGACAGCTATTGCAGCAGGTAGAAAACCTGTTGTGGCTGCCATAGGAAGAGAACAATGGTTGGGGTGAGCACATTTTCCCAGAGGCCAAAATCTTGTATCTCTGCTAATGTTAGGGCAACAAAGCAGAAGCGTTGATCTAACATTAAGATGGAAGTGTCCCTACTAATTGCATTGTCAGAGCAAAATTCCTCTTCCCAATGATGAATACAAAGGACAGATGTAGAATACAAAGTGCTCTCCTTTCAAGAGCTTGAATCAGAGAGCTCATTTAAACCCCGTTTGGATATAACTAACAATTCACAGTTAACACTGTTGAGGTAGCAGTTTAGAGAACATCTGCAGGCAAAAATGTAGTAATCCAGTGATTTGCTAGCGGTGCAGATGCTGCAGTGCATGTACAAAGCATGTGCACATGGAGGAAGCCACATTATTCTTCATTTGAAGGGAAGACTTCACATGCGCAATGGAGCATAGATGCTAGGTCACATCTTTCTCTCTCTCTCTCTTTATGATGTGGAAGAAAACATCTCTCGCTGAGAGCTTGAGGAAGCAAAATAAAGTATCTCAGGACTCCCACTTAATTACTCACATTAACAATAACGACAGTGTTGTTGTTGTTTTCTCCCTTTAACTTGCTTTAAACAACTTATTAACATGAACTTCTTAATCAAGTCTTTCCAGGGGATTGTGATTTTTGGAAGCAACAGAAATATCGACTTCAGGTTCTCTGAAGATTCTTTAGGCTATTGATCATACCACTTTGCCTTCATTTGATGGTTTTGACAAGGCTGCTAAATCCGTCAATGAAGTGTTCAAGGAGAGTAGAATCTGTCTCCTCCACCCCCCCTTTCAAACCTCTTGTTAACGTAAATCTTTTGTTTTCTGATTCTTCTTCTTTTGCTTTTCAGTAGTACTAAAACTTTCTCAGAAGTGACTTTTTCTGTTCTTCAGAATGGATTTTCTTTCATTGGATCAAGTATCTGTTCTCCTGAATGCTTTTATGAAGGCCAACAGAAAGCTATCACAGCAGCTGATGTGTCAAAATGGATGAATGGGAAAATTCAGAGTGCTTTAAGTAACAAATCTTTTTTGCTGCATCATTGGAATGTACCTGACAAACATTTGCTTCCTGATTTGTTTGTTTCCCCCTGATACTCTGCCTGCTCTCGCTTCCACTTGAGTTCATGCTAGTTCATCCTGTCTGCAGATCTTCTACCAAGCTGTTCTTGGTGGCCAACCACTATCAAATTTATTGCCCATTCTTCACCAGCAGGTCCCAGATTGGGTTACAACATATGGTATAGGAGACTTGTGACCAGATCTCCTTATGGTTGCCGGGTGGTAGTGGTTACCTTTAAAACAGATGCAGCTTTTATCACAACACTAGCACTGGGAGGAGGATGTTGTTGTTGTTGTTGTTGTTGTTTTAAAAGCTGTTTCTTGCTGCACAACTTCCTCAAGCTAACCCCACCTGAACTTTCAATGGGCCAAGTGCAAAAATAAGAAGTTCCCTTGTACCAGGCCAGCCAATTTGTTCAACTAACTCCATACTATCTATTGTGATTGGCAGTGGCTCCATCCATGCACTCTGTACTCTTAAATAACGCAGGGTACAGATTCTGCAGAGAGCGCCTACAGCAGGCGTCGGCAACATTTTCCGGCTGTGGGCCAGATCATTCCCATGGATGCGCAGACACGCACAGAAGCGATTTCTGGCACTGTGCTGCCCATGTCCGGGGCTCTGGAAATCGCTTCTGCGCATGTCCGGAAGCTGAAAATCACATCTGGGCATGCACAGAAGCAATTTTTGGCACCACTTAGCGAGTCCCTGCACTATGCTGCGCCGGTTTAGCGCAGCGTGCGGGGGACTTGCCGAGCAGGCGGCTCGATGACCGGGCGGCTCGTGGGCCAGATAAACGGCCTTTGTGGGCCCCATCCGGCCCATGGGCCGGACGTTGCCGACCTATGGCCTACAGCTTCTACATGTCATGGGTCTGTGCAGAAGAGCCACTCAATGCATGGAGGTCAGGGTAGGGTTGCCATATTTCAAAAAATAAAAACCAGGACACCCAGACATACCGAAGGTACCGGTATTGGTGTTTTTTTTTTTATGACAACCCCTACAATTGTTGAGCTTTATTTTTAAGGGAAACCTGAAAATTGCTGAGCTTTTTTTTTTTTTTAAAAAAAATAACAACCCCAAAGTACTTTGCATCAAATGGGTGCATCAGAACACAACAAGGAAATGAAATATATTGAGAGCAAAATGTGGTTGCTATAGGATTGTCTGTGGTTTGTTGGGGTATGCAGAGATGGCGAAACTTACTGTAAGAAATCAAGAAGAGAGACTTTTTAACTTAGATGTTGTCGGATGAGTCTGTGTAACCTTCGGGACAATCAGGTGGCGCTGAGCTGGTAAGTGTTGACTCTGGTGACACAGTCGCTTCCATTGCCTTCTTTCGCTTGGATGGGTAGATGGTCTTTGCACCAGCATGTTTGTTAGTGGACTAACAACCTGACCCTTGCTCTCAATTTGCAGTTTGTAGAGGTTCTCATCCTCTTTGCACATCCATTCGCCTTTTACCTTGGTAACGTCAAACAGTTCATTCAATGAATCAAAGTTTTGTTTCTTTCTGCATTGCTCATAGTCTTTCAGAAGGTTTGCTAGTTTTGCACAAATGGCTTGATCAGATCCATGCGGGAAGTTCAATGTTTTGCTCCATAGGGCTTTAAGCTCCACAGCAATTAGACCGATCCTCTCTCTCCGTTCTTTGGCCATGGATTCAATAAATTCGAAGCGTCCAATGACGTGTTTTTTCAGGGGCATGAGACTCCGTTCACTCAACGGTGCTTCATAAATTGCCATGTTGCCTCTTCTTGATGGCGCTTGAGACTGGACTAAATTCTTTGTCCACATTTCCTTGTTCTTCTCTGCGTTAGAAAAGCTCTTCTTGAACGACATGTTGTCTTCTACTCGGCAACTGAAATAGAAAAGGGTTTAACATAAATACTAGCTGACCCGGCTGCGCCCTGCTGCGGCTGATTTTGTGAAATAGAAGAAGTTCCCCTGTTTAACTTCTGTCTGCCCCATCTCTGTCCCCACCCCCGTTTTCATTTATCCTCTCCTCCCCCCCCCCTTTTTCAATTACCGGTTTGCATGTCCCGGCTGCACACGGGTCATGGAGGGGCCGCAGGAAAGTTATTGCTTCTTGTGGTGGGAGAGGCGAGCTTGGAAATGACTGACAGAGCTCTGCCAGGGGGAAGCTTTTTTTAGCTGTAGTAACAGTATAGACCTGTTGTCTTTGTCCATGGAGTTTTCTTGGCAGGGATACTGGAGTGGCTTGCCAGTTCCTTCTCCAGGTGGATCACGTTTAGTCAAAACTCTCCACTATGACCTGTCCATCTTGGGTGGCCCTGCATGGCATAGCTCATAGCTTCTCTGAGTTATTCAAGCCCCTTCGCCACGACAAGGCATTGATCCATGAAGGGGCTACCGCACAATTGCGCTCATTTCACACGCTAGCAAGGTTATGCTTAAAATTCTACAAGGCAGGCTTAGGCAGTATGTGGACCGAGAACTCCCAGAAGTGCAAGCTGGATTTCGAAAGGGCAGAGGAACCAGAGACCAAATAGCAAACATGCGCTGGATTATGGAGAAAGCTAGAGAGTTCCAGAAAAACGTCTACTTCTGCTTCATTGACTATGCAAAAGCCTTTGACTGTGTCGACCACAGCAAACTATGGCAAGTTCTTAAAGAAATGGGAGTGCCTGATCACCTCATCTGTCTCCTGAGAAATCTCTATGTGGGACAAGAAGCTACAGTTAGAACTGGATATGGAACAACTGATTGGTTCAAAATTTGGAAAGGATTACGACAAGGTTGTATATTGTCTCCCTGCTTATTTAACTTATATGCAGAATTCATCATGCGAAAGGCTGGATTAGATGAATCCCAAGCAGGAATTAAGATTGCCGGAAGAAATATCAACAACCTCAGATATGCAGATGACACAACCTTGATGGCAGAAAGTGAGGAGGAATTAAAGAACCTTTTAATGAGGGTGAAAGAGGAGAGCGCAAAATATGGTCTGAAGCTGAACATCAAAAAAACCAAGATCATGGCCACTGGTCCCATCACCTCCTGGCAAATAGAAGGGGAAGAAATGGAGGCAGTGAGAGATTTTACTTTCTTGGGCTCCTTGATCACTGCAGATGGTGACAGCAGTCACGAAATTAAAAGACGCCTGCTTCTTGGGAGAAAAGCAATGACAAACCTAGACAGCATCTTAAAAAGCAGAGACATCACCTTGCCGACAAAGGTCCGTATAGTTAAAGCTATGGTTTTCCCAGTAGTGATGTATGGAAGTGAGAGCTGGACCATAAAGAAGGCTGATCGCCGAAGAATTGATGCTTTTGAATTATGGTGCTGGAGGAGACTCTTGAGAGTCCCATGGACTGCAAGAAGATCAAACCTATCAATTCTTAAGGAAATCAGCCCTGAGTGCTCCCTGGAAGGACAGATCGTGAAGCTGAGGCTCCAATACTTTGGCCACCTCATGAGAAGAGAAGAATCCTTGGAAAAGACCCTGATGTTGGGAAAGATTGAGGGCACTAGGAGAAGGGGACGACAGAGGACAAGATGGTTGGACAGTGTTCTCGAAGCTATGAACATGAGTTTGACCAAACTACGGGAGGCAGTGCAAGACAGGAGTGCCTGGCGTGCTATGGTCCATGGGGTCACGAAGAGTCGGACACGACTAAACGACTAAACAACAACAACAGTATAGACACCGCTAGAGGGCGATGTTTTGCTACCTCTCCTATAGCTTCTTTTCCCAGCATGCCCGGCAGGGTCTGCTGGCTGAGTTTTGAGGTCCCAAAAAGGGGCTTTTACCTTGCGCAGGTGTGACATTTGTATACCCTATGTTGCTAAGAACACTCCCCATTGTGGAATGTGGTGCTGTGTCCAAATTTGATACGAATCGGTCAACCGGTTACGGAGCAAGGCCTTCGCCAACAAACATCCAGCTTGAATATATATATATATATATATATATATATATATATATATATATATATAATTGTTAATACAATTTTATGAAATGGTAAAATGGCATACAAAAAATTTAAAAACAGTTTGTGTGTGATCTTTTTAAATATTTCAATGGAATATACCTCATTTTAGTCATTAATAAGCAAAAGTTCATCCATTTGTGCTACAGGAAATATTTTTTGAGAAAAAAATTGAAAAAGTCATCACCCTATCATGCACACATACATATACAGAGAGATTATGCAACAACCCCACACCTAACTTCAAAGTCCCTAGAGGAAAATGTTCTATAAGATCATGAGATAATTCTAGCACTTCTGTACCGGTATCTATGAACTCTTGACTCCATAAAAAAAAAAAAATCTCCAGAGGGCTGCTACATGCCAGTGGTGTTTTACATCAATACAGCAAAAAGAGACTTTTTCCAGCACACAATTTTATAAGAAATCCTCCCATACACAATTTAGCACGTTTTGATTATTTCACACCGAACGATTTACAGTATCTTTTGTAAATCCTCTTAGTATACTGTTGTAAAGTCTCTTCCTCCTCCTCCTCCTCTCTCTCTCTCTCTCTCTCTCTCTCTCTCTCTCTCTCTCTCTCCCTTGTAAAATGCATTATCAGACATAAACAAATGTTATAACTATTTGCCAGGCAATTATTTCATGGTTTTACACAGTGCAGTACTTTAAGTCCCGAGTAGCAAATTGATTTGCATATATCCCCGAAGCATTCTAAACGATTAGTTAAAATGAGTAAAAGCCATTTTAGTTCACACTAATTTACGAACAAATCCAGCCTAGATGGGATGTCGCAAAGAAGCACTAGTACTGAAGCAAGTATTTTAAGAAGTTCTCAGATAACACCAGCTCATTATTTCAAGATGGTTTCTAAGGCATTGGCATGAGTTTGTTTAGGACAAAGTTCAGTGATGTAAAGAACATCAGCAAATATGATGTCTTTTGCTGTTGCTTTTGAAAAAAAACACAGCTGCCAATATCCATATAAAAGGGAACTTTCTTCCTTTATGCTTATTGCAAAAACTGAAAGACAGCAATCATGCAGAGGGCCTGTTTCTCTTCAGAGAATCCACATGCAGGCTGGTAGTCTTCATGCCTTTTACAGGAATAGTTGGTGTTATGTATTCAGTGGTCTGTGTTTCCCTGAGCTCCATTCTGGACTAAGGATTCTGAGCCCTGTATTCTGATTCAATACACGATATCCACTCACAGAACATTTCAGGATTTGGGCCTCTGCCATTGGCCCTTGATCTCTGAGTCATGATTCGCAGCTTGGAAGTTTAGACAGCCAATCACGTTGGGAGTGGGAGTGGCCCAGGCCTTCAGAAATGTATATAAGCAGTTGCTTTGCCCCTGTTGTCCAGTTCTGCTAGTTCAATAAAGGTTCTTGCTGTTATCACTGTGTCTTGCCTCGTAGGAACCCACCTGTACTTCAGTTAGCTTGCTGTGGTCCTCAAGAAGTGGGGAACCACTGGCTACCTTTATGCTACACATTGAAGGGTTTTCCTTGGTTTTAAATGGGCCAGTGGATGCCTGGCCCATTTAAGATCAAGGAAAACCCTTCAGTGTAGAGGACTGGCTCAGACTTACTGTTTTCAACAACAGGTTTTTTTGTTTTGTTATCTGTATCAATGGAAATGCGGTGTGACCCCCCCCCCTTGTTTTTTGCCATGAATGGTAAAGGTTGGGTGCCTTATTAAATTAGGTTATGTTAGGGCTAGTGATGAATGATTCAATCAATTCTGGTTTCTCATTTTTCCAATCTAAGTTCAGTTCCACATCATTTTGTGATTGGAAAAATTCACTGAAGAATTTTCAGAAAACAAATATACACATTCGTATGCAATTTTGCTCAATATACACAATTTTGGAAGTGATATCCCCTAACTGAATGCGTTTTAATGTTACTTTCAATATTGTATGGATTTTTATGCACACTTCACCTTACTATATGTATTTTCTGTACACATTGCTAGAGAACTGCAAAAGAAATGCTGATGAATGCCTGTGCTTTGGTTCACTTATTGTTTCAGAAAGTGTGGATAATGTAGGTTCAACTTTAAATGCAAAGTGAGGGTGGCTCTAAACACAGGGAGAAAATGCTATAAATAAGACAGAAATTAGATCGGGAAAAATCTCTATGGAAAATCACATTTTAGAATTTTCTGCTCTCTGGAACAATCTGATATTGCATGTTTAAAGCACATTCAAATTGCTGTTTCTTTACAAATGTAGCTGAGCCCTGAACTGAACTCCCTCCCTTTTTTTAGGTGATACAGGTTTTTGTCTTTTTGGCCCAAAGGGATGAACAAGACAAACAGTAAAATAAAACAGCAAAATTGTAAAATATTGGATAGCAGCCCTCCTGCTTAGTAAACTGGCCCATATAGTATGGCTATAAAACAACATAGGACTTTTTCACTCAACCATTCTTTTTTAAAAACCAGCTTTAGTCTCCAGAAAGAAAAACTAGGCAGTAGTAAATGTTCTGTTACAGGGCAGCTACCATGGTATCTTGCAGATGTGCTGTTAGACTACAACTCCCATCAGCCTCTGCCAGCATGGCCAATGATTGGGCTGATGGGAGTTGTAGTCCAACAAGCATCGGACTGCACTGTGTTGGCTACATTAGTAGTTACCAGACTGGTTTATGCTCATCATTGGAAAAGCAGGGAGATGCCTTCAAAATGAGAATGGCTCTTATTAGTCAAACTGTTGGCATTATAGTAATCTTCAAATGCAGTTGAATGTACTAATAAAATATGGAGCCCAATAGTCATTTGTGTAAAGATCATTTCGTCACTGAGTTATGACCAATTTGCATGTTTCAACCCTATAGATAGGGTCACATACTGCAAGTCGCCAGTGCATTTTACACTATGGGAAAGTGGCTTTTATATGGAGTGGAGGGACGGCAGTTCTACTGTGCAAACATAATTTTTTGTGTTGGTGTATTAGTTGGATGTTGTTGTTGTTTAGTCATTTAGTCATGTCCGACTCTTCGTGACCCCATGGACCATAGCACGCCAGGCACTCCTGTCTTGCACTGCCTCCTGCAGTTTGGTCAGACTCATGTTGGTAGCTTCAAAAACACTGTCCAACCATCTCGTCCTCTGTCGTCCCCTCCATCTTTCCCAACATCAGGGTCTTTTCCAGTGAGTCTTCTCTTCTCATGAGATGGCCAAAGTATTGGAGCCTCAGCTTCATGATCTGTCCTTCCAGTGAGCACTCAGGGCTGATTTCCTTAAGAATGGATAGGTTTGATCTTTTAGCAGTCCATGGGACTCTCAAGAGTCTCCTCCAGCACCATAATTCAAAAGCATCAATTCTTCGGCGATCAGCCTTCTTGATGGTCCAGCTCTCACTTCCATACATCACCACTGGGAAAACCATAGCTTTAACTATACGGACCTTTGTTGGCAAGGTGATGTCTCTGCTTTTTAAGATGCTGTCTAGGTTTGTCATTGCTTTTCTCCCAAGAAGCAGGCGTCTTTTAATTTCATGACTGCTGTCACCATCTGCAGTGATCAAGGAGCCCAAGAAAGTAAAATCTCTCACTGCCTCCATTTCTCCCCTTCTATTTGCCAGGAGGTGATGGGACCAGTGGCCATGATCTTAGTTTTTTTGATACAGTTGGATACTGTTCAATAAATAAAGTTTATACCTTTCCCATGGTTCAAATTGATGCTCCTGGTGACCAAGTGAGAAGAAATCAGCATCTGCCAAAGGTATGGAAGTCACTATCTTGTTATTCCTATAGAACTGCTATTGGAGCTTCAGAAATGGAACTACAGTGGTGGGCTCCTTGACACCATTCTCCACCCACAAAGTAACCTTGAAAGGTGTATTCTCCATCAGATCTCAGTTTAAAGGTATGGCATCGAACCAGAAACCCCAATGATTTCCTACAGGCCACTAAGACTGGCCTATGGCAATCATACTCAAGATGTATGAAGTTTTTATATAACACCCTCACCAAAAAGGATGCATATTTGAGATGCTTTGGCAGTCTTGAGGCAAAAACAGTTCAACCTATTGACATTTCTGATGTCTGGACAGATTAGATTTGCGTGCCGAGGTACCAAGACTTCCCATCAATAACTCACACTTCACACAGAATTTAAGTTTAAGGTTTTGGGCATTAATTTTGGCCACAACTTTATTTAAATACAACTAATGTGAGTGGTTGCTTAGGCATTGGTTCCCCAGCCATCTGTCCACCGCCTGGGACATATCTGACTCCCCATGCGTACTGGGGAAGCCAGGATAGGTAAGCACCCTCTGACAGAGGCTGGGGCAGGGCCACCAAGCCCTTGACCTCTCCCCCAGATGCTCCCCGAGGCTCATGCGTGATCCTAGCCCCTACCGGGGGTACGGACAAACATGTGGAGCCCCAGGATTCCTTTAACGGAATACCCCTAAAAGGCAGCAGCAGCAATTTTGAGGGGCAGGCCCAGCCAAATCCGTACCCCTCCACCATCCAATTTGAACCAATGCCTAACCGCCAACCTTACAAGTTGTGACATTTTGCTATGTAGTAGGCAAAAACCACAAGGCACCAGCCAATCAGCCAAGTGGCAAAATTCCTACTAGGCCCCCGCATCAAAACAGATGACCCCATGACAGGCACAGCAACGTCATGCGCAAACAAAACCCCTAAAAATAGGGAGGGAGGGAGGGAGGGAGATCCGTTGCAAGCACCAAAAGTGAAACCGTAAGCTGCTTGCTCAGTATATATAGGCTGTGACTGTCAATCAAATAAGTTGCAACATAACATTTTCCCCAGCAACAATACCCCAGTGGCCATCCAAACTGACCCACCCAAAAAACCAGGGAATGTCTTGTTAACCCTTCCGCAACCCATGCTCTCCTTAAGGGGAGAACCTGCTTTGTTAATCAGTGGCAAACATAAAGCTGCCCGATGTTATAAACTCAGGACACAAAAAAAGAAGGAAGTAGTGTTTCTTAACTTTCATCACCTTCTCCCTCAAAGGAGGCCATCGAACAGGCTGTATATGTTGCCAATTTATAGTGCTTCAAATCCAGAAGGGAGGGAGGGAGAAAAGTTATTAAGATGCCTATTGACTGGCACTCCATGTTAAAGTTGAGGTGACAGCAGCATTTCATTGCAGCCAGGTTGAGCTATGGTGATTGCATATGGCGAAAATGCAAACACAGTGATAATAAATAATAAAAAACTAATGAGAGGATAAATAAATAAAACAGATTCCCGAGGTCATCGCTTGCTATTGGAAAAGGTAGGAACCATTTCAGCTCACGCTCGTTTAGCTCATCATTGCTGACAGAATGTTTAGAGAGGACAGCCAAAATAAAAACATTGAGAAATGATGCTGAGGGGAATAATGCTATTCTCTCCCCCCCCCCCCCGCCCATGAGCGACAGGCAAGCAAGATAGAGGTATTTTATATAAGCACAGGTCCCCGTTATTACACAATGAGGTTTCAGCAAGGTAAGTAATGACAACTTAAGGTTGTGGTGTTGCACGGTTGTTGTTCCAATGATTTCTGGAGGATTAACTTGACAAGACCCTTAATTCTCTTGCAAACCAGCCCCCCCCCCAAACAAACCAGCGAGCCACACAAGAAATGCAATCCTCGCAGAAATGTAATGATGGTGCTATGCATTGTGCTGTCAGCAGAAACAATAAATAGAAACTCTTTATCCCAATTCACTGTAGGACAAGCTCAGCGACCACTTTTCATTTATAACCTATGTAAAATGGCAAAGCAATGTGCTAAGTAGACTCTTTTCTGTTCTTTTTATTTGAAATATTTCTCTGCCCGCCTTCCCTTCTTCGTCAATATGACTCCAGGACAGTTTGCAACAACACATGCACAATAAAACAAGGAATTCTAATAAAGTAGCTACGGTGAAAAGAAGCCTACCCAGTTCCAACCCCCACGGTAGCCATATTGTTACAGCATCTATGCCGCTGATAGATGTGAGATGTAAGGTTACAGGGAACCAGGCAGAGGGCCTTCTCGGTGGTGACGCCCGCCCTGTGGAACGCCCTCCCATCAGATGTCAAGGAAATAAACAACTACCAGACTTTTAGAAGACATCTGAAGGCAAACCCTGTTTAGGGAAGTTTTTAGTATTTGATGTTTTATTCTGTTTTTAATCTGTTGGGAGCCACCCAGAGTGGCTGGGGAAACCCAGCCAGATGGGCGGGGTATAAATAATAAATTGTTATGATGATGATGATGATGATAGGCCAATCGTCTGTGAAGTGGATCCATTTCAGTCTGGCTTCAGGCCCAGACATGACACTGAGACTGCCTTCTTGTGTTACCAGGATGCAGCAATGCATGCTTCTGTGGCTTACCTCGGACTTTTGCATGAACAATGTGAAGATTTACATCCATTGCTCCACCCACTTTTCTCATTGGCCCCTCCCACCATCGGCATGTGGCTCCCAGGCTGGAATAGGTTTTCCACCCTTGTTATATAGTTATGAGTCCTATATGGTTCTTTCAGTTAAAGAAGCAAATATCCATTGATTCCGAGAGCTTTGTGAATTGAGGATTGCAAATAATCCACATGCCATGGGCAAAAATGGCTTTTCTGAAATGAAGCATGTGATGTTGATGCATTGCATGATATAACATAGGAGCCACCAGATAGGTGCCTGTGGGCAGCAGGGTGCCCACCTGTAACTGGGAAACCCAGCCAGATGGGTGGGGTATAAACATTAAACAATCATCATCATCATCATCATCATCATCATCTCCTGTTGTGCTCATGAAAGTTCTCAGTAAATATCATCACAAAAACCCACAACAAACAAGAGACTGTTTGCTCTTTCTGCCCAATTCCTGTTTGCCCTGGCTTGGCATCTACTACATTGATCTAAATGTGTTTACATTTTGTTGTCTGCCAAGATTGGACATCCACCTCCCTTATATTCTGAACAGAGGAAAGGTGCAAAGAGTTTCTCTATTTGAGTGAGTGTGGTGACAGCTGAGGAAGCTGCCTTTTCCTCCATTAATGGGGGAGGCTGGCGGGAAAGATTTTGTGTCCCTGTCTCTTTTTCCGCTCTTTTGGATGTTATAGCCATTTTGTGTCCTGCCACATTGCCGTGACAGCCATTTTGCATAGTGCCACACACACTGTGGCAGCCGTTTTGTGACCATCACCCACGACACTATCTCAAAATCCCAAATGGGCCTATAGGCCCCCAAAGCTTGGCAACCCCTGATATCACATCAGCTCTGTCGCCCCCCGATTTCAATCCAACTTTATTTCTAAATTATTTCAGAACAGAGAAGAGCTGTGGCATACAAATCACAAGAACCCAGTTTCATAGCTGCCAAGTTCTCCCTTTTTTAAAGGGAAATTCCCTTATGCTGAATAGGCTTCCTTGAGAGAAAAGGGAAAACTTGGCAGCTATGCCCAGTTTACTTTGGACTGCGTTCTTGCTTTACTTCCACACAACAGATTTGTTTTTTTCTTCATTTTTGGATACGGTTGTCACAAGTCCTGATTGCACTGATGCAGCTTTCAGTAAATCGGGAAACTTATTTGCTCTTCCCTTCACTCTGACACTTCTTGTGGCTGGTGAAGTGTCCTCTTAAAAGTGCTGCCAAATATAGCATTTCCCCTAAATGGCATTCCTGCCATTAATTACTGTTGTCTCATCTTCCTTGATGCAGGATGGCTGTTGTTATCCCATCACACTTCACATCCTTGTAAAACTCGATGATTCTTTTTTCTTCCTCCCACCCCCAGAGTACCTTGAATCTGCTGATGTGTGCCTCCTCCTTATTCCTGAGTGATTTTCAGAATTGTCCTAGCCAGCTAGTGTGTGATGAGATCTGTCTCTTTTTAATGCCTCTCTTCATCCTTCTTCTCGTTTCCATCAACGTGGTATTTTCGAATAGCATGCTCACACCTTTCTGCCAATTTCGGCGCCCCCCTCCCCCCCCAAGTGACTTTATTGCTTACAATGCGCTCGCAATCTGGAGTTTCTTATTCAGAAAGCACAAATCTAAATTATATATTTTCCTCAAGGTCTTCTAGGATGACATTTCTCCTTCCCTTTATTCTCTGCCTGCTTGGCAAGGAGATCTAAAAGACCACTTATTGAGAGTGCACACAACAGATCAGCACAATAAAGTATCTCATGCTCTTCTGTCTAGCTTTTGAGGTGCTTCTTTTCGTGATGAATCTCGCAGCCTATATTCTATTCAAGAGCAAAGAACTGAGAGTGTCTTTTCTCCAACTTGGATTGAAAAAAAACACAACAACCCACAGTGTTCCACAAGAGGAGGCGAATCAAATCTAAAATTAATAGAGTGGGTATGAAACGAACAGGTTTCAAGCCCACATTGTTGTGTTTCTGATTTTTAATGCTAATAAATAATTTTTGCCAATTTATAAGAAAGTGTTGCAAGGTTGTTGGAAAGGCCAGCGTCACATAAATTACACAGTAATGTAGTTAGCAAAGCCACATCTACACTATACATCCAAAGCAGTAGCACACCATTTTAACAGCCATGGCTCCCCCCCCCCAAAATATATATATCCTGGGAACTGTGGTTCATTAAGCACTCAGCTATACAGCTGCAAATAAAAAGTGTGTTTTAAGTGCAATATACAATGTGACATTAGATGGTGATGGTGAGCCTTATGGAAAATTCAATGCATTTTTTAAAAATGCTTTTTTAAAAAGCATTTTCAGAATTTTTTTTATATGTTTGTAGATTCCACCTATGAGTGCTGAGAGTTGTTTGGAGACTCCTATTCTCTTCAAAGACCTACAGCTCCCAGAGTTTCCTGGGAAGTCAGACTGGTTGTTAAACCAGTCTGGGAATTGTAGTTCTCTCAATATAGGGGTTGATATTGTTGTTGTTGTTGTTTAGTCGTTTAGTTGTGTCCGACTCTTCGTGACCCCATGGACCAGAGCACGCCAGGCACTCCTGTCTTGCACTGCCTCCCGCAGTTTGGTCAAACTCATGTTTGTAGCTTCGAGAACACTGTCCAAAAACCTCGTCCTCTGTCACCCCCTTCTCCTTGTGCCCTCCATCTTTCCCAACATCAGGGTCTTTTCCAGGGAGTCTTCTCTTCTCATGAGGTGGCCAAAGTATTGGAGCCTCAGCTTCACGATCTGTCCTTCCAGTGAGCACTGAGGGCTGATTTCCTTCAGAATGGATAGGTTGGATCTTCTTGCAGTCCATGGGACTCTCAAGGGTCTCCTCCAGCACCATAATTCTAAAGCATCAATTCTTCGGCGATCAGCCTTCTTGATGGTGCAGCTCTCACTTCCATACATCACTACTGGGAAAACCATAGGAGTTGATATACTTCTGTTTTAACACTTACATTGTCTACCATTGTGTTTCCAGGTCCAATTTTATAAACAACAACAACAACAACACCTCTCCAACAGCAGAAAGCTTCAGCAGTACACTTCAAGCGCATATTATATTATATTAATCCATCAGTTTAATGTGTCGGTGATGACCCTGAAAGTGCTGAATAGTTTGAGACTAGGTGACTTAAGGACCACCTGTACTCATTTATGAACCTGCCCGTGTCTGAAGGTCCACCTCAGAGGCCCTGCTTAGGCCCACCTACAAACACAATTAGGTTGGTGAGTATGAGAAATAGGGTCTTCTTTGCGTTAGCCCCACAGCTGTGGAATTCAGTCTCCAATGAAATCAGGCATCTACCTAAAAACAAAACAAATGGCAGTTAAAAACAAACAGGGTTTTTTAAAGCAGCAGATCACAAAGCAGATTCAAAGACTGGGAGTGATTCATTGGATCATATACTTTCCCCTTTGGCTCATATTTCTCCTGCCAGCTCTAAGCAAGATTCCCTCCTATGTAAGATTTAATATTTGGATTCGAGGCTGCTTCTATAGTTAAGAGGGAACTGCATTCACGTTAACCATGGTTAAGTTCAGTACTGATGTGACATGAAACTGTTGTTAAGGCTGATGGGGCTGTTGGAGATTTTGACCAGCTATCAAGAAGCTTGCATTAGTGGAATTGTAACCCTGCACGTACAGAGTGGAAACAGGGCCATAAAGAACACCACAGAATCATATAACTGACATATTTTCCTCCATGGTCATTCATTTGTCGCATTGATGAATTGCTGGGGCTGTGAATTTAGCATGTTATGTAACTTGTCATTGCCCCCATAACCGTAGATTACCCACAGCTACAGTCTCACCACGTCAAGAAGAAGATTTTGGATAAGCCTCGTAAATTTCCTATTTGGACTACCAAAGTGAGAGGAAATAATTCCTCGTTATAATTCAGCAGGGCAATTCGGATGAAAGACAGGAGAAGTGGTGTGATGGGGGAAAGGACATAAGCAACGCTAGCACAATCTAAAGGTCTTTTGCCATTCCAGAATTGGTTTCATTAAAGCCACCCAAAACATGGTGGGTGGGTGTGGGGGGAACGCCTATATAATTGTTAGCAAACTGATTCTACAAGTGCAGTTCCTTTATGTAACTTATCATCCATGGACAGGAGAGAAGTATCTTGCTTGGGGGGGGGGGACCCTCTGAAACGGAAAAACATCCAAGTAACAGAATGAGGATTGAGCATGCTTTTGAGGGCAAATGGAAACCAGGGCAAGGAGTGGTAAATGAATAAAATAGGATGAGAAACGCTGCACAGAGCTCTGCACAAGGAGCTTCCCCACCAACTGCAACATTTTGTTGCAGGCCTCGCTTTTTAAAAATGAGAAACCAACTGCAAAATGGTTAGCGAGAAAGTGGCATAGACCCTGAGTCGAATCTTACTGAGCAAGGCTTAGAGCCCTCTTAAAGGAATGTGCTCTGTGGTAGAGTTGCGTGTTCAGACCCAGAAACCTCCCCCCTAAATAAATTCTCACATGACTCAAATTTTGGTTGGGTTTTTGGCAGAATTTAAGCCACAACTTTATTGATTACAGAAAGTGAGTGGTTGCATAGGTTCTGGTTCGACTAGCTCCCTGCACCCTTGCAGGTAGCGCTGACCCAGGGCAGCAGCATAGGTCAGCCAAGGGTGAACACCTAGATAGGTGGGATAGCCGGGAACAAGCTATGTCCACCACCCAGATGTCCCCAGATGGACTCAGGCACGGGCACAACCCCCTCACAGGGTTGGCCATACCATTTGAGTCCCTGGATTCCTTTAACGGAATACCCTTCACATAGGGATGCTGAGAGTGTTCCCCCATCCCTATCACCTGAACCAGTGCCTATCCACAACCTTACATGTTGTGACGATTTGCTATGTGGCAGGCAAAACCCAAATGGCACCAGCCAATCAGCCAAGAGGGGGAAATTCCTGCCGTGCCCCTGTCCCAATGACAGCCGGCACATGACGGCATAGCAAGGTCATGCGCAAAAAGCCCTAAAAGTAGGGAGAGGTGGGCGGGTGTTCTGAATGCACGCACCAAAAGAGGAAGCTCTGACACACGTGCATGGGCATATATAGGTCCCTCGATCCGTTTGGACTGTGCCCCGTTGGCCAGATTGAACCCAACATTGAGGGACCTACCAATTGGGTGTTGTGGCTGATCAATCTTACCCACCCACAACACAGGGTGTCAGTTTCCAGGTCTCACCGCAACACATGCCCTCTTTGAGGGAGGACCCAATATGCCAGAGATATGTAATCGTTATTTTCAGGGCACCGCTTCATTAATTTTTGTCCTGGGGAGATTTTCTGAGCGGGAAAGGGATTTCTGCAGCCTTGTTCCTTTCCCAGTAAAAAGGTTGTCACTTGTCAGCAGTGAGCATTTTTGCTTAGCTCTTCACAATTGATTGGATCTGATCAGATTTGCAGCACAGCACTATGTATGTTTCCTTGGAAGTAACTCCACTGTGTTTGATGGGGTTTACTCCCAGGAAAGGCTGCATACGATTGTCATCTAAGACCTACCCTTTGAGATTGGCTTCAGAGATGGGACACAATTATGGAATCTCTGTCCTGGAGATTTGCTGAGTTCCCCTCTTCACTGTTTTTCACCAACAGGTGAAAGGGTTTCTTTTGAAGCTGGCTTTTAAGATACAATCTTTGCTTTGTTGGAGGTTTATTCCACTTTGCCCCCTTGCCCCTAACTCATTTTAATTGAGTATGATTGACATTTTGAAATTTTTTAAATTGACTTTGTGATTTTATTCTGTGAACTTCCCCGAGATCTTCTGAAGAAGGGTGGTATATAAATTTAATATTTTTTAATATATTTTTTTCTATATCACAATTTCATACAAAAGA
Source organism: Zootoca vivipara (assembly GCF_963506605.1). Classification (NCBI taxonomy): domain Eukaryota; kingdom Metazoa; phylum Chordata; class Lepidosauria; order Squamata; family Lacertidae; genus Zootoca; species Zootoca vivipara. Next base: position 111,814,615 of record NC_083276.1, on the reverse strand, counting down.
ACAAAGAGGTTTACAACAATAAACATTGGAACAATACAAAAATTAAAACATACCATGAGCTGACTGTTAGGAAATACAGTGGTACCTTGGGTTACAAATGCTTCAGGTTACAGATTCAGCTAACCCAGAAGTTGTACTTTGGGTTAAGAACTTTACTTCAGGATGAGAACAGAAATCACGCAGTGGTGTCGCTGCAGCGGCAGGAGGCCCCATTAGCTAAAGTGGCACCTCAGGTTAAGAACGGTTTCAGGTTAAGAACGGACCACCGGAACGAATTAAGTTCTTAACCCGGGGTACCACTGTACGTTTTTCTTAATTATCAGAATAAGGCCGGGAGTAAGAAAAGTCTTCAGCAAAAGCTTGAAAGTCAACATTAGATTTGATTAGAGTATATTAGGAAGAACTGCATACAAAAATTGCATGTTCTTGAAGAAATTTGCACTAAAACACTGACAATTTTTCATGAGTTTCTTTTTTAAAATGCAAACCGGTGTGGTATGCTGAGAATTGAATTCAAGATTGGGAAAATATGAAACTTGACATGTTCAACCACCTCTAGATCCATGCTTCTATGTATCTTAATCTATGGTATACTACTATGGGAACCGAGTCTGAAAAGTGGCTAACAAATGTCAACAAATAATCATTTCATCCCTCTGAAAAAGCCACTGCTTGTTACCAGTTGCTAGGACTGTTCCACCCTTGGTGTTTCACAATTACCCATAACCCACTTTGATTATCACTCATCCAGTACTTCTGTTCGGATTTGAGGGATTTATAGTTCATTCACATTTGTTGTTTGACGGGAGAGAACGATATGAGTTGTCACAATTTCGTTTTCAGCCCCGTTTTATCTGATATTGTCTAGGCTTTCCCATGGCCCGATTCTCCTTTTTCATTTGTGCTGTGCAGTGCAAATGGAAGGCAAAAGTTAAAAACTCCCCGCTAATCTTGTTTAGTGCTCCTCTCGAGACTCCCCAAACCCAAACAACACACTGACTGATTTTTTCATATATTATTTTTAGTGTTTGAAGCGTGCCGATTCCAGTCCTATAATGGTATTTGAGGTGGCTTATTTATTTTATTGAGTTTCTGGGTTTATTCTGTTATTGGCTGGGAAATGTGTTTACTGTCATGGGCTGCGCCTGTTGGGAAGCTACAGAGGGAATGTACATTTTGTAAGATTACCTTCAAACTATCATGAGCTATTGGAAGATTGTAAATGTTTCTCCGGTGTGACTCACACAGCTTCAGTAGTGAGACACTTAACCCGCCTGCCTGTCTGGGAAGTGGTAGTGGGTTATTAATTGGTTTATGGCTATAACAAAGTAAAGTATTCGAACACAAACATATCTATATGTTCTCCTGATGGAACTAAATCTAATACTAAATTATGGCAAAAGCCTCTTCCATAACTCTGACTGAATGCACTGCCTCAGTAGTTTTTTCCTTCCGTTTTTAAACAAGCTCTGCCGATTCTGTTGCTGCTTAACTGATGGCAATGTTCTTTAATCTGTGTGTGCTTTTCCTGCTCTGCTTGATTTAATAATATGTGTTTTAATGGTTGGATTATTGTCAATGCCCCCCCCCCTTTGCTTTGCTTTTCATTTACTATGAGCAACTCCTTCTGTGGAAGGGGAAAGTGGGATAAACGTTTTGTAAAACTACAAAATAATCATGATTAAAATAAAAATAAAATCTACCACCTATCTGTATTAGCTACAGATATGAAGAAATTCCAAGAGCTAGTTCATATACCCAGTTCTTTCTTTCTTTCTTTCTTTCTTTCTTTCTTTCTTTCTTTCTTTCTTTCTTTCTTTCTTTCTTTCTCTCTCTCTCTCTCTCTCTCTCTCTCTCTCTCTCTCTCTCTCTCTCTCTCTTTCTTTCTCTCTCTCTCTCTCTGTGTGTGTGTGTGAGAGAGAGAGAGAGAGAGAGAGGTTGGGCATTTTCATAATGTGCACAGTCAGGTGATATGAGCCAACTAGCACTGCTCTCCTGAAATTGGGATGCCCAGTATTGACCCAGAACACAGTGGTACCTTGACTTACAAACGACTCGACAACCGAATTCTTCGACTTACGAATGGGGCAAATGGCCGCACGCTTACGAATTTCTCAACATCCAAACAGAAACCACGGCGGTTTTAGATAGGGTTTTTTCGACTTACGAATTTTTTGATGGGGTTACGAATTTTTCTGTTTCCAATGAATTCCTATGGGAAATCACATTTCCAATGGTGCTTTTCGACTTACGCATTTTTCGACCTACGAAGGTGCCTTCGGAACGGATTAAATTTGTAAGTTGAAGCACCACTGTATATTTGAACTGGGAATTAGTTGAATTGCAAAGATGTTAGCAACAATATCTTCCTGCAGATGCCCCTTCCTTCCTTCCTTCCTCCCTCCCCCTGTTTTCATGTGCCTACACACTCTTTAAGTGCCTTTCTGACTACCAGTCATTGTTGTCAAAGCTGAACTTTTCAGACCAGTGGATTGATAAATATAGATTTCTGTATTCCTTCTAGGCAAACTGAGTTGGCTGCCTCGGGTAGCAGGCACTGGAAGATGCAGAGCAGAGCAGCAGTGATGGAGCCAAGCATGCTGCCTTGTATCCCCTAAGTTAGTCTGCTACCCTCAGTGGTAGAAGATGCCATCCCATTACCAGCGCTAAAGTAAGATGCTACTCAAGCAGTCCGCCCCATGCATATGCATGTTTTTCTTTTGCATTTTTCAAACTGTTTGTGCACAGGTGTGCATGCATGTGTGTATTACCTTAGCGTTGGGATGGATAGGTTGCTTTTGGAACAACTCAGCCCATCACTGCCTGCTTTCAGTGGCAGAAAATCCAAGCCCAATAAAATTCAGCCGGAGGTGACTTTGACATTCTCTGCTGGGAAACAAATCTTGTCCTGATCCCTTGAGCACACAGGGATCTCTTTTATTTTATTGTGATTCATACCTTTTTTGATCAGCACGCACCCCTGAATTTCAGAAATAGTAGGAATGGATTATGAACAAGACCAAAGATCAAGAACCAAAAAATAAAATACATTTCTTGCATACTTAAGGAGAGAATGAGAATACGTTATATTTTGAGAGAACAATGATGTTCTTCATCAGAAGGAAAAATTTATATGCTGATGAAATCCATGGAAACTTATTCCATAATAGAACGTGTTAAGTCTTGAAGATGCCACAAGACTCTTTGCTGTATTAAAGTGCCATCAGTACACCTAACATTTCCATGAAGCTAGATACTTTCATTTCAGTTTAAAAGTCATGGTTCTTTTCTAAGGCACACTATTGCTGTGTGCAGTGCAACTAAAAAAGGTTACATGAAAGGACTGTGAACCTTCTTGACATTAAGGTTAAGTCCCATGTAACTAGTGGATGTTTCTGGGATGGGCAGGATGAGAGCAGGGATCCCAGTGAGAACAGAATATATGCTAGATGTATCCTGTTTGTTCATCCATCATTAATTTTCACTGCCAGTGGGCTGATGGATTTTCTAGGAGATGTCCCAATTAAGTGCCATATGTTTTGTTATGGAATGGTCTTCTTCAGCACATTAATTGTCTGTGGCTTCAATTGTTTGGGGGAAAGAATGATGCGAAAGCCTTCTCGCCTTCATTTATTTCATTACTTTTCTTTATTTAATGAATGTTTTTGCTCAAGACTATTTTTAGATAATCTATCAAGTGAGGACATTGACTTTCCTGTGTACTTTCCTTTTCACCATATTTTGCATCTTTGAGAGGCATCTGAAAAATAATCAAAACGACTCAGGGCTATTTTTAATTTTCTGGAGTGAATCTTTAATCTTCCATTGTTTCTATATGCCACCCTGCTTCTGCAAACTGATGATTGTTCATATTAAACTATTAATATATAGAAATGCTCACTTTTTAGTTTATACATGTCGCATCAAAGCTAGCCCAGTATAGTTGCTAAAGTTGCAGTTCTGTTCACTCTTATCTAAGAATTGGTTCCATGAAACTTGGGTGCAAAATGTTGTCTTCCATTCATCTCCCTCTCTCACACGTATCAAGTTATAAGCCCTCCTTAAATCTTTCTTTGTGAAAATCTTCGCAGACCTCGGTCTCTCCAGCAAATCCCCAATGCGTGATAAGGGGTAACCATTTTGTACCATTATGCTGTTAATCTTTGTGTAATCAACACAAAGTCTAAGTTAAGAAGTCCCCTTCTTTTTCACAAATAACACAGGGGAGCCCCCCCCCCCCCGTGCAACCTAAAGCAACCCACCCGTGCCAGATTCTTCTCTAGAAACTCCTTCAGAGCGACTAGCTCTATCTCAGGCATAGCATAGAATCAGCTGGTGGGCAACTGAGCCCCTGGCATAGCTTCCAAGTTATCCCTTTTTAAAAGGGATTTTCCCTTATGCTGAATAGGCTTCCTCGCGAGAAAAGGGAAAACTTGGCAGCTATGGCTCCTGGCAGGAGGCCTTTTTTACAGCCATAAGGCCTGGGGGTGGGATGGGGGGGGCAATCTGTAGACTTTCTACTGGGGAGGCAACTGCCCTTCCTCTCCTGTGAGGGGTCCCAGTACCTCCACCCCCTGGCAGCTGCCACTACTGGGGCCTCAATACCTAAGCAATGTGGGTGGCAATATGCTGAAGCAAATGTTATGGATCTCTGCTCCCATGCTATCGCTGGATCATGTCTGTATAACCACATCATTCCCAACACCAGAGGGTAGGTGGCCCATTTCGTGATGTGGAATTTGGCTTGTTCCACAGAGATGTCTGTGGAGGGGATATATTCATGGAAAATGTTAAACCCCCCCTTTCTTAAAAAAGCAACCTACCTGTTTGTTAAGTCAGGCACCAGACGTCCTTCTCTAAATAACCCTGCTACTCTGTAGGCTTTCTTAATAACAATTACTACTACTACTACTACTAACAATAATAATAATAATAATAATAATAATAATAATAATAATAATAATAATAATTTATTATTTATACCCCGTCCATCTGGCTGGGTTTCCCCAGCCACTCTGGGCGGCTTCCAACAGAAATATTTAAATACACTAATTTCTTAAAGATTAAAACTTTAAAGAACTTTAAAGCGTTAAGATCGGAATATGGGAAAAATGAGAACAAGAAGAAGAAGGCAGGAACGAAGATATTGGAGATATACTTCAAGAGGTCCAGACTCTGGAGAGCCCGGAAAAATTAATAATTAATAATTTGGACTGTAATTTGTTTTTTTAAAAAAATTTTAGTTTCTTGTTTTTAATTGGATTATGATTATGGATTTGTTAACTGGCTGTTTTTATTGGAAAATTAATTAAAATGATTTTTTTAAAAAACAACAACAAATATGTTAAATGCAACCACACATTTCATGTATCACCTATTTTATATATTCTTATTATTTTGTTGAAATATCTATAATTCGTCTTCTCGCAGATGATGTCAGGTTGGGATACACAAGTCATTAAAACAACAGTTCCAGACACAGATCAGGAGAATCAACAATCCTCAAACACTCACGCTTGTCACCACAATATTAAGCTGTAAGATTAACAATTCTCAAATGCTTGGTGCTGAAATGAAAGCCAAGTTTTCCCCAGGTGGATCAAAGAGCAGAGGGCATTCCTCAAATAGGCACCAAAATGGAACAGGCCCTAATAGTACTACTGACAAGGTGATTTGACTTCACAGCATGCATTCTTGGCCACTATGATACACCTGGTTTTGTACACCTGGAATGAAGTTAGTGAGGGCTTTATTAGTTCAGTTCTTCATTAGGTTGTATAGTACTCTTAGATAACGAGGTTTTCAGTACAATCTGGCTTTCTTGCTATTTGTTTCGTTTTCATCCCCGGCAACTTTGCGTCTTGCTTCAGATAGATCTAGAACGTGAGCAAGATGTTCTTTAGATGCTTTGCTTGCCAATTGCAACGAACACTTTAAAAACATTTTAATATTGATTGTAGATGCATTTAAATGGCTAATGAAGAGGAAAGAACGCTTCTTTGCAGTCTTGTCTTTGAAAGCTTTCAGCCTTCTTATGGCATGCAGATGCTTCTAGCTTTTGCAGCGAATCTATTGGGAGAAAACCAAACGCGTCTGTCTTACTGTTACTTAAGTTGAATTGTAGATATCCCCAGAGACTCATTAAGTCTGTAAACCTCCCCTTCTCCCCTTCCGTCTACAAACATATCTGCAATAAGTGAAGTACCCATCCTAAAAAGGCTAAGCAAATATTTTCAATTTGATTTTAGAGTTTCAAGGCTCCTATTATAGCAAACACAAATGTATTTTTCCTGAGTATTACAGAATGACATTTTCATTCCCTGTTTATTGCTCTAACTGCTGCCATTGAATATATTGATTCACCTTCAGTGAACATTCCCAGTGATACAAATGTGGACATTTTCCCCTTCTTCTTCTTCTTCTTCTTCTTCTTCTTCTTCTTCTTCTTCTTCTTCTTCTTCTTCTTCTTCTTCTTCTTCTTCTTCTTCTTCTTCTTCTTCGCCAGAAATGGCCTTTAAAACATAAACATATACAGTGGTACCTCGACAACCGAATGATTCGACTTCCGAAGGTTTCGACTTCTGAAGTCGACAACCCCGGAAGTCTTTTTGCCATGCGCGCTCTGTCGACGCATGCGCAGAAGCGGCACTTTGACAACCGAAGACTTCGACTTACGAAGACGGCCGCAGAACGGATCGTCTTCGTAAGTTGAGGTACCACCGTACATGATTTTCTTTTCATAAAACAGGGGAGACAGTGCTTTTCTTTCAGTTCACACCTGGTCAGCATATAATTTATCTCAGAACAGCAGAGGCAATGTGGGGCAGTGGCACTTACCTGACCTCCCAACAGCTAAGTTACTGCGGCTTACGAGGAGAGGGAGTGTCATGGTGGTGCGGAGGTTGGTTTGATGAGAGTGCTAGTTTGGCTCCGCAGGTGTGCTTGCACTGCACCAACCTCTCTGTTGCCTCTCGATTCCTCCTACCCCTACTGGGAGTAAGAGTAAGAATAAGAGTAACTCATCTGTTGGGAGGTCAGGTAAGGATTGCAGCTACTGCTTCTTGGAAGGTCACATAGAATCGTTCCTGATCAGCAAGTTCTGAGAGCACTTTCTCCATGTCTCTTTTGCACATGGCAATGTGAACAGATGTGTGGGAATCTGAAGGGTAAAAGGTAAAGGACTCCTGGATGTTAAGGCCAGTCAAAGGCGACTATGGGGTTGCGATGCTGATCTCGCTTTCAGGGCGAGGGAGCCGGTGTTTGTTCACAGACAGCTTTCTGGGTCATGTGGCCAGCATGACTAAACCGCTTCTGGCGCAACGGAACACCGTGACGGAAACCACAGCACACGGAAACACCGTTTACCTTCCTGCCACAACAGTACCTATTTATCTACTTGCACTAGCGTGCTTTTGGACTGCTAGGTTGGCAGGAGCTGGGACAGAGCAATGGGAGCTCACTCTGTTGCGAGGATTCGAACCGCCAACCTTCTGATCAGCAAGCCCAAGAGGCTCAGTGGTTTAGACTACAGCGCCACCCAGGAATCTGAACTTGTGGCTGAGTAGAAATGGCAGAATTATGCTTAATATCCTCTCAAACTTTGTACCAATGTATGTTCTCATTTTTGCACACTGCGAGAAGTTTAAACAGTTCTTTCTTTCTTTCGAAGAAGCAAGCTACAGTTGATAACAGCAGTGACACAGCACACAAATATAATACTATATATTGTGATTGATTGAGCATTAATTAGTGCCTGTGATGGCGCATTGGTGTATCAGAGAGGGAGAGAGAAAACGGGAACACAGCCTTCACCAAATTCACCGCAGTAAGCAAATTGTAAAGCCATAGCCTTTCCTTGGCTTTTCTTACGCCATCTGGTGGGCTTTAGTTGAACATGTGTAACCAGGAACATCTTAAACAGAAACCAGCATAAAGCAATATCTTATTTTATTGTTCCACTATTTACAAGTGTATATCCCCCCCCACCATTTAACACAATTAACACAGCTAGGATGAAGTTGTAAAAACATCATTCATATCTTGTTTTGCTGGAAATAAATCAGCTACAATAAATCCTAGCGCTGACTGAGCCAGCTGATACAACATAATGTGCTAATTGTTTGAGATGATGCTGGGGGGGGAGGAGGCTTGATCAAAGTTCTCTGTAGGAATAGATTCACTAACGTTGCAATCCTATAAGCACTTACCTGAGAGTAAGCCCCACTGACTTTAATAGGCCTTGTTTCTTAGGAGACACACTTAGGATTGCATGGTACTTTTGGCAGCTCTGTTCATTTTTATTTTTCATTTTGCATGCAGATCCTGCCAAGGCCCCACGCCCTGCAGTTCCCCATTGATTAATAAATACACAGAAACAAGTATTTAGGATTATGAGCTAAAACAGGCCACAACTTTATTGGTTACAGATATGAGCAGTTTGGCTTAGGCATTGGGTAAAACCAGGCTATAACTTGACTCCCGCCCGCCTGCAGGGAGTCGAACTAAGGGTAAACCACCAGAAGGGGGAGCCCTATGGCTTACATCAAATAGGGGCACCCACTGAGGTAGTGGCATGGTGCTAGCCCACGTTTGGGCTTCGGACAGGATCCACATCCCAATATCCCTTTAACAGGATACTCTTACCGAGGAGGGGCAGGCAGAGGCTACAACCTCCCCTCCATTAAATCAAGGCTTACCCAATGCCTAACCTTACAAAGTTGTGACGATTGCTACAAGGTAGGCAAAAACCAAATGTCAGGTGCCAATTCGCCAAGTGGAAAAATTCCTACCTGACCTCAACAATAAGGCGGCCAACATTTGTCCATAACAAGGTTGTGTCACACCAAAGCTTAAAAAGAAGGTGGGTGGGTTGGGATATCTGGCAAGGAGGCGAAAGAGGGAAGCCACCGGTTGCAACATGGTTTTAAACACCCGCAGCCACGCCCCCTGCCGGCATAGATTGGCTGGGCGGGGGTGATGCAGCTGGGGTTGGTGCAAGGTGGCCGTAAATCCCCCGCCCCCAAGCGGGTCACTGGATGCGTCCCAGATGCCCAGCCGCAACGCCACCCACCATAAAAAGTGAGTGGTCTTACTAACCTAAAAGGACCCTAGAGCACCTTGTTTATGGAGCTTGCCGTATGATAATTATAAGGAATCTGCATTTCTTTCCAAGTGTAAACACAACATAGTGCCGTCTAGATAATTGTTGGACTGCAACTCCCATAATTCCTTGGGACTATTGGACACACAAGCAGAGTTTGATGGAAGTTGTAGTGTAAAACATCAAGAAGGCACCAAGCTGGGGAAGGCTGGAATCAATGGACTCTCTCTCTCTCTCACTCCCCCCCCTCTCTCTCTGCATGTGTGCACTATTCAAATGTAAAACAAGGAGAAAGAAAATGTCTCCAAAAGAAGCATCAGCTAGGGGGACAAAAGAGTATTAAACACCATCAAAACAAGAGGAAGGTTTGCTGAGGAGAACAACATTGAAATGGCAGGGCTTTTTTTATGAGCCCTTAGCTGCCAAGTACCCCATTTTTCGTGGGAAACTCCCAGATTTTAATCCGTTTCCCGCTGTTCTCCCGAATGGAGAAAAATCCCGGAAATCCCCTGGATTTCCTACTTGCCAGGGAGCCTCCATTTTGGGTGCTGCTTTGCCCATGTGTGGGCACCAGAAATAGGGCAGAGCGGCACCAGAAGTCGCTTCTATGCGTGCCCAGCGGCCATCTTGGTGGTGACCGCATGGCGACGGCCACCACCAAGATGGCCGCCACCATGCGGCCATCACCAAGATAGCCGCCGGGCATGCGTAGAAGCGACTTCCGGTGCCGCTCTGCCCTATTTCCGGTGCCCACCCATGGTCAGAGAGGCGCCGGAAGTTGCTTCTACGCAACTTCCGGTGCCGCACCGCCACTGATCCCGCATTTTTCAGCGGGAGACTTGGCAGGTATGTGAGCCATGTTGATTGGCATGCACAAAACAAACATTTGTTTCAGTTTGGTGCTGAATCAGACTCTCAGTTGCCAGATCTTTTATTTCTCTTCCCTTCCATGTCTCCCTGAAGCACTTTTCCATCTGTAGATAGTAGCAAGAAGGGAAGCCCCACCTATTTTCTCGTGGAAGAAAAAGACTCTTCTGCGCCAAGAGTTGCCAAAGGTAGTCATTAGTGGGTAAGAACTGTCCTGTTCAATTAGATGGTTGTGAGGAACCGGAGAAGATTGCAACTGGGCCTACTGTCAAGTGTGGAGGCTATTATTCCAACCAGATTTTAAAAGTCCAGAGGAAAGTCATATTTTGGTGTATAAATTAACTAATGACATTGAGGGCTCCCCCCCCCACTACTTTTGGTAAACCTTAATGTGTCAGTCCATCATGCCTTTTTAAAGACCCATTTTCATGCAACATAACTAATGTAAGCTCTTATGATAATTCTGCAAATAAATCATGACACCACAGGACCATTTGTCTTCATCACATCAGTAGAAGGTGTCAGGGGCTATCAAAAAGCTAATTTTCTGGTGCCTACTTATTTGCCACCGCAAAGATGAAGGTGAAGCAAAGGAAATTATCTAGGGCAGGGAAAGTCAACTTCTGTATCCTTGGGGGCTGCTCTAGTCTTCAGGCAGTGGCCTTGGGGAAGGCCTGATGAATACAGTTTCTGAGAATTCTGAAACAAAGTGGCCTAATCCATGCCTCCTGAACTAGCATGTCGATTGGAACACAGTTGTCTACTGGCTTTAACTATGATTACTATTCTTTCTTCACTGTGCGATCCCAGGGTGATTTACAACCAATCAAAAATATAATATTTAGAAAACAGTTCAAACAGTGGCTAGTGATGCAATTCTGGACTCAAAAAGGGGGAAAAAGAGAAAAAAATAACTTAAAGTATGTATTTGGAGGGGCGGGCGGAAATCCCTTTAAAGTTCCTACTTTGAGGAAAAGGCATTAACTGGTATTTAAATTACAGCTGAGCTGAAACATCCCAGATGACATTTTCTAAGGAAATTTCTGAGATTTCCTTTTTTCCAGATGACATTTTCGAAGAAAAATTTCTGAGATTTCCCCTTTTTCTGCTCCTTGAAAGAAAAAGACCCCTTTGAAGAATTTTCTCCAACTATTAGCCACCAATTTTTCCAAAAGGTGAACTTTCATCTGGATTTTAAATAAAGAAATAGACATATAAATCCCAGATTCATGCAGAAATGGGAGGAATGGACTTATGAGTGAACACATGTTAAAGTGGTATGGACTGGAAGTAGATTGATTGATTCACTCACCCATCCCTTTTTCCTGCATAGTCTAACTCCTCATTATGTACAACCAGGCTCTGCAATAAGGCTGGTGCTTTCTATAGGTAGGGGCTTTTAAGACACAGAGAGCATGCACTCTTGTTATGCCTGCTATTTATTTCTCTAAATGCTGAGGAATCAATGTGCTTCCCAAAAGAACCCCTCAAAGTGGCATATTGGCAATGGTCCTCTGCCTTTCTGGAATAAACGCAAGATAGCAATACAACAAAATGTTTACGAAATATACACATGGTGGAGCCAAATGGCTATCAGCAGGGGCATTGCATGTGCTATTAGCACTGAATTTGCGTGCCGAGGTACCAAGACATCTCCCCAATAACTCACACTTCACACAATATTTTAAGTTTAAGGTTTTTGGCATTAATTTGGCCACAATCTTATTTAAATACAACTGAATTTGAGTGGTTGCTTAGGCATTGGTATCCCGCCTGGGATAGATCTGACTCCTGCTAGCCTAGGAGGGGAGTCAGTAGGTGAGCACCCTCTGGGAGAGGTCTGGGCAGGGGCCCAAGCCCTTGACCTCATCCCTCAGATGCTCCCCGAGGCTCATGCGCGGCCCTGGCCCCTAGCGGGGACAAACGGACGAACATGTGGAACCCCAGGATTCCTTTAATGGAATACCCCTAAAGGCAGCAGCAACCATGAGGGGCAGGCCCAACCTAAATCCATACCGCTCCACCATCCAATTTGACCCAATGCCTAACCGCCAAACTTACAAGTTGTGACTTATTGCTACGCAGTAGGCAAAAACCGCCCGGCAGCAGCCAATCAGCCAAGTGGGCAAATTCCTACCAGGCCCCTGATCCAAAACAGGCGACCCCATGACAGGCGCAGCAAGGTCAATGCAAAGAACACGTAAAATTAGCGGAGGGCGGGAGGGAAATTCGTTGCGAGCAGCAAAGTGGAACTGTAAGCTGCTCGCTAAGCATATATGGGGCTAAGGCTGTCAATCAATCATTTGCTACATGCAAAATTCCTCAGCAGCAGCACACCCACCAATCACACATGTGGCCATCCAAACGGACCCGCCTCTCCAACCCCTGGGATGTCTTGTTAACCCTTCCGCAACCCATGTTCTCCTTTAAGGGGAGAACCTGCTTTCCCAGTACTGGCAGCTACATGCACAAACCGGGCCGTGCACCCAGCAATTTCAGGAGGGAAAAGTACACCTGTGTGCAGAAATTTTCCAGAGACTCTATGCCTATCCACGGGGAGGAACAGCAGAAAACACCAGAAGAAATAAAGATTGCAGGTTCTGCACACACCCCTTTTGTCCAGCTTGTGGGATCACTCCCCAACACACAGCCTTTGTGATGCTACAGGCTAGTTGTTGGTAGGTCCACAAGCAAAATATGGGTCAGCAAGAGCAGGGACTATGAAACTAATGAGCAGAATCTACTATGAAACTAATGAAGCTTCAGCTTCAGGGCCCCTAATCCCAGGGAGGAGGCCCCAGAAGCAACTTTCATCCACATGGCTTAAAAATGTCGGGTCTAGTGGACCCAATCTGAGTCACATTGATTTGAGTCCAATTTATTAATTTTTTACCTGTATATATTTCAACAATCCCAATGTTTGAAAGTCAGTAGGACAAATGTTGTAATGGTTTGGTGGTCTGTCATGGAACAACCCCATCGGCGAAGAAAACATTGGTTTCCCAGACCTCATTGTTGGTTGAGAAACCAACCAACCCCATGACAGTTCAAGCTTCATGGCCACCAAATTTTAGGTCTGCCACTGAGCAAGAGATGTAACTGCTACCTTTGTACAGCAGGGTACATTCCAGCCATGCAAAAGATGACATGGAACAGGGCTGCTGAGAGTAACACTGCCTCATTTTAGACCAGGGGTTCCCAAACTAAGGCCCGGGGGCTGGATGCGGCCCAATCGCCTTCTAAATCCGGTCCGCGGACGGTCCGGGAATCAGCATGTTTTTACATGAGTAGAATGTGTCCTTTTATTTAAAATGCATCTCTGGGTTATTTGTGGGGCATAGGAATTCATTCATTTTTTCCCCCCAAAATATAGTCCGGCCCCCCACAAGGCCTGAGGGACAGTGGACCGGCCCCCTGCTGAAAAAGTTTGCTGACCCCTGTTTTAGACCCTGGGCTTGATGGTTTTAAGAGACCCCACCCTTTAGACCTCCATACAAACTGCTTCAGTTGTGAAGCATGCAAATGATGTTTCTCTCTGCTGCCATGTGCTTTGCGACTGTTTCTACATTCCTGATACGTTAGAGCAAAGCAAAGCAACCCAAACAGTTTGCCAACTGATAACAAAATGAATATTCTGAGCGTGTGCAGTTTTGCAATTTAAGCTCCCGTTAATGATAGCGCCATCCCGACTACAAGAGTAAAATGGAGTTTGCTTCCACTGCCTCAAAGCTAAACACCAAGCAGCATTTTGTTTGTGTATTTGTTTGAGGAGTGCAGACTCGGATGTTTCACATTAAAAGGCAAAGGAAATTGAAATTTTCCTCCACCCCTGCCATCAGTATAAGAAAGTAGTCTCAATCAAGGTTTGCAGAAATGGAAAATATTTCCATTTGAAATACCCCCTTAGCTCAATGCAAGCTGAACATGCCTAGTGGACATGGGATTCTGAATGAATGTTGGAGGGGGAGAGATGGAGTAGAGGATACTGAAATAACTCTCAACAAGAGCACTCCACACACAGCAGCATTTTGTTGGTATCACAGACCCAGGGGACCCTGAAGTAGAAAGAAGCATGTATTTTTTTTATTTGGGGAGAAACCAAAAACAATATAACAGCTGGGTACCAGCTGGGAGGGAGAATGTAGGCAAGTATAGCTCACTGTCTGAGTTGCATGCCCAGGCGCATGGCACATGGCACATGCCCCACAGTGCACAGGGATCAATTATCATTAAATAAAACACAGAACATTGGGATGCAATAGGCCCCAATTTTATTGATTACAGATGTACGTAGGTTTAGGTGAAGGCACTGGGAATGCAGCCAGGTTCAACCAGCCTGCCTGCCGGTTGGTCAATGAATTGGGTTCCCCCTTTATGAAGTGTGGCGCTCTCTCTAGGGCTGCCTCTTGGAAGGGTACTATGGCCCACCTGCCCCCATGTGGGCTCCCGTTCAATGTTACCCCTTCCCAGACCCCTTTAATGGGGTATCTGATTTATAAGGATCCAACTCAATGTCTTATTCGCCAAAGTGACGACGTTTGCCACAGGGTAGGCGAAAACCTGCAGACAGGTCATATTCTCCCCAATTATGGTGACTGAATATTCAATAGCGAAGTCCTCAGCCTGCCCAGCCTGCTCAGCTTTGGGCAAGACCAGTCACAGGGCAGGAGGGCAGGAAAGCCCACAGCATCTGAGCAGGCCTGGACCCAGGCAAAGCTCTTATTTAATGGGAACAGGTGGACCTGGTTGAGGCCGGGTCCGACCTGGTTGAGGCCTGACCCTCCTGCTTCTTCTTGATTGGCCCGTTGAAGGACTCAGTTCCTGACAAACCGTGCAACTGGAAGGGTAGTTTTTCATGTCTTGCCCTGGCCACACAGGAAAGATGACTCCTGAGCCCTGCCATGACTGTGCCATGATTTGTAATGGGCAGCAAACGATCGCCTCCACAGAGCCCTGAGGTAGGTGGAGCTGATCAGGACACTCCATACAACAACATTTAATGTAAGATCTCACTTGCTGAGTACTCAAGATTGTGGAAGAATGGAAACCTATGGTAACATCTGAAGGCAGCCTGTTTAGGGAAGCTTTTAATCTTTAAGAAATTGGTGTATTCTAATATTTCTGTTGGAAGCCGCCCAGAGTGGCTGGGGAAACCCAGCCAGATGGGCGGGGTATAAATAAATTATTATTATTATTATTATTATTATTATTATTATTATTATTATTATTTGTAGAGAATGACCATTCCCCCTTATCTGGGTGCTATAGCAACAGTTTTAGGCCATCGTTCTGTCATTATGAAGCTGGTATCAGAGTTTGGGAGTTGAAGGCTGCTTCATATATTTTTGTCCATCCATCCATCCATCCATCTATCTTTCTTGTTTGTTTGTTTGTTCGTTCATGTATTTTCTACACCACTTTCTAACACAAGAAACAAAACAGCTTCCATAGCAGCTAATTTATCGGTGAGGATTGTGCCATTGACAACTTGCATGTGTGAACTGACCTCGTTGACCAGGCAGTGTCTCGGGTGATACGAACCTTTCATCAGCTAAGGGGAAACACAGTGATGCTGCAAATAAATCAGGGATGTGGTATATCACAGTCTATTCACACATGCAAGTCATCCCTGGGTGGCATATGGAGTGATGAAGACACATGTGTGAGACAAGCCTGAGTTTATGGCTGTATTTGGGTCATTTTAACAGGCACTGCAACACAATAAGATGCATACTACTCATTAGAGGGGATATCCCAAGATGTTCAATGGGACTTACTCCCTAGTAAGTATGCTTAGAGTTGCAGTCTTATAGGGTTTGCATGCTCAGCATCTGCTGAGAATGTTCCAGGCTCAATCCCAGGTATTTCCAGGTAGAATTGGGAGAGAACCATATTTGAAATCCTAGAGAGCCACTGCCAGTCATTATTGATAATACTGAGCTAAATTGACCAGTATAAGGCAGCTTTCCATGTTCCTTAGCTCTGAAATGTAGATGGGGGGATTCTTATGCTAGACAGATAAGCAGAGGGTATATGCACAAGTCCTAATTCTTATGC
Source organism: Zootoca vivipara (assembly GCF_963506605.1). Taxonomy (NCBI): domain Eukaryota; kingdom Metazoa; phylum Chordata; class Lepidosauria; order Squamata; family Lacertidae; genus Zootoca; species Zootoca vivipara. Next base: position 111,798,591 of record NC_083276.1, on the reverse strand, counting down.
CAAAGCCCAAGTTCCAGTGTGAGAGGGTAAAAGCCAACATATTGCAAAGAGAAGGTAAAAAAAAAAGAGAGAAAAAGGCAAAGGACCCCTGGATGGTTAATTCCAGTCAAAGGCGACTATGGGGTTGCAGCGCTCATCTTGTTTTTAGGCCGAGGGAGCCGGCGTTTGCCCACAGAAAGCTTTCCAGGTCATGGGGCCAACAGGACTAAACCGCTTCTGATACAACAGAACACCTCGGCGGAGCGCATGGAAACACCGTTCACCTTCCTGCCACAGCGGTACCTATTTATCTACTTGCACTGGCGTGCTTTCAAACTGCTAGGTTGGCATGAACTGGGACAGAGCAATGGGAGCTCACCCCATTGCAGGGATTCAAACCGCCGACATTCTGATCGGCAAGCCCAAGAGGCTCAGTGGTTTAGACCACAGCACCACCCCCATCATTGGCACAAGGTTTTCTGCTTTCACAGCAGAACATTCTTGTCCTCTCCTCCCTGCCATGTTTCCCCTAAATCTGCTCTAGAGTTTCCCACCACCTTCTGGAGCAGATTCTGGGAAGCAAAGGCTGTGCACATGGAGGGAGGAGAGGAGGGAAGTCCTTCTTTAGAAGCAGAAATCCTTACAGTGACGGGATGCAGTAGGTCAGGGGTGCCCAAATGTTTTTCAAAGAGGGCCACATTTGATGAAGTGAACATGCGTGAAGGCCGACCAAAGCTGTTGAACTATCCTTAGATTCTGAATGTGCCACTAAATGGAAAAATGAAATATTGGTAACTTAAGACAGCACCATTTGAATCCACAGAACTATGGATAATCTCTTGCTGCATTACAAAACACATACCTGACCTTTGGGGGCAAGGTCTCCACCGGGATTGGGATAAATCCCAAAGGAAAAAGTGCACTGAAAATAAATCAGTGCAGCATCCCTTTAGCATGTATTACGAAGCAGTGAAGCTTTCTTTTCTTGGTCAAATAATTTTCTCATCAGAGACGCTGCCTGGCAATTTATTTCTGGATACTAATTCATCTTTTCCTGCGAGATCATACTCTGCTTCCAACTTGCTGCCACCTTGTTCTTTAAAGTAAGATATAACAAAGAGAGAAGAGATACCTTAAATCGAGGAGGCCTGGTATTATGCATGCTGCTTGCTGCATTGATCGAATTACCTTCCGGTTCTCAAATTTCATTAGTAAGTCTGACTTCTCAACTTTAAAAGATAATTAGAAAGTAGATGTAAGGAGTTTACCTAAGTGGAATGCAAAAGAAAAAAAGGAAATGGATCTACCATTATCTTAAACGTTTCATTTTATTTCTCTTGATTTAACTATTTCTGTCTGTACCTGGAAGGTTTTTCTTCCCAACCCGCCCCCCCCCCCCCACAACAAAAACCCTACAAGATATCCTTTGGTAGAACTTGTTGCAAGTTCATTCCATCCTATACAACAGTGTTTTTCTGGCACATGCCTCTATTTTTCAGATTATGGATATGACAAAAATATTGGGTCCTCCCTAACAAGAGGGCACGTGACCTGGCAACCAGACCCTGTGTTGTGGGTGGGAACGTTTGGATGGCCACAACACCCTATTGGAGGTCCCTCGATGCTGGGTGCAATTAGACCAATGGGACACCAGCGAAATTGTATTGAAGGAACTCTATTTAAGCCCATGCACGTGTCCCTGAGCTTCCTCTTTGGGGCCAGTGCATCGGAACACCTGCCCACCTCTCCCTATATTTAGGGCTTGCATTCATGACCTTGCTATGCTGTTGTGTGTCATCTGTCGTTGGGACAGGGGCATGGCAGGAATTTCCCCCACTTGGCTGATTGGCTGGCGCTTTTTGGGTTTCGCCTGCCGCGTAGCAAATCGTCACAACTTGTAAGGTTGCGGATAGGCTCTGGTTCAGGTGATAGGGGTGGCAGAGCGGTCTGGCCATCCCTATGCGATGGGTATTCTGTAAAATGGGTACTCTTGGTTGGTCTTCTCTGAGAGGGGTCGTGCCCAGAGCCAGAGTCCAGGGGGGCATCTGGCTGGTGGACTGGCTTGACCCGCCTTCCACTATGCCAGGTGTGTACCCAAGGCTGACCTATGATGTGCCCTGGGTCAGCGCTGCCTGCAAGGGTGCAGGGAGCCAGTCGAACCAGAGCCTATGCAACCACTCACTTGGTTGTAATCAATAAAGTTGTGGCCTAAATTCTGCCAAAAACCAAATCAAAAATTTGAGTCTTGTCTGAATTTATTTGGGGAAGGTTAAAGGGTCTACACACGCAAATGATATAAACAGGGAGATCACATTGTGTCTTTGCCCTGGAGAATAGGACATTCTTTGCATTGGGAAAGTGTGTTTTGTCACTTTCCAGTGGGGAGTATGAGGAGCATAGCTGTCAAGTTCTCCCCCTTTTTAAGGGAAATTCCATTGTGCTGAATAGGCTTCCTCGTGAGAAAAGGGAGAACTTGACAGCTATGATGAGGAGAAAGAACCACAAATTATTCAGTCTTCCTCTCTTGATGCTTATTTGGAGCATCAAAAGAGGCTTTCTAATATGATTGGCTCTGTATAAGTTAAGATGTGTCTCTAGCATTGTTAAGAAGAAATGAATGGAATGTTTCTCGGCTCCATTCATCCTAATGCATTTTGATCTCCAGTGCAGAATGAAATAATGGCTGATCAAAGTCACAAGTTGTTTACAGATTTGCAAAGAGACATTGAAGATTGCTATCACAGATTCCTGACAGATCTCGAAAGAAAAGATAAATCTGACTGAGCAATGGTAGGCACAAAAACACAAATATTAAAGCAAGAGCTATTAGAACGATTTCATTATGCAACAATGGTAATCTTGTGTGTGTGTGTGTGTGTGTGTGTGTGTGTGTGTGTGTGTGTGTTAGGCAAGTGGCAGATCAACTGCTAAATTTTTGGTTTTTAACCTCACACCTTTCAAATTTAAGGTAGGCTTTATAACGCTGGCCAATATATTTTAAAATATCCTATAAATATTGACACACTTCCCTTTTAAGTAAAAAGCCCCATATTGTGCTTAAATCAATATATATATGTTTGCAAAATTTCCAATGAAGTTCCAAGAGGCAGAGTGAAGTATATTGTGACAGCAATTGAATATACAATCATAAGGGATTGGGAAAATAAATCAGCTACGTTGCACAGCAGGCATGATTGCTGTCTGCAGAAAGATGCCAATATTCAATCTGAAATTATTGAAAGGTGTGTGTGTGTGTGTGATATAAAAAACAACCCAAGAAATATGAGAGCACTCCGAAGAGACAGCTGTTAAGATTTTAGATCAAAAGCAGACATGATAGAACAGGGGACAAACTGTAAAGGTAGGTGTGGACAAAGTGTAAAAGTCTGTGGCCAATTGATTTTTATTTTTCGAGGACACATTCTGGAGTGAATAGAATAGAATAGAATTGGACCCTGAGGATTATCTAGTCTAAACCCCTACAATGCAGGAATATGCAGCTGTCCCATATAGGGACTGAACTTGCAACCTTGGCAACATCAGCACTACACTCTAACCAACTGAGCTATCCAGATGCATGTGCTTTGGGCACCACAGCAGGAGACTAGAAAAAGTGCCAGCAATGCTATCTAACCATGGCTGAGGTCTATTTCACTCATCACTAGGGATGGAGGAGAAATGGATTACTGTCCCCATTTAAAGGAATACCTATCTAATTTGCACTTTGACGAGTTTTGGCATGCAGTCGTCCAGCCATGTAATGGGTACATAAATGTATATGCTAAAATAATAACATACTGGAGATCCCGAGTCACAAGGTGGTTAGACTGGCCTCGACCAGGACCAGGGCCTTCTCAGTACTAGCCCCGACCTGGTGGAATGCTCTCTCTCAGGAGACTAGGGCCCAGCGGGAGTTGTCATCTTTTCGTAGGGCCTGCAAGACAGAGCTGTTCCACTTGACCCCGGTGTTACCCTCCCCTAAAGTTTTATCCTACAGATATTTAAATGAGGTTCCACTTGTAGATTCCCATTTTAAAATCGAATTTTAACATTGTATTTAATCTGTATTTTAATTGAATTGTTTCTTTTATGCTTGTTTTAGTATTTTTGTTGTTAGCCGCCCTGAGCCCGGTCTTGACTGGGAAGGGCAGGGTATAAATAAAATATTATTATTATTATTATTATTATTATTATTATTATTATTATTATTATTATTAAAATGCACCCCTCCCTCTGTGGAGGGGCACTCTGTCAGGCACTCCCACTGCAGCAGCGACATGTGATGTAATGCACTGTGTGTGATGTCACACATGCATGATGTCACACAATGTTGGGTAGAACCCAGCACACCTGTTAGGGAAAATAACATTAAAATGCATTGTGTGGAATTGCTATTAAAATAAAATAATACATTAGAAAAAGAATGCATACAAAAATGCACTTACTGGGAGACATCTGAAGGCAGCCCTGTAGTGGGAAGTGTTTGACGTTTGATGTTATAATATGTTTTTATATACATTGGAAGCTGCCCAGAATGGCTGGGGCAACCCATCCAGATGGGCAGGGTATAATTGTTGTTGTTAGCACAAAAATGCTGGTGAATTTCCATGAGGACGTTTTGAAAATATCATAAACTTATGTAGAAAACTGGAATTCAGATTGGAAAACTGGAAAACTGAGAGAAACCAAAATTGGCCAATATTTAGTTATTACTCAGAGGAAAACCCCAGCTTATAACCAAGGCTGGATCTAGACACATCAAAGAAGTGTTTCAGTTAAATGTGTTGCAAATCGGGTTGGCAAAGATGGAACTCCACAGCGCCATCTGGTGTCACAGTAATAGAATGCATACAAAAAGTGCTTTTTCTTTGCCAATGTAGCTGAGTCCCAAGTGTGTGAAGCAGGAATATGTCGTCAATGGCAGCTCCCTGATTTGTTTGCTTGCTTCAAAAAAATTAAAAATTAAAAATTGTGAGGGGCAGGGAACCACAGGAGATCCATTCACAGATCTCACAATCACATCTAGGCTAACTTTAAGAATAGCAAAAAAGAAAAGGCCATTTTAATATGGATGAGAAAAGGCTATTGTGGCATCAGCAGCAATATTTGAACATTCAATGCTTTCAATGGCAGCTGGGGTCATGCTGCAGATTTCAATACTCAAGCTGTTTCGTGGGAATCCTTCTAGTACAGGGGTAGGCAACCTAAGGCCCGTGGGCCGGATGCGGCCCAATCACCTTCTCAATCCGGCCCATGGACGGTCTAGGAATCAGCATGTTTTTACATGAATAGAATGTGTCATTTTATTTAAAATGCATCTCTGGGTTATTTGTGGGGCCTGCCTGGTGTTTTTACATGAGTAGAATGTGTGCTTTTATTTAAAATGCTTCTCTGGGTTATTTGTGGGTCATAGGAATTTGTTCAATCCCCCCCCCCAAAAAAAATATAGTCCGGCCCACCACATGGTCTGAGGGACTGTGGACAGGCCCACGGCTGAAAAAGGTTGCTGACCCCTGTTCTAGTATAGTATTAGCATACCACTGGGGCCAACACTGAGAGCCCTACCAGTGACAGTACATTTCAGCACCAGGCAAACCCATTTTCATTCACCTGGGTTTTTAAAGATATTTGATTTCATTTCTCAAATTAAAAGAAGCACATTAAAATACATTCAGTGCTTCTGAGGAGCAAAGAGAAAGTTTGGGAATGTGTTTGACAAAGAGCCTCTATATTCAGATAACTTGGTGAGAAAACAGATTATGAGACTCAGTTTTGCCGAGCCCGCTTTGCCAACTTATAAAGAGCAGGTGATAGTCTGTTTTCGTTTCAGGAAACCTCTCACGTATATTATTTGCCCTATATACTGGCTGTGCAAAAGTAACATGTGGAGTGTGGGCTTGCAACAAATACATGAATGAATGTTTATTGATCATTAGACTATAGCAATGTAATTATGGCAATATTGCACATCTGCTAAATGTATATACAGCATCTGCTGTCTTATGCGCTGTTTTAGGGAACATTTCCAAAGAGCTTTAAATAGAGCTGATTATATTATACAGTGGTACCTCTGGTTAAAGAACTTAATTCGTTCCAGAGGTCTGTTCTTAACCTGAAACTGCTCTTAACCTGAGGTACCACTTTAGCTAATGGGGCCTCCTGCTGCCACTGCGCCACCAGCACGCGATTTCTGTTCTCATCCTGAAGCAAAGTTCTTAACCCGAGGTACTATTTCTGGGTTAGCGGAGTTTGTAACCTGAAGCGTTTGTAACCTGAAGCGTTTGTAACCCGAGGTACCACTGTAATAAGGGTGTGTGTGTCCTCCTGCGGCTGCTTCTTCCATAAACAACTGGCTTGTGGATGAGTGGTTGCTGCCGGGCTGCTCCACAAGTCCTTGGAGTGGCAGCAGGGAATTAGGATTGCTGTGCTAGATGACAACTGCTGGCAACTGTGAGTGACACTTCTGAATTCTGAAAGAATAAAATAAATCCAAGTTGAAATGTAGAATTGGAGAATGTAGGGGAGTGTCATGTTTTGGGGAGAGTGGAGCATTTTGTTCCAAAAGGCCTCTGAAGGACCGCAGAGGAAGCATGATAAAAATGTGCTGTGGTCTAGAGACTGGGTAACTAACCTGTGGTCGCCAGGCCTCCAGTGGTCTTTTTGTGATCCTCCAAGACTCCCACCCCCTTTTTAAAAAGTGTCATTTAAATGTTATTACTTTTAAAAAAATGTTTTGGATCACACAATATTCTCTGGTCATCTTCAGTATACTTGAAGGAGCATCTCCACCCCCAAGGACCTTCTGGCGGTTCCCTCCCTGTGAGAAGTGAGGTTACAGCAGGCTTCCTCAAACTCGGCCCTCCAGATGTTTTTGGCCTACAACTCCCATGATCCCTAGCTAGCAGGACCAGTGGTCAGGGATGATGGGAATTCTAGTCTCAAAACATCTGGAGGGCAGAGTTTGAGGAAGCCTGGGTTACAGAGAACCAGGCAGAGGGCCTTTTCAGTAGTGGCGCCCGCCCTGTGGAACACCCTCCCATCAGATGTCAAGGAAATAAACAACTATATGACTTTTAGAAGACATCTGAAGGCAGCTCTGTTTAGGGAAGTTTTTAATGTTTGATGTTTTATCATGTTTTTAATATTCTGTTAGGAACCGCCCAGAGTGGCTGTGGAAACCCAGTCAGATGGGTGGAGTATTAATAACATATTATTATTATTATTATTATTATTATTATTATTATTATTATTATTATTCCAAGAAGCCCTGCTGAGTTGGAATATTCTCTTCAAAGAGTCACCTGCCACTAGGAGTAAGCCTTTTTAAAAATGTAGAAAGTTAATTATTATCATTTATTACATTTCTATACCATCCTTCATCTGTAGATCTCAGGGTGGTTCATAGCATTAAAATACAAGATGAAAATGAAAAGAGTCACCAGCCACCTCACATAGTTCTGCAGGAAGAAAGAACACTTATTTTACAGAGAATGAAGGTTTTTGCACACACTCAAAATTAGGCAAGGGTTCAGCACAGCACCACTCCAGTATTGTGCAACTAAGGCTGTGTACACACACCCATTTACTCCTCATTCAGTGAGCTCCCACTGCTGGTTTAAGAATCAGAGTACACACAGTCCATAGTTGTCAGGGAGTTGTTGCGGCTACTCTCGAGTAAAGACGCTCCAGTCCGTTCTGTCTTTAAAGGCTTTATTGTGCATACTATTTACAGTGCAGAAATAGCAGAAAACACGACCTCCTAGTCACTCTCAGAATCCGCCAATGGCGCCCTTCTGCTTCGGGGCCAGCATAATAGCCTGGGCAGCCTGAAACGCCGCCCCCTAACCCTGTGTTTGGGCACACGCCTCAATTCAGGCACTGGAAGGAGCTGTGCCCCTTCTTCCCCTTGCTGGCTGGCACAGTGCCTGGGCTCCGACGTCTCCCTGAGCCGTCCCTCTTCCACTTGTTGGTCAGAGTGGCGCAGGGGCTCTGATGCCTCGCTGAGCCTTCCCTCCTCCATTCCGCTCCCCCCTGACCCGCTGCTAGCGCTGTCGCTGGGTGAAGTGCTGGTCAGGGTTATGGGGGGAGGCTCCCTGTAGGGAGCGTGGGAATGTTAGGGATGTGGATTAGGATATATTATTAGATAGATCCTATCCAAGCTTGTGTTAGCAAGCTTCCAATATCAGCAGAGTGACATTCCCCTTTTGCGCGCAGCAAAGCATGTGCGTTAGGTTCGCTAGAACCTCTATAACAATAATATTATACTTTATACTTCAATATTACACTTCCTGGCAAAGTCCCCTTAGTCCCTCTTAAAAGAAATACACAACACAGTGTTTATAAAATAAGATAGAGTTTACTTACAGTTTCATCCTGAGTTACAGCACAATCTCAGAAAGGCAGGCTTGCTTAGAAAAGTTACAAGTATATATACATCTTCTAGAGACTACTTAGTAAAGTAAGACTCCATTTGGTCTCACTCTTGGCTGCAGGCCAAGAGGGAGAACCATCCTAACTATAGATGTGTTCCCATCGAAGGAGGAAGTAGCTAAGAGAGCGAGTGACTGTTGGCTAGGGGCTTAAATCAGCTAATCCAACTCATCTGCATATCTGGAGGGAACAGGAACTGACCTGTAGTCAGGTGTCCCTCCAGGTGAGTTCCTGTTAGTGGACACTCTAGGAACTGTTGTGACTTGTCTGCCCCAGTGTTCCATCCCACAGGGAGTCCCCCTGACAATAGCTATCTTGCATCATGTCGCTGATGAAATATGATGCTTTGCTCCCTGCCCCCCCAATGAGCTTTGATCCAAATGGAGAAAAAGAATGACATAGTTGTTTTTTAAGCTGGCATTGTGTGCACAACTTATATTTCCCACAATCCCTGACATGGGCCACTTGGGCTGGGGCTAAAGGAAGGTAGCGTTCCAATGGCACCTAAAGTGTCAAAGGTTTCCCATATTTGACTTTAACTGTGCTTCTGGTACCAATTCGAGATCCTAGGGTTTTTAACATGCAATCTGTTCTAGAAATTTTGACATTCCCAACATTTAAATGTGAAGCAAAGCATAGCTCCTACTTTTGAAGTGTTCTGGCTGTGTGTAAAAGAAATATGTGCAAACTCAGGGGCATCGCAATAGGGGGGCAGGGTGCCCCGGCTTCACTCTGTGGGGGGCAGCGTGACGCCCCCTCGCCACCTCCACTGACGGCTGCCACTACCGTGGCAACAGCGTGACCGCCATCGCGGAGGCCCCGATGTTGCTGACCTTGCCCCTCGCTTCTTCCTGGTGGGGCGGAGGCAAGGGGTGGGCCAGAGAGCAGCGTCAGCAGTGGCCGCCGACGCCGCTCGATGCTCCGCCTCCGCCTGAGTAAGAAGAAGCACAAAGCGTGCGGCAAGCCGATCCATAGTGTGCTCTGTGCTTCTTCCTACTCAGGCGGAGCAGTGAGGGGCGTCAGTGAACTATGGAGCGGGTTGCCGGCGCCGCTGCTCTAGCATCAGGATCCTCGGATCCGGCGCTGGAGCACCGCCCCCTGGCAACCCGCTCCGTAGTGTGACGCGTGCGTCGTGCTCCATGACGCATGTGTTGTGACGTTTGCCGCCCCAGGCAGCCAGAAGGCTAGCGACACTGCTGTGCAAATTTACCCATTTCTGCCTGACTGTAGGAAATGAGACTCCTTAAGTCTTAACATTTGGTTCTGCCTAAGTCACCCTATCAGTCTGCCTCTTGAGTGAGTTGAGCAAGAAATACTGTGATTAACTTTAATGCTATGCAAAGTAACTTTCTGCCTTGCATGTGGAAGATTGTGTTTTCAATTCCGAATAGGTATTTCATTCAGAAATTAGTGTACTGATGCTTTCTCGTCGCTCACCAAAGATTCAATATTGATTATGTTTGGGATGCAGCCTGTTTTTTGACACTGCGGTGATATATCAGACATAGCAAATCGGGTAAAACATCATTGTTTTGCAAATGTTCTGCAGATACCCTTTCAAACGTTAATAAGCAGAGAGAGCAAAATATGTATGTTTTAAGCCTTTTCTCATATATAGATATAATAAACAACAGCAAGCCAAGCAGAACTGGGGGATGTTCCTCCCTCTTGAATTTCAAATAGTATACAGTCATACCTTGGTTTTCAAATTTAATCCATTCCGGGAGTCCGTTTGACTCCCAGAACAGTTCAAAAACCAAGGCGCAGCTTCCGATTAGCAGCCAATCAGAAGCCGTGGATGCTGCACCGGATGTTTGGCTTCTGAAAATCATTCGAAAAGCAGAACAATCACTTCCGGTTTTCGATTTTTCAGGAGCCAAAACATTTGAGTTCAAAGGTGTTCGGCTTCTGAGGTTCCACTATACGTACTAAATAAATACCAATAAGCTTTAAAATGTGAATGGCAGCATGGGTGTCATGGAGATTAGAAAATTGGGTCCTGTTTCTACCCATTGCTGGCTGTTCCCATGAGGAAGCCAATGGCAGGTGAAGCCTGAGCTAATGACAAGTGGAAGCTATGGATTCTAGGATTGTCCTCATCCTCCTACGTGTTGGACAACAATAGGGTTGCCATATTTTGAAGAGCAAAAAAGAGGATGTTAGGACGGCTCTCGTTTTCAGTACCCCTAGTATATGTAGGCTATAGAAGCTGTGATATATTGCTGAGGGGAGCAGGAGAAGAGAAGAGAGAAGCCAGTCTTCAGCCACCAGTTATGTCTATGTCTCATCCAGGAAGAATAGCCAGTGGCATTTTGGCAAATTTTAAAAATCCACCCGGACAGAAATTTTACCCCTGAAAAAGAGGACGTGTCCTGGAAAAAAAGAGGACACGTGGCAACCCTAACATTGAAGCAACACAAGGGCAACAATGAGACTAAGGAGGAGGAAGCTGTCCACTGCATGGACTGGTGGTATGCAAGAAGGCAGGCAGGTGGGGGCTGGCTGAGGGAAGATTGAGATTGGTGGGTGTTATGGGCCAGGAGTCAGCTTCTCCTGCTGAATGGCAGCCTGAAGGGGGAGAAAGCGGACTGACTCCACCTGCAGCTTATCAGTCTTCAAGGACACAGAGAAGGTGCTGATGAGAACCAGTTGGCTTCAGCCTTCTTAAGAAGAGCTTCCAGCAGCAGTCAGATGCTGGAAAAATGCTTGTAGTTCCTTACCCTGCCTTGCTGCTTCTTGCTTGTCTTTACCTTTGTTCATTGGATTCCCCGACCCCTGGACCATCTGACCATATGTTTGCCTGACTCTAGGACCGGACCCGACTCCAGATATTTACTCTGCCTTAAGGTAACCACGCCGCAAAGACTCTTCTTGTTGGCTGGTCTCCCACTCCACTGAGCTCTGCACTTTGTGGCTCAGCAACAAGACTATGACAGTGGGGAATTGCCCCATGTTCCTAATGGACCAAACCTAAAGGACCTCCTCACATTTAGCCTGCCCACATTCACACCAAACACCAGCAAAGGGTTCCTGTCATCCCACCCAGGAGAATTTTATCACATACTGGGCATGGTAGAGGTGCAATGTGTGATCAAAGCTCATCTGCCCATAGTCTGGATGCGATGCATGGCAACTGACATCTGATGCCCTTCAGCCTTACGGTGTCATGATTCAAAGGTTCAACAATTAATTAGACAGGCTTATTGCGCCCACCACTGTTTCCAGTGGGAAGGGTTCCAACGTTCAATGTTCTTGGGTCTCCTGAGGGTTGAAGCCGAAGCCGTTCAGTGGTTGATGCCTGCTGCTCTCTCGATCTTTCATTTCCATGCCTGGATTAATATCAGTTTGCACAGTGGCTGCAGGTTGCAATAGAGATTTCCACACAGGCTGAATAGAGCTGTAAAAAATAAATAAATACTTCCCCTGTAATTTCTCTGAAAGCTGGCACCTTGTCACTGCAACAACATGTGTATTCATATTGTTTTTATAAGACCCCAAATATTCATCATTTCAAATATCTTCCATGCATTGGGGGACTATTTTATTACAGAAGGGGGAATGAAAATGCCACTGAAATTAATTCTGTTATTCCAAATGTCAGCTTTCTGCAGTATTCATGGGAAGAAAATTTGATGCTTCAATTAGTTGCCTACTGAGGTCCAGCTGGCTGTTGGGATGTAAGTTGCCTGAGAGGAGAAAAATATACCCCAGGTAGAAAGTGTGATTCATAATAGTATTTGGCTTTCTGTCGGTTATGGTTCCATACACCCTAAGCAGGAATACTATTGGGCTCAGGAACAGGGACGTACATTGAGATCACCTACTGATCCTTCCAAGAGATCTATTGGGGATAGCGACTTGTATGCTCTTTTTTTGCTGAGTGGGGATGTGAGAATTGCATCACAAAAAGCAAACAGTTCAAAGGACGGCTGCATTTCAGTTTGCCTTATAATTTCAGAAATGTGAATGGGATTGATTCGCATCGAACTGATTTCTCACCCATCCCCAATCTGAGCCCGCACATGGGTTGCAAGGCCAGTTTCTCTCACACAAGCTATCTGTAAGGGGGACTCCCTACAGGGAGCCAGCCCCCATCATCCTAATGTCCACAGAGAGCTCCAGTGGTTCTGAAGCAGCCAGAGGGGGAGGAGGAGACTCGGAGAGGGAGAGAAATCAGAGTGAAGGACAATGGGAAAGCGGAGGGAGGCAGGCAAACACTTGGGGATACTGCAGAGCCAGGGAACTGACTGCTGAGGGAGGAAACTGAAAAGGCTTCGCTCCTTCTGGCGCCAGAAATGAGGAGAGCACTGCAACACAGGTCAAGGGGGCGGCGTTTTGGGGTGCCCAGACTACTTTTCTGGCGTGGGAACAGATGTACGCCATTGCCGGATTCTGATTCGGGATGAGAGGTCATGTTTTTAAGCTGTCTCTACACTGTAAATAATTAGCACAATAAACATCTTGAAGGACAAACTGGACTCAAGCGGAGTTACTCTAGAGTAGCCACGACGACCCTCTGACACTATCCAAGGGTAATAACTCCTCAGGAGATGCTTCTCTACAGTCGTTCTAACCACGAAAACCAATGTCTTCGGGGAGAAAAGCAAGGGCAAAAAGATTGCTGTTGCGTATTTGTAGCAATAAAAAAAGGAGCAATGCAGCTAGTTGAAGAGGAGCTCCACTGAGGATGAATCCCCAAACAGCATATACCTTTCCTCAAAAAAATTTTCCAATTAAAACCAATTATATCACATTCAATATTTCAAATTATACACATATATATATCAATCAAACCGAATGTTATGCCAAATCATCTAAAGAATTTTTTATTTGGGTTCCCATGCTTCAAGAAATTGGGGATTCCTCGCAACTGTCCACTGCCGTCTTTTTTCTAAAGTTCAAATCGTCCTCCAAGTTCATAATAATCCAGATCTTCCCCTTACAGTCACATAGATGTTTCCCACTTTCATCCGATTGTTTCCCAGCCGCTGAGATAAATATCAAACAAAGTTTCACAGATGTTCTTTCTCCTGTGTGAGTTAATCAGTCCAGCCTCCCCATAAATCTTCTTAATGGAGCTCCTTGTTGCGTCGAAGCAGCCCGAAGCAGCGCCATCTCAAAAAGCTCAAATCACTTTCGCTTTCTCTCATAGCCATGAAGATTCACGATCATTATAGAATTTACAGCTTTTTCAGGCAGGAGACCCAAACATCAAACCATAAACTCTTGGTAAATTAATGGATCTCCTTGCCCTATAGCTGAACTTAGCTTCAGGTCGCTGCTCCAATTTAAAGTGCGTCACAACTCATAAATCCTCCGAGCGCGTCCAGAACTCCTTCCGCCCGACTAGGGGGAGGCTTTTCTCATCGGCAACTCCACATCTTTAAAAAAATATGCTCAGTAACAACAGTTATAAAGTTCAACTCACACAGTCTTTTGCTTCTCTTTCACTCCAAACAAGCCAGGGCATCGTGTCCGGGAAGGTACGAGGCAACAATATGAAGGAAAAAAAAATAAAAACTCGCTTCCCTTATCGCTCCGTCCCCATCAATCCTTCTTCCAGATGCAGTACAATCTTTGACTCCTCTCCTTTCAGCAGCATAAATTTCTCAGCAGTAAACAGCGCTTCTTCCCCTCCTTCTGAAGTATGTCCATAGATTTAAGCCTAATTATCTTCTTTAACCATGGAAATCCCCGCCATGCAGATTAGCGTCCGGGAGTCCTGGCCCTCGTAAGTGCTCAGCCCAAGCTCCCCCCACTCCAAAAACAGTCGGAGTGGGTCTGGGGGCATCGCGGGCCAGCGGCCCCTCTCCGTAACCATATACCTTTCCTCAAAGGTAGCTTTGGGACCAATTGTCTGAATTTGGGATGTATGTAGAACTTCCTGTTGGGTTCTTCATCCATTTTCATGTGTTAACAACTGCAGGTGAGAGGCCCATGGCAATGAAATATATCTTTTTCTGCGAGCGCTGAGTTTCATTGCTGGCGGTCTTTCTTTTGAAACATATTAACACCCAGTAGTAGAAAAAATATGGAACAGAAGTTTCCCCTAGCTGCATTTGCCACTGTAACAAACAAGTGAAACTTGAAAACCTTGGGCAGTTCAGAGATAATATGGAAATAGCCCAGCTCTCCTGTTTAGATGTTCCTACCTGGCCTTTTGGAAATATGAACAAAGCGTTTCAGTCACTGTACAGGAAAGAAAACTTAATTCTCCTCCTAGGTGGGAGAATATCTCTAATCATCCATGTCAGATTTTTTCTGCCACTTCTCCTGAAACTATGATTTGAAACAATTTAGCAGCCTTTATCTCTATTTCTAATCCTAAAACCATCTGGGGGAATGTGTGAGGAGGTATTTATATTCTCAGAGGACATTTAGGTACATGGAGGAATAGGGATAAGCCTTGTGTTTATTTATAAGTTCTGTTTTTTTATGGGGGGGGAATCTATATCACAGTATAACAAATATTTCATTATATCCATTTTATTTCTGCTTTTGCGCTTGGTAGGATTCATAATGCACAACAGAGCGCTGCTCCCGTTCCCCATATTTATGTGCTAGCATTACAGATTTTACATTAGAAAGCCAGGAAGCCAAGCACCACTGTATTTCATCTCACTGTTTCCTGCTATCTTATTAATGCATGTTAACGTTGAAAAGTTTCTGCATTGCTGCTAGCAATATATCCTGGGTGCATTCTGCCAATTGCTTTATGTGTTTGCATTATTTGAATGGGAAAATGTGTTTGTGTTTTCAAAGCAGTGAAGTCAGGTTGGTGAATGGCAACATTGTGAGCATAGAGGGACAGCTCAGTCGGCAGAGCATGAGACACCCAATCTCAGAGTCATGGGTTCAAGCCCCATATTGGGCAAAAGATTCCTGCATTGCAGGGGGTAGGACTAGAGGACCTTTGTGGTCCCTTCCAACTCTATAAATTGTAATTGTAATCTTCTAGGCCAGGTTTGAATGACGTGTGACTCCACCAGCCATGGACAGCGCATCGGGAGAATAAATCATGTATACTAATAATGAACTTAGGTGCTGAGTTATGACAAATCTGTAACCCAGATAGAGAGATATGCTTGAGGGACCCCAGTGCTTGCAGAACTAGAACAAAACTTCAGGGGGAAAGCCTCCCTCCCTAAACCCAATGAAGAATGAACATGCTATGTGCCTGTTGTGGGGAGAGTCACAAAACTGGGGTGAAGAGATGGAATTGCATATGCTGGAAGAAGGAAAGGCTGGCTGCAACCCTCCACACTGCAACATTTTGTTGCAGGTGCCACTTGCAAACCTCCAGTCCTGCAGCTGCCTGGGGCTGAAAAAGCAGGATGGGGTGTATGATCATTCCCCGTTGGTGGAATTCTCTCCCCAGGGAAGCTCGCCTGGTGCCATTATAAATCTTTAAGTGCCAGGCAGAAATTTCCTTTAGAACCAGGCTTTTAGCCCTTACCTTTTAGAAGTGGATGCTTTTAAAATGTATTTTTCTTTCCTCTTGGTTTTAATGTGTTTATGTGTGGTTTATTGTCTGTCTGTTCCGTTATAAATTGCTTTGGGTTGCCCTGGGCATGAAGAAATAAAGAAATAAATTAGGCATTTGACAGGTGCTGGAATTCAAGAGTTCTGGGTTGCATTTGAGTCAGTGAACTATGAATTGTGCAGGCTTGCAGCATGACAATGCTCAACTGCTGGGCATTTTCTCAACACAAGAAGGTGATTTGGGATTATTTCCTACGTAGTTGATTGTAGTGAAGTGTGTAAACAATTGTGGCTGGATCCAATGACATTCTGAGAGCGACCATTGAAAAGACTCAGAATTTTGTGGTACATTCTCAGGTCAGCAAGTTTAATTTTCAGGGCTATTGGCTAGTCTCAAATTAATACCTTTGAAGGTATAGGAGATCTAGGAGCTTTTCTGCATTATTATTTTAAAACACAACTTTAAAAGAAATCACTCATAATTCTGAACACAGAGAGGAAAAAAATCACATGCGTGTTTCCCCAGTGATCCCGTAAACTAAACAAAACCAAAAATGCCAAGGGAATTCTCTCCATAATAATAATAATAATAATAATAATAATAATAATAATAATAATAATAATATTTTTTATACCCTGCCCAGCGGCTCCCAACAGAATTGATGATGATGATGATGATGATGATAATAATAATAAAGCGATAAAACACCAAACGTCTTCAAATGTCTTCTAAAAGTCAGATAGTTGTTTATTTCTTTGACATCTGATGGGAGGGCGTTCCACAGGGCAGGTGCCACCACCAAGAAGGCCCTCTGCCTGATTCCCTGTAACCTTACTTATTGCAGGGAGGGAACTGCCAGAAGGTCCTTGGAGCTGGACCTCAGTGTCTGGGCTGAACAATGGGGGTGGAGATGCTCCTTCAAGTATACTGCCCCCCAACACCTATCCGTTTTCTAATTCATTTCCCCAACCCTTCACATCTCATAGTTACCGCTAAGCCCCAGACCTCATAACTGCTTAGGTTTCTTTTTTCCTTTTTAAAAGGAGTTTGGAGCCCCATCAAGCTCCAACTCATGATGTCCCACAAGCTTCAGGTTTGGGGATGCCAACGATCTGGTAACCCTCTCATTCAATGATGTCCTTCCTTCTACTACTCCCTACTATTCCCTGTCTCCCAAGAGAGAAGCAACATTGTTGTGGGAAGGAATGATGTATTGCATCATCCACACGGCCCCTTTTTACACATATTACAAGAGTGGTGTGATGTCCAGCCAATATTCTATGAACAGACCTTGAATGCCAGGTGATGTGGATGGTGACCTCACCTGTGGGTGAATGCCGGGTTCTATTGTACATTGTATGCTGATTTAGGAAGTAAATCCCTTTGGACTCAGTGTGACTTTCTTCTTAGTAAATTAGGATAGGGCTTTCTGCTGGTTCTGTTGAGATTTGGGATGAGATTTATGGACCGAGAACAACCAGATTACATCACAATGATAAGAACCTGCATAGAGAAAAATATACTGCTCCTTTGACCTGCTCCACTTTAGGTAAAGGTAAAGGGACCCCTGACCAATAGGTCCAGTTGTGACCGACTTTGGGGTTGCGGCGCTCATCTCGTGTTATTAGCCAAGGGAGCCGGTGTACAGCCAGGGCCGTCTCTAGGCCCGCTCCCGGTGGCGCGGGGCGCCAAGGCGCCAGGCCACCAGGGACACCACTGCGCCCGCTGAGAGGCGCGGCTGAGGCTGCCCCAGGCGTGCCTCCACTGTTCAGCGGCTTCAGGCCGCTCTCCGGAGGCGCGCGGGCCTGGGGCCGCCTCCGCCGCGCGCAGGGGCATCGCAGAGGCAGGCTGGGTGGTGCAGTGCAGCTGTGCCCACGGCAGCCCCCTTGCACGCAGCGCCCGCCCGCCCGCCGCACTGTAAAATGGGGCGGGGGGCGTCGGAGGGATCTGGCGCACCAGGGCGTCGGGCATGCTTAAGACGGCCCTGCGTACAGCTTCCAGGTCATGTGGCCAGCATGACAAAGCCACTTCTGGCGAACCAGAGCAGCACACGGAAACACTGTTTACCTTCCCGCTGTAGTGGTATCTATTTATCTACTTGCACTTTGACGTGCTTTCGAACTGCTAGGTTGGCAGGAGCTGGGACTGAGCAACAGGAGCTCACCCCGTCACAGGGATTTGAACCGCCGACCTTCTGATCGGCAAGCCCTAGGCTCTGTGGTTTAACCCACAGCGCCACCTGCGTCCCAGGTGCTCCACTTTAATCCATAGCAACCTGTTCCACTTTAATCCATAGCAAATTCTTTGAGACATCACTTGAAATGGTCCAGGTTCCTCCCTTGCAAGGAACCAACTCATGTTAGCATATCTTAAAGTGCTTGAAAGTTACCTTGGCCTCAGTAATGTCTCCTTCCCCCCTTTATGCATTCATGTTTGCTTCAAATGTTATTTTATTTCTGATGTTCCTGTAACAATTCTGCTTTTGTCCTTCAAAGGATATGAAATATTGTCCCTGCTACTGTCTGTATTTCAGAACTGTAGGATGCCTTCATCAGATGCTATATGAATAGAAGACTGAGCTGTATTATTACTGTATTGATCCTCTCTTCTTCTTTTTTGACATTCATAGAAGTAAACAAGGTTCAATGAATACAACTCACAAAGAATCCAAGACTGTAATAAGAAAAAGCTGTCAAAAGTTTTCCTTAAAAGTACATCTCTTGAGGTGGGTTGATCATTTATGAAGAACAGGTCAAAATCTCATTTCTCTTTTCTTTTGATATTATTACCCACAGTTAACTGCACCCTAAATGCTGGTTTCTTTATAATGCTGGGTTTTACCATCTTTTTTTGTGGATGCAAATTACAGGATTAATTTAAAAGAAATCAAATTAACCCTTTCAACCCCTGTTGCCGAGAAAACTGCATGCAACACTGGGGACAACAAGAAGAGAACACTGGCGTCTTTGTCAGCTTGGGGTTTTTGATCGAACATCTTTATGCAATCTATTTCAAAGATTGATACCCTGAGTTTCCATTAAAAATGCTCATGGTGGTTTACAGTAATCGCTGGAGTATGCAAGATAAAACAATAAGATAAAAGATAAGATGGGAATGGAAGATAGCACTCTGTTCTGTTCCTTTGTAACATCCCACCAATGTTTGCCTTTGCTTGTCAAAAGCTGAGCAGTGAGAGCCTAAGAGTCCCAATCCCCTTTCTTTTGTTTGTCAGAAGGTCTTGTTGAGTCCCTTCCTCCTGATTTCAGAGCGGGCAAAGCACAGCTTATACAGGGGCTGTCCTAACTATACAATCTTTATATGCTTAGGTAAGTTTGTTTTAGAATGCAGACTTCACCAATTTCTTCTCCGCTCCTAATATGGTAGCCTGTTTTGTCCTGTTTTGTCCTCACAGCCCCTGTGGTTGGTTAGGCTGAAGGATTCCTATTTATCTAAGCAGTGAGCTCATATGTCCACACCTCAATATTCACCAGTTATTCTTTGCTCAATTTGAATCTGATGCTCACGACCATAGCTGCCAAGTCTCCCGTATTCCCCGGGAAATCCCGTTTTTCCAGCTGTTCCTAGCTGAAAAAATGGATTTTTTTGTTTTTCCCCAGTTTATTTTGGCGCAGCGGCCATTTTGGAACTGGGCGGAGCATGCTCAGAAGCGACTTTTGATGCTGCTCTGCCCAGTTCCAAAATGGCTGCAGTGCGACTTGTGGCACGGCGGCCATTTTGGAACTGGACAAAGCAGCATCAAAAGTCACTTCTGAGGATGCTCCGCCCAGTTCCAAAATGGCAGCAGTGCTACTTCTGGACTCTACTTCCACCCGGTCCCTTATTTCTCCGACAGCAACTTGGCAGGTATGCTCACGACTACGGCAGGACAGGTGAACAATGCTCTTGCCAAAAGAAGAGTAGTTCTGTTTTTTTCTTTTACTTCTAAAGATGAGGCTGGGTCACTTTAACTCTCCATCAGGCGTGTCTTCCAAAGTTTGAGGGAGGGGAAAAAAAGCAGAATCTCAGCTACTGCCAACAAAACCACCCACTTCTCACAAAGTGATCTCCTGAGCTGTTTTTGCAAACCATTTCTTTCTTTAGTTCTAGATGGCATGCTTGCTTGAATGCACATTTACAGTGATCAATTTGCAGTGAAGCAATGTAGAACCCAGCCTTCCCTCTCCCCCTCAACATCTGTTTTACAGTGAATAATTTCCCTTCTGCTGTGTAGGGATATGATACGCTGGTACTGGATCCAGGGTATATTCCTTTATCTGGGAGTGTCTTCCACTGAACTCAATGAGACCCGCTTTGAATAGACATGTACAGAAGGCACTGCAAGGATATGAAATCTAGCCCCTCCTCCATGAGTTGGGAAGGCCCTGTATTTCTACAGTATATTTAATAATACTTTTTGTTCCAGCAGAAAGTCCCACTTACTGGAAGAATGGCTAAGTGGAAGCATAAGTACCCTGTTTCCATATTTGTGTAATCTCTATCCTCAAGATTGCTACGTAGGAGGAAAGTGTTAAAATAAATACATTAAACTTATTAATCTGCAGTCATGAAAAGAAAAGCTACCCCCTTCTGTACCTCCACGGAGGAGGCCAATAGCACGACAGCTAATTAAAACTCAAGCAAATAAGAGCTTTTTATAGCTGCCTCCTTCCATAAATCACCTGCTTCCTGTTCCTGGGAAGCTGCCAGTTTCAAATCCAAGAATTTCTTGGCATTGTGGAAATCAGAAAAGGCATATTTTATAACTCTCAGAACTACACAGAACTTTAATGGAGCGACTGTTTCAATTTCTGTGCCAATGCAGATGAATAGTGGTGGTGGTGGTGGTGGTGGTGGGGAATATGCAATATTGTACAATAAAACTGTTTCAAAGGAATACAGTAGCATTTCTGTGGGTTCCTCTACATCAGAGGAGTAGTTGCATGGTCCCTTGTGTCACGTGACAAAATAACACAGTGCATCTTCATTGCAGGACTGTGAGGAACACGATGGATTATGTGCACGCTCTGCTTTCAAGGGCATGTATCTATTTTCCTCAGAATGTCTTTGCCAGGGTTCCAGGGTTAGCTGGCTGCCCATAGGATTGGAGAACGAGATAAACTATAAATAAGGTGTGGGTAAACAAGAGATCTGGGATGCAGGTGGCACTGTGGGTTAAACCACAGAGCCTAGGGCTTGCTGATCAGAAGGTCGGCGGTTCGAATCCCTGCGACGGGGTGAGCTCCCGTTGCTCGGTCCCAGCTCCTGCCAACCTAGCAGTTCGAAAGCACGTCAAAGTGCAAGTAGATAAATAGGGACCGCTCCAGCGGGAAGGTAAACAGCATTTCCGTGTGCTGCTCTGGTTCGCCAGAAGCGGCTTTGTCATGCTGGCCACATGACCTGGAAGCTGTACGCCGGCTCCCTCGGCCAATAATGCGAGATGAGCGCTGCAACCCCAGAGTCGGTCACGACTGGACCTAATGGTCAGGGGACCCTTTACCTTTACTTTAAACAAGAGATGTGGTTACAGGCAGGAAACATGGCGACCTGTTCATTCTTGAGTGTTGGCAGCTATGTTGCATTCTAGAATGGTTGACCAAATGTAGTGTGATCGTAGAGAATCATGGACAATATTGATGGTTTTGATAACAATAGTTAAAAAAAACCCAACTTGGCTGTATTGGAAGGTGTCAATTCAATTCCCACCTTGGTTGGGAACAGAGTAGGTGCTAAGGTGTGTGTTTTGCAGCCTTGGTTTACCATCTAAGAAATGGAAATTGTGATGGCCTACTTTAAAAAGTTTGTGTGGAGAGAGAAAATGTGATAAGAGAATTTCATTATGCATCTTGAGTATTAGGAAAGGGCATGTGGGCAGAGACTGTGGCACTAAGTGATTGCTCCCCTGACATCCAAGAATAATCAATGCAGCCCTATATCACCTGATGCCATATTTTTTAATGGAGAAGGAATCACCAAGATGTGAATTGTCAGGCAAATGCATGTTAGATGTTGGTGGTAAAGCTCATAGGGTCTGTTCTTTAGTAGACCATGAGCATTCCAGAACATTCCTATTATTTTCTATAGCTCTTCTCTGAACATTTCAGGCATTTCCCTAAATGATCAGAATGTTGATTAAAATGATATCCAAGGATAACAGGAGTGGGGGAGGGGGGAGCTTGACCAATGGAATATTTCTACTGCTGGCCAAGCACTTTATTTATATCTTTGTGTGTGTGTGTGTGGGGGGGGGTTCAGTGGTATTCCCCAGTCACCAAACAGGCTGAAAATTGTGCCAGGCTCCTAATTATAGCACCTATCCCTGATTAACAAGATGGCAATCTTTCCCTTTCCTCAGCAAAATTCGTGTTGGTTCTCTTTCAGCAGAACGTCACGCTGCAGGAAGATTTCCCAGAAATTAATCCTTTGGCAAGCAACTTGTGAAGGCTGCTTTGGAGTGCAGGCTGGGAGTGAACCGGTGGCTTAGGCTGCTGAAAGGAAGAGGTACACAACATTGCTGCTTAGTGCTTGTTTACAGCTGCATGCTTGCAGTTTGATTTCTGCAAAAGCATCAAAGGATGCTTTTGCAGAAATAGTCAACACTGGATTTATTGTGAAAATGTCATTTATCTATAGATTGTTCAGATCAATGGTGCCATCATGGGCTACAGTTTCTCTACATATTTAAAAATAGTGCCGTCTAAATGAGGAGGAGAAGGAATGTGTTTGTTGGCATGCGCCTCTCGGGTTAAAGTCAAACCACTGGAGAATCACAGGACCTGCTGAACTGCAGAGGCCGGTAACTAATTACTGCTGACTCCTGCAGGTTTTGTGTGCATGTGCTAGCAGCACCAAAGTGACCTCTCTGGGGCACAAGCCTTGGAAGTGTGTATGGAGGTCCTGGGCTGCCCAGATGACAAGACCCGCCCACCCGGCCTTGCTGATGTGGTCCAAAGGAAAACAGAGCAAAACATCTGCCACCAGCTTGGTTGCTGGAAGGAGGTGTACAAGATGCTATCCTGCCATCTTAGGGACTCCACTTCAGATCTGTGTAGGGTTTACTTCTTCTTGTGTAGGGTATATTCCTTTCTTCTCCCAAAAATGTCCCACAAGGCAGCGGGTAAGAGAAGGAATGTTAGCTGCATAATATTAAGGTAAAGGTAAAGGGACCCCTGACCATTAGGTCCAGTCGTGACCGACTCTGGGGTTGTGGTGCTCATCTCGCATTATTGGCCGAGGGAACCGGCGTATAGCTTCCAGGTCATGTGGCCAGCATGACAAAGCCGCTTCTGGCGAACCAGAGCAGCACACGGAAACACCGTTTACCTTCCTGCCGGAGAGGTCCCTATTTATCTACTTGCACTTTGGTGTGCTTTCGAACTGCTAGGTGGGCAGGAGCTGGGACCGAGCAACGGGAGCTCACCCCATCGCAGGGATTCGAACCACTGACCTTCTGATCAGCAAGCCCTAGGCTCTGTGGTTTAACCCACAACGCCTATTAGAGGCAGAGGAGTTAGAAGTGGATTGTTTTCCTGTTGAACTTGACAACATCCCTCATGCATTCTATGTTCCTCACAGAAACGAATGGTTTAAGGCTAGTGTGGCCAGGTGAACAAGAAAGCGGGTCTTCTGAACCTTTAGTAGTTGTGCAGAAGAAGGGAGTTCCGCAGGTGTAGCTCCTTGTACAAGCTACACCTGAGGAAACTCCCTCTTCTACACAGGTATTAAAGGTGTATGAGTCCTGGGCTCTTTCTTACCTGGTTTCCCTATTTAAGGCAGCTCCACACTGGCCTATATCCCTTTAGCCAGGCTGGGACAAATGGGTGCACTGCCCCCACCCCATATTGAGCTGTGGTTGTCGTCTCCCCCAAGTAGGATTTTTATTTTGAAAAAAAAAATCTTTTTAATTAGTGGCATGACACAAAATATCAGTCTCCATTTAAAGAAGGACAACTTACTTTAAGAACAGGAGCAGTTTAAAATAGGACCCATTGAAAAATTCAGTGAACAGAAAAGGGTGAGTACACAACAAAAGCATTACGGTATTTTTTTTTTTTTTTAAGGGATGAAAACCGGGGAAGGGGGGGGAGGGGAAGCCCACAAAATATGGTTTTACAATTATGAATGTAAGAATTTTTTTCTGTTATGTATTGTTTTTTTCTCTTTTTTTGCCCTTTCTTTTTCTCTTTTTTCCTATTTCTATTTTTCTCTTTTTTTGGTATGACAATAGATGGTTGGTTGGATGGATGTCCTCCTGCGTACTGCCCTGGTTTGCTGGAGCTCCCTGGTGGCAGGGGGGGGCTTTGGGGTCAGGGGAGGGGGAGGAGGATAGAAATCCAAGCATAAAATGGACCATCTCTGACTGTTCACATACATGGGATACTTCTGTGGCAGGGGAGGACCCATGTGGGTGGGTAGAAAGGAGGTGGAAAAGGTGTTTATGTATGTACCGTTTTTTTTTTATTTTGTAAAATTAATAAAAAGTATGTTTAAAAAAAAAAAGCATTACGGTATCTGGAAGAGGCTTCCCCCTCCAAGTCTAATTGCTCAAGGCTTATTTGATAATAATAATAATAAGGTTCTGAGAGTGGTTTGCCATTGTAAATAATAAGATATAAACATCTAGGACAACAGATGAACTGGGCGGGGGGCACCTATAGACAATCGAATAGCCAAAAGCAGAACACCTTTTAAATAAAATCAATATTGGATTAGGTGTTGAGTCTTTTCAGGTGTTCTCAGACATCTGGAAGAACTAGAGTCATAAAATATAATCCACTGTAAATTATGGCATATCTTATTTGAATACCACCAACTATTCCAAAACAGTGTGTGTACACTGAGCCTCTGGCTGAGAACTTTCAGGGACGACAGATGGAAGCAAGTTCCTGAGTCACAAATCCAAGATGCTTAAACTGGCAGAACTGGACGAAAAGCATCTCAAACGTAGGCCTTTGAAAGCAACACTTCATTAATTCTTATTCATGTCATATTAACTCTCATAAATCTCTTCCGTTAGTTATTATTGTTTCTCTGCTGGTTTTTGAATCCATACTCTTTGTGATCCAATAGCAATAAAGTTTCAGAGGAGAATCTTAATTACTTAGCATAGCACTAATATCCTCTTTCAGGCAACTAACCACAAGAAACTGAGATTATCACAGATGGAACTCAAATTATGTATCTATACAAGTAGCTACAGGAAACTCTGACAATTAAGTTTTGGAAAATTAGTAGAGGATAAATGTCCTTGGGCAGAGACTACATTTTTGTTTTCTCCTTTTGTTTATATTCTGTAATCCATTGTAAGACCAAACAACCCTGCCATTTCTGGAATTGTTAGAAATATGTAGACCTGGTTGTATGCAGATAACATTGTGTTATTTATGCATGTGGTCCACTAAAAGCTTTTGGGGAACTTCTAATCCAAATCAAGGAATTTAGTGCAGTTGGGTTTCAATATTTATAAGACCATGAAAGATAACCTCCTAAACAATATTAAATTCCATTCAGGAAACATTCCAGTAAGATGCCTTGGAATGTGGTTCACACAAAATATAGGGAAATGCTCTGTCTTGTTGAGTGGCTTGCATCCTGCTCTATGTAGCTGTCTTCATGCTCCCTTTGCAAGAGTTCATAGCTGGGGGATTCTCCTAGATCCATTGCTTTTTAAAAAATAAAATAAAATAAAATGTTGATTTTGAACAAGACGGACAAAAATAATAATAATAAAATATACTGGTATAGCATAGTACAGTGGTGCCTCGCTAGACGAATTTAATTCGTTCCACGGGTCTTTTCTTATAATGAAAAATTTGTCTAGCGAATCCCATAGGAATGCATTGAATTTTTTTTTTTGCCCATAGGAACGCATTAATTGAATTTCAATGCATTCCTATGGGAAACCGTGATTCGCTAGACGAATTTTTCGTAAAATGAATTCGTCTAGCGAGGCAACCTCTGCTCGAAAAATCCTTTCGTTAAGCAGGGCATTCGTTAAGCGAGGCACCACTGTACAATACAGAATATCAGACAAGACCTCCAACTATGGAGGGCCTAGAAAACGATAACCAAACAGGAAAATGCGAAGTTGATCAATCCAGAGCCATCAAAACAATAGATGTACAAAAGGCATGGGCCTAATAACAGAATATAGTTATATATATTGGTTTCAACATGTAAATAATACAATATGTGTATGCATGTTCAGGGGAGAGAGAGACATAGAAACGAATAATTATTATGTCAATCGAAACCTTCGGAAAGCTATCACTGGCAATTGACCATGTTCCTCATTGTCAGCATAATAAAATGGTACCAGATAGCAAGGATTCTCTTTTAATTAAACCCCTCAGGACCCTTAGCTTATATGTTTTTTTCTAGAAGTGCTGTTTCTCAGACGGTATAATGCCAGTATGTAAGATTAGCACTGGCAAGGTCTCTTCAGAAGCATGCTGTCGAGCTCTAGTTGCTGTAAGTAAATGGATGATCAGTTAAGATGCTCTTCTGCTTCCTCGAATAAACCTAATAGCACATCTGTTGCTGTCGTTTGAAGTACGGGCGGCCTCAGTGGTGCAGAGTTCTGAGGATGACCCTATCGGAGCATGGCTATGGTAATTCATGTTCTGGCAACCTCAAGATTGGTCAGCAGTCATGCACTTTATGTGGGGCTACCTTTGAAAATAGTTCAGAAGTGCCATATGCAGCTACCCAACTGTGGACAGGTTCAAGGCAAACAGATAGCATAACACAAATTCTGTTATAGCTATGCTGGTTGCCTGCAGTATATGCTTTGAAGTGCTGATTTGAACCCATAAAGCTCTTTACAACTCAGAACCCCAATATCCCCCGGACATTTCTCCCAATGTAAACCTGATTGCACCCTTAGATGTTTGTCTGAGGCCCTCCCATGGGCTACTTCTTTAAGGGGGAATGATGATGCTGTGTTAGTGCTGACCTTTAAAGCCCTAAATGGCCTCGGTCCAGTATACCTGAAGAAGCGTCTCCACCCCCATCGTTCTGCTCGGACACTGAGGTCCAGCACCGAGGGCCTTCTGGCGGTTCCCTCATTGCGAGAAGCCAAGTTGGGCCTTCTCGGTAGTGGCACCCGACCTGTGGAACGCCCTCCCACCAGATGTCAAAAAGAAAAATAACTACCAGACTTTTAGAGGACATCTGAAGGCAGTCCTGTTTAGGGAAGCTTTTAATCTTTAAGAAATTAGTGTATTCTAATATTTCTGTTGGAAGCCGCTCAGAGTGGCTGGGGAATGAATTATTATTATTATTATTATTATTATTATTATTATTATTATTATTATTATTATTGTCACAGAGGCCGGATGGGGCTACTTCAGAGTAACGACTCTACACCGCTCTGCATTTTATCTTTTTATTGGTGCTGCGTATTTACAGTGCTAAAGGTAGAGCTATTTACAGATACACATCTTCTCAGCTTGAATCAGTACCTCCGAATGGCGTTTGGTGCGTTTTTCGCCAGCATAACAACTTGGGGAGACCCATCCTCTTTCCCCTACGCTTTTTGCGCAATTCCGGAGTTGGGGGGATGGGTCTGCCCCCCTTTCTTCCTCCTTCCTGTCCCACCTGGGACGATGGCTCCTCTACCCTGCTAGAGCCTTGGACCCCACTTCCTGTTTCCCCACTTGAGCTGGAGCTTTCCCTGCTTTCAGCCGCGCTCTGGGCTGGGCTGGAACTCAGGAGGGGAGGGACTTCGCGATAGCCCCTGTCCCTCACAATTATTATTATTATTACATGTGAGAGGGCCTTTTCAGTGGTGTCACCCTGTTTGTGGAACACTCTTCTCAGTGCGATGGACTATGAGGATGTTATTTTTCTGTGCGTGCGCTGCCAAGGTTTTCCGCTGCTGTTATTCATGTGTGAAGGGTTGCTTTGTGCGTGCATTTTTAGATTAATTACATCTGCTGTTGTGTGGATGTGTTGATGCTATGATGTATTTTTATTTATGCTTTAAATATGCTGCGAGTCACTCTGAGACCTTTGGGTAACAAGTCATTAACAAAACTAATACTCTAAATAATAAGAAGCTCATAACAGGGTGCAAACTCCCAACAGAATCGCTAATAATTCCGGTTTATTATTAGACATGGAAATGCCAACACATTTGTTGACAGCTGCTCATATAGCCAATATGTCATAATTGGGGGTGGGGGGTGGGAATCCTGCATCAGAAGACTGAACAATATAGATATGGGAACTGGTTCATATGGCACTGCTGACTGGAAGACGGAGTGAAGTTAGATTTGCTTTTAAAAAAATTGTTATGTATAATATAATACAATGAACTATTCAACCACATACGCTGCTGAAAATAATATATTTATTATGTTTACAGGTTTTTATTTAATATACATTGTTAATTCTGATCTTGTTAGCAACAAGTCTGGTCTGAGAACAAAAGTTAAGGTTCAAGAGTTCAACAATAGTAACAAGACTTCCATGACTGCAAAGTTTTGCTGCAAAGTTTGTTTTCGTTTATTTGAACAAATTGTATACCTCTTATAGGATCATAGAATTGTAGAGCTGGAAGGGGCTCTGAAGGTCATCTAGTCCAGCCCTCTGCATTGCAGGAATCTCAACCAAAGCATCCATGCAACATGGGCATCCAACCTCTGTTTTAAAACCTCCAAGGAAAAAGAGCCCACCACTTTCCAAGGAAGTCCATTTCACTGTTGAACAGGTCTTACCACCAGAAAGTTCTTCCTGATGTTTAGTCGGAATCTCCTTTCTTGTAACTTGAATTCCTTGGTTCAGTTCCTACTCTCTGGAGCAGGAGAAAACAAACTTTCTCCATCTTCCATGTGACACCCCTTAAGATATTTGTTGATGCCTACCATATCTCCTATCCATTTCCTCTTCTCCAGGCTAAACATACCCAATTCCCTCAACTGTTCCTCATAAGGCTTGGTCTCCAAACCCTTGATCACCTTGGTCGCCATATTCTGCACACATTCCAGTTTGTCAATACCCTGCTTAAATTGTGGTGCCCAGAACTGGACACAGTATGAGACACAGGTGTGGTCTTACCAAGGCAGAATAGAGGGGTATTAACTTCCCTTCAACATGGCACTACACTTCTGCTGATACAGCCTAAAATAATATTTACTTTTTTTGGCTGCTAGATCAAACTGTTGGCTTATGTTAAGCTTGTGGTCTACTAAGACCCCTAGTTCCTTTTCACTTGTACTGTACTACTAGCAAGCCAGGTGTCCCCCATGTTACATTTGTGCAGCTGGTTCTTCCTGCCTATGTGTAGAACCTTACATTTGTCCTTACTGAAATTAAATTTGTTAGTTTTGGCTCTGTCTGTATGCAATGCATCACTAAGTCACCATCCCATCAGCACAAGGATTTTATGCTTCCACCACTCCTCCCGCTGCACTCCCACCTGAAAATCTGTTCTGGGTTTCCCCCCAACCCTGTGGAGCAGATTTAGGGCATGTGAGGGGCGGGAAAGTAGGGGAAGCCATCCTTATGCACGCATAATTTTTGGGGCTGATAGAATGGTTCCTTAGGACTCTGTTGAAGTCAAGCCATAATAAATGCATTTGAAGAGAAACATATGTAGAACACACCATTACGGGCAGGCAATCTGAACTAGGCTCCTATTACTGAATCTGGTGGCTTCGGTGGATGAAGCAGGTGTGTCCCTCCAAATTAATAAAATAAAAATTGACCATATGGCTATCTGTTTATTCCTTATACCTGCATTGATCGTTGCTTACAGCAGCACATCTGAAAACCCAATGGTGCCAGAGAGGAATTTTTGGTTCAGGGATGCAAAAATGGGGTGGTGGTGTATCTAAATGCATAATCCAGACACCCCCACTTTTTAAATTGCTACCTGAATGAAGACAGAGCTACGCACATTTGTTTTAAGATAATTATTCATCAGACTGCTGGCTTTCCACATCCAGCCACAACAATTTGCAGTGCCTGTTCAGGCTTCCACCCACATAACAGTTTATTAACGTGTAAAAGGTTGCCTTAAAATAAATAAAAACTGCTAAAAATGTATAGCCTTGTGCTGAGCCGAATAGACTATGATCTGTTTATACAGCTGATGCGACAAAACTGGATTCAAGCATGGGCAACTTTTCACAACAGGAAGAACAGAGGAAAGATAATTAATTCCATTTTGTGCATGTTGTGTGTGTGTGTTTTCAAGACATGGTTGCAGCCAAATTAAATCCAGTAATCAAGAGAGGTGTGAATTAGATAGGGAAAGACATATATGCTGAGGTATTGCATAATGGGATCATATTAAAGCAGTGTTACAAGTGTTTCTTTTAAAAAATAATAACTATATCCCTGTCAAATTAAAAATGTTTCGTCCATGTAATATTGGAAATCAGAAGAGGTGAATTAATTTCAGACAAGTTCTGATCCTTCAGTGACATGAATAAGGGTCACAGATGTACTCTCTGTAATCAAGAACTGCATTCTCAGTACAAAGTTCTCATTATAATTTGCCAAAGGATTCATGAAATGTCCAAGGCAGCTGTTTGAAGCAGCTGAATTGGCACATCAGGGCATTTCTCTCTACCTATAAACTTGCAGCTGGATTGCACTGCTGCATGTTTACTCCAAGGTAAGTCCCAGTGACTTCTATGAAGCTCTTCCCACCCCCCTTTCAAATAAATGCATGTAGGATTATGCACTAAAACTGATTTTATATTTAATCCTTCTCTAGGTACGCCAGGGAATGTAAACCTGCAAGAAATGCTAAACCCCAGATTGTATCCAGTTGTTAGGTAGAAAATGGAAATTAGTCTCTGGGAGTTAAGAATGTGCTAGAGTCTTAATTTGGTCTGGGGCTTACTGGACCAGAAACAGGATCCTGAACAGGTCTTTCATATTTCAGTGGTGTGTGTGAGGCCAGAATTTGGCATCCCTACACCTCTGGCCTTTGGTGCTGCTCATTTCACTATGTCATATTTGTGACACCCTGTAGTGCCCCATAGGCTCGGCGCTAGGGTTGCCAGACTCAATAGTGGACAGGACTTCTGTGCCTTTAATTGCCCTGCTCTCTTTTGAGTTTGGAAACCTTAAAGAGAAACCAGCAGACCCTTTGTTTAATTCAGGCCCGGCTCTAGGGGTAGTCTCAGTGGCGCGGGGTGCCAGGGCGCGGGGCTGGCAGGAGGGCGCTGTGTGGCGAAGCCGTGCTGCGCGCTGCGCCCGCCCACCAGGGCGGGGGCGCCAGAGCGATCTCTGCGCCACGGCACCAGGGTGCCCAACCGGCTTGAGACGGCCCTGGTTTAATTTCCAAGCAAAGGGTCTGCTGGCTTCTCTTTAAGGTTTCCAGACTCAAAAGAGAGCAGGGCAATTAAAGGCACAGAAGTCCTGTCCACTATTGAGTCTGGCAACCCTACTCGGTGCCCGGTGCAGCAAAATTGGTTGTGCTGCCCTAAATCTCCCTCTGTCCTGAGCCACATCAGGGCAATTTGGTTTGGTTTGGCCTGAGATTCAGCTGGAGCATGCTGAGGCAGTCCCAGATCACACTCTGGGTTGAATTGGGCCCACCTGGGTCAATTGGAGGCTGTCAAAACACAGGGCAGTAAGGCAGAATGGAACACTGGGGTGGGGGAGAGAAGATGCAGGAGTCTCCTTCACTCCAACTGCATGTTAAATTGAGGTTTAAAGCTGTAATTCATAGAATCATACAATTGTAGAGCTGGAAGGGACCCAAGGGCCATCTAGCCCAACTCCCTGTAATGCAGGAATCTCGGCTAAAGCATCCATGACAAACATTGTGCAAAGCATCTCATTCAGTTTGAGGCCTGGAGCCATGTCAGGTTGACCAAGGATCCCTAATCACTGAAGTGAAAGGCGTTTCCTCTTATGTGCAAATGGATTTGAAAAGTAAACAGGAAGGCTGCAAATCCTGTCTTCCTGACAGTGAATGGGTGTTGAAGGTTCAAAAATGGTGTCAGCCAGGGAGAGTTTTTGTGTAAAACGGTTTGTGAAGTGACTCTTCGAGAACTGCGTCTTGCTCTGCTGCCCAGGTGAGGTGAGGAAAAGAGATTAACATATATTTTGGGCCCTTCTGGAAAGATCTTCAGGAGGACATTGAGAACTACTTGATTAGGAATTGTGAGGGGATGGGGGGAAGGAAGGAGTGACCTGCAAATGATCACATCTCGGTTTGACATTTCTAGGAGCCTGGTACTCTTTTGTTCACTTTAAATTTACAAGTGATAAGGGAGGAATAGCAGCGATTTACAGCGAAGGGAGGCGATGAATTTACCGGGTGCTGTTGCAAGTCAGTTTGCTTGAACACCCTCCCCTGGTTTCCTGTAATGTAGTCTCTCTTGAGTCCTCTCTGGAGCAAAAAAACCAACAACCCCCAAACCCTGAACCTTCCTTCTCAGGTGCTGTTTATCATAGCAAAAGCTGGCTCTTTCATAAAACCCACTGGATGATACCAAAGGTCATGACTACATCCCCTGGTAATGAATTTCATGGTTTAACTATGTGCTGTGTGAAGGAATACTGGCTTTTGTTTGTCTTTCATTTGTTCAGCAGTGCTGAATAATTGTGGTTTGAACCTTAGGATGGATGGATGGAGAAAAGTATATTTATTTTTTGCCTTCCTCCCAGCAATTCCTTGCTTCATTGTTTGGCTACACTCCATCACAGAGTTAGATGAACTTAAGGCTTTGAGTTCAGCCATGCCTGCCTCTGTGCTGCTTTGTGGCTACCACTTTTTATCCCGGCATTGATTGTGATGATTGCTGTAAGTGGATACCATCATAGTCCTTCTTAGTAGGAAAGTGGGGTTTTTTTAAGTACTTCAAAGCCTTCTTGGGTAATGGGAACTGTGATATTTATCTGAATAGCACATGGAACCGGCACACAATACAATTTTCTTCCCTATCAGTGCAACATCCCGTCTCCAAGAGATGAAATTTAAATAGTTAAGTGGATTTTTATTAGAAATCGGTCATGAAGATTCCAATTCAGATGTCAAAGGTTGACAGCATTATGTAGAAAAAGCCAATGACGTGGCCTTTATTTTGAACTTTGGTGCTGACATGTGACAAAAATAAGCATGATAATTTTACGGCTTATTTCTTTTTCTGTCTGAAATGTAGCTTTATTAATCTGAAAGACAGCTGATTTTCCAAGGTCAAAAGAGCTTAGCAACCAATTGATGAGCTATTATTCGTATCTTGTGGTTTTCTTGATGGTGCTGTATTAATAATACGTGAGCAGAAGAGGCCATAAAAATTCCATTTAAAGGTATTAAGGCATACTGGGACATTTAATCAGGTTAAAACTCCCATTGGTTGGCTCCAGACGGAGTGTTGTTCAGTTGATGATTAACAAAGTGTGCAGAATATAAAGATGAATGCCTATTACATCAGTTGAGAGAGTGACCTTTTCCCCATTGGGGCATCTAACAAATAGTTGAGTGGAAATGCATGGCATTGCTTTACTTGTCCTTTGAACTGGGCGGTGTACAAAGGGCGAGAAAGTCAATGTTTCTAAAGCTGATGATCAGAGCAAAAAATAAAATAACAAAGGCATACAGTATGGGAATGTTTGGGGTTTTGACAAGCTGAACAGGAAATCAGTTTATAGCCTTAGGTCTGTTCTACATCCAGTAACTCTTTTAATACTAGTACTAGCCCTCTCAAGGATCTAAGCAGGAAATGATATATGCAGCATTTTAATATAAGCAACAAACACACAAGACGTAACCGGCTGTGCTCTTACATAAATAAAATGTATTATTCACCAAATCATATCAAATAACTTATAGAGTTCAACGGAAATAACTCATAAAGTTCAACGGAGTAAGCAGAAGACCCAGTAGATCAGTTCATTCACAGATCAGTTTATTCACGAGGTCCAAACATGTACTAGTGTCTATTCCACCTGTGTCTTTGTATGTTCGTAAATTTTACATAAACAAAATAACTTCATGACTTAATGAGTTATTTCCATTGAACTTTATAAGTTATTTGATATGATATAGTGAATAATATATTTTATTTATGTAAGAGCACAGCCCGGTTACGTCTTGTGTGTTTGTTGAGTATATTTTACGTAACCACAGCTTTGATGTTGTTTTGCATTTTAATCTAAGAACATGAGAAGAGCCTGTTACATCAGGTCAATGGCCCCAGACTCAGCTACATTGGCAAAGAAAAATCGCTTTATATGCGTTGTTTATGCAGTCTAACACTGTGATGCCAGATGGCGCTGTGGGGCCCAGGTAAGCCCCACCCCACATAATAGGTCACATGGCAAAGTGCACACACACCATTTGAATGGGAATTCCCATCAACTTTGTGGGGGCCCAGCCCCCTCAAATTATTGCTTGTGGGGGCCAAAGCCCCTGGGAGTTGGATTCTATGCAGCAGAGCATAGACATCATTGCTAGTAACTCCTCCATGATTCTATCTAATTCTCTTTTAAAGCCATCCAAGTTGGTGGTGTTCACTGCCTCTTATGCAATCAAGTTTCATAGTTTATTTATGCACCATGTGAAAGGTAGTACTTTGTTTTATCTGCCCGAATCTTCCAGCTTTCAGCTTCATTGGATGCCCATGAGTTTTAGGGTTATGAGAAAGGGAGAAAAACTTTTCTCTACCTGCTTCCTCCCTACCATGCAGAATTTTTTATATTTTTAATCATTTTTATTCATCATTTTCATTTTACAATTACAGCAATAGATAACAGTCCAAATATCAAATGCACATTTAATTTTGACCCCCCCACCCTTTTCATGGTTCACTTCATTATTTTCTTTCCCACTACATGTTCTAATTAATCCCAATCTTTTCATTTGCTTATTTTTATATCTCAGTAGTTGTGACTGCTGAATTTACTTTGTTACTGTTAAGTTTTTAATAGACTTGCAGTAATTTTCCAAATATTCCACAAAACATTTCCAATCTTCTTTCAATATTTTTTCATCTTGGTCTCTTATTCTGTTTGTCAATCTTCCAATTTCTATGTATTCTATCAGTTGCACCTCCCATTCTAACTTTGTGTGTATTATACCCTCTTTCCACCTCTGGGCATGTCAGGGAATGGTCTGAAGACGAGGACTGGGGGATGCATTCTATGGCAGACCAGCTTCTCTTTGATGGAGAGCTGGAGGGGGAGGAGTTGCCCCCCCTTATCCACAGTGTGTTCAGAAGCAGAGAGAGACAGAAGCTGAACAGCTTAGGGAGGAGTTACCCAGTTACAAGATAATGCCAAGGGAGTCAGAAGGGAGGGGGCAGCTAGTTGAGACGTCACTTGAGAGTTTGGGGAAACCCCCCCCTCATGGACTCAGAGGTCCGAATGTATCAGAGAGCAAAGGAAACAGGAGGGGGGAGGAAATTCCCCTTGGTGCTTTAACTACTGCGGAAGTCGGAAGTTTGATTTAGAGTAGACAACTGCCCTCCTTGCGGAGAGCTGTATATTTGTGTTGCAACTTGATGCTGTAAAAAAGGACTATAAATACTTCAACTGCTCAATAATTCTTATCTGTGAAGGGGGAGGAGGACTCTCCACGCCTGACAGGGCATATACCATTCAAACTGCTATAATTGCAAGCAGTGGTACTTTGGTTTAAGAGCTTAATCCATTCCGGAAGTCTTTCTTAAACCGAAACCATTCTTAAACCAAGGCACACTTTCCCTAATGAGGGCTACCACCATCAGTGCCCTTCGGATTCTGTTCTTAGACCGAGGTAAAGTTTGCAAACCAGGACACTACTTTCCGGTTTTGCGAAGTTCGTAAACTGAAAAGTTCATAAACAGGGCTGTTCTTAAACCGAGGTACCACTGTACATGAAAATAGATTTCTGATCTTTCAATACACTTCCATCTATTATACGCAAGAGAAAGGCTTGAATAAATGATTTTTAAAATTACCCCCCCCCCCAAATTTATAAACTTCTACTATATCACTTCTTACTTTGGAGGTGAGGTGAGTATTCAAAATGTTCTTACGTTCCTGTCTGATGCAGAAAACCCACAGGTACTAAATCCTCAAGAATTGTTTAAAGACCTCCCACAGAGTGAAGCCAACCACCCCCCTATGTTGGCCCATATTGTTGGTCTACCTTCACTATTAAGATGTTTCTCCCAGTGCTCAACTCAAATTAGACCTTCTGTAACTTAAACTCATTACTCCTGCCATCTGGAACAGCACACAGCAAATGTTATGATGAGGTGAAGAGTATAAGACAATTCCATGTGTTCATATGGCTTGGTGCACCAGTAAAAAGAAGAAGTTTGCAGCCAGCATGGCTGTAGAATGATGCTGTGTTTAAAATCAGTATGTTCTTATATAACTGAATGAAAAGTACATGTTGGAAAATTGTAATCAAGCCATTGCAAAATTAATTGGACTTTTTGAACATGCTGTACACCCCACTCCGAGCATGCTGAATGAATAAAGACCTAATTTCATCATACAAAAATGTGTTTTTAAAGACTCTGAATGACAGGTGCAATATTTCAATGAATAAAGAATTGTCCTTTAAGGAACCTTTCTTACTTATTTTGGGGAAAAATATCCATTGGAAAATCAACTGGATAGAAAGGAAATAAAATATATACTTCATTTTAGTGAGGGCTCAGCCAAAATCTGTTTTCGGTGCAATAACTCAGCACTGAAGCATGTGAAAATAATAAAGAAATGTGAGCATGTACAGAGTGCATTTTTTCCCTTCAGCAAAGTGTAACCATAGCTGCTCTGCCACAGATAGTGTTATTGTTTTTTAAACAGAACCTGTAGTTAATCTTCTAGACACATTAGGGAGGAGACTGCTTCTACATAAAATCTTTGCTAGTCATCTTGTAACTCTGGCACAGATCTTCTACCAGTTTCCATGGTTTAGAATGGTGTATGCTGCCTTTTTTCAATTTCAAAATGTTTTTCCCTCACTGACTCCTCCCCCCCCAGTTCACCCAGAACAATCTGAGGCTATCAGAAGGGTGGGGTTGGACAGCAAGAATCTCTGCCTGCAGATCTCCTTCTCCCTGCCCCCTCATTGCCAACCACATGTTTAATTAGGGTTTAAAACCTTCACTAAACATCAATACTCTGCAAGTGTCCTGTTTCAGTTTGGAGGCTGGATCAGTCCAGGTTGAATCTGGACTTGATCAGGACCACTAATTGGGCCCCAAACCAACTTAAGGGTGCCTAGTAATGAAATCCCTTGAGCCTTTTGTAGACTTGGACTGCCAAATCTGAAAGATGGTCTCTGTTTATATGAGCTTGTGTGTGTGTAGCTGAGGTCTGGTGATCTAGAAAATCCTCCCTGTCCTCTGCTTGCATGGAGATTTCCCAGGACACAGGGAAGGTTTATTTCTGGCAACCTTGATTTTTTGGCTGCTACTGTATTTGATTTTCAAAACCCCTGGCTTTGAAACGATGGTCTTCCCATCTTGTAGTAGCCCATCACATTTAAAACAGTGCAGAACATGAGTGTCTGGAGGCGGCAGGAGGATGGATGGCGGCTAACAGATTGCGGTTGAATCCTGACAAGACAGAAGTACTGTTTGTGGGAGATCCTCACTGCGAGAAGCCAAGTTGCAGGAAACCAGGCAGAGGGCCTTCTCGGTAGTGGCACCTGCCCTGTGGAACGCCCTCCCACCAGATGTCAAAAAGAAAAATAACTACCAGACTTTTAGAGGACATCTGAAGGCAGCCCTGTTTAGGGAAGCTTTTAATCTTTAAGAAATTAGTGTATTTTAATATTTCTGTTGGAAGCCGCCCAGAGTGGCTGGGGAAACCCAGCCAGATGGGTGGGGTATAAATAATAAATTATTATTATTTTTATTATCAGTTCCTTGAGCCAGAATCCAATGCAACTCTACAAAGACCAGACTGCCCTCATACACGTTCCATTAGGTTGTGTGTGTGTGTGTGTGTGTGTGTGTGTGTGTGTGTGTGTGTGTTATGACTACTGAATGAGTATTGCTCCTGATAAGGATATAAAGTTTTGACAGAGGAAAATGAGGATTCATCCACAAGTTAGCATTTTGCCAAGGTGCTCTACAAAGAGTCAGGCTATCTTCCACGCCAAGCTGTTTCAGACCTTTCTGTAGCTCATGTACTGCTAAAATTATAGCTATTCAAGTGTATTAATGGCATGATGTACGGAAAGCAAACTGCTTTGTGTTCATTCATTCTCTCGTATCACATGATCATCAGTTATGCACATACACATGTGCTTTTACAGGCCAAGTAGCAATTGTTAATAATGTATTCTGCTATTCTATTTTAACGGTATGGCTTCATGCTGACTGTTTTAAGTGTCCACTAGTCAGCAATCTATAACCTAATTACAAAATGGAACATTTATTAGTAATTTTCCATAGCAATAAACGATCAGTTCTGGGGAAGAAGTATGGTAAACTAGTAAATGTTGCCTGTAAGATTAAAAAAATAGCATTGTCTAACTATTGCATAAAAACAGCCTTATTTGTTCTTATTGCCACTGTTTCATAGAACCCATTCCCCATCTTAGATCCTCTAAAGTTCACAATGTACATAATTATTCAGCTGAAAATGCAATTCTATACATGCCTTCACAGATGTAAGCATGATTATATTCAGTAGAGATTACCCCATGGCAAATGGGCATAGAGTACAGTGTACTTACTCAGGTTATCTAGTTTCTTTAAACCTTGTATTTCATATTTCTTTTACCTCAGCAGGTAACCATTTCATTTTTAAGCCAGCTGACCCTAAACTAACATTTCAGATTTCACATTTTCCCAAAATTTGTGCTGCATTTCTTGCAGATGCTGAGATAAAAATTTCTTTTAAATAGGCGTTTTCTGATAAATTGCACATTTTACTGCTTATTTAAATACAACTTTGGTGCAATTATTCAATATTAAAAAAAACTTTGGTACAATTATTCAATATATATAAAAAAACCTTTGGTACAATTATTTAATATAAAAAAAACCACACCAGAAAAATGCAGAAATGGGGTGGAACTGACTTATGAATGCACATATGTTAAATTGGCATGGTCTCTTATTATTACTTATTAGCTTATTATTACTGTTATTAGCTTTCTTTGATGTTTGCTCGCCACTCAAGGATTTTTTAATGAAGAATGTAATAGAAGATCCCCACCCCCGCAAGTTTAATGAGTTTAATATATCTATATATCACACTCTTATACACACACCCAAAAGGAGTCTCAAAGTGATTTACAGGACTATAAAAATAGAGAAATGTTAAAAATCCTCATCCAAAAAAAAAGAGAGAAGAAATATCTGCTAGTGACATAAAATGCTCACCAACACCCAAGACCAAGGATGGGAGAATCAAAATCTCTTTGTCAGTCACCATAAAGATATTGATGTCAGTGCTAGGTGAGGTTCCCTGGGAAGAGCAGTCCATAATGGAGGGGAGCGTGACAGAAAATGCCCATTATTTTGGTACCACTCTCCAAATGTCGTTAGCTATTCTTTCATTCTCTCCCCCCGATTCTGAGCCCCATTTTTTTTTTTTTGCTGAGAACTTCTAGCTTAGCTTATTCATGATTCTGCCTACCTGGTGAGATCATCAGTGGAGACTCTCACCTTTGCCCCATAATCCTCTGAGGTTATTGGTAGTAACCTGAGGTAAGGACTTATTGGGGATGGCACCTTAACTCTGGTATTCTGTTTCCTAGAAAGCCCATAATTTATATTCAGTAAGCTGTTGAAAACGGTCCTCTTTTCATGTTCTCCAGTTACTTGCTTGGAAGATTTTGCAGCAGCTGCTGCTGCTGCTGCTCTCTCTGTGTGTGTCTGTGAAGGATTCATAAATCCTTCATCTTCTATAGCATTTTTCTGGGTTTTTTTTTTTTGTATTTAAGCTGATGTGGGAGCTTCTTTGTGTGACTGAAGATCTGTATATTAACACTGTGATAAATGAAAGAAATGCAGACATTTGAGATCACTTATGCAACTTCCATCTGCATCTCTTTTGGAACAAATTGTGCAATTTAACTGCATTCCATAGTTTAATAAGTGTGCTTGATGAGCACGAGGATACTTTATTTAAAGCTGATGCTGTTCAAACACTCCTTCATCTAAGCATGTTTAGGCCATCGCTAATTGGACAGGCTTTGAAAGCTGCAATAGAAAATGCATTAACTCAGATGCCCTGTTTTTGAAAACTTAATTTTCCCCTTTCAGCTTTATTTATTTATTTATTTAAATAAAAAAAAGAGTTCATCCACTTGCTGCTCAGTCAAGAAGCTCTTGTAGCAGATAACACAGAGTTGAAAACATGCAAGGGCACAATCCAGTCCCTTCATGAGCATGTATGGAGGACTCCCTTAGGCTTATCAGAGCCCTGTCCTTCCCTCTTTCTGTCAACATGTGCACACAGCAGTGGCATGAGGTCAGTGGACTAGGGTGACTAAGCTAGTCCCCTAAATGTTCCCAGTAAATTAGAGTATTTAAACCTGACATCCAGGGCCATCTTAAGCATATGCAGCACTGGGGTGCAAAGATCCGCCTGGAGTTGTCAACCTTTTTTGGGGTGGGAAACCCCAAAGTTGCCAACCTTTTTTTTAGGGAGTTGACACCACGCTTCTCTCTGCTCAGGAAAAGAAAACAGGAAACATAAGGAGCCCAGCGCAACAAACCAGCCTGAGGCGTCGACACCGGCAACTGAACAAAGCCAGGTGCCTCATGGTCTAAGCAGTGTGTGCTGGGCGGGCCTCTCCATGGCCCTACACCAATCCCAGGAGCGCAGGAGGGCAGAGCCAGCCGGCTGCCTCAGCGCCTCGCTGACTAGCTCGCCCCTGAACTCGCAGCCGCAGCAGAAGAGCCCACCACAGCGCTCTGACTGACGGGCGGGCTCTTCCCGGACTCCAACTCTCGGGCCCCGGACTCTTGGCCTGGCGCCCCTGAGAGCCTGGCGCCCGGGTGCCCCACACCACTGGCACCTATGGTTCAGAAGGCCCTATTGACATCTCATTCTCAAAGCATGGGAAGCTTCTGCCTGGCTTAAGGAGGGAGGCGCCTCTGGCTTTAATTGTTTCCCTATGAAAAATTTCACTGCATGTCACTGGAACACAGGTATTTGTGAAAGTAAACCCTGAGAAAAAACACCTGTTGAAACAATGTTCCTGTTCAAGGGACTATTCCATTCACCTCCCTCTGGTTTTCTGTCTCTCCACCCCAACCAAGAGTCAGGACCCCGTAACCACTGAGCATGCACACTCCTTATTGAGCTATTCCCCCCCCCCTTTAGCTTTTTCCTCCTTTCATAAACTTTGGATTTGTCTCAGTAAAAAGGTCTTCATATGCATGGAGGTGGAGGATCTACCATTGGAGAATGAGTTTGCTGTAGAAGGTCTTTGCTCACATCTCAGATCTTTATCCAGCATGTGGGGCAAGAGGGCAAGTGCTCCCTGACCAATGACTTGTGGGCCAGATTAAGACCCCCTACTCATTATGCCTATTTATGCCCATGAGCTGGAGGTGCCCCATTGCTATTGCAAGCAGTCTTCCTGACTTCTCATTCTTACAGGAAAACCCTGTTGTTCAGTCGTGTCTGACTCTCTGTGACCCAGAGCACGCCAGGCACTCCTGTCTTCCACTGCCTCCCGCAGTTTGGTCAGACTTATGTTCATAGCTTCGAGAACACTGTCCAACCATCTCGTCCTCTGTCGCCCCCTTCTCCTTGTGCCCTCCATCAGGGTCTTTTCCAGGGAATCTTCTCTTCTCATGAGGTGGTCAAAGTATTGGAACTTCAGCTTCAGGATCTGTCCTTCCAGTGAGCACTCAAGGCTGATTTCCTTCAGAGTGGATAAGTTTGATCTTCTTGCAGTCCACGGGACTCTCAAGAGTCTCCTCCAGCACCATAATTCAAAATCATCAATTCTTTGGCGATCAGCCTTTCTTGATGGTCCAGCTCTCACTTCCATACATCACTACTGGGAAAACCATAGCTTTAACTATATGGACCTTTGTCGGCAACGTGATGTCTCTGCTTTTTAAGATGCTGTCTAGGTTTGTCATTGCTTTTCTCCCAAGAAGCAGGCGTCTTTTAATTTCGTGACTTCTGTCACCATCTGCAGTGATCATGGAACCCAAGAAAGTAAAATCTCTCACTGCCTCCATTTCTTCCCCTTCTCCTTCCCCTAGCTTTCTTTAAAGTCTAGTTTACAATTAGATAATGTACCTTGATCCCTATATGAGATTTAGTTGCTGTTGTTGTTGCAACTACAGGCAGTGCCAACTATTCAAAAACACATAGTACTCTGGATTCTTGGATAAACCATTGCAATCCGGTACATCAAGCCAGTGTATTATCCAAATAACATCTGCTACTTTGGAGGTTATTCCAAAAATTGTAATTTTTCAGTGCAGACGGTAGTGACCATGGGTGCAGAACAATAAGTAATGTTGTTAAGTCTCCTTGGGTGGCATCTTAACTCCCACACCCTCCTAGTTACCATGGTATCTCCCTCCTCCCTTTAGCCCCCCTGTTGTCCATCGCCATATGTAAACTTGCAGCCTCTTGCTCATCCTCAGCTTTCCAACTTTGAAAACAGAGGCATTCAAGTGTTCCTTTGGAGTCAGTGTCCAGATTGCTGACACCTACAGATTATTCTACTTCTGTGTGTGTATCTGATATGGCAATGCCATCACTTATGTCTCAAGAATAAAGCCTTCTTAGGTGACTTCAGAGGGATGGTTTCATCCTTTGCCTGCCTCAGTCTTCTTATTTTAACTCTAAGGGAATTATTAATGCATCATAAATCCTTTAAAAAAACACACCCAGGCTATTTCTGCATATCCTTACAGAAGATGACAGAACATCTTTTAAAAAGGAAAGGAAAGAAATTGCCCACTTGCAAAAGTGAAATGCCACATAAGTTTAGGATACATTCGAAAAATTAAAATTTCTGGATTTAAACATAAATGAATAATCAAAATATACCTACGGAAATCTTAGCATTCTGAATGTATGCCTACATCCACATTTACTGAAGTATCTGCTGGGAATTCCATTCCACCCTTGCTGCAGATATACCTACTATTTTTCCTAACAAAACAGGGCAGGAAGTAAATAAACTTAGGTACTCTTTGATAATTTTCTCTCCCTTTTGATCTTTTTTTTTTTTTGGTATGCAATTTCTTTCCTCATAAATTGAAATTGAGACTGGTCAGGGAAATGGAGAAATCATTGCACTGTGCTACTGTTTTTTCTTTTTGGATTATCTGCTAAGGTCTCCCAGCAAGCCTGCCAGATAAAACTCTGAGGAAGATTATGGAGTATATTCTAGAACAGTGTTTCCCAATCTTGGGCCTCCAGCTGTTTTTGGACAACAACTCCCATCATCCCTAGCTAACAAGACCAGCGGTCAGGGATGGTGGAAATTGCAGTCCAGAAACAGCTGGAGGCCCAAGCTTGGGAACCACTGTAATCTATAGTGTGTGTGCACTTTCTTCGCACATGGAACCCCATAGCCATGGGAACTGAAACTAGATCATACCCAACACTCCTCTTCAGCTGCATATTGCAAGGGAAGATGTGTGCAATGACTCCAGAGTTCATCAGTGTCATAGAGGCTGAGGGGTCAGTAATGTTGACAGAGAAGCCCTGGGTCTGAACCTTAGCAGTGAACCAGAAACCCCAGGAACCAAGATGTCCCATACCAGTGTATGAAGCGCCTGAGCCCAGGTCAAGCAAAAGTATAGCCAACTTGCTTCCTGCAGCTTCCTTCATGGAACCAGTGGGCAAGTGGGACCAACATGACTTTATGGAGGGATAAGAGAGTCCTAATGTCTGGCCCAAAGAGCTGTTCCTTTAAGGCTCTGGACCGGGTCCCCAAACTAAGGCCCGGGGGGCGGATGCGGCCTAATTGCCTTCTAAATCCGGCCTGCGGGTGGTCCGGGAATCAGCATTTTTTTTACATGAGTAGAATGTGTCCTTTTGTTTAAAATGCATCTCTGGGTTATTTGTGGGGCATAGGAATTCATTCATTATTATTTTTTTCAAAATTTAGTCCGGCCCCCCACCAAGGTCTGAGGGACAGTGGACCGGCCCCCTGCTGAAAAAGTTTGCTGACCCCTGTTCTGGACTCTTCATCAAGGGAGGGATGTAGGCAGCTCTTCTTAGAAGGCTGGGTTCTGTCCAGGGTCCTGAAACACCTGCTGCTAAGCTTGGCGAAGCTTTGCCTGTCCTCTTCATCCGATCCAGACTGTTTTTGCCAGATTTGTGCCCTTCCATTCACCCAAGGTCTCTGCTTTGTCAGGACAGGAGCATGGGGCGTGGTGGGCAAAGTGTGTTTCACAGAGGTCCATCGACTACCTTCTCTTTGAGGCACTTCAGGCTTCCTTGAAGTGACTGAACACATTTTTAAACCACTACCCTAAGAGAGGAGGAAATTCAACTTATTTCCTGCTAACCTTGGCACGCTGCTGTGTTAAAAACGTTCTCCTCATGAAAGCTGCCATGATTTCAGAAATGTCATTGCTATTTTATGACATTTTCTTGGCTGAGGGCTGTAATGTAGCAATCACATATAAATGCTATTAATCTGCAAGTTGTCAGGAAAAATTCTGCCGCAACACCTTGCAAAAAACCCTCCCACTCAAGCTTTTATGCTCTGCTCTTTCCTTTCCTTTCTCTCCCTGTCATAGCTATTGTCCTCCTCAAATTGTTATCATTCTTGTGTTAGCAAATAACTTCTTCCTCTGGCTATTGCATCCTGTCCAGCAGATACACTGGAGATGATTGACTCTGGGGTATTAAAGATGTTTAAGAAAACTACCCAGGTTTTGCAATA
This sequence comes from Zootoca vivipara, assembly GCF_963506605.1. NCBI lineage: Eukaryota > Metazoa > Chordata > Lepidosauria > Squamata > Lacertidae > Zootoca > Zootoca vivipara. The sequence continues at coordinate 111,753,907 of NC_083276.1, read as the reverse complement.
CAAGGAAAAGGGCCCTCGTTGTCTTTGTTTGAGCTGTCTCTGCAGCCAACTGGAGTCCTCAAAATGGGAGCAAAGTTTGGTGCAGACATTTATTTGCTCTGCATTTTTAAGTAAAGCAAGGTTAATTTGTGAATGAAGTCACACACACACACACACACACACACACACACAAATTGAATTTGGAGAAATCCTTTGGATTCCTCACTACTCTGAATCTTACAATACAATTCTCAATCTAAATAAACACTAAAAATGTGTTGAAATTGTGTACAGTAGGATTAAGAAAGACATGCATATTTACATACATACTATAGTTCCCTGAGTAGTTCAACAATGAATCCCTCCTTCTAGAGAGATCTAGAAATTACAGGTCTTTGAGGCAGGGATGAGGTCTCTTAACTGCTCTCAGCACCGTCAACAAACTGCATTTCTCAGGATGCTTTGGAGAAGCCATGACTGTTCAAATGTGTTCTAAATGAATGGTCCATGTGGGACCCCAGACAGCTATTACAGGAGTGTGGTATTTATTTGTCAGCCCAGCCTTCCTTTTGTTATGATATTCTCACAAGACACTACAGCACAGTGCCTCCAGATAAGGTCAAGACGCATAAAAGCAGCTGTCCAAATGGGTTATAATCTCCTTCCTCATTTAAAATACATTAATATATAATAGTAAATATCAATATACAACAGGTCCCAGGAAACAAAGGGGTTTAAAACGATCCCTTTGGCTACTGTAGATTAGGCCTGACCCATGAAGCTGAACCCCACTCCTGCAAGGCCTATCCAGCCCCATCCTTTTGATAGCTGCCTGGGTTTGCAAAACCAGGAAGGTTATTGTTAAAAGAGAACTCTGCAGTGCTCATATCCCAGTGCTTTCTGCACAGTCTTCTTCTTTTTCAATCTGTTTATACATTAAGTCAGTCTTTAGCTCACCTTTAATAACAGTGATAAACCATTTGCTTGAGTGGGTCTTTCAGGAACTGTGATAGCAGCTTGCTGATTTCTCGATAAGTTTGGTTTTAACATATGTTTTGCATCTTTTGTGAGAGCTGAGTTTCACAAGGTCAGCAGATAGCTCCATGCGAGCCACTGCTGAAGACATTTTTGGATGTTCTTTTTTAAAAAGAAAAGAAAAGGACCCTCTTAGTTTTCTGGTGAAGAAATAAATAAAGAGTTCATGAAGCACGAAGCAAGCTGCAGTGATGGCACAAACAGTGGCAGACTGTCATTACCTTGTAAGCAAAAGATAATAGCTGACAAAATGGCACAAAGGCTGATAGGATATTCCAAAAGGTGATGGATTTTGTCTCTCTCCTTCCATTAAAATGAAGGTGTTTTTTTGTTGTTTTGTTTTTTGTGGGGGCGGGATCTGCTGTCATCTTCTATATATTTTGGCAAGTGGTTTGTATGTGGGCCTGCTGTATGTTTGTTTGGATGCCTCTTGAGATAATTCCACTTAATTTGGTATGAGGATTCCTGAAATGGTAGAGGCTGTCTTCATTTATGTTTCAACGCCAGATGAAAGATTGAATCAAGATGGTAGACCCAAATGTGACTTTGGCCAGTTTGGCATGATGGTTCCAAACAGCACCATATGTTAGACCAAACTTTTCCACACTGCCGGATTTCGATGCCTCTGAAGATATGATTGCTCAATGAGTGGATTTTAGTCTATTCTTGGATTCTGTCAGATGCTGCCTTGCATCAAGAAGGTGAGCACCTGTGCTAGTTTGGATGCCTCTGAAGATACAGTATTGTTACCCAATTTGGTGTGATGTCAACCACTTGGGTGAAATGGCTCCAAACTGCACCAGTGTGGACAGACCTGAAAATATCATCACCCAATTTGGTGAAACCATTCCCAACAGTGAGTGGGTTTTAGTTTGTGTTCGTGTAATTTTGTGTGCGGTTTTAAACCAATAAGGCCAGTTTAACCCTTCTAAACTACACCAATTTAGATTCCTCTGCAGAGAACACCACCCAATTTAGCACAATAGTCCCTGAAATGAAGCCTTGGGTTTTGGTCCCTATTTGGATACTGCCAGTTGCCATCTTGACTCAAGATGGTGGGCTGAACCTTTCAAAGCTGCAATTACTTTAACCAAGTTTGTTATGAAATTAATAGGGCTGTGTGCCAGATTCAGCTGAAGCCCAACCAAAATCAGGCTAATTTGGGCTTCAATTGCATTGGGTCACGACAGCCCCCTGGGTGGTGGTCACCTGTGGCAATCTTGGGCTCTCAGGGTTGGGGTACAAAGAGGAAGAAGGTGAGTAAGCCACTTCAAGAGTGCTCTCAAACAGCTCCACACTGCACGTTGACTGTGTGGCCTGTCAAAATGAGCAGAACTGAACTCACCACTCAATCGCTGCAGTCCTCTGCATCACCAGAGTGTTACCTGCAGAGAATATGCTGGGGAAGTGGACCACAGCAGGATTGAAAAAGGAATGGCTCAGACTGCAGAGAGTTCTAAGGCAGGAGGAGGGTGGAAGTAGGTGGGTGGGTGGAAAGGAGGTGAGAAGAGGAAAAACATTGCAGTGGGTTCTGACCACTGGCCTGCCAATAGCAGAGTTTAGGTGGAATGAAGCCACTCTGCTCTGCTGCTTTCCTGGACAACGCTGAGGCAGGGCAGCAGCAAGCAGGGGTGCCAGACTAACAGCTCCACTCCATCACAAGAGCTGCTATTGCCAGACACTGCCACATCTGTGAAGTGTCAGCTCTGTGTCTTGATGTCTCACAGTCTGGCACCATGTAGTTCAACATCCAATGCTTGTTGAGCATAAAATGCTTATTTAGGCCTCATTTAATAGAATGAGGTGGCAGAATGCTTAGCTGGCAAAACTGATTGCACCACTTCAGGCTGCTGCTTTTGCTGTTCCATGTAAGGAATCCCTGCCAGCAGAAGATCACCATATCAGGGGGGAATATTTTAACCCACCCGTCTCCCTGATGAGCTGGTTTTCTTATTATAGGAAGTGGGTGGCGCTGTGGTCTACACCACAGAGCCTAGGGCTTGCTGATCAGAAGGTCGGCAGTTTGAATCCCCACGACGGGGTGAGCTCCCGTTCTTCAGTCCCAGCTTCTGCCCACCTAGCAATTTGAAAGCACATCAAAGTGCAAGTAGATGAATAGGAATCACTCTGGTGGGAAGGTAAACGGAGTTTCTGTGTGCTGCTCTGGTTTGCCAGAAGTGGCTTAGTCATGCTGGCCACTTGACCCAGAAGCTGTCTGCAGACAGACGGCGGCTCCCTCGGCCTATAGAGCAAGATGAGCGTGCAACCCCAAAGTCGTCCGCGACTGGACCTAACTGTCAGGGGTACCTTTACCTTTACCTTGTCTAATGCAGAGGAACATTCAGAAGTGGGATTTCCTATCTACAGTTTGAAGTGGTCATGTTCGTTCTATTGCCTCAGAATTCTGCCATTCTCATACAGCCTTGCTCTTCTGCCTATAATCTGTCCTAGGGCTTTCATATTTCAAAAAGTGAAAATCCAGTGCCAAAGTTGTTCAGCTTTTTTTTTTTTTTTTGCAAAAGCTCAAAAAAGAAAAAAGAAGACGTTTTTGAGCTATTTTTAAGGGAATTTGCCCAAAATCTACACTTCTGACATGGGTTGCCATACATCTAGATTTTCCTGAACATTTAAGCCAGGCACCCCCAAACTGTGGCCCTCCAGATGCTTTCGCCTACAACTCCCATGATCCCTAGCTAAGAGGACCAGTGGTCAGGGGTGATGGGAATTGTAGTCCAAAACATCTGGAGAGCCGAAGTTTGGGGATGCCTGATTTAAGCGGTTTTCACCCACTGTTTCTGATGGCCGAATCCTGGCAATGTCTGGGAAAATTCCAGACGTATGGTGTCAAGGCTCTGCCAAGGTTTCGGGAAAGCTATTCTTCCCCAGTTGCAGCAAGAGCAGAGAAAACAAGGAGAGTCTTTTTTAATTAGTTTTATTCAATCTTAATAGTGAGAGACAAAAGAACACAACAAGCCTCAACACGGCATTGCTCCAAGCTGGTCTCCTCCTCCCTCTTTCCTAGCAACAACACCTTCCCTTACGGTGCCCCCTCGTGGTCAAATGCCTTTGAGTCTTTTGTTCCTGTACTCTTAACGAACGTCACGTTCTGAGGAAAGGGGGGGTCAGAAATACTTTCCAGTGACAACGTGTCAGCTGGCTGCCCTGCCACAGTTTCCCCATCCCTCTCTTCTTCTAACACTGCCCAACTCCTTTGTTCGCCTATATCTGTGTGTGTGTGTGTGTGTGTGTGTGTGTGTGTGTGTGTGTGTGTGATCTCCACCATTCCTCTTCCTCTCTCTCACCCTCTTGAATCTAATCCATGACATCTGGCAACCCTAACCTGTCCCATCATTTGCCAAATCACCTGTGTCATGCTTAAACCATGAATCAAACTATGGTTTGGAAAGCCTCGTGACAGTCTAATGTCAAATGAATGGCGATAAAGAGCAAACACTCTAAGTGAATCCAGAATTGTTGCTGAAGTCCTAGATACTATAGGATACAAAAACAGTATTGAAAGATGTCCTTGGCATCTTTGCCGCTTCTCTGTGTAATGAGATTTCTCTCCATTTAGACCACTGCTGGTACTTCTTTGAAGTGCTAAACACCTGTTGTTAAGATATTCTCAACATGAAATGACTGTAATCGTTATATTATTTCTGACCTTCATTGGCATAAAACTGAACTCCTCTAGTTCACAGTGCTAACGTATCCCCCCCCCCCATTGTGTTTTGCTTCTCTTCTTTCTGTTGCATCCACATTGAACTAGAGATGGAGGAGACGTTTGATTCACATTTAAGGGCAAGTCTTATCAATATCACACTTTCTAAGACACAGGCATCCTTCGAAATCCACACTTGTGTGAAATTTGCAGTGCAGTTTTCTAACCAAACAATATTTATAAAAATGCATGTTTTGAATTAACGTATGCATGAAAATCAAGAAAGTGAAAATAACATAAACACACATTAGAAGCAATTGCTTCCAAAAATGTGTTCATTTGCCAAAACTGCACAGAAATGTGTATATTAGTAGAAATTCACATAAAAGTGCTGAAGAATTTTCATGAGGATTTTTCCTTTCCCTTTTTTAAAAAGAAATATTTTCATATCTGGGAGGATATTCATTTATTGTTGTTATGGCTCATGATTCCTATTAATCACTAAGGAATCATTAAATCAGTATACATTCATTATATGCTGCAAAGAGCAATAATGCCAGACTTTGCTGGGGTTGTGGGGGACCAAAGTATCTTTATCTAGGATTTATCTTTATCTGTGCCTCTTCTGCACACATATTCCTACACACAGATATGGCAGCTTAGTGGTTCTTTAAAAAGAAAAGTGACTCTGCTATTGCTGCACCAGGGGTGATTCTGTTGGAGTGAAATGATAAAACTCAAATATTTCCAGTCACATTCAATTGAAGTTACTTAACCTCACATACCTGAGAGTAAGCCCCATTGAATTCAATAGGAGGTGCTTCTCAGTAGGCATGGGCTGTGTACTTTACATACATTTTAAGTACACACACTCACATATCCCAAATCCCAAGGAATTATAGTTCATGCCTCAAAGAGCTATAATTTCCAGCACACTTAACAAAACACAGGTTCCCAGGAATCTTTGGTGGGGGGAGTATGCTTTAAATGTATGGTGTGTACACAGCTGTGACTGTATTGTAGCACATCATGATTTTATGACTTGAGTGAACTTTGTTCTAGCCTTGTCATTTCACCCTTGGATTTTTTTTTCTTACAGGTTGGAAGTCCTCAAATCAGTGCAGTTTTAAAAACAACAACAGGAAAAACAGGAAGGAAATGACATGGCAGACTGCAGCTTCATACACGAGGGCTTCTTTTTTCAACAAGCAAATGACATATTAATTTTAAAAAATGAATAAAAATAATTACATTATCAAGTAGGGGTGGAAGATGGATCTGGTGAGCTGGGACTGTGAAATGGTTGCCCAGATCATGGGAAAGCTCTAATCTACGCATTGAGGGATTCCTCCTCTCACTGACACGCAGATTTTCACGCAAGGATCACTTATGGGCTGCCACTCTGTTTCTTTGGTTGCTTTTAAAAGGCAATTGCAGCTGCCTACAAGCGGCTAGCTGGCATGTGGGGCTCCTGCCACTGGCCACAGTCAAAATGACTTAGTAATGACACTCCTGAGGAGCATCTGGAAATGGTGTTGTTCTGTGGGTGGGTGGGGGCAGGGTATGGAAAAAACCCACTGGGCTTCCTCCAAGGGGGCAGCCATGTCCCCCCCCCATAGCTGCCAAGTCTCCTGTATTCCCCTTTTCTAGTTGTTCTCAGCTGAAAAAACGAATTTTTTTGTTTTTCCCCGGTTTATTCTGGCGCGGCGGCCATTTTGGAACTGGGCGGAGCATGCTCAGAAGCGACTTTTGATGCAGCTCTGCCCAGTTCCAAAATGGCTGCAGTGCGACTTCTGGCATGGCGGCCATTTTGGAACTGGGCAAAGCAGCATCAAAAGTCGCTTCTGAGCATGCTCCGCCCAGTTCCAAAATGGCGGCAGCGCTACTTCCGGTCTGCTACTTCCGGTCCGGTCCCTTATTTTTCCCACAGGAACTTGGTAGGTATGTCCCCCCCCCCAATAGTACAACATATTGAAAATACACAGAGGCTGTGACAGGGATCACATGCACTAGCTCAGGGTCCCCAAACTACGGCCCCCGGGCCGGATGCGGCCCAATCGGCCTCCCAATCCGGCCCGCGACGACCCCCGCCGCCCGCTGCCGCCGCCCGCTCTTACGGCGCACGGCGCGGCGACGATCTTAAAAATCGGCAAAAAATCGCCGAAAATCCTTTGTGCGCATGCGTATGGGCCTCTCCCGACCCAGATGAGGTCATTTCCGATGCACATCCGGGTCGGGGGAGGCCCATACGCATGCGCACAAGCGATTTTCGGCGATTTTCCCCCGCCCGTGTGCGTGTGCGCATGCGCACGGGCGCGCACTCCCCCGCCCTCCGGCCCGCCGCGCGTCAGTTGGAATGTGGCTTGTTAAAGGCAACAATGAAAGAGACATAGAGACAGCGCTTGAGCCACCTGGAAAGCAGGGTTTCTAAATGAATGAATGGAGGCATGAATGAAAGGGGCCAGAACCTGAGCTACATTTTGTTCTTGGGGACATCCTTGCTTCCAAATGAACACCACTCATCCCAAACCACATGGAGATTGCAGTGCTTCACCCTGTTTGTTACATTTGCTGGACCAGTTATGAGGGAAATCTCCACATTGGACAATAATAATAAAGCACTGCCAGCTGCAGCTTAGCAGGAGCTCTTCCTAATACTGTTGGAAGTTTGACTGGCAATGATATGATAATCTTTCTGGTGGCAGGTCAAAGCATTTTCAGCTGTACAGGTATTTTAAACTGGTTTCATGCCCCCCCCCCCATCTACTGCATTTTTAAATTTTATTTGTTGCCTCTCACATTTATCCTACCCATATCTGGTTAATCGTTAATGCCTGTGGATGATATCAAATACAGTATTAGTTGTACTATTAATTGAAACCAATGAACTTTGTAACTTTAGGCCCATTGAAAGCAATGGGCATGCTCTGAGTATGAATTAGTTGGATATCAGCCTAGGTGTATATCTAATGGGAGGAATTCCACATTGCACTAAGGTGACCACTCCATCATCACAAACACTTCTACTTGTCTAATGGAATAATTTCTCCTCTATTCACCCTGTGTTCTGTTCCAAGGGTTCTCCTGACCCCAAGAGACAATTTGGGGTGGGCAGGGGAAGCAGGCAATTGCCCTAATGGAAGTCCTTGCACAGGTTTCTGCTAGCAGGATCCACTAGTTGAACCTAGTCCAATATGTCTCTTATGTGTCTCCTCCAAAATTTATTGGATTTAATATAGTGAGGAAACACCAAATCACTTTAATTAATAAAAATTATAGAGGGTTAAGTTGCAACTGAGAGTAATTAGTTATGTTCCAACATTACATTTTATTTAGAAAGGTTTGTAATGTAAAGATTGCAACTTACATTTCTTCTGAAACAGACACAGGGTTTGGCTTAATAGAGTCTACAATGTGTAGAAAAATATCTTTTCACCATTGTCAGTCATTGAATTTCATGTAAAGGATGCACTTTGAAGATGTACAATGCTTAAACAAAGGATCAGACTCCTTTTCTCCAAACGTCAAGAAGATCTCTGATGGGAAAATGATGCACTCTAGAATTGTGAACTCTGTTGAAGCCAACTAGCGATCAAAGCAGAGGGCAAAATTGGAGAGTAAAACTGTTTTAAAAGACAGTGTGTTTCATGCTCAATCAAATTCATTGTGGGGGTTTTGTTAGAAGTTATTTAAATTTCTACTTGAATGGACATATCCTATTACTCCTTTGTTAATAAAAAATAATCATTTGGCTGTAGGAATTTAGTATATACCAGGGGATAATCAACTTGCAGCCCAAGGATCAGGTTTCAGTGACCCAATGTAATTTTAATCAGGCAGTGAAGCACATTTTGCTCATAGTTGCCTGTAGTTTATTTTCTTATAGTTGCAGTTATAATATAACAAAACTTTTTGGAAGTTGAGTGTTACATTTCTCCCTTTTTTGTTGGTTGGTTTGACTGCATCAGCCTCACCTGACCATTTGTTCCTGTCTGAAAAAAATAAGCTCACAGCAGGGAACTGAAAATTTTGTGGGATTTCTCAGACCCTATCAGAAGATGGCAGGATCCCCAAGGGCATGCTCTATGGGGAGTCTGCTTCAGGCATGAGGCCCATTGGCAAACCAACTCTGTGTTACAAAGATGTCTGCAAATGTGATATGAAGGCTGGCAACATTAAGCCCACCATGTGGGAATGCCTTGCAGTGCCTGGAGACAATCAGGATGTGTGCATCACTCACACCTCTATTTGCCTAACAGAGAATGGATCCTCAAAATATCATCCTTTAGATTATTTTCTCTGCTGACAAGTAGGAGGTGAAGTTCTCAGGAAAGGATGTCCCCTGGGCAAATGTTATGTATTGTCTGGCTACGTATCGTGTCCAATTGTCTTAAGTATTGAAAACACTGTATTATCATTCATTCATTTATTTATTCATTTATTTATTTATTTTTGTGAACCACCTTGTTGGTCTGGCACAAGTTGAAAGGTGGGATACACATTTATATGAAAAATAAATAAATGAAAAGCTCTTGCTAATGAAAGACAATTGCGCTGGTCTTCTATTGAATGCACCGAATATTTTGTGATTTGTCCAGGTATACAACTTCCAATCGTGGACAATTAATCTGAGCTGAAGATCATCCACTCCAGATTCAGATCTGGATAGGGACATTTCAGTGCTGACTCAAAACATGTTATAGTCTGAGGTGACAAAGGACAGGATGGTACTCATCCCATGTACAAAAAATGTGATTGGATTGGGACTGGAGTTGCGGCATCCTTCACCACCACACCCAAGGACATTTGGCTCACTTTCAGAGCTCTGTCCTCCATAGTCTCACTGTTGACCCTCAGCATTTGCTGCCTGAGGCAGTCACCTTACTGTGTCTAAAGGCAGGGCTGGCCCTGAGACACATTCAGATCCCCTACTGAGAATCAATAGGGCTGGTTAGAAATAGTCTAGGGGAACACCTTTCAAACTGCCACCCCAATACATTATCTTGCCTGATGTAGAACCCTATACCACCTGAAGCCCAGACAAACATCCCTTTATTGATTAAGTGATTGCATTTCTATCCCACCTTTCCCCCCAAGGAACTCAAGGCATATGGTCCTCCCCTTCCTCATTTAATCTCCACAATAAGCCTGTAAAATAGCTTAGGCTGAGAGGCAGCGACTGGCCCAAGGTCACCTAGTGAGCTTCATGGCTAAGTGGAGACTTGAACCCAGCTTTCCCAGGTCCAATCTGACCCTCAAACCACTGCACCACACTGGATCTACCATGTCTCCCATACAAAGACCCATGCTGCATGGCAGGGATAGCTCAGGATTCGGAAGCCCTTGCGTGTGGAACTCTGCACCGTGCCCCCAGCCCCATGTTTGCAGCAGTGGTCCATTTCTCGTTTACGCTAGCTGTGCTGAAAGTTACAGAACAGAAGCATAGCCAACTCCAAGGCTCATTAAAATGTGGGATAATCCTGTTTGCACATCTGCCCCATTGGACTTTTAAATAAGTAGTCATGAACATCAGCCAGCCTATTTGCTTTTAAACAGGCACCAAACAAAGCAGGGAAGCGCTCCCCCAACTAGCATATGTGAGGCTTTGAAGGAATGCGTGTCATTCTTCCTCCTCCTTTTCTGACCTTTAAAGGACCACAAATTCAAGCTTTTAATGGTGTGCATTGTAGAGCACTGCTCTAGGCATCTGGTGCTCAGGCAGAGCACAGCAGTTGCAGTTTCAACCTTGTATCGTTTCTGCAATTTCATGCTCAGAGAAGAAAGGTTAAATGTACCTTTTATAAGAAGCATACATCAAACTGTGACAAATAAGAAAGTTTATTAAATGCAGATAGACTGGGAAAGCTGCGTGTGGGGGTTTAAAATATTTAATCAGATGGAGTGGGTAGGGAGCGTTCACCATGCAACATAGACTGCTCCGCATTCCTCCAAGGTTTACATCATTTTAAGTCCAGTGTCAGAAAATAGCACCTGTTTGAAAATAATGAATGAGCATAAAATAAAATAAAATAGCACTCTCAGTTAAATTGAATGTATATTTATTTGTCTCTTGACGTCTCTTTGCTTTGGAGTCATTTGTTTTCAACAGCTTTTCTACACCACTAAAATAAAATAGAAGCAAAATTATCAAACCAAAAGTAACCTTTTTTAAAAAAACAACAACAACATCCCAAGGTGATGGATCAAGACTTAGGCATACTATGGGTAGATTTTGATGGATCTAAATCTAAGTATAACCGAGTCTGGATATAACCCATTGACTCCAATGGGGGAGAGGAAAGCGTGTGCTCTGAAGTGCTTATCTTCAGCTTGACTGCACTGTAAAATTGTAATCATCAACTGCTTGCTATTAATTTGCGAATTTGAGAAATTCCTAAACTTGCAAAATTTCCAAGTCAAAGCATGCAGGTTGAAATAGGACATAATAGCCCATTGATGTCAATGGAAAGGAGTTAAATATATGAATCCAATGCATGGACCTCAAGGTGGCTGTCATGGGGTTGCCAGGTAATTACCTGTCTGGACCTTGCTTGGCATCCATAAAGTGGCTGCATCATCTGTCCTCAGGCCTTGGAACGTTAATGTAGCCTTAATGGGATTCTGTGGCATTGGAAGTAAGCAGCAAGCAGTGTTCTCTCTTGATATGTGAAAATTAGTTGTATTGTTTTATCAGTGTGAGTTTTGTATGTTTGTGGCCTGAGTGAAAAATTAACTGTGCTATTTGATAAGTGTTTGAACAAGGGCTAACCTTGATTAAAGCTATAACATCATGTTGTTTGGCACAAGGACATTGCTGCACTGTCAGCAGAGCGATTGGTGTTTCGTATTGGCATATTGATCTTCAAATTGGGAAACTGTGCTATGCACATGTACAAAGACTTGGGTAGGAAATCACCCGGCCTATTTCTCAGTTACTAGGAGGAAATTTGGGGGGGCAAGGAATATGGGTGTTTACTGTTCTATTTTGTGCACGAAATAGCATTCATCAAGCTGAGTTTCCCTCTTCTCTCCTGTAATGAAATCATGGTGTGCCTTTCTCCCCATCACAGCAGCAACAACCAATTATGTGGAGCAGGGCTGGAGAAAAGCACAATGTGATGACATCATCACAAATTGGCCAAGAGACCCTATTCATGGGGGGTGGGTAGGTGGAAATAAAGGACGTCATATTCAGTGGTAGCTCCATGTTGGGCATTATGCGTAGTTCCATTATTTAATGGTGCAGTGGGGCATCTTTCACCAAATTGATGGCATCCAGCTGTTGGTACACTCCAATTCTCATAATCCTTAATGAGTGGCTGTGTAGCTGGGGCTCATGGGAACCGGAGTCCAACAAAATCTAGAGGGTACCAGGTTGCTAAATATTTCACTATTACATACTTGGGGAGCGGAGATGGAACAGGAGGGCAGTATTCATATTATGAATGCATATTGCACTACATGCGAGGCCAGCCATTTGTTTGGATGACATTTCATACGTTGGTTGTTTCTTTTTTTACAGCAAAATTATTATCAGGGAAGCTGTATGTTTTGTAACATGTGCATTGGGAAGTTTATGCATTACCCTAATTCCTTTGATTAGATTCCCCACACTCACCAATATAACCTTTGCATGAAAGGGAACCATTAACCTGAAAACATATATTGGTGCAGACTCTATTATTTATGCTACTGTTGCCTGATCTGTCACCAAAGTCAATAGTCTACACACATAAATATTTTCACAATTAGATGGCCTTGTCATTTTGGTGGCAACAAAGTATAGAAGGAATGCTTGAGGAATTTGCATTCTTATGTAAACCAATGTGATCCTCACTTCCCAAAATATTGATATTCCTACTCTGGACCTTGATTTGGCAGTTATCTGAACCCTCCAAGGGTTGGTTCTTCATAGTAACAGCCACACCAGCAACCAGGGCTTCTAGTCACTTGGAAGTATCTGTTGCATGGTTGTGTTTAAGAATGGAAACATTTAAAGGCAGCCTTTGGACCATCTGGTAACATTTTTATGTGGATTTTAATTTAGATTAAAGCAAAAAAACCCCCACAAATTTTCAAATGGAAATGGGCTGAAGTGGATTTAGGAAAGAAGCCATGACTGGAGGCAGATTTCCTTGTCATGCAGAAATGGTTGTTCCAGAAACTTGCAGCACTCTGCTGCTGACAAAAACCTAGCTGGCACCAGCCGCATATGGCAGTGCCTAGCCATCTCCTACTCTAGGGTGCAACCCCATCCTACAACTCTAGTTATGGTGGTGATTGCCACTCACCTCGCAGGCCAGAATACACAGCTGATGCAAGCATACCTGTGCATGTCTACTACCTATTACTTAATATGTTTAGCACTGCAGACTTACATCTGTTTTGTTCAGCCATCTCATATCATAAATGCCTATGCAAACTTCACTGGCAAATATTATACAAGTAGAGAAGACCAGAGTTGTGTCCGGTTGAATTGGCCATGTATGCTGTCCTTATTTCACTCCATTTGAGTTCAGACAATGTGTGTTATAATATGTCTGTTGTACTTATAATTACATATAATTGTGCCCTGAGAGGTACATGGAGCAAAAGCCAAAACGAAACATGGGATAGTATATGTGCATCTTGAAAAGGAACCATCCCTCTTTGAATATTGCTTGTTCCATCCATTTACGGCAAAGATTGCAACTGTGGCTGTTAACTGCTATCTTATAGCTTCTTTAATTGTTTAATTTTTGAAAATTGTTATTAGCTGCTGCAGCGCTACCAAGCAGTTGTTATACTCCCCCACCCCCCACCCCATGAGTAAAGTTTGCAGTCTGAACTCATTGTGTTAATGACAGAAGTGCAGTTCATTTACAGTTTAATTTCTAGTCATTGCTGGGGGAATTTTCTGTTCAGCGTTTCTGCATTTAATACAGACTTTTGGAGATGCTGTTTCGAGCGGTCATTTTGCTTCGCACTAATGTTCTGCCATTTCAGAACTGTTCTCTTATTACCAGAACTCTCCAAGGTTATTATGAGAGCTTGATAATCGGTACCATCCGCAATGCAGAAACCCATGACCTCCGCATCTGTAATGACACCAATCACCATATTACAGGACAATTTTAATTAGCCAAGCATGGTGTGCTTTAAATGAAAAATGGACTAATGAGATCAGTATCAGATTCAGGATGAAAGGCAAGATTTGTTATCAGCACCACCTCATTTATAACTTTCCTGATCCAAAGTTTTGCTAGGCAACAAACAAGTATTTAGTACGGGGTGTGATAACTATTTGCCAATATGTCACGAAATGTTGTTAATATTACAGTGCATCATCAAGATAAGGAAGATTAGTGGGTCTATTCCAGGGCTTGGGAATCTCCAGGGCTTAACCAAACCCACCAGACCTTCCCATTTTGTCCCATGGGGCCATTTGAGCCATGCCACACCTATAGTTTTTTTTTGGAACTGCAGATTTCCCAAAAATAGCAAGGAGAGACAAGAGGGCCTTCTTAAACGAGCAATACAAAGAAATACAGGAAAACAACAGAATGGGGAAAACCAGAGATCTGTTCAAGAAAATTGGAAATATGAAAGGAACATTTCATACAAAGATTACCATAATAAAGGACAAAAGTGGAAAGGACCTAACAGAAGCAGAAGACATCAAGAAGAGGTGGCACAAATACACAGAGGATATATATAAAGGTCTCGTACACCACCAGGTAGTGTGGTTGCAGAGGTTGTGGCTCCTCTGCATCCATCCACACTCCACCCTCAGTACATGAACGACATTCTTCCAAATCCTACGGTAGCTTGCCTAGTTATATTACACACCTAGTCTGCTAAATTATCCACTGGCAAATGGCCATATGTATTCTTCAACCAATCACTAGTTCAATTTCGAGTCATATCTACACATCTCAGTTCTGTAGGTAGATTATGGAATGCCAACATGGTGCCCTCCGTACGTTATTGGACTACAACTCCCATCAGTCCCAGTCAGTGTGGTCAAGGGTCAGAGGTGGTGGAAGCTGTAGTCTGACAACATGTGGCAAGCACTACATTGGCTACCCGTGTTGCAGGCAATGCCTAAAAAGCTCTAGGCATTGGATCTGAATGTTGCCCTTTTTAAAACCAACACAATGACAATCCTTTTGTTAGCAAACTTTTAAAAAAAAACCTAGGCTATGTTGAATTGTAATAGATTTCTATCTCTGGTTTTAAACTTTTTATAAGGGAAAGTTTAGGTGGAAACTACTGAAGTGATTCTCTTGTTCTTTTGTAAAAAACGGGTCTACGCTCATTGTTCAGATAACGTGTAGGGATGGAGGCAACAAAGCAAGTCAAAGGGTTGAGTTTAATTTAAGTCTACTTGGTCCTGATTTATTACTTTATGTTGAGTTAAGACCTAATCTTCTCCTAGATCTGTGGGCAAAGATCTTGTGTTTGTTTTGGGCTTGCCACCATTAATTTTTGTTATGGCTTTGCTGTTCAGCAGCACTCCAGCAGCAACACAGAACATTGCTAATTTTGGAAAGCAGCTAAGCATACCTATTGAAGATGGGCAATCAACATGCAATTTGTAGGGTCTTAACTGCACTTTTCAGTTGTGCACTAGTACTGTGCTGAAACCTGCATTCCCGTTTTTCAAACCTTTCCTTCCCCTGCAAAAAAAAAAGGCTTTTGTTTTTCCGACTCTTTTCTCAGGCACTAAAGAATTCTCCCGAGTGCTGGGTTGAGCTTATGATATCATTATGATGTAGCTGTGTGTGCATGCACACACTTCCTATAAAAATTCTCCAGCACATTGCAGCCTTCCTGGCTGCCTGAGCTTTCTGATTTTAAATTACTCCATGTAAAAAGTTACATCATGATGTCTGCCTCGGAGCTCTAACTGAAACACAAGAAGCCAGGGAAGTTGGCTATTGATTGCCTGGGATTGGTGATGATTTTGTTTTTAAGGCAACTCTTCCCTTTTTATATATATATTACATTTCATATATTTATTTAAATGTAAAAATACTTAACTTTTTTAAAATAAAAGTGGCAAGCATCTGTCAGTCCGCCCCCCCCCCTTGTTCCCAAGCTTACAATAAAATACAGCTGAGGATGTCATGAAGTCTTCAGAATTCAGACCACCAGAGAGGTGATAAATTGAAGGAAAGAAGGAACAGTCACAAGCCACCTGGCACCTTGAAAGCAAAGTAAGTGCAACAAAAATCCTAGACCTCCCCTCCTTCATATGTCACCACAATTTTCTCTCCCTGTTGGTAATTTGGGAAAGCAATTATTTTCTCATGAGTTGCTGGAGAATGATTCAGGGATTGGGGATGGGATTTTGGCACACTGCTAGCATGTTTAGGTGTTCAGGCTCCTATTTAGACCGTTGCGCATTTAGCACTAAGGTATGCTGGTGAGTTCTACGCCCTTTGGGTTGAACACACTTAGAAATCTCCCTGCAACAACAAAGCCTTATCATGGGATTAGTGAAGGGGATTAGTGAAGAGTCACCTCTTAATTGCTCTAATGTCACTTTCTGTTCTTATGGGGGGAGAAGGTGGAAGTGGAGACTTTAATTGCCATTTTGTTTTCATTGTCTATTTTCATTTTGAAATAGGATGATTTTGCTATACTTAAAAAAAAGATGCACAACTATTTAAAGATTCCCCGCTCCCTTTCCAGGAGACAAAACTGACAATGGGGCAATTAAGAGACAACATTCAAGAGGCAGTTCAGAGGCAATTCATCCATGATCAGCAGTAAGACATAAAACACTACATCCTTATAAAGACAAATTTTCTTTTACATTAGGTAAGATCTTTGCTGGACAGGACTTGCTGTGAGTAAATACACACTGCGCCTGCAACTTATACTCACTTTACTTAAGCAATTGCAACAAATAACTACCCTCCATTTACAGGTAGGTAGCCGTGTTGGTCTGAGTCGAAGCAAAATAAAAAAATTCCTTCAGTAGCACCTTAAAGACCAACTAAGTTTATATTTTGGTATGAGCTTTCGTGTGCATGCACACTTCTTCAGATACACTAGAAACAGAAGTGTCAGACCCTATATATATACAGAGGGTGGTGGGGGTGGGTGGGAATGGGAGATGGGCTGATGGGAGTGGTGAACCTGTAGATGGCTGTTAATGGCTGCTGATGGCTGCAATTAGTCCTGGGCTGAGGTGCTAAAGAAAGCTTGATCATGCATAATGAGATAAGAATCCGATGTCTCTATTCATCCCAGGTGCTTCCATGGTTTTAAGCTTGGTAATGATTTCCAATTCAGCAACCTCCCTTTCCAGTCTGTTCCTGAAATTTCTCTGTAATAAAACAGCTGCTTTGATTATGCATGATCAAGCTTTCTCATTATGCATGATCAAGCTTTCTTTAGCACCTCAGCCAAGGACTAATTGCAGCCATCAGCAGCCATTAACAGCCATCTACAGGTTTACCACTCCCATCAGCCCATCTCCCATTCCCACCCACCCCCACCACCCTCTGTATATATATAGGGTCTGACACTTCTGTTTCTAGTGTATCTGAAGAAGTGTGCATGCACACGAAAGCTCATACCAAAATATAAACTTAGTTGGTCTTTAAGGTGCTACTGAAGGAATTTTTTTATTTTACCCTCCATTTGTTTATTTTTCCTCCACCCAGGCACCCAGAGAGTTTTCCTGACATGTAAAGATATTTCAAAGCCCTACTGGGCCAAGGCAGGGCCCTCAGATGTTCTCATATCTCTCATGCTTCTTTTCCAGAGCCTAAGGAAGATAGTTCTTTGCGCCATTTTACCTATGTGCATGGTCCCCTGGAACCGAGCTCTTGTGTAAGATGGTCTTTGCCATGGAGAAGGGAAGTGCTAGATGTGTGGAACCTTTTTAAAAAGGAAAAAAAGAAATGGGGTCCTCCCTTAAAGAGGGCACGTGTTGCGGTGAGACCTGGCAACCAAACCCTGTGTTGTGGGTGGGTATGATTGGATAGCCACAACACCCAATTGGTAGGTCCCTCGATGCAGGGTTTAATCAGGCCAATGGGACGCAGGCTAAGCAGATCGAGGGACCTATGTATGCCAATGCACGTGACCCAGAGCTTCCTCTTTTGGTGCGTGCATTCAGAACACCCGCCCACCTCTCCCTACTTTTAGGGCTTTTTGCGCATGACCTTGCTATGCCGTCATGTGCCAGCTGTCATTGGGATGGGGGCATGGCAGGAATTTCCCCCACTTGGCTGATTGGCCGGTGCCATTTGGGTTTCGCCTGCCGCGTAGCAAATCGTCACAACTTGTAAGGTTGCGGATAGGCTCTGGTTCAGGTGATAGGGATGGGGGAATGCTCTTGCCATCCCTATGTGAAGGGTATTCCGTTAAAGGAATCCAGGGACTCAATGGTTTGGTCAACCCTGTGAGGGGGTTGTGCCCGTGCCTGAGTCCAGGGGGACACCTGGGTGGTGGACATAGCCTGTTCCTGGCTTTCTGCCATTCCAGGTGTTCACCCTAGGCTGACCTATGGTAGTGCCCTGGGTCAGCGCTACCTGCAACGGTGCAGGGAGCTAGTCGAACCAGAGCCTATGCAACCACTCACTTGCTGTAATCAATAAGTTGTGGCCTAAATTCTGCCAAAAAGCAAACCAAAATTTGAGTCTTGTCTGAATTTATTTAAGGGGGAGGTTTAAAGGTCCAAACATGCAAATTCACTTCCTGCTAATTACCGAAAAGCTATGTCTCCGGAGCACAAAAGGAGCGTTCCAGCATGGAAGAAAACAATGAGTGACGACTTAATAAACACATATAGTAACGTATTGGAATGTAATATAGTTAATGAAACAACTAGATTACTTGCTTTATCTATAAATTAATACCGGCTATGGCAGAGAACCTGCTCCAGACAGCAATATATACTTATTTCATTACAACGAAACCAACTATAAAATGCAAATCTGCAGGATCTAATTGTCTTAAATATAGCAAAGCAATGCCTGTTAGCATTTTTAATTGGCATTTGCCAATTTTAAAGCTGGCATTATTCAAGAGCATTGTCTAAGAGAGTATTCACAGAACTGCATGCAGCTGAACACATTTCCCCATGGCTTCAGGAGGGGAGCCAAAACTCTTATTGCAAGACCATTCAACCTTAGAAGGCTGAACATGTGGCTTTATGACAGTGGTGAGTTCTTCTGTTGGAGATCACCACTTTCTTCTATTGAAGATCACCACTTTAATGAGACAATATGAGCCCCTCAGAGCCATAGCTGCCAAGTTTTCCCTTTTCTCGCGAGGAAGCCTATTCAGCATAAGGGAAAATCCCTTAAAAAAAGGGATAACTTGGCAGCTATGCTCAGAGCAGGGCTGTCGTTTAGTGCCCCACCAAACCGCCTCCTGCTAATTGATTGGCCACTTGATAACCTTGCCTCCTGGCCTGACCCCACTCTCGGCGATGCACCTCCTGGGCTCTCTGAAATGCCAACCTCACCACTTACTCTGAGGAAGAGGTCCTTCCTAAGAACGATGTATTTTGGGTGAGGTGGCCTGGGAGATCACCTGTGGCGAAAGCTGGATATGATCTTTAACATGTGTAATATCACTTTAAACTAACTTCACGCTTTCTTGCTTTGAATTGTTAGCAAATAAATCTTTAGTAGAATTTCTAGCTGCTGTGGTAAAGTGACTGTGATACAGGTATTCTTCTGGGCCACCTCACCTACAATGCCTCACTCTGTCAGGGACTGGCTTGATGAGGAGTGGTGGAGGAAATCACCTGACCAAGAGCCCCTCAGGGAAAGTGCAGAGGAAGGTGATTTGGATCCAGGGCTCCTGGTGATAGACAACTGGACACACCCTAGAGGAGGGGAAGAGCTGGGAGGTACTAGAGACTGGGAGCTTGGAGGATGAGGAAAAGGGGAAGCTAGCAGGCACCACAGCATGGAGCAAAGACAGGAGTCAGACTTGGCAGCTTTACCACAGAGCCCCCTAACAGTGCTTCTGCTAACAGCCTGCCAGCTTCTCCCATTCCCAGAATGCTACACATAATAGAGTCAGGTAGGATCAGAGAGGGTCTCTTGGGGTAGAGGGAAGAGTGAAGTGGGAGGTGGAGCCTATCTCAGGAGCACTGGCAGAGGAACGGGGACAGGGGGAGCGCACCACCCCAGTCACCATCAGGGAGGGGGGTGTACCATTATGGCTGCCCCCCAACTCGCTCTGCGTACACCCCCACTGCATTGGGTGCCACACCCCCGTGGGCAGCGCACCACGCCCCCGGGATGCACGCCACGCCCCCGCGGGTGGTGTGCCACACCCCAGGATGCATGCCACACCCCCTGGACACATGCCACGTCCCCCGGGGCGCATGCCAGCCCTGCCCCCGTCTGCTCTCTTTTTTCCTCATTATTTGTTCTGGTTGAACATGTTAATTCTTTGCAGCTACAGTTGCACACCGAAACCCATCAACAGCACTTTAAACCAATTAATAAAAAAGCATCGCAGTGGGAGGACGAACCATGGCTGATGTAACATGTTGAGAAAATATATTCCAGCTATAAGTTTTATTACCTCAAGATTCAATTTTCTGCCAATTTAGATACCAGTATTTAATCCTGCCAAACCACAAGCCCATGAATAACACACACTTATCACATTCCTGCCACACCAATTCATCACATTGTGTCAGTTAAGAAAGCACGATATCAATTGATGGCAGGCTGTCCCAGCTGAGAAACAAGCGTGGATCATTAAAATTAAATTTGGTTTCCCCACCATATTTGTCCTTTCAAAGGCTGCTGCATTTCAGGGCTTTTCATAACAGCATTTTGATGTTGCAGCATAGGCTGCCTGTAACTCTGTGTCATGCAAGTGTGCTTGCATGGAATCTTTGCAAAATGTTAGCTGACAAAAACTATTTTTTGCTATGTTGTGAGGAGTGTATTCAATATACTGTATAGTCATTATCCTAGAGCAGCCTTTCCTAACCTGGTGCCCTCTATGTGTTTTTGGACTATAATTCCCATCAGCCCCGGGTAGCATACTTCTACTGACGAGGCTGATAGGAGTTGAAGTCCAAGATGGAGTAGAGGACACCGGAATGGGGAAAGCTGTCCCAGAGTGAATATGTAACTTAAATGAAAAGTTTGGGTCAAAGCACAACTGAGTATTCTTCTTTGTTCAAATGCAGAATTGTGAGCTTGACAGACACACAAAACACCATGGGAAATTAAGTTATTCCGTTTTCCCTTGCCCTAAAAATTTAACAGCTGCCCTTGCAGGAAAGCCAAAGGGAATTTTGACAAAAGAATGTTGGTATTTCTTAATGGCTGTGACAATTTCCTGGATGGGCAGTTCACCTGCAGCATTGGAACTGAGACCAACACCTGGCAGACGAACAGGTGAGAAATGACAGGTTTGGACCAGGCTATTTGTGGGGAGAAGAGCTCCAGAATGTGGTCTGCACAGAGCACTAAACACAGGAATAAAGGTAAAGGGTAAAGGAACCCCTGACCATTAGGTCTAGTCGTGACCGACTCTGGGGTTGCGGCACTCATCTCGCGTTATTGGCCAAGGGAGCTGGCGTACAGCTTCCAGGTCATGTGGCCAGCATGACAAAGCTGCTTCTGGTGAACCAGAGCAGTGCACGGAAATACTGTTTACCGTCCCGCCAGAACAGTACCTATTTATCTACTTGCACTTTGATGTGCTTTCAAACTGCTAGGTTGGCAGGAGCTGGGACTGAGCAACAGGAGCTCACACCGTCGCAGGGATTCGAACCGCCAACCTTCTGATCGGCAAGCCCTAGGCTCTGTGGTTTAACCCACAGCGTCACCTGCTATTCTGTACCTAGCATGGATGTTACGGTATCCACAAAGCAATGCTCAAACACAGCTCTCACATATCCTCCAATATTTCTCTGATGTAAATAGGGACATCCTATTAGATAGTAGTAGTAGTAGTAGTAGTAGTAGTAGTAGTAGCAAGAATAATTTTTTTTGGCTGCTTCCAACCTATATAAAAACATAATAAACATGAAACATTTTTTTTTAAAAAAACTTCTCTATACAGCACTGCCTTCAGATGCCTTTTAAAGGTTATATAGTTACTTATCTCCTTGGCTCCGTACCATCCAATATTTCTCAGATGAAAATAGGGAAGGAAAAGTGGGACATTCTAGGATCAAATCAGAAACTGGGATGGCTTCTGCAAATCCGGGACTGTCCCTGGAAATTAGGGACACTTGGAGGGGCTGCTCGCATTTATTTCAATGGAATAAGTTCACAAGCAATACTCTTAAGAATTGTGCACACTCCTGGTTCATTGATTTGCTCTGTTACCTTGTCAGAAAGTCATTCTGGAAATATGCTTTTTATTAATGAAGAAAAAACTGTAAGGCGATGTGTGTGCAGATGTATTTCGACAAGTATGAAGAATGCTGTGAGAACTGAAAGATATGTCAATCAGGTATTAGAGGTTTGCATGTCCTCCTTTGTACTCGAAATATATTTTTAAAAATTAAAAAATTGTCCAGTAGCACCTTAGAGACCAACTAAGTTTGTTCTTGGTATAAGCTTTCATGTGCATACTCTTTAGAAACTGGTGGAACCTTACTTTGACACTTTGATATGGTCTCATAGGGCATATAATATCTTAAAATACTTAAAAATAAATAAAGAACATTGACCCAAAATTTAATCAGCTCACTAGGGAGTACCCTTGTAGTGCACTTGATCACACCAAAGATCTTTCGGTTGCTTACAATGATCAGTTTTCAGTGATAAACTGACCATTGTGATTGTAATCACTTGCTTCTCATCTGCCATTTCAGAACCCCCAGACCAGGGAAAGCCATGTTAAAAAAACCTAAGTAGTAAGTTATAATATGGTTGTACATCAGGCAAATGAGTGTTTGATGAGTTGTGCTAATGGGAGCTAAAAATAAATCCCCATCTGTTCACCTTTCAAACTGCATCAAGGCATTGCATATTGGCTGCAGCATAACTTAATGAAACACGGACAAAAATATGCTTATTTTCATCCTGCTGCAACAACTGAAATGGGGGACTTGTTAATAATGATGTTTCAGCAAGGGAAGAATGGTGAGCCCTGAAAAAACAGAAAAGCCTATAGTCAATGAAGCAACAACCAAATGCAAACAGAGATACAGTGGTTGCTGCAGTCTGTTCACTGAGGTTGAATAGACATGCAAATGAGGATTGTTTATGTCAAGAATGGATCTCAAGGTATGGTTGGACTGCAACTCCCTCCCACCCTGACCTTCGGTCATGTTGGCAGTGGCAGATGGGAGATGGATTCAAACATCTGGAGGGCCTACAGGCCAAGTCTGAATGATTCAGAAAGAGGGTTTGTTGAGGACGTAGGATGTGGGGACCTCTGCTGGGATAGAAGCAGCCTGATAGGATCCGGGTGCGGGGATTCCCTCAACCTGCTCTTTCATCTCACCCATCTCTGCAATGAGAGCTGTGGGACCCACCTCTCTCTCCCCACAGCTCTCAGAACCTCTCTGTGACACTTCCAAAATGTCTGTTGCACCACCCACTGCTGTACCATCAGATACTGGGAGTAGCTCTGCCTTTCCAGAGGCAGATGTTCTGCTGGTCCCAGCTGCCTCTCAGAAAGAAGAGGCACCTTCTCTGTCACTTAGATTTAGGAGGAGCCAAAACAGAAAAGAACAGAGTACACTGTTGGCCTGCTTGTGCAATAGACTTCCATTCGTGTCATGGAACTTTCCGTTCCTCCCCTGCAACTTCCTACGCACCCTGAAAATCTCCAGAGAGTTGGAGGACCCAGATTTTGGGGGTATGCAGAGAGCGAAGAGGAAGGGGAAATCACATTTGGTTTGCTGGATACAACTCTGACTTTTTGAAGACATCTGAAGGCAACCCTGTTTAGGGAAGTTTTTAATGTTTGATGTTTTAAATGTTTTTAAAATTCTATTGGGAGCCGTCCAGAGTGGCTGGGGAAACCTAGGCAGATGGGCAGGGTATGTATCTATCTATCTATCAATCAATCAATCAATCATTTTTTTTGTGCACACTAAACTGATATGAAGAAGTGGGTTTGATAGCATTGAAAACATCAGTTGACAATGGCATTTGGTCACAGAGGTCACATTCAATAAATCAGGCTGTCACTAAAAGGATTGATCCACAGAGAATGGAATGCCCGCTGTCTTAAATCTGTATTGTTTCATGTGCACCTCATTTTGTTTTTATGCTCTGCTGAAATCCGCCAAGGGGACAAATAAAACACTCCCACCACAAACATCTCAGCCATGTGTCCGTCAGCAGAGTTTATGCTACATAGTCTGACCTGGATTGGTGTTGCATTTCAGCTGGGAAGAGTTTAAATATCTTCTCTGTCCAAAACTTACTTTGTGGCCCAGAGGTGTGTCTGTCATATATTGATTTGGGGATTTGAAAAGCCTCATTTGTTTCAGCTTTGCTGGTATTATCTGGATTTTCTTTGCCGATTACTCTTTAGTTTTTTCTCCTCCTGGGTGATTATGTCTCAGGCAGTGACATAATGATTAGAGCCATAACTAGCTGTTGTGTTGTTTGGGATCAGTTGCATGATTTCATCTTTCATTTTGCTAAGTCGTTTTATTGACAGCACGCTCAGAAGATTCTTCTAATGACTTTTGATACTAAATGCCATTTCTTAAGTCATCCTTTAAAAGAGCGCTGAAGTAGAGGCAGGACACAGAAAGCAATGGCAGATTTTCTTTATGCAGCAGAAGCCCTGGGGGGGGGGGATAGTCCAAGCAAGATTCAAAATTGGGTGATGATAGGGCATGCCAGCAATGCCTGTACCATGTTTGCTCATTTGCCTATGACTAGGGATAGATGGATATTGTCCATCCTGAGATGGATTCATTCCCCGCCCCCCAACTAGCTCAATCTTGCTTCACTTATCAGTGGATTTGCTGAGGAAAAATCCTCAAAGTCCTAAAATATCTGTCCATTTCGATGGTGATGGTGATGATGATTATGAAAAATAAGTTATGAGGTGGCTGGCTGCCTCTTCTAAATGTGTAAATATTTTAAGCTGTGCAGTAAATAATCCCCATTAAAGGTAAAAGGTAAAGGACCCCTGGACGGTTAAGTCCAGTCAAAGGTGACTATGGGATGCAGTGCTCATCTCGCTTCAGGCCGAGGGAGCTGGAGACAACTCTCTGGGTCATGTGGCCAGCAGGACTAAACCGCTTCTGGCACAATGGAACACCATGATGGGTGACTGTATATCAAAATATGCAGTATCTTTCCATTGTATGGAAGTTGTTCAGCTACCTTCCCCGCCTCCCCAATAGGTGGACATTTTATTTTAAAAAAGATGGCTGCCCCCATAGGTACATGAGTGACTCTGACATTTTGACAAGCATTGCAAAATTTCTGCACTCCCCACCCACCTCACTCCAGACTTTGCTAGAAGATTTCTCCATTTCGACTGCAACTTTTTGGGAAACAGTCAACAGGAACATCTAATATGTCCCCTTACCTAGTAATAGTGTCATGTTATGGTGCAATTTTGACTAGAATTTTTGAAGTCAAATCTGGGGCAGTTGGGCCTACACAATAGTGACCGCCGAGAACTCATTATCCCTTTCCCCTCTCCCCTTCCCATTGTACGTCTCAGAATTATATTTTGTATAGATGGTTTATATGAATTTATTGCTATATATATGCCAATAAAGGTGTTGAATTGAATAGTGTCACATGTTTGTAATTTGTATTGGTAATTCGCCACACTATTTAGGGGCAGTGAAATTCACTGAATATTTAAAAGTGTGTGTGTGTGTGTGTGTGTGTGTGTGTGTGTAATTCTCGAACAGTTTGTGAAACGGTGATAATAAAGCCTGCTTTGATTCAAAACTTGTTCTGTGGGCTGTTCCCTTTCCGCAGGGTAAGAAGCCTGCTGTTATACTACAACTCCCATCAGCCTCAGCACGCATGACCAATGGTCGGGGTGATGAAAGCTGTAGTCCACCAACATCTGGATATCCAGAAATCCCCCTCCCAGCCTTTGAGGATGATTGGCTGAAGTGGCCACTGGCCAGATGAAATATGTGTGCCATTTGTCCGAATGACCAGAGAGATGAATGTGGAGGTTAACCTCAGAAGAGATGAATAAATCTCTCTCACACATTTCCTAGCACTTGCTTGCTACAATCACTCCAGATTGCTACCGGAAAATGTAGAGGTTTAGAGCTCTTTGAAAGAGGACATGCCAAGTTTTAATTACACATATAAGTAACTCTACCCCTGCCAGAGACATTGTGTCTAATGAAATTGTCAATGGCTAAGACATGGGTTACTATGTGGAAGGTTAAGTGCTCATGACCCCTTTTCTCTGCATGTCTCACTTGCTCTGCGCCAGTGGTGTTTTTAATTGGGGATGAAATGCTCACTGACACATGAGGCTATACACAAAACGGATGTACAGCTTCTTGATGGATGATTATTCTGGTACTTACTTCATTCAGGGCAACAATTTCCCCATTATTACAGTACCTTAAAAGAAGCTTAAATGCAGATGTATCAGTCTGGTGACCCGCTGTGACAGATGTCATAGCACAGAGCACTCACTCCCTCCAGCCCCTCCCACTCTAAGCAGCCATATCTTATGTTGGTCAAAGGGAGTTGTTGATGAATCACGCAGGACCAGTCTTTACATTAAAAAGCTTGACTTGCACTCCTTGGGTGAGGTTTTCTAACAGATTCTGATCTCGTTTATATAGTAAGTTATTCTCTAGCCATAGAGGTTTTAGGGAGGGCTCTCACACTAAGCAATTCTGAAGAGCAGATATGATTCTTCCACTACCACTCCCCCCAGAATAATATATAAATGAAAGCCACTCTCTGAAATATTTTTAGCAGAACTTTGATTAACAATGGCCACCTGTACACACAGATTGCAAGTTCTTCTTGATGCCGGTTGGCTTTCATTGTTGACATATTGTTTGACGTAGAATTGCTCTCAAGTTTCACCCATTTGAAATGGGAGAGGAATTTTGAGGGGTCCGCTTGCCTGAAACATCTGTTGAAAAGAACTTTGATAGAGGAATGGAAGAGAAATTTGTTCAGCCCACCTTTTAAAGTGAAGCAACCCAATTCACCATTCCTGACCTTATATGTGGTTCAGAATATGAAATAAATATGTGTGGGATCACAGACTTCCACGTTCTCACCTTGGCTGAATTGTATCATGTAGTGTCACACATTCTTAGGCAGGAAGACAAACATGGCACATGTTCCATTCTTAAATCTGTCTGTAGTGGAGCAAGCCCATTCTCAAAAACAAAAAGACCATCACCTTATCCAGTGATTGTATGCTGCCTACTCTGTTAGAAATGATTCAGCACTGCAACTTTTCATCCATAGTAAACATTATGGAATCTCAGTAAGATTATTGCGCAGCACAACATATGCTCTTGTGTGATAAATATATACACCGTTGATGCCTCTTGATGTATCACTTTGTTATGTTACTATGATTTGCAAGTCTTGATGTATCACTTTGTCATGTTACTATGATTTGCAAGTCACTTCCGAATACTGTGCTGATTTTAAAAATCATATTTATATCTCAAACTTCTTTCTTCCAAGGAGCAATATCCTAGAGTCAAATAACCCTGTGAGGTGGGTTAGGCAGAGAGAGAGAGGGGAAGATTTTGGTCATTTGGAGGTCTTCATGGCATTGTTTCCTTTGGCTACCCAACATGGCAGTCCTTATGTCACATTGGCTCTGTGAATCTTTATCTTTCTAAGATATCCTTGGCTCTACATCTATTGCAATGCTGAGCACTCTATTTGCACTGCAACCTCTGTCCAGGCTGTCTAAGATGATGCATAATATCTTTGCACCAGGCAGGCAAATCACTGTGCGATCTGCAGACCCACCACAAACCCAGCTATCTATGACTCTAATCATCAATTGCCAACTACCTGCTCTCAGAGGGGTATCCTCAGTGTGAGAGGATATCTGTTTGTTCCACAGGGGCCCTTGTTAAATGAATAATTTCCTTCTCTGACATTCTCCTCCTCCAGAACAGCAAGTAAGCTGTTGCCTGATGCCTCTGTCATGTCCTTGAAGGCCTCAGCCTCTCTAACTCCTCTACCTAAGTGAGCTAGTTTTTAACTGTTTTTAAAACTGAGCCTAAAACTGAAACATTAAACTTGAGCTGAGGCTTACTAACTGATGCTTTGACAAAGGAATAAAGAAGTGGTACTTATCCCCTCCTCATATAGCTGCGTGCACTCCAACATGTCTCTGATGAAAATAGGGCTGTTGTTGTTGTTGTTGTTGTTGTTGTTGTTGTTATACCTCATCCACCTCGCTGGCTTGTCCCAGCTACTCTAGGCGGCTTCCAACATATGTAAAAACATATTAAAACATTAAACATTTTAAAATTTCCCTATATAGGACTGCTTTCAGATGTCTTCTAAGGGGGTTGCATATCTCCTTGGTTTGGGCGTTGGATAACTCAATACCCTCCAACATTTCTCTAATGAAAATAGAGGCATCCTTCCATACCCTCCTAGGGACCCAGGTGGCGCTGTGGGTTAAACCACAGAGCCTAGGGCTTGCTGATCAGAAGGACAGCAGTTTGAATCCCTGTGATGGGGTGAGCTCCCGTTGTTCGGTCCCAGCTCCTGCCAACCTAGCAGTTCGAAAGGACGTCAAAATGCAAGTAGATAAATAGGAACCGCTACAGCGGGAAGGTAAACGGCGTTTCCATGTGCTGCTCTGGTTCGCCAGAAGTGGCTTTGTCATGCTGGCCACATGAACTGGAAGCTATACGCCGGCTCCCTCGGCCAATAATGCGAGATGAGCGTGCAACCCCCAGAGTCAGTCACAACTGGACCTAATGGTCAGGGGTTCCTTTACCTTTACCTTACCATACCCTCCAATATTTTCTGTTGAAAATAGGGACGTCCTAAGGAAAAGCAGGAAATTCTGGGATCAAAACAGAAACCGGGAGGGCTTCTGTAAATCCTGAACTGTGCCTGGAAAACAGGAACACTTGGAAGGTCTACAGCTGCCTAATCTAATGGTTACTTTAATGCTTTGCTAGCTGGGTATCTGCATTTGCTCATAGAGTTTCACTGTTAACAGGCAGGGACTGGGGGACCTTTGCTGTCTCTGGTGCATGTCTGCTGTGCAATTTATTCTGATTTTGACCTAGCTTGAACTACAGTTGTTTGGCTTTCCCTTTTCTTTTTTAAGAAAGGGCATGATAAACAAAATAATTTGAACTTGAATCAAACCTTCTGTTAAATCCTAAACCCATTGCAGGTATAAAAAAATGTTTTCTGTACTATTGCGTCAGGCCCATTGGTCCATCCAGCTTAGACTGTCAGTGGCTCTCCAAGGTTCTCCAAGCCCTACCAGGAGATGTCAAGGGCCTGGTACCTTTGGCCTGCAAGGCAGATGCTCTAACCCTGAGCTTCAGCCCTTCCCTGTTGCTCATTCTCCCTGCTATCAGACGACCAATAATTTGCAGTCGATCAGCCAAAGCAACATGAAAGCTTCTGGGTAGATAAAAGTGAGAAGTAAACAAAAACTCATTGAAAAATAAATCATACTTGTTCCCATAAAGGGTGACCAGCCTTCACCGGCAATATAAGCACCACAGAATGGTTAACCACACTGATGGCAAAGAGGCAAGTGAAGTTCAGGGTCAGCTTTTAAAAGACATTTTGTCCTCAGGCATGGCAGGAGCTAAACCATCCCCAGTGTACTGCAGACCCCCCAAGGGTCCCTATTTTCCAGGGACAATCCTGGATTTAAATAAGCCATCCCAGTTTCTGATTTGATCCTGGAATGTGCTGCATTTCCTTAGGACGTCCCTATTTTCATCAGGGAAATGTTGGGATGTCCCTATTTTCATTGGAGAAATGTTGGAGGCTATGGTATTGCTAGGGGAGTGGCGTTTTACACACTGGGTGGGTTGATTTTCTTCATATTTTAGTTCCAGTTATATGATGTAATGGCCTGCCATTTTAGGCTTCTATCAGATGGTGACTCATTCTAAGCTCCAGTGAGTTCAACAGAGCTTCAATAACTGTGTAGAGGATTGCAGTCAGGCAGAAGAAATCTATCTTTTACTATGCTCACTTGGGCTAACTCCCAGGTAAGTGAATACAGTAGTTCTCAGGAACAAGAAAGCTCACCAAGGCTCACCCAATAAAATAGTCTCAACTTGAAGTTATTCCCTTGTCTACCTTCCTACTGCATTCACATCCTATTTAGATTTTAGGGCTTGGGCAGGGAACCTGTTGCCTTCCAAATGCTGCCAGACTACAGCACCCATACAGCACCCCATGGTCATGCTGGCTGGAGCTGATGAGATTTGGAGTTCAACAATATCTAGGGTTGCCAGACTCAATAGAGGACAGGACTTCTGTGCCTTTAATTGCCCTGCTCTCTTTTGAGCCCGCAAACCTTAAAGAGAAACCATCAGACCCTTTGTTTAATTTCCAAGCAAAGGGTCTGCTGGTTTCTCTTTAAGGTTTCCAGACTCAAAAGAGAGCAGGGCAATTAAAGGCACAGAAGTCCTGTCCTCTCTTGAGTCTGGCAACCCTAACAATATCTAGAGAACTGCAAGTCCCTACCCTGTGCTTTAAGACCTAAGGAGATGTGTTATTTGCACAACCACATGAACTGTTGCTGGGTTTTTTTTCTTTAAAGGGAGAGCAGCCAACATGACTGTCACTGTTGCCAGTTCATTACCATCTCATTGTGGCGTAAGCACCCAGAGAAATCCTGCTTGCTAGAGGTTAACTTTCCCAATAAATAAACCAGAAATCAGGACAATCTTCACTTATTTATTTACTTCGAAAAGGATGGAGATGCTGTCTTTCAGCTATCGCCCAATCGGCTGGGTACAAGTATTGGAAAGTGAAGATGCATTTCACATGAAATATGTGTCACTTTTAGGGACTCTCCAGCCTTCTGTTCAGACAATCTGGTGATTTTGCTGCAACTTTTTTTTTGGATAGCAGGAGTTGATTGTCCCTTCTGCTTCATCTGTTTCTTTCTGCTTCTTTTCAAAGACTTTCCTGCTACTTCCAGTTCTGCCTCGACTATCTCTCTCCCTGGAGAATTCTTTCTGTATTCTCACTTTCTCTCTGTTTTTTTGCTGAAATTATGATAATGGTTAGCTGCCTAGGCATACCACAAGGCTGGTATGAAAGTGAATGGATTTACAATAGAAAACAATTAAAATATGGACTAGAAGAGATCTACTGCTGAAATCTTCTTTTGTTTGTTCTGGCTAAACTTCACATTCTCTGTGAGCCT
The DNA here is from genome assembly GCF_963506605.1 of Zootoca vivipara. Classification (NCBI taxonomy): domain Eukaryota; kingdom Metazoa; phylum Chordata; class Lepidosauria; order Squamata; family Lacertidae; genus Zootoca; species Zootoca vivipara. The sequence goes on along the minus strand of NC_083276.1, from coordinate 111,722,934 downwards.
CCTCAGGGCAAACTTCATTAAATGGTAGAGAGGGGAAATCACCTTTGTGCTTCTCATATAAAATTTCTTTAATGGTCAAGTTTTACTTGTTCTCCATTGTGTGTGACAGAATGTGACTGAGATGTAGAAATCTGCTTATATTAAACACACTTCATTTGCAATGTGTTAGCCAAATTTTACACGCTAGCAAGGTTATGCTTAAAATTCTACAAGGCAGGCTTAAGCAGTATGTGGACCAAGAACTCCCAGAAGTGCAAGCTGGATTTCGAAGGGGCAGAGGAACCAGAGACCAAATAGCAAACATGCGCTGGATTATGGCGAAAGCTAGAGAGTTCCAGAAAAACATCTACTTCTGTGTCGACCACAGCAAACTATGGCAAGTTCTTAAAGAAATGGGAGTGCCTGATCACCTCATCTGTCTCCTGAGAAATCTCTATGTGGGACAAGAAGCTACAGTTAGAAGTGGATATGGAATAACTGATTGGTTCAAAATTGGGAAAGGAGTACGACAAGGCTGTATATTGTCTCCCTGCTTATTTAACTTATATGCAGAATTCATCATGCGAAAGGCTGGACTGGATGAATCCCAAGCCAGAATTAAGATTGCCGAAGAAATATCAACAACCTCAGATATGCCGATGACACAACCTTGATGGCAGAAAGTGAGGAGGGATTAAATAACCTTTTAATGAGGGTGAAAGAGGAGAGAGCAAAATATGGTCTGAAGCTCAACGTCAAAAAAACTAAGATCATGACCACTGGTCCCATCACCTCCTGGCAAATAGAAGGGGAAGAAATGGAGGCAGTGAGAGATTTTACTTTCTTGGGTTCCATGATCACTGCAGATGGTGACAGCAGTCATGAAATTTAAAGATGCCTGCTTCTTGGAAGAAAAGCAATGACAAACCTAGACAGCATCTTAAAAAGCAGAAACATCACCTTGCCTACAAAGGTCCGTATAGTTAAAGCTATGGTTTTCCCAGTAGTGATGTATGGAAGTGAGAGCTGGACCATCAAGAAGGCTGATCGCTGAAGATTTGATGCTTTTGAATTACAGTGCTGGAGGAGACTCTTGAGAGTCCCATGGACTGCAAGAAGATCAAACCTATCCATTCTGAAGAAAATCAGCCCTGAGTGCTCACTGGAAGGAGAGATCCTGAAGCTGAGGCTCCAATACTTTGGCCACCTCATGAGATGAGAAGACTCCTTGGAAAAGACCCTGATGCTGGGACAAGGAGAAGGGGGCAGTGTTGTCGAAGCTACCAGCATGAGTTTGACCAAACTGCGGGAGGTAGTGGGAGACAGGAGTGCCTGGCGTGCTCTGGTCCATGGGGTCACAAAGAGTCGGACATGACTAAACGACTAAACAACAACAGCCAAATTGTTGTATCATTGTTGGCTGTTCCATTTTCTTTGCTCTAGTTGTGTTGTGTGAACTCATGCAACAGACATTCCCAGCCTTACTTGCAGACGTCAGGAATTGCAGACCCCCGCCGCCTGGAAGTGTCCCTATTTTCCAGGGACAGTTCCAGATTTACAGAATTCATCCCAGTTTCTGATTTGATCTCGGATCCTCCCATTTCCCCTTAGGATGTTCTTATTTTCCTCAGAGAAATGTTGGAGGGTGTGGTAGGACATCCCTATTTACATTGGATAAATGGTGGAGGGTATGGAGTTATGTGACGCCTTTAGAGGATATCTGAAGGCAGCGCTGTAAAGGGAAGTGTTTAAATGTTTAATGTTTTATTATGTTTTTATACTGTACATGTTGGAAGCTGCCCAGAGTGGCTGGAATACCATGATGATGATGATGAATAGGACATCCCTATTTTCATCATAGAAATGTTGAACCTGGGATCATATGCATGCAAGGCAGATACTGTTCCACTGAGCTGAGTCCCTTCTCCAGAAAAGCAGAAGAACTGCAATCAAACATTGTTGCCCTGGCAAGCATACTTGTTACAGTATATGTGCTTGGGAACGTATGCTTGTCACATTTAGGCCTTTTGAAGTGTCCGTGTACAATACATAATGGGATAACATTGACCCAAGTCAATGAGCAAAAGCAAACATACAAGCAATCCTCTCACCTACCCACGTTCTGATTCATTGTCCTTGTCCTTCAGATACATCCTGGGTGTCATATGGTCATATTCCATGGTGCAGATTGCAGTCTCTGCGCTCGCAAGAAGACATTAATAATAACCACTTCTGCGTAACACTCCCTCCCCTTCAGAAACGCAGAGGAGGATAAAATAAACAATAATTCTGCCTGCTTAAAAAAAAATATTTTTTAAAAATGTTCCCCACAGATACCTGGCTGACAAGCCTCACGAGCACCACCTGGGTATTACTTTGTGTGTTCAAGAATGTGCTGCCCACAGGCATCTTGTGTGAAGCCAATTATATAAAGTAGAAGAATATTCTGTGTTGGGATCTGTAAATGATTAAAAACTGGCCGTGCAGAATTGTTTCTGAAAATGTATTTGCAGATGTACAAGAAACAGTGCCAGGGAAGGGAGGGGGGGCCCTGACTCCCTTAGAATATGCAATGGATTTCTTTTTGAAAATGCAATGTGCAACTCAAAGAAAGTGGGAAAGTATTCGATGTCCATATGGAAAAAGACAAAAGAGGCAACATATTTATACCGTCAGGTTTTTTCCCCCCCCCCCGAGTTGTGAATGCCTCAAGAGTAAATCCTAACCCAGTTTGGAAGCCTATTTTGTGCTGCTTTAAGTAATAAGCACTGGATATGCTTTCTGCCACAACAGGGGCATGGATTATTATTATTAATAATAATATTAAATAATAAATTGATTCCCCCCACCCCCTACACTGCATACACTTGCGGAACTATTACGGAAGGGAGAAGCAAATGAGAAAGAAGTAATAGTGAAGAAGGAATAAAGTGAAGCCCCCTAGACCCCAATCCACATGTTGCACCATTTGGAAAAGGCTTGCTGAAAAAGCAACAGAAAAAAAGACTTTGTGCTCATATCCTGCTTGCAGGTTTCCCACAGCCCTCTGGCTGGCTACTGTGAGACCAGGATGCCAGTCTGGGTGGTCTAATCCAGGCATCCCCAAACTTCGGCCCTCCAGATGTTTTGGACTACAATTCCCATCATCCCTGACCACTGGTCCTGTTAGCTAGGGATCATGGGAGTTGTACGCCAAAACATCTGGAGGGCCGCAGTTTGGGGATGCCTGGCCTAATCCAGCTCTTCTTATGTTCTAGGATAAGAGTTGCCCGGATGCAATATTTAGTCAACTGAACAGCTGGGACAGGAGTATCAGGTCAAATCACCAAGTATTATCAGCTAGACCAGGGTTCTTCAACCTTTGGTCTCCTGATGTTGGAGTACAACTCTGTCATCCTTGACCATTGGTTAAATTGGCTGGATATGATGTGAGTTATAATCCAACATTTGGGGACACACGATCAGAAAATACTAAACTACATGGGCAAACGGCATGACGTCGGAAATATAATTAGAATCTAGCACCACTTCCCCAGCTCGCACCTCTGCATGCATAGACCCAGCCAGACTGGGAGCAAATACTTCACCATTTCTGATGGAAGCAATGGGACAGTTTGTGTTTGGGGGCATGGGGAGGAGGTGGAATCACATAGCCCTAGGGCTGAAAACAGTGGGAAGAGGGTGCTGGTACAGGGATACAAAGTGGCAGGGAATCTAAAGGCTGGGTGGATTAAGGAAAGAGTAGGCCATGGAGAGAGAAAGGAGCCACTGGGAAAGAAGGACCGACAAGACAGGAAGTTTATGAAGAGAGGGAATTATGAGAATGTTGAATGGGGAAAACCTCACAGAAGGCGTATAATGTTGACGATGAAAAATGTTGGTCAAATGGGGATGATTATGGGTTGCTTGTGTTAATAGCTTAGTATTTGCATGCAGAAGGTCCCAGGTTCACTCCATGGCATCTCCAAGGAGAACTGGGACTATTTCCTGTTTGAAACCCCAGAGAGCCACTGCCAGTTTTTGTCGACAATACTGAGGTACATGGACCAGTGGTCTGACTCAGTATAAGGCAGCTTCTTGTGTTCCTATGTAATAGGAAAAGGTGCCTGAATGGAATAAGAGTAGCTGAAGGATTTAGAAGGTAGTAAAAAGGAGCCCTGAAGAGTAGGGACCTGAGGAACGGAGGGATGGAAGAAGAATGGAGCTGAAGAAATGAAATGGGACAGATGCCATTATATAAAGGAAGACACAGGTAATGAGAATTAGATGAAAGTGGGATGGAGGGAAACTCACACATCTTAAGGACAGGAGGGATTGAAATGTGACCCAAAGGAGCTATGGAGGCCGAGGAACTGTGAGGAACAAAAGTGAAAGAAGAAGCAGTGCAGTGTTGGCGTGGGGAAGGAGTTTGGTGTCGCACACATATTTTTTCAGGTATTTGGCTGCACGTCTCTAGAAAGAAAACAGTTTTTAAAGGTGTGAATTAAAACCACAGCAACTGAACGAATGCCTGTTCCAGATGAAGAGTATCCCTATATCCTAGGTTTTCAATAACACTTTTTTTTTTGTCCCGCTTTTGGCACAAAGTGAAATTGTGCATCACTGTTGTTTCATGTTTTATTAAATGGCTGTTGATTATTCCCTGGGTACTTTAACAGTTAATGCCCCTTTAGTCATTTCCCCTCCCTGCAATGCACACAACGCCATAAAGTAAAGAGCACTCCTGTGGTACACAGAAAGTGGCGCGGTGCCAAAGCGGGGCTCTTCCTCCCCACAGCATTTTCCAGCAATTCTCAAAGGGGACTTGAAACGACATTAAGAGTTAGTGTAATGACAAGGCTCATCAATCCAACTTTCTGCATAATGTATGCCACCATGTATCTTTGGATCAATCTCAGTCCCATGTAAACTGAAGGAGGGTGGGAGGACAGGGAATAAAATGGTTTGTTGATTTTTGTCCTGTTGACAAAGCTTTCTGAGGTAAAAGTGAAAAAAAATGGAAGGAAAGATGAGAAAGGGAGTGCTGCTGGAATGGAGGGCAGGGCAAATGAACACATGTAACATCATGCCCTAATGGGCTGAGTAAAAACAGCTTCCCTAAATTCTTGCTTCTATTCCCAGGTGGTGAAAATTGAGAGGTCATTAGCCAAATTATGTACAGCGAGGGGCAGAATTTTTTTTTTAACACGTGTCCTTCCACTGCTGCAAACAGGAATTCTCAGAAAATTTCTGATAATTTTGGTTCATTTAATACTGAATTTAACTATATTGGTAGTTTATACTAGTGGGTGAAGGATAAGGTTGTCGTATGTCCCATTGTTTCCTTCAGCAACAATAGAATGATATTAAAGAATAATTAAAATTGGATCAACAGTTGTGCCTGATATTCTCCACCCTATTCATGAGTGTCAAAATTGGGAAAGTCATATTGCTGAAGGTTTTCTGAGGTGGGGAGGGAACTGAATTCAGCAATAGATCAATAGGAACTTAAAAAATAAAAAATAAAAAGAGCAGGGGGTGGGGTCATCTCCAAAAATGAAACTGAAATTTTGTGCATGCGAAGTTTTGGACCAAGGTTGGAATCATAAGTGGCTCCACAGGCTCTAAAGCTGTGTGGATAGGTTTGGGAGCTGATCCTTTAGCATAGCCAGACTTACTTCTGTGTAGACATGCATGGAATTGTGCTGTAAACTGATATAAACTGAAGACCAGGCATCTTGAAGGGCAGATCATTTCACATCTTCTGTTGCAACAGAGATGGTGTATTCCTTTTTGGGGAGCATTGGTTGTTGGTTTTTTGGGGGGGTTGGTTGGTTGGTGGTGGTTTGCTATTTTACTCCTTGTTCAAATTTCATTTTGCTATAAAATCTCAGTCGTAATTTGAAAATGTACCGGGGGGGGGCTTCTGAGGAAGAGCGCAGTACCCATGTGCAAAACATTTATCCAGACAACTGGGAGCGGTCTGCAGTCACAATAAGGAAGTTCTTCTCTCATGATTCCTTTGGATTGTAAACCAGGTTTACAGCCCAACTTAATCTGGCAAGATACAGCGGTGGTGCCTCGACTTACGGATTTAATCCGTTCCGAAGGCACCTTCGTATGTCGAAAAAATTGTAAGTCGAAAAGCGCCATTGGAAACGTGATTTCCCCTAGGAATGCATTGGAAACGGGAAAATTCATAAGTCAAAGCAACCCCATCTAAAAATTCGTAAGTCAAACCGCCACGGTTTCCGTTCGGATGTCGAGAAATTGGTAAGCATGTGGCCATTTGCCCCACGCGTAAGTCGAAAAATTCGGTTGTTGAGTCGTTTGTAAGTCGAGGTACCACTGTATATGCCAAACTTAATCTGGCAAGATATTTGCTGTCTGCCTAATGCCTCGTATTTCTCCATGCTGCTTCTTTCTCAAACCAGTTGAGTTGCATCTGGAGCTGTTTGTGGGATTTTTCATTTTGCTGAATGGTTAAGTTTACTAAATTTCTGAAGACAGCAGGAAAATATATATTAGGCCCCCAAAAATGGGAAACCCAAAGCAAACTAGCATCAACAGCCAGCTACCACCATTTTACTGGAACATATTTTACTCAGCTCTTATTTATGTGAGGCCGATCACTGGCTTCTGAATCAAACTGCAGCCTCTTTGGAATGCAGTAAATCTCTTTTATTCATTTCCTCAGATGGGTGTCTGTGAGGATGGCATGGCAGGTAGACTTGAGGTGGTTAACTAGGATATCACTCTGCAAGTGTTTTGTGAGTGCATTCAACAGCAGGGGTTATATGGCTCTCAGGGCAAAATTTACGGTACCCATACCTGCATGTTTTGCAAATAGCAGCTGAAGGGGGGTGAATTGGGAAAACAGCACAGAGCTAGGGTAGCCAGAATTGTTGTGAACTACGCATCAATCCAGTGTGGCCAATGGCCAGAGCCAGTTTTAGTTCAGGAACTGCACTGACTGGTAAAGAGGGAAGGGTACCTCTACTGCACCCCCCTTAAGGATCACCTCTGCCACTACTATTAATATCTCATATATATATATATATATATATATATATATATATATATATATATATCACAGGAGACCTTCCTTGTGGGTCCCATCTAGTTTGGTCATCAGTCTCTTTCTGTAAAGATCCCAGTAGGCCTTGAGCTACATTTCCAGTTTGTACTGGAACTATTTTAATAAAACCCACCTGTTTCTATTGGCTAACCTTCAGAACATTGTGGAATCCATGAAGCCCATGAGGCTGATAACTCCAGGATTCGGTATGTGTGTCAATAATTTGTGCATATACCAAGAATGAAAGTTACCATAACAACTCAAACTGAGACTTTGTGCAGTAGTTTATTTGGAAACTGGAAAGATGCCCTCAAATTCCAATCCCAACTGTTCCCTACTCCAACAGTGCTAATACTATATGCTTGATACTCTTTATAAACAATGTTTAATTGGCAAACAATTTGAAGCAGCACAAAGTGCACTCTCTCCTCCCCGAAAATTGGTTGTATGAAATAATGTTCCTTAGATATTTTGTTAACAAGATGAGACTCCAACATTCTTCACAGAAGCCACTGGAACCTAATTGCAATGACAGCAGCATCGAGACCTAATTAAACAAAATTATTATTTATTAGCGAGGAACCATTTGGAGCAGCCAGAATGGCCATGTACATGCAATGTAACAAGTTCTCCAGGAATCCTTAGATATATGTCAGTTTTGATTTGAGACCCAGTGCATTCTCACAGTCCTGGTCAGATCAATGCCCACATAAAAGCTGCCTTATACCAAGTCCTTGGTGCATCTAGCCTGGCAAGGTTCATTCTCATTTGCAGCGGCCCTCCCAGGTTGCAGACACTACTTGCTATCTGATCTTTTTAACTGAAGGTGCATGCAAAGCAAATGTTCTACTGCTGAGCCCCGTCTCCCTCAAATTCTGTCACCATCTCTTGCCTTCTTTGCCAAGAATTGAAGGTAACAAAAGTCTCGTTGCAGCTGGTCCTATTCACAACACCATTGTAGTTTTGGGCCTTCCTGGCCTCCCTTCCTTAGAGCTGATCAGAAGTGACCAATGCTTTTTTTCAGCGGGAGTATGCCAGAGTGCAGTTCCAGCACCTCTCCGGCGGGTGCCATTGCAGGCCAGTGCTTCTCCCGCCCGCTTCTTGCCTTTATGTACTTCTGAGAAGCCCAAAACAAACATTTCAAGTCAAAACGGAAGCTGGCCAGCATGTACAAGTCTACACTTTTTTAAAGGTCTATGACTCCACCTAGCTCCTAGCTGCTTGTAGCCACGATTAGGCAGGGCCAACTCATATTTCCCTTTCTTCATCTCCCTTGTAGCGGTGGTGGGCTTTAAGCTTTCCAGCCAGGTGTCTGCTGTTGCACGCACATATGTTTGCATCAGGGCCCTTCCGAGCTGCCCTAGGCACCTGCCTGAATCTAAAAGAACGAATGAGGTGGGGGTTCATTTAATTGACCCACACCAGAACCAGGGGGAATCTCCCAAGCAACTTGGAAGACAGCACGCCATAGTTTCTAGCACCTCCATGGGCAGTGAACATGGCTGTTGTCAAACTGGCATCTGTTCAGAGCTGCCCCGAGTCACCCAACGATTTACTGTAAGAACTTCATGGTGAGTTCCATGAATGGGTGAATTCCAGCACCTATTTTTCTTGGGGGGGGGGAAGCACTGGAGATATCTCCACACCATCAGTGTGGTGTAGTGGTTAAGAGCAGTAGACTTGTAATCTGGGGAACCAGGTTCATGTCTCCGCTCCTCCACATGCAGCTGCTGGGTGACCTTGGGCTAGTCACACTTCTCTGAAGTCTCTCAACCCCACTCACCTCACAGAGTGTTTGTTGTGGGGGAGGAAGGGAAAGGAGATTGTTAGCTGCTTTGAGACTCCTTAGGGTAGTGATAAAGCGGGATATCAAATCCAAACTCCCCTCCTCCTCCTCCTCCTCTTCTTCTTCTTCTTCTTCTTCTTCTTCTTCTTCTTCTTCTTCTTCTTCTTCTTCTTCCTAGTAAATGTTTCATTGCAGCCAGTCCAATCCCACAAACAGCTCCAGATGCAACTCAACTGGTTTGAGCATTACAACACTGAAGGGTCCTTGGTCTGTGGATCAGAAAGACACATATTTTGGTTTGCTGTGGCGATGGATCAGTGATAGGTCAACCACTGCCCGATCAGTTAGGAACATAGGAAGCTGCCTTATACTGAGCCAGACAATTAGTCCATCTAGTTCACAGTATTGTCTTCTACAGTGACTGGTAGTGGTTCTCCAGGGTTTGAGGCAGGAGTTTCCCCCCAGCCCTACCTGGAGATGCCAAGGATTGAACCTGGGACCTTCTCCATGCAAGGCAGATGTTCTACCACCAAGCTATGGGCCTTCCACAATTGTAGAAGGTTTGGCATGCAGAGACCCTAGCTATGTGGCACTGTCTTAGGATCCTTTTAGTTCACTTGTAAGAAGCTGGACAAGAACAGTGGAGGCAGACCAAAGAGACTGTGATGGCAGGGGCTCTCAGGCAGGGGACAATTTTATTGTCCCCACCTCTGATTCTCTTCCACCCACTCTGTAATTTCCAAGGCATCTGTCTACAGAACACTTTCCTGTCTGCTGCTGTGTTAGCGGCATGGACAAAGTGGTGTGCTCTTTTGCTTTAAAAAGTCACATAGTGTGAGCGCCAACCAGGAGAGAAAATGGGGGTGTATGGGGCAATGGGGGAAAACATTCAGGTGAATAAAATCTTCAGTTCTTATGCACCAATTAGGAAAAGAGAGGACATGGTAATGCCTGGGGCTGCCTGCTGTCAAGAATAAAGAATTTTAAGCTGGCAAGCTTTGAAGTCCCACAGTTTGCTCTAATGCAGAGTGCATTAGTGCATTGTGTCAAGAAACCATGATTTCTTGCACTCCGGGATTAAAAACTAAAGGTAATGTTTTCATTTCACAGGTCTCTATTTAGATTTTTATACAGCTCCCTATGCTTAAAATTTGACTTCCATCTGAAAATGTTTCATGCTTTCTATGCCTCTTTCTGCTTTAAAAAAACCCTTTTCACATGGTGTGCTGTTCAGCACTGTAACTTCCCACATCAAACAAAATGGGGACGTTTAATAGGAGCAACTTCTTGAAAGTCAATGTTAAGAAAACTTATGGTTTCCATTACAATCTTAATTTCAGTGTTTTTTGTGTTGCTGTTGCTGTTGTTTTCCCTTTTTTCACATATGTATCAAGGTGATGTACAAAATATAATAAAATGGCTACAAAAACAGTTGCAAAAGCATCAAAAGATGAGTTGAAGTACTATTCCTTCTGTTGAAAATCTGCAAATTCTTGTCCTAGAAAAAGAAAAATCCTTAGACTGTTGCATAGAAATGACTGCTTTTTTCTATATGTCCATGTGTCCTATGTTGCAGAGGACAGCCTTCCATTTGAAGGCATCCTCCAGTTGAAGGTCTGTCTAGTCCAAGTCCAGTTTAACAGTAAAGGAGCCTTGAAGTTGCCTGTCAACAGTTAACACCACTAGAAATCCAAACAGAGAACGCCAACAGATCACGTGGTCGTAGTCTTCCCCATTGTGGTGAGCTGTGTCGTATTTTGATTTTTGTTTAAAGTACAGTAATTGTTTTGAAATTTGCATCTATACACAGAAATTAGTATATGCAAAATTCATGCAAATCTATCTTTTTCTGGAAATCCACCTAGATTTGCAAGTAGGAAATGAACTCTCCAGCCAGTCTATGCAACTCATAGGCAGAGTTCTAGCAATGAGTTGTACAAGGAGTGACTAAGGATTACAGCTCCTGCTCATGGACAAAAAAAAAACCCCTAAAGACACAGCCTAGAAATTAGCCGTATGCATTGCGGGAAGGGATTTGACACAACCCTCTTCATTCCCAGCCCTGGCGATTTAGAAACGACTGCTATGGCCATGAGTCTGAGTGCTGTAGCATTATTATTTTAGGAGTGGGATGGGGCAAATCCCCTATACTTCTACCGATATCCAGCTCCGACTTATCCTTTTTTTTTGTTTCCATAGGAAGTTGCTACCTGAAAGAACAACCCCCTTTTGCGAGCAACATTTATAATATACTCTGCTGTCAAAAGCAGTTACGATCTGGACAACATTGCCCAGCAGAAATTCACTGTGAGGTCTGGTTTGTACAACAAAGAAAGAATATAGGAGGAAATAATTAATTTCAATGAAGCAAAACACCTACTAAGGACAAGTAGTTAATATTCCCCAAAATTCCACTTAGTATTCTAATAAGAAATTATATTGGCTCCCTGGTGTGTTCTTGTAAGAAACACTTCTGTCCCCTTTGAATGCTCGCATCTATATTGATTTATGGAACAAGTACATTGAACTACAAAGAAGAGTAAAAGAAATTGGGTTTTGCTGTTGGAAGCATTATTTTGTCCATATGTGTGTGCCTGCGAATGGGAGGAGAATCAAGATGTGCTTTTAAACAAGATGGTTTATTGATTGTCATAGATTATTTTCCCCATGATTTGGATGTGCCTGAATCAAGCCTTGCAGGATGTTATGTATATCTGTAATTAGGCAGTGTCCCAGATTCACAAGAAATCAAAACTGCTTTGCATTTTTGTTTCTCTAGGGGAAGATTCTTTAAGCAATTCTTGAGAACCCAGCAATTTGGAAAATAAAAACAAAATGGCATTAATGGCTATATTTAGTTGCTCTATTTCCAATTTAATGATTTTATAAGTAGAGGGAGATATCGTTAATATAGTGAAGGTCGGAGGCAGAGTCCCTCTGACACCGGTGATTGTCAGCACAGTATTTTAAAACATCTTTAAATACAGAAGCAGATGCATTTCTACATTTACATGGAACACTAAGAGAGGTCACTGCGGGGTATGGAGTTCACCAGGGGGTATGCATATCAATATGCAGATTGCATGCAGATCTCTGTCTCCTAACCATCTGAGTCTGAGGAGATTGAGGAAGTCCTTCATCAGTGTTTGAGGTCAATGGTGGTCACTGAATGTGGGTAAACAAACTGGAATAAATTCTGGACATGACAGGAGTGCTCCTGGTCGAAGGCCTCCTGGCCCAGAGATAGAAGGTCAGCATAGTTTAGATCAGGCATCCCCAAACCGTGGCCCTCCAGGTGTTTTGGTCCCTAGCTAATAGGACCAGTGGTTGGGGGGAGATGAGAATTGCAGTCCAAAACATCTGGAGGGCCGAATTTGGGGATGCCTGGTTTAGATGCACCCCACCCCCCCTTGAGAGATTAGGCTCACAATTGGGTGGTGCTCTTAAACCCAGCTTTGCTCCTAGAGGTCATAGTGATTTCTGAACACAACTAAAGGTGATGGTTACAGCCTTAGCAAGGGGTGGGCAGAACACAGTTCAGGATCTATTGGAATACCTGCCATTGATTTGAAGTAAATCAGCATGGATCGCTAAGTCTCAACTGTTCAACAATGACAACAACCAGTGCATTTTCCCCCCTGGGGGGACACACGGGTACGCATACCCCTAAATATTTTATGAATCTAAGTTTGGGCTCATTGAGGGGCAGTATTTCAATATGAGTAGGAAAATGAGAGTACCCCCTAAACATATTTTTTAAGAAAGAAAAGCACTGACAACAACAAAATAGCTCTCTCCCTCAAGGTGCAAATAAGTAAATTAATAAAACACTGTTGAAATGAATAAAGCTGCAAAAATTCATGAGTGAATTTTCGTGTAGAACTGTGAATTCAGTTTTGTTATTGTGCTTAGATCAAGTTTCTGGGCTCAAAGGGTGGGATTCAACTAAGCTGTTGTGTGTATGGATTGAGGTCTCATTCAATGGGACTTTCCCCTCCCCTCCTCTTCTTGCACATGCATGCCCCCATAATCTGCTCTGGAGGGTTGAGGAAACACTAGAAGATGTTTAGAGGGCTTGGGGGGGGTAGGAGAGGATATAAATGTATCATTAAGCAAGCAGACCTCATTCCCTGCACATACCATGTTTTCCCCAAAATAAGACACTGTCTTATATTTATTTTTCCTCAAGAAGACACACTATGGCTTATTTTCGGTGTGTGTGTGTCTTATTCCAGCTGGAAGGGCTACGCGTGACGCGGCATGGCTGAGGGCAGCGAGCTGTTGCCAGAAGGCAGCACATCAATGTCTTATCTTTGGGATATGGCTTATATTGCGAAAATGCGTAGAAATCCTGCTATGGCTTATTTTATGGGTATGCCTTATTTTCGGGAAAACAGGGTATACCCCACTTACCACTACAATGAATTGTACCCAGAATTAATTCTAATCATATGTCTTTTTTCACCGAGTTCCTTTTTCAAGGAACTTTTTCACCAAGTTCCTACATCTGCCCACCTCTGCCCTCAATTTGTGGTGTGGAACTCCTGAGCCAGTTTACCCACTAATGTAGTCTGATGGGGGCCTTCTTGTGTGTGCCATCACCTTATAAGGTGCAGCTGGGGACAACATGGGAGGGGACCTTTGTAAATCCCTACCAATGGAAGACATTAACTCATTTTTAGTCTTATTATATTGAGCCTCTTGTACACCACTCAGAGATGACTGTGGTTAAGCAGTGTACAAATTGTTGGAATAAATAAATGATGATGATGATGATTATGATTATGATGATGATGATTTATTTGTATCCCGCTTTTCTGACTGGGTTGCCCCAGCCACTCTGGGTGGCTTCCAGCATATATAAAAGACATAAATAAAATTAAACCTTAAAAAGCTTCCCTATACAGGACTGCCCTCAGACGTTTCCTAAATATTACATAATTACTCATCTCCTTAACATCTGATGGGAAGGCATTCTGATCGTGGAATGTGCCCAGTTGCAATGTGGTTGTGGTGCCCACAACCATTTCTCCAGTTTTCAGATGTGACCATGGGCCCAAAAATATTTGGTGACCTTGTCTTTGGACGTATACTGGATGAGGGGGATACCACATCTGGAAAATTTGAGGCCAGGCAGGCAGGAAGTCTGCATTTATCCTAAGACAGGGATGTCATGGTAGACAATCATTTCAAAATTCCAGCTTCTAAGTATAAACTCTGTAAAAAAAAAAAAAACACAATCTCTTAAGAGGATGTTAGGCAGATGCTTCACATTAACAAATCCCCAACTGATTTGTAACACTGAGTCAAAACTAAGGGACTCAGACTAGTTTCACCTACATTGACTCCCACAACAGGAATAGTAGTGTCTTAGTCATATGCCCAATGAAATAAAAAAGTGACAAATACATCTTTCTTTTCCATATATTGAACTACCAGTAGTTAGATCCTTGGCTGATATATTGTCTCTGCATTGAACATTGCCTCTGCCTTGAACTCGGTTTCGATGGCCTGACACCAATAGAAGCTTACCTAGATATGCAAAGAGCAGCTTGAGTGGGGCAATGATTGCCAGGACTGGGACAGCTTCTCTTTCACCACAGTCCTGAGGTGGCTCAGGTTTCCTATGAAGCTGCTATTTACATAACAAAAATATGTATGCTAATTGCATTCAGTTTCACCACTACTGTAGTTGCCATCCACCAGCAACATGGGGGCAATTTAATTTGCACGGCTCTTGTAAGGCATGGGTAGGGAACCTCAGACCCAGGGACCAGATGCAACCTCTAGGCCTCTCTATATGGCTCCCAGGACTCAACTTAGGTCACGCCACTATCCCAGGCCACATCTTTCAAGGAACCTCCTCTGAAAAAGGTTCCTTGCCAGGAGGGGAGGGATCTGCCATTTGTGGACTTCTCTTTGCTCCTTTCTGCTACTGGGCCCCAAGCATTCTCTCTAAAACTTTCCAGTCTTCCAGCTCTCTTAAACTGTTTCAGACCTTTCTCTCTCTTGTAGCTGTACGAGTCTAACTTATAACTATCCTATTGTCCACTTTGACCTACATACTATATTTTCACTACTTCTAACGTTTTAGCATATCGGAAGAGAAGACAGTAGAGTTACTATTTTGGCTTAATTGCTATGTTCCTGGGCTGAATCATTGACCCCTCTTTACACTTTTGACCCTCTTATGCAGAACTTCTCTTTTTGTACTTTTAACCTTCCTGTGCACTTTTGTCCCTCCTGCGCAGAACGGTAACAATTTTACACTCAAAACCAAACACAAAATGGCTTAATTCTTCCTAATTCTTCAGATTTGGTCATGTGGAATGTCATAGCGGTGTGGGCAAGTGTGTGCTTTGTACTCACTGTGCAGCAGAACCTTCTGTTCCACCTACAGTAACCCTATGATAATAGCTTCTTATTGACTTTTCTGGCGATAATAGCCTTAATTCCCAGGCTTTTTAAAAAAATCTAAATTGTATTTTTTAAAAAGTTGTCCTTTCTTTTAAATTTAGTCTCCTAAGTCATATGAGGAAGCCACAAAAACAATATTATCTAAAGCAATATAGGAAAGATGGAAGAAAAGTAGAGTTTCGTTTACAGAATCCTTTTAATGTCTTTTTTGCTACAGATGCGACAACATGATGCACAGGAGGGTATAATCAACATGGTGTAAATCTCATAAAGAAAAGACTTCTCCCAAAGATGACAGGACTTTTAATTACCAGCAGATGAATCAGTTGTTGTTGTTTAGTCGTTTAGTCGCACCCGACTCTTCGTGACCCCATGGACCATAGCACACCAGGCACTCCTGTCTTCCACTGCCTCCCGCAGTTTGGTCAAACTCATGTTCGTAGCTTCGAGAACACTGTCCAATCAGTAGCATTGTGTTTATAAAGTCATTCAATTTTTGGAGTGAAATGTCTCCACCCCCACCCCCCACCCCCAAAATTTTCATGAGATGCTTTGATGGAGAAGGGCGTGGAGAGACAGTGGCTTAGAAGGTACATCAGTTTAGGGTAAGTGCAATATTGTAAAATATCAAATGTTGGCAAGAAGAAGATGGAGGACACAACATCCAATTTTCTCGTAGTCTTCCAAGGCAGCTATTGCTTGAAGGGACAGCTGCTCCTTACGCTTACGAGGTTCCCCTTGCATTCAGTGGCTTGACGGTCTGTGTCAAGCGTGAGAGCGATTTGGTGCAAGGGAGGCTCACACCGTTTCCCTCTTCACCGGAGTAAACAGACAGGAAAGGTAAAGCCTACAAGTGCTGTGGAGCCACAGTGCTGTGGAATGAGACATGCTAGTCTACTATAGGCAACTAACTGTAGTAGAAGTGGAAATTATTACCATATAATATGGTTTCCTCCATAGTGGTTTCCCATCTGTGGAATGCCTCTCTGGTGAGGTACATCTATCTCCCTCATTATTAACTTTAACAAACATTCCTGTTTACCCAGGTTTTCACTGGCTGAAAGCTACTCTTCCTGGGAATGTTGAAATTATTGGCTATGAGGGTATGTGACTGGCTTTTTGTTTGTTTGTTTGTTTTAAATGTCTCCTTTGGGAGGAAGAGTGAAAGAGAAATTAAGTGAGGTGACTGCCTCAGGCAGCAGGATCCACCAGAGCAGCACATCCCAATGGAGAGAAGGGGAAGTGCCATTTTGGGGACTGCCTCACGGGCCAAAATGTATTGGGATGGCCCTGGTCGCAATTGTCCCATTCCCTTCACTTTAGGATCTTTCAAGTTTTATTCCACTCTGGCGAACTTCTGCCATGATGAAAATGTTACAACCTTGGATGTTTCCTTTCTTATCCAAGTTTTTAACAGCAATATTGCCAGCATCAGATTTCATTTATCCTGGAGCCTAGATTATTGGATTTATTGATCCATTTTAGAGCTAATCGCTCTACTGTGTAATTTAAGGAGATGTGCCATTACTTGTTGTCATGGAATTAATCCTCCCCTCCCTCCCCCACTGCCAAATATCAGGATAAATCCATCTATTGTACACACCACAGTACAGTAATTCCATTTGTAAGGTTGTGTAGCTGGGAGATAAGCCCATCTTCATGCTGTCTGTCAGATTAGAGAACATTTAAGATTTCCTATCTTACTTCAGATGTTGCCCATCCACAATTAGCATTCTGCTCTTCTGAAAAAAGGACTAACCTCTTAGCCCTCATCTGCAACTGAAACCAAGGTCAAGTACAAGCAACTGGATTTCCTCACATTCACCCCTGGTTTCTTTGACACCTTTCCCCACTACTTTTTCACTGACCTCACTGTCTAAGTTGTACACTTTAGGGACAGAAACCGCCTTTTGCTTGAAGTAATCTGTAAATTGGATTACTCACTTTTGAGTAAGGTGGTTGGTAGTTAAGGCAAGGATTGCTGGCTAGAGCTGTTGGTTTGTTTGGATTTGCTTTGGGGCACTGACTTTTTTTTAAAAAAAAGAAGGCATTTGTTTTTCTGAATGTTTGCTGTTGTGATTTCCGTGGTTTTTTTAATGATTTGTTATTCTGAACAAAGAAGATGGAATTCAGGTATGTGTTATTGCAATTATTCCATCTGAGCAGGCAGGCATATCAG
Source organism: Zootoca vivipara (assembly GCF_963506605.1). Lineage (NCBI taxonomy): Eukaryota > Metazoa > Chordata > Lepidosauria > Squamata > Lacertidae > Zootoca > Zootoca vivipara. The sequence continues at coordinate 111,705,516 of NC_083276.1, read as the reverse complement.
TGTGTATGAAAAATAAGGAAATGAACCAGAGTGATTTGGGGGATGGTGTTTTTCCCCCAGTGGCATAGCATGGGTTGCCAGCATCTGGGGCTGTGCAGAGAAGAGATGTGAGGGAGGGAAACAGATGGAGTATGCATGTACATTTAATGCCTAACGGCATGACCCAGGAAATTGCAGTCACAGATATACGAAAAGAAAAAATTGTTCCATTGTCTGGAGAGATCATTTCCTGGTTCGCAGGGAAAAGTCGTTTTCAATGGAGACCAGCGGCAGAAACACACAGCTGTATTGAGGCAGCACTGGGTGTTGAAAATTTGCACCCCCTGATAATTTTGTGCCTGGAGAAACCGCCCCTGTGGCACCCCATGCTACGCCACTGCTTTCCCCGTTTCTTGAGTCAAAACACAATGTCCTTATACACACCATAGGATTCTTCATTGCACAGGGTTGTACTAGATCACCTTGGGGTCCCTTCTGATTTTATGATTCTTTATAATGTACTGGTTGTTTCCCCTATCTCACATTAAGAGTTCATATATTAACAACTCTTATTTTCCAATTATGCCGTAAAAGCACTACACTAGTTGACGAGCCTCAATTCAAAGACTGTAATCTTGAGAGCAAATTAAAAGGTATGTTGCTAACACACACACACACACACACACACACACACACACACACACACACACACACACAACTATAGTCAGTGTATTATAAATGCAATAAATATTTAAGCAGCTGGCATGAAGCAGATCATTATTGCCTCAAAGAACCTCCTTTTTTATGAAGTGTGATTTATCAGCACTTTAGTTTCTTTAAAGTGAGCATTCATTTGCAGGTGACTGCTACTAGTCTCTTCTCCCTAGGTGCAGTAGTTCTAATATTGCAGCCTATAATGATGATGGGGTATCATTTTTTGCCTACATAAAAACATCCTTGATTACAGCAGGAGAATTGTTGGTACACAGCAAAGATTTCTAGCCACTCACCTTCTGTTAGCCTAAGAGGTGGAAATCATCAGTTCAGAGATGTACCTACCTAATCAACAGTAAAATTAGTTTCCACACACTGTACTGAGCACAGATTGAGCAAGCTGTTTGCCAGAGATTAGGTGAGCATTCCCACCCCTCAAAAAAAGAAAAAGAAAAAAACTGGACGCAATTGTAATCTGACATTCTCTCTGCAGAGCGTAGCTGTAAACCACAGTGAAATGAATGCTAGCTCTTTGATTGCTTGGTGAATAGCTCCCAGTCCATAAGAGAACTGGTGACATACACATGTAGCCAGGGGCTCGGCAAGCAAACCTCAGTTAGGTGAGAAAGAGCCTATTGATCCTACAAAGCAAGGCAATGAGTGCATTGCACATGGGACCCGCAGCGAAAAATTGTAGTGTGGCATTGCTGTAGTGTTCTAGATAGTCAGACATGCCCTCCTCTAGGACACTCCATTCCATTATCTTTCCAATCCAGTCAGCATTTAATGATCACCAAACATCTCAGTTCTCATTGGACCATTTTTTAAGGGAGGTGGGAGTTCTGGGTCTTTTGGAAAGTTTCCCCCCTCCACTTCTGCAAACCTTGGGGTTGTCCTAAGCCTGCTAATGCTTCCCTCTTGTGTAATTGCACAGTGCTTCGGTTTATGTCTTGAGGAGCACAAAAACCCAAGTCTGGATGTTCTGCATTAAGGGTGCCAGGTGCATTGAGTTACCATAGCAACACCAGCAAGGTTGAGTGTATGACTTGCTGAGTCATACACCCTCCCATTGGATCCAAAAATATGCCTATGTAGAAATGGATATAATAGTCTCTAGGGCATTGCTTTCATTATGTCTTGTGCTGATGTTGGACCCTCCCCTGTTTGCTGTCAGGGTCTGACTCTGAATCTGTGAGAGTCAGGGGAAGAGGCTGTGGGTTTTACACAGCAGTGTTAGCTACCATGGGGAGAGTGTTAGTAGATTTTTCTGTACATATACATCTTAACTTCAGAAGCCAGAAGAACTGTATATAGTGGATAGTAGTGTGTCTGGAGACAATAAACACTTAATTTAATACAGAGTGGATCAGAACCCAAATTACAGATAAAAAGGGAGAGAGCCCAGTGCAACACAAAACAGTTTTTTAAAAACTGCATAGTAACAAGGCTAACAATATCTTAGGGACCACACACACCCTGTAGCTTTTACTGTCCATGTGCTGGAACATTTTCCATTCCTTAGAGACATCAGCACTCAAAAAAGAAAGTAGCGATGTAGGAATTTTAAGACCCTATTGTCACTGTATCCTTCAGATATTTACCCATCTGCACAATATTTGACTGGTCAGGACACTTTTGATTCCATTCTGTCAAGGTTCTTTGCAAAAGCAGCTATCCTTCAGAAGTTAGCCTTTATTTTTATTTAGTGTCATGCCAAGAATCTAAAGCACAGTGAGGGTTGTTGCTCCGTGTGTGTGTGTGTGTGTGTGTTTTGCAGGATAGAAAAACAGAATTGATGGATTAATGATGACATAAAATGTACATTTCTCCTATGACGTTTGAGAAGTCTCTAAACTTACTTGGATTTAGAAACTCTGTCATTTGTGATCTGTGCTTTTCCTGCCAGTAAAATTCCACTTAGTCTTTGGTCCACACACTAATCCAAGCTTTGGAACGGTTTTCTCCATTTCCACTTGTAGACTGTCAAGTATATTGTTCGTTCTAATTCTTTAGTGTCTATTTATCACTGTGTCCTAGTGTAGATAAAAATACCTACATTATTCCTTTTTGTCGGCAGTAGGGGGTGGGGATTAAATAGTGTTTCATAGGACTTCAGCCTTTGACATGCTTTCTAAATGAATCTTTGGGATTCGAGGCCAACTGCCGGTGAGAAATTTATGAGTAACAAATAACATGTTTAAAAGCTGTTATTTTGGCCTCTTAGATTTATACTGGTTTTCAAAAGCCCTAGACAATTTTATTGCCTATTACACATTATGGCTCCACTTTGGGACACAGCATTATCTAACATTCTTTCCTTTCCTTTCCTTTCCATTTTTATTTTTTTTATTTTTTATTAACAGTGGAGACATGGGAAAGACAAGACTGGTATTCATTTTTAATTTCTTTTGTACCAGCATTTAAAAAAATAAAATAAATCCATTGGGTAGGTAGTCTACATATGAATTGAACATAATGAGATTTGCAGTTGTTTCTTATTATTTTTAATGGGTTGACTCTAGATGTTCCCCCCACCCATGGGGATGAGATAAACTTCCCTCACCTCACTTGTCCTCTCCTCCCTCCCCCCTCCCCAGCAGGATCACTTTGTTGGATCAAAACTTCCCCATGGATAGAAGAAACATTTCCATTCACAGAAGGTATAGTCTGGATCCATGCCAATTAATTTATTTATCAAATTTCTGACTCATATTTTCTCAGAGAATACTCCCAGTTGCCGAACTCACATGGCAGGAGTGCTTAGAGCTAATGATGTATTCTTTTCCTCCTGAATATTAAAAAAGACTTACAAGATTGCAATAGACAAAAACGTGAGTGAAAAGAATGCAATCGTTTTGAACTGATGCAAAAGAAAAGTTAAAACCAACAAGCAGATGAGTACAGTTGGTTTAACAAAATGAATGGCGATAGAATTATGATCCTTCATTTGAAATGAATGATGGGATATTTGCATTTAAGGCTCTTTCCATGATCACAGCTATAGATGTTGACTCTGATAGCGTGTTTCCATTCTCTCCCTCCTCCCACACCATCCAATATAGGGAGTGAATTCCACTGAATCCAAAGAACAGTAATAGCTTTAGCTTCTAATTAACTGTAGGCTCAGAAATAAATAACAATCTAATAATGTGCAGTTATTTATGATGATTGATTACAGTATTGATAATATAAACATAATTTTCTCAGCCTGCCAAAAAGAAGTTTAATTACTAAAAGAAAAAATTGAACAGTAAAATATCTTGCAACTTAGCTTGTTAGAACAATGCAATTATTCTGTTGGAAGTCCAATCCATCATGGAAGTTTTCCACAATCTTAGTTCAGTTCATATTCTGAATAAAAAGTTTGGTATGTTGGACAAACTGTGGATCTCACAAAACACAAACAAACACACAGAGAGAGACTTGCTCAGAACCTATGAGCTTTCTCCCTTTGTTGACAGAAAGGTCCTCCACCCAACTCACAGGATTTTCATTTCAGATATTCCTGAGCTGAATTGGACCACATAGAAGTGGCTGCCAAGGGACACAGATTGGAATATAGCCCTTTCCAGATGCCCCCACACAGTGCATGGGTGTCAAGGACCAGTAGGGGAGATGTGTCCTTATGCAATGTGTCCTGTGTCTTTATTTATTCCGGGAGGGCTCGGGGTATCGCCACACAACTGGTTCTCATAGTGGCTAACCAGATACTTATGGGAAGCCCACAAGCAAGACCTGAGCACCCATTGTGACCATCCATGAGAGCATGCAGGATGTAACCTCTACTAAGAAATGAGTGAGTTCTGACTGCTCAATTCTGTTCTTTTCCCTCTGAGGTCCTCAGTAGGAGGTACTGTTTCTTGGAAGGCAGTAGCTGAAGAGTAATACCAAAGGAAGACAGGGAAGAGAAACCTCTGCTTGAACTTTCCTTGCATCTCTTGCTTCTGTTCCTCACACCATTCTGATGTGCTTTTATTGCGAGGGTGCTTCTGGTAAGCCACATGTCCATCCTTGAGTCTCTCACACCTGCTGCTTATGTTTCACTGGATCTCCACATGGTCAAGTATTGTGGTTTTTTTATGCTTGCTGATGAGAGCCCATAAAACCTAATATGTGCTGTATGTAATGGGATCTTTTTGTTACATTTTATGTGACAGGAAAGGAATGCATGAATCGAAAGGCAATTATCTGAGTGTTTATTTTCATTTTGTAAACAATTACAGGGTTCAGAGGAGGAGGAGGAGGTTTCATGCAGGCCATTGTACATGCCCAGAGCTTTCTTATTTCACTTTTGCCCTTTTTGTAACAAAATATATATTACTTGGAGTGAGGTAGATTCTGCCGACCTAAATTATACTTATGAGAGGAAATATCGTAAGTAACCAATGCCCCTTTTGTGTTGGTGTGTATATCTGCATACTGTTATTAGTGATGCATTGTCCATCCCTATAATACAGGTAAAAAGGTAAACCAACCTCTGGATGGTTAAGTCCAGTCAAAGGCGACTATGGGGTGTGGTGCTTCTCTCACTTTTAGGCCAAGGGAGAAAGCATTTGTCCACAGACAGCTTTCCAGGTTATGTGGCCACCATGACTAAACTGCTCCTAGTGCAACAGAGCACTGTGATGGAAAGCAGAGAGCACAGAAACACCGTTTGCCTTCCTGCTACAGTGGTACCTATTTATCTACTTGCAATGACATGCTTTCAAACTGCTAGGTTGGCAGAAGCTGGGACAGAGCAGCAGGAGCTTACCCTGTCGCATAGCTTCGAACTGCCGACCTTCTGAGCAGCAAGCCCAAGAGGCTCGGTGGTTTAAACCACAGCACCACCCGCTCTAATACAGAGACAGCCAACATGGTAGTGTTAGACTCCAATCCTCATTAGCTGTAAGCCAGCATTGCCAGCAGTCAGGGATGATGGAAATTGCAGTCCAGCAACATCTGGAATACAGCATGTTGTCTACTCTTGGTCTAATAGTTCACTGATGGGCCTCAGGATGAGCAATAAAACTATATCAAAGGGCTGGGCAAAGGAGGTCTTCCCACTTTCATAACCCAATCCATAGAATGTTGGGCTTCTAGATGGTGCTATCTCCAGGAAAGAGATATAATTCTCACTGGTTTTCAGGGGGGCAGGGAGGAATAGCAGGAATGAATTTTCTCACCCATATATAAAATTTGGAGGAAGGTAATGACACCTGTTCACCATCTGCCCCTCCCCACCAACAATCCCTCTGGAGTGATGCTACTGCACCATGACCATAACATAATTCCAGGAATGTTGCCGGGATTGGGGGATATACAATCCTCCACTGACCAGTAGAGTCCTTCCTGGGGCATCGTTACAGAAGACAAGGATGCATAGAAGTGCTAGGGGCCCAAAAATAAAAGGGGGAAGGAAAAGACATTTCTTATCACTGTAAGGTTGACTCCCTCAAAGGAAAAGTCAATGAAACTTCTGCTGAAAATAGCCATTAGTTCCCAGGGGGCCTTTTCCTTCACCCTCACCATGCATAGCTGCCAAGTTATCCATTTTTTACAGGGATTTTCCCTTATGCTGAATAGGCTTCCTCGCGAGAAAAGGGAAAACTTGGCAGCTATGTCACCATGATTTGTGAGGGGGTCCTCAAAAAGGAGTATCAGCACAGTGGTTGGTCTTGGTAAAGGAATCCTGAACCAAGAGCATATCTCACAAGTTCATTCCCTGTTGTTTTAAGCACAACAAGGTATTGATATGAAGCAAACTTCAATAGCATCAGATGAACCACTGAGCTCCTGAAAAACGGAGAGGGGCGTTTCACTGAAGGGCATCAAAAGTCTGTGTACGGAAAAAAAATGCTTATCATAACATTTCTAACAACTTAATTAGAGCAGGCAAACAGGAATCCATCAGCAGAGGGTGAATTTAATTGGACTGGCACAGCTAAGAAGATGGGAGGAATTGCATCTTTCCATCTAAACGATGTAGTTTAAAGTGGGGGAAAAAGTTGTCAAGAAACTTTTGCAGAAGTCTCTCTTGCTATTTTTTTTTGCAGTGTCATCAAGATAACACAAAGCAATGTGTTAGACATGAAAGAAGTGTTGTAAAGAGAATTGGGATTAAAAATGTAGTGTTCTGCCTTTGAGACAGATGACTCATAATGTTGTCTTTGACTAGCCCCGTTCATTAAGACATCATTCTGTAAACTTCAAAAGTTGAGTTTCTCCTGCAGTGTAATCCTATGCATGCCTACTCAGAAGGAGGCCTCATTGAATTGTTAGATTTACTCCAAGGTAGGTAACCACCTAAGAAGTTCTAGGAGCCCTGATCCAAAAAGTTTTTAAAATAACTGATACAGTTGCAGATGTGCCTGCAGTCTAGCCCAACCTCCTGCAATGCAGGAATTATTATTATTATTATTATTATTATTATTATTATTATTATTATTATTAACCTTCTAAACAACAGTCTCAAAGCTATTTATACATAAGGTTACAGTTAACAACTCAAACATAACCAATGCATTTAAAACAAGACTTAGACCTTAACAAGTATATAGACATGGTAAATATGCATTTCTCCAGCTGAGAAAGGTAAAGGTAAAGGTAAAGGGACCCCTGACCATTAGGTCCAGTCATGACTGACTCTGGGGTTGCGCGCTCATCTCGCATTATTGGCCGAGGGAGCCGGCGTATAGCTTCCAGGTCATGTGGCCAGCATGACAAAGCCGCTTCTGGCAAACCAGAGCAGCACATGGAAACGCCGTTTACCTTCCCGCTGTAGCGGTTCCTATTTATCTACTTGCATTTTGACGTGCTTTTGAACTGCTAGGTTGGCAGGAGCTGGGACCAAGCAACGGGAGCTCACCCCGTCACAGGGATTCAAACCGCCGACCTTCTGATCAGCAAGCCCTAGGCATTTCTCCAGCTGAGAAAGCCTTTCCTAAATCTCTTCCACTGTTTCTTGATGGGAATAATATTCCACAGAACAAGGGCAACCACAGATACTGTGAAGTGGGCTTCTGAGGGTTTTTTTTTTTTGGAACCTGAAGGAGAAACTGCAACCGTGAACTACTGGATATATAAGGGATAAGGCAGTCTCTCAAGTATTCTGGCCCTAAACTGCATAGGAACTTATATTTTAGTATTAACACCTTGAACTTTGTCCAGTACCAAATTGGCAGCCAGGGCAAATCCCATAAGCAGGGTATATGCCTCCACAAGCATGCTAGCTGCCACATTCTGCATCGGCACCAGCTTCCAGATCAACCCCAAGTAGAGTGCATTGCAGTATTCCAACTGTGAGGGCAATTGTGATCAAGCTAACCCAATCCAGGAACAGCCATAGCTGTCTTTGATAAAAATCACTCCTAGCCACTGAGGACGCTGTCACCTCCGGTTACAGAGTGGGATTCAGGAGCATCCTTAAATGATGTACCTGCTCCTTCAGGGAAAGTGCGACCACATCCAGGCCAGGCAGTTTACTGCCTTCCCAGACCTCAACCCCCCCCCCCAGAACCTCCATCTTGCCAGGATTCAGTTAAGTAGCCCTCATCTTCACCCTACCACTGCATCCAGACACTGGTCCATGGTCTCTTTAGCCATTCCTGATTCAGATGTCATAGAAAAACAGAGCTGAGTATCATCATGCTCCAGAACTCCCAATGACCATTCCCAATGGCTTCATGTAGATGTTAAAGAGCATGACATAGTTCTGTTCTTCAACATATCACCACTGCTCCCCAGTCTTCTAGCAGCCACCACCTAATGCTAGAGCCAGCCTGATGCTTATGAATTGCAAGTGGCCTTCAACCAGAGCTGAATCAGGACCATGAATTTCGATTCCTCCCTCTCCCAGACATCACGTGTTTAGTGGAGACCTTTGGGTAGTTGTCATTGTTTTATCTAATAGTGCTCTACAGCATGAGCATAGCACTTATGGCTGTTGTTGTTGTTGTTTTTTAAAAAAAGATAGTAAACAGTGTGCTTGTGGTTATTTTCTGAGAACTCCCACATCTAATCAGCATTTTGTTGTGAGTCTCAGTTAGGTGGACCTTTACTAGTAAGACAACACGACAGCTAACTATATTACTTAAATAGTTTTGAAATCATATTTTCCTTGCTTGTAAACAGAAGGACAATGCCAGCAGGACCCCTGTTTGCAAATGAGAATCCAGCCTCATAAATTATCGCTGGCCTGCATAGTGATGAGGCCATTTATATGGAAATGGGCACACAACTATTCTTTTGCCAGCTCTCGAGCAATTCATGAACTGCTTTTCACATTACGAGAAGTGCTTCATGAATCAGATGAAAAACAAAATTGAGACACTGGTAATTTCCAGCATCCTTTGATAAAAGACCCAGTCCAAACATGGAAACAGAGAAGAAGTCAAGAGGCAAAAAGCAAAAGAAAGCAGGAAGGATAACAATGTCAATAGGATTGAATACTGACACAGGGTAATGGTCTTCACCTCTTCAGAAAATGAATATAGGCAGAGGTAGGATTTATTAAAATAAGGGATGAAGAGCAAATCAAAGCAGAACTTATGCTTATATTTATGAAGAGGAAGCTGATGTTTGCTTTTGGTTGATGACTGCGATGATCTGTGAATCATTCCGTCACCTAAAAACTACACTTGCTAATGAATTAGTAGGAACAGGAACTGCCTGTATTTCACAGGAACTGCCTGTATTTCAAAAATAAAATAAAAATGTCCTTTTACATTTGCTTATGGGGGACTGTATTTGAAGAAGTTAGAGGAGACACGCTGAAAACAATGGAGCAAAATTAGTCATGCCCATTAAGTTCAGTGGGTTTCCTTTGAGTAGGACTAACTTTGGATGCACTCACTCAAAGGGTGGCATCTGACTAAATAGTTCCACTAGCGCAGGGACTTTTAGCGGCATGATTAAATTTGTATACCACCCTATACCCACAGGTCTCAGGGCGGTTACAATATAAAAGCATAAAATACATATTAAAAATAAAGCAAAACAACCCAATAAACTTCCCCACCTTCTCTTCTCCTTTCTAAGATGCTTAAATATGTTCTTGGGTTCCTCCAAGCCTCTAGGGAATGCAAGGGGCACATGGGGAGGGGTGAGGATAGGGGTGGACAAGTTCCATTGTGCAGCTACCTTGCACTTAACTGGACTAGTCCCTTACCCGGAGCTATTTAGAATGACTGTATACCAATATACATGTGATAAGCCCAACCAGATACAGAAAGTGATTCCAACATTGTTCACCATACATGGAGCTTCATATGCTGCTGGACTCCTGCTCCCAACTCTCATTGACCATGCTGGCTGGGGCTCACTGGAGCTGAAGTCAAACAACATTTGAGAACTCAAGGTTGCTCTTGGGCATAAAAATAAACAACGGCAAACTGGCAGCAGTTATGGCATAGATAGCATATTTCCAATCTTGTTAATTATTGTGTACACAAACAAGCAGCACAGAATTTATAGCAAGGTGTCCATGAATCTTGTTTCCAATAGACCACTAAGATTGGCTACTTATTTCTGTCTCTGCAAAACTAAGGTGTCCCTTCTACCCTGGTAAGAGGGTTTTATAGGGGAGGAGAGACAGCCCCCCCTCTGTTCACAGCCACACCATTCACTAAAAGTTTAAACAGAGGCGGAGCTAGCTGCTCAGGCACCCGTAGCGGCACACATGCTGTGCACTTGGAGGTGGAGCTAGCGTGAGGTGGGGCGCCGCCCACAGAGAGCATCCCAGGGGGGCAGTGTGGTGATATGTCCCCCCCTCAGGGGTGACACCAAGGGAGGGCTGCCCCCACCGCACCCCCTTCCTCCGCCAGCGAGTTTAAAGCACATGGCTTCCCTCAAAGAACCCTGGGGAAGGTAGTTTCCTGCTCCAAAAGCTGCCCCCCACAGAACTGTGATTCCCAAGACACTTAACAAACTATAGTTCCCAGGATTCTTTGAGGGAAGTCGTGTAAATATGACCTCTCTCTCAACAATTCCTCTAGTGTAATCACATGACTACAATGCTATATCCTGGTGCAAGATTTAGCATGGCACCATTTTGTTAGGGACACTATTCATATCCCTGTATTTCTGGTACCTCTTTTAAAAAAGTAACACAAGCTTACTAATTGGTAGCCTCATATTTGTATTTGTGGACCCTTTCTTATAATTAACTAGCTGGCCCTGCCACGCATTGCTGTGGCTAATCCCTATGACTGCCACCACCCTGTGTCAATCCATGATGTATCACACCCCCTCTTCCCCCTACCCCCAGCTCATCCCTGTGACTGGCCCCACCGTGTCCTGACCTATCCCATCCCCTCCTCCCGCCCAACCCCCACCCAGGCGAGTCAGTTCCTCCATTTGGCCTAGTCTGTAAAGGCTTTGGCCTAGTATGTAAATGGCAGCCGAGGTGTTGTTGAGAGGGAAGGTTCTTTTCCCAGCATGCACTTTTGGGTGAGTTCTGTGTTCTGTAACATGGGGTTTGGTTTTTTTTACATGGTGTGGGTGTGACATCTGTCTTAGCAAACTTTATAAGATTAATCTCACTGTAGCATGGGACGTTGTGTGCAAATTTGAACACTATTGGTCAAGCGGTTTCAGTGAAAAGTGGAAACACACCCACATGCCGTTTTTACATTTTTATATATATAGATGTGGTGCATGAAAAAGTATTGTGCCTCTACTGGCTCTCTGCCCATCTCAACAACGTCCGAGTGCCTTTCTTGAACTGGTAGCTCTTTTCTAATTAGGAATGTGATGTACAGTTAGGAGCTGGGTATTCATTTCCCTTCTAGGTTTGCCATTGAAAGCCCATGATTTCCCTGAAAAATCTGCATGCTCCATATTCAAAATGTCACTATGTTTATGTGACAATTAAGAATATTTAGCATCATGTATAAAGCCATACGCCGGGATAAAAATGTGCATTCGCATCTAACATAGTAAATGCCATCTGGGTTGATATGTGGCTTCAAAAAGAATTAACGGGGCAGATTTTCTTCAGTAATGCATGAGTGTGGAGAAGAATAAGAGCAGAACAGGCTTATTAAACGCCTTTGCAAATCAATTGGAAAATTGTTCTTGTTTTTGTCAAGAAGAGGGGCTTGTAGGACTATGAGAAGAGTCTGCGCTCTTCATGTCCTTAGGCACAAGTGTATTTATACAGAGGGAAATGGGCATAAACCTTTGTAGGGAAGAGTGTTGTTGTTTGTTGTTGATGTTATTTTGTATCTCCTATTTTTTCCGTTTTTTATTTTTATTTTCCATAATGAATATGCAATGTATGACATTACAAGGAAACCAACAGTGCAGCCTCCCTGCCCCTCTGCATTTCCTGATTAGGAAAAAAAGGCCCATTGGATGGCTTCCCTTGGGCTTTGACTGAAGCACTTGCACCCAGGAAGGCTACCAAATTGATAATGGAACCAACTGGATGGGACTAGCCTCACTCATCGTTCTGTGCATCCTGAGAATGATGGAAAGTGATCAAGCTCGGTTTGGATATGCTGGAGGTGCAAGTATCAACACACACATTAATATCTCAATCCTCTTCCCTTTCTAGACAAGCCTTCATGCTGTTTTATGTTTCATTGCCTTTGTATGTATTCTGAGGTACCGGTAATGGGATAAAGGGAGGAAGAGGCACACAAAAATAGAGGGAAAACAAGTAAAAAAGGGGTGATATTTCTTTCCCTAACCACCTTTTCCTTTTTTGTCTCACTCCATCAGGATGTACCACTCTGTGTGGAATACACAGGGAGCTATAAAATAAACAACCTTCCAAATTGACAGTACATTTATTTATGCACGTCTCACACTAACTCATTACGCATCGTCATGTTGCTCCCTGAGCTAGACATTAAGGGGGGTGGGGAGAGAAGTGGGAGAAGCATGCATAAATCTAATGAGATTTATTTCTTTACATTGCCACACTGATCCTCTGATGTATCTATCCATTTATCTATCTTGAAACTTTAGTCCCCATTCAAACTGGAGAAACTTCAGTCTTCATTTTATTCTCAGAAGGGAATATTATTTCCAACATTATTTCTCTGGCTTGCATGCTGAAAACAATGCAACCCCATTCCATAAATATTGTAAAGCATGCTACCGTTCTTTGGAGACCCAAGGCCATTATTTTTGTCCCCCTGTTGGGCTTTTCTGCTGGGGATTTGTGCACTGATTTCAAGTTTCAGCTTGTGAGCCCATAAATGGGATGCTTGCCCAGGTATTTGCCACCTCTCTTGAAGTTCTTGTCAGCTTAAAAAGAAAGAAAAGGTCAAATCTTTTAAAATTTGCGCCTGAAGCAAAAGTGCTGAAATAGCTGTCCCTCCTCTAGAAAGGGGAAATACATCTATATCTACATCTAGATATGCTATCATGAGGCCATCATTTCTTGGAAGCCTGGTGCTTGTGTATTTCCAGAACATGGCACAATATGGCCCATCATATTCCACCCCCTGCATAAAGCTTTCCTGTAATTCTGCACTGCCTTAGGTACATCTGGAGCTTGGCCAGCTGCTTACAGAATTTAGCAGTTCATTTCAGAATGCCTTCGATCTTGGGGCATCAGTGAGGCGATGGAGTGGCAGGTTATTCTTTTTATTTTTATTTAGAAATGTCAGGCCTATTGGGCATAGATCTGGTAGCAGAGAAACTGAGAAGGGGAGTAGAGAGCAAAGTGACAGTGGAGATAAGTTTTTGGTTTGGTGCTAATTCAGGATCAACTGGAGGTGGTGACTCCCATAATATGCTTCTCACTGGATAAATTATTTTGTTTCTACCCGCAGCAGCCAAACTGATGGGTTAAGCAAATATAAAACAACTAGTTAAAATACAACTCAACAACAAGACTAAATACATTAAAATTAAAATTTAAAATGCAGCCTCATACAAAAAGGAAAAAGAAAGGGAAAATGGGGGAGGGGATCAGGTTGGCTCCAGGCCAAATGCCAGGTGGAACAGCTCTGTCTTACAGGCCCTGCGGAAAGAAATCAGGTCCCACAGAGCCCTGGTCTCAGGAGACAGAGCGTTCCACCAGGTCGGGGCCAGTATTGAGGAGGCCCTGGTTCTAGTTGAGGCTAATCTGATTTCCTTCGGGCCGGGACCTCTAAGGTGTACTGTTTATGGACCTTAAGGTCCTCCGCGGGGCATACTGGGAGAGACGGTCTCGTAAGTACGAGGGTCCTAGGCCATAAAGGGCTTTAAAGGTCAAAACCAGCACCTTAAATCAGACCCTGTTCTCCACTGGGAGCTGGTGCAGCTGGAAAAGCACTGCTTGATCATGACAATGGCCCATCTAGTCCAGCATCCTGCTCTCACAATGGCCTACCAGATGGCTTCAAGCAGGCCAGGAGCACAACAGCATTCTTCCCACCTGGGATTCCAAGCCACTGGTATCCAGAAGCATGGCACTTCTGATGGCACTACTGGCTATGAGCTACACAGCCAGTAGCTCATTGTAGGCTTATCCTCAATGAAAGTGTTTTGGAAACATAGCTGCCAAGTACCCCGTTTTCCCCGGGAAACCCCCCGTTTTTACTTACCTTTTCCCGGTGGTCCCCCGTATCACTTCGTCTCCCGTTTTTCTCCGTTATTTTCTCCTGCCAGTGGCCATTTTTTTCTTTCCGATTTGCCCTTCTATGGGCACCAAAAATGGCCACCGCCGGCTTCAAAAGTCGCATCTACGCATGTCCGGAAGTGCATAGACGTGACTTCCGGTGTTGGCGACAGCCATTTTTGGTGCCCATAGATGGGCGGAGCGACACCGGAAGTTGCGTCAACACACTTCCTGACATGCGTACAAGCAACTTTCGAAGCCGGCGGTGGCCATTTTTGGTGCCCATAGAAGGGCAAAGTGACACCGGAAGTTACGTCGACGCAACTTCTGGTGTCACACGGCTGCCGGTCCCGGATTCTGCAGTCCAGGACTTGGAAGGTAAGTTTGGAAAATGCAAATTAGGTAGGTTCACCTTTAAATGCAACCTGAGTTGAATTTCTTCCATATCCCTTACCAATTTCACCTGTGTTTCATCTCCTAATTTCCACACTTATTGCCATCTTCTTGCGACTTCAATGAGGGCAAATCTTCCGAGACATCTTTGCTGTTGGGGAAGGATTACATTTGCTATGAAGGGAGTGATGAGAAGGAAGGGCTCAGAAGATGGAAGTGATTTCTCTGTTTTAGATAGACCTGGGCAAGATTGATTCTGCTCATGACACTGATGGTGGGGCCAGTCTGAGAGTGACTGAGGATAAATTACTGAGCCTCACATGGCTGCAGCCTTCATAATTTACAATAAGAGTCAGAGTCAGACAAAGTTATTACCATTATCTGCTACACACTACAAGATTAATAAGCCCTATTCTTCTTGTAGAATGGCCAGCTTATTAGGTTTTTAATTCCCACACTTGCTAATAGATGCCATTGGATTTATTTAGCCATTAATGCATATCACATATCAACTTTGTCCATCGTGGATATAGTGTAAGGGTGGAAGTTGGTGGGGAGAGATGATTCCTCAGTATCTGTTGGAGATAACCAAAACATACAGTAGTAGATGCTAAAACACACAGTGTTCACAATCTAATGCACTCATCCTCTCTTAGGCTCACTGAGACCCCTATGCATGTCTATGCAGAAGTAAGTTCCATCAGCGTGAATTACTCCCGTGTAAGTGAGTATAGGATTGTGGTCAAAATCTCACTGAAATAAATGTGTTTTAAATAGGCTGGTGCTATATTGTGGCCAATGCTGTTAAGACAGATCCAACAATAAACTATTACCTCAGCTAATTATCCTTTCCCTGTTTCTAAAACTGATACAAAATCCTAAATTGAGATATTGTACTGTAATGAGCATCCTTACATTCTGCGTTGGAGTACACAAGGCTTGGGATTCTTAATCAGACAAGATATAAAGATAGCTGCTCATACCTCTGTCTACAAAACAATGTTTATGAATGCAAATATTTTAGTCACTTCTGATTGATTGTAGCATAACACGTTTCCCCCCCTCTCTCCTTGCAATAATGCACTGAGTAGCAAAGTGATACAGAGTGGTTTAATGACCCTAAATATGTATTTTGTGTCTCTTCAAGAGCCGAGCTATGTTTTTTCTTTCTGATGTTTGCGTTTCATGACAAAATTTTCAAGAAGGGGGAAATTTCTTTTGTCAAAGAATGCAAAGGACAAAAAATTGCTTAAAGAAAGTCTTTCTTTCTTTCTTTATGTCCTTGATGTGCATCAAGCACCACTAGGAGATAGGTGTACAAATGCTCTAGGAGGTTATTTGTAAGGCTCTAGGAAACTACAAAGTCCCTGACCACTTCCCCATGTCTTGGGAACAAAAGATCTGTGAGGTAAGAACATAGGCAAGAAGGCAGAGGGCCTTCTCGGTAGTGGCGCCCGCTCTGTGTAGCGCCCTCCCATCCGATGCTTTTAGAAGGCATCTGAAGGCAACCCTGTTTAGGGAAGTTTTTAACGTTTGAATTTTTATCGTGTTTTTATTATTGTGTTGGGAGCTGCCCAGAGTGGCTGGGGAAACCCAGCCAGATGGGCAGAGTATAAATATGTTGTTGTTGTTGTTGTTGTTGTTGTTGTGCTGCTGTTGTTGTTGTTGAAACAAAAGTGGAATCTTCCTGATGGATCAATCCAAAGATCTTTATAGTCCAGCTTCCTGCAGCAGTGGACTTTGGGCTCTCAAATTTCAGCAACGCCCCACCTCTCACACTCTGTTTGACTAAATAATTTTTTTCCCCAGTAGCACCTTAGAGACCAGCTAAGTTTGTTCTGGGTATAAGCTGGCGTGCTCTGGTCATAGCTGTCAACTTTTCCCTTTTCTCGCAAGGAATCCTATTCGGAATAAGGGAATTTCCCTTTTTTAAAAAGGGAAAGGTTGACAGCTACGGCTCTGGTCCATGGGGTTATGAAGAGCCGGACACGACTAAATGACTAAACGACAAAAAAAACAAGCTTTTGTGTGCATGCACACTTCTACAGATACTCTGTTTGACAGCATTGTTAAGGACACCTGCAGTGCGGTGCGGCTAAACTGGTCACACTACCCTAAAACTGCCTTTGCATCCTGTTCCCACAGTGGCTAACCAGATGCCATGTGGAAACCCTCAAGTAAGACCTGAGCATATCGGTACCTTCTACTCATGTTTCCAAGAAACTGGTATGTTTCCACTGGAGGTACAGTAGGACATAACCATCGTGACTAGTAGCCGTTGATAGTCTCGTCCTCCAGTCTTTGTGCTGGTCCACACACATATCAGAGAAGCACCACAAGGTAGCTGAGCAAAAGGGTGTAACCCTCCACATTCCTACTTGGGAATAAGCCCTGTTACCCCAGTGAAACCTGCTTCTCAGTAAACAAGGACCCTGCTTTGACCCTGAGACCAAACATTCCTTCCATCCCACAACTCTATGAGACCAATATGGCAACCACTACATTGAGGGTAGAGCCTTGCTAGCATGGGAAAACAGTGGTCATAGATGTGCAAGAGGTGAGCTCTGTCGGTGAAGAAGGGAAATGATGTCTTTTCTTCCTTGTTTGGGCCACTCAAGTCTCTTTCCAAAGGGCCTCACAAAAGTCTCAAGCCAGTCCTGAAAGTGCTTCTGAATACGTCGAGTGTGTATGTATGTTAACAAACATTACCTTTGGCGGTTGGTTCCCGTTCAGTAAGTTGCCCATTAAAAGTACAAGGCATTATTTAGTGCACTGCAGGAATTTAGTTCTTTCCGTTGTTTAATATTTGAATAACATGAATACAAAATTTAGTTCTTTCCACCAAGGACTAATTTGCAGGAGCAATGTTTGTGCTTTATGCACATCCATTTTGTAATTTCTGCAAAAGGAGTCCACCCCCCAAGGTCCAGCCCCACTGCTGATATTCACAAATTTGATGTGGATGTTTTAAAAAGGGATAACTTGGCAGCTATGCACATAGGAGTGATGGGTGAATCTGCCACTTTTGGATTACTCTGTTTCACATTTTCCCAATCTTAAATCCCATTCACCACATTTCCATGGCAGCTTATATTTAAACACACATGAACACACAAATCACAAAAAATTGCCAGCATTTCAGTGCCCATGTCTCCTAACAGATACTTTTTTTCATGGAATTTTGCCTAAAGTAGAGCTCTGCAAGCAGTTTTCAACTAATATACTGTAATGCATTTTTAAATGTTATTTTCACAAATACATGCGTTTTAATGCACATTCCCCCCATTTTGGTATACTTTTTCGGTTGGAGAATGTAGCAAATTTGGAGAAGTGCAAAGAATGATGGATAGTTGAACTGCAGCTTGTGTATTCGTTCAAGAAGTGTGAATTAAAATGGAAACCAAATAAAAGGTCTCCTTCTCATCTGCGCCAGATAAGCTTCCTTGGGAGCTGGAACCCTGTCTGATCAGCTCCTCATTCCAATTCCCTGGGGAGTATACACCCATAGAAATCCATGTGCAAAGGCTTTTTGTCTTCCAATGTCCATGACTAATATGTGCACATGGTCCACGAGAAACCATGCAATAGCAAGGGCTCAGCCATGAGTGCAGTTCTACTCTTCAGTAATAAGATGAAGACTTCTTCTTGCATATAGCCCATGAAGGGTACTGTCACCCAGCACATGATTGGATCCTCCTTCATTATTATGTCAGTTCAGACATAGTGCCATACATGGAATGAATGAGTTGTCTTTACTGTATTGATCATCAAGACACATAGCTGCCAAGTTTTCCCTTTTCTCGCGAGGAAGCCTATTCAGCATAAGGGAAAATCCCTTAAAAAAGGGATAACTTGGCAGCTATGCATCAAGAACACAGGTCAAGATTTCATATCCACAGCCCAATTAGAAAGGCTTCTGCCGGGTTCTGAGTCTCCTTCTGCAGAATCCAGATACAGCTGACAGCCCTGGTCATCACTCATCACTTTTTAATTTATTATTATTAAATTTGTTTACTTCCCTTCATTTGAGAATCGCAAAGTACAATTTATAGGGTACTGTTACAGATGACACACAACTCTTCAGAGGAAGGGATGTTGATGCCAGGAGGGAGACCTAAAAATCCCACTTTTATGAGTATGGAAGAATTTGGATCCCTTGTTTGGATCACATTGGATCTTCTGCTCCCTATAAAAGTATAACAGTTCTACAAAAGATGTTCCAAAAAGATATTTCAGTGCTGTCAAAAAAAGTCACTCTTGTTCTCTCTCTCTCTCTCTCTCTCTCTCTCTCTCTCTCTCTCTCTCTCTCTCTCTCTCTCTTCCTCTCTGGTATTGATCATCTGGTCTTGCTCAGGGCTTCCTGCTAGGGTTTTGACATCCTCTAATACCTGGGTTCTTGAAATGAATACAAATTTCAAACATCCTTTTACCAAATTTGGCTTGTCAATTTACGGTGCAGGCCTGCATTTGAGGGGAAAAAAAATAGGGCATCACATTCTAAACATGCTCTTTCTGCACACTAAATCCACACAGAGCTCTCTGTTACAAAGCCTGATGCTCCACTAATGCAAAGTCAAGGGACCCAATTAGAAAAGATGCAGTGATAATTGCTTCATTATATCACCCCATTTTACCCTCAGCTCAAATGTATTATGAATCATGAAAAAGGTAAATCCCTGTTTCATTTGGTTTTTTAAACAGATTTTTAAAAATTAAAAAATATGAACCATAACAGAATAAAATGTGCAATCAAAATCTTCCCTAGCCTATTCAGAATCCAGGTTAGCACAGGTGGGATTTTTAAAAAGTACTGTAACATCCTCTTAAAAGTTAAGAAACCATTGCCGACACATCCGAGAAGGCTTGAGACAAGAAAGATGGGTAACAGGTAATATTTTTTAAAATTTAACAACTACAGAATCTCCAATCGGAATAATTCAACCAAATTAACCAAAACCAATGAGGTCCAAGTGGTGAGATGGGAGGATTTCAACTCTCCTGTCTCCTGAGCCAGCTGTCAGCAGCACAGTGAGTGAGGCCTGAGGAAATCCCTCCCCCCTCACTGTGTGCTCACCAGTGTTGAAGCAATGATTCTTCAACATCAACTTCATTGGATTGTTGTGCAGATGCCTGATGATCGTCTTCCAAAGCAACTACTCTATCCTGAACCTAAAAATGGAAAGTGTAATGCTGGTGGTCAACAAAAGAGGTTTAAAGACTGTCTCAAGGCAAATCTTAAAAAATGTAGTATAAACACTGACAACTGGGAAACACTGGCCTGCAAGCGCTCCAGTTGGAGAACAGCCTTTACCAAAGGTGTCACGGGCTTTGAAGAAACTCAATCTCAGGACGCAAGGGAGAAACATGCTAAGAGGAAGGCACGCTTGGCAAATCCACACCGTGATCAACTCCCGCCTGGAAACCAATGTCCCCACTGTGGAACGATGTGTGGATCCAGAATTGGTCTCCACAGTCACTTACGGACCCATTGTTAAAACTGTGTTTATGGAAGACAATCTTACTCGGCTACGAGTGATTGCCAAAGAAGAAGAATATGCACATAATATGTGCACCATGGCCCTGTTGGCTAACAGTCACCCAAATGTGCCTGACGTGCCCAAACACCACTCTGGCTCTGATATTAGTCAGACTTTTTTCCAAAATCCACTCATCTGCCCGGACCAAATGCCAATTAGCCACATTCGAACTACTCTAGTCACACGGACAACACCCAACAGTATGAAGTGGGCGAAAAAGATGTGACATGGGCCAGTAAGTGTTGCCCAAAATAATTCCTACTCCGTCCCCTCAAAGAAGGCAACCCGCAGAGCCCACATGGGGGGGAGTGGGAGGAAACCATTCCTGTGAAATGGGGAAGAAGCTAGCCGCCCGTCGGAAGAGATAAGAACGCATGGGAAGAGATAAGAACGCATGATACATCGTAGCACTTTATTATCGGACTTTATTAACGGACTTTATTGCACTTTATACTGGACTTTTAAGACTTCGAGCATGAGATTTTTTACACATTTTTGAATCTCTTTGTATATGTGAAGGTTGTTGGTGCGTATACATTTAAATATTTGCACTTCATGGTTGTTTACCTTTTCATTGTTTTGCTAACATTACCGTGTTGTCTGTTTGTTGCTGCTACATTTGCCTTCAGTAGCAGTAAAGCTCTGCTGGATGAAATAAAATTGCCTCTGGTCTATTTTTTGGGGGGTGGGGTATCCTGCAACGTGTTTAAGTCTTTACTCTGCTAACTGTACATTGGAGTTCTGCTCTGGATCAATATTGAGTAGAATTACATGGCATGGACAAATCTGTCAGTGGTGGTGCCTCTCATTTCTCATTTCCCCAACCTCAAGTCATTTTGCCAACTTTCCATATTTGTTTGGGATTATTGTTTTTTATTTTATTTTTTAAAAAGTTCTCACCCAAAAATTGTTGTTGTTTTCGTGAATTTTCTTCTCATATGAACATTTTGTAAACAGTTAATATAACACATTTTCTACATTGTTTTCACACACACACACACACACACACACACACACACACATTTTTCCATACACTTTCTCCCAATAAATGCATCTTTCTATACATGTTCTTGTTTGGAGACTGTTCATCTTTTCCCCCAAATTGCAAAGTTTGGAAAAGTGCACATTTTGAAAGATAGGTCTCTTTTGGTTTGAAGATTGTTTCAGGCAATGGAAATTAATGCAGCTGAATTTCTTCCCCATTATCCCATTCCATTCCATTCCGGGATTAAAAGAACAGAGCTTGGTAGACTCTGATAACCCCACCCCCACCCCACCCCCAACCCCCCCTAACCTTTTAAAACCATTCCTTAATACTTGAAAAACATTAGTACTAAATATCTTCAAAAAACCTGAAAAGAGGCAGCACTCTAATACCTTCCTCCCACACAAAATTATGTGAGTAGTTTTGATTCAGCCCTGGATGAATGTGAACCATTAAGTGCCTGATTATAATAATCATTAAATGGTTCTCAAAGGACCTAAAGTGTCTTAGGTGTTGTGAAATATTTTTTTAAAAAAGAAAAGGTATATGAAAGAACGATATGAGTAGGGGGGCGGCGGAAATCACCTTGTGCAAGGATGAGGGTGTGAGGGATTCCCAGTTTCCCACCCCTCACTGCTTTAACGACAGAGGCTCTCCCTGTGCTTCTCTACAAATGGGAGAAAACCTCCATTGTCCAAATCGGACTTGTCTCCAGGGTACCTCAGGGCTCTGCGTTCGAAACCTATTGCCACCAGTGGGGTCTCCCTCCCATGGATCCCTACTGCCACAATTTGCCTCTCCCTTAGGCAACTATGTGACTCCTTTGGTTTCCCTAACCAGGCCTTCGTATGACAGGAGAGAAAGCAAAGAGTTTCCTCTTCCACAGGAAAACTTTGTTCTCACCTCTTAGTCACACCTCTGAAGGTACTGAGACACTGCCAGAATCCACAAATGTTTAGGCACATTTAACTTTATTATTTAACTTGAAAACATGGATTTCTCTGGTTCTTAAAAGCGCATGTCTCCTCTTCATATAACACAGACTTGTTAACACATCTCCTGCATCTTGATAATAATGGTTATAACCTTTCTTCCCATCCACCCAAATCTAACCTCCTGCTCCCTCTCTAACACTCCACTCCCCCAACTGCCAACCTCAACGGCCTTTTAACGATTGTTCCCCCTCCATTTAGAACGCCGTCTAGCTCCGCCTCCCAGGTAACACCTGCCTATCATGGGAGTGATAGATTAACCCAGGCATCCCCAAACTGTGGCCCTCCAGATGTTTTGGCCTACAACTCCCATGATCCCTAGCTAATAGGACCAGTGGCCGGGGAAGATGGGAATTGTAGTCCAAAACAACTGGAGGGCCGAAGTTTGGGGATGCCTGGATTAACCCACGATGAACCGGAATCATCATCAGGCACTATTCCGCCACAGAGGGCTGATGAAGAGCCCACAACTCTAGGAGTGAAGAAATTGGGGGGGGGGTGTTAACTGAGAGACAAATTTAGTGAAAAGTCTATAAATTTCTTACTTGTCCTTCACTATAAGGTCCCAGGGTAGGTTACAACAGGATACAGTTATAAAATTTAGATATAACAATTATAATTAAAAGAGAATTAAAGCCATCCGGGGGTGAGATGTGCCTCCCGGAGGGCTGTGGCACACATTCTGGGGGCGTGGTGCGTCTCCCGGAGGGGCGTGACACGCGTTCCGGGGGCAGGGCATGTGTTTTGGGGGTGGGGCAGGCACCCGCGATGGTGCCCCTTGGAGCCCGCCGCTCGGGGCGGCCCGCTCCCACCACCCCTATCTTCCTACGCCCCTGCATCCCGGTTTCTGATCTAATCCCAGAATGTCCCACTTTTTCTTAGGATGTTCCTATTTTCATTGGAGAAATGTTGGAGGGTATGGAGTTATCCAACCCCCAAGCCGTCTGAAGGCAATCGTGTATAAGGAAGCTTTTTCATGTTTAATATTTTTTCATGTTTTAATACTGGCCAACCCAGGAAGATGTGTGGGGTATAAATTGTAAAATTATCATTATGGAATTGGACGTCCCTATTTTCATCGAAAAAATGTTGGAGGGTATGTTCTTTTAAATGTATTTGTAAGAAGGAATTTATTGGTTTGTTTTTGTTTTTGTTATGTATTTTGTATTTTCATATTGTATGTTTATGTCATGAACTGCCCTGTGATCTTTGAATGAAGGGTGGTATACAAATTTAATAAATAATCATAATAAAATTAAATTGGTTGTTTCTAGGCATTTTATATAGAAAGGTATTACATATGGAAAGATGAGGTAGAAGGTTAACAAGTAAATGCCAGCACAGGACAGTGATGAAGTCATGTGGTAGAAGCTTATACTATCATTTCCCCCCCCCCTCAACTATCTTTTACCTCTTTCCCACTTTTGACAATCTAAGCTCTCCTTCTGAATTGACCAATGAAAAAGTCTTTCCATTTTTAATTCTTAAGAGTTCCATCTGGACTGAAGAAATCTGCAAGCAATATAATGGGTGATTCTGTGGGGAAATGATGAACACCCAATCTGACAACCTCTAGTTTTCTGAGAGAAAAACCTGCACACAGCCAAGGACACCAAAAAAATGAGGAAAGCAGCAGGAAATTAAGAAATACACAGTTAAGGAAAGGAAGACGGAAGCCAGAAAAATCTATGTACCCAAAGGCTTTACCGGAATAAGGCTAAAAATATATATCTTATTTTTCTTTTTTCTTTTTCTTTTCTTTTCTTCTTTTTTTTGCTGTTTAATTGAATTTCACTTCTAGTCTGGTTGGTGTTTTGAACTGCAGCTTGAAAGACTGGTCTCCAGGGAAACCATATCCATGTATGACTGAAACTCTGACTGACAAATTAAAGCATGCTTAGAGTAGGGAAAGTGACTCTGTAAAAATGCCATTGTGGGGTTCCATATTCCCCCCTCTCCCTCTCTTTCTCTCTCCTTTTCACTGACTTCCAGATCAAATTTGCTCAGTTGACAAGTCAATAGATGATTTTTCAAGCGGTTGGAATTGCAAACTCAACATGGGATCTGAGATTCAAGCTGTGTTTCCTTCCCCTCACTCTTTCATTTTTCAGGAACAAAGATTCTGATATTGAAAGGATCAAAACCAGCAATTCATGATCCTGTACATCAGCCTTTCCCAACCTTGGATCCCTACATGTTTTGGGACTACAACTCCTATCATCCACTGCCAGCAGGGACAGCAGTCAAAGATGATGGAAATGGTAGTCCAGCAACATCTGGAAAAGGTTGGGAAAGGTTGCTGTAGATGATGTAGGCTAACCAAAACAAACCTGAAGCCCTGCAGGTCTTGAACTGCAGACCTTAGGAGGACTCCAGAAGATGTCTGCTCATAGCTAAACTCAGGAGTTGTTGTATATTATCTATCTATCTATCTATCTATCTATCTATCTATCTATCTATCTATCTATATCAGGCATCCCCAAACTGCGGCCCTCCAGATGTTTTGGCCTACAACTCCCATGATCCCTAGCTAACAGGACCAGTGGTCAGGGAAGATGGGAATTGTAGTCCAAAACAACTGGAGGGCCGAAGTTTGGGGATGCCTGATCTATATCATCTCTCTATCTATCTATCTATCTATCTATCTATCCAACCTAAGGGAAATATATCCCTTTGCATTCCAGTTGCCTGGCACAGTAAGATCCCCACCTTTACAGGATGTTATGGGGTATGTAGGGGCATACATGAAGCAGCTAGAAAGAGATGACCACGAGGATTATCTTATTCTTCTTTGGCAATCACTCGTAGCCGAGTAAGATTGTCTTCCATGAACATGGTCTTAACAGTGAGTCCATAAGTGACTGTGGAGGACTATTCTGGATCCACACATCCTTCCACAGTGGGGACATAGGTTTCCAGGCAGGGGTTGATCATGGTGAGGGTTTGCCAAGCATACCTTCCTCTTGACATGTTTATCCCTTTTGTCATGAGTTCGAACAATTATACTGGATGTCTTGCTGCTGCTGTTTCTTTCCTGCCAACCTCATTTTTGTTGCCTTCTTCCCTTCTCTTTTCCGGTCTTCTGATACTTGCTTGTGCCTTTCCTTCTATCTTTTTAAAAACAGAGTTTTCAAATTCTTACCTCCCACAAGGTGGAATCAAGTAAGACATCTGGGTGGGCCAGCAGGAGTTGTCAGCTTGACAGAATCAGATGGGTCATGGGTGCAGCCTAGCAGAGGAGGCAAAGCCTGGAAAAATCTAGTAGGTATGTGGGTGCCTGGAATAGCAAGCAATGTTTTACCTGAATTGTAAGAATGAACAGATTGTTAGCTGGAGCAATTAGGAATTTAAAACATGTACTCAACTGACAATTTAAGGGTTAAAGTAATCATTACAAGCTGCATCAGGACTCCATGTTTAAAACATACTTTCCAATTCCTTCTACACCATATTTTCCAACAATAGCTTGTTTTGTTGGCATCCACATGGGGTGTTTTATTTTCCCTTCTTTTCCCGATGTTTGGGCATGAGTATCAATGCTTATCTAGCCCAAATGGCACCACCCACATGCAAGAGGGAGATAAAGGCTAGTTTAGCAGAGGTTTGCAGAAGCAGAAGAGGAGAAAAACACTGAGAGGGATGTGTGACTGTACTGTCTGCAGCCTGCACTACGAGAAGGAGGCAAATAAAACAGAAACCTCTGCTTCTCCTCATGACTGCCACCAAGTGGATATATTTTCTTCTTCTGGCTCTCTCCACTAACAATTCCTTTAACCTTCTTGACTTTAAATGGTCCAACCTCCTCCTCCTCCTCCTCCTCCTCCTCCTCCTCCTCCTCCTCCTCCTCCTCCTCCTCCATATTATTATTATTATTATTATTATTATTATTATTATTATTATTATTATTATTCCTACATTGGGTAGAGTGGTGTGTCACTTAGACATGGGGCATCAAAGTGGTAGATAAACTTTCTCCCAAGCTACATGTTTATTTAGAGCTTCAGTAAGCCAGAGTTGAACAGTTGTTGAGAAATTGATTTTAGGAGGGAGGGTCCTAAAATTGAAGCTTGAGTAGTCACTCAAAAGAGCAAGTAAAAATAAGCAAACACACCCCACTGCCTATTTATGGAGTCTTTTTCTAACAAAGCCAATTCTTATCAATCTGATTTTCTTAGCTCAGCTCCTCACTCTTTTCTGCTTTGGTGCCCAAAACATGCTCTGTAACACTTCCCACTGTTTCAGCTCTTTTAACGTGTTTCAGCCCTTTTGCATAGCTCTTCAAATCTCTAAGTACCCAGCTTTACCCATATGCAATATTTTCTATCCTGCTCCCATCTTTTTAGTCATTCAGAAGGAGAGTAGATTCCTCCCTGAGTTTCAGTTTCTCCTTAATAATCAGAATCCAAGGTTGGACTGCTGACCCTCCTGTGCAAAACTCCCCCCTGTGTACTTTTAACCTCCCTGTGAACTTTTGCCCCTTCTGTGCAGAGCAGCCTCTAACCATACACCAAATTCAACTTTTTTATAGCCTTACAACTCAACACTAAGCACAAGATAGCTTAAAATCATATTCTTTTACAGGGGAAACACCCCCAAACAGCCCAATGACAATTGAATGTTCTCAGCAACCATTAAATACTAAGTGAAGAAGAAAAGGGTGGGAGGGGAAATAAAATGAAGCATATTGGGAAAATGACATTGCTGAGTGAAACAATGAGAGAGAAACAATGGTATTTTAATCAATCAATCATAATTTTTTAGACAACTGGCATTGTCTTTCCCCCATCTTTCCCATTTTTAAGAAAGAAACCCTCAAGTAATTTCTACTGATTTTGACAAGAGTTAAATTTCAAGTAAGCACACTTAGATTTGCAGTTTTAGTTTTGATTTCCAGCTTATGATTGAGTTATAAATGAAAAATACATTTTATTCAAGTAACCAAAGGTGTTGACGTCCAGATAAGGGTGAGTTTGGTCGGTAAGGTATAATTAATGTGCCTTTCTGCCTGTACACCAGTCTGTTTTCCTAGGTGATGCTTTGAATAACAGTCTGCAATGCCATAGCCAAATGCTATAGATGCTATATCCTGTATTAAAAATTGAGGTGTGCGTCAGTCATACTGCCCCTGCCTCAAAAAAGGATTAATCTTAGGCTAGGTAGATAGAAACATTACCTGCCCTCAATCTTTTGGCATGGTGTACTGATCTACCTCTGGCTTTTGATTAGGAGGAAGCCAGCAGAGTAGCTATGCCTGAGGAGCTCATTCTTTGTGAATTCCAATATGAGCTGACCTGATCTCTACCTCCTGGACTAATTTGTGGGCCGGAATGCAGTCATCCTCCGGATTTGACACTTTCCTGAATTTTGAGGTGCAGTTCTTGAATAAAAAATATTGATGAAATATAATTTGTATTAGATTTGGATAGAAAAGGGGGAAACTAGGTTGCAGATGTTTGCAGTTATTTCTTGGAAGATACAAATTGTTATAATATTTCTTGGACTTGTTCAGTGTTAGAATTCTATATTAATCATATCTCTATTTTATGGACAACCTTTTGTGCAACTTTCTGGTGGTGTTGATGATAAAGGTGGTGGTGATCTGTTTTAAAATGTGTAAGTTATTTCAGCTGCTGTTTGGAAGGAGCCACTGCCACTATTCCTAACCCGAGACACAGTGAGAGCCTTCTCTGTAGACAATTCATAGAAGCTTTCGATTGGTTAATTATTTCTCCTGTTCTGCTAACAGTTCACAGCACACTGGTGTTCCCAATCATGCAGTCTGGGAACAGCCAGCAAACTGGAGGCAGCACCTAGAGGATAAAGCCCTCTAGCGAGCTTCATTTTCCCTCTTCCCTTCTTTAGCCCCTACCGTAATGAAGACTGGGGGTTGGAAGCTGTTACTGTAAGTCAAGTATGGTCTGGGGTCAATGGACCATAGTGTTTGAAAGAATCAGCTTGGGAAGAGCTAACCTCTGAGATGTAGCATGTAGGGAAATAAATGTGAGGTTTCTTGATGGGAAGAGACAGAAACTGCAATAAAATGATGCTTCCACCAGGATATATGGATTGGACCAAACCCCAGTATTGTTTAGATTAGAAATGTTTAGGGATTGTGTGTGCGCACATATGTATTTGGAGGTGGGAGTTATTATTTCTTACTTTGAAACTTTTTAATGCTTTTATTCTTATGAAAACAAAATCAGAAAAATGAAAGAGAGAGAGAACAGAAAATATAAAAGATTTCTAATAAGCCTTTGCAAAGTCCCCAATAAATGATACGGTTGAATGTTTCCAGGTCCATTACTGTTGAAATATGTTATAAACCTGAAGCACCTTTCAAAGAAACTTCAATTTAATTTTTTGTAACCCACCTATAGCCAGGGCATAGCTGCCAAGTTTTCCCTTTTCTCACGAGGAAGCCTATTCAGCATAAGGGGAAATCCCTTTAAAAAAGGGATAACTTGGCAGCTATGAGCCAGGGAGACCAGAGTTCAAAGCACCACTCAGCCCAGGAAGCTCACAGGGCCAGTCACCAGCCCCCAACCTAGCCTACCTAACAAGGTTGTTTTGATGGTAAGATGGAGATAAATAATAGTAACAATAGCAACAATAATGTAAACTAACCATATACAATAAAAGGTGAAGCGACCCCTGACCATTAGGTCCAGTTGTGACTGACTCTGGGGTTGCGGCGCTCATCTCACATTATTGGCCGAGGGAGCCAGCGTACAGCTTCCAGGTCATGCGGCCAGCATGACAAGGCCACTTCTGGCTAACCAGAGCAGCACACGGAAACGCCGTTTACCTTCCCACTGGACCTATTTATCTACTTGCACTTTGACATGCTTTCAAACTGCTAGGTTGGCAGGAGCTGGGACCGAGCAACGGGAGCTCACCCCGTCGCAGGGATTTGAACCTCTGACCTTCTGATCGGCAAGCCCTAGGCTCAGTGGTTTAACCCACAGTGCCACCTGCATCCCAACCATGTACAATAAAACTACAAAAATGATTAAACCCTGCATCCGAGTTAATAGAGGCAGTAGATGTTAGTATCCAGACAATGGCACTCCCTTCCCCCTCCCATATGCACTATTCTGCATGCCAAGAGAGCATCGCCACAGATATTCTTCTGCCCTGCGTTCTCAGTGGCTGCACTGTAGAGTGCTGTACTGTACCATGCAACATGCCTCGCCATTGTTGAAAAAGAATCCTGGGAACTGTAACTTGTTGAAGTCTGGTGAAACCTGGAGTGCCACAGGTTCTGCTGCAAATGAAACAATAAGGGTATAAACTATGCAATTTAAATGGAACTAGGCCCCACCTGATTTCACCCCATGGCCCTGATCCCAGGGAAACTAATTGGGCCAACCATAGCTGCCAAGTTCTCCCTTTTTTTAAGGGAAATTCCCTTATGCTGAATAGGCTTCCTCGTGAGAAAAGGGAAAACTTGGCAGCTATGGGGCCAACCCACCCAGGGTCAAGCCAGGGACCACCTGCTCCATCCTGGATCTAGTCCTGAATTATTTCCAGGGAGGAGCTAATGTTTAATTGGTCAAAAAAACCCAACAACAACTACTTAAATACACAGTCAGTAAGAGGGCATGGGAAGGAGACATTGCATCTTTTCCTGCCCCAACTAAGAACAAGAGGACTTATTCAGAAGTGACTTCTCTGCAGGGAAGCCGCTTGAAAATGAGCACCCTGTACCCCAGAGCTGTTTCACAGAAGCATGGGGAAGTTTTCAATGTTTGATGATTTAATGTTGATGTTTTAATTTGCTGGAAGCCACCCAGAGTGGCTGGGGCAACCTGGTCAGATGGACAGCAAATTAGTAGCAGTAGTACAGTGGTACCTCTACTTACGAATAACTCTACTTACGAATGTTTCTACTTACGAATGGAGCTCCGTCCGCCATCTTGGATGCGGTTTAGATAGGATTTTTTCTACTTACAAATTTTTAGATAGGGTTGCTTCTACTTACGAATTTTTTCTCCCAATGCATTCCTATGGGATTCGACTTACAATTTTTTTCGACTAATGAATGTGCGTTCAGAACGCATTAAATTTGTAAGTAGAGGTGCCATTGTAGTATTCATCCTGTAGGGTGTTGCTTCACAAATAGCCTTCATTCAGGGAAGCCCCTTGTAAAGGAGCATCCTATGCTATGAAGGATTGATATGTCCACTGAACAGCTGTTGCATGGAGGCATAGATCCTTTGAGGTGCTGCTTCATGAATTGGGTGCTAGGCAGGAAGGAGAGTCAAGGGATGTCACACAACCTCTCCTTCCTATCTAATGCCCCACCCCCTAACAGTCCTAGATTGCTATGAGCCATCCAACCAGACCCACAGAGATCTGTGGCAGTCTCAGCCCAACTTGGCTGACACCCCGGTTCCTCCAAATGGGCCTGAGCCAAACCCAGGGCACAGCCCTAAACTGAGCCCCATTGAACTCAAGCTGGATTTACTTGCAATTAAATGTGTATAGGAATGCAATGTGCACGGTCAAACTAATATCATGTACCTGGGAATAAAAACAGCATTTTTCATGATAAATGATCATGAAACTTTCACAATTCTATAATTGATGTATTTAAAGTAGCGCTTATAATTAGAAATTCTCACTCAATTATTTTATATATGCTTGATTAGTGTACACTAACGAAAAAATCTCTTGACTAATGAACCATATGCATGCATATGTGTGTATTTGTGTGTGTGTATTTGGCATCAATATTTTCCAGAATTATCTGCCTATGATTTAATGATATTGGCCTCAGTTGTTGAGTTCACATTTTACTATATAAAAAAACCCTACTTCCATACAATTTTTGTTTGCTGAAACAGATTTCAGTTGGACCACTTTCAGTTAAAGAATCTTTACCACTTTGTACTGGAAGAGTTGGACTGACCCTACTTTATTAGCATAAAATTAGCAGATGCTTTTATTATTAAGGACCCAGCATGCAATTAATAGAATTTGATCTTATAAGATGTAGTGATGGCCAGTAATTCGGGTAGCATTCAAAGAAGATTAGACAAATTAATGAAGAATATGGTTATCAATGACTACTAGTCCTGATGGCTATGCTTCTCCTTTCATTTGGGGGGAATGCTATGCCTCTGAATTGCTGTTGCTGTGAACCACAAGTTGGGACAGTACTGTTGCATTCAGGTTCTGCTTGCCGGGTTCCCACGGGCATCCGTGAGAACAGGATGCTGGACTTTGGCCTGATCCAGCAGGGTTTGATTGCTATTTCTGGATTCTAAAATTGAACATTCGTAGTACAAAAATATAAATGCTCCCACATTTACACTGCTTGGGAGTAAGCTCCATTGAATGTTTGTAATTTACTTTCAAATAAATAAAAGGTAAAGGTAAAGGGACCCCTGACCATTAGGTCCAGTCGTGACCGACTCTGGGGTTGCGGCGTTCATCTCGCATTATTGGCCAAGGGAGCCAGCGTGCAGCTTTCAGGTCATGTAGCCAGCATGACTAAGCCGCTTCTGGCGAACCAGAGCAGCACACGGAAACCTCATTTACCTTCCCGCTTGGAGCGGTACCTATTTATCTACTTGCACTTTGACGTGCTTTCGAGCTGCTAGGTTGGCAAGAGCAGGGACCGAGCAACTGGAGCTCACCCCATTGCGGGGATTCAAACTGCCGACCTTCTGATCAGCAAGCCCTAGGCTCTATGGTTCAACCCACAGCACCACCTGCATCCCTAGGTGCCCTCCAAAGAACCAATAATGTGTGGTGCCCTCTAGACATGTTTGGTTGTCCCACCAGCCCCAGCTATTATAGCCAATGGTTAGGAATAATAGGAGTTACAGTCCAACAGCACCTGCCCCCACATTACCTGTCCCTGCAATAGGATGTAGAAAGTGTCTTTGACATGAACCAGAGAGACATGAATCCAGATTCCTGATCAGCTATGAAGTCAATCAGCTAATCAGTCACTAACTCTTGGGATAATCCCCCTCACATACTGGTAATTGTTGTGATAGTATAATGAAATAACACTGCCCCGAGGTTCTAATAGTGAGACAATAAAGAGCAGGAGTTTAGGGATGTAATTCAGAGAATTTAGGCACAGTACAGTCCCATGGGAAGGGACAGGGGTGGCGCTGTGGTCTAAACCACTGAGCCTAGGGCTTGCCGATCGGAAAGTCAGCGGTTCGAATCCCCGCGACGGGGTGAGCTCCTGTTGCTCAGTCCCAGCTCTTGCTCACCCAGCAGTTTGAAAGCACGTCAGAGTGCAAGTAGGTAAATAGGTACCACTCCGGCGGGAAGGTAAACAGCGCTTCTGTGTGCTGCTCTGGTTTGCCAGAAGCTGCTTAGTCATGCTGGCCACATGACCCAGAAGCTGCCTGCAGATAAATGCCGGCTCCCTGGGCCAGTAAAGAGAGATGAGCGCCGCAACCCCAGAGTCGTCCGCGACTGGACTTAACTGTCAAGGGTCCCTTTACCTTTACAGTCCCATGGAGAGCAATGAATTAGATAAAATGCTTAAATCTTAACTGTGTGTGGGAGTTTCCTTCATACGTAATGCCCAAATGTGACAACGGTTGGGGCGGGAGCAACCGCACAGCTTTGGGAGTGGTACAGCCTCTTTTCCAATTCTTGCCCACTTCAAGGAACACCTAGGGAGGCCTACAGCCTCATGGCATATAATTCCCTCAAATTAAAACACACAAACAAAATTGTTCATGCAATGGTGACCATGCGGGTCAATGTTGCCAGTTTCTCAGGGGATCACAAACTACGTTGTCTTCCAGTCCATAACACCAAGCCCATCACCTCAGACACTCACCCCTGAATCTGTCCCTGAGAAGAAACCAATATTATCAATGCTCATTTCAATGCTCAGATGTCAAAGAGAAAAACAACTACCAGATTTTTAGAAGACATCTGAAGGCATTCCTGTTTAGGGAGGCTTTTAATGTTTAGTAAAATAAGAAAATTCCTTCAGTAGCACCTTAAAGACCAACTAAGTTTATATTTTGGTATGAGCTTTCATGTGCATGCACACTTCTTCAGATACACTAGAAACAGAAGTGTCAGACCCTATATATATACAGAGGGTGGTGAGTGGGAATGGGAGATGGGCTGATGGGAGTGGTAAACCTGTAGATGGGTGTTAATGGCTGCTGATGGCTGCAATTAGTCCTGGGCTGAGGTGCTGAGGTAACTAGAATGTTTAGTAAATTATTGTATTTTATTTTTCTGTTGGAAGCCGCCCAGAGTGGCTGGGGAAACCCAGCCAGATGGGCGGGGTATAAATATATTATTATTATTATTATTATTATTATTATTATTATTATTACTACTACTACTACTACTACTACTACTACTACTACTACAGGATGCTGTGTAGTGGTACAGACAAAGCACTGGTGATTAGAAATCACCCCTCAAACTACAATGAAACTCCCTGCTCATTCCTATATTAATATAGTATTCAGTTAACTGCACAGGAAGTGATCAAGTTGACTTCCTGTTATCAACAAGGAAAAAAAGATGGATGATTAGCAGATGATGCTTTCATTATCATTGGTTTCTCCAGTGGAGAGTCATGTTTCATATGCAGAACAGTCATGCCTGATTGTTCTTCATTACATGCATTTCCTATTTATTAATACACCTGATCAGATTTCACTCTCATATGTGTGTGTTTGCTGTAGATAAGCAATATCAATATAAATTAATCCATAATAACATTACCAGAGGAACTTTAATGAAACCATAATCTTAATGAGATAAAAAAAATCCATTTTTTTTTCAATCTACTGACAAGAATTAATAAACCTTACTACAGTGGCTTTCTGTTTTCTTTTTTAATTTACTGACCATGGGAATTCATAGGTGGAAGTAAATTAGCTGTAGAAAGACTCTCCCAAAGACTGGGAAAAGTGAAGTGAAAATGAAAAACAAAATGCTAATTAAAAAATGAAAGCCTAAGCTGTAGAGTTCAACCCAAGCTGGTTCCCTTGTGTATAGCGTGGCCAATGTGAAGGCAAAATGTCATGCTTATTAAGGCTTTAAATGCCACATGTTATATTTGGCTTTTTGAGTGAACAGAGTTTAAATAGTTTTTATTACAATCGGAGTGTTTGCGAACGATAATGGAAGCTGAATATGGTTCCTCTTTTGAGAGACTAGAGAATGATGAAGTGCTTGTGAAATGGCATCCTGTCTTGGTAAATCACTTTGCTATGTGGCTATAAATAACACTCTTTTATTACCCTTTTTAGACAAGTGTTGGAAGCTGGAAACAATAGTCTTTAGGCATTCTATTTTCCTGCATACATATCTAGAGCCAAGACTGAACAGCTAGTTGCAGTGGGCGTAGCTTGATTGTATCAGTATGAGGCCTTGTCTAGGTATCAGCTTTGATTATGGTGAAATGTGTTCTTTTTTTGGCTTTCTAGCCCAGTATTGTTTCCTTTGACTGGCAATGGCTTTCCAATGTCTTTTTCACATCACATGCTACCTGGTCACTATTATTACTATTCTTGTTATTTTTATTTTATTTTAAAGTTTACAGTATTTCAAAATTGCAGTACAATAAATGGCAAGTAACAAATCAATTCTACAATAATCTGAAAACAACATCTGGCTGTAAATTGTCCTTGTATATACTTCTCCAATATACCACCACCACCCATTTTCCCACGAATTTGTTGAGCTGGTTTACTTGTCTTCACCTAATTTAATCATTAACACCGTAGTCTATCCCCCCACCCAATTCATTCAGTGGTGATGGGTGTGATTAACTTTGCCAATTATATTTGCTGCAGTGATCAAATTATATCCACCTCTAAATCACTATCCACCATAACATTACTTGTACAGCCAAGCAGAAATATCTTAGGTTCCATTGGAATACATATTTCTAACATTTTGGAAGTTCTTTCCCTCTGATCTTTTTGAACTACAAATGGCTGGTATTCAACCCCGGATCTCCACAAGAAAAACATCTAAATGTGCTCACTTTTTCAAATTTAACTTGATGCATAACATCTGATGACTGCTTTATTCATTTTCATATAGAGGCACACCAGCCATGGCTGCTGCTGAACAGAAATTCTGAATCTTTTTTTTTGGAACATCATGTCCTGTGGCAGGCTGAAGGTGTGATGTGGGGAAGGGGGGAATCCTATGGGTATTTGTTACTGGGCATGGCCATGTGGGGAACAGCAAAACAAACTGCATTGCTGTAATACCATGAAAACATACTTGGGAGTAAGTCCACCTAAATTCATTCCTAAATAAATTTGCTTCTCTGTTGGGTGAGAGACAGGGGAAATGTGTCCCTGTTAATTCTCCTCAACCTCTCAGCAGCTTTTTATACCATTGACCATGGTATCCTTCTGGAACAGCTGTCCGAGTTTGGGGTGGGTGGCACTGCTTTGCGGTGGTTCCAATCCTACTTGGATTATCACTTCCAGAGGGTGATGCTTGAGGAGTCCTCTTTGGCTCATGGAGTGTTAAATGTGGGGATTGCTCAGGGTTTGATTTTATCGCATTTGCTGCTCGACATCTACATGAAACTGCTGAGTGAGGTCATCTGGAGTTTTGGAGTACATTGTCAGCAATATGCTGATGACACATCTCTATTTCTGCTTTACATCTGCAGGTGTGGCAGTGGATGTGCTGAACTGTTGTCTTGCCTCAGTAATAGATTGGCTGTTAGAACTGTAGAAAGTTGGAAAGGACCCCAAGGGTCATCTAATCCCACTCTCTGCAATGCAGGAATCTTTCGCCCAATGTGGGGCTTGAACCTACAACTTTGAGATGAAGAGTCTCGTGTTCTAACAACTGAGCTACCCATGTGATGGCAGTCAGCAAACTGAAGATCAATCCAGATAAGGTGCGGATGGATAGGAGGTTGCCTTCTCTTGAAGGAGTTACACTCCCTCTGAAGGAGCTGATATGTAGCTTGGCAGAACTTCTGGATCCTTTGCAAGCCTCCCCTGAGTATTGAAGTGGGAGGAGGAACTCCAGAGCAGCATAGATATGGTGCAGCAGATACGAAGACTTGGTGAAATGGGGAAGGGGGACAACCAGTATGTGTTTCTTTGCTCAGGTCCTTTTCTAGACACTGGTGCTTCAAGCTTAAACAGGGGTTTCAGCATCAGTTCAGAACTGTCAGAACCTTGGACAGTTCCAAGTAGCACTCACATCCACCAGCAAGATAGAAGCGCCATAGATCTCCCCCAACTTGTGATTCCCAGCTACTGGTACATAGCACCTCTGAAAGTGGAGGCAGAAATGCTCTTTCAGGAATGCAATCCATACTAAGCTGGCCTTAACTCCAACTAACATATCTTGAAACAAAGCCAGCTTGCCATCTTCTTCCAGTGCCATTCAATGACATTTGGTGCCTGAAGTATAATACATATGGTCCGCCACCTTCTAGGAACAGGCCTTTTAAAATTATTGCCTATCCATTCAAGTCCTGCCACTATCTATTTCTGCCACTAAGGCAGAAGGGGACTATATGAAGGAGATTGCTTCACCCTGCTGCATTGCAGGGACAGCTCTCTCTCCTTCCCACCAAAGTGCCATTATCCACAGCTATGTCTACCAAACGTCTCCTCACTTATGATTCTCAGCAACTGTTATTTAGAGGCATCCCTCAACTGACAATGGAGGGAGAAATCCACTGGTTTTGAAAGTGCAGCACAGAATATGTTGGATGACTTTTACAATTGCAACTGAAACAGCAGAACATTGATGGTAGAATCATATAAAGGAAGGGAGGGAGGGAGAGATCATAGGGAAAAGGCAGCATTCAATTTGTGAAAATGTTCTCTCTCTTTTTTTAAACATCCCCTCCTTGGATAGTTAGTAGACAAAGTTTCCTGGAGTATGAGAGCACTAGTAGGATTTGAAAGACATCACTTGGAACCACAACAGCAAATCACAGCAACACAGAAAAAAGAATGCAGAAATGTCTACATAGGGCTCTTTTAAATGACATGAACCCCCCCCCCGAATTATACAGGAAGGTGAAGGAAGCTAAATATATCGTGTAGCACCAAACTTTTGGTGGGGAATCAGAACTCTTAAGGTACCAAAATTGGCTGTATCTAGAAAAAAGAGACTTTACTCATAATTTAGGAGTGAAAGAAAAATGATCTTTCTACCAACCTAGGGGGTGCTAACTAGAGAGTGTTTTCTTGGTCCATTGACATGGCCATTTGGAGGAAGTCATGTTTTGACCTAAAGTCACTCTGGCAAACCATTTTAACCCCCAAATAGTGACTGGGATTATTGTACAAGGGCAGACACAACTTCCTTCTCCAAGTTGCTTTGACGGAGTGGTTGGCACAGAGGATTCCTACCCCCCAGCATCTTAATGAGGGCAATTGCTCTGTCATAAAACTAGCTTTGATGCTTTTGAATTATGGTGCTGGAGGAGACTCTTGAGAATCCCATGGACTGCAAGAAGATCAAACCTATCCATTCTTAAGGAAATTAGCCCTGAGTGCTCACTGGAATAACAGATCCTGAAGCTGAGGCTCCAATACTTTGGCCACCTCATGAGAAGAGAAGACTCCTTGGAAAAGACCCGGATGTTGGGAAAGATTGAGGGCACATGGAGAAGGTGACAACAGAGGACTACCAACATGAGTTTGACCAAACTGCGGGAGGCAGTGGAAGACAAGAGTGCCTGGCGTGCTCTGGTCCATGGGGCCACGAAGAGTTGGACATGACTAAATGACCAAACAACAACAAAACTAGCTTTTGGAATAAGAGTCAAACAACATCTGGAGTGTACCACATTGGGTACCCTATACTAGAAAGTATGATAAAAATTGGGGATTGGGTTTAATATTGGTAAGTTTTGTTTGCTTGCTTTTAAAGCTTCTTATGCATGTTCTCATGATTTCTTTGGATATTTACCAAACTAAACTGCCATAGCCATACCCCCCAACAAAAAATGGCAACAATTAAATAGCATTTTATCGAAGATGCTCTAGACGGTAAAGTGAAATTACAAAATATCTAGCAAATATTCCAGTGGCATGTTAATCCACTTCTAAGTTATAAACTATATATCCATAGCACTTAAAAAAAAATCCACAGATCTGGATCAATAGTGAATTAACAAAAGTAGACTAGCCTGATGCCAAGTGAATAGTTCACAGAGTTGGCTACTGTACAAAAATAATATATTATAGGTCAACCTACAAGTGCTCAGAATGGAAAGTAGAGGAGGCAGGGAAGATCATCAGAATACTTTAGAACTATATCCTCTTATGTTCCTAAGGCTGTTGGAGCAGAGGAAACCTAGAGACTGCTGAACTGCTGATATGCATCTTGGTAGGCTGATGTTATAATGCATGGTCAACACCCTCATGAGATATATGTTGCTTGTTGCCAGACTGCACTATTTCATATTTGAATGCCCCTTTAAAAATGCAATACTTTCAAACCTAGAATGTCAGGGAAGAAGCTGAGGCTCAGACCTTTGTCCCACCATGTTAGGTTTGTTTCAGCAACATATTATGTGAAAAGACTGCGTAGAGTTTGGCTCTTAGCCATGCTGCAGAGACAACAATTTACAGCACAGGAACACTTAGTTCCATGTCAGGGCTTGACCATGGAGCTGGTTTTGAACTATTATCCTCAGTCAAGTCCAATGAGAAATCAGCTGTGGTATCACCGCCTTGTTTGGGTTCAAGGAAGACTAGCCACAAAGGAAGCCTGATCCCAATAGGCCAGAACATACCAGTTAATGCTTCTTGTGCCTTTGAATTCTTCTGAGCAAGCTTTGTTCACTACTCTAAACAATTAAGAATTCTAGTCATGGTGGCTGGCAATATATTAGTTATTTATAAAGATATCTGTATAGCTTAAGCACCACTTAATTTAGCGGACCTCTAAGCAGTTCACAAAAGATGCATATAAAAGAATGAATAAACATTCACATCAGTGTACTTCAAAATCATACATACATGCACATATATATGTGAGAAACAATGCAACATGATCTAAAAGTTCCTCTGAAAAGTCAGGTGAAAACTTGTCTTAACCTGTGCTTTCAAATGGTGTTTGCCACAGGCCATCCTCAAATGCAACAGAATTGAACCTGAGGTCTCCTCTACTAACAGCCCATGGTCAAATATTGGTGCTGTGATAGTTGTTTCCATCTCATTCCCAATTCCCTTCCCCTATACATCTTATTGATTTCTTGATTAAGCAAGGACTGTCAGTGAGCTGCTTCTATAGCAGGGGTTGTAGCGTCCTCCTGATGCTGTTAGACTATAACTTCCATCAGCTCCCATCCAGCATTGCCAATGATCAAGGCTGACGGGCATTGTAATCCAGCAACACCTGGAGAGCACCACATTCAAAACCTACTGTTGTTAGCATTAAAGGTAGAGGTAAAGGACCCCTGACAC
Organism: Zootoca vivipara; assembly: GCF_963506605.1. Classification (NCBI taxonomy): domain Eukaryota; kingdom Metazoa; phylum Chordata; class Lepidosauria; order Squamata; family Lacertidae; genus Zootoca; species Zootoca vivipara. The sequence continues at coordinate 111,665,968 of NC_083276.1, read as the reverse complement.
AACAACTCTGGGGTTGTGGTGCTCATCTCGCTTTACTGGCCGAGGGAGCTGGCGTTTGTCCGCAGACAGTTTTTCCAGGTCATGTGGCCAGCATGACTAAGCCGCTTCTGGTGAAACCAGAGCAGCGCATGGCAACGCCGTTTACCTTCCCGCTGTAGCGGTACCTATTTATCTACTTGCACTTTGACGTGCTTTCAAACTGCTAGGTTGGCAGGAACTGGGACCGAACAATGGGAGCTCACCCCCTCACGGGGATTCGAACCACTGAGCTTCCGATCAGCAAGCCCTAGGCTCAGTGGTATAGACTACAGTGCCACCCGCGTCCCTTTCCTTAGCATTAATAAGTGGGTTTTTAAAAAATATTTTTTATTCAATTTTCCATTTCACATTTGCATTCACATGTAAATCATAATCATATATAAATAGGATTCTCTGAATCCCCAGACTTCCCCCCCCACCCCTCTATCGGTTCCATAGTTATTCTTTGCCGACTGCATCGTATAAGGTTCTCCATATTTCCTTAAAAATCAGTTCTCACCAGAGTTCCTGTCACATTGCAAATGTTTTTAAAATTCTGCCAATGTTTTTAATTGTTTACAGTGTTCTTTTAAGTAACTTATAATTTTTCCCCATTTTTAATTAAATTTGTTATCTTCCTGGTTTCTGATCTTCCCGGTCATTTTTGTCATTTCAGCATAGTTCATCATCTTTTTTAGCCATTCTTTTCTGGTAGGTACTTCCTTCCATCTCATTAATGAGTGTTTTTAATGCCACGTTAATCAGACCAGGCAGTCTCGTGGTCACTTCAGTGTACACTTTAAAAAAAATAGAAATTCCTTCCAGCAGCACCTTAGAGACCAATTAAGTTTGTCATACGTATGAGCTTTTGTGTGCATGCACACTTCTTCAGATACACAGTGTGTATCTGAAGAAGTGTGCATGCACACAAAAGCTCATACCTATGACAAACTTAGTTGGTCTCTAAGGTGCTGCTGGAAAGAATTTTTAAATTTTGTTTTGACTACGTCAGACCAACACAGCTACCTACCTGTAACTAGAACTTTAAAAAATGTAACACATAAAATTATAAATGTGTGTATGCCATCAAAAGTGTGTCATACAGAGACCAGTAGAAAAGTTGTGATTGGCCATAGTTCTCTTTTTGCATGCACACTTGATAATAAACCTGGAGTTTCCTCTGTGTGATATTTAAAATAACCAATTGCCCCATTTCTCAAGAAATAGATGCCACAGACTAGTAAGTCACAAACTGCTGTTTCTGTAAGATTTGTTTAACAGGATCAAAAATGACCACAAATGTTAATTTTAATTACCCCAATTTATAAATTGGAACAATTTTTTTTAGACAGAAAGAAAAATGTTATTCTGGCTTGGTGATGCTGAATCAGTGAGTTAGGAATGGATGAGATAATTTGTCTTAGCTTTGGAGATTTATTCATCCATTTAACTAATTAGTTAATGTTACCAACTAACTTGTGTGACGGATAATGCCAGGCTCAGAAGTGCAAACTGGGAAATCATTGTTTAAGAGTCTGCCAATATTGCATTCAGGGCATGCAGAGATTAGTGACCACTTGATGAATATGTATATTGGCATTCACAGTAATAGCAAGTGATGGTATTTAGGTAGAATGCTGATTCAAATAAGCATTAGGTCAAGGAACTGAAAAGCAGTCCAATAAATACATACCTTAGCAGATTGTGACTAGTAACAGGGCACAGTCCCGTGTATATTTTTTCTTTGGAATTCAAACACAATATTTTTGGGGGGGGGTACTCTCAATGGTTAACAAAGTAGTTTTCAGGTTCAACAGAATATTTCCCTGTCTCTTTCAAAGAAGCCATAGTTTGCCTGGCAATTTTTTGAATGAATAAGAGGCCAGAAATGATGGGGCTCAAATCTGCCCTATCTGTAATTTCTAAAATAGTCCCTTTGTCCTGTGAGCCCATGCCTCATCTTGAGAATTGCTGCAGAGTGCTGTTGCTCTGTTTCAACCCAGTCACAGGGGAGAAGAGAAATGGAATGATGCCAGTCTACATACCAGAAACACACCATCTTGGACTGATGTCTCACTTGTCCATCCCGCTGAGAGAGCTCACAAAAGGAGATGCATATAGCCATTTGGCTCTGCTTCAGTTCCTCTAGTGCCTACAGTACTCTTTCTTGGAATGCCATGCAATCTTAAATGGAAAATAAAATCAGTATGTGTTTCATTTAAAAATAATAATTGTGAGATGGATTGACCTTAACTGGTTAGGTTTACAGAAGAATTAGAGGAAATGTCTCCTCGCTACCAAAACCACATCTGCCCTCTGAAATTTGCTGAAAGATGCAATCAGTGTCGTCCCCCCCCCCGTACAACAGAAATCGTGTCTTGGGAAGGACGAACAGATGTAGCATGCTCTATCCAGATTAACAGCATTGGATGAAATTGTCTTCTTAATTACGTCAATGCAATCCACTGATTCTACCAGAGATTAAGAGGATGTAGTTGTTGGAAGGACGTAGCCTTTTCTGTATTTGCAGGGCACTCTCCCCCGCCAAAAAAAGGAGAAACCAGTATGAGATATTAAATGAATCGATTAAAGTTGGGTTAAATAATTAATTTTGTTTGGTTGAAAAATCAAGTTTACAGTAAGGGTGTACCTTGGATTTAGATGAACCCCAAGTTCCAAGCTGAAGCAAACATTTGGTATAGAAACTCCTGCAAATTTGGTACCCTTCTTTGCTCTCCATGATTCATTCTGTGACCTTCATTCTGAATGTGAAGTACACCAAGTCCATCAAAACTGTTGACTGTAGAAAGTAATTAAAGAATGATTTGGGGAAAGTTGGCACAGGAAAACCACTATCTTTGTTCTTTTATGATAGTATTGGGGGAGTTGATAAATTGATCTGATGAAGCTCCCAATTGTTGGCAGTCTGTTTGTTCTGTTTGGTATAAATTATGTTTCTTTATTAATGTGCATGTGCCCAGGAGAATAGCAATGTGTGCAGATCTTCATAAATCAAATTGTAATCTTAATGTCCTTAATCATCCCCCCTCTAACACTGTGATAAAGACTGATGACTCAGCACATGTTTTGGGGGTGCTACATGACCCTGACTATGTGCCATATTAAAAGCTGTTATCAGCACATTTGAAGTTTATTGTTCACAATAAAGTTCATTTCTTTATTGATTTTTAAATAAACACGTAAATAATTCAAATAACAAGTATAACAGTCATAATTTTGTTGGAATAATGATGGTCTAAACTTTGTTTTGTGAAAATGTTTCTCCTCCAGTTACAACAAGAGATAAGCTCCAAACTCTCTCAATAGACCCCATAATAGAATGTGCGATTAACATTCAGAATCTTATGGTAAGTATCATACAAAGTCATAAATAAAATAGCTTTACTATGGATTGTTTACTTGGTTTGCAGCAGTTCCCAAAAAGCAATGACAGTTTATCAACCAGCAGCATGAACTGTCAAATTAACATGGATGAGCATATTAGATAAAACTATGGAAAAATGATTGTACATGAACTCTAGCCAGTTTTCAAGCAACTGAGAACCCGGCCATCTTCACACAGAAGCACAATGTTAGAGTGTCTGTAAAAGGTATTTTGTGGCTCAAAAGGATTTCCAGGTTTATTAAGATGAAATACATGTTGTTGCATGACAGACACATTCTTCTTTTCTTCTCTGATCTTCTACCTCTAGGCTGGTCTTCAATATTTGTGCCAGTATTATCTGCATGCAGCAGCAGAGTAATGACCCAGCAAGACTGCAATAACATTTTTGCGTGTGACATTGCACTGGCAAAGGCATTGACATAGACAGCCTAAGCACTTATTTGCTGGCACAGCAAATCTTCTGACTGGACTATAAATTCATAGGCAGGGTTTATAAACAGGAGCCCTTAATTGGATGTAGATAAATGCCAAAATGGACTACTACACAAACCTGACTCTAATACTATTGGTTAATAGGAAAGATGATGCACCCGAAAAGATTATTTGCAGCGGTGAAAGCCTCCCCTTGCCTCGTAGCTCAGTAAGTCATAGAGCTACCTGTGTCTAGGCAAACCCTTGAATACAGGTTGCTCTTGCTGAGAAGGCAGCAAGACAGCAGCATCGTGGTTAGGATCACCTGACCTATTACTTCTATTACTCAAGAAAGCTGCTATTGTGCTGCACCAGACCATTTGTATATAGCTTGGTACTGTCTACATATTGATTAGTAGCACTCTCCAGGGTTTCAGACAGGAATCGTTCACAACCCTACCTGAAGAGGTGGTGGGCTAAACCTGGGACCTTTTGCAGGCTAAATACCTGTTTCATGTGTTCTGCAACACCACCACTCGTGAATATGCCATGTAGCATCTTGGGGGGTTGAAGAAGCAGGAATGGTCCAGGTAGAATTCATGGATAGGGTATCCTAGAATCTTGCGACCACAAGTTGATTGAAGAACACTGGATGTGTGACCTGGATGGTCCCTGCTACCTTGCTTGCTCAGACTTGACCATGGACAGGTAAACCAAAGTAGTACATCAGATTTTCAGGTGCGGAAGCCTTCACAGACAGGGGACCAGAATGCACCAGCTGTACAACTCAGCTTCTTGACTGATGCGTGGACTGCTTTCTTTGTGAACAGAAGTACTGTACAGATTTTTTTTCTCCCCCTTTGCATTTTTTGTTATTTCTTAAGAATACTGATTTTCTATTTAAAGGGGCAATCCAATCCTATCCACAGTTACTCAGAAATGAGACTGATCAGGAAGGACCACAGATCAGTGGTAGAGCACATGCTTTGCATGCAAAACAACCCAGTTTCAGTCCCTGGTTTGTCTAGGTAGACTGACAAACACTCCTGGCTTGAAAACCTGGATTGCTGAATGGAGGTAGCACTCCTGGAGGATGGCAGTGCTTGGGGAAGGCATATGGCAGGAAGGAGAATCAGGTGGCATCAGGTTCCTACCTTCTCCTGGAAGGACAACCCAGAAGTGAGGTGGGTCTCAGCCTTTTTAGAGGATTTTCTGCCAGATTCCTTCTTTATGGCCCCAGTTCCTGGCACCCCCCAGCCTGGACCATCGAACCCAACCTGCAGCAATTCATGACTATCTGAACCCACATTAACTGATACCCCAAAGACCCAATTTGTCTGATACACAGACTGATACATAGACCCAATTTGTCTCAGGCCCTGGCTGAATCCAATGGACAGCATATATATATATATATATATATATATATATATATATATATATATATATATATATGCATTCTCAGTTAAAATTGAAATACAGATTGACCTGCTGTAAGCAATCATTAATTGTTTGCCAGTTGTCATTGCATGTGGAGCAATAATGCTGCCCAGAAGAATTCAGTCTATTCTTCGCAAATTGATTTAAATATAAACGGCATTGCTCTTTCTCCTCCAGGCATTCTCATCAAAGACATACAGTACATGTCCAGCTATCTTGTAATGCAATTATATCTGTTTGCCTGTAAGCATTTCATTCAAAATTAATCTTAAAACCTGATTGTTGTTACTTCCCCTGTTGCTTTGGAAAGCAATAGAAATGCATAATAGTCTGTTTTACTGACCTTTATCATCCCATCTGGCCCAACTGCTCCCTGAAGCAGTAATAAAGGTCAAGAGGTTTTTTGAAGGAAAAATGGTTGGTGCTTGGTGCACAATACCTAGCTGTGGAGTTTGAACATGGGGTGAGTGGTAAGAATGTAAAAGTTCCATCAGTGAAATATTACCACTCCACAAATGAGGGTGAGAGGGTGGCCTCTCAGAGACTATAAATGGATTGCTGCACATCAGAGGCTTGACTGGACAAAGTTCCCACAGCTTTCCATTGTTTTGACTGAGGACAGACTGCAGGTTCGGGACTAGACTAGAGGGGGTCTCTAAATTTATTGAAGTAAAACTGCTTTGTGATTCCTTCCAATTAAAGTGGTAGATGGATATATAAAATGAATGGAAAGATAACCAACATTTCCAATGTTACACCATTGAGTTGGATTTGTGGCACTGCAGGGGGGTTGTTTTGTGCTTGTCGGCGCAGCACTCTGGTTTTTTGGATGTTGAGTGATAGGCCACGCTTTTCGTAAGCTTCTGCGAAGATATTTAGGAAAGAGAGATGAGTCTAGGTTCCCAACCCTCTATCACACAGTTCCACATCCTATCCCAAAATTCTAGGTCATCTTTCTCACTGTGATAAATATAACGAGGTTTCAACAAGATCAGTTCTACAGCCTGCAAAATGCTCCCCCACTCACCAGTTATAGTACATTGGTGAATCCACCCTTGCATTAAACCTGCTTCTTCTTCCTCCAGATTGCACAGGATTCCTGACCACAGGAAGGATTCCAAGTGGTTTCAACTGAATGCAGCCAGAATCCACTTAAGAATCTGCACACAACAGTGCCAGCATGCTCAGGGATGTTGCAGGAGGGTTGGGCTAGTGCCCATGCCCCTTATCCAGTTTCAGCTTCACATGCTCCTTTGAATGCCTGAAGAGGACTAAAAGGTTAAAATGCTTTGTTGGGCAAACTAAAGTGGCACAATAATTTTCCTAGCAGACTATTTTACATGAAGACAAAAGGAAGAACTTTTGAGGGCACTCAGCAAAAGTTACTTCAGCATTTTTTTGATGATACGGCCTAAAAAGATTTAAATAATCTTAAAGTTCCATTAATAGTTATGCGTGAGGTTTTTCCCCCTTCTTATTTTTTTTAAGGCTTTTTTAAGAGAGAAAAGCAAAACACTTACTAGGCTAAAAGTATGTCCAACGCTGGATGAGATATAAATGATATTTTACACTCCTAGCAATCTGTATTTGCCGAAAAGAAAAAGAAATTATCTTTCACTTGACGTTTTTATAAAGTTGGATAGTTTCTGGAAATGTCAAAAGAGGATTATTCTAAAGTAATATCAGCTGATGGATTACACTGGCATTGATGTTTTTGCAACATAAGGACGGCTCATACATAGAGACTTCCCGTTTTTAGAATGGAATAGATTAGTAGAGAATTTTGACAGCTTAACTCAGGGAATATGACCACGAGTTGGTTTTTTGCCAGTCGGGGAGGCCTGTTGTTTGAATATATGCTCATGTAGTCAAAACTTAAATTCCTCATATGAAGGGGAAAAAACTAAAGTTGGTTTTAAAAAACTAAAGTTGTCTCTGGCATGTGTGTTTGTCGCAACCTGGTTCCCTCGAGATGTTTTGGACCACAATCCTCATCACCCCCAGCCAGCCCTGCTGTTGGGGAAGGATGATTTATTGCACCTTCTCACGCAATGATGGTTTGCGTGTGGAGGTCCCCAAAACCACCCCTCAAATAATTCACACCATAGACAAAATTCTTGTTTAATGGTTTTTGGCATGAATTTGGCCACAACGTTTATTGAAATACAAATATAAAATAAGTGAGTTGTTGCGTAGACATTGGTTCTCCAACGGTCACCTAAGGACAGAAATAAACTCGCCTTGTCAACAAGGGGAAATCCTACAGGGAGAGACAGGGAGCTGGGTGCAATAGGCTCTCCCCTCTCCCCTCAGGCTCCCAGGGGCTCATGCGTGATGCTGGTCCCCTACCGGGGATATGGACACTGCATAGAGCCCCTGTATTCCTGACCGGAATTTTCCCTAACTCAGGCATTAACACAAGGGGCCAACGCAGTCAACAGACCCCATATGCAACCAATAACCAATGCCTAACCACCAACCTTACAAATTGTGACTATTTGCTATGCAGTAGGCAAAAACCAGTTGGCACCAGCCAATCAGCCAAATGGAAAAATTCCTACCAGGCCCCTGAATACAGGCGACCCCATGAGAGGCACAGCAATGTCAACACAGAGGCCTAAAAACAGCGGAGGGAGGGTGGTGATCCGAAAAACGCAGCCAAAGAGAAAGAGAAACCTCTCTCTTTGGCTTTTATATCAAGGGGGCTGACCCATCAAATTGCAACATCCAAATTTGCCCAGCAACAGCCGAGTGACCACTCATGCCCCCACTTTGGAAACCCAGGAGTGGTTTGCTAAGCCCCCACCGCAAATCGTTCTCACCTTGTACCAAATGGTTTGCTGCAGAAAACACAAGGTGAGTTCACACACTGAAAGATTTCATATGGGTAGATTGGATGACAGGGGTTAACCCTCTGCCATGCCTAGTGATCACATCATAGAACTCCTTCATTTAATGGAGGCCTAGATTGGGACAAGTTGCCATCTTGCTTGGAGACGCTCTATAAATATTCTGATGCACTGGCCATCTCCACCCTGATCCTGTTCAGAGGTTTTTGACCACAGGTCCCCTCATCCTTGATCACTGGCCATACTGGCTGGTGCTGATGTTTTGTAGCCCCAAACATCTACAGTGCAGGGGGTTAAGGGATGATGTTGCTTGTGGGTGTCCCTAGATGCCAGAGTGTGTCGATAGTTCTCAGCGCATGCATCCAAGTCACAAAGCACTGAAACTTTTGAAATGCTTTACTATTTCTAAATGAGCAGATCACAAAGCTCGGTTTGAAATTATCGATTGCAAATAAAATGAGGAGATGCCCTGCTTCTGACCACGAAATCTTATGCAGTGACTATTTTAAGTGACGTTCAAAAGAAGCGGGAGGAGAACACCTCTATAAAACAAGGAGAGACATTAAATATAACAAAGTATGGGGGAGTAACATTTTAAAGAAAGAAGAAAACCCCTGATAAATGAAATAGCCAAGATATATTTGTCTAAGGTTATTGATAGATGTAACCTATAAGAAAACCAACAGATGGATTTATATAAATTCTATTAATAAGCTGTAAGTTTACATCAACTTGGGTAGGATTGCTATAGTTACCAATGCACAGAAGTTGATTGAACTCCAGTGTGCTCACCTCTGGAATAAAGTTGCAAATTAAGGATTCAGTACTTTAAATATCAGGTCAAGTCGTTTGAATCTGGAGTTCCTCCTAAGTGGCCAGTTTTTTTTGGGTTGGTTACCTATGCAGCTGCATCCTTTCCCACACTGCAACCTTTACCTGACAAAATAAAGCCTGTTTTCTTCCAGTTGTCTGATGGTCATCCTCGTCCTGGCCTTGATATCTTCACATGAATAATCTCTCATTTTCTGCCTTGCACCTGGCCTTTTGTTACCAGAAATGTACTACTGGTTCAGTGAAAGGTTCCCATTAATAGCTTTTTCTTTTTTACTGTAGGTGTGATAGCATTTGAAATGGGTTCTCTTTTGCATGAGCTGATCCACCTTCCTCAGGGAGAGAAAGAACTCTCTCTCTCTCTCTCTCTCTCTCTCTCTCCCTCTCCCTGACAACCAGAAGGCCACATCAATATATATTTTTCAGCATCTGTTTTGCAGCCTATCATACGAGAAGCCAAATAAAAGAAGTGGCATAATTAGGAATGCTGGGAAGTAATGCACAGCAATGAAACTTATGGCATGTTTTATGGGTTTTTCCACATCTGCTCCATGTCGCTGGCTGTTGTAGGTGAATGGAAAGCAGGGTATGGGCCATAGCTTCAGGGGCAGAGCATCTGTTTGCAGGCTGAGGGGCCCAGGTTCAATCCCAAACATCTCCAAGTAAGACTGGGGGAGTTGTGTGGCAATGTCCCTCCCTCCCCGTGAAATAAGACACTGAAAAGCCTATAACTGACAATCACACACTCTATGAAACCTCTGCCACTAGTCTCCAGCCACCATGACCGATTCAGTCAAATGGATCAGTTGTAAACAAAGGTGACATGTGAAATGGCAATGACATTGACTTCCGTCATAAACGCATTTCATCATGTGAAAGTATCACTAAAATCAATGGTCCTTACTTGCAAGTGCTTCAGATTGCAGCCATGTGGTAACAAGGGCATTTGAGGGCTCGCTAATAAAGTATAAAAGAGGCACTAAAAAGAATCTGACCAGTTAGGTGATTTAAGATATTCATTGTTCAAGCACCGACATCTGCATGGCAGTCATTCAAGCACAGTCCTCCTTACTCATCCTTTTTAGTTTTCCAACGTGGTTGAGTTGTGGCTCAGTTTTTGAGCTAGAAGATAACCAAGCTAGGCCTGGTCCCACCCAAACCATTTATGGAGGGGTGAAAAGAAATCAACCACAAAAAGTGGAGACAGGCAGGTGGATTTGGTTGAAATGTTCAGTGGGGATTGGCTCTCACTTTAATAATTAGCATTAAGAGGTGGCTAACTTTTCATTGGTGGCTCCCACATCTTCCAAGGGCTCTCCTTGAGGATACATGCCTGGTGTCATCTCAATCAGTTTCAGTTGCCAGGCTAAGGCTTTTCTGTTTGTCCAGACTGCAGTTCATTAATGTTGCCCTCTAGGGTGATACTCATATTTTGTGGGGTGGGTCACAAAATTAACTTATTCATTGATGAGCATTATATAGATTTTGCTTAGTCGTTGTTTTTTCATATTATTTTCTCTGGTTTGTATGTGTCATAGGAGTCAACTCCTAGGGCTCGAGGTCCTTTCGGCCCTCCCAATAAAATTTTTGAAGGGCCATCTCCCCCAGTTACTGGGCATTGCCATTCAAATAGTGTGTATGCACCATGTATTGCGATTGATTATGTGGGGTGGGGCTTACTTGTGTTGCCTTATATAAAGCTTTGTTAATATGGACAAATGTGTTTATGGAAATTGCTCCCTCCTCCTCATTTTTGCATTTTACCAATGCACACACACAAAACACTGGCTTGTTAGAACAGTATGTGCTTCATACATTAACAAATGTAATCCCATTTGTTTGTTTGTTTGTTTGTTTGTTTGTTACATTGTATATATTAAAGGAATGAATACATAACTTCAAAAGAAAGGGCAATATTTTATCTTTTAGTTTTCATTTACTGGCAGAAGTTCTAATACAGCAAGCTTTTCTCCCACTCCAAAAAGAGTGCAGATTTTCTCCCCCCCCCAACCACCTCCCTCCAGGTTCCATGTAATTTCACTAAACAATTTTGTGGCAGTATTTCAAATCTGAAAGGCGCAAAGCTGTTAGTCCCCTAAAGCCAACCATATGGTCTTGGCAGAGTAAATACTCCTTGTTGTATCTGTCTTCAGACAGATTATTGCCCTGGATAAAAACGTTGTGGTGGAAAAGTTAATCTTTCATGTTAGCATATTCATATCCGGTGCACGTCAATCCATGTCTCTTGTACATGACAGTCAGGATGCAAGTCAAGCTGAAAGAGCAAAGCAGCACACAGATAAAGGTGATACACTAACTGCTTTTGAACAAATTGACTCCAGCACCATTGGTGCAGGAAGGACTGAGTATCACTTGAAGGCTCCGTCCATCACTTTAGTGTATGCATAGGGAGATTTGATCTTTCCGCAGAAGCTTTTGCATGAAACTCAGGTTGGGATCCATTTATTTACAATACGACATCCCAAGCACTTGTTGCTTGAATTAACATGAAAGCCCCATTGGCAATATTGAGACTCTCCCCCAGTTCAAAAACCCAGTTATGAGTTGATCCTATAAATAAAGTGCTCTGTCATTATAGAAGTAAGACTGGGGATTTATAACAATCAGTTGGATTAAGTCAATGAGTTAAATTATTGTTTAAGATTTTATCAGAAACCACAGTCATAAAATTTCTGTGAAGTGGGCATAGAGCCATGCCAGTTACCTGTCTCAGCCAAAACAGTTCTTACAGGGGCATGAAAATATTGTTTGCATACTTTCAGAGTCGCAGCTCTGCTGGACTGAATCCTTGATCATAATAATTTAGATGTCAACATTTTTGCGTGGAACAATTTGTGTGTGATCTGTGTACAAAATGATATCTTCTTTGTTATCCCTGGTGCCTCAGAATCTTTACCAAGATCTCTTAGGAGTTCAACATGGCGCCCTTCAGATGTTACTGAATGACACCTCTCATCAGTCCCAGCCAGCATGATCAGTGGTCAGTGATGATAACTGCGATTCAGCAATATCTGGAGGGGCATTAAGTCAGCTACTGCTGTCTCAGATGGACATATTGCATTGGCAATGGTATCATTTATGAGGAAGGTCTCTGAAGAGCTTTCACTCATAGCACTGACAGACTAGCTAGGCATTTTGGAACATAGGAATCTGCCTCAAGTCAGACCACTGGTCCTACTAGCTGAGTATTGTCTACATTGATTGGGTGCAGCTCTCCAGGACTGGACCTCTCTTGGCTATACCTGGAATTGCCATTGATTGAACCTGTGACTTTCCACATGCAAAACAGATGCTCCACCAATGAGTCATGGTCCTTCTTTGTGAGTGTGAAATGACTTGCATAGTCAGTTCCATGGGCATCCCCCCTCCTTTGCTTGTACTTCTACATACAGTGGAAATCTGAGTAACAAAAGATTTATCATATTGGAAAAATGTCACCTCCACCTCCATTCCTCTTAGGAGCATGACCTATTTTTAGAACCAAATGCAAAGAAGCTGTTTAAAGTCTCAAGGAAGAGTTCCAACTCACTGACTCACTGCCGAAGTTAGAAAGTGTTAGAATTACCATTCTATTCATTGACTGTGAAAGAATAGCCCCAACACTATCAAACATTTTTAGCTGCCAAAATTAAAATCCAGTGATGCATTTCAGAAGAAGGAAACTCTTTAATTCTCCTGTCATATTATTTTCTGAAGAGCTACAGGAGAGTTGCATACACACACACACACACACACACACACACACACACACACATATATATCCAGATTTTTAACATTTTTTTTACAGAGGCAGGTTCGGGCCCATCACATCATTTTAAGCATGTGTTTTTCCTCATTTAAATTGACAATATGAGTTACTGAGATCAAAATATTTCAAGATACAGATAATTCTGATCTCAGATCATCTACCACTAAACTACAGGTCTTCTCACCGTATCTGATGGTACCACTCTAATCGTTAGCATAATATTATTATGTCATGAATAATACCTATCAAAAAGCACACAAAACCGTGATTAATAATCAACATTGAATAACTGCAAGGGTGGCTTCAAATACAAAGATGTTCTAGCTCCTTTGCCATTAATAGTTTGTGGAAGAAGGGCAGAAAGGCATAACATTCTCTCTCTCTGTTTCTGACCCTGTTGGTTATTCAGCTCGCATAGAGAAATGGAGCTGACAGATAATGTGGCTTGCTTATATGACCATGTGCACCCATAGTGCACAAATGTCCCAAATTTTGGCTTCTCATTTGTCCAGCCTTCACTTCTCCACATTTCTGCACCAGGCTGTGATATATATATATATATATATATATATATATATATATATATATATATATATATTTAAGGGTTCTCATGAAAATTTGTCCACATTTTTGTGCAAATTTATCCCAATACACACATTTTTATATGCAATTTTCCCAGATAGCATGCATTTTTGTATGCTATTTTCACTAATCTATGCTTTTGTATGGACACTTTAATGTATGGATTCTTGTATGTGTGACCTGGCTGGAGAACCTCACTGCAAAATGTGAATAATTGCACACCTGAAAGGATGGTTGTGTTTGGGTTTGCATTTTGATTCAGAAAGTGTAAGTTCACTTTTATATGCAATCAAATTTCTCTCTTGTCTCTAACAGCACACCATTGTAAAAAAATGCATACACAAACAAATGGCCTTCTCCTACTCATCAGAAAGTCATTAAAAATCAGCTTGGTACTGATCACTGTTGGAGGCAGGCTGCACAGTGCGATGAGCTTTTGCTTGGATGAATGAATATCAAGGCACAAAGCAGATTTAATTTAGGAAGGGAAAACCTTTATTGTTGCTATTGTTCAACATCATTGCTGATATTTCAAATCCTATAATATTCACCAGGGTGGACCACTTGTGAATAATTCAGTAAGACTGAATACTTCCCTGGTTTAGTAAAGAAATGTCTTTACCATTGCCCTCACCTATTTTTACTGTATCCATTTTCATTTTTGTTTGTTATGCTGGGTCTCAAACTTTCCCCCTTGTGGAACTTTTGCTGGGATTCTCAAAGGAACTCTGAATACATATTTTTAATATACTCATATATTAGTAATCTTAGTATTGCCTTTATGGTGTTATTGGGGTGGGGGGTGGGGGACATGCACCAGACATCTTCAAAACTGGTGTAATATTATGAAAATCATGGGTGCTGGGCTACTGAGAAAGGTCCTTTAATTTTTATGGGAAAAACACTAAGCTCTACTAGCACCATATTATAAACATCATGGTCCCTAGACTAGCGTCTTAGTAGCTTGTTTGATAATGCACCCCTGGTCAAGACATCCTCAATCTCCATCATCAGGGGGGAAATCAGTAAAATGCAGAGTTGAGTTCAGATACCTTTCCATTGACCAACTGAACAAACTCAGGAACCACAGTTTGAGAATCTCTGGTTTATTCCGTAAATATCCCTGATGCAACCTTTTACTAGCTAAGCAGAAAGGTCTTACTTTTTAAATGGGTTTAAATGATGTAATGCGATCAGAAGCAATGGCAGTAGTTTTAAATGTTTATTTTACAGTAGAGATAATGAAATATCTCCAGGCATTGGTACAGCTGCAGCCGTCAAATTGTAGGGATCTATTTATGTGCAAAACCAGACAAATACGTATAAATGCAAAAAGTGCGGCAACAAAAACTGGGCTTTCAGAGTGATTAAAGCAATTATTGGAAGTTGTTAGTAAAGGCAGAGCTACAAATAAGATACTTTGATACTAATTTGACCTACTTAAGACTTCATAAAAAAAACACACACCTAACATTGCAAAGGTAATCATGATTCTTCTTTATATATATTTTTCAGTTCAAAGTGGAAAAAAAGTCTTTTAACAGAGCATCCTAAAGAAATAACATAATTAAGCCAGTCACCTACTGTTTTCATTGTACCTGCAGCAAAGAAAGGCACTGTCTTAAGTTTGTATCAGAAACTGTTGGGAGTATTTGATACAACTCAACAAGCAGCATCCGTTGCAATTACAGCTGGATTTGGAAAGAATTATGTCTTCCATTTACAAAGGCAGTATGTAAATTGGCATAATTGTCTTCAAAAGAGCAATGGGGATTTGCCGCAGCTGGGGATCTGGACCATAAAACTCAGACTGTGTTTCCATAAAAGAACACTGCCTGTATTACGTCTTTGACCAATCCATAGACTGATTAAAAGCCCCTCGTTATCTTCAATGAAACAGACCCAGGTTAAAAAAGGCTTTCGCAACGAGTCACCAACAAAGACAAACCCACCGGACATGGATTGTGAACTGCTGAGTGCTTCATAATCCCCCTTGCTTTTGCAACCCAAAAAATGACAACGGGAGATCTATTGAGGTTTTTTTTGCGGATCACCTTATGTAAGGATTGATTCTGCATTCACTTTGATGGGTGTGGGTTTGAAAGTAGCCTAAAGCTAGGGGGACCTGCCAGATGTTGTTGGACTACAAATCCCATCACCCCTGACCATTGGCTATGTTGGTTGGATCTGATAGGAGATAGTCCAACAACAAAATTTTTGCTATCCATGACTAAGCAGTTATGTTTTCTGGAGGGCTTTCTGCGCAGTGACTTCTTGATGAGCTGAGACAGAGGGTGACTTTTCACCCCAAGCAGGTGAATGAGCAAGAGCATAGCTGCCAAGTTTTCCCTTTTCTCGCGAGAAAGCCTATTCAGCATAAGGGAATTTCCCTTTTTTTTTAAAAAAAAAAAAAGAACTTGACAACTATGAGCAAGAAGTGATGGCCCTGTGGAGTTATGCATCATGGGGTATCATAAGGAACATTGGAACCTGCCTTGTGTTGCGTCAGACTTAGCTCAATACGATCTACTTAGCTCAATACGATCTACACTTCCTGGCAGTGGCTCTTCAAGATTCAGGCAGGGTTCTCTCCCCGCCCAAACTGGAGAAGCTACGGTTTGACCCTGGGACCTTCAGCATGCAAAATGGATCCTCTACCACTGGGCCAGGGTCCTTCCTGTTCAGTGACAGAATACATGCTTCGAACCCAGAAGGTTCAGGGTTGGTCCCTAGCACAGTGCTGGAAAAGGCACCTGCCTGAAATTTTGTAAAGCTGCCTGCCTGCCACTGAAGATAAAACTGAAGCAGGTGGATTAATAGAAAACAGCACATGATGCCCCTTTTATGTGAGACGTGTGCTGCGGCCAGAGCCAGCCCACCTATGAGGCAAAATGATGTGATCGCCTCAGGTGGCAGATTGCACAGGGACAGCAGATCCCAATGTAGATTATATTTCCCCCCTTGTTCCTGATGTAGATCTTCATTCACCCCTTCCGCCCTGTCAGGAAGTAGGGGGTGCCATTTTGTGGTTCGCCTCCGGTGCCAAAAAATCTTGAGCCGGCCCTGGCTGTAGCACCACCTTACTCTGCCAATGCAGATTGTGTGGCTATATGCCCTCCTTCCCCGGACAAAAGACTCATGACACCAGGTTTAAGATTTAATTAATTGGGTGGTTAAGGCCACAACTTTATTAAATATGCATGTAGAGCGGAATTGGCTTAGGCGTTGGAACCTAACAGACTATATCCGACTCCAACCCGTGTGTTGAAGTCTGTGAGAAGTTAACCACCAGAAAGGAGCCCCGCGACGTAGATCTACTAGAGCTCCTCCTGTGGCCACCGATGGGGCGTGCCTTACGGCCCAGGCAACTCCAGGCTCAGGACCAAGCCTCGCCCCCGGAATCCTTTAACGGAATTACCTCTCCAAGATAGGGCAGCTGATGACGTACTTGCCCCTCCTCCACTGATTGTTATGCAAATTTCCAACGCCTAACCGCCTAACCTAAGTTGTGACGACATGCTACGAGGTAGGCGAAAAACCCATCATGGCTAACCCAGTATGGGAAAAATCCTACCCAGCCCCCTGGCCAGCCAGGGCAACCAACTGACGTCCATAGCAGCGTCCCCTTGCCTCTTATTAAGGGGTGGGCGGGCGGGTGAATTGTTCGCTCCGGCGAACAGCGAGGGAAAGAGGGAGCTTTCCCGCCTGCGGAGGCCTTTAAACGGCGTGGCCCCGCCCCGCCCAGCCTCATTGGCCGGTCGGGGTGTGACGCAGGCGGGAGCGCACCATCGCGCAGGGGCTGAACTCTCAGCCCCTACACGATGGTACAGTCGGGCAGCCCACAACCCCACCTCCGACGCAAGCGCGGAAGTGGCTTTGTGTGGCTATATGCCCTCCTTCCCCGGACAAAAGACTCATGACACCAGGTTTAAGATTTAATTAATTGGGTGGTTAAGGCCACAACTTTATTAAATATGCATGTAGAGCGGAATTGGCTTAGGCGTTGGAACCTAACAGACTATATCCGACTCCAACCCGTGTGTTGAAGTCTGTGAGAAGTTAACCACCAGAAAGGAGCCCCGCGACGTAGATCTACTAGAGCTCCTCCTGTGGCCACCGATGGGGCGTGCCTTACGGCCCAGGCAACTCCAGGCTCAGGACCAAGCCTCGCCCCCGGAATCCTTTAACGGAATTACCTCTCCAAGATAGGGCAGCTGATGACGTACTTGCCCCTCCTCCACTGATTGTTATGCAAATTTCCAACGCCTAACCGCCTAACCTAAGTTGTGACGACATGCTACGAGGTAGGCGAAAAACCCATCATGGCTAACCCAGTATGGGAAAAATCCTACCCAGCCCCCTGGCCAGCCAGGGCAACCAACTGACGTCCATAGCAGCGTCCCCTTGCCTCTTATTAAGGGGTGGGCGGGCGGGTGAATTGTTCGCTCCGGCGAACAGCGAGGGAAAGAGGGAGCTTTCCCGCCTGCGGAGGCCTTTAAACGGCGTGGCCCCGCCCCGCCCAGCCTCATTGGCCGGTCGGGGTGTGACGCAGGCGGGAGCGCACCATCGCGCAGGGGCTGAACTCTCAGCCCCTACACGATGGTACAGTCGGGCAGCCCACAACCCCACCTCCGACGCAAGCGCGGAAGTGGCTTTGTGTGGCTATATGCCCTCCTTCCCCGGACAAAAGACTCATGACACCAGGTTTAAGATTTAATTAATTGGGTGGTTAAGGCCACAACTTTATTAAATATGCATGTAGAGCGGAATTGGCTTAGGCGTTGGAACCTAACAGACTATATCCGACTCCAACCCGTGTGTTGAAGTCTGTGAGAAGTTAACCACCAGAAAGGAGCCCCGCGACGTAGATCTACTAGAGCTCCTCCTGTGGCCACCGATGGGGCGTGCCTTACGGCCCAGGCAACTCCAGGCTCAGGACCAAGCCTCGCCCCCGGAATCCTTTAACGGAATTACCTCTCCAAGATAGGGCAGCTGATGACGTACTTGCCCCTCCTCCACTGATTGTTATGCAAATTTCCAACGCCTAACCGCCACTCGAGCCCACCCTGGCTCGCCGCCAATCCGCTCACATGTAGTACCCTCTTGCCAATTCGTGGGTATAACATAAACATTATTTAATTATTTAATATTATAACGCTATTAAGGGGGGCTGTGGTCCTAGTCTCTTATTCGCCTAGTTATGTACACTAACATGTAGCCAATCGTGGATTCCCGTAATTACGTTTCCGAGCCAGATATCATTCCCCATAGGCGACAGATGTACACCGTCATGACGATACAGGGCTGCTTCACTCTGTTTTAGGCTTGGGTGCGAGACTACTCGGCCATTCAAGGCTAACACTCTGCGGATCACGAAAAAATTCAAGCGCCGCCTAGTTCTGTTCATAGCGATCGGGCAGCGTCCATCGCGCCAAATGCGCCTCTCCAGCAGGGATGACCAAAGCAGCGTCATCCCCGGGCAAGAATCCAATAGGGTATCAAAATCGCTGAATATTTTCAACTTCAAGTCCACTGCGTTACGGTAGGCAAGGTCGTTTTCCCCTAGCTGCAGCACCAGCAGGTCAGGGTAGCCGAGTGAAGCAGCCCGGCTTTCGAGGGTCGGCAACAGCTCGTTCCACTTCAAAGAGGGAGCTTTCCCGCCTGCGGAGGCCTTTAAACGGCGTGGCCCCGCCCCGCCCAGCCTCATTGGCCGGTCGGGGTGTGACGCAGGCGGGAGCGCGCCATCGCGCAGGGGCTGAACTCTCAGCCCCTACGCGATGGTACAGTCGGGCAGCCCACAACCCCACCTCCGACGCAAGCGCGGAAGTGGCTTTCCACTTGCCTCCTTAGCCATGGCCTCAGGCTTAGTCAATACATGCTCAAACCAAAAATACTCTGAATACAAGAAATTGAATATGTAAATGAGAGAACCTTTGAAAAAAAACCTGAGCATTGTGGCCTAAGCCAAGATAAGTGGTTTCATACAAATTTGAATGCACTAAACATAAAAGCACAAGGAGAAACTACTGAAGAAGCCCGTCATATGGGCGAAACAGCCAAAAAAAACACCGGCAGCCTGTCTACCATTGACACCTCGTTCGACCTGCTGCCACTTTGCTGACCGCTATATAGCTTCAAAGACTATAAAGACTGGTTTGCCTTTTATTTGTACATGCTATCTGTTTAACGTTTGATTTTGGCTCCTGTGTCAGCACTTGTATATGGTTCTCTTATTGTTTTCTCTTTGGATTAATAATATTTGATTGAAACTTGATTGAATCTGGTGCCCTTGCGTGCTGCTTGTTTTGTAATGGCCTCAGGCTGGGCAAGCATTGTTGTACAAAACCCAGTATCTGGGTCCAGCTGTGATTTTTCTCCTTCTGCTTGAAGACTGAGGGTTGTTTTAAGACAGAAATTTGGAACTTGTGGTCCGCCATATGTAGTTTGGTGGTCGGAGGTAATGGACTATAGCTCCCCATGCCTATTTAAAAGTCCAGGGCCACATCGAGAATGTAAAATACAGAAAAGGGATGTCGTAATTTTAATGATGTAACCAGAACTGATATTTGCTAAGAGATAAAGGAGTATTTGAAGTAGATAGAGGAATTCTTCCCCAGACAATTGTCGGATTTAATGATTTTGTTGTTGAAATGTCTTGAGTTTATAGCATGAGGTAATTACGTTTGAGTCTTCAGGGAAAATAGATTTATAGTAATGTAGAAAAGTGAGCATTAACTTGATTATCACAGCAGATCAAGAGACTCTCTTTAACTCTTTTTAGGAAGGAGAGGGGGAAGCCATGGGGTTATCTGGGTAGGGTTCACTACAATGAAGTTAAAGGGGGAAAGAATTCCACATGCCAAATAAATAATTAAAAATTAAAACTACAACATTATATTATGAGAAATCTCATTGTGTTCCTGTGTGCTACTAGGATTTCAGAACATAGATAGATAAGCAAGTAAGCTGGCTAAAAAGTCTGATTCACATACGACTTCAAAGCTCAAGACATATGAAGTAAATGATAAACTTAACTTGCATAGATTAGTTTTGTTGGATGACTAATTTAAAGGGGGATCTTGGGGAGGGATTAGTGAGTCTAGGATCCACTCCCCAAGTGTTGTAATCAAAGCTCAAGCCACACACTTCTCTTACCTCTAGGTTAGCAAATGGGAGGGAGGAGCCAAGGACTTCAAGTTGCTCGGTCTCGGTGAATGGAGTTGGAATGGTAAATGGAGTATGAATTGCATAGTTCATTGTTACCTGCTCCTCACTTTCTAGAGCAGCGAGACATTCTAGCGACCTGGGATTAGCTACAGGAGACCTGTTGTTGTTGTTTAGTCGTTTAGTTGTGTCTGACTCAATGTGGTACATTCCAGATGTTGTTTGACTCTTATTCCAAAAGCTAGTTTTGTTGTTGTTTGGTCGTTTAGTCATGTCCGACTCTTTGTGGCCCCATGGACCAGAGCACGCCAGGCACTCCTGTCTTCCACTGCCTCCCGCAGTTTGGTCAAACTCATGTTGGTAGCTTCGAGAACACTGTCCAGCCATCTCGTCCTCTGTCGTCCCCTTCTCCTTGTGCCCTCCATCTTTCCCAACATCAGGGTCTTTTCCAGGGAGTCTGGCAAGCTTGCACAATGAATTGTTCCCTACCTCCATCCTCTTCCAGAACTCTGCCCCCCCCAAAAAAAACATCTCTAGAGGCTTGGGGTACATACTAAGCATTGTGGGCTGTACCACTGAGGGCAACTACAAAAGGAGGAAGTCGGCCCAAACTGGATGGAGGAATCTTGTGTTCCATAGCTGCCAAGTTATCCCCTTTTTAAAGGGATTTTCCCTTATGCTGAATAGGCTTCCTCGCGAGAAAAGGGAAAACTTGGCAGCTATGTTGTGTTCTGCTGATTGAGATGCCTCCCACTTGCACTCTTTTGGATACAACTTATCAACTTTATTTTGTCAAAGTCCAGACTGTGATCAAGTATTGCTTTAAGATAAGGGCTAGGATCCATATGGACACCCAGATATTGCTGGACAAAACTCCCTCTAATACTTAGAGTCTTAAATGATATTTACAATGCCTTTTCAAGTCAGCCTTTTTGAAAAGAGCAAAGTGCCTTTTGAAGGTTGGAACGGACCTATTTTGTTGAGCGCTGAATTGCCATTGCATGGTTCTTTTTTGGACCAACCAGAAGAAGATTCATGAAGCAGAGATTGAAATCCAGTCATCTTGTTGTTGGAGTTCCATCGGAATTGCACCAGCAACAAGTACTGTATGCACATGGAGAGTTAGAATAAGAAGAATCTTTATTTGCATCAGCCACTAGCAATAAAATAAAATAAAATGTACTGAAGATAGAGGTAAAAACTTAACTATACAAATACATTTTGGAGCTTTACATCAATAACACATGGAGAGTTATTCTTCTGGACCTATTGCAAGAATATTTGGACTGTTTGGATTTGAGATATTGAGTTGTGTGCGCCATTATTATTTTGGCATTGTAAATATCATTTAAGATTCTGAGTATTATAAGGTGTTGAATTTTTTTGTACATTACTGTCAATGATTTTTTGTAAACCACATACTGTCAGGGACTGAGCAGAGGAGGAATGGTGGAGACCACCTTCCCAGCCTGACCCTCCCAGAGAAGAGGAAGACAGTTCAGAATTGCAACAGGGGTTTCAGGGAGGTCACAGCTCAGAGGCAGATGAGGGGGAAAGTTGGGAAATAATGGGAAAGGAGGAAGAGGAAGAGGAAGCACCAGGGGAGCAACAGCTGATGGACTCAATGTCTTTAGAAAACATCCCAGACCCCACCCCTCCCCCAGAACCTGGAGATCCTTGAAAGTAGGAGAGAAAATAGCTCAAAGGCAGAGGGCGCTTGTCAGCCCCTGTGGGGAAGATGCATGAGGGAGTGGGAGAGACGGAGGGGGTGGAGGTTCACTCAGGACTATGCCATTAACGAAGAGGCTGTGTTCCAAAGACTCTCTCTGTGAATATTGAATAAAAAGCAGATGGTAAGAAACATTCCTTGTCTTTGTACTTTCCTGGGCAACCAGCCATGGGAGCTGCTGGCAGCCGCTTGACACATACAGAGTTATTTAGTTTGTGATATATGTCTCTGTAGTCCTTGAAAAGTGGTATTGGACAAAAGCTTCCATCATCCTTGACCATGTCTGATGGGGCTAGTGGGACAGGAGTCCTACAACATCTGGAGGGCCACAGCTTCCCTGTTTTTTAAGGCAGCACATGAATGCCAAAGTGTGGATGGGAACAGGGGTGACCATATGAGCTCTGCTTGTACTGTAATGTTCTTATCCATGCCTCCACTACTCAGTGCCTTGAGCTTCCCTGTGCAGGGAAGATCTTCAGTGGGCTTCTGCTTATGTTCACTTGAACATTAATAGAATCCTCCATGCAACTGGAGATGCTGCTTTATCAGTCCATACCTCCTCACATTGACGTTGATGACATCAGTAGTGATAATCTCATTCAGTGTTGCTGCCCCTGCTGCTGTTTTTGTTATTTTAAATCAATATCCTGCCCTTCCTCCCAAAGGAGCTGAATGGCAAACCACAAACAGTACACAATAAAGCAGAAACACAAGCAGAAACATAAAACACTATGCAGTATCTTTTTTACTGTGTACCACTAAGTTCCTCTTTTCTAATTAGATTTCTGTGATGCTTGAATCCTTACACATTTCAGTTTTTTCTAAACAATTCTATAACCTTTCCATACTGCCTACTCCATCCTGCATACATATGTAGAAATTTTGATGTATTTATATTTTTCCCCTACACTATTCTACACGAACGAGCATTCTGTAATTCTCTTTGAGTCATAGAGATTTATATTTTACTCATGACAAACTTGATATGATGGGGCGGTTCCATTCGTCTAAACTACAGGGGATTCTGTTTGTGTGTGTCTCATCAATACCTTGCCTTCCCTAAAGGCAGGAGCTAAGGATGGCTGCATAGTTGTTCCCCTGCCCATTTCATCCTCACAGCATCCCTGTGAGGTAGGTTATGCTGAAAGACAGTGGCTGGTCCAAGTCACACAGTGAGTTAGATGGCTGAGTAGGGATTTGAACCCTGGTCTTGCAAGTCTAACCACTACACTACGCTGGATGGGGAGATACGATTTTAAGAGCAGAAGGATCGCATGGATTTAAAGTATGGTTGTAAATCTTTTAGTGATGCATACTTCCCCATTTCACATTCATCTACCCCTCCATGGTTTCCCCCACATTTTCTAAAATTGCTGCATATTGTAGTTATTCTATACCTTATCTTCTTCACAACGTTCTTCAACAATATATAATGAACAAACATAGTCTTTGGGGTCTTTTTTCTCTAATTTATATGATGATGGCTCTTTTCATTTTTGCCAGATGATTGTTTTAAAGCCATGACATTTCTCATATTGTATTAATCCTTCTTTTCCTTCCTACATTTGAATAGCAAGAATTGTTTAGTGAAAATATTAATAAAATGACAGCATCTGTCCTCTTCCTGACTCTCTGAGCATTTGTGCTGGCAGCTTCTGAGCTGCCTTATGGCAAGTGTTTGTTTAGGTTGCTTATGAGTGTCTAGGCCATCATTGCAATCTGGATCCCAATTTTCTGTTCCTTTCCCATCGTTACTTGATAAAGACTTTTAAAATTCCATGCCTGTATGTATGTATTATTATTTTAATAATCACAACCCTAACATGGCCACACACACCCTGGTCAGTCTCATCCAACCACCGCAAACCACACTTCACAGCCTGGTTTTTTTTTCTCCAGTCTTCAACTTTCCATACATGTTTCCAACTTTCCACTGCTTCTGTTGAACTTAAGTAATTCTCTTTAATTAAAGAGATGTTCAGTAACCAACAGTGCACCAATTAGGAAGTACAGACCCTCCAACTGTCCCTGTTTTCCAGGGACAGTCCCAGATTTACAGAAGCTGTCCTGATTTCTGATTTGATCCTTAGAAATCCCTATTTTCATCAGAGAAATGTTGGAGGGTATTGAGATGTGTGACCCCTAAACCAAGGAGACAGGTAACTATATAATCTTTAGAAGACATCTGAAGACAGCCCTGAATAAAGAAGGTTATAAAGTTTTTAAACGTTTGTGTTTTTATATATGTTGAAAGCTGCCCAGAGTTGCTGGGGAACCCAGTCAGATGGGCGAGGTATAAATAATAAAATCATCATCCTCATCATCATCCTCATCATCATCATCATTGTTATAGAATAGGACATCCCTATTTTCTTTGGAGATATGTTGGTGAGAATGGGAAATGATGGCACACATTGGGTTTGAGCCATACTTCAGATGCAATCCAAGTTCCCTTTGTACTAGACTGGGTAGGGCTGGGTTGGGTTGGGTTGAATTAGGTAGAAGTGTCACTCTGCCCAGGTCTGTGGGCCTCTCCCAGCTTCCACCAGCGCACAGCTCTCCATTCAACCTACCGAATGTATGGGAAGGTAGAAGGTCTGTAATTGGGCTCTCCATCGGTGCCAGTCAAGAAATTGCCCCGAAGTGGAGTGTTCCGAGAGCAGGGATGGGCTGAGCTAGCTGGAGATCCATAGATCCTGAGTCACCCCTATCACTCTCATGTGACAGCAGTTGGGACTGATCTGAGCCTTATCACTGTTCTAGTTCTGGGCCGCCACATCTATTTGCCTATCCCTCCACATTCTGCCCCACCTGGCATGACCAATAGGTTTGTTGATGCCAGTGCTATTTTTCTAGAAAATGAGGTGCTAGAACAGAACATGAACACCTCCCTCATTCTCTTAGAATGGAAATGGCGCCCACCTGAGAGGTGCTGGACCTGAGTTCTGGCAAGTTCCAGCTGAAAAAAGCCCTGGTTGATGCACTGGTGGCCCTGCTTCTCCATGGTATACCCCAGGGCAGCAGATACAATTAGGATTATGTTGTTGTAACCTGCCCTAGGATTTTGTAGTGAAATGGTGGGTAGGAAAACTAAAGAAACAACATCCTTAGTTAGTTAGTTGAGTTCAGGTCCTATTGAAATCAATAGCAAAAAATAATCTCTGGAAGGAGAAACCCCAGGATAGAGGGGGTAGAGAGAGGAGGATCACTTTGACTGGCCAGCTGAAATTCTTGCCCAAGTGGAACGATTGCCATAACACTACACTGAATTCCTCCCAAGATATATTTTTTAAAAATTCTCAATAAAACTTTCCAGAATTTTTAGTGTGAATTTCTCCTAATGCTTTGGACAACTTAACATGGAATACATGCTTTGGACATCTTAACAAGGGGTCAGTCAAGCAGTCCATAGGACCATAAACAAATTTAAATTAGGAATTTCATTTGTTTCCCTGGCTGTCAATTAGAAGTAGATCATTTGGGCTGATCTTCCATTTATTCTATATGCATGGTTTTTTTTTTCCTCCCTGAGATGAATGATATGTTTTTAATTCTGGGGATAACAATAATGACATATGCCACTCAAAATATCCCTGCAACTTTTTGTTCTTGTCAGTGGTGATGGTGGCAGTCTTGTTACCAGAAATGGGCCTCACAACACATGTTCTTGTCTGCAAAATGAGAGCATGTCTGCTAAAATGAACTAACGCACTTAATGCACTAAAATGAACAAAGCAACCCACAGTTCAGTTTCAACACTATGTATCAAAGCAGGGAATTGTGGATGAATGGGTTTAGGACCAAATCTCAGTCAAAGGATTTTAATACCATGGTTCTATGTATTTTTATGAAGTATGCCCCACTGAGTTTTCTGGAGTTTACTCCCGGGAAAGTGTGTCCAGAATTGCAGCTGCTATTTTTTTTCCAATAACAGAGTTAAATATGTATTTAAAAGTGCTTCATTGTACTTGGATCACGCCATACCTCAGAAAATCAGCAGTTGATATAACATGCCGCATATTTTGACAGGAAATATTTCTCATTATTTGTGTGATTCTGACTGAATCACTTCAGCTTATATCTGCTGACCTTCTGGGGTGCTTTATTAAAAGAGAGAACTGTGTATTTCATGCGTCATTTATCATGTTTAATAAGGGAGGTGTTTTTTTCCCTGACCCCCTTTCCCAATTAATTTTAGTTCCAGATAACTTTGTGCCCTGTAATATGAACTAAATTTCATCACAAAAATATGATTTAGAGTTCAGAGGTCAAGAACTGCATAACAAGCCCAGACTCCACACAACCCATCATCTGAGTCATCAGAACGCAACTACAGTTCTGCCTCCATGTGAGTCATCCACTGATATAATCTGAGATATACAGAAGCACAGTACTCCCAACCCTTTACCTCCAGATCTATCGCTCATCTCTAAAATTAACTTCCAGATGATGCCTCATTGTTCCTAAGAAACTTTTCCCACAACACTGTATTCAGGCTTTTAAGATGGACAGTGTTTTGCTGCATTGTAGCAGAAGTCGTAAGAGACATTGTGGGCTGGTTCAGGTGAAGAAGCCACGAGCCATCAGATTTTACCAGTGTGGTGTAGTGGTTAAGAGCGGTAGACTCATAATCTGGGGAACTGGGTTCGTGTCTCTGCTAATCCACATGCAGCTGCTGGGTGACCTTGGGCTAGTCACACTTCTTTGAAGTCTCTCAGCCCCACAGTCTCACAGGGTGTCTGTTGTGGGGGAGGAGGGGAAAGGAGATTGTTAGCCGCTTTGAGACTCCTTCGGGTAGTGATAAAGCGGGATATCAAATCCAAACTCTTCTTCATCTTCTTCTTCTTCTTCTTCTTCTTCTTCTTCTTCTTCTTCTTCTTCCTCTTCCTCTTCCTCTTCCTCTTCCTCTTCCTCTTCCTCTTCCTCTTCCTCTTCCTCCTCTCCTCTACGTTTGACAAGAGAAGAGGGAAAGCTTCAACTTCTAGTTTGTTTGTTTGTTTGACTACTTATTATTAAAATATTTATGTGCCTCTTTTTGATTACAGCAGAATTATCAAAGTGGTTCATACAGTAATAAAACTGATTTATTATGTCGCATATTAAAATGATAATCAGTAAAATTATTTTTATTTTGTGAGACCAACCACCTCTTCCCTTGCAACCCAAACCATGAAAGATCTTGCTGCCTGGGCTTGTGTTTCTTCCACTTTACATAGGTTCTTTTGAATCCCAGCCATGAGGAGGAGGACATTAAATTTGATTGCCAAAGGGGAAAGTCTCGGAAAGCATCATTTAAAACTGGAGCAATGTATTTCAAGACAGGGCTTTGTAGAAAACAATTGTGACCGAGAAGAACCTGACAACAGAGAGCACCAATTTATCGCCCGTGGAAGAGTGTTATTGCAACAAATAGACTATTCTCTCCTCCACATCTATTCTTGGGATGGCCTTGCTGTAGCAGTAGAGTGTGGTATGAAGTGCTAAATTGTGCTTGGTTTCAGGCATGGGAACTGTGACATTGAATAGTTTCATTGAATTCACAAAGTAGAGAGGGAGAAAAGCCCCCCACCCACACACACAAAAAAACACCTCACAATCGTACAACATGCACATCTATTTGGGAAACTCCGAGATCTCTTAGGACTCTTAGTAATTTGATTTAGAACCAAACAGAAATGAATGCTAAAATTAAATAAATGTCACTGGGTTTTTCTGCCCCTGCCCCCTCTTTGTAAATCAAGTGAAAACTATTTGTCAAAATAAATCAAGAAGAAAGAAATACTCTCCGTATCAGGGCAGCCTATACTTGTAGAAGTCAGTTGGCCCAGAACCTGTAAATTTGTGCCTACCATCTGTCGTTGATACTACATCACACTTTGACCAGCAGAGTATGCACAACTCCAGCAGAATCTTCCAGCAGAACACCAGCATTTTCCAGCTTTCCAGCAGGCAGCCTTTCCCAAAAATCCTGGTGAAGAAAATGCAGACCCTCCAAGCATCCTTGTTTTCCAGAGACAGTCATCCCGGTTTCTGATTTGATGTCCCGCTTTTCCTTAGAATGTCCCTATTCTCAGAGAAGAACTGTTGAAGCGTATGGGCATCTCTATTTTCATCAGAGAAATGTTGGAGGGTATGGAGTTAGCCAAACCCCAAGCTTTCTGAAGGCAGCCCTGGATAGGGATGTTTTTGAACATTTAATATTTTATTATGTTTTTATACCTGGTGGAAGCCGCTCAGAGTGGCTGGAGCAACGCAGTCAGATGGGTGGGGTATAAATAGCAAAATTATTACTATTATGGAATAGGATGTCCCTCATTTCATCGGAGAAATATTGGAGGGCATGGAAAATGCCTTTCCCATTCAGTTTAGTTCAACGTATAAGGTGCTTATTGCCTCAGGACACAAGACAAGCACAAACACACTAGCTACACAAACTTGTAGAGATACTGGTACGTCATGAACTATTCTACTATAATACAGTTCTTTGATCCAAGAAATAAACCTTGCAAAGATAGACATTTACAGAGAGACCCATTAGCACTTTACCATGCTAGCTCACCATGCTTGACTCTACCATATAGCATGCCACTTTGAGCTTCAGTACGGATACCTTGCACTGAGCAAATACCTCACTCACAGTGAAGACCTCATGCGAGGCCAATGCCTCATATTCATGAATCCAGCCTTGGCTTTATACCCGCCAGTGCACCTACATACATTCCTTAGAGAAAAGGAGGGTGGATATGTTACACTTTACGTCTTTAGCCTTGGACCATTTCTAAGCTACCCAGTGCAGGTGAGTCTTTATCTAAGCATAATCCAGACATGGGTGATGGGTGGTGCTCAGGACATGGCCCAAGAACCTGGTACAATTTGATGCATTTTTCTAAATTACCCCAACAGTGCCCTCCAGATGTCATTGGACTATAATCATCATAACCGCACCCCAGCCAACCTGGTGAAGGATATTGAGAATTGCAGTCCAGCAATATCTAGAGGGTGACATGTTGACTACCCTTGGGACCTATCCACTGTGTCTTGCATCACCATCACCTTAAGTTAGGTCTAGCAGACTCCAGTCCTACTTCACTGAGGACAGAAAGCATTGGAGGAGCTACTGCTTCACTAGCTGTTGGATGGGGCCAGGTTGGTCTTCTTCTCACTGTGATGTTCTTGAGAGGCAGGAGAGCAGTCTCCCAGTGGCCTTTGGTGCCCTGGCTGGCGACAGAGACCAGAGTGAACTTCCCTTTAATTCTGCAGTCCTAGTTGAATCCTTAGCCCAAAACTTCTCAAATGTTACTATATTGCCAATTTCTTTTCTTTTTACTGGCCCACCTGCTTTCCCCTGTAGCCATAGATGACTATGTAAAAATTCCCGTTTTTACAAAGGCTTCTATAAGTGATTCTTATTCACCACAGGTGACCAGGTGACTAGCTATTTGCCCAACCTTTCTTCTATTGCCTTAGAAAAGTCATTGTTTCCATACTGGGGAGAGGAAGGGGGGCAGAATCCACATGGGCAGCAGCAGGCAACGGCGGGCCATATTTTAACAGCGCCAAGCCACAGCTCAGTTAGAGGGAACTGCCGGCTGTAAAGGTTTACAGCTGATTTGCTGTGACCTACTCACTGAGCAGCAGAAGAAAATCTTTATTCCCTCAGTTGATTTGCAGCACATGTTGTTTCGATACAAATAAAATACAGTGAGTCGAGCTGCTATGAATCACTACCAAAAATAGCAGCTTATTTTCTATGGGAAACTACAAAGTGTTCTTAAAAAGATTCTGTGCTTATTTCCAATGGCCGTAGTAATGGAGTTCTTTTTGCATCTCCTAACTATTTTGTCCATCTATTTTTTTCCCCCTCCTCACACCTCAGCTACTGAAATCTCGTCTCCTATATGGTAGAAAGAAGTCAAAATATAGTTTTTGCCTTGCATTGTAAAGAGGAAGGACTGATGACAATGCGACTGAAAGACCCACCTCCGATGGGAGGCTGGTCAATGCAAGGGTGCAAAAAGAGGACAGGGGGCTATATCTGAGTTAGCTGTACTCAGAGTAGACCCACTGAAAAGGATAGCTATTAACTGAGGTCCATTAATTTCAATGGGTCTGCTCTGCATATAGCACACTTGTATATAGGTATCTGGATGGCCACTGTGAAATCAAAATGTTGGACTAGATGGGCCTGATCCAGCAGGCTCTTCCTATGTCCTTATGTCCTTACGGAACACAAGGCTCCTTGCACCTTGAATAAATGTGTAGAAAGGCAAATTTTGACAACTGGAAGCTGAGGCAAAAAACCCCTGCATCTTGTAAACAGAAATATCTCTTCTTTGCCACAACTAGTAATGATACAGGTGCTCTGTCCTCTTTTGCAACTGGTCACCTTAGGAATGACAGGTTTCCTGTGGAATCCTGGGGTTTTATATCACAAATGGGTTGTTCAGATCTACACAATTGGCTTATTGGATTCCATCATCCCATTTTTTTTATAGGAGCTGTTCTCCAATATCTGGAGAGTACCATATTGACAATTCCTTTTATAAAGATATAATAATGAATAAGAGCAGAAACATTCTTTTTTTTCCCCTCTTGGACATCTGTCTTAAGAAATAGTTGTGTACAATGCGGAAGTTCACCGAGAGCATTGTGAGCATTAATTGCCCCCAATAAAAATACAGATACAGGCAATTATTGTGCTAATAAACAAACCAATATTTGGTTGATTCTGGTCTTATTGGATATTGTGGCTTTGCAGTTTCTTAGGAGACCAATCCGGGCTGTCTTAAGCATATGCGGGGCCAGGGTGCAAAGATCTGCCCAGCGCCCTCCCGCCCCCAGGCTGCCCAGTTCCAGGCGCGCAGGAGGGTGGAGCCGGCTGGCCGCCTCAGCGTCTTGCTGGCTTAGTCTCCCCTGAACTCACGGCACAGAGCCGCCCACAGCAGAAGAGCCTGCCGCGACGCTCCAACCGATGGGCATGCTCTTCTTTGGACTCAACTCTTGGACCCTGAACTCTCGGCCTGCTGCCCTGAGAGCCCGGCACCCGGGTGCCCCACACACCTAGCGCCTAGGGGTAAGACGGCCCTGAGACCAATCACAGATCAGATTCATATAATTGTGATTCCTTCATTGTGGGGGGGATCAACCTTGGAATTCCTTCCAACTCTAGAATTCTAGGATTGATGTTTATTAATGTGCATAAATTATTATTGTCTCCTGTCTAGTTGTGAACTAGAATATCTCCTGTACTCGTCTGTGTGCCCAAGGGAGGTTGTAATCACTGCTAATCCATGAGCAGTCATTATAGTGTAAAGGTCCATCCTTAGAGATTAGCTTTGTTAGGCCTTGGGATTGATCTATGAAATGCTGGCCATCAGGTCTGACACCAGCATATGGCACCATTAGGCAGCTGTCAAGCAGAGTGCCCTCTCCCACCTTTAAGAGAAACTTGGGGCCACCATTTAAATTTCTCAAAGCACCCCAGAGTGACGCAAAGGTGTGGGAACTGTGGGAAATTAAAAGGGCTCCCAGTTGTCCAGCATCCATTAGAGTGCCGCCATTGTCTGCAGTGAGAGCCTATTAAGGTAGAAGAGAAAGTGTCCTCTAGTGGCCAACAGCCTCTTCAAACTGGGCTGGATCTAGTGACTGTGGCTACATCCGTGACACAGATTTAACACATGCTGAAAGCACATGACAATCTTTCCCTTACCATGGAATTGGTGTGTTTTAAGTGCTTGGTTAGAGATGGTCTCTCCTGCACAAGACTAGCCAGAGCATAAGAAGATGAAGTAACTATAGCTATCACACTTGCTGAGCAATTATATTCTTGGAATCAAACTTTGTAGTGGATAAATGGCAATGCAGTTAGAACAGTAGACATAGCTCCTCTTAACAAACAGAAGCTAATCTCAAATGAATCACCAGTAGTAAGAAACTGGTGCGAGGGGGACAATTTAGAAGCAGTATCAAATGAAAAGCATTTCCTGATAAGTACCAAATCTAAAATTCAAAGGATGGTGTCCCACTTTGAAATTTAGCTTTGGCTTTTAGATAGATAGATAGATAGATAGATAGATAGATAGATAGATAGATAGATAGATATAGATAGATACAGGGCCGGCTCTAGGTAGAGCCCCAGTGGTGCGGTGTGCCAGGGCGCCAGGCCGGTAGGTGGGGCACTGCGCGGCAAAGCCGCTCAGAAACCATGCTGCGCCCCGCGAGGGCGCGGGCGCCAGAGCGATCTCCGCCCCTCAGCGCCAGAGCACCCGACATGCTCGAGACTGCCCTGGATAGATAGATAGATAGATAGATAGATAGATAGATAGATAGATAGATAGATAGATAGATAGATGATAGATAGATAGATACTGTATTTTTCCATGTATAAGACGATATTTTTTCCTTAGAAATAATATGCCAAAATTGTGGGTTGTCTTATACACACGGATAGCAGAGGGAGGTTTGGAAATTGGTGGCAGCAGCCAGCAGGAAATGGCAGCTGTGATAGGGCATGTGATTGGTTGCCACGTTAAGGCTTGCTGACGATTGGCTGTGGCTGCAGCAATTGTGTGGGCTTTTTACGTCATTGGTGAGGTGTGTGTGCAATCAGCTGCGGTTGCTTTGAGTGTTCTGGTGGTATTTTGGTGGCTAGCGTGCCTATGATTGGTGGGGGGCAATGCATGTGATTTGCATTGGTGGGCAGGCTGTAGAGTGACTGGTGGCGGTGACCCCCCCCCAAAAAAAGCTCAACAACTCTAGGCAATCTCCCCCCCCCCATATTTTTGTTGCGGTCCAAAAAAAGAGGGGTTGTCTTATACATGGGGGCGGGGGTATACACAGAAAAATACGGTAGATAGATAGATAGACACACTATATATGCATTTGTGTGTGTGTTTGTTTATATTATTTACTTCTACCTGAAGTTTTCCCTGCATAAGAAGGATGCTGTTGGGCAATTGTGTAATGTGTGCCTTGCAGCAGTGCTGCTGCTACTATTTAAAAATAAAATTTTAAAACAAACTGGTGACTGGGTGACTGGCCAAGCTGGCTGGGGTTAATGGGTGCAGAAATCCAACAACATCTGGAGGGCCATAGGTTTCCCATCACTGATCTATGGCATAAAATGAGAATCATAGAATTGTAGAGTTTGGAAGAAACTCTAAAGATTTGGAAGAATTGGCAGAATGGCAAATTGTAAATAAATTAAAGTATTTAGGCATAGAAGTAACACCAAATAATATTAATTTATTTGAAAATAATTATACAAAACTATGGAAAGAAATAAAGGAGGATCTGGGTAGTTGGAACAAATTATTCTTGTCCCTATCTGGAAGGATTGCGGCGATTAAAATGGTGATCCTCCCTAAAATTATTTTCCTCTTCCAGATGCTGCCCATAATAGGGAAAACGGAAGTATTTGAGGAGTGGAAAAGAATATTAAGTAAATTTATCTGGGCAAATAAAAAACCCAGGATACAATTTAAATTATTGACAGAAGTCAGAGAAAGAGGAGGGTGGGGGGTCCCTGATTTAAAACTTTATTACGCTGCAGCCGGATGGTGCTGGATAAAAGAATGGCTGACTTTAGAGAATCGAGAACTGTTAGAACTAGAAGGATTCAGACACACAAGAGGGTGGCATGCCTACCTCTTGTTGGATAAGAAAGGAAATCAAAGAGAATTTAAAGATCACGTTATTAAGAAATCCCTATACCAGATCTGGCTTAAATTTAAACAGTTATTGGAGCCATACAGCCCTTGGTGGGCATCACCCACCGAAATGACAGCGATGAGCAGATACCCAATAAAGGAAAGATGGCCTACATACCGAGACTTATTGATACAAGACAAGGACCAACTCAATTTAAAACCATACGAAGAAATTAAAATACACTGCGCTAGTTGGTTATACTACTGCCAGATACAGAGCATTTTCAAGATACATAGGGAAATTGGGTTCTCCAAAGAAAAGTCTAAATTACAAGAAATTATTTTAGATAACGGGAAAAAAATACTTGGGAAAGTTTATAGATTCTTATTGGATTGGGAGCTAAAAGATGAACTTACGAAAAATACTATGATAAAATGGGCATCGGATATAGGCAGGCCAATTATGGTAAATCAATGGGATAAATTATGGAAATTCGACGCTAAATTTACAGCTTGTATATCAATTAGAGAGAATATCTTGAAAACGTTCTACAAATGGCATATGACCCCAGATAAGATCGCGAAATATTATAAGACAGGGGAGGGGAAATGCTGGAAATGTCAGGACAAAATTGGGAGCTATTATCATTGCTGGTGGACATGCCCCAAAGTGGCCGAATTCTGGAACCAACTATATGAAAAGCTAAAAAAAACTCTTAAAATGTACATTCAAAAAGACCCCTGAAACCTTTCTCTTGAGTATGACCCCATCGGATGTACCAAAAGATAGAGCGAATATCCTGCTGTATGGATGTGCAGCGGCAAGGGTATTGCTCGCATCAAAATGGAAAGGGGCTAGCCTACCTACGATACAAGAATGGCAGGAGAAGCTAGTCGAATATCTAAAACTGGCAAAATTAACGGCAATAATTAGACAAGTTCCGAGGCAAAAGATAATGAAAGAATGGATATATGTTCAAGAATATTTGGAGAGAGAAAATATGGAAAAAAATTTAGTGAAGTGCTTAGATTAGAATCTAAAAGGAGAGAGGAAATTAAACTAAATATAAAGTGAAAATGGGTTTTGGACCAGATTAGGAGGATCAGCAGGAAGAAGAGAAGAAACAAAGAAACGCGTGCTGTAAATAATGGGAAGTGACTTTTTTTTATCTGTTTTTTTTCTTTTTCTTTTTTCCTTTTTCTTTTCTTTCTTTCTTTTTTTTCTCTTTTTCTTTTTTTCTTTATTTGTGATAATATTGTTTGTGTATGTATATAATTTGAATATTCTTATTATTTTTGTGTATGTATATAATTTGAATATTCTTATTATTTTTGTTTTTTTGTCTTCCTTTGTTTATGTATGTATGTATGTATGTGTCTTTTAAAAATTTGAATAAAGATTATTAAAAAAAAAAAGAATTGTAGAGTTTGAAGGGACCCCAAGGGTCATCTAATCCAACTCCCTGCGATGCAGGAATCTTAGCTAAAGCACCCGTGACAGTTGGCCATCCACCCTCTGCTTTAAAACCTTCAAAGAATGAGAGTCCACAACCTCCCAAGGCAGACCATTCCACTGTTGAACAGCTCTCATTGTCAGAAAGGTTTCCTTGCTGTTTAGTTGGAATCTCCTTTCTTGTAACTTGAAGCCGAGTCCTGCCCTCTGGAGCAGAAGAATACAAGCTTCATCATCCATGTGACAGTCCTTGAATTATTTGAACATCGCTATCATATCTCCTCTCACTCTCCTCTTCTCCAGGCTAAACATACCCAGCTCCTTCAATCTTTCTTCATAAGGCTTGGCTTCTACACCCTTTTTTTGAGGTACGTTCTACACCCTTGATCATCTTGGTCACCCTCCTCTGCACATGTTCCAGCTTGTAGTGCCCAAAATTGGACACAGTATTCCAGCTGTGGTCTGACCAAGGCAGAACAGAGTGATACTATGACTTCCCTTGATCTGGACACTCAGAATTGTTCAGCTCCTTTCTTACAATCATGTCAGTTTTATCTTTTTGCACCAGACAGGCCCCTGCAAGGCTTGAGAAACATAAGACTCATTAAACCCCGAGTAGAGCATTTGTTTCTCTATTAGAATATTCCGAGAGAGGCATTATGTTAACAGAATGTAATATAAAAAGGGGAAATGTTGTGATGCTGCATCTGCATTAGACCTGATTCCATCAACCATGACTGTTTTGTTATGTGAAAAAAATTGGTTTGCATTTTTTATCAGCTCATTTTTATGCTATATTACCCCAATAGCATCTTTTATCACAAACATGCCTTGTGGGGAGAAATGCTCATTTGTAAACAAATTGGTAATCCTGTAATTGCGGCAACAACTGGAAAACCAGAGTAAAGCATGTGTTGGTAACGGCCCACTGGGATAACATTTCATCAACTATTTTCTCCATTATGTCCAACCCATTTAATACAAAAGAAACATACAGTGTTTAATCCACTGGAGAGAACACTGTGGGGCCACGTTGTGCTCTGAGTGACAGCAATACAGGCCTATTTAATCAACACCAGATCATGCTAGAAATCAGAATTATCCAGATTCTATCCTCCTCCCATGCACTTTCTATTGTTTCTAAGACCCGACTGTCTCATTTGTTGGAAACAGAAAACCCCATGCTGCAGAATTAAGCAAAACAGATTGCATCAGTACCCTCACAAAATAAAATACTCCAAGGACTGAAGCTTTCGGGAAGAAAGAGCTGAGGCATGAGATCTCAGAAGTGAGTTCCAGAGGGCTGTTGCCAATGTTAGGACTACTAAGTGTAGACCCATTGAAATGAAAGGGCATGGCTATCTTAGTGTTGCTGATTTCAGTGGGTCGACTATGATAAAAATTGAGTTGGAGATAACTGTTGTTCCCAGGTAAGCGTGTTTAGGATTGCAGTTTTAGTATCCTTGGCTCCATTACACTTGTGTTTAGTGCTTTCTCTTTTAAGACTGATACCCAGAGAGAACTTGCTGCAAGACAGACCCAAAAAGGAAAATAACAGAACACCACTAGTAATCACATACAGATCCCAAGTTAAAACAGTTCAACGCATCATCCGAGATCTACAACCTCTCCTAGACAATGACAGCTCTCTTTCTCAAGCTCTGGGAGGAAGACCTTTCATTGCCTACAGACAGCCACCCAATCTTAAACAACTCCTCACCCACAATAATACAACCACCAGACTTAATATGGACACTGGTACCAAAGCCTGCAATAAACCCAGATGCCAACTTTGCTGCCACATACACTCGGACAACACCATTACTGGCCCCAACAACATCAAACATACCACCTCAGGACTATTTAATTGCTCATCTTCTAACATTGTGTATGCCATCAAATGCCAACGGTGCCCTTCAGCTCTCTATAATGGACAAACAGGCCAAACCCTACGCCAAAGGATAAATGGACATAAATCTGACATCAGGAATCACAAGACAGAGAAACCATTAGGAGAACACTTCAATCTCCCAGGACATTCTATACAACATCTCAAAGTAGCTGTCTTATTACGAAAGAATTTCAGAAATAGACTGGAAAGAGAAGTTGCTGAATTTCAACTTATTACCAAACTTAAAACCATGGAGAGACCTGGCCTGAATAGAGCTACTGTGGCTTCACTTATTGTCACACTCCTCTGTGTCTGTGGTCAGCTTCCATTAATTTGACATTCCTCAGACTATTTAAAGCTTCCTTCCTTCAAGTTACCTGCCTTGCTCTGTATGTCTGCCTGCCTGCTTTCTGTCAAAAATCAACTTGCTTAGGTTTGCCCAGTGAATTTTATTAATGGGATGCTACCAAAGAAGGGGCATGAAACAGTTTGATGCCTCAACAAAGTCCCATCCTGTCCCGTCCCCCATTAAATGCCAAGATCTAACTTGACAATTAACAGGGAAATGTGAAATCATATAGTTTATAGGGGAAGTTTACTATAATCGGGGTGGCATAGAAATGTTGTTTCTTCAATAGGATTTCTCTTGATTCAATACATCTTATTTCTACCTGCAAAAATATGGACTTGGCAAGCTATAAATCTTTTCCACTGGTGTTCTTATTAAGGATGTGGCCCATATTGTCTGCCATTAATATGGCACATTTTTGGCCACAGAAAACACCTGTCTACAGTGTAAACTTGTTTATCCCAAATGTCTAGCTATTTTATTCCCAGCTTGACTCCTTCTCTTCCAAATATTTGGAACACTTAAGTCTTCCTCCATTTGGCAAGTAGATTTTTCCATATTAGGAAAACCTCTTTGTTCTTGGATTCTCATTTTGATAAGAGCATTTTTGCAAAAAATTGTTATGACTATATGTCTTCAATTTGCTTCGACAAAAAAAGCAATTTAAAATACTATTTATGAGAAAAATGCTCTCAGAATATATCAGAGTTTCCAGTTACCAGTAGCATGCAAGCTGCCTTTTTTTTTGGTGAAAATTAGCAAATTGGATCATATACAGTAGAAGAGGCTGAAGTTTTCAAGCTCTAAAAGAGCGGATGAGTCTTGCATCAAGTGTGGTAACTAGCACATTGCATAGATGCTGTGCAATAGCCTGATTGTTCTAATAAATGTAGGCAGGCTGTGGAGGAGAGTGAGAGGCTGTGCTCTGTATCTGTCATGACAATGCAGCCTACCATCTGATGATTGCCTCAACAGAGACACTGCTTGTGACATTACTAGAAAAACTTTCCCCAGGGTAAAAAGTCGCACTTCTTGAACTTCCTTCCTGTACTATGCATAGCGAGTACAGGCACAGCAGCCTTTCAGCTCTTGGAATTTGGAGGACTGAAGATCCATCCACACTTTAATTTGTCCAGTGATTTCAGGTCATGGGTCCGAGAAGTGTTCTCTCTTTATGGTCCCAACACTTGCTCTGAGAAAACTCACTGTTTACTGCTGAACTGGAATCCGCAGAAAAACCTGGTTGTCATTTGTTCCAATTCAGCTGTAAACAGCGTTTACATTTGGCGGGACAAAATTAAAAGCTCTCAGACCCATGATGAAAAATCATGGGGGACAGATAAAGTGTAGATGGTCCCTGAAATGTGGGGGGGGGGGGAGAGAGAAAAATGCATGGACATGCCTATACATTTAATTGAATGCAATATGAGGCTTGCAGCCAAGAGGAAGATGATTGTTGGAGCAAAGTAAAGCAAACACCTAGAGCAGGCGTGCCCAACTTTCAAGAGACTGATATCTACTCGAACATCTACCCCCCACACACACACACACCACGATCTACCAGTAGATTGTAATCTATGTGTTGGACATCCTTGACCTAGAGTGACAGATGATGGGGAGGCAGTGATGACAACTCTACAGCTGTCCGTGCTGTGTCCCCTGGTTGTCCCCTTCTTTTGAGGGCAGAGCTGTGGATGCCATGCCACTTGTTCAGGGCCCCCGAACTATCCTGTCGGCCTCAGATGTGACGATGGACACTACTGGTACTGAAGTGAAATTCAGCTGCCAATGCAGCCAGTTTCTGAATGTAGAATGTGTCTTTTTTTGTTGTTGCCACAATGCCTTCTGCCTAGGACTGCCATACATACTGGTTTTCCCAGGCAAGTCTGGGAAATTGGGCAGCAAATTGGGCAGGAAAATGGCATTTGGGCGGATTATCAGTAAATCAGTAAAAAAAAGTCTGAGAAAACCTGGACACATGGCAAAAAAACAACCACCCATGTAAAACTAAAATAAATAAATACATTAAAAGGCCCCAAAGCCCTCTAAAAAAAAAAGGCCAACAACTTTGACCCCCCCCCTTTCGAAAAAAGAAGCTCAACTTTGCCCAGATTATCACTTTGGGGAATATGGCATCTACTTCTGCCTGCAATCTGCAAAAGAGATTTGTGACTTGACTGCATGGCAGGAATAGGAAACCTATGGCTCTTTATATGTTGTGTGACACCAGCCCTCAATGGTTCCACTCAGCATGGGCAACAGACAGGGGCAATGGGAGTTGGATTCCCTGTTTAGGGAAGTTTTTAATGTTTGATGCTGTACTGTTTCTAATATTCAGTTGGAAGCCGCCCAAAGTGGCTGGGGAAACCCAGCCAGATGGGTGGGGTATAAATAGTACATTATTATTATTATTATTATTATTATTATTATTATTATTACTACTACTACTACCACATCCAGAGATCCACAGGTGCCCCATCTCTGCTGTATGGTATGGCCAGTTAGAGATACACGTGTAATATGCATAAAATGCAAGGTTTGGATGTTGCTGTATTTAAAATGCTATGCTGCGAGGTTTGCGTTAGGCACGGGAGGCTTCACTCTGGCAAATGTGGCAGAAAAGGTTGGCTGCTTCTGTTTCAGTCTTCAGGGTAATTGATGGCTCATCCCAGAAACCTGAGCTGCAGAGCTCGCACAGCAGGGAAGTGAAATCTAAGAAGTGAGGTATTTTTGTCAGTGATGGAGTCAGTAGCAGTGGCAGTAGTGGCTCAGGTCTGCGATGGTGAACAAGCAAGATGCTTAGGATCTATCTCTGGGACCAGAGAGAGGAAGGTTCTTTCTTTAAAAATATTATTCACTTTTCTTTTTCTATCATTACATACATCTCATATCCATAATGTTTATATCACATTTTCTCTTCCCTTCCCTCCTGGGCTTCCCCCAACTTCCACTTCTGATTTGTTTTTCCCTTATTACACACTGCTGTTTCTTAAAAAATACACTATATTATTTCTTTATCTTCTACATATTTTTTGTTAGTAAAGGTGTGAGTGTTTATTGCCATCAAGTCAATGGTCTTCCCTTGCTTTTGCAAGGATGCTATAAATGGTTCCCATTATCTTTCAAAGTCACCATCAATTTTGCCAATTCTGCATAGTTCCTCAGTTTTTCTTGCCATTGCTCTTCCGTTGCCATTTCTCCAGTCTTCCAGGGTACTCCACTCAATTCATGTATACTCCTTTTAAAAGTTCAAAGAGCAACAGTTCATTTCTTTGTATCTGACAAAGAGATGGTTTGCTAATAAGTAACTAAGTAACTAAGTGCAGTTTAAAAAGTAGCAAATGATTGATGTGTCTCAGAATGTCTTTAATCCCATTCACAAGTTTATACTGCAGAATCTGTCCTTCAAAAGACGGAAGCTGACTTCCTTTTTAAATTCCGCCTTTGCCAAATTCAATTTTAATCCAAGAATTTAAGTTTTTAAAGTCCAATAATCTTGGCAATAAATACCTTATTCAGAAAGTCTGCTGCCTCAGGTGGTGATTTGTGGTTTCGGATTTTTAAGGTGCTCTGGAGCCACGAACAGACTCAGGCCGCTTCTCTCCCCCCTTCCCCCCGGCTCTCTGCCGATGCAGCAACGAGGCTCCGCAAATGCAGTGAGTCTCTTCTAGCCCGGCTGCTCCCCTCGAGACCCCACTAGTCCATGGGGCTTTTTTGGGGGGGGGTGTCTAACCCTGGCATGCACCCCTATCACTTAGAAATTCCGGCAGCAGTCATCTCTTAATCGGACAACCTGCTCCGCGCCACCATTTCACTCCCCAGTCAAACCGGAAGCCTCAGAGAGAGGAAGGTTCTTGGACTGAATCCTAAGGACGAAAAAAAAAGGGGGGGGAGTCCATTGCTAGTTTGTTAAAGAGGTTACTTTGTATTTTTGCAATGTTTTATTTTGTAACTAGCTGAAGACAGTTTTGCTGTCAAACATTTTGAAACTCATTCTTATGGTGGAGAGCATTTTCGTCTCTACTCTGCAACAGGGTCCTGTTCAAGGAATCCATTGCAGCAACTCTAAGATAGATGACTCCACAGGCCTCGTGTTTGTTCAAAGAGAGTTCAGACCCCTATGATCTGAACCACTTGTGGCACTTGGGCTGTGAGTCAACTATCCATGCTCTAAGCCAGGCATAGGCAAACTCGGCCCTCCCGATGTTTTGGGACTACAACTCCCATCATCCCTAGCTAACAGGACCAGTGGTCAGGGTTGATGGGCGTTGTAGTCCCAAAACACCTGGAGGGCAGAGTTTGCCTATGCCTGCTCTAAGCCAGCCTTGGGTCCCCACATGTTGTTGGACTACAACTCCCATTATCCCTAGATAGCAGGAAACTCAGGGATTATGGGAGTTGTAGTCCATCAATATCTGGGGACCCAAGGTTGAGAATGGATACTCTGAGCTATGTCATTCTTAGACAGGGATCTAAGAATACTAGCAGTATAGCATCATAGCTCTTAAAGGTCTCATGAGAGGTTGTACAAAAAGAAGAGGGAAAATGAATTTATTATTACTTATTTACTTAGCAGCCACTTGAACTTTTAAGCACTTTCGGCTGACCATCCTTTGGGAAAATGAGACATATTTACCATAGCTTAACTGTAGCTTGCTTCACTTAGTCACACAGGAAGCTAATGATCTCCGGGGAAACTGCTGTTATCATAAGAGGATTACAAACTGAACAAGGTGTATAAAATTATACAGCTCTCAGATATTTAAGACCTGTTCTGTGGTTTTTCTGACATTCAAGACCTGGCTATTGGTTGTTGTTTTTTTAATAAAGAAAAATCTGAGAATTTCTATCGACCCAGAGTCACTTTTAACATTTCAAATCCTCTTATCTTTTGTAGCATGTTTGCTTTTCACACACACACACACACACACACACACACACACTGCTGTGGACCATTAGAGGGAAATGGTGGCATCGCGAGACAGCAACCGAACCAGTAATTTAGACTGCAACTCTCTACCCACTCACCTGGGAATAAGCCCCATTAAGCTTAATTCCAAGTAAACTGAATTGCATTCAGTTATTGAATTAAAATTAAGCACATAGGCATGCATAGGTTCGGCCCATTAGCAGCTGCTACCAGCAAAGGAACAAACAATGAGAACATTTTCCTAAGAAGAAGCTATGAAGATATTGCCAATGAAACACAGACCTTCGTTTTGGAGAAAACAGGTCCCTCCTCCTCTCCTCTCTTTGTCTTTCCCTTTCTTTTTATTTATTTAAAGGTATTTTTTTAAAAAAACTGCCTATTAGGGCAGGGTGGTAAAAGACTCTTGT
Source organism: Zootoca vivipara (assembly GCF_963506605.1). Classification (NCBI taxonomy): domain Eukaryota; kingdom Metazoa; phylum Chordata; class Lepidosauria; order Squamata; family Lacertidae; genus Zootoca; species Zootoca vivipara. Next base: position 111,623,091 of record NC_083276.1, on the reverse strand, counting down.
CTGAAACCCCGGAGAGTCAATGCCAGGCACTGTAGATCAGGCACCCCCAAACTATGTTTTGGAACCACAACTCCCATCATCCCTAGCTAACAGGACCAGTGGTCAGGGATGATGGGAATTGTAATCCCAAAACATATGGAGGGCCATGTTTGGGGATGGCTGCTGTAGATAATATCGAACTGGGTGGGCCAATAGTTTGATTCAGTAGAAGGCATCTGCCTAGGTTTCAGCAATGTTCTGTTTGCTCCAGCCACCCATTTCTTTCTTATCTTTCCCAAACATATCTAGCAGTGGTGGCAAGGAAGGCTTCGCCACCAAGGCTTCTAGCAGACCTTCAGCAGTTCAGTGGCATTCCTGGTAGAAGAAATTTATTGGAGATGTAATTTCCATAGATCATGATCACCCTGAAGGACCACCTCTCCCGGTATGACCCACAGAGGACATTAAGGTACACAAATAATAACATATTGGAGATCCCGAGTCACAAGGTGGTTAGGCTGGCCTCGACCAGGACCAGGGCCTTCTCAGTACTGGCCCTGACCTGGTGGAACGCTCCGTCCCAGGAGACTAGGGCCCTGCGGGATTTGTCATCTTTTCGTAGGGCCTGCAAGACAGAGCTGTTCCGTTTGGCCTTCGGACTGACGCAGTCTGACCCCATGGTTACCCTCCCCTAAGGTTTTATTTCATAATGGTTTTATCTTATTCGTAGATTTTTAATTTTAAAATTGAATTTTAACATTGTATTAATCTGCATTTTAACTGAATTGTTTCTTTTATACTTGTGTTGATATTATTTGTTGTTAGCCGCCCTGAGCCCAGTCTTGACTGGGAAGGGTGGGGTATAAATAAAAATTATTATTAATTATTATTATTGCTAGGTAATCAATCCTCTGGAACTCTTCTTTCTTTCTTTCTTTGGTGATCACTCATAGCTGAGTATAAACACAGTTTTAACAATGAGTTCGTAAGTGACTGGGGGGAGGGGCAATTCTGGATCCACACGTTCTTCCACAGTGGGGACATTGGTTTCCAGGCAGAAGTTGATTGTGGTGTGGATTTGCCAAGCATGCCTTCCTCTTAGCACGTCTCTCCCTTGCGTCATGAGTTTGAGTGTCTTCAAAGCCCGTGACACCTTTAGTAAAGGCTGTTCTCCAGTTGGAGCCCTTGCAGGCAAGTGTTTCCCGATTGCTGGTGTTTATACAGTGGAACCTTACGTTGCAGACACAATCCACGACAGAGGCACGTCTGCAACCTGCAGTGTTCGTATCCTGCAGCACCACGTCTGTGCACGCACGTGATGTGATTTGGCACTTCTGCGCATGCGCAAGCGGTAAAACCCAGAAATAACCCTTTCTGGTACTTTTGGGTGGGGACTTTGTCAAAAGCCTTACTGAAATCAATAAACACTACATCCACAGCATTCCCGTGATCCATCAAGCTTGTAACTTGAAAGAAAGAAAGAAAAATGAAATAAGATTTGTCAGGCATGACTTGTTTTTGAGAAACCCATTCTGAGCATTAGTAATCACAACATCCTTTTCTAATTGCTCACAGAATGACTGTTTAGTTATCTGTTCTAGGACCTATCCTGGTATTGGTGTCAAGGTACCAGTCAATAGTTACCTGGTTCTTCTTTCCCCCCCTTTTGAAGGGGATAACATTTGCCCACCTCCAGTCTGCAGAGGGTGCTTGAGTTTTTCGTGAAAGCAGGGCTTCCAGATGGGGGAAGTGATTTCTTAACCCGTCTCCTCCAGTGCTGAACATAGCTGCCAAGTTCTCCCTTTTTTTAAGGGAAATTCCCTTATGCTGAATAGGCTTCCTCGTGAGAAAAGGGGAAACTTGGCGGCATTGGTGCTGAATTCCAGTGACATCATGATGATGATGACTGAAAAGAATTTATATACCACTTTTCATTTAAAGAAGAAATACCAAGGTGGTTCAGAAACAAATGAAAGCTACAGCACCAGTCATAGTAGAACAATAGCCAGCAACAGACTTTAAGCATGTTGAGAATTGCATCTGCGAAAGGAGAGGCTTATGCCACGTTCCAAAATACCACAAAATCAATTCACAGTTTTTGCCAATGTTCTATTTTTGTGTTGTCCCATGTCTGATGCTACCAAGGTTGTTCTTGTTCCAAAAAATGAATGATTTTAGCAATAGCTGGCACTTGGTAATGAGAGTCAAGAAGAGTGAGATTTTTAACACATTCGGAGTGGTTTAATTTCCACTCCATCAGATGATATTAATTTAACATGGGAGGGTGAGGAGGGGGATATGAGGGAAAATATGTGGATTTTTAAAAGCCTCCCACACACCTTATGGAATTCAGTCACGGGGGTGGGGGGTGGGGACTGTGTCCATGAAGCTGTACTCAGTACTAAGAGATAGTCTGCCACAGCACATTTTCTTCTTAAGGAGTGAAAAACCATTAAATTAAAATTTAATGATACTCCTTTTATCTAAATATCCTATTCCAAACATTTAGATTATGCCTGTTGGGATGTAATATTATTTAATTTAAATTAGACGAAGAATTTTGCTTTGGGTGACACTTATAAAAATGAATCTGCTTGCTTATTCATTTCGTTATATGGACGACTGTTTTATGTTCATAATGGCAACACTGGAGAATAATACACTGGGGGGGAGGGGGCTACAATGAGACCCTTTTTATTGCTATTTTGAAATGTATAGAAGACGTACTGGTATATGTGTGTAGAGATATATGTGTGTATATACTACACAGACCCAAACAATTTCCTGGGGAGGGGGGGGAGATTAGATTTTAAGCAAAACAACAACTCATGCTTCTTGTTATGACGTATTTGAAAAGCACAGAAGAGGGAGGGGGACTGCAAATTTTAACTCGGAGCTTCCTTAGCCCTAGATTCATAAATAGATTTGGCAGTACGTGAATGAGATGCATAGCAGATTTACAGATTTATGTAACAAATTAATGCAAAAAACAGGAGGTAGGATGTGGGAAATCCTGTGCTCCCACCATTTTTTATTTTTTTAAAAAATGTTCTCCCTAGGACATTTTTAGAAATTCATTTGAAGCATATACAACTCTCTAATTTTAGACTTTGCCCAAAGTGGAGGGGGGAAACAGATGCAAGCTTCCTTCGGCTATACATATATACTGTATACTATAGAAATAGCAAAATCACAATAATGATAGCAATAACCTGTCATCTAGCTGGAGCCATCTCACCAGACTACAACACAGGTAGAGATGGAGAGCAGGGACTCTTTGTTGGCTCAGCAGAGAGACCAGCAATTTTGGCTTTCTCCTCTCCTTGAACTTCTTCATTATAAGAACTCTGTAACGAAGTACTAGTACCTGAGTTTCTTTCCCCCCCTCCTCCTTTCCAATCCCTTTAGTTTTGTGTTTTTAAAATTGTAAGCCTAAAGTCAGGGACAATCTTATTCCTGATATTTCTAAGAAGCTCTAGGAGTGCTGTTCCCAACTGAAGATGGGTGTGTGCGATAGTTGCTGGCATCCGTTTGTCTTGAGAGACAATGGAGTGTGCCTTCGGAGGTGGAGTCAAACCACTGTGTTTGCAGCACCAAAGTGACCTCCCTGGGACGCAAGCCTTGGCAGTGTGTACGGAGGTCTTTGGCTGCCCAGACAACAAGACCTCCCTCTTGACCTCACTGATTTGGTCCCAAGAAAAACAGAGCATAGAAAGGAACAGGAGGAGGGACAGATTTTGCTGGTGGTGTTATTTTACATAGGATGGAGCCTGTGCAGTGTTTCAACAGGATTGCTCTGTAATGGATCATGTGTCAGGGACTGGGCAGAGGAGGAATTGTGAAGAGACCCTTCCAGGTAGAAGGAAGAGGAAGACAGCATAGCTTTACAACAGGGGTTTGAGGGAGGTTGCAGCTCAGAGGCAGACGAGGGGGAAAGCTGGGAAATCATGGGAGAGCCAGAGCAACACCCGGCTGACACGTTGTCATTAGAAAGCATTCCAGAACCTCCATCTCCCAGAACCTGGCAAGCCTTCGAAGTAGGAGAGCAAAGAGCTCAAAGACACAGGGCACTTAGTGGAATCCGTAGAGGAGGTGATGGTGGTGACGAATTAGGAAATGGGAGATTCACTTGGGACAATGCCATTATCCAAGAGGCTGGGTTCTATAGCCTCTCTCTGTAAATAAAAAAAGGACTGCAAGAAACTTACCCTTGTCTTTATACTTTACTGGGCGACCAGCCGGGAGCTGCTGACAGCATCCTGACATCAAGGAGGCATGGATTGGCAGATCACAGACTCAGGATAGTGCAGAGAAATATTCAGTGGGGCAACCTCCTCCTGCCATCTCAAATCATTTTCATAAATGGGGCCTCAGTAAGAACATCTTCAGTGGACGGCAAGACTTCATGAGGATCTAACGCTAATTGGGAGCATCATGCTGCATGTGCCACCAGACTGAAAACCCACAGAAAGGAGGGGTGGTGCCTTTTGGCCCTCTGGACCTTATTGGACTACAATTCCCATGAGCCCTGACCATTGACAATGCTTGCTTAATATTATGGGAGTTTGAGTCCAACAACATCTGATGGGGCTACAGGATCTCCTCCCCTGTTAGAGAAATAGTGTGGAACCTGATCTGAAGTAACTGAACACCATGAAGGATGAAGAGAAAGTCCAAGACTGGAAATTTGTTGCGTGCCTTACTTCTGAGGGAATGACTCTAAACTTGCTTTCCGTGAATTGCACAAATTGTGCGATTGGTATGAATACTCCTCCATCAATTGCTCTGTGTAAAAGCGCATTCTCATCCCTTTGAGATGGGCGACAGATTATTTTGTTCGTTTCGACACTGAAGTGTGTTCAAGAAGGCCTACAACAAAACAACTACATACCATGCCATACCAAAAGAAAGAAATTTAAATGGAAATGAGCAATGAAACCAGCAGTCAATAATATCAAAGGGGCCAAAGTGAGAAGAAAGCTCACCAGAGCTCATCACCACCTGCCAAACGCAAACATACCTCTCTATATATGCTGTTTCCACAGCCTGGGTGCTACTGCTAGGCCTGCTTGTGTCATTCCCTTATACAGCAATTTACATAGCTGCCAAGTTTTCCCTTTTCTCGCGAGGAAGCCTATTCAGCATAAGGGAAAATCCCTTTAAAAAAGGGATAACTTGGCAGCTATGCAATTTAGGAAGGCCTCTGGAGAAGAGTTTCTGTACAGATCCATTGGAGAGGTTGTTTTTTCAGGAGGTCTTATTATAGCAATCTGCTCATCACAGGTTTCATCAAGGCACAGCCCTTTGGATTCAGCACAAAGTTATGGGAAGCACTGAAAAGATATGAAACTTCTGTGTATATTTGATTCTCAACTTACTTTAATTGACAGCTGGAATGAATCAGCAGACGGGGAGGGGGATGACTTCACAGTTTCCAGCTGAATGGAAATAACCAGGCAATGGAGACGTTCAGTTCCATCTGTTGGTCTCTTTAGGCTGCTCTTCCCTGTGCAAAATACCCTTGGAAAGGCTGCTGTGCAAAGTTGTGTCAGGTGAGATTTTATTTCCTGCACATGGATACATCCACACAGAGGATTTTAGAGTAACCAAACAAATTTTGGAGTCCTTTGAAGTCTCCAGGTCTACCTTTTCTGCTCTATGATGGCAGAGGAGGGCCCCTTTAATTTATTATTATTATTATTATTATTATTATTATTATTATTATTATTATTATTACTGTGGACTGTGGAAAACTTGTGAGCTTCAGCCAAGCAAAAATTGGGAGAGGGGAGGAGGTCAGGGAAGGTCTGACCTTCTCCCCTCTCCCAATGAACTTCCATCTCCAGGGTTCAGTGGTGGCAAAGGAAGAAAATGAACTGGGCTGAGCTCAAGAGAAGGAAGGGGTTATGAGTGCACATGGATGCCTGGGACGAGATGATGAGTTGCAGATGCAAGCAGAGCACATGAAGATAAGCTGCAGGAGCTGAACCCTGCTGCCCCACCCACCCATGGCAACTACTGGCTTGGCCTGAGGGTGCTCAAACTCTTCTGGACTGAAGCAAGTGGGCTAGATTCAGCTGGACCTATATCAGCAGTGAAATATTTGCTCATTTGTTGGACTTTATGTTCGTATGGAAGTGAGAGCTGGACCATAAAGAAGGCTGATTGCCGAAGAATTGATGCTTTTGAATTATGGTGCTGGAGGAGACTCTTGAGAGTCCCATGGACTGCAAGAAGATCAAACCTATCCATTCTGAAGGAAATCAGCCCTGAGTGCTTACTGGAAGGACAGATCCTGAAGCTGAGGCTACAATACTTTGGCCACCTCATGAGAAGACAAGACTCCCTGGAAAAGACCCTGATGTTGGGAAAGATGGAGGGCAGTAGGAGAAGGGGATGACTGAGGACGAGATGGTTGGACAGTGTTCTCGAAGCTACGAACATGAGTTTGACCAAACTGCGGGAGGCAGTGGAAGACAGGAGTGCCTGGCGTGCTATGGTCCATGGGGTCACGAAGAGTCGGAGGCGACTGAACGACTAAACAACAACAACATGTTCGTCTTTGGAATGACATGCCTTCAGTGGCTGTGGTTGAAATACATCATACTTAATGACATCACCAGGGCCCGCTTCCTGTGATGTCACCAGGGGCCCAGCCCTAGGTCTCAAGTTTGGGCCCTGAAATCTCAGGGCCAGGGATGCTCCTAGCCTGGCAATGCTAGTGGAAACTGCAGCATCATGCAACCAAACAGAAGTAACCCCACCCCCTTGCAGATCATTTGTGTGAAAGTGCCAGTGTCTGTCATTTGGGGGATCCTGCCTGCACCCCTTCCCTCTGCTCCTAGGCCAGCTAAGCCCTCCTTTTTTAAAGAGCCAAAATACCCAACCTTTGTGAGTTTGTGTGATACAAGCAGTTTGCTCTATGGAGCTGTCTCCAATATATGGTTCAAGTAGCTACCGGAACTCCATCTGCACGCTTGAAAAGAGTCACACAGCATCGGGCCCACCTGGGTTGTCACAATGTATTTCTCCACATGGTCCCCCAGGCTTTGTGTGTGTAAGCATTGAAATGTAATCAGCGGCCTTTCATCGGAAAACAGTGCAGAAAGGAAAATGAAAAACGCCTGTGCCGAAAAGCATTCATTAACCAGAACAAACAACAAGCCAATAAGTGTTAATTAATAATTTAAGTTCCTTCAATAAGACTTGCCCGCCCAAGCCAAGGATAGGCCAGTTTGAAACCAGCTCCACTTGGCTCTTTTGTCTCCTCTCTGGTTTTAATTTGAGTTGACTTCTGGGTTAATCTCTAGTGAAAGGAGGGAAGCTTCCCCAGCCAACTTCCTACTACAAATAGACACATGCACTCACCGCCCTCCAATCTTAAGAAAGTCTTGGCGCTATAAAAGGGCTTTCTGTCTTCTGGAAGAAGGAAGAGAGAAGCTTCACTGAACTGATCTTACTGCATCATTTGCCTTCTCCAACACTGAGTGTACTCTGGGTTTAGACTCCCATCATCTCCAGCCAACATGGCCAATAGTAAGTTATGATGGGAGTTGTAGTCCCAGCAACAATATCTAGGGACCAAAGGCTGGAGAAGGCTGGATTAGCTAGTCTATGTGCAAACACACTGAGAGAGAGGGACACAGTGCTGAAGTTAGAACTTTTGAGGATGGGTTTTCTGAAGGTTGACTGAGGGCCAGCAGTTAGTGTCATGTGTTCGAACCAGTTTCTTTTCCAATCTTGTAGAACCATAGATGGGTGGCTGGTTCGATTTTAATAGCAAAACAGGTATATGGGTGAGGAGTATAGAACCCTCTCTCATATCCCGTTACCTCCATGCAGCTCCTCTCCCCAGATGGTTTTAATCCAGCTGAGATCACACCTGGTATTTTCCAGCTGGAAAAAAATGACATCGGAGGACACCCTGAAGCCACGGGTGGGAAAGGTCCGGCTCTTCTCAAAGTCCCCATTTGCTCTTAAAATTAGACACTACCTCATAGGAGCCAACTCCTAGGGGCTGTGGTCCCTTCGCTCTTGTCCCAAATAAAATATTTGAGGGAGCTGCCCCCCATAGTTGGTAGGCATTGTCATTCAAAAGGTGTGTGTGTGTGTGTCGTGCTTTATGATTGATTATGCAGGGCAAGACTTACCTGGGCCCCCAAAATATTTGATTCAAGTTGGCACCCCTGCTCTACCTGATCACAGCTAGGGATGTACGAAACTGTCTGCTTTGGTTTTTCTCCATTTGTCTTTTTTTCCAGTCTTTGGCTTTCCACAATTATGTGTACAGTACATTTGTAATAATATAAAAAAATACTTATGAAATTGCATCAGTGTTTTAGTCCAAATTTCATTGAATATATACATATTTGCAAGCAATTTCTCCTAATGTAAGGCTTTTTTGTATGTCACATTAACTCATGTGTGCATTTTTATGCACACTTTGCCCTAACAAACACATTTTTGTACACATTATTCAGTTGGACAACTACATTATAAAGTTTGTAGAAGCACGATTCCAAAGCATCATGGTGATTTGGTTTGTGCATTGTTTCAGAAAGTGCAAAACAGGTAGATTTGCATCAATCTCTCCCACATCCCTAAGTTCCAGGGGGAGATATCTATATTTGCCTACCTTGCTATCACATTTTGTTTGGCCCTGAATATAGGAAATGCTGGGAGATGTTTTGTTATTTTCAGTCTATATGTGGAGGATGCTGATCTCTGAACTGTATATTTTTTAAAAAATGCTGGCATGGATTGCTTTGGATTTTTCTACAATTAAGAAAGATAGCCCGTAAGTGGTTGTGGTTTTTTTAAAGGCCAGAAAATTTTAAATTTCTGTTCATGTAACATGCAAATAGCCATGTCTATCCCCCTGCCCACTCCACACTCCAGCCTCTGGAGAGATGGTAATCCTAGCCAATGTATAAGAATGTATCTATTTTTAAAAAATGGGATGATGAAGATATTAATTGAGTTTTGTGCCCTGCAAAGCTGTTGGTTCACGAAAGATGGGTGAAGTATTGCTCTGCATAATGATTAAGCAAAATAATATGTCCTTCCCTTCTGTGAATTGCTTCTTTATTCCTGAAGTTATGAAGCAGTCTCATTCTTGCTGATATTGGTTTGGGAAATAGACACTTAAATTACAACATAATCCTGGTATTTATCCTTTAAAGATAGCTGTCTCCCCATGTTCATGATTTATAACTCTGCTAAGAAGCCGTGTGGCCCTTCAGGGCAAGATGGTTTCATTTCAAGAATCGTTCCATTTCCCCACTTTTTTGCCATCTAAATTAAATTGTTAGAGATCTTTGTAATAGCTCATAAGCAAGAATCCCGGCTACATCCAAGCTGCTCAGTTTTTAGGCTTTATTAGATTGGTAGGTGAATGCAGTATCTTTGTCTGCTTTTGAATCCATTTGAGAATGGCATGTGCATAAAAGAGACATATTATTAGGTTCCAGAAGAGGCACGAGACAATCCCTACCTGAGTTTAAGCAGCTAAGAAAACCTGCTGTATTGAAACGTTTGATTCAGGACTGAAGCCATAGCTGCCAAGTACTCCGTTTTCCCCGGGAAACCCCCATTTTTTTCGTACCGTTTCCCGGCGGTTCCCCATATCAGTTCCTCTCCCGTTATTCTCCCTTATTCCGCTCCTGCCAGTGGCCTTTTTTTTTTTTTTTTTTTTTGCTGCTTTGCCCACTGAAAATGGCCGGCGCAGGAAGTCGCGTCTACGCATGTCCGGCACCGGCGCTGGCCATTTTCGGTGCCCATAGATGGGCAAAGCGACACCGGAAGTTGTGTCTACGCACTTCCAGACATGCGTAGGCGTGACTTCCGTTGCCGCTGCTGGCCATCTTTGGTGCCCATAGATGGGCAAAGCAACACCGGAAGTTGTGTCTACGCACTTCCGGACATGCGTAGGCGTGACTTCCATTGCCGGTGCCGGTCATCTTTGGTGCCCATAGATGGTCAAAGCGACACCAGAAGTTGTGTCTACGCAACTTCTAGTGTCACGCGGCTGCCGATCCCGGATTTTGCAGTCCAGGACTTGGCAGGTATGAAGGAAGCCTGTGGGATGTAATCCACTGGAGCAGTCAAGTACAACATTTCCTGTTTTGCTAGAGTGGTCATGCTGGGGATGTTGGTCCAGCCAGTCGAACTTCCTGTTACACCTGGCTGGAGCATCCTTCCTTGCATGTGATTAATAGGTAGGCATGACCTTTCCAGACCTGATAAAAGGCCAAGTCACGCAGCCACCTTTCTCTCTTCGATCTTCTTTTTCACCCTGTGAACTTCCTGATTCCTGCCAGCCAAGCAGTCCCCCAGGTTATCTCCCATATGTCCACTGTCCATCAGACCTTGTGGAGGAGGGGGGGCGACTATTATTATTTTTTGGGGGGGATGAACGAATTCCTATGCCCCACAAATAAACCAGAGATGCATTTTAAATAAAAGCACACATTCTACTCATGTAAAAACACCAGGCAGGCCGCACAAATAACCCAGAGATGCATTTTAAATAAAAGGACACATTCTACTCATGTAAAAACCATGCTGATTCGCGGACCGTCCGCCGGCTGGATTTAGAAGGTGATTGGGCTGGATCTGACCCCCGGGCTTTAGTTTGCCTACCCATGAATTAGATGCTTGGCTATGGTTATGCTATAAACCAATATAGCAGAACATTGGTTTGCTTAGTCAATGCAATATATACTTTTTGTTTGCTTAAATTAAACTTGTGATAGACAATCAGGCCTTCTAGCTGCTTGACAACATCTCTCTTGCAGTCCTCAAAAGCAGACAGAAGAAAAACAAAAGAAGGTATTTATCTGCCCTTTGCTCGGCCACCATATATGGCTGATGAGCTGTGTATTGCTGAGTCAGAAGTTGTGATATAACACGCCTTGGGGAGTGTGCCGAGAAACCAAGTGTATTAATGGAGTCTCCTTGGCAAATTGTAGAGGGCTTTTAACAATGCTTTTAGCTAAGCAATGCTTTTAACAGAAACGTAAACAACCATTTATTGTGATAGAAACCAATTGACTTTGGACCTTTAATTATTATTTGCATATCTACTAGTACTTCCTAGGCACATTTAACAGTGGGGTTAAATGGGTCTAAAACTCCTGGCAGGTGGCAATATAATAATTATAAATATGGATTTCTAACTGTTGATCATTCCAACTTCTATATGTGGGAAGATGTTTCTGGATGGTACTGCTTCATGTTTCAGCCTGTCCTCATGCTTTTTCTCTCTCTAGCAATATATAAACCCTTCTCATTTCTTCTATAGAGAAGTTATTTGCCTCTGCAACCTCCCTTTGCCTTGTTTACTTTGGGGTCTGGTGGAGTGTACATCCTATTTGGAGATTCATTCCCCGTGTTTGCATTCATGGGATTGTTGTCTATCACATGATGGTATATGTTTTCATTCCACAGTGGGAAGTGACGAAGACAGGATGTTTGTGTTACTGTGTTTCCTGAAGTGGGACTGTTGTCCTTTGTTCACTCTCTTTGCTGCCTGATGCTAGAGAGAGAGGGAGCCATGTTGCAGTGCTCCATGTGTGTTTATATGTAAATAAAATAGATTAGCCAAATGCTCTGCTACTGAGTTCTGTTCTCCACCTCCATCGTTTTGCCCGAACACTGAGGTCCAGCACCGAGGGCCTTCTGGCGGTTCCCTCGTTGCGAGAAGCCAAGTTGCAGGGAACTAGGCAGAGGGCCTTCTCGGTAGTGGCGCCCGCCCTGTGGAACGCCCTCCCATCAAATGTCAAAGAGAAAAACAACTACCAGACTTTTAGAAGACATCTGAAGGCAGCCCTGTTTAGGGAGGCTTTTATTGTTTAATCCATTATTGTATTTTCTTTTTCTGTTGGAAGCCGCCCAGAGTGGCTGGGGAAACCCAGCCATATGGGTGGGGTATAAATAAATTATTATTATTATTATTATTATTATTATTATTATTAATTTCGCAAAGTCTGCGGATCCGTAAGTGTGCTGATGTCAGTTGGCATCAGTCGCTGTGATGTTCGGGCAAAAGAATGCTTTTGAAGCTCCTGAAGGATTGACCAGGAGGGAGAGAACATGCCAGTTGGGCATGTGTCTCTGCCAGGGTCCTACTTGTGAGTAAGAGCTCCCTAACATATCCCTACCATTAGGGAAAATGTGCCTGCCACCTCAGGCCACCTATTTCGAGTGTCACGAAAGGGGGGGGGGAATTTGTCGTTTATGTATGTATCCATGTATTTACTTTGTGGTTTTATAACTAGAGAGAGGCTGCAGTTCTGCTGGTAGTGCCAAGATAACTTGACTATTCTTGGGTATACTCTGCTCCTTGACGGATGAACCTCACTCTGGGAAAACCACCTTCATGATCAAGGTGCCAAGTAAATATAAAGTCAGTAAGTGTTCCACCTCTGCTCCCATTTGCCAATATCAACTTAAGGCAGCATAGATTCCTATCCAATCAGCATCCACACAATCTTAGCCAATCAGCATTTCCCTTAGTGGTGCACGGTAGGGAGAAGCCAGAAACAACTGCAGTACAGTGGAACCTCGGTTTATGAACACCTCGGTTTATGAATTTTCGGTTTATGAACACTGCGGACCCATCTGGAACGGATTAATTCATTTTCCATTACTTTCAATGGGAAAGTTTGCTTCAGTTTATGAACACTTCAGTTTATGAACAGACTTCCGGAACCAATTACACCCATGCTTCAGTTTATGAACGCTTCAATTTAAGTACTCCACGGACCCGTCTGGAATGGATTAATCCACTTTCCATTACTTTCAATGGGAAAGTTTGCTTCAGTTTATGAACGCTTACTCCGCGGACCGTCTGGAACGGATTAATTCACTTTCCATTACTTTCAATGGGAAAGTTTGCTTCAGTTTATGAACGCTTCAGTTTATGAACAGACTTCCGGAACCAATTGTGTTCATAAACCGAGGTACCACTGTAGTTGAGTTGAGACTATCCTGGTAGCTGGTTTTTCTCTTCTTTTTTCTTTGTCTTTTCTTTCTTTCTTTTAAAAAAGGACTTTGTTACTTATAATGAAAACTTCCCAGCCGAAAAATCCATAATGTATGTGAGGTTGTATTGGAAAGGCAATTTTTAATTAAAGCACTTAGGTTATTAATGCTTTCAAAATTGGCTTCTGTTCTCGATACATTTTCTTCATAGTATTTTTAATATACTTATTCATAATTAATTATTGTTTTCTTCACTGGGTGACGGGAGTTGGTTTTTGAGGTTTGAAGGGAAAGATATGACTAAAAGCCCTTGGATTGCCACATGCTTTGGATCATGAGAAACACTTGAAAAAAAACTGTTTGAAGTACATCATTTATATGGATGTTAACCACTACTTTAGTCCTGGTATATAATGTAATTTGTCACACACACACACACACACTTTAATTCGTGTATTGGCCTTTTCAAAGGGTGAGGTAGGGCAGGAAATTGTCTTCAAAATGCATAGTAAACAGTAACAGTGAGGTTGTTGTACAATAGTTTGTAGTGGAGGGGTAGACCTGAAGGTGTTTTGATCGCAAACATGCACAAGTTCACTGCACACACACACACAGAACACACTTACTTTCTCACATGAGTGACTTCCAGATTGTCCGTATTTTGCAGAATGAATTCAAGTGCAGACCAGAGATTTAGTTTTGCACAATTCAAGTGGGTTAAAGCCAGGCATCTCCAAACTGCGGCCCTCCAGATGTTTTGGCCTACAACTCCCATGATCCCTAGCTAACAGGACCAGTAGTCGGGGAAGATGGGAATTGTAGTCCAAAACATCTGGAGGGCCAAAGTTTGGGGATGCCTGGTTAAAGCACTCTGCTACTCTAGTGCAACACATACACTTCGAAAAAGGAAAAGAAACATATGTTTTGCTGTAAGGAAAGTGACGGGGAAATGCACAGAAAGGGGTGGAATGAACAAATGGTGAATAGGAAGACATATAACTAAACTAAATGTATAACTAGTTTAACTAGTTTAAACTTTAAAGTTAAACTAAACTAAATTGGGAGCATGACCTGCTGCATTGCACTAATTCTTTCTGTCTGGAGTTTCCCCGCAGCTAAAGCATGCAGTGCTTTTTCTATATGTTACAAATGAGTAAGCATCTTCGAAGAGATTGCTTGGTCAGAGTAGCTTACTAAGACAAAACATTTCTTTGGAATATGGGCCACCATACGACACACAATTTAATATATAGTGGATTGCATTCTCCACCTGTTTAAAATTAGATGCAAATCCGTTTGGATACTGGCATCTGTCAGCATCTTACCGTCCAACATGGCAGAAGGCATACTCTCTAAGCCTAGGTCTGAAAAAGTCACAGTGGAAAACACTGTCCTTTCTTCTAAATATTTGGTGGTCTTTTGGGGTGGGGGGGAGACAATACCACTGGAAAAATTTGGACTGTTGATAACAACCTCATATCTCTGTCATTGAAATCGACAGTATATAAAAATGTTTAATCAAGGATTGTTTTGTGGAAGAATAGAAGCCTTTTTTTAATATTTAAAGAAATATTTTGGTATGGATTCACGAGCAGGATTTGAACTGTGAGCAACAGAGGGAATTAGAGATCATTGCATACTAGTTATAAGAGAGAGAAGATAGGGTGCAGCGTGGGGGAGAAGCTAAAGACACCATGGAAAGTGGGAGGGGAAGTTTGAAAGAAAAGAAAAATGGATTATGCTTTGGGGTGTAGAAGGCAGAGGGCCTTCTCGGTTGTGGCACCCGCCCTGTGGAATGCCCTCCCATCCGATGTCAAGGAAATGAACAACTATCTCACTTTTAGAAGACATCTGAAGGCAAGCCCCGTTTAGGGAAGTTTTTAATATTTGATGTTTTATTCTGTTTTTAATCTGTTGGGACCAAGAGTGTCTGGGGAAACCCATCTGGATGGATGGGATATAAAAGATAAATTGTTGTTGTTGTTGTTGTTGTTGTTGTTGTTGTTGTTGTTGTTAATATTATTGTTATTGGGATTTAATAAAATATAACAAGTAAAAAAAATTCATATGGGTTTGGGTCATGCCCTCAATTATTCCCCTTAGGCTGCAATTCTATATACACTTCTGTGTGTGCACTTAAGCCCCACTGAATAGGGCTTACTTCTGAGTAAGCATGCAGAGGAATGCACTTTCTGGCTGCAGTCCTGTTCTCACTTCCCTGAACTCAGCGAAGCTTACTTCTGAATGGACATGCATAGGATTGCACTGTAATAGTACTTATTAATATTCCCTTCATTTTTTGACAGTTTAACCATTTGAGAGCAGACACTTATATTGGCTGATCTTTACGCAGGCTCCTTGAGTCAGCTCGATAAGGCTATTTCATGTGATTTCTCTCTCTTTTTGTAATAATAAAAGTCCTATTGTGCTAAACTCAGTACACTGATATAAACGGCCACAATTTTTCTTGATTTCCAGCTCAACCACATTGTCAGAATGACTGATGTGATGGGGAAATGCTGGTTGTGTTTCATTTTCCTCTCTCCTTTATTATATAGCCTTTAAATCAGGGGCAGGGGGGAGCCCCAAAGTATATTACGGTAATTACTTTTTGAATACAGTATTAGAAATGTTGGATTTTAATCAGCGGTAATCTGTCTGCTTTTCTTCTGTCAAGATCACTGTTTTATTGAAACTTTCAAGAGTAATATACTTACTTCCAGACCTATTATCACTGTCATTTCCCAGTTTACATCAGTTATTTTTGTCTTGAGAAGTATATTACTGAACTGTGGAGGGTGGGGGGATGATAAAGTATAATGGTGTCAGAGAAGGATTTTATAATTCTTCCTGTGACCTGTGCAAGGATGATTTAAAGTTTTGCATTTTCCTTTCTTCTCCACCCTGGCTTCTTTTTGTTTTTGTTTAAGGTGATAATAGCAATAGAAGCTTCCGAGAATCTCTCCCTTCAAACAAGTTACAGCAAGACTTCAGCGCCACTGGGAATAACAGCTGTGTTCAGGGTCAACATATGAATGGCTCTTCTTGGATTCAGCATCCTAGATTAGCTTGACCTGGATCGCTAATGTACATCTGGAAAGCATCCGCAGGGTGAAAGATATAAATATATTTGTTAGTCTTGTCATCTTACAAATTACGCTATGTAAATGGTTAAAGACAATGATTAACATTCTTACTGAAGCCTTGTGTGTGCTAAATTATGCTTGGGTTATTCATCTAAAAGGAGAATTTTTATTAAATATTAAAGCTGCAGAATATTGAGCTTTATATCTGCCACATATAAAGTGACAGATGTGCCTATGCATACACAATAAGCATCAATGAGTGCAATTTGCACATTGTTTTATGCTCCCACAAGCATCTCTCAAAGTCTGTAAGGATAGAGGTGTTTGTGAGATGTTAAAGACAGGGGTCTGGTAGGCTCTGAAATTCTGCAAATCCTATCGTCCTTTGCATATTTTGGAACCGCCGCAGAATTTGATTGTGGCTGTGGAACTAGCCACAAAGAACTCCCAGAGGTAGCTGGGAGAAATATTGAAAAATTAGTAATGGGCAAGTTGACCACACCCAAGTAAAGGCAATGCTCCACGCCACCCCAATCTCCCTCAAGTGGTGTGCAAGATTTCAGGGATTGCAAGCCCTCACCCAGGATTTGTGTTTGGAAAACTAGGCACAATGGAGGCTATGTGTATTTATGGTTTGTTTACAAATGTACAACCTGAGCCTACTTATGGAGGGGCTCACAGCAGCAGCAGCAGCAGCAGCCCAAAACACTGACAGGGAACATAACATTACAGTGAGGCTAGAGACTCACCCCTGCTCCACCGGTTGCACCTGAGCAGTACATGTGAAAAGCATCTAGGAGTCTTGGTAGACCACAAACTTGACATGAGTCAGCAGTGTGATGCAGCAGCAAAAAAAGCCAATGCAATTCTGGGCTGCATCAATAGGAGTATAGCATCTAGATCAAGGGAAGTAATAGTACCACTGTATTCTGCTCTGGTCAGACCTCACCTGGAGTACTGTGTCCAGTTCTGGGCACCACAGTTCAAGAAGGATACTGACAAGCTGGAACGTGTCCAGAAGAGGGCAACGAAAATGGTCAAAGGCCTGGAAACGATGCCTTATGAGGAACGGCTTAGGGAGCTGGGTATGTTTAGCCTGGAGAAGAGAAGGTTAAGGGGTGATATGATAGCCATGTTCAAATATATAAAAGGATGTCATATAGAGGAGGGAGAAAGGTTGTTTTCTGCTGCTCCAGAGAAGCGGACACGGAGCAATGGATTCAAACTACAAGAAAGAAGATTCCACCTAAACATTAGGAAGAACTTCCTGACAGTAAGAGCTGTTTGGCAGTGGAATTTGCTACCAAAGAGTGTGGTGGAGTCTCCTTCTTTGGAGGTCTTTAAGCAGAGGCTTGACAGGCATATGTCAAGAATGCTTTGATTGTGTTTCCTGCTCGGCAGGGGGTTGGACTGGATGGCCCTTGTGGTTTCTTCCAACTCTATGATTCTATGAAAGCCCTATGGATATAAAATGTGAAAGGAGCATAAGTGGTGTGTACATATAGGATGTGCTTGATGAGACTGATTCACACATGCATGTTCACCCCTTGATCTTTGACTGTAGCTGATGACTGTACACCTGAGGTTGACTTGCATTATCTCTTTTTTTGTCTGTCTGTCAAAGAACCCAAGGTGGCCTTCATGTGCAATCATGCATCCATCCACTGGCTTCAGAAAGGTGGTGACCTTGTGTCCTTTCAGCAGGAACAATGGTGTTGTGACTTGAAATTCCACCGAAGTAAAGATGTGTAGAAGTCACTCAACGCTTAGAGCAAGACCTGATATACTTAGGCCCTGAACTGTGCCTATAATTATTTTGTGCCGGTATAGAGAACACCTGATTCTAGATCACCATAGTGTTTATTTATATATATATATTTAAAAGACAGCAGATCTCAGAACTTCCTGGAAGCAACATATTTTGGCTCAGAACTAACTGTGTGCATACATAGCCCTGTAAAATAAGCTGGAATCCTGCTGACCAATAATTTGGAAGGGAGGAAGAAATCCATCTCCCAAATAGTTGATGACATAATGTCAGCGGTGACTGAAGCTACCTGGCAGGCCATAATACATGCCTGGAGATGGGCATTTGGTATGGCAGGCCCCAGACAACTTGGCACCTTTGTTTCTGATAGGACTTAAGCAAAAGCTAACTTTATCTAGCTGTAGGCCACTGTTGCTATGCTGTAACTTGCAGGTGGGAGGGGATTCTTGGAAATACTCTCAATTTTTTCCACTAAGTGCACATCAAAAAAGACGAGCATATCTATTCTTAAGAAATAACTCGGCCACCCATTCCATTTCTCAGAACTTCCAGAGGGCAAGTGTCAACCACTCCAGGATCCTTGACCAGTTCTTCTAATGTCAAGTGAAGACCATTTTATGGCAAGAATAATAGTGTGTCACTGTGGTGACATTTCAGATTTCACAGTGGGGGCAACATTTAGCAAGAGGTTATGTGGAAAAATAAATCTATTTTAGGATTGGCTGTAATGGTTGCCGTCATTACAACCTGGGGCCATTAAAATCAACAGGAGCTTCTCTATTAGCTTCTCTGGGAAAGTGGATTCTACCTTATAATGGGAGCCCCTATAGGGTTGCTCGTACAATAAAATTATTCATGTAGGACAAAAATAACAACTTAATGCCAGTGCTTTATCTTCTACTGGAAACAATGAGCTTCCTTTTGCTGAAGAGGACAAGATGGAATGCATTGTGTGTGCTGTTCCACAAAAGTAAAACTTTTGTCATTCCCAAACAAAGTAAAATAAAGCAATGCAGAAAGTGAGAGGTATGATGATTGTGGGAATTAAAAGGCAGGTCTAAGTTGAATCGGCTTCCAGATATCAACAAATTCCTATGCCGCTTATATGGCAAAATGATCTCTAAGTGCTTTACAAGTATGAAATCAATTATAAAATCCATACATAATTAAAAAACATGATGGAAACAATTCCATCAAAACTTAAAAATATATAATTAGAATTTGCCATACAACAAGGCAATTAAAAAGAATAAAAATAAAAGCAGTTAAAAGAGCAATGCAAGCAATTCGGTCAGGAAGTTCAAGTTCAAGGGAATGCTTGCCTAGACAGCTGTGTCTTCAGGAGTTGCTGGGATATCCATACGGATAGAGCCTATCACATTTCAACAGGGAGGGCATTCTACAACACTGTTGCCACCAGTGAAAAAGCCCACCTGTGGTTACCGCAAGCCAGTAATGATGGTTTGAGGAAATAAAGCATTTTTCTATAGAGGTGTGTGAAAGAGAGGAGAAGCCAGGGGAATCACTCAAGCTCCTTGTTCATTCTCAACCGGAATTCGATGTTTGTCCATTGTATCTGAGAAAACAAAGGAGATCCATACATCAAAACACAGTAAAGCCAGAGGGATTATTCCAAAGGAACTATAATGAAAGGATCAGCCAGTGGTGTAGACTTTGGTGAACTGTGATCTATTACCAGGTGAGAATTGAGCGTATGTTATTGTGCTTTGCTAGCACACTCGGATAGACTTATTGAATTGACAACATTCTGAGGAGGTTTCATGTGCCTATATTTTTCTCTTTTTTGACTGGAATCCAAGCACCCATGACTGGTGCTCCTGACTCTTCTTTTTAAAGCATCTCTCTCTCTCTCTCTCTCTCTCTCTCTCTCTCTCTCTCTCTCTCTCTCTCTCTCTCTCTCTCTCTCTGTGTGTGTGTGTGTGTGTGTAAAAGGAGGATTGAGATGACTGCACTGGCATGAATGTTAGCCCCCCTACTTACACCACTGAAAACTACTGAAATCAGAGCCATCCCAGTATATCTTATTTCCCGAGCCATTTCCCTCTGTTAATACTTTGTTGTCTCTATAAACTAGTTCCAGCTGTGTTGATTTGCCTGATAGAGCACTTCAGGTTTGTCTTTAGAGTCTATCAAGCCGCACTGTCAGCTGGCACCAGCACCTTGGTCCACCTAATCAGATTCTGAATGTGATGGGAAACGGGGGGGGGGGCACAAAAGCAAGCTATTGCTGAAGCTGTTGCTGATAAAGCTCTTGGGTCAGACGGTCAGCAGTGGTGTGTCACAGCCCCAGATATCATAATGATTTGGATTGTCGAAATAACCCATGTTAGTGTTGAAGATTCATTCCCCGTGTCTGCATTCATGGGATTATTGTCTATCACATGATGGTATATGTTTTCATTCCACAGTGGGAAGTGACGAAGACAGGATGTTTGTGTTACTGTGTTTCCTGAAGTGGGACTGTTGTCCTTTGTCCACTCACTTTGCTGTCTGATGGTAGAGAGAGAGCGAGCCATGTTGCAGTGCTCCGTGTGTATTTATATGTAAATAAAGTAGATTAGCCAAATGCTCTGCTACTGAGTTATGTTCTCCACCCCCATCGTTTTGCCCGGACACTGAGGTCCAGCACCGTGGGCCTTCTGGTGGTTCCCTCATTGCGGGAAGCCAAGTTGCAGGGAACTAGGCAGAGGGCCTTCTCGGTAGTGGCACCCGCCCTGTGGAACGCCCTCCCATCATAAACGTAAATAAACGTAGATTAGCCAAAATGCTGAGTTGCTGAGTTCTCTTACGCAACTGCACAAGTTCTGCGGATCCGTAAGTGTGCTGATGTCAGTTGGCATCAGTCGTTGTGATGTTCGGGCTGGAGAAAGATTTTGAAGCTCCCAAATGATTGACCAGGAGGGAGGGAACCTGCCAGTCGGGCATGTGTCTCTGCCAGGGTCCTACTTGTGAGTAAGAGATCCTAACAGTTAGATGGGCATCAAAAATATGGACTGAAGCCTGCAAATCCAGCCAAATGTTCAGCACTTTTAAGCACCACTCATTTCAGAGAGAGGCACAGAACATTCCTATGCTCACATTATTCTGGGACCAGGGTTACCTCACCACAATGCAGGCAGAATTACTACCAATGCATGCCTAGTGGAAGGGCTTCAGTAGAGGCCTGTGCATTCAGCACAGGAATGTGGGTGGCGCTGTGGTCTAACCACTGAGCCTCTTGGGCTTGTCGATTCGGAAGGTCAGCGGTTCGAATCCCTGCGACGAGGTTGAGCTCCTGTTGCTCTGTCCCAGCTCCTACCAACCTAGCAGTTCGAAAGCATGCCAGTGCAAGTAGATAAATAGGTATCTCTGCAGCGGGAAGGTAAATTTCCATCATGGTGTTCCGTTGCTCCAGAAGCGGTTTAGTCATGCTGGCCACATGGCTTGGAAAGTTGTCTGTGGACAAATGCCAGCTCCCTCAGCCTGAAAAGCAAGATGAGCACCACAACCCATAGATGTCTTTGACTGGACTTAACCGCCCAGGGGTTCTTTACCTTTTTTTATTCATTCAGACTAACCTGCCTCATAGAGGTGTTAGGACAAAACTTAGTTGTCACTAAGTTCTGTGGAAAAAAGGGGTGGAATGTAAGTGGAATAAATACATGAGGCCTAGTTAGCTTTGAGGTGGTAAACCTGTGCTCTGTACCATGATTGTGGAATTATATGACTGAATGCCACTTCACTGGGGAGGGGGGGAATCGATCAAGTAACCTCCCCCCCCCACAGTCTAATGGGGTACAAATAGTATACAGGCTTAAAACACCAGTGATAAATCTGCTGTGCCTTAGTGGGCAGTTACCTCCACTAAACTAGGCCCTGTACTGGTATGCTACAGGTCTTGTCTGTAACTGAATCAATTTTTTAAAGGTTGCCACAGGCAATTCATCTCACCAAGAAGCACATGCTACTTAAATGTTCATATCAAGGAGCGACTTTACTGCCATGTCTAATACACAGCAGATGATGTGGATGTCATAGGGTGGGACCATAGCTGCCAAGTTTTCCCTTTTCTCGCGAGGAAGCCTATTCAGCATAAGGGAAAATCCCTTAAAAAAAGGGATAACTTGGCAGCTATGGGTGGGACCCTAAGAGGGTTGTTATTAATTCTCTCGAATATTGGTGGAGATCGGTAGGCCTCCACACCCAGATTTTGCTTCACAATCTTGCCCGATTTCATTTTGGTGCCTCCATATCTTTGTCACACTCTGCAAGCTGAAACTTGGGCTTCCGTAACCACAAGGAGCAAATTCTGACAAGTGTCTTGCCCTTCCCAATTTGCTGCCTTTGCGGCTTACATCCCAGGCGCAACAGTTTGCAGATTCGGATAGGTGAGTGAGTGGCACCTGTCAAAATACTTTCCCCGCTTCAAGATGGGAGCTGGGAAAGATAGCGCATTCCAATAAGTGGAAGGCACCTATCATAAATCGCTGCCTCCTGTATCAAGGATACAAATGGTAAAGATAGCAAATTCTGACAGGAAAGTGACATCCATCAGCATTTTCTAGAAGTGCTGTTCTTATTTCAGAATGTAAAATGATACAATCATCATCTTTTGCTGCTAGAAGCAAGTGCAAGCTGGAAGGCATTCCCCCCCCCCCCAGTGATATACTGCTTCTTTCTTTTCCACCAAATTAAGCCTTGGGATTTCATTTCATTCCACCTGCTTAGGGAAAAAGCAGGGTGGGGGAGCTGCCACCAGCTCATGCTGTCAAAATGTTCCCGAATCTGTATTCTCTGGTCTAGGATCTGGAATGGGGAACCTGTAGACCTCCAGATGCAGTAACACAGGAACTGGGCTTTTAGTGTGGTTGCCCCTGTTCTGTGGAATAGCATTCTTGTTGAGATATGGCAAGAACTGTCCAGGAACAACTGAAGATATTGTTCAATGGGTTAGAGTGCTGTGCTGATAATGCCAAGGTTGCAGGCTCAATCCCTGTATGGGACAGTTGCATATTCCTGCATTCCACAGGGTTGGACTAGAGGATCCTCAGGACCCCTTCCAACTCTTCACCATCCTGACCATCATCCATGGTGATTGGGGCTAGTGAGAGTCACGCTCACAGTCTAACAACAAAAGCTCCTATCATTCCTTTCTACACCGAGTAGAAAGGAATGATAGGGATTCATATGTTGTTTGATTCCAGTTCCTGTCTCTGACTTACAATGTTATTGCCTTCCAGTGGTGTAGAGAGCCAGTGTGGTGTAGCGGTTAAGAGCGATAGACTCATAATCTGGGGAACCGGGTTTGCATCTCCGCTCCTCCATATGCAGCTGCTGGGTGACCTTGGGCTAGTCACACTTCTCTGAAGTCACTCAGCCCCACTCACCTCACAGAGTGTTTGTTGTGGGGGAGGAAGGGAAAGGAGAATGTTAGCTGCTTTGAGACTCCTTCGGGTAGTGATAAAGCGGGATTCGAAACTCTTCTTCCAGTTACAAGGTCTTATCTGCAGCAAGCCCTAAACTGCTAAAGAATTCCACATCTGCCAAGCATTGTTTCTAGAAGCACAGTTCATATTGTAACTGCTACAAATATTATTGTTGTTGCTGCTGCCGCTGTTATTATGACTTCATTTTCCAGCTGACTCTTATAGGATGTGAATCGGAAAACTTACAGTATCATATTAAGCATATTTACTTAGAGGTCAGACCCAATGAACTTCAACAGAACCCATTCCCAGACTCATCCAGCATTTTAGACTGCAGTTTACACACTTACCTAGGGGTAAGCCCCACTGAAATGAGTGCAATTTTAAAATGTTCAGCTTTGATCAGAGGGCTTCCTCCATTTGGCTCTACCACCTTCTACCCTGTGAAATAGAATAGAAATAGAAATAAAAATGATTTATTTTTCACTGTACCACTTGTTTACAGTGAGATTAAACGACCCCCACCCCCACCCCCGTGGCCTCTATTGTTGATGCCCTCTGAGACAGCCATTACAGGAACACAAGATATATATCTCCACAGTGCCAGAAGTCCCCCCCACACACACACACACTTTTGCTTTCCTTTCTAATGTGTGTGCATGTGGGGCAGAGCGGGGAGAAGTAGCCAGGGTAATGCATTCAAAATACCCAGCACCACTTCTGCCTTAAGCCTAAGTTTTGTAAACATGGACCTTATTTAGAAAATCCCCAGACTCCCCCAAGTGGATAGCAAAGAAATGTAGCTCTAGAGATATTGCCAGGAAGATCCCTCCTGGCAGTCATTATCCATAATGAGCTAAATTCCTGCATTCTGATATACACTCTCTTTCCCCCATTAGCTTCAGAGCATTTGTTTGACAAGAATCATTGCCTAAGACTCTTCTTGCAAGCTGATGAGCTTTTTGCTCATTCCGTAGCGTAGATTAGCCTCTAATGTAGGAAAAAAATGAACCTGTGGCCCTCTAGATGCTGGTAGGATCTAACACCCCAGCAGGTATTTAATGTTTTAAATATGTCCATTAAAAAAATCCTACTGTTTTATCACTTTGGTGTTTGCCACCTTGGGCTCCTCCTCCTCCTCCTCCTCCTCCTCCTCCTCCTCCTCCTCCTCCTCCTCCTCCTCCTGAACCAGCATGGCCAATGGCCAGAGATTATGGGCCTGAGTGTCCAACATCATCTGTAGGGACACTTTCCCCTCTGTCTGCTGTAATGAAACCTCTTAGGATGAAGGGGTCAGATTGGTGTTTTTTTTTACAGACCAGGAGGATCTACCTCAAACCCTAACCCCTCAACAAAGCTTCCACTTTTTAATATACCATGATTATATATATTTTAAATCTGCATATGGAAGTTCTATAAAATGGCATAGGTGGTTCTTTCAACTGTTTGTCTATCGCTTAAACTGTGCCCTCCTTGCTGTCTTGCCTTTCTCCTTATCATACAGCTCAACCAAATGCATATTTACTGGGAAGTATTTGCATTTGATGCAGTTTACTTCCAGGAAAGTGTGCCGAGCACTGTAGCCTTTAAAAAGCCATGAAATAAAAGCGTCATTATGTTCTGGTAGGATCCATCTTAGAGCTGCAACCTTCAACTCTCTTACTGGAGAGAAGGCCTCACTGAAGACAGCAGGACGTATTTCAGAGTAAACATGACTTGGATATATTGGCAGGGGGGTAAATGAGAGAACCGTTTGTAGTCCCTTCCAGGTCTATTTTATTTAAACAATTCCTACAGTTCTATGCTTGTGCTTCACAACCCACTTGTGTGCCATCATGATCTGTTATCCAAAGGCTGATAGTCTAAGGAACGAGACAAAGGTTGCTGTAGTTTTTCTCAATCCAGGATTGTTCACACTCATCCTCAACATGCTGCTTACAGTGTTATTCAAACTTGGACACCAGCTGGTTTTGTACTACAATTCCCATCATCCCTGACCACTGGTTCTGCTAGCTAGGGATGATGAGAGTTGTAGTCCAAAAACAGCTGGAGACCCAAGTTTGAGTAACACTGTGCCACTAGAATGATTCTATATCCTTCGATTCCAAAGGTATGGCTACTGATACCATACCTTTGGAATCGAAGGATATAGAATCAATCTATTTGGAAACTCTTCCCTTGATTAGGTTATCTACACCTTTTCTTTCCTGCACATGCCCCAGGTGAATGAAGAAGGAAGTGATGGTTGCCACCTTTGTACACGCCCACCAGGTTTCCTTGGGCAGCTGTGGAGACATCCCCATTTCTGGGATTACCTGTATCTGTTTTCAAATGGACACACTGAGGGGAAACGCAGTTTCTCAAAAAGTGCTTTACAAGGGCACAAAATATGCAACACACCTAGATTGTGTGTGGACTACAGAAAAACAACAGGAGCACAATCGTCACTCATTCTGGAAGAAAACGATGTGTGGACCCCAATTTAAAAACCCGACTAGCCAAGATGGGGTGCTGGGTGGTATTCAGCTTCTTATAATTATGATGTCAGATGTTCTAAGAATGACTACAGACAGGGGTACTAACTTGAATAAAATAGGGGGGCAGGTAAACCCCACCCCACATATTCCATCACATGAGAAAGTGCACACACACTATTTGAATGGTAATTCCCATCAACTTTTGGGGGGGCCTTTGGCACCCTGAAATATTTTTGGGGTGGCCTGAAGCCCCCTCAGCCTCTAGGAGTCAGGCATAATAGGGTAATAAGTATGATATAATTTAAAATCAACAACTTAATTGATAAATATTTGAACCCCGGTATGGCTTTTGGAAGTCCATTATATTGATAGCTCCAAGAGCAGCTTTCTCTCTCATTGCCACAGATCCCTTTAACTCTTGTGGTCCTGCTCTGCACCTGCTCAGATCCCAAAAGAAATTGCATGCGGCCCCCAGCAAGCCTCTGGACTCGGCCTGTCTTAAGCGCCCCCCCCCCCCCGCAGAGCGTGCGCCGCAATCTGCTTTTTCACCAATTAAGCCATCTTCGGGTTAGAGGAAGAAATAAAAGTCTCTGTAAATCCATTGTAGGAGGAATGGTCCTCAGGCTTTCCGCTGGCTGGCTATTGATCCCTTTAAGTGCCTGCTAATGAGACCCGTTTATACCCAATAAAGCACGCGCAACGGGAGCGCCAAAAGACTGATGAAGTGCTCGCAAGGAAGGGCAGCACACACACACACACACACCCGAAACCCGGGCACAGCGGGAAGAAGTATTGATCTGCTGCGGGACCGCCCTTCAAGGGTTAACCTGCTCGAGGGGGGGAGGGGGGGAGAGAGAGAGAAGGGGGCGTGGGCATGGTGGCATCAAATCTTGAGGTGTGTGTGTGGGGGGGGGGGGAGTCTATAAAAGAGCTCTCTCCAAGTCCCGCGGTCTGTTCCTGAAAGGGAAGAGGTGCTGGGGCTGGGAAAGCCTTGGAAACCTTTGATTCTTCCCCACCGCCTCCGTATGTAGTTCCCCAGTGGTGGAAAGGAAAAGCCTGCGTCCAGAAGGCAGCATTTATATTCCTGCTTCTTGCTCTCGCATGCACACCCCGAGAATCCAAAGGTTGCGACCCTTGACATTGAAAAATCCGGTCCTGCGGGGCAGCCCAGCTGCTCCTCGCTTGGGATCTGCTTCACGACGGCAGGCAGGCAGACAGGCAATGACAGGGTAGGGGGAGTGGGGGTGGGGAAAAACTACTACAGGGGAGGAGGCTCACAGCAAGGGGTCCACCTGGCTCTGCTCCCTGTGTCCCAACAGAGCGCAAGTAGGAAGCCCGCAAACAAGGCAGAGAGAGAGGAGCAGCGTTTGGTCTCGGGAATACACTCCCTGGTGGTGGAGGCTCCACTGAGCTGGCGCGCATAGCAGAGAGTCGCTTGTGAGCAGCGAGGCAGTGGCTGCCCCGTCTTCCCCCACCTCCACTGGATCCCACCACTGTCTTGACCCCCGACAGCAAGCGTCGATCCGCTCCCCCCATCGGGGAGCTGTCGGGAAAGATTCCCCCCCCCCTCACCAAGCGAGGGAAGCAGCTGCGAATGTCACATCTTAGGGAAAGGGGATTCGCTGCAGCTGATGGAAAGGCTTCCCTCGACCAGCCAGTCAGGGACACTAGCTCGCCTACCTTAAAAAAAAAAAATCTCCCCCTCCCCTCTTTCCCTTCTCTTATATTTTACCTGGGCGACGGCAGCAAGCAGCTGACGTGGGGAGCGGGGGCGCCCTCTTCGCTTCTCCTCCTCCTCTGTCCGTTATTGCCCTCTTCTGTGGAGGGCTTGAGCCAAGAGTGAGGGTGGGGAGGGGGGAAACTGAGAAGGAGAGTGGGGGGGGAGGAGGAGGAGGAGAGAAGGCGGCGTGTGACAGATGCACTCCTCTGACAGCTCCCCGGCTAGTGGCTCCCTGCCATTGGCTCAGTGCAGCGGAGCGGCAAGGCTGCGCGCTATAATAGCACCATGCCTGTGCGAGGCAGCAGCTCAGACTCCTTCGGCAAAGCCAGAGAGATGCTGAGGCTGCTCCTCCTCTCTCTCCTCCTCCAGCAGGAGCTCTGAGGGGGAAGGGGGTCGGAAAAGACCGTGGTCAATGCCTGCTGGCTCCGGCCATTGCTAAGCTCGCCTGCTTGCTGTGTCTCTGTCTGTCTCTCTCTTTCTTCCCCACCCTGCGGAAAGGGAGAGCCAGGCTGCCGGAGGGAGCGCGGTGTGCATGCCTCTGGTGCGCGCGCCTTGTGTGTGCTCGGGGCTCGCTTCCCCCCCGGGTTTCCCCACCCACTCTCGCCGCCACCCCATCGCCGCTTCCTCGCACCGCCACCCTACACGCGCACGCACATACATACACGCGCGCGCGCACACACGCGCCCGGCGCCTTGCTTCCCGGCTGATCGGGCACCCTCGGGGTGTATGGAAGCAGCGGCGGCAGCAGCCCACGAGGCGGCTGCCCCATGGAGTGTTATTACATTGTCATCAGCTCCGCGCACCTCAGCAATGGGCACTTTCGCAACATCAAGGGAGTTTTCCGAGGTCCTCTCAGCAAGAACGGCAACAAAACTCTGGTAAGGAGCCTTCCTCTCCACCCGCCCGCCCCCTCTCCTCTTCCTCGCTCGCTCCATTATCTGTTGATGCCTCGCTTGGGTTAACTCTGGGTTCAGCACCGTAGCGTCCTGGACAGCTCCGAGCGGCGCGCTCCAGGGAAGGTTCTCTTTCGGTTTGGTGGATTTGCTAAAGGATGGGGGAAATGTTTGCCTTGTGTTCGCTCTCCCCTGTTTTCTTGTCGGTTTACTTTTGGGTCTTCCTGCTCTCCAACGTGCTCATTCTGTGATGGGACCTGGTTTACCGTAACCCCCAGTGGAAGGGGAACGGATGCTTTTGCTTATTGCTCGAAGCAGTGGTTACGGTAGTTCGAGTCCTTCTTCTCTTGGAAGGCAGAGTGTTTAAAACAAGCTGTGCAGTTATCTGGTAGAGGTTACGACTCCAGAGGAGGAAGTGGAATCCCTCTTATGTCTAGCTCTGGTTCAGCTTTGTTTAATACGAAAGAGGGTGAGACGGTCTTCAGAAAGTGAAGGGAAAGGCACATGGAGGCTCAAACTATTGAGTTTTTCATTAGGAGGTTGTTGAAGAATGATAGTAGTTCGGAGCATCCCCCTGTTGATAAGAAGGGGATATAAATCAACTTATAGTAGAATCCTATGCATGTCTACTTGAAGTTGGCCCCACTGCTTTCAATGTACCGTACTCCCAGATAGTGTATCTAGGATTACAGTCTTGCACACCTGTTCACATTTGACTTCAAAGTGCTTAAGAAGGCACTCCTATACCCTCTCACTCAGGAGTAAGCTCCTTTGAGAATAGTAGTATGCACATAAGGTTGATTCTGATTCATGCCCATGGGGTGGCTTTAGTTGAGAATGCTTTAGTTGAGACACACCTACCTCAAAGATATATTGGTATATTCATGTTGCCAGCCAAATTACATTAGTTGGGGTGTTTGGCTGGCAACTCTTTTGTTAAATCTGTTGGCGAACACATGCTTGGTCTGACTTGAGAGTGATCACATTTGTTGTGTCTGTGTTTGAAACTGTTGAGGCTGGAAGGAATTGTTTTCCGAAGAAGTTCAGCTTCATCATATGACATATGAGATGCAGGAAGGCTACCCACTGTGGACCCGTCACCATGTGCAAGAGATCCTTGACAAAGTTCTATAGTACTGGATCCAGGTTTGGAGAGAGGAACACTGTTTTCTCACTAGTGCTTATTGAAACTTTTCTATAGCAACAATGCAGTAGGAATTCAGCACATGTCCCTTGTGTGGAAGAGTTGCTTCCTATGCTTGCTAAAGATGGTTACCTTGTGGTTTCTCTGTAAATATAGTGACTGGACAAAGTTTGAGGCAAGTCCTAAAATAAATTACACTAAATAGAAAATGTCACTGGTTTGGGAAATGTTGGCGCTCTCTTCTATGGTTATCGCTGGAAACACCTTGTTAAATTCATTCATGTTTCATCAAGCAGGGACACACAAACAAAATGCCATACAGAGGTTTTCCATACACAGAGATTCCTATGAAATAATAATGGAAGATGGTATGAATTATGCCAAGTTGGGTGCTGTGCTCTTTAAGGAGCAATAAGTCAAGAATGATTCATTGATGAAATTAGCAAGCAGCCCACAAGCATTTCTATCCACGTTGGTTAAACTGTGTCAAAATCTTATTACCTCCATTGTTCACTAGCCTGAGCTTTCATTGCTACGATTGGTTTGTGTATACAGAATTTTCTCTGTGTCTTTAACAACTGTGATCCTAAATACAATTCCTTGGAAGCAAGTGCCCATATTGTTGAGGGAATGTACTTCCAACCAGGTGAAACAGATTCCTATCTCAAATATCTATAGGTAAATTTGTTACCAATGGCCAGGGAAGATTTGCTGCAATATTTCAGATACCTGCATCAAAGTTAATGTTACACCTTTTGGAGGATTGCAGCTCTAGTTGGTGCACTTCTGTAAAGTTCTGTTTGGTGACAAGCGGCACTTTGAAATGTCATGTTGATCACATTCCAAAAAATATATATGTCAAATGCCTTTTGTCATGTACCACTAACACATCTGAAAGTTCAATTATCTGCTTATTATTTGGCATGATTGGGAGCAAATCTTAAGTTAATTTCTTACGTACCACATTCTCATGTAGAAAAATCCTAAATGTCACCAATCCCTGAGTACCGACATAATTTGTTTTGCCTTGAAGTTATTTTGGCATGTGGCAAAATTGGCCTTTGCTGCAGATCTAATTCCATTTCTGTATTTGGGGAGAGTTTTTTTTTTTAGAGTTAATTTAATGAAAGTGATACAGAAGACTTCTTGAAAGGTAATATAAGGAAAATCTTCTTATAATACAACCTAATGCTCTCAAAAACGAAATTCATTTCTTCTTGGAAGTGAATGCAAAATTATTTCACAGACCCAGTCAACCAGGATGTAAATGCATTTCTTAAATGTAATTTAAAGTGGAAAAATCTTTCAAGGGAGATATGGGGTTTTTCATAAGTAAAAAAATACATAGTCTGCAATCTTGACTTTCTCTTCTTGATACATAATAGAAAGGGGCATTATGCACAGAAAAGGAACCAAATTAGCAACATAATGGACAGCAGGGGAAAGAAGCAGGGCTGTCACCCAATTGTTAAAGAATGAAATTAAGTTGCATGATTTTACATATTAGGACAAATGGAAAAAGCTATTCATTTTTGTTTTTAGATCACGGATGGGAAGGGGGGGGTGTATTGCTATCCAGGTGTTCCTGGACTACAACTCTTGCATTCCTTTAGCATTGACTATGTGGGCTGGAGCTGATGGGACCTATAATAATATCTTGAGGGCTGCAGCTTCCCCATCGCTGTCTGAGGTGAGTCCAAGCAGGCACCACTTTAGAAGATCTGTTCCACTCCATGCAAGAAGACATCATCTAAGTTACTGCTTACCACTCACAGTTTTTTTTGTCAGATTTTATTTTATTTTAAAAGGGTTTCCTGATTTATTAGTATTTAAAACTTTTAATAGATTAAGCAGTGCCCCCAGGTTAATGTAACTGCTGAACTAAAAGTTGTAACCTATGGTGAAATATATACAATTCAGTTGTCCCCAAAGGAGCAAGTCCATTGTGATCTGCACTCATACCCCAAATCCAGCTGTTGTCAACAGTCTTTGCTAGTTGTAGAGTGTGGTGAAAAGCAACCATTTCTTCAGAGTTCATGGAATAACTTCAGGGCTGTTTATTAAGTCTTTGATTGACGATTGACTTTGTCCTGAAGAGATGTAGATCTATAATTCCACCAACAAATTGTGTGCGTCCATCTCTCTCTCTCTCTCTCTCTCTCTCTCTCTCTCTCTCTCTCTCTGTGTGTGTGTGTGTGTGTTTGTTTGTGTGTGAAATGAATATATGAATATATATATATATATATATATATATATATATATATATATATGCACACACATGACTGAAGCCAAAACAAACTTCTACCAAAATCTTTTTGTGACATCAACACAGTATAATCAACTTTAGTGCAGGATACCCACGTTGTTTCGTTGGCAAGGAAGTGCATACATTCCCAGGGAACATCAGATATTGAAAAACCCAAAGGACTGGTTAAATGAGCAATTTATGATTTTAGATGTAATGAAAGGGCCCTGGTTATTTCAGCTTTCAAGGGTGTTTATTGTATTTGTGCAATTTCTCCATTGGCCAAGAGGGGCCACTGCTGAGCAGTTTATCCCCCTCTCTTCTGCTCTCGCCTCTTTCTCCTCGGAAGTAACTTTGCTGTGTGGTTGTGGTCTTAAGAATGAGGACAGTAGATGTTAATCCCACTCCTGATCTAGTGAGCAAAGAAGCACACATATGAGGATTTATTGCTCTTTCTCAGATTTCTAGTTGGGGGTGGAAGGGGTGATAGTGCCTTAGGTCTTTTCTTCGCTTGCTTCGCTACTTGAAAGTGCAGCTACATGGTGTTAAATAGAGGAAATGAAGAGCCTCCATTCATATTGGTTCCATAGTAGGAAAGCATGACCCCCCATCACCCTCACATTCATGGTCAAGTAATAACCAACTGAGGTTCTGCTCTCGGCTAACATAAACCCTGGCTATGCCCATGATCATGTTATTTTCATTTCTACTATGAGACAGGGGGAAATGTTTTGCCATGACAAGTATGCAAAAGGAAACTGAAGAACAAAAAAGTTGGGGGGACAGCATAGCTGCCAAGTTATCCCTTTTTTAAAGGGATTTTCCCTTATGCTGAATAGGCTTCCTTGCGAGAAAAGGGAAAACTTGGCAGCTATGGGGGACAGGGAAGGAGCCCACAAGAACTGTGAGATCGGAAAATGGCTATGGGTCAAGAAAACCATGAGTGAACATCGTAGTGAATGTAAAGGTTGGATAAGATGCTATAAGCCCAGGATGGAAATTTGTGGTCCTCCATATGTTGTTGGACTCCAACTCCCATCAGCCTTTGCCAGTATAGTTAGTGGTCAGGAATGATGGGAGCTGTAGTTCACCAACAAGTGGAGGGCCACAAGTTCCTTGCCTCTGCAGTAAATGAGTGTAATTGAAACAACAGCTTTGGTGCTGTGTGCCGCTGTATGCTGTAATTAAAATTATGTAGTGAAAATTGAAGTCCTGTAAATGTTTCCCTGGGAAAAAGTACAACGAAGCTCAACAGGACCTACTTCCAAGTAGATAAAGGTAAAGAACCCCAGTTAAGTCCAGTCGAAGGTGACTACGGCAGGCATCCCCAAACTGTGGCCCTCCAGATGTTTTGGCCTACAACTCCCATGATCCCTAACTAACAAGACCAGTGGTCAGGGATGATGGGAATTGTAGTCCAAAACTTCTGGAGTTTCGGGATGCCTGGACTATGGTGTGCAGCACTCATCTCGCTTGAATTGAAGATGCTAGAGATTGCAGCTGGGACCTTCGGCATGCAAACATATGCTCTGCCACTGCATAAAAATCCCTTGCCATAAATAGTGTGTTATAAGTACAGGAAAAGTCCGGCCTATAGGAGCAGTTAATCAATGGAAGAAAATATCTGGAAAGGAAGTGGAATTTCTTTTAGAGGACGCTTTCAGAGAAATGAAAGTAGGGCTGTACTTAGATGCCCCCCTGCTCTCCATTGCAGTGCCAGTATCCCATTTTAACTTCTGCAATGCAATTCAAGTCTTTGTTTATTATTTGCATTTTATACTGCTTACTATAAGGAAATTCTTGAAGTGATTCACATCATAAAGATGGTACTTTTAAAAACCATTTCAAAAAGCAGAAAGATCAAGAACTAAAGGACTATAGAGTCCAGGGTGAATGATCATGATAAACAGGCAAAGGGGCATGCTAATAATAATTATTATTATTATTATTATTATTATTATTATTTATTTATTTATTTTACTCTGCCCATCTGGCTGGGTTTCCCCAGCCACTCTGGGCGACTCCCAATAGAATATTGAAAACACGATAAAACATCAAACATAAACAGGGGCTGCCTTCAGATGTTTTCCAAAAGTCAGGTAGTTGTTTATTTCCTTGACGCCTGATGGGAGGGCATTCCACAGGGCAAGTGCCACTACTGAGAAGGCCTTCTGCCTGCTTCCCTGTATAGGAAGAACACTTCTATGTTGAGGTTTCCCGAATAACAGGAAGGGGGGAGCATTCCAGAGGGTAGGGACTATAGCAGAGATAGCCTGCCATCAAATAACAATTTGCAGGTTCCAGCAAAACCCACAAAGCCTCCCTTGAATATCTTAATGATCAAACAGTTTATACAGGGGAAGGATGTTTTCATCCAGGTAACCTAAACTGCTGAGGGCTTTGTATATTAACACATGTTCTACTGAGCACCCAGGCAGCTGCATCTTCTGGATCAGATTCAAGGGGAGTGCCACACATAATCCATAATCCAGTCATGAGGTCATCTAATTGTGAGGTTATCAGTGCATGAATCACAGTGGCTAACCTATTCCTGCTTACTGTTCTGGAGCAGGTCTTCGCTGGTGCAGCAGCCACAGCTGGTAGTAGACACTTGTCCCCACAGAAGCTTTTTGAGCCTTTCAAGACAACGACATCCAGGGTCTTAATGACAGAAACTGATCCTGCAAAGAATAAGGCAGTACATTGGACACCACAGGCAGTATCCAGCTAACTTGTTCTATCAGCGTAAGGATTTGCACATTGGAACTACCCCGTATCTCCTCCCTGGTGCATATCCCCTAAATCTGTTCTGGGGATTCGTGTAACCCTCTGGAACAGATCTGGAGAGGGTGCAGGGCAGGGAGGGGGGAAAGGTCAGTTGCACAAGCAGGAGTACTTGCCCTGACAGAATGATTTAGTTGGAAACCACCTCACGTCTGATACTATACTAACATGAACAATTTTATCCTTGAATTTTATATGAAAGTGGTCTCAGCAGACCTCTGACAGTTCCAGCATGCAATCCACTGAGCTAAACATTATTTAGGGCACAAATCTCACTGTTTAGTGTGTTCCTTTATATTCAACAAGACTAGAAAAGGTGATGGTGATATTTGAAATTTCTTTTGGCGGAGGAATGCTTGCCTAGCGCTTTAGTTACATGTCTTTAGGGATCAGGTAAAAATGTTTCTATATAACCAGACCTTTGGCTGATTAAAATTACATGGCCTTTTAAATGTGTCTGTAGGAAGGTGGCTATTGACTTGTTTTCATTTTATTATGTATTTTGGGTTCTCATTTTGCATTTTTATGTTGTGAACTGACTGTGATCTTCAGATGAAGGGTGGTATACAAATTGAAATGATGATGATGATGATGATGATGATGATGATGATGATGATGATATTGTATCTGCCCTTGGTCTAGTAGGCACTCTAAAATAGAACACACCACAAAAACCCCCAGGCATTGCATAAGCCTTTTGTTTAAGATGGGGTTGCCAACTAGTGACCCACAGGCCAAATTCAGGCCCCCCAAGTGTTGTGATCTGTTGTCCCTGCAAGTGTTGATCTAGGGGTAGTAAACGTTTTGCTCATGTTTTCACATATGTGAAAAAGAAACAATGGGATGCCATGCCTATTTTGGTTGAACACTACTGTCTTTCAGTTTTGTGCTCACTCTTGAAGATTAAAGGTTCAAAGCAGATTTGTTCCTCAAGGACATCACCTTCCTTTTTTTTTAATCTTGCAGTACCTGAACAAATGAGTCCCCATGCTTGTAAAGTCCTTGCTGCAAAATGATGTTGGCTTGATTATTGAACCAAGTTTGTTGCTGTGTTTAAAGTTTAAAGTTCACGGTGCATTTATAAAGTGTGCTGTGCTTCTGTCAGTATGCAGCTGGTTCCAGAAATTTTACTAAGTCATTAAATTCACCTCTCTTCTGTTCTGGTCTAAGTCACTTACAATCCATGCCTAGAGGCTGAACCCTCCAGCAATGATTCTGTGCCTTTTCTCATGACTGCCCAGACAGACGATCCCCCTACAAGCTTCTTGTGGGCCCACAGTTTACAATTTTTCATCTGCTGCATATACAAAAGAGATGGCATCAGTGCTTCAATATTGCCACTGCTGGATATTTTCAGATAAATTTGCAGAAAGGAATCCTCATCAGTGTTCTCACCACTGAGGGCGGACTGAGGTTGATGAGGCAGTGCCCCCCCCAATTTATCCTGATGTGACAGTCCCCATTGGTCTCTACAAGCTCCCAAAATGCAGTTCATTCAGACAGGGTCCTATCCAAATCATATCAAACCTTTGCATTAGCATCTGACATTAAAAGAAGCCATGTAAATGCAAAATATAGATTTCCAGGCATCCTGAATAAATGACAGTTGCCACAGACCAATTTGCTGCTGATAGAAGAGCACCTTAGGCAGCCGCTAAGGTTGGATTGAAGAAACTGTTGTACATATTGCTTTTCAGTATCTGTTGGAGGTGGAAATGAAAACCTTATGGTGTGTCGGCATATGTTGTTGGCAGCGCAGTAGGTAGCATAGAAAGGGGAAGAAATGTAGAAAGCTTCTGCGGCAACTGGTTATTTCTTAGCTGTTGACGTTTTTTGTGCTCTTGATAGGTTCAGCTGGTAAAAAAAAAAATCAGTCCTACAAAAAAGAGAGATACTATTTCAGAGGTATATGTTATAAAATAAATATCCATTTTAGTATACTGGTTCTGTGAAAAGCTTAGTTTAAAAGGATAGGAAGCCTCAGAAAGCCAAAGTCCCAGGGAAACAGCAAGTATCCCCTTCCCCGGAACAAGTAAAACAAAGCTTGTGATAACCCTGAGGGCCACAATCCTATGCCTTCTGGTAAGTAAGACAAACTAATCTCAGTGGGCCCTGCTTCTGAGTCAACCTGTCTAGGATTGGACTGTTTAAGCAGTCAATCTTCCTAAATTTCTAGAGCAGATTTTTAAAGGTTTTTTCGGGTTTTGCCCATCAAAATTATTCACTGAGAAAAATACCTTTTCAGAAAAGTCTAAAGGTAAAGGTACCCCTGACCGTTAGGTCCAGTTGTGGACGACTCTGGGGTTGCGTGCTCATCCTGCTCTATAGGCCGAGGGAGCCGGCGTTTGTCTGCAGACAGCTTCCAGGTCATGTGGCCAGCATGACTAAGCCACTTCTGGCGAACCAGAGCAGCGCACGGAAACACCGTTTACCTTCCCGCCGGAGCAGTACCTATTTATCTACTTGCACTTAATGTGCTAGGTTGGCAGGAGCTGGGACCGAACAATGGGAGCTCACCCTGTTGTGAGGATTCGCACCGCTGGCCATCTGATCGGCAAGTCCTAGACTCAGTGGTTTAGACCACAGCACCACCTGCGTCCCCTCACAAAAGTCTAGCTTTGTCCTAGTAATCCTGTTCAGTAATGCTATAGGATTGTTTTTATTAATAATATTGAAAAATGGTGCTTCCTTGTATTTTCATAAGGTGCACAATTTAATAAAAAAAGAAAAAAGAAATCAACAGATAAACAACAGGGGGAACCAACGGCAGATCCTTAAAAGCAAAAGGGGAGGGGATAGGGGGATACTGAGAGAGTTTGCCAATCACTTACAGGCATTAAGGTAGGATCCCAAAACAACACATTGGTTGAAATGGTGCAGTCTAGCTAGGAGGAGGCTTCCATTTGTGTATTCCTAGCTAGATGGGGGCACACTTGCAGAAATGAGTCGTGTTCATGCAGTCCTTGTCTTTGGTCCAACGGTCAGTGCTTCCAATTGTTTGCTGAGGTGGGGGAGCAGAGAAGGATGCCAATCAAGCCGCAGACTGGTGGAAAAGGGGTTCTTGCATGGAATTTCAGTACTGTGGACTTGGAGAGGGAGCTGAAGGGCTGAATTGATGGCTAGAGTGAGATTTAAATCTTAGCTACTATATGACAGTTATTTGATACATGCATATAGACATTCCAATAAACATCTTTGGCTTTGCTTCCATGATAGTTTCATGGTATACCTAGGACTTCCCCACCCAAACCTTTTATTAGCCCACTTTTCAAACCAGTAAATAAATCCAGCTCTAGAATGTGCCATACTAATTTCCAAACTTGTTTCCAATTTTTTTTCTGGCTTAAAAATAAATCCTGGGAATTAACATAGATATGGTTCTTCTGTTACCACTTGTCCATCTGTCCATATTCCATTTGGCATTTAACTAAAAAGGAAGAAACCCTTATTTTCTTCTTCTTTTTATCCCCTTGGTTTTAATTGGTAGCAAATCCCAATGTCATTGGAGTGATTCTGAAAATGCTGAGGGTCAAGGTCAGAAAGTTGAGTGACTTCTGTAGAAAGTGTCTAATTAAGGAAAAAGAATAACCAGAAAATAAAAATCAACAGAATACTTCCCAGAGTTTGGTAACACATAGAAAAGTGTGCCATGACTACAAAATCTACCATAGCCACATTGGCTGGAATAACATGCATGACAACCTTTTTGGCACACACTTCAGGAAATGTAAAAATAGAACCCAAACTGAGAAGGGAGATTGTACAATGGATGGAATCCAGA
This sequence comes from Zootoca vivipara, assembly GCF_963506605.1. Taxonomy (NCBI): domain Eukaryota; kingdom Metazoa; phylum Chordata; class Lepidosauria; order Squamata; family Lacertidae; genus Zootoca; species Zootoca vivipara. The sequence continues at coordinate 111,584,804 of NC_083276.1, read as the reverse complement.
TGAGAAGGACCAGCTCCTGGCATCCTTGGACAGCTGTCAGGGCCCATTGCCCTAGGCCTTCCTACATCTTTGTTTTCCTAGGCCTGGCCCTGTAGCAGTGGAAGGATCTACAGTAGCTGTGCTTTCAATGTCCCACAATGCCAATGACCTTGCATTGCATTGGGATTAATAACATGGCTAGGTAGAAGCGGCTGCCCAGGACTGCCCGCTTTGCTATCAACCACAATTAGGTAAGCCTGCCAGGTCTGCTGGCAAAGGAGAGAGCCCACCAGAGGAAACAGTGCCCAGAGTTCCCTGAGAGGTGGACTAAATGGAAGCCTTGGGCTTATAGGTGCCATCTTCTCAAGATGATTGAGGGGACCCAATGTGACATCTTGATGTTGTGTGTGAAGCCAGAGGGCGGAGCTGAATGCCTTCTGAACATTGAGGGGGGTCTGCCCCCCTAAAAAAAACATTGGGGCCTCCAAAAGTGCCTCAGCCCCTAGAGGCTGATGCCTATGAATTCGGCTTAAGGGATAAGGTATATTTTTGGTAGGTAGAAACTCTAGCTTGCAGTTGAACTAGAAAAAGACACATCTTACTAGATTCAAGGAATTCAAGGAGTGGGAGCTTTTCTGTCATTTCCAGCCTTTCTAAACTTTCACATACTCATTCCTTAGTAACTGATTTCATTGCTGCAGAGGTTGGATCTAATTAATCCAGCCTTGAAATTTATAATCTTAAATCATGCAGGATTTCTCGCCAGGTTTTTAATCTCGGGAAGGGTTGACAAGCTATATATGAAGGGATACCTGTTTGGGTAGATAAATCAAGTAGTCAGAAGCTACAGGTGAGTTGATTTGCAGAGTATTCATAGCAGTGTCCTTCAAAATTGCTCGCAGTGTTTGAAGGGATTTACTGTCACTACCCACGTGACACGTTTAACACTTCAGCAGGTGAACTGACCTTTAAATATGATCCTTCTCAAAGAAGTAGTGACAGAATAAAGTCTGATAACTGAAGCTCTGGCTACATTTAGGCCAGCTCCACAGACTTCAATAAGAATACTGTGGTTTTAAAACAATTAGGGATCTGGGTATTTTTTTAAAGGATATTTTTTCCCCTTTATAAACACATCCTACTCAGCAGAATGTCCATACTAAAAAAAAATTCCTTTTACTCTCCCATGTCTCATTTGTCCGCACAGACAGTCTGATAGACTACAGTGATACACAAGATTTTATTTATTGTATATGGACAACAATCACATGGCTTGTATAATAAATTTAAATGTCTGTCAGTAAGGGCAAATGAGCCCAAGGACAGTAAAGGCAAAGAAGAAGAACTAGCAACTAGAGGAATAAAAGGATTGCACACAATGTGCCCCCCCATGAGAGGTTTATTTCGTTTACTCCCAGCAATTTGTTCAGCCACACTGAATCTACCAATTTACAAAGTGGATTATATTCAGTGCAATTAGAGTACCAAGTAACTATTTTTCACGGTATTATTAATGGGCCATACTGTCTGTTGGAGATGAAACAGCAGGGATCATTCCGTTTGTAACTGAAGGGTTAATTCTGTTAGTGTTAAAGTCAAACAGGCAGAGGGGCATGATCTTCACTTACGTGTGTAACATAGACACTGATTAGCTGTGCAGTTCTGAAGGAGTTTTTCCACCCTGCTATGTAAAAGGCTTGATTAAGAAAGACAACATCTCTGTTCCTTTCTCCTCAAAGCATACATTGTTTGTTCAATTTATGCTCAGTAAAGTGCTATCGGGACCCCCTCCCCCTGCTCTGGATTCCATCTGTTTTATTTAAGTGACTTTGCTAACACTGTCATGTACCACTTACAGCCGCTTTAATGAAAAAATGTTGTTGACGGTGGAAGGGTTGTGCTCCCAATATTCTCTCCCCGCCCCCCAGCTCAGAAAACCAGTTTAAATGAAAAATAGGTAATGTTGCAATATGGAAAGATATTGCAGCACTGAAAACATGTTGCTAAGCCATGCATGTTTTATACATGTCTCAGTTGGGCACCTTTGTTCTTTCTTTAAAGCAGCACTCTCTTGGTTCTTTAAGTCAAAAACGGCAATTGCCATGTATACATCAAATTTGTTACAGCTAATGATTGGCTGATCTGGAGGATGTGCCAGGCTGCTTTCCAGGAATCACTTGCTTCATAATGGAAAGTGTAACCTCTCTCTCTCAACATCTGAGTGACACATGAGAAACTGCAATATAATGTGTCACCCTACAGTTTCATTTTCTCCAGTACTGGTTAGATTTGCACCCTGCCTTTCTGAGACTTATGACCCACTCAAGGTGACTTACATAGAATTAAAATCACAACCATAGCAAAAACATCTATTATATATAAAGACAGAGGCGACAGATAGAAACAGTCCTTAGCAGAGACACTTATCTAAGGCGGCACAGTGAAGGAAAATGGCAATATCAGCCCTCGCTGGCCAATGTTTTCCAAGAACTGGAGCAGGCATCCCCAAACTTTGGCCCTCCAGATGTTTTGGACTACAATTCCCATCTTCCCCGACCACTGGTCCTGTTAGCTAGGGGTCATGGGAGTTGAAGGCCAAAACATCTGGAGGGCTGCAGTTTGGGAATGCCTGAACTAGAGTAAAGGTGTTCCCCAGACCCTTCTACCCAGTTTGGGTAAACTGTGATCTTCCCATAAGATCGGTTTGCCATATTTCAAAAAGAGAATATCCAGACATGGGCTGTGTGACGACCCTGGTCCCACTCTGCCTTACTATCACTGCGACACAGGAATCCAGAGGGGAAAACACCCACCCTCTGGTCCTGCCGCCTCAAAAATAAACCCCTTTTACTAATGGGTTTCTAAGTAAGGAGAGCCTTCCAGCCTGCGTGACCTGGTACCTTAAGAAACTCTAGGCTGTCCCCCAGGAATAACCTCTTGCCTCCAGTACAGGGTCTCCCTCAGTCGGATTCCCCCACTGTAGAAGTTTGCCCTATGCACTCTGGCAACTTCTTGGCACCTCCGGTTACCCTCCTAAGCCTCCTCCGTGTAACTTCAGGACACAAACCACCACCTCCCTGCCTGAGGTGAGTTTTGCCCTCTCTTGAGTCACCACGGCTGTGAGTCCTGGTACCTCGCTGGAAAAATACAGACGGACCTCTTGTTGGCAAAAACAGAGATGAAGTTTTATTGTGTTAACAACATAAGTGATTCTTTAACGTGTCATTTATTAATTAGCTTTGTTCCAGTTGTACAAAATAAACTCAGTCAAACATTTAACTTTAAGTTTTCCTAGCCTCTTCACTGTCTTCTAACAAGCCACCACAAAACACCACACCACACCTTCCTCCCTCTCCCTCCTCACTCACCAAACCGACTCTCCCTCCTTTCAAACCGGGCACAGTCCCGCCCCCATCAGAGTTCTATGCCAGTCAGGCTGGAGGTGGGTTAACTCTTTGCCAGCTGGGCAGAAATAAACATTTTAAAAGTGCTTCAATTTGTCACATATCTCCCCCACCACAAAGACATTGCGTCGGCTTGCTCTTAACTAACTAGAGCAATGCCAAAGCAATGGGCTTGGGGTTAAAAATACTTCAAAGCATTCTATAACATTCATATTACAAAGTCAACTAAATTAACATCTCATAAACTTGTACACAGATAAACCATGTTTGGCATGTGTCAGACTATAATGCCTAAGCACAAATGTTCTGCTAGGGTTATTACCGTTTCATATAATAATTTGCACCATCCTATACCTCTCAAAAATACCTGGATAAGGCGTCCGCTATGATGTTTTCCTTCCCACTTATGTGCTTACCCTGTGTCTATTTTATGAGTTGCTAGGCTGGTCCTCCCTGGGATGTTTGAGAAGATCTGAGCAAACTGAGCAAGGACTAATTTTAACTGCTCCTTTTGCTCTGGGGTCAGACTTTCATCGAATGACACCTCTGCTAGAGTTGTGCCCTTACTCAGCACTCCCCACCCAGTTAAATGAATTCCTTGTGTCACCTTCCCCTTTACTTGCAACACCAACTTATTTCGGTCAAAATAAGGCTTAAGTAAATTTACATGAAAGTTTTTACATCGGTTCCCTTCCCCATCTAACTCTACCAAATAGTTCACCGCTGATATCCTCTCGACCACTTTGAAGGGACCGTCCCACGACATCTCCAACTTCTTTCGACGTCTTGTTCTTAACACGAGCACACTGTCACCGGGCTGGAAAGATCTGTCTCTTGCGTGTGCATCATACCACTGCTTCTGTCGACGCTGTGCCTGCTGCAAGTTGTGAGCAGCTTGCTCCCGTAGCTCTTGAAGGTCGCTCTGCAGCTCCTGTAGATACGTCACAACATCAGGGCTGTCGATCTGCTCCTCCCCTGACCACGCTGCTTTCATCAAGTCTAGGGGTCCTCGTGGCTGTCGTCCAAATAGGAGTTCAAAAGGACTGAACCCTGTGCTCTCCTGCGGCACTTCGCGATAACCAAATAGGAAGTGTTGCAGCCTCTCATCCCAGTCGTTAGGATGATTGATGGAATAGGTTTTTAGCATCCGGCTCAGGGTCGAATTAAATTTCTCCGTCAAGCCATTCGACTGTGGATGATAAGCCGTAGTTTTAACATGCTTAATCCCACAAAGAGTTAAAAGCTCTTCCATGGTCTTGGACGTGAAGGATGTCCCTAAATCTGTTATAATTTCTTTGGGGAATCCCAGCCTTAAGAATACCGACATGAGGGCTTTTGCTACAGTCTTGGAATCAATGTCCTTTAGAGGTATTGCTTCTGGATAGCGCGTAGCATAATCCACGAGGCATAAAATAAATTTATTCCCCCTTTTTGTAACTCTGGAGATAGGCCCGAGGATGTCCACTCCTACTCTGGAAAAGGGCTCAGTAATTACAGGAATAGACTGTAACAAGCCTCGCGTTTTGTCCGTTCTTTTGCCTGCTTTTTGGCAGATCACACAGGACTTGCAATACTCTTTGATGTCCTTGCCCATCCCAGGCCAGTAAAATCTTGCTTGGATTCTATCACTAGTCTTTCTAATGCCTAGATGCGCTGCTGAGGGTGCGTCGTGTGCCATTTGTAGCACTTGCAACCGGTAAGCTCTTGGCAACACTAACTGTTTCTTCCTTTCCCAAACAGCAGCAGTTTTCCTCCTCCTAGAAATTCTATACAGTCTTCCCTCAATGGTGGTAAATAAGCAGGGGTTCTCCACAGTTACTTCTGCAGTAGGACTTTGTGCTTTACCCCACAGCTCTTTTATAGTTTCATCCTCTTTTTGATCACTCAAGAATTGGGCACCGTGCTCCTGGACCACTGGCACGCTAATCAGCCCTTCATCCTCACCAGGCTCTATGGGTGACTCTATAACTGCAGGAGGATTACTCTCAGTGACTTGAGACTGTGACCTAGTTATCACTTGAATACGGTGCTTCTGACTAGCTAGGTCATTCCCTATTAAAAAGGGTACCTCCAACTCATTTAGGATTCCTACTCTCCACTTGCCACAAAATCCTTTGTAGGTAATATCAACTTCAGCTAATGGTACTTCAAAATGTGGGCCCCATATGCCTTTTAAACTATAGGACTGACCCTTGAGGTACTGCTCCTTTGGAACAAATTGGGATTTAACAAGTGAGACTTCTGCTCCTGTGTCCCTCAAACCTAAAAAAGACTGACCATTTAATTCAATTGGCTCCATGTAATCTTGGTTGCACTCCTGCTCAGCCCTCCAGACCTGTAAGACCTTAGAAGTAGTCTCAGCTGAACTGTCTGCTTTCTCTGAGCCTTCTGTCTGAGGCGAGCTATTTTCCTGTGACTGCATTACCAGTTTTACTTGTTTAGCTGCAGTAGGTGTAGTTTGCGACTTAACCAGCAGGGGGCACCTGGCACGTACATGGCCCTCACGATTACAGAAAAAACAAGTGATTTTCTTAGACCCTGTCTTGTCAGAAACTGATTCCCTGACAGGAAAATTTTCTTGCCTGTCTTTATTTTCTCTGTTTCTCCATGGATTACCCTTCTGTGAGTGTTTTGGGAATGCTATTTCATTGAAATCTCCTTGTAGTTCGTCTAAGACCTCGGCAACCCGTGCCACAGTTTTCAGTTTTTTATCCCTCAAGAACCAACGTAAATTGCTAGGGATTTGCTTAAAAAATTGTTCTAAACAAATTAATTGTTTTAACTCATCAAAGTCCTTCACTCCACTCCCTTGAATCCATCTGTCAAGTAATTTATCTAAGCGGCTAGCTAGTTGGGCATAAGTCTCTTTATGTTCCTTTTTTGCCTCACGAAAAGCCTTTCTGCTTTGTTCAGCCGTGAGTCCACATCGAACCCTGACCCTTTGCTTAAATACTTGGTAACTTGACAGCTCTTCTTCCCTCAGGTCAGCATAAATTTCACTTAGTATCCCACAAATTTGAGGTCTTAAATAAAGCATCCAGTTCTCCTCAGGTATTTGAAATTCCACACAAACGCGTTCGAAGGTAAATAGAAACGATTCGACATTATCGTCTTTTCCAAATTTGGGGAACCTTTTTAAATTAATTGCGGTACTATCATTGTTAACTGGGCTACTAGTTAATTCTGATCGCAAACGTATCTCTTCAAGCTTCATTCTGTCCTGTTCTAATTGAACCCTTAACCTCTCGGACTGCATTCTCTCCTCAGCTTCCATTCTAGCTTTTTCCCTCTCACTTTCAGCTTCAATCCTAGCTCTTTCTCTCTCACTTTCAATTCTAGCTTTTTCCCTCTCACTTTCAGCTTCAATCCTAGCTTTTTCTCTCTCACTTTCAGCTGCTATCTTTTCCCTCTCAGCTTCAATTCGGGCCATCTCAATTCGTAGTTTCATCAGTTCTACCTCAGAACCTGGGCTTCCCTCAGCCCCTTCCGTTCTTTCATCTCCTTTTGCCTCTCTGGGTTTTCTTACGTGAGTCATTTTCCTCACAGGAAAATCCTGACAGACTCAAACCAAACTAGGCGCGTGAGCTTTTAATTTCGATCACGACGCTGCCACCAAAAATGTGACGACCCTGGTCCCACTCTGCCTTACTATCACTGCGACACAGGAATCCAGAGGGGAAAACACCCACCCTCTGGTCCTGCCGCCTCAAAAATAAACCCCTTTTACTAATGGGTTTCTAAGTAAGGAGAGCCTTCCAGCCTGCGTGACCTGGTACCTTAAGAAACTCTAGGCTGTCCCCCAGGAATAACCTCTTGCCTCCAGTACAAGGTCTCCCTCAGTCGGATTCCCCCACTGTAGAAGTTTGCCCTATGCACTCTGGCAACTTCTTGGCACCTCCGGTTACCCTCCTAAGCCTCCTCCGTGTAACTTCAGGACACAAACCACCACCTCCCTGCCTGAGGTGAGTTTTGCCCTCTCTTGAGTCACCACGGCTGTGAGTCCTGGTACCTCGCTGGAAAAATACAGACGGACCTCTTGTTGGCAAAAACAGAGATGAAGTTTTATTGTGTTAACAACATAAGTGATTCTTTAACGTGTCATTTATTAATTAGCTTTGTTCCAGTTGTACAAAATAAACTCAGTCAAACATTTAACTTTAAGTTTTCCTAGCCTCTTCACTGTCTTCTAACAAGCCACCACAAAACACCACACCACACCTTCCTCCCTCTCCCTCCTCACTCACCAAACCGACTCTCCCTCCTTTCAAACCGGGCACAGTCCCGCCCCCATCAGAGTTCTATGCCAGTCAGGCTGGAGGTGGGTTAACTCTTTGCCAGCTGGGCAGAAATAAACATTTTAAAAGTGCTTCAATTTGTCACAGGCTGCCATACACCCAGATTTTCCTGGACATTTCTGTGATTTCTGCCCGGATGCTGTTTAAGAGGGCCAAATACCACCTATGTCCAGGACATTGTGGGCATATGGCAACTCTGCCATATGATGATGAATCTCCCATCATTCTTGAGCATTGACCAGGTTGGCTGAGGCTGATGTAGGATTTTGGAGTCCAAAAACAATGGGAGAGTCACAGATTGGCCGCCCCCTGTTTTAAATGCACATGCTAATGGTCGACTGCATGAGTTCTACTGCTGAACTGTGAGCCCTTCTCTTACCATCACATTTCCTTATTATTGGATTCAGTTCACAGTGTCAGGTGTGAGTGTGAGTTGGGCTATGCATAGGTACAGTGGTGGTGATGGCAGGTGGGGAGAAAATGCTGCATCCATTGTGTTCTGTAGAAGCTCAAGAGCAAGGCCTAGAATAGATTGTTCTCTGGCACAAATCTTGGAGAGGCTAGATTGTTTGGGCTAGGTCAGGCAAGACAGAACCTCTGACAGCTTCCAGGAAGTTGCTTCGACAAAGGGCTGGAGTCAGCTGAGTGCTGAAGCCTGCATTTGGCAAGCAAAAGACTCCATAGCATCTTCCGTTAAAAATATTAGGTAGGCAGAGATGGGGAAGACCTCACTGAGAGCTGATGCCAATCGGAGTAGACCAGTGTTCTTCAACCATGGGTTCAGAGATGATGATCAACTGCATATCTCATCATTCCTTGCTGGTTGGGGGTGATGGTAATTGTAGTCCAACAACACCTAGGGAACCAAAGTTGAAGAATGCTAGAGTATACGGTAGGGCTACATGGACAAACCCTTGCATTAATACTGATGAGATTTAGCCATTGATTCTATAATACAAAGTGGCTATATCTAGCTTCTGCTGGCTTCTACAGCAAAAACTTCATTTCTCATCTGTTTCCAAAGACTTTAGAATGTCTTGCCTCACTTTCATGAGTGCTAGAAACATGTTTTAACAAATATTTCCATTCTCAGAATAACATTCCCCTTTGGTTACCCTATTGCACAACCCTTACTTAACGAGAGCCCTCCTCTCTAAGTAAGTAAGTAAGTAAGTAAGTAAGTAAGTAAGTAAGTAAGTTCCTGTCTAGTTTGTCACTAGATTCTTGTGATATTGTTGGTTATTGATATTTCTAAAAATGGTTGTGCAAGTCTGTTATTTTCAAAGATTGTAATGCTTCCAAGTTCAGTGGTCTAGCTGTGTTTTTTTTAAAAAGAAAAAAATTCAATGAGGTTGAGGTCTATGAATGCCTTCTGAAAATGCCATCTGTCGCTCAGGCTGTCTGTTGTCAACTCAGGCTGCATGTTGCATTTTGTCTGTCTTCCTCGACCACCATCCAAATGGTGTTGGATGTGAAAATATATTTGCACAACAATGAAAATATGAGCATTACAAATATTAGCCATTAAACAGTGCAAAATATTAATGGATGCTTTTAAAGCCAATATTCATAAGTGACTTATAGACCATAATACCAAGAACGCATGCCAGGAATGTGTTCTGATTTCAAGAACGGATTCCTAATGTATAAGTAACATTTCACATTTGGACACTGCTCAATTTATTTCAAGTGCTCTTACTAATGACAAATTGTGGTAGTGTAGTACAGTACATGATTAATGTAAGCAGAATCTTTTGTGGGGGAAAAATACTTTTGAAAGATTTTGCAGCGGAGTCCCAGAATGCAGATGAGAAGGACCATGTCCATATTTGAAGTGTGCACCCCTCCTTCAAAATAAACCCACTTCTTTTCTAAAAATACTCTCTCTGATAAACACTTGTGCATATACAACCTCCCACCTTCTCTTTAAACCTTTAAATGCATCTTTGCCAAGATTTCATTCTTCCTGATCTGCAAGAAGATACATCTTTATTTACTGTATTTCTTATTTTGCCATGACACAGTCAGATGTTACATTATCATCCTCACTGCAAACATTGCCTGTTAACTTGTAGCAAATCTATTGACTTAGATATGCATCAGTCCCTGCTCAAAATTGCACCCCAAGGTACTGTAATAATGAGGCTGAACATGGCCTGTGCAGGTGACATGGCCTGTGAACATGACCAGGTGCAGATCTGCTGAAAGCATTCCCAGACCCATTGCTACATCAAGTGTGTCATTTTAAAAAGCTGAGGAGCGGGAGAGAGTGAAAAGTTGTGGGTGTCTACAGCATCCCCACCTGGTATTTTATTTTAAAAATAAAGCAGTGTGAAGATTTGATGCATGATCTAAGGGGATGATCTAAGGGGAATCGCAGGGGATCCCAGGCAAATTTAGGGCAGTGTGACTGGTTCCCCTGCACTAGGTGCTGAGCCTAGGGGGTGTTGCAGGGCATCACAGCTATGATGTAGTGAATTGAGCAGAATGGAAGGCGAGAGGCAGCAGGGGGGGGGACGGCAGAAATCTGGGCTCACACAGGACACCACTGAAATTTGAAAGACCAAATTCTACCCCTGAGGAAGTGTACACGCTGGTGGGATAAGAGCTGGAAAGAAGATAGAGAGGAATTCCCCAAGTGAAATAACCCTTTTTCCTGGCATCGAACAGACCAGGCTTCCCATGCATACAGGAAGTGTGGTGATGGGTGGAATACAGCTGAAGATGGTTAATGCAGGTAAAAGAGTGGGAAGAAAAGCAGTGCTGGATTTAGAGGAGTGATGGCAGATGAGGAGTGCAAGATGAGGGGTTGAGGAAGAAGAAGAAGAAGAAGAAGAAGAAGAAGAAGAAGAAGAAGAAGAAGAAGAAGAAGAAGAAAGTATAGTAAAGGTAAAGGGACCCCTGACCATTCGGTCCAGTCCTGACCGACTCTGGGGTTGCGCGCTCATCTCACATTATTGGCCAAGGGAGCCGGCGTACAGCTTCCAGGTCATGTGGCCAACATGACAAAGCCGCTTCTGGCAAACCAGAGCTGCACATGGAAACGCCGTTTACCTTCCTGCTGTAGCGGTCCCTATTTATCTTCTTGCACTTTGACATGCTTTCGAACTGCTAGGTTGGCAGGAGCTGGGACCGAGCAACGGGAGCTCACCCTGTCGCGGGGATTCGAACCGCCGACCTTCTGGTCATCAAGCCCTAGGCTCTGTGGTTTAACCCACAGTGCCTCCTGTGTCCCTATATATAGTATAGTAGAGTATAGTGGTGCTTTTTCTGGGGGTTCTCAAGTACCAGCACATTTTTTCTAGAACAAAAGCACTGGCAACAACTACCACTACCTATATTTGTACAGGTAAATATCTAGGTTAAGAACCAAAATGAATTATTGTGAAAATAAGATACATAGGTACCAACTCCCAGATTGAAAAATCCAGGATCGGCACCGGAAGCCGCTTCTACGCATGCTCTGCCCATTTCCAAAATGGCCACAGCGCCAGAAGTCGCTTCTGCGCATGTCCAGAGACTCCAGACATGCGCAGAAGGAGCCTCCCCGGGCTGGTAAGAATACGGGGGATTTACGGGGGGGGGTTAAATCCGGGCTGCCAGTGGGAAACGGCTGGAAAAACAGGGGTTTCCTGGGGAATACGGGAGACTTGGCAGCTATGATAAGATAATGAAGACGACAACAACAACAACAACAACAAAAACAACAACAACAACAACGTTGGGCAGCTCCCAACAAAAAAATATATAGTAAAAACACAATACAAAAAATAGCAATAGCACACATTTAGGGATTGTGTGCAAGATTCTGTCCTTGCTCCAGCTGCTATCTTACCAAAGCCCACCACTGGGGGGGGGGAAGATGAATGAAAAAGCCCCTGGCATCTGGAATGAGGGCTGAGCATGGGCTGGGACGTTTGTGTGTGCCACCTTAAACACAGGATAAAGAAATAAACAAATTAAATCTTGGTGTCCAGGGTCTATTCCCCCCTTTTCCCTTCAACACCCCACCCCCACCCCTCACCCTGGGTCATTGTCATGCCATTGGCTAGATGTGAAGGCATTCGGTCGAGACGGCAAGGCAGCTAAATTGCTTTATCCCTGTAAAAATCGATGACTAAACCTATGGTGTTGTGTACACTGCTTCATATGCACCAGTGCAGCGATAAATTATTCATGTTGTGCTCTGTCAGCAGTTTTACTGTAGACAGCAAGGCTACTAGCAGCATCTAATCTTCAAGCACATGAGTGCATCTTTCAGTGATTATGGCCCGTGAGCATATTTTATGAGAGGTGGGCCAGATGTTGTGTTGCTTTCAAAATAAAAATGTGACTGCTTTGCTTTTTCCAACCTGTCTGTCCTTCACTGCTTACATCTCCTGGAATTTCCTCTCTCTCTTAAAGTTGCTTTACGTGAGCAGGTGTGACATGCGGAGGGATAGTCGAAAAATGGAATCGTTCAGAGCTCTCACCTCCGAGACAATACAGTGTGGCTCGGATAACTCAGTAAAATGTTAAATCGATGCAAAATAGAATTATCCTATTCAGATTGGATCTAAGGGCTAATAGCACACACAGTTCTAATATGATGGAAAGCCATTCAGTCAATAATGGAACTTTGTTTTTAAGGAAAATAAGAGTTAAAGTTGAAGCTTCTGTTCACCGAGCTATTTTTAGAGCTCTGCTCAAAAGCTTTGGAATGAGTTTTGTCCTCTGTGTGTCTTTTTAAGAATTGTTTGTGATTTGATATCTTGAACTTGCGTCACTGTCAGGGCAGATGCATTGAACTGTTTACACAAGAGGGTGTGTGTGTGTGTGTAGTGGGGTGGGGGAAGCAAGGCCCAGTAGTGACACAAATTAAGAGTAGTATAGAGGAATTGTGAATCAGTTACAAAAGGGCACTTGACTGCTCGTCAACCATGATTTGTTTTTTCTCTCTAAGCTAAATGTGTCACATAACAATCCTGTAAAAAAAACCATTGTGGGGAGGAGAGCAGATAAGTCTTTCATAACTTCAGATAATGTGCATGTTGAATGCCTTTTTGCTTTGCTTTTCCAATATGCAGTTTTCCATTGTAGAATTACAATGTCGGCAAGGGCAATTTAGGCCAATCAACGGTGAACGCACAGGGTTTCCTGTAGTGTGGGCCACTGTGCCATTGGGATTATGGAAAAAGAAGATTAGAATTACCAGATCCTGTGTCTCTTGTGGTTGCAATGACTTTGGGCTTGAGATGGGGCAGGAAAGAGCCAGGGAAGATGTGGGCTGGGTGAAAAGCAAGGTGGCTGCTTCTATTTATATTAATTAATTAATATGCCAATGGGTTCCTAAGCAGTTTACAAGTATAAAAACCAACCACACAAGCATAAAAATATAGCTAACCATAACTGAAAGATGCAATAAAACAATTCCATTAAATCAATGGAAGGAAATAGCAGCTGGGAATGTGAGGCAGGCAGACAGCCATATCTGGGGAAGGCATTTTCAGCAAGGGAAGCTCAGATGTTACCACACTACTGTGTCCTCTGTCACAGAGGCAGGAAACTCTGGGTTGTATTACCTCAGGCAGTTGGTGACAACAAACACAACTGAACACTCCTTTTCCCATTGTGTTGCCATACGTCCAGGTTTTCCCTGCCTTTCCCCCTCTGACACCATTTTACACACAAAAACCAGGATGCGTCAGGAATTTTCCTGATGTATGGCGAGCCTAATATGTTTTGTACATCTGCATATCTTGGGGTTACCTCAAGTCTGTTGATGCACCCCTTTGTGTGTTTTGTGATACCTCTCAAGGAATTGAATCAGAATTATCTGATTAAACGTACTAAACTGAACTAAGTCCCATCATGAGGGATGGGTAGTGATTACTTTAAAAATGCATTTAAATGTGCCACTTCCTCCCATTTCATCATATATATATATATATATATAAGCTTGATAATGGTGTTCCACTTTGTAGGATGCTAATTGTTTGTCTCTATATGTGTGTGCATATGAAAGACCCATTCCACGAAGGCCAAGGATCTCGAGATTTGAAAAGTACCACTTATGTGTGGAATTGAATAGAAAGCAGTAATGATTGCTTTCAAGATCTCTTGCATTTGGGAATGATCTAAACACACATTTGCATGGGAGACCGGAGTCATAATACCCATTAAGGGTCATTGTGCTGCACATTTTCATAATGAAAAGCTACATTCTTCAGCTGCTATGATGAATGGAAAATTCATACGGACTGGAAGAAAGCAGCATCAGGCTCTGCGCATCTAAAATGGTTTTGAGTAGCATAGTTTTATGGTAAATCCACAGAGTCTCTGTGTGTGGGGCTATCTTCCTTTTGCAATGCCTTTCATCCCTTACTGTGTGCTTCTCTGCGCAAATTTCTCTTTCACAAATACTGGATTGGATCCAGCCCACCATAGGTGAGTGGTCATATGTAGAGGGTTTCCCCCATAGGGCAGTGGCGGCCAAACTCACCCACAGGCCTCACATGAACGTTTTGCAGCCGTAGGCCTAATTTCAAACACTGTGAGCCATTGGTTTAGAACTCTGACCAGAGCGTTCCGCTCCCTCAGAGTGGATCCTTTGGTGGGAAGTGTATGAGTGAAGTGGTGGAAGAAGGACAGAGAGGTAGGGGACCCTGCCCACTTTGGCCCCACTACTGTTTTTAGTCCCAGCCACAACTAGCATGTGGTCCCTGATATATTAACACCTCCCACAAGGGAATGTGGCCTGCTATAGGAGAGAAAAAAGGTTGACAATTCCTGCTGCGAGGTGAGAACAGACATGTTTTCTCATTCCTATCATGCATGCATGGGAACATCCCAGACCCTCCAACATGATGCAGCCAAAATCGGGGACACCATCTTCTGGGTCTAAGTCACGTGACCCACGCAAGATCGCAGACCCAGGAAAAGTGCATTATCAGGCATGGCGCCCAAGAACGCATGTATGGGGGCACGGCACAAGATTGTGGACCCAAAGAAACACTATATCAGCCAGAAATCATGCAAGAGCAATGGTCACCATACTCTCATGGGGTGGGGCGTTGGGAATGGGATGTCCTGGTTTTTCTGCTGCAGTTGATGGGCATGACACCTTCAGAGGCAATGGCAGACCATAATAGGAAACAGGAGAGCTGTGTTATATACTTCCCAAAGACCTATTCAGGCTTCACCCTTCTACTGAAAAAGCAAAAAGCACTTTGATCTCATTTCCCTTGACTGGGCACAGGGAGAAGAGGTGAATGGAGACATGGAAGGTGCACATCAACCTTTTGTTTCCTGTAACACCCCAGTGTGCTGAACCTCCATGGATGTGTGCTGCATTGGGCATGGGGAAATTGGAAATTTGCTGCATTCTATTGGGATAGTTTTGTATTCAGACACAGCACCTTGGGTTGACCTGTGTGTTTATATATAGGAATACAGGTGGAGTTAATTTTGTGCTAGGAACAGTTACTTGAGATTTAAGGCCGGCAGCTTTGACACTGCCCCATGGGTATAATCCAATTTCTACCATTGTCTATATAGAAATGTGTGTTTGTGGAACCCCATCTGTCACAGCTACCAATGAAGCTGTCACACATGAAGTAGGCTGTGGTTTTCACGTGGAGTTTTGCAGTCAATTGCACAAATGGAGGTGCTTGTGCGAGGAATCATTTCCTAAGATAGCGTACTGGTACATGTGTTGTGGAGATGAAATTTCCACTTCCTATGTCTGAGGAAATGAAGCAACTTCTTACAAACAAGACTTAACTAAATCTGCCCTGCAACTAAGGATTTTCTGGGAGAATTGTGTTCACAGCCGCTAGTACAAAGCAGAGAATTGCAGCAATAGAAAAAGTAAAAAGTAAACATTCTGTATGACTGGAGGTCAGTCCCACACTCATTCATATTATTGTAGTTGTGCACATCACCTATTGCTTAAATCCTTTCAAAGTCAACTGAAGTGTAAAAGGATGAGGCCAGTGTATTCAGGTCACTGATTGTGTCCTGCTAAGTCTTGAAATACATCTTAGTTTATATGGCTCTGGCCTACTAAATTGCCTCAAAGGAAGACCTCCTGGGAAACATTTATAAGCCTCCCTGAGATCTCCAGGAGAGCAAGGACTTGGTCCCATCCACCATGCATTTAAACATGGCCTCCTTCATGGCCTCCTGGGAACGGTAGTTTACTACAGAGACAGTTACAATCATCACCACCCTTAACAAACTACATACCCTCCAACATTTCTCAGATGAAAATGGGACGTTCCACATCAGGAAGCTTCTCCAGCGTTTGATGTCACTGTACACATAGATGTCATATACATTTTTTTAAGGACCAGCCAGTGACTCACTGGCAACAGGTCCTATAGGAGATGGCAAATTCACATATTGTACAGTATGTTTAGATTCCAGTCTACTGTCTAGAATGTCCAATGTCCAGCAGAAATAAAAATCTGTGACGTGGTCTTTTGGCTCTCTCCCAACAGCAAAACACATTCTGAGAGATCCAACTTTTAGCCAGGCTGTTAACAGTGTTACATGTCTTTTACAACAAATATGTATCTCTGCCACCACTACACATTGAATTAGGTTTGATGGAAAGGTTTGTCAAAGCAATAGACAAATGCTTTCTTTACCTGAAAGGGGAGGGGGGTGGATCCAAAGATCAGCATGGCCACAATCTAGGAAGGGATAGTTGTATGTCCAAAAGTCAGAGAAATCATAAAAGGCAAGGTATTTGATGATTTGTTAAATTAAGGGAGAGTGTGGAAAGCATTCAAATCCACTGTTACACATTTTCTTGGAAATCTTAAGGCCCCAAACTATGTAATATGAGATGAGATGTAATATATGTCTGAAAATTCTTGGTTTCATTTCTCAACTTATTCCCACCAAACTTGGGTGCTCTGAATGACAAACACAAGAAGTGGTTTCACTCTTTCACTAACCTTTTCACGCTGAAATTCTTGTCATTGTTTTTTTTATCTCTGAGCTAGCTCATGCTCAGTTCGCTGTCATTGTTTTTGTGCATTTTTACTGTCTGTGTGCCTGCATTGGTATTACACAACCAACTTACAATTTTTTTCAAATGCAGATTCTCTCCACTCTCATCAACAATCAGCAGCATGCATTGTTAGAAGCAGAAAATGGAGGAATAAATAAATCTCTACCTGCATTCATAAAACATGTAAAGGCTTTTTAAAAAAATCTTGGCTTTTGGCCAATCAGTTCTATTAAATTTCTACACTGGCTGTTCTAACTGCTGTCTGCAATATGTTATAATATTGTTTTAAATATCTCTTAGGTAATTTTATTTTATTGTGCGTTGTCCTGTGCTTCCTTTATGGGGAAGAGGGATTATAAATTTAAATAATGAATAAGCAAGTAAGTCAAGAATGGTTTATGCAGAAGGAAATGTCTCCATTGTATCCATTGTAGGATTTCTCCCTAGAAAAGGAAAAATAGAGTCTTTAGTAACTGGTTTTGGAGAACTTAGGCAAATGCAGCAACAGTTGAAATATTACGTAAGTGTCCCTTTCTGATGGGATATGCATTTTAGGTAATCTTGTCAAAGAAAAGACTAATTTGAAGAACAATGAATGTTTTTGTTTAGATTTCTGTGCCAGGCAGGCAAACAAAAGATCTGGTAAAGTGGGTGGTTGAGGTGATGGGAAACTAGGGTGGAAATATTAATAATAATGTAGAATATTAATGTGTGGGATGGCAAAGCAATACTAATCTTGTGGAGGGGGCATCAACAGCCTTAAAACAACTGTGTATCATATTGTAGAATATACAGTACAGAAAGAAGTTTAAAAACACACCAGTCTTCTTTCTGTCATTCTTTTGTGCCATGGGAGTAGATGATTTGCACTGGAGACAAAATCAGGCACAACTTTTTTTTTGAGCTAGAGATCAACAATTTCTGCTCAACAGGCTAAAGGTCAGAGTTCACAGTTACTATACCAACAAAGGGCCAAGTCTGTATGCTTGGGCTTTAACAACGGCACAGACCAAGCTGGCATGGCGAGAACTGCTGGCATTAAATGACCACAGACAATTGGCGAGCCCATCCCAACCAATAACTAATAAGACTCTGCAAACCCTTTAAGTCCAAAAAGTCCTTGAAGTGGTGTAACTATACAGTGGAACCTCGGTTTATGAACACCTCGGTTTATGAATTTTCAGTTTATGAACGCCGCGGACCCATCTGGAACGGATTAATTCACTTTCCATTACTTTTAATGGGAAAGTTCGCTTCAGTTTATGAACGCTTCAGTTTATGAACAGACTTCCGGTACCAATTACACCCATGTTTCCGTTTATGAACGCTTCAGTTTAAGTACTTCGCGGACCCGTCTGGAACGGATTAATCCACTTTCCATTACTTTCAATGGAAAAGTTCGCTTCAGTTTATGAACGGTTACTCCGCGGACCGTCTGGAACGGATTAATCCACTTTCCAATACTTTCAATGGGAAAGTTCGCTTCAGTTTATGAACGCTTCAGTTTATGAACAGACTTCCGGAACCAATTGTGTTCATAAACCGAGGTACCACTGTACACTCACTTCTCAATATTATGATGAGATATATTCAACATAGCACTAAGGCAAATAATTCATCAGCTCAAGGATTTCTCCTAATGCAACGGAACAGTCTCAGTTCTCTTTTTCTAGAAAAAGGTGCTGGAATTCCCCCTGTTCTTTTATAATGGTAATGGCATCTACCTGAGAGGTGCTGGAATTGAATTCTGGTGAGTTCCACTGGTGAGTTCCGGCTGAGAGCTCCATCTCCTGCTCCCCCTAGATTAGTTCTGTGGGGTGGCATGGAGTGTGCATGGGAGAAAGAGGGGGATACTACTAGTATTCCTTGTACAAATATTTAATTGAATATTGCTTGGTATGATTGGACAGATTAGGTTTTCTCCTCTCTGGAACAGCTGTCCTAAAATACCATAAAAATGACTGTGACGGAAATTCTTACTCCCCCCCCTAACCTTCCGTTGTTCTTTTATTTTTACACCACAAAGCTGATCCTTCTGGCTGCCAGCAGTTTGCAGTGTGCAGACTCACACCTTCCGTTCTTCCAGTCGTAAGAGGGGTGGTGGTAGTGGTGAAATCGTCGGATGAACTTTGTACTGAATATCATGTCCGTTTTAGCTCCTGCTGCTTCTAAATTTATTCTCCGCTAATTGCTGGATACGCCACAGAGGAGAGGAAAGGTGAAAACTAAAAGAGTACCTTGTGATGTGTGTGAACAGGGAATAAGCCAGGAAGGCCTAAGAACATTGCAAAGACAACTGCCATGGAACCCATTCCTCCTTTTCTCTGTCTGTTGTCAAGAAGTAAACTACTTATTATCTGCAGTTCTCCCTGACACAAAGACAAACCTCACCTTGAAGTACTGTTTTGCTAACTCCATCCCAACCACCTTTTATGGCTGCCCTGACCTCAATGTTCCCTTCAGGTAATTGGAAAGATTTACACTAAAGTGATCAAAGTGAATTTTTGAAGGCTCCCATCTTGTATCTGAGCCGCATTAAGATTGTGCGCTCAGCTGTTTAAGGGAAGAAGAAGAAAGAGGGGCACTGGTTTGTTTTTAAGACTATACAAGGGTTAAATGACTCCTGGAATACTAGTACTTTACTTTAGAGCAACATTGTATGAGAGCTAATAGTTACATGCTCAGGTAAAAAAAAAGGTAAAGGACCCCCGGACGGTTAAGTAAAGTCAAAAGCGATGATGGGGTTGCGGCGCTCATCTCGCTTTCAGGCCAAGGGAGCTGGCATCTGTCCATGGGGAAAAGTGTACTGCATTAAGCAGGAATAGAGGATCCAGTGACTTAACTGATGGAATTCTATAAAAATAAGAACCAGAACACCCACCATTTATTATGTAATTGTCTGATAATAATAATAATAGTAACAATTTATTATTTATATCCCGTCCATCTGACTGGGTTTCCCCAGCCACTCTGGGCGGCTTCCAACAGAATATTAAAATACAATAATCTATTAAACATTAAAAGCTTCCCTAAACAGGGCTGCCTTCAGATGTCTTCTAAAAGTCTGGTGGTTGTTTTTCCGAGGACATTTGAGCACATTTCTTATGAAGGTCAACTTCCTGTGGACATTTGGATGGCCTAAATCAATTTATACGTTCAAATTAAGATGGGTGTATCACCTGCTATTGTATTTTAATGTGAAGTGAGGGGCCTTTCCCCTCACACTTTTCTATTTTTCTTTTCTTTTTTTCCTATTTCTATTTTTCTATTTTTCACTATACTGTTTGTTTATATATTGTTATATATACACAAATAAATTTTAATAGCAGAGATAGGATACTGCTCCACCCTAGTTCGCTACCTGTAGATTGGAATAGTGAAATGGAGGCATCTGGCTAACTGTAATTTAATCCCATGTTACATGCAATTGATCCATTGATGATGGACTGGTTCCATGTGTGTTTGTGAGTGCATGCAGGAAGGAGCTTTGAGAATCACTACTTCAAAGACAATTTGCTACGGCAATGATTATTTCCTTCATGGTTCCTAGTATTGTTAGGAGAAGAGACACGAATGCAACATGGCCAATGAAATGTGGAGATCTGCCTTGCCGGAAGCAGAAGTGACGTGGCAGAAGCAAGCATTGAAAAGATAAGCTTAAGGACAAACAGGCCAAACCCTACGCCAAAGGATAAATGGACATAAATCTGACATCAGGAATCACAAGACAGAGAAACCAGTAGGAGAACACTTCAATCTCCCAGGACATTCTATACAAGATCTCAAAGTAGCTGTCTTATTACAAAAGAATTTCAAAAATAGACTGGAAAGAGAAGTTGCTGAACTGCAACTCATTACCAAACTTCGAACCATGGAGAGACCTGGCCTGAACAAAGACATTGGATTCTTATCTCATTATACATGATAAAGCTATCTTTAGCCGTCTCACCCCTTGCTTTTTCCTGTAAGACAAATTGCAGTCGTTAACAGTCATCAACGAGTTTCCACACCTACCGTATCAGTCAAACACCCATTCCCACCACCCTCCTGAGAATACCCCTCTACACCCTCACACTATATATAAGGGTCTGGGGACTTCTGTTTCAGTGTATCTGAAGAAGTGTTCATGCACACAAAAGCTCATACCAATGACAAACTTAGTTGGTCTCTAAGGTGCTACTGGAAGAAGAAAAAATTATTTTGTTTCGACTACGCCAGACCAACACAGGTACCTACCTGTAACTAGAACTCAGAGCTCTAGGATTGACATTGAGCATAAGAAGGCATCAGCTACTGATTGCGCTAATTGGAGAAATGCAGGGAACCATGCAATGAGGCTGTTTGGTAGTTCAGTTGATGTCATTAGCTAACTGTGTGTTGTCCTTTCATAAAGATGCCTGTGATGTGTAAGCCTCTCCCACTGCCAAGCTCACTCTACCCTACAGCAAATTATCAAAGTAGATTTATCAGGTCCCAGAGCCCTGAAGGACTAATAAGCGACCAAGTGCCAATTCTTGGGTTGCAAGTGTCAGGCATAATCACTACCTCCAAATCTATCAATACAAAGTATGTCCTCCTCCCTTTTGAGATAACATCACTCATAGAAACTTCATTATCCTTACTCCATAGCAGTGGCTGTATTGCCCTTCAGGAAGGAATCTATTAAAAATGGCACACACAAGGCAATAGATCAAGCTCTGATTCTGCTGAAGGAGGAAGGCAATTGATGCTCATCAGAGTAAGTAAAGCTTGTATGTGCTACATTGAAATTGGGGGGGGGGTTGATATTTGCTCAAGGACAATTAAAGCTAGGGTGCATCTCGAGCCCTGGGGTATGAAATGTTTGAAAGCAAAGCTTCACTGGAAGGGCAGCTGAACTATCAAACATAATAATCTTATTGAGGCAGACCAAATGGCCATTCGGCCCAAAGCTTTAGTAATTTCCAGGCCCTGAAATCTTGGGTGAATGTGTTTGGGTAGGATGGGCAGCATCGTGTTGGCATATCATCTTGAATGTCCTTTTAGAAAGGTAACTCAGAATTTAGTAGAAATTCTTGTATTGTAGCTTGAGTCTTTTCAACAGTGTGAACATGTTTTCAGCACTAGATAATTGCGAGGTGAATGTTACATAGTTTCTATCCTGGTGCATTTGCTAAGGTAATCATTAATTATCAATGCTGAAGGCTCCACTATTTCTTCTTGTGGAATTTACAATGAAAGAGAAGATGCAACAGGTGAAACTTTGACATGATGTTTTCCCTGAAATGCAGCAAGGTGGGAGATGTGTGTGCCCATTGAGTGATGTGAGAAAATCCCAATGAAAATTGACATGGAAGCAGAAATTGTCCCTTCTCCAGAATGGAAATAAATCCAGTGAACATGATACGTATACATTTTTGTTGTTTCCAGTCTGCAAATGATACAAAACAATAAGTAGCTGTTCCATTTCCATTGAAACGACTGGTGTGGAATATGTAATGATTGCATAATTAATTGTGTAAAATTTCATCCAAGTGGACAGTGAAATGAGCAGCAGCATTGGTTTGGGGAGCTGAACTGCACTGCATGAAATGAAATGAATATGGAGTAACATACCTTCTTACATCTTTAGTGAAACCCCTCTGAGAAATCCATTGCAGTCATCAACCTTCCCCCTGCCACCTGCTTGAACATGTTACTTGAAGGACCTCAATCTTCTCTTTATACTGTATATGGCTTTAGGGCAATTCAGTGACAACCTAGTATTGCGGTCCTGAGCTGGTTAAGGCCTTATAGGTCAAAACCAGTGCTTTGGGGGCAGGATTGGTGTAATATGCTCAAACCGTCTTACCCTGGTGTCTAACCTGGCTGCCAAATTCTGCACCAGCTGAAGTATCCAAACGTCTTCAGAGGCAGCCCTATGTATAACATGTTGCAGTAATCTAACTTAGAGGTTACCGGAGCATAGATGACGGAAGTTAGACTATCTCTGTCTGGGAAGGGGTGCAGCTGGCCCACCAGCCAAAGCTGATGGAAGGGACTCTACACCACTGAGGCTACCTGAGCCAAGGATCCAGAAGTATGCCCAAGCTACGCAACCACTCCTTCTAGAACTTCCCATATTTTAAGGAGATCTCATGATCTACCAGCTCATTATCAGCTCTGCCCCTCCTCCTGGAATTATTACATCCCCTAGCTGTACAGGTAAATCTGTACACTTAATCTAAGTGTGCTGCTATCCTAGTCTCCAGGTAGGATGGCACAGGTAGGGAAGTGAGAAGGCATCAAGTTCTATTCTGATCTGTGTTTCTCACGAGCTGTGCTTTTTTCCCATTCCACTGAATTCAGCTTCCAATGAAAACTGTATCTTGGTGTCTGCTGGGACAGAGTTTTATGTAATTAATTAATTAAGCTACACCACTCGTTTCAACTCGAAGGGTGCGTGTGTGTCATCAACTATTTATCATTTGCAGACTGAGATCGGCAAAAGTCAACGGTGATCATATAATGAATTGATTTCCATCCTATACTTTGGATGAAGAATATGTTCTCATTTCCATCAAAATTCCCCGACATCCCCAATTACAGGTATGAAAGCAAGCAAAAAGCTGTTTTACATAATAGCAGTTTAAACTGATTTAAACTTACCACCAAGTATTACTTAAATAGGCACAAACTGAACTCTTCAAAGGAATCCTTCATGGGTGTACATTAGGATACTTTGTTGCCATTACGGTAAGAAGGATAATTGCTTATTTTTAAAAAAATCCTTTTTGCATGCCCCAGAATTAGGTTAAACAGTAAAGAACATCTAATGTGAAGATTTTTTTAGGGTTTATTCTTTTCTCAATGGGCATGTATAAATCCAGCTAACACTGCATGAACGCAACTTCTGAACATCAAAGGGAAACTGAGTCCCTTGACACCTTTTTAAAAAGAGTCAGGCTCATTTTCCTTTGATGGATACAAGTTGTTTGAATTAGGCTACAGTCTTAAATGCATTTACTAGGGAGGAAGCCCCAAAGAACACTGTGGGTCTTACCTATGAGTAAATATGCATAGGTTTGTTCTGCAAAGACGATTGAGTGAAGCAAGCATGTGATCTATCACTTGGGAATCCTAAAGCTGTGGATTTTATGCCATTTGTACAGTTTCCAACCCTTTTCCACAGGTCTGTCATGTAGCAATCGCTGCAGGCACCCACTACAAATGAAACGAAGAGGAACTTTGTAGTTACTTTCATTCGCAGATAGGGCGTTTGTTATGGAGAGCTGATCCACAATTAACAGACACTTAGACGAATCTGTTAGGATTAATGGTGTATAATGCAGAAACATTTTCTGCTGTGCTCCCTATTAATTACTTAACAATGACAGCCGTTCCATTCAAGCATCATAATTTCACACCTGATGAAATTTAATTTCCTTTTTAGAGTTGGATCCTAACGGTTGCTGCATCAGCAGATACGAAGGCATGTGACATGTGGAGTCAGTGCAAAGTCACAAAGTGTGATGTTGCCATGGTATCTGTTAGTGTAAACATTAAGCGGAAGTCTCAGCCATCTCGTTATTAGGTGGTATACGGAGATAATTTTTGTTTTCCTTTCATGTCTAGTGTGCTGTGTTCAGGAGCATCTCATCAGTGTGTATTCTTCACTTCAGAGTGGTCCAAATTCCCCCTTCCTCCTTTCTCTTAAACTTGGGAAATCCATGCTGCAGGCTTGTATTAGGAGCCTGTAAATAGAATGGCCAGATGCGAGAGAGGAATAAATCTCCTGCACTTTTTAACAGCTGGGTGGAAGAGGGCATTTTAGCCATCAAGCATTCTACAACTGAGAGCAGATCATTAAGCAAACAGTCTGTGAGCACCTAGAAAGAAACTCTGTGATCACTAAAAGTCAGCATGGGTTCCTGAAAAATAAGTCATGTCAGACTAATCTGATCTCATTTTTTGACAGAATTACAAGCCTGGTAGATGAAGGGAACGCTGTGGATGTAGCCTATCTTGATTTCAGCAAGGCCTTTGACAAGGTGCCCCATGATATTCTTGTAAAGAAGCTGGTAAAATGTGGGCTAGACAATGCTACCATTCAGTGGATTTGTAGCTGGCTTACTGACCGAACCCAAAGGGTGCTCATCAATGGCTCCTCCTCATCCTGGAGAGTAGTGACTAGTGGGGTGCCACAGGGTTCTGTCTTGGGCCCAGTCTTGTTCAACATCTTTATCAATGACTTGGATGATGGGCTTGAGGGCATCCTGAGCAAGTTTGCAGATGACACCAAATTGGGAGGGGTGGCTAACACCCCAGAGGACAGGATCACACTTCAGAATGACCTTAACAGATTAGACAACTGGGCCAAAGCAAACAAGATGAATTTTAACAAGGAGAAATGTAAAGTACTACACTTGGGCAAAAAAAATGAAAGGCACAAATACAGGATGGGAGACACCTGGCTTGAGAGCAGTACATGTGAAAAGGATCTAGGAGTTTTGGTTGACCACAAACTTGACATGAGTCAGCAGTGTGATGCAGCAGCTAAAAAAGCCAATGCAATTCTGGGCTGCATCAATAGGAGTATAGCATCTAGATCAAGGGAAGTAATAGTACCACTGTATTCTGCTCTGGTCAGACCTCACCTGGAGTATTGTGTCCAGTTCTGGGCACCACAGTTCAAGAAGGATACTGATAAGCTGGAACGTGTCCAGAAGAGGGCAACCAAAATGGTCAAAGGCCTGGAAACGATGCCTTATGAGGAACGGCTTAGGGAGCTGGGTATGTTTAGCCTGGAGAAGAGAAGGTTAAGGGGTGATATGATAACCATGTTCAAATATATAAAAGGATGTCATATAGAGGAGGGAGAAAGGTTGTTTTCTGCTGCTCCAGAGAAGCGGACACGGAGCAACGGATTCAAACTACAAGAAAGAAAATTCCACCTAAACATTAGGAAGAACTTCCTGACAGTAAGAGCTGTTCGGCAGTGGAATTTGCTGCCAAGGAGTGTGGTGGAGTCTCCTTCTTTGGAGGTCTTTAAGCAGAGGCTTGACAGCCATCTGTCAGGAATGCTTTGATGGTGTTTCCTGCTTGGCAGGGGGTTGGACTGGATGGCCCTTGTGGTCTCTTCCAACTCTATGATTCTATGATTCTATGATTCTATGAACTGATGAAATTCCCTCTTCTACATAAATATTAAAGGTGTGAGTCCTCTACCACCCTTGCAGTGGGCTATAGGCAGGTCTGTCCTGCAGGTCCTCCTAATACCCCCTAACTCATCTCCCCACAACCTGGTACCCTCCAAATGTTGGCCTCCAATTCCAGCCCCAGCCAATATGGTGGATGGTTAGAGAATATGGGAGTTGCCCAAAACATCTGGAGAGCATTGTGGTTAGGGAAGGCTGGCATAACTGTGAATACTGTGTCCAATTCTGGACACCATAACTTAGGATGGATGTTGACAAGCGGGGAACATGTGCAGAGGAGGGCAACTAAGATGATCAAGGGCCTAGAAGCCAAGCCTTATGAAGAACGGTTGAATAGAGCTGGGTATGTTTAGCTTGGAAAAGAGGAGAATGAGCGGAGACACGATAGCCATCTTCAAATATCTCAAGGAATGTCACATGGAAGAGGGAACAAGCTTGTTTTCTCCTGCTCTGGAGGGGAGGACTCAAACCAATAGCTTCAAGTTACAAGAAAAGAGATTCTGATTAAACATACAGAAACACTTTCTGATGGTGAGAACTGTTCAACAGTGAAAGGGTCTCTCTCTGGAAGTTGTGGACTCTCCTTTCTTAGACATTTTAAAGCACAGTTTAGATGGCTGTCTGTCATGGATGCTTTAGCTGAGATTCCTGCATTGCAGGGGCTTGGATCCTAACTGCACCACAAGTCCCTATTGCTTTTGCTATGATTGCTACGTGGGCTACAGTTTGACCATGTATACCTTCATCAATGACATTTATATGCAGCAGAAGCATTTTTGTTAGGCATTCTAGGCCAAGATCTACC
Source organism: Zootoca vivipara (assembly GCF_963506605.1). NCBI lineage: Eukaryota > Metazoa > Chordata > Lepidosauria > Squamata > Lacertidae > Zootoca > Zootoca vivipara. Next base: position 111,558,147 of record NC_083276.1, on the reverse strand, counting down.
AAAAGAAAAGAGACATTATTCATGTACTAGTGGATTTTAGCCCGTTTAAAAACGGGCGCTAGAGGAAGCGGCCTGCCGGGACTGGCTTGGCGGTGGCGGGTCTTCCCGCCACCACCAAGCCAGTTCGCAGCGGGGGCTTTTCGCCGTTTGCCTTCCCCTGAGGGGGAGGCAAACGGCGAAAAACCCCGCCGCGCCGCAATTCGGCTCCGGGACTGGCTTGGCGGTGGCGGGTCTTCCCGCCACCACCAAGCCAGTCCGCAGTGGGGGTTTTTCGCCGTTTGCCTTCCCCTGGGGGAGGCAAACGGCGAAAAACCCCGCCGCGCCGCAAATCGGCTCCGGGACTGGCTTGGCGGTGGCGGGTCTTCCCGCCACCGCCAAGCCAGTCCGCAGCGGGGGTTTTTCGCCGTTTGCCTTCCCCTGGGGGAGGCAAACGGCGAAAAACCCCGCCGCGCCGCAAATCGGCTCCGGGACTGGCTTGGCGGTGGCGGGTCTTCCCGCCACCGCCAAGCCAGTCCGCAGCGGGGGTTTTTCGCCGTTTGCCTTCCCCTGGGGGAGGCAAACGGCGAAAAACCCCGCCGCGCCGCAATTCGGCTCCGGGACTGGCTTGGCGGTGGCGGGTCTTCCCGCCACCGCCAAGCCAGTCCGCAGCGGGGGTTTTTTCGCCGTTTGCCTTCCCCTGGGGGAGGCAAACGGCGAAAAACCCCGCCGCGCCGCAAATCGGCTCCGGGACTGGCTTGGCGGTGGCGGGTCTTCCCGCCACCGCCAAGCCAGTCCGCAGCGGGGGGTTTTCGCCGTTTGCCTTCCCCTGGGGGAGGCAAACGGCGAAAAACCCCGCCGCGCCGCAATTCGGCTCCGGGACTGGCTTGGCGGTGGCGGGATGTTCCCGCCACCGCCAAGCCAGTCCGCAGCGGGGGCTTTTCGCCGTTTGCCTTCCCCTGGGGGAGGCAAACAGCGAAAAACCCCGCCGCGCCGCAATTCGGCTCCGGGACTGGCTTGGCGGTGGCGGGATGTTCCCGCCACCGCCAAGCCAGTCCGCAGCGGGGGGTTTTCGCCGTTTGCCTTCCCCTGGGGGAGGCAAACAGCGAAAAACCCCGCCGCGCCGCAATTCGGCTCCGGGACTGGCTTGGCGGTGGCGGGAAAAAGGGGAGGAATTCCTCCCCTTCTTCCCGCCGCTGCCAAGCCAAAGCGGGCCTCCCTCCGCGCCCGCTGCCGCTTCGGCTTCCTCGGGTTCCCCGAGGAAGCGCCGTCCCATGCCGGAGGTGTGCGGCAAGGCTGCCGGGGGGGGGGAGCGCTTCTCTCCCCCGCCGCCTCACCGCGCACCTCCAGCATGAGACTGGGCTTCGGAGCGGCGGTTGGCGGAGCGGCAGTTGGCTGTTCCCTGTGTCCCGAGAGCACGGGTCCAATCCCTGTGTCCCTGGTTGTCCCTCCGTCCAATCCCTGTGTCTCTGGGGGACATGCGCAGTACCCCAGGGACACACGGGACATCTGGACGCAGGGACAACATGGACATTATTATATAGGATGCTACAACAGCGGTGAGAATTTTGATAGCACAAAATTGGAAAACTGGAGAAATACCAACTAAAGAACAATGGCAAGAAAAACTGATGAACTATGTAGAAATGGCAAAACTGACGGACAGACTTCGAGAAAAAGACAACAGTGACTTTGAAAGAGAATGGGAACCATTCATAGTATATTTGCAGAAACAAAGGAAGGCCATAGACGTGATGGCAGGATTTAAATAAACACTCACATCTTTATTAACAAAAATATGGAGAAGATGAAGAAATAATATAGTGTATTTTTTAGCAACAGCAGTGTGAAATAGGGGGGGAAATAAATCAGAAGTGGAATTGGGGGAAGCCCAGGAGGGGAGGGAAGAGGGAATGTAACATAGTGTTGTGGATATGAGATGCATGTATTAATTAAAAAAGAAAACGGAATAAAAAATTAATTTAAAAAATGACATTTATATGCTGTCCTATAACAACATAGTCTGGATGGCTTGCAGTAAATCAATTTCAATACAAAATGAAGCTTTTGAATCAAATCAAAAGCTACATAAATACACCAGAAACAAAACTTGAACTAAGAACCGTACGTTCAGAATTAAGCCCTATTGAATTCAATTGAACTGCCTCCCAAGGAAGCATGGTTTGGACAGCCACCTCTAATTAGTGCTGATTTTTGTAAGTGCCAGGGTCAATAGCCTTGATTTGGATTCAGTATTGGCATGTATTATTGAGCCGTTTTTAGATTGTATTTATTAAATTGAAAAGTCACCTTGTGGGTCCTGCTGTGGATTTGAAAGGTGGTACTTGAATTAGATAACAAAACCCCAGAATGATTTTCAGCTTCATAGGCTATAAAGAGACACGATGTTCTGAGGACACCCACATTTGAGGGCGGAACTTAAAAGTGCACCTTGTTTATGTCAACTTAACTCTAACCCTTAAAAGAAAAAATTCCCAGAGATATTTTTCTTCTTCTATTCTTTATGAGCATCTGAGTTTTTAAGAAATGCCATGGTTACCTCCTGGAAGCAAATACACAGTTGCATCAGACTCCTTAGGAACTGAACAAGACACACGGACCATGTCTGCCAGAGCTCACTGCTTTGTAAGAAACACCAAAGCCATATGGTCTAAATCATATTTGTAATACCCCCTCTGAGGTTCTGAAATAACATGTTTATTCATTATGATTGCTTTGGATTGTTCATTCAGGTGAATTATCAGAGACTCTCAACATGATTTCCATAGAAATTCTGTCACTACTGTATTGTCTTCTTAAAAAAAGAAGAAGCACACACAAGGTGCTATGATTAAATGTGAAAATTCGCTCAGCGACTTCCTTTGTGTTTATATCCCATGCTTAGTTCTCTGAAGTTATTGTTCAGTGCAGATCATTTTAGATCTGTACATGGTTTTGTTTAAAAGCAGTAGAAGATACGACCTTATTATTTATTCTTTTTCTCTGCAATAAAGGAGCATGGGAAAGGATGTAAAAACAAAACAAAAAACAAAGACAGCCGCAGTAAGTAAACAGAACAATGGCATACAACTTCATGTTGCATTTTGAGTTGTTCCCAATACAAGAACTGACTAATAGTTCTTAATAGAAACTTGATTTCAATTAGGAAGTTGACCGATCAACCAAGCAAGGCAAAAGAAAAGGAAAAAAGGACAAGGTCCAGGGATTGTTGCATGAGGTTAAGCTGGATGTGTGGGAAACTACTTTACAGCCCAAATCCCTCCTGGTCTGTCTACTTTCCCTTTCTAGCAAGAAGCATGTGGAAATCCCAGGTTCAGCAGCAGAGAGACTGGAAAGGAAATGGCCAGTTCAGAACAGGGCTGGCCCAAGACATTTTGCTGCCCGAGGCAAAAATGACACCCCACCTGATATTTAGAGGTAGACTGTCCCTGGACCTGGAGGCTCTATTTCTTCTCCTTTGGCTCAGAGAGTGAGGCCAGCTGGGGTAACATTTTCTCCACTAGGAGTGGGAGGCAAAGCAACACTGTGGGTTGCCACAACAGCACTGAACCCTAAAAGAGCCATGGAGGGCTTCAAATGTTCAAACTGAATTGAGCCTGAATTGAGATATGAAAGCTAGGGGCTAAATGGCACCTTAAAACTAGGTTATGGACACAACAACAGAATGCCTAGCCACACTTTTTTAATAACAAGAAAACAAAGCTGAAAATGAATGAGCTGCAGCTAAAATATTATGTTCATTTTTCACACAGTCTATTCCTTCCCATGCCCACCCCCCTAATATTCTTAAGAGGGTCTTTTATCCAGTCTTCAGAGCGTAGCTGGAAGTGGGGAGGCAGCAAAAGGTCCTCCTTTCCTTCCACTCTGCAGTTTTAATCTGAAATCTTAGGCGCAGTACTACACCCAGAAGCTGCTTGTGCTAATGAAATTCCCAGTCGCAAAATATGTCTAGAACAATGGGAGTTTTGAACACTGTTCCTACGTTCAGACACTACAAAAGTGCTTTGCCTGTTACTGCTTGCAGACTAGTTCTATCTTCTTCTGGTATAAAGTATAGAGACAAATGCGTGAGGAGGCATTCACAGCAGTAAACCACCTTAGTAATAAAAATCATTTCCCAGTTCGCTCCGCTTCTCATTTCTTGTTCTAGATTTAGATTTGTTTTAGATTTAAGCTCTTCTAAATTCTATCCTCCCTCTCTATAAGTGCACCCTTCTCTATTTTTTGCTTCTCTTTGTTTCTCTGACTGTGCAGCCCACATTAACTGCTTAGTCATACATCTCTTTTGTCTTGTCATATCATGTATGGACACCTTTCTATTAGCGCTGTCTTAAAAGAGGTGTTTTCTTGGGTTTTCACATTCCCAGCCGTCTCACAGTTTCCCTTAGATCTTTTCCTTGATGTCTCGTGTCTTATCAAACTGTAAGAAGTGGACTGTAAGTAAACATTGCCTCATGGGGCATGCCAACTGCTGTGGCCACACAATGCCACAACCTGCAATGTGATGCTGGCAGATCAAACACTGCAGAGAGAACATTTTTATCACCTCAGTTAGAGATGGATCTGTCTGTTCAGTTCTCCATAGTTCTTCAGGCATTTTTTATTTTTCCGAAAACAAATCACACTTGAAAATATGTCAGCAATATTGTGCAAATTTCACCTAGTAAACACATTTTATATGCAATTTTGTCTAATGTGTACGGTTTTTCAAAGCAATTTTGCCCAATATTTTGCATGCTATTTTCATTAATATGTGCTCTTTTTTGCACACTTTACCCTGCTGTATGCATTTATTAATTTTTGTACAAATTGCTTGGCTGGAGACCTGTTTTGCAAAATTCAGAGATGTGAACATTTTGAAGGATAGCTATGTTTCAGTTCGAGAACTGAAAATTTGGTAGGTTTGCTTTTACATGCAAACTTAATTAAACCTCTTCATGTCCCTAACCTTAGATGATCTGTAAACCAAGCCACCGTTGTGACCTCCAGATGTTCCTGGACTCCAACTCCCATCAGTGCCAGCCAGGATGGCCAATAGACAGAGATATTGGGAGTTGTGGTTGACAACATCTGGTTTGCGCCATGTTGTTTACCCTTGTCCTACACTAATCCTTTTCAAGACAGTAAGTTCACATACTTGGGTCTCTAACTCACACATTACTTCACTTTGATGGATGCCATTGTGTGGGGTAGTGATGAGGAAATAAAGGAGGAAGGAAATGCTTCCTTTTTGTTGTAAGAACTTGTGGTTTCCCCCCAATTTTTCATTCCTAAGACTGTTTTCATGACTTTCAACCATTTTCATTATTCCCAGTCCTTGTTCTCCTTGATTTCTGCAGGTGATCTTGTGCTACCTACAATTCTGGTGCTTTTGATTCAAATGGCATGAATCCTCCAAGTGTTGTACTGATTTTTATGTTTAATTTTAACTGATTTTATCCCTATTGCATTACTTTTGTAGCTCATTGTGTGGTGCATAGAAACGACAGCACTAAGTGGTATATAAATAAATTGTTCAAATTATTAAATGAATAAAAGTGGGTGTACCCACTTCACACAGAGACACATCCTGGGTCCAAAGACACAGAGATGCATACTGGTTGCCCAGCAACCAGTTGTTGTGTTGTTTTATTGCCACCCCTTTGCTATGCCTTTAAAGGACCATACCTGCCAAATTTCATTGAGATATGAGCAAGGAAGCTCACTGATTGTAGTGACTAGATGGAGAAAACAGGTGAAATGTGACCCAAACGAATCCACTGAAATCCATTCTGGACTGGTCCATTTCCATCTTATATTCTCTCCCTAATTGTTTATGGAACTAGTGTACATCCTTAATGAAAGCCCTTTCTGAATCTAGAGTCTGAGAGCAGTCTGGAAAAGGTTCAGCAAGTGAACTAATTCTGAGCTCTGGCAAATGCAGGGAAATCCAGGGTTAACTAGCCAAGGGTTTTTGTCTGTTTGCATAGCACTGGGCCAAAGCATGTTGTGTGGTATGACCTAAGCTCCCTTAAAAGCATCTCGGTCAAGCTTGTTCTGGTCGAAGCAAGAAAGCAATTTGACCTTTGGCAGCCTTGCCTTCTTCACACACCTCCTTGCTTTGCTCCCTAATGTGACAGGAGCTGTGCCTGACATAAACAGGGGACAATCGGTTGGCCTCAACCTGTGTCACTTCCCTGGTTACATCTCATGTGATCTGGTCCAGGCCGTGTGGGAAGCAGATTTGAACATGACCACAGCCGCATGGAGCACTGAGTATATGGGAAGTGGCTTTTGGGTGCCAGCCAAGCTGCTGAGACGGCATTTTTGCATCAGCACACATCATGATCATAAAAATACAGTGTACGGATGATCAAAACCTGAGATCTAATATCCTAATGGCTTAAATGTAGCACATTAATCACTCGCTTCTTTCAGGCATTCTGACGAAAGGAGTGCCTTGCAAGGTGCATTGTTCAAATGCAGAGGCTGCGGGTGGGAGAGAGGGAGAGGGCGAATAATGAATGGCAAGAGATTGTGATAAGGTAGTGAAGCAGTCTGTAATACAATGGTTGGAGTTCTAGTTGTGAGTTAAACCGAAAGGAAAGATACCAAGAACTCTGGCCAGAAATTTCAATGTAAGGAATAAAACCTACTCACAAGTTGCAGTCAAATAAAGGTATGTATTCTAGTGAGATTGCAAGGTTGTGTCATCAGATATGCAGATGACACAACCTTGATGGCAGAAAGTGAGGAGGAATTAAAGAACCTTTTAATCAGGGTGAAAGAGGAGAGCGCAAAATATGGTCTGAAGCTCAACATAAAAAAACCTAAGATCATGGCCACTGGTCCCGTCACCTCCTGGCAAATGGAAGGGGAAGAAATGGAGGCAGTGAGAGATTTTACTTTCTTGGGTTCCATGATCACTGCAGATGGTGACAGCAGTCAGGAAATTAAAAGAAGCCTGCTTCTTGGGAGAAAAGCAATGACAAACCTAGACAGCATCTTAAAAAGCAGAGACATCACCTTGCCGACAAAGGTCCATATAGTTAAAGCTATGGTTTTCCCAGTAGTGATGTATGGAAGTGAGAGCTGGACCATAAAGAAAGCTGATTGCCAAAGAACTGATGCTTTTGAATTATGGTGCTGGAGGAGACTCTTGAGAGTCCCATGGACTGCAAGAAGATCAAACCTATCCATTCTTAAGGAAATCAGCCCTGAGTGCTCACTGGAAGGACAGATCCTGAAGCTGAGGCTCCAATACTTTGGCCACCTCATGAGAAGAGAAGACTCCCTGGAAAAGACCCTGATGCTGGGAAATATTGAGGGTACAAGGAGAAGGGGACAACAGAGGACGGGATGGTTGGACAGTGTTCTCGAAGCTACCAACATAACAATAACTATCAAACCAATTTCAAAAGTGTTCTAAAGGGTCGTTTTATATAGAGCTGGAGTGCTGATTCGATTCAGGGTAAGACCCCAGTATTGTTCATGAAAGAGTTGTTTTATATATAAAGCCGAAGTGCCGAGTCGATTCAGGAAAAAAACCCAGGACAGGGCCCTGTTTCGATGTGGATGCCTTCCTCAGCTGGTAAAATCAAATAATATCAAATAATACATAGATTACATCACAATTCTAAATTTCTTTGACTGCAACTCATGAGTAGGTTTTATTCCTTACATTGAAATTAAATCCTTGGTATCTTTCCTTTTTATAATACAATGGTGGCACCAACATTGTCCTGTCATTTGCAGCTTAGTCTGTGAAGGCTAGTTGAACCTTTGGAAGCTAAGGTTCTGGAGACTGCTTGTTGATTCTAGAGATATTGCATGCAGATCTAAGCAGTGCTTTTTTCCTGGGGGGACGCAGGGGTATGCATACCCCTAAATATTTTGTGAATCTAAGTTTGGCCTCATTGAGGGGCAGTATTTCAATATGAGTAGGAAAATGAGAGTACCCCCAACAATTTTTTTTAAGAAAAAAAGCACTGGATCTAAGGCTTGCAGGCAAATATGTGATATATAGAGTCATGATGTGATTCCCACCCCTCCTTCCACCTCCTCCCCCAACAATCATCAATAAAATGCACAATTACTCTGCAGAAACAAAGCTGGGGTAGGTTGTTAGGTAGATCATTTTAAAAGGATGATCAGTATTCACAATGGTCAGTTTGTGAGAGGCAGAGAGCCAAATAATCATTGATCAAGTTGATGATTTTGAAGTATATTGAAGCTAAATGACTTGAAAGTGGCTATTGTGGTGGTAGGTTTTTTTTAAAAAATTTTTTTAAAATGCACTCATTGAAGACCTTCAGCGGTTGCGGTAATATCATCAAAGTTATTCAGAGCTATTTGTGTTTAATGTGTAAAAAACAGCTTTTTAAAAAAGGCATATGACTAAAATCAGCTACCGGCTAGACCAGGCATCCCCAAACTGCGGCCCTCCAGATGTTTTGGCCTACAACTCCCATGATCCTTAGCTAACAGGACCAGTGGTCAAGGAAGATGGGAATTGTAGTCCAAAACATCTGGAGGGACGAAGTTTGGGGGTGCCTGGGCTAGACAGATAATGGCTTATGCAGTATGCTGCCTTCCATATCCAGGCAGTGGAAACAAAACTCGTCAAAAATTGCCTAATTTCATAGATGAAGAACCAGCTGGTGTGTGTGTGTGTGTGTGTGTGTGTGTGTGTGTGTGTGTGTGTGTGTGATAGTTTTAGCAGCAGTAGTAGGGATGGGGATAAATTCGATTCACTTTGCATCTTGAGAAGAACTTACCTATTTCAGCAAATTAGTATCTGACGTTTTCCAAAGCAACATGTGAACCGAAGTGTGCCCTCGTACAATTTTGCATGCAATTCTCTTGCGAAATACAGTGTCCAGAAATGCTCGTGCAACATGTGCATGGAAATGCACATATCAGTAAAAGAAAAATGGAGTATAAAAATGCCTAATATAAGGAGTTAATGCCTTGCAAAAATGTCTATATTAGGCAGAATTGTATACAAAGATGTATCGATTGGGAGAAATTTGCACTAAAATGCTGATGAATTTTCATGAGGCCTCTCTTAAAATAAAATAAAAATCACATGCGGATCTGGAAATGCTAAGAAATGAACTTAAGACTGGAAAATGAGGAACCAAAAATGACAGGTTTATCTCTCCCTGGTGTACATGGGGGAAAGCTTTTTTCTTTGTCTATTGTAGGTATGCTTTGCATGCTGGTTTTCCTAATATGAATGGAAGTGCTTTAGTCACCAATTTCTCCCTCTCCTGCGGCCTCCCCTTTTGAGATGTACTCCATTATCATTGTAATGAAAGCAGTCCTCCCTTTTCTCGAAGGTTTTTCTCCTCAGCAAAAGAGGCTTCCATTCCACTCATCCGCCTCATTCTCAGAGCACTTGTTGGTGGGTGTGGTCTGGTTTTGAGCTTAGCTTATCACGGAAAGGTGGCTGAGGGTGTGGCGTGTGCTTTATTTCCTTTATATTGCATATCTCTCCAGGACTTTGAAGCCTCCCTAGATGCTGAAACTTCTTGATCTGAAGACCCCCCTCATGGGAGTAGATGCCTCATGATGCTTTCCCCTGGGATTTAATTGAAGCACAGTTACCTTGGAAGGTTGCAGAGTGCTCACCACCAGTGAGAGGACACTCACCACTGGCGACATTCTCCCAAGCACAAACACTTTGGGGGTGACCTTGATAATAAGCAGAACAAAAAACCTGCAGCCCACCATTGCAAATTCGCTGACATTTTCTCCATACCTGCCAAGTTGCTGTCAGAGAAATAAGGAACCGGGCCGGAAATAGCAGACTGGAAGTAGCGCTGCCGCCATTTTGGAACTGGGTGGAGCATGCTCAGAAGCGACTTTTGATGCTGCTTTGCCCAGTTCCAAAATGGCCGTCGCGTCAGAAGTCGCACTGCAGCCATTTTGGAACTGGGCAGAGCAGCATCAAAAGTTGCTTCTGAGCATGCTCCGCCCAGTTCCAAAATGGCCGTCGCACCAGAATAAACCGGGAAAAAACAAAAAAAAATCATTTTTTTCAGCTAGGAACAGTTGGAAAAACGGGGATTTCCCGGGGGAAACGGGAGACTTGGCAGCTATGATTTTCTCTCCCCTTTGATAGTTTTCAAATGTGCTTTCCCCCCTCATTAACTGATGGGGAATGGTAAGAAAAGAAAGGGGGAAAGTTGGAGACATTTTATTATTATTATTAATAATAATAATAATACAGTGGTACCTCGGTTTGCGACCACCTCGGGGAGTGACCGCTTCAGTTTCCGACCACCGCGGACCCGGAAGTGTTTACATCCGGGTTCTGCAGCGCTCGGATGCACAGAAGCGATCTGCGCAGTGTGTGTGTGTGTGTGCAGAAGCACTCTATTGGCGCTTTGTGCGTGCGTAGCAGCATGCCTTGGGGAGCAACCAACTTGGGGAGCGACCAGCTCCCCAGAACCAATTGTGGTCACAAACCAAGGTACCACTGTAACAACAACAACAACAACAACAACAACAACAACAACAACAACTTATATGCTGCCCATCTGACAAGGTTGCCCCAGCCACTCTGGGTGGCTCCCAACAAAATTAGTAAAAACATAACATCAAGCACTAACAACTTCCCTGAACAAATGTCTTTAAAAAAAATACATAGCTGTTTATCTGTTTGACATCTGCTGAGACGGTGTTCCATAGGGCAGGCACCACTACTGAAAAGGCCCTCTCCCAGGTTCAGACCTCTCACAATGAGGGAATCACCAGAAGGTCCTCGGAGCTGGATCTCAATATCTGGGCAGAATGATGCGGATGGAGATGCTCCTGAGCAGATTTTTTGAGATACACAAGGAGATTCCAGGTAAAGCAGTAGGGGTCCCGTCCCTCCTCGCCCCCGGAGGCTCACCATGAGTGAAACTCAATTCATAACAAAGGTCCCCATTGAGTTGAATCTTTACTATTGGTGCCGAGCACAGTTATGAATATCTAAGGCAATTCTGTCATTGAAGCAAGACAGGCAGATCTTGAATGAGTCAGTGCAGCTCTGTTCAGATACAAAGTTCACTAGGTGACCTTTGGGCAATTTCCCTTGTTTTGGTTTAGCCTACTCACATAGCTTGTTGTGAGATCAAAGTGTGGTTAGTCGGTTGCACATGTGTGGGAAGTACATATGCCACTCTAAACTCCCTGGAGGAAAGGTAGAATATGAATGGAGTGACAATTTAAAACAAAAGTAGCATGCCGCTTGGGTGGGAGGCCGCTTCGGGAATCATATGTAAGCTGCTCTTAAGTCTTTGGGGGGAGCAGAAGCTTGGGAGTGTACATAAGATAAGCAACTTCACACAGCGAAGGTTACAAACCTCTACATTCCTATCTAGAAGTAAGTGCCATTGAACCCTGTTGAGCTTAATTCTGAGTACATGTAGAACTGTGCTGTAAATATTCCAAGCATACAGTATTTTAAAGGCAAGCTTGTAACTCAGGAAACATCTACATTATAAAGCAGATATTAACTTTTGTTTTCTTTTGAACAAAACACTGAAACCAGCATTTGAATCTCTACAAAAGGTTCCGTGGGCAGCACTAGCCATGAATTATTTTTAATGTTAATGTTGGCACTGAAGGTCAAAATGAGATGATATCCAGTATTCTTTGGCATCCCTTAAAAAATTATGGATGTTGTCCACCTTTCTAACAGATTGTGGTAAACCCGAGGGGGAGGGAGAACTTCTTTTGTTGTCTTTGTCATTTTTCTCTCTATGGGAGCAGTGCTAGTCTTCTGAATGATTAAAGGTTGGGTGGGAGGGATGGAAATTGCAATAGGGGAAAAAAAAGAACTAGCAATGGTTTCTGGGGCTAAAAATAATAATCCATCCTTATCTATTTGACAGACATTTTGTGATATGTCCAGACTGTAAATCCCTGCAGGGACAGTTTGGAAAACCCAGACTCAGAGATGGGCCCTGGCATTATCAGCTTATAACTATAAGCCAGGAAAAGTCCTGAGTAACACAGATGTCCTCTGCAGGTGCCCTCTGCTGGATCGCCCACAGGCAATACCTCAGCCTTTTGAAAGCATATTGAACAGATGCTACAGAGATGCAGAGAGGAACTGACAAAGGCCCACTGTTGTCCAGACCATGTGCTGAATGCTTACAAATGGGTAGACTATGAGGGGGAGCCCAAGATCTGCAAACCTCTTGATCACAAATGAATTCTTTAAATAACCCAGGATTACTTGCACCAATGTTTTTTGTCCTTGAAACTTTTTTAAAATGAGAAGTGTGTTTTTGAGGGGTTCATAAGACATCCCTCAAAAGCACTGCTTTCCACTGTTTCTGTGCCTATTCGCATAAATTCTTCTGCAAAAAAAAAAAAAAAAAATCAAGCACCTGGCCCCTTCAATATTCTGCAGCGACCACTGTGTGTCGTGGTCATCTCACTTGTGCATGCTGTGTGGCATGCATGAAGGACGTCACCACGTCACACAGCACATGCATGTCACACAGCACTGGCCCTCTAAATCATGGGGCAAGCTGGCATGTTTAACATACAGTCGTACCTTCGTTTTCAAACAGTTTACTTGCAGTTCTCGAACGCCACAAACCCAGAAGTGATTGTTCTGGCTTGCGAACTATTTTTGGAAGTCAAACGTTGATGGGGTTTTTGCAACTTCTTATTAGCTGCAGGAGCTTCCTGCAGCCAATCAGAAACCACACTTCGATTTCCAAATGTTTTGGAAATCGAACGGATTTCCAGAACGGATTCCGTTCGACTTCCAAGGTACGGCTGTATATACTCTTCCTTCATTATTTCCTGCCTCCATTTATTATATGCCCTTAAATCTCAGATCACCTGTAAGTTCTTCATGCAGCCACTCTAGTTACTTTAGATGCCTATCACTTTTCCTTCTTGTTGGAATTGTCTGTATTTCACCTTTAAGAAATTCTCATTCATCTTGGACTCCCTTCTCTGAGTATTTCTCACTGTGGGAATATTTACTCTAAATATTGGAAGTCCATTTCATATGGCATAGTGGGTGTGTGGCTGATCCTGAGTCATCGGTAAAGCCAATTGGGTTTCCTAAGTGTAGGAACAGATTGGTATCCACCATGTTCCCCCAGATCTGTTGAAGCCATAGATATAGGATCTGCAGCAATTTCAGCCTCTTGTAGCAAGAGGACACTATAGGGCTGCATGCTCATAGAATCTCTTCCACTTCTCCACGTGGATCCTCTAGAGCCTACAATAAATAAGGTTGTGTTTTTAAGGGCACTTGTATACAGTATATGTGTCAAAAATAAAAGTTTAGGCTGTGCATCCTGGAGTACATGTAAGTGGGGAAGAACTGCCTTTCAAGGCACCCAGTTTAATTATTTAAACTCCCTGGGGCTCATATCAAAATTTTAGAAAGATCTGGCCTTGCAGATGGGTTATGGTTTGTTTATCCTCCAAGAGCTGGGCAAAACTCCTGGGTAAATCCCCAAGACTGATATGCAATTGCAAAACAGATTATGCAGAAAAAGATAATGTGGAAAATAGGCTTGCTGGATGACATAACCATGAGTAGCTGAGTAACAATGTTTGACTCATTTCCATCTCCGCACATATTTTATTTAGATTCAGAACAATTTTGCAAATGTTCCAAGAAAGCCTTGCTCAGCCGGATAAAAGGACCCCGACCTACCAATGTAGCCCCGTTCCTCAAGATTTGCAGCATAGTCCTACACTTGTTGGTGTGTTTGATAGGGCTTGCTTACATATGAGTGCTAAGCAGATTGAGTCTCTCCTGGGATAAGCACAAGGGATAGAGAGCTTATCCCAGTGGAGTGGGCAGTGTCACTGTTGGAAGAGAATGGGGTGGAGAACCTGTGGCTATGCTGATGCTGTTTGACACCAATGGCCATCAGCTCCGGAGATAGGAGGAATCTGTAGTTCAGCAGCTTCTGCAGGACCCTAGGTTCCCTACCCTGGAGTATAGAATTCCTTGCATTTTATTTTCCAGCCCAATTACTTCGTATGGAAAATTCATGCCATCTATCTACATCAGTGTTTTCCAAGTTGGGTGATACTGCCCCCTGGGAGGTGCTGGAACGATCCAGGGGAGCAGTAGTAGCCTCGGGTGCAATTGGGGGCCATAGAGTTAAAAATAAGGGGGCAGTGGAATCATACAGAAAATTTTGAACAACCATCCGTACATGTTTCATCTGCTGTGTAATGATGCTTACCGCCAGATGGGGCACTGTTATAGGACGGCGACAATGCCTCCCCTGGATTCAGCAGTTGTGCTGGAAGCAGGGGTTTTTCCTGGGCTTGGGTCAACCCTTGTTGGCTTCACTGAGGCCTGGGAAGTGGATTGCCTATTTAGCCAATGGCAGGCAGACTGTGGTGCCGGCCCCGTTTCTTGGGCTGATTGGACTGAGCTGGCAGGCTTTTGTTTGTTTCTTAAAGGTGGTAGATTTCCAGGGGGGTTGTTGAGTAACCCCCCCCCCCCGAATGCATGTTCTTTCACAGGGCGTGCAACAAAACAAAACAATGTAACCTTAGCCCCAGACAGCTGGCCAATCTTGCCTTCAAGATACAGTGGTACCTCTGGTTAAGAACTTAATTCGTTCCGCAGGTCCGTTCTTAACCTGAAACTGTTCTTAATCTGAAGCACCACTTTAGCTAATGGAGCCTCCTGCTGCCGCTGCTCGCCGGAGCACGATTTCTGTTCTCATCCTGAAGCAAAGTTCTTAAGCTGATGTACTATTTCTGGGTTAGCGGAGTTTGTAACCTGAAGCGTTTGTAACCCGAGGTACCACTGTACTCCTTTCTGTTCCCTCATTCAGTTTTCTGTTTCCAACTAACAGTAAGCACCCCATGACTACCAAGCATGCTTGGCTCTCACTTCTCTCTCTCTCTCTCTCTCTCTCTGTGTGTGTGTGTGTGTGTGTGTGTGTGTGTGTGTGTGTGTTTACTTACTCCCCCCACCCCACCCCCCCAAAATCCCGAGCTTCTGTAAACTTTGGGGTTCCCTTGAGCATGCTGATATCTCCCTCTTCTTTCTCAGTCATCTTATTTTGGCTACAATTCAGTTGGCACTCAGCACTTCACTACAGTATTACAGGGAGTGATATATTCCATGGTTCTGCAGAACTGTAGCACAGGGATGGAATCTGATATTTACTGCAAAATCCGGCATTGTGAGCTCAGTCTGTGAAAATCCTCTGGGGGGCAATTTGAAAAACAACAACTGTAAGTTGATAAAATCAGTTGCAAGGGGGATGTCCCCTCCCCACGACCCCCTCCTTCAAAAAGTTCATATCTCTATCCTGAGAGTCCCAGCTGTAATTAACAAAACAAGTTACTTGCAGGCATTATTGGCATGGAAAAAATCCACTTTGAATTTGTTCCAGGTTCCCAGTATTCTATTGGTTTCGTTCTGGTTAAACTTCAGTCAGAAATCTATACTTCCAAATGTCAGACTAGAACAGATTCTGTGCATAAGCTGGTCTCATTAACACACACACACACACACACACACACACACACACACAACCTAATAGCACAATTGCCCCATTGTTTCATGCTGTCATTGCACCATTTCAGGTCTGCCTCCATGAAAATAAGAAGAAGAGATTATTTGCTCCCCATCAGGCACTTAAGGGGTGCAGCATCATTAAATCTTCATATTATATTCAGTGGAGATGTCCATTGCACCACCATGCAATTTTGAAAATTAGAATATGCACTGGAGGGAATAAAAGAAGCAGTTCTGTCATTTTAAGCAGCTTCCTTCGGAAAAATCTGAAAATCTTCCTCTGGAATCTGATGCAACAATGAATTCGACCGTACCAGGTTCCAATCCAGAAAACATGCTAGAATCATAGGACAAGGAAATCCAGGGCAATATTTGACATGATTACTGTCTTTTTTCTGTGTATAAGATGCCCCCATGTATAAGGAGACCTCTTTTTTTAAAAAAAATCCAAAATTAAGAAATCAATATTTTAAACATAAAACAGAACAACTTTGAGCTTTTTTGAGGGAAGTTGGCCAAAGTTGTTGAGCTTTTTTTCCAGAGGTCGCCCATAGATAGGGTTGGCTAAACCCAAGCCCAAGCCCAAAGCCCAAAGCCCTGTGCATTTACCATCCATGGATAAGACAGCCCCCGATTTTTGACTATCCTTTTAAAGCAAAAAAATAAAAAATAAATCATCTAATACACAGAAAAATAGGGTATATAGCCATCCTCTCTTGGAGTCATTTGTACCAAATTTTGGATAGGTTCTTAATAATAATAATAATCCTAATTTTATTATTTATATCCCACCCATCTGGCTGGGTTGCCGCAGCTTCCAACATAACACAACATCAAACATTAAAACTTCTGCTGGAATCATTTTAGTTGCTGCCTTTAACTTTTGTTGATTTGATTGATTTTTATCGATATGTTATAAACTATCTGGAGCATTTCTTTAAACTGAAGGGCTGAATATATATTAATGGCTATAAATGTATGGGCAGTGCTTGACGACACTTTAAGTGCCTGTGTGGTCTTGGCCCCTGAAACTCTTTTTTCAGAGAGGCAGAATGTTCAGTCCCCTACAAGAAAAATAATAAATTATGCAAACACCACCCCCTAGTAGATGCAAATGGACTTCATCTGCATAATTGGAAATGACCACATGACTTTATGTGCTGCAGAGCCTGAGATACCTCGATGTGTTAACTTTGATTTGGCACAGCCCTGAATACACTGCGGCGCGTAATGCATCATTCTTGCCTGTCAGAAAGCAAGAAAACAACTGAGTAGAATTTCTCTGACATGGAGCAGGGCTTGCCGCACAAGTTCAGCAATTAAGTCAAGCCAGATGCTCCACTTCTCAAATGAGTAGTAGCTTGGCAATAGCCCTGTAAAGCTGTCTACTTGACTTTATAGAGCAGTCATTATGCGCTGCAGCAAAGTAACTTATTACTTTTGTTCAAGCTACTGTAATCACTTTGCATGGAGGGAGGCAAGCATAGAAAACAAAACAGAACCTGACTCTTCCTTCGTAGCTACATAAAAAAATGGGGAGGGGTGTTTGGAGAAAAGACAGATTACTCTCACTGTGGATAAAGTGCTTTTCTGAAGCTTCCATTCGCTGCTGCTTTTCCAATTGTACTGTATTCATATCCTCAGCTACAATACGTCCAGTTTGTGAGATGCATTTGGGATTCTTGCAAGTATGACTCCTCACCCATAGGACACACTTTTGGACCACTGTCAAGTCACGCGGCTTGAAGCGTGTGACCAGGGGCTCCCCAGGAAGATGCCTTTTTATTTATTTTACTGACATCTCCTAATGCATTTTGACCGGGCCAAGATTCAGGGGAATAAACTTGATCAACATGAGCTGCTATGGGCTTGCTCGGCTTGGTGGGACTTGGTGTTTTCTTAACCAAAGGGTATTTGAAAACTGCTAGACAAACGTGGCCAAGTCTAGACCATCATAACATTATTCTTTCATGGTGATCTAATAAACATGGTCCAGAAAAGATACACTGGATATGTTTTTTAAAAAAGCACTGCTTCCCGGTGGACATTGCTTGGGAATTCCATGTAGGTTATGAGATTTCTGAAAGATGAGTAGCGTTTAAATGTAGTAATAATAAACAAATAAAATGCTATATTTATTTTTGGAACGGCCTATTGATGGGAGTTCTCTTGGCCTTAGTGATGTGGGTGTGTTGTCAATACATACGGGGATGTGATTGCTCCGAGATGAAACTGACACACAGCGGATCATTTCTGATCAGAATCCACAAGCTTTTTTACTCAAGCAACTATGAGAGAGCAGACCCTCAGAGCCAAACTCTGCCCTTAATCTCTGGTGGAAATTTGGGAGGAGCAATGGGATGAACTCCACCTCCCTGGTACCATTGTCCCTGTACAGAAAGCTGCCTGGTTTCTTGGTGAAGGCTTGTGAGAATGGAGCCCTGGAAAAAGTGGAGCCATCCTTGTGCTGTTACGCTAGCATCATAACTATGAATTAGGACCCCCACCCCCAAACAGCTAACTTAAAAAAAATAAATTCATCCAGATGTCTGATGTATTAAGAGCATTCATTCTGATTTGCTTGTGCAATGCTTACACTGAGGTTAGATTATATCCAGTCATTGCTGAGCATGTGTTCTGATTTCTTCATTGAACTATCGCCTTGCATTCACGCTGATTTGCTCGTGGTGTTTATATGCAATGACATTTAATTGCTCGTTCATTTTTAATGCATTTCCCTGTAACTTCCCAAACTGCAAGAGGTCAGTTTCTTTTCTTTCTTTTTAAAAATATGCATTTGTTGCACAAGGGTGACAGAACACTTGCGCACAAACCTACATTTCCTGGTATCGGCTTGAATCTCACCCACAATAGACTGACCATACCTATGGTATGGTTGCCATGGCTGTGGCAGACCTCAGAAAGATCTGTACTATTTGGATAATCTCAGATTCTAGATAATAATTGAATCAGCTGGGGTGGGGTGGGGTGGGGGCTGACCCTCAGGGCTAGCCTCTGGGATGCATAATCTGTATGACAGAGACAAATATGAGAAGCTTTGTAATCTACTTTGCCATGGAAGAAAAAAGTGGGGGGAGGCAATTGCAGTTGTGGGTTTGGACCGATAAAGATTTTTGATTGTTCAGGGCTCTGACAAGAGTGCATGAGACAGATCAGCTGGCTTCTGCCCACTGCCAGCATAAGGATGGGAGCCATTCAACACAGCTGGGTACAACTGTGGGAAGCCAAATCTTGGAAATGGCCATTAGTAAAGTCTTGGCAGGCAGAAACTAGAGAAGCATGATTCCCAGGCATGGGTAATTTTGTTGTTTGACATTGGAAGGACCTTGGGCTGTCGGAGCTTTGCTGTTAAATCTGCAGTTTGCAGTATGTTTTAAGGGAGTGCAGTTGTACGCCGACGGTATCCTCAGAATGACCCCGATGAAGACTGCACAGAAGCAGTTGGGTGAGATCCCTGTATTTTGTGTCTCTGCAAATTTCATCACAGAGCAAATGTAAAAGTTTATTAAATGTTAGGTAGCTGTAGCTGCAATAACAACAGGGACACGGAATATGTGATTTAGGAAAGAGAGGGGAATTGGAAATGGTATATACCTCACAGTGGAGCCTCTTGGCTCTGAATGACGCCAGATTTATGGAGGCAAGGAATTAGTTTTTCCGCTATTTCCTGAATTAACTTGTTTGGCAGCTCTTAACAGAAGACAAAGTTCCTCATGGCTAAGCCCGAGAACATTGTTTTGTTGCCTGAGCTCACAGAGTATGATTAACCCACAGCCAGCATTTATTCTTCTGAGATTAGCTGGCAAAGCATCCAAAGCAGGAAAAAAACCCAAAACCATGATTTCCACTGCTTTTCCATCTTTTTTTTTTACTGCAGTCATGCATGAGAATCTCAGCAGAAAGCATTGTCCTCACGGTTTCTCATCAAGCCAAGAATCGCTCCAAATGAGTTCCATGTAAATCCAATCATAGGTCGCAATGTTCTGTGCACATACTTGATAGCAAATCCCACTGAACATGAGAAAACATGCCCAGTGCATATCTCCTCTGGTTAATCTACACCATAAGTGGCTCTGCCTCCCAAGGCCATCTGGTCTCTTTGTTTGCTTTCATCAACGTAAATGGCTTTGCAATATTTTGATAGATAGGACTGTGTGACTTTTGTGCTTCCCTGACATATTGGTGGGCAGGTGCATCTTGGAACAGTCCCGGAATCTTCCATTCAACAGCTGATCATTGGTCAATATTTTCTCTCTGGGCATTTATAATCAAAGAACAACATTGCAAAAACTGCCCATGTTCTTCCCTCTTGTACTTCTGTTGCAAAGACATTATTCATTATTGCATTGCAATATTATTTTATGGTTCTCCTTTTAGATGCATATAAAGGCAAATTAAAAACTATACCATAAAAACTGCTTAATGTTATTTTGTTGTTGTTGTTTAGTCGTTTAGTCGTGTCCGACTCTTCGTGACCCCATGGGCCAGAGCACGCCAGGCACTCCTGTCTTCCACTGCCTCCCGCAGTTTGGTCAGACTCATGTTGGTGGCTTCGAGAACACTGTCCAACCATCTCGTCCTCTGTCGTCCCCTTCTCCTAGTGCCCTCAATCTTTCCCAACATCAGGGTCTTTTCCAGGGAGTCTTCTCTTCTCATGAGGTGGCCAAAGTATTGGAGCCTCAGCTTCAGGATCTGTCCTTCTAGTGAGCACTCAGGGCTGATTTCCTCCAGAGTGGATAGGTTTGATCTTCTTGCAGTCCATGGGACTCTCAAGAGTCTCCTCCACAGTACAAAAAAAAAAAAAACCAGCAAAAGAGAAGTTGAAAAACGATTCAAAGTGAACCTTTGAGTCGCAGGCCTTTTCACCAAGCTACTAAAGCTTATCTAAGATACATTGTCTCTGGTTGTTTCCAGAAAAGGCAGATAGTTGAACCTTATTTTGGATGCTATTCTGCAGAGGCAGACACCTTGAAAGCCCTGCTCTGAGTTAATGGGGTGAGCTTCTGATATTTTAGGGATCTACATTATGATATAGGAACATAGGAAACTGACTTAGGTTCCCACAAGATGCTAAGCCAAACCATGCAGGCTCTTGGAGAGATGCTCACAGCTGCTTCCCTCCTCCCTAGTGAAGGCCTCCCCCTGCTATGCCGCACTCACAGCTAAGCCAAGTTCTGGCTTAGTGAGTCATTTGAACTGGAGCTTGTGGTTAAACGCTCTACAGACTAACCATGATCTATAACCACGAGCAAATTCACAAGCCTAGCTTTGAATGACATCCTATAAACAAAATATTGGCTTAGTTCAGTACAGCATACCCTCCAACATTCCTCAGATGAAAATCACTCCCCTCCAACTGACTCTCCTCGACCCCCCAATTTTGTGTGTGCCCCCCTAGCATTTCCTATCAGAAGAAGGGCAAGTGCACCACTACATCAAGGGGATACAGCACTTGTTAATCCTAATTTTATTTTATTTTATTCTTTGGAAGATTTATGAAAAGAAAAACACAATAAATAAATTTTAGAAGCGGGAAGATTAAACGCAAATGCACAAAGGGTATTTTTCATTTTATTTTTTAAAAAATCAAAACTCTTTGCATTCTGCTCTGCTCCTCCTTTGTTTCCACCCAGGGTGGCACTGTCCTTTGACTGCCCTTCAGCACCAGCATGTCACACAGTTGGGTACAACCATGCAAAAATTTAGCTCAAAACTCTCAAAAAATTTAGCTCAAAACTCTCAAAAAAAATATTTTTTTGTATGAGATTTTGCATAAAATAAAGCACTTTTATATGCTATTTTCACTAATGCATGCATTTTTGTCCACACTTTCCCCTAAGAAATATATATTTGGGAACACATTACTTGGTTGGAGAACCACATTGCCAATTTTGGAGACATGCAGATTTTGAAGATGGGGTTTGTTTCACATATTGTTTCTGAAATTGAGAATTGTGTCGGCTTGCATTAAAAACCAAAACCAAACCCATTTTCTACCCCATCCCTCCTCCTCCTCCTATCCATGTTTATTCTGCAGTCGGAATTTCAGGCCGAATCACAAACATCCGGTTTTGCAGTAACTCATGTTAGTAATTTAATCCATTTCTGGTTATTACTTTACCATTTAGAAATGTTGGGATTTATTTGACAATCTGCCAGTACATTAGCTTATTTATTAGGGTAAATGCTAGCTTTATAAGGCAGGGTGGCTCCAAACTAAATTGTCTGTCTCTACTGAATGCAGAGGATTAATCTTGTTAAAGCTGGAAGTGCATCTGGCACGGTCTGCAGGAGAAAACAATGACAACCAGAGCACCATGTTGAACACATATGTTTCCAGCATTAAGTAACTAAAGGAAACAGTTTTCTTAGTCAGTTTCTGTCAGTTGCCATTTGTTTGTTTGTAAGTGATTCTGAGCAGGCCTACAGCTCAGCTCAGAGATGGAAGTTTGACTAGGTGCTAACGCCCTAAATTTTGAGAATCGTCCCATTGATCCATCACGGACAAATTTATGAACCAGCCTCCTTGTGATATTGGGCCCTCTCCTCCCATCCATGGCTTAAATTGAGCTAATTTTACTTGCCCAGTCTCATCTCAGAACAAGCTCCAGTAGGATATCTGAACCGCATCAACCTCTCCATGCTGGGAATGGGGAATTCATTGGGTGTGGTTCTCAGGTGAGTAGAGTTGGGCAAGACAGAATCCTGAGTTGGCTACCCATATCCATACCAAGCTTCCTAGGCAGTGCAAGGGAAAGGCTTAGAGCAGGCATCCCCAAACTTCGGCCCTCCAGATGTTTTGGACTACAGTTCCCATCTTCCCCAACCACTGGTCCTGTTAGCTAGGGATCATGGGAGTTGTAGGCCAAAACATCTGGAGGGCCGCAGTTTGGGGATGCCTGGCTTAGAGCATACCATCCCACATCTCTTTGATGAAAATAGGGATGTCCTATTCCATAACAATACTAATACTACTGCTACTAATAATTTTATTATTTATACCCCACCCATCTGAATGGGCTTCCCAGCCACTCTGTGAAGCTTCCAACATATATAAAAACACAATAAAACATTAAACATTACAAAACTTCCCTATACAGGGCTGCCTTCAGATGTCTTCTAAAGGTTGTGTAGTTACTTATCTCCTTGACTCAGGGGTCGCATAACCCCCTACCCTTCAAGATTTATCCGATGAAAATAGACATGTCCTAAGGAAAAGTGGGACGTGTCGGGATGAAATCAGAAACCTGAACGGCTCCTGTAAATCCAGGACTATCCCTGGAAAATAGGGAGACTTGGAGGGTCCGTAATTACTGTTCCTGTATATTAAAACACCTCTTCTTGTTCTGACCAAAGGTCCATATAGTCTAGCATTCTGTTCTTACAGTGGCCCACCAGCTACCCATGGCAAGCATCTTAAATGAAGTTGCAACCTATTTTAACTCAGCTATTGGTATTCTACACTCTCATTTCTGAGCCCCTTCTTCATGCACCTCCCCTGTGAGAGGTCTAGAGGGCAACACAAGAACAGGCCTTTTCTGTGGTAGCTCCCCGTTGGCAGAATGCTCTCCCTAGGGAGGCTCACCTGGCACCTTTGTTGCATATCTTCAGGTGCCAGACAAAAACATTATTCTCCCAGGCCTTCTCCTATGGTCTTTTAAACTGTGTGCTGGAGCGCTGTTGTGTTTGTTTGTTACTATGTTATACATTTTTGTATTTTTATATTGTATAGAAGGGTGGTATAGAAATGTAATAAAATCATCATCATCATCACCATCTCCTTCTCCCTGTAGTGTGACACAGTGAGGCTGAGCGCTGGCCTCATAATAAAATCCAGATTTGATGGTTAAAATGCTGACCACACTGGGGGAACAGTAAGCAAGAGCAAGGTTGCCTGTACACAATCCCATCACAGACGCTGTGTGTGGATCTTGCTTGTGTAAGAGATACTTAATCTACCCCTGTTTTGATGTCTGCGTTCAGCAAATTTGACTCGGCTTCGCTTGGGCAGCCATTAATTGCGTGTGGAGGTCCCCAGAACCACCCCTCAAATAACTCACACCATAGACAGAATTTTTGTTTAATGGTTTTTGGCATGAATTTGGCCACAACTTTTATTGAAATACAAATATAAAATAAGTGAGTGGTTGCGTAGGCATTGGTTCTCCAATTGTCACCTAAGGACAGAAATAAACTCGCCTTGTCAACAAGGGGAAACCCTACAGGGAGAGACAGGGAGTCGGGTCCAATAAGCTCTCCCCTCTCCCCTCAGGCTCCCAGGGGCTCATGCACGTTCCTGGCCCCCGACCAGGGTTATGGATACTGCATAGAGCCCCTGCATTCCTGACCGGAATTTCCCCAACATGCAGGCATTAACTTAAGGGGCCAACACAGTCAACAAGACCCCATATACAACCAATAACCAATGCCTAATCGCCAACCTTACAAGTTGTGACTATTTGCTATGCAGTAGGCAAAAGCCAGATGGCACCAGCCAATCAGCCAAATGGAAAAATTCCTACCAGGCCCCTGAATACAGGCGACCCCATGAGAGGCACAGCAATGTCAACACAGAGGCCTAAAAACAGTGGAGGGAGGGTGGGGATCCAAAAAACGCAGCCAAAGAGAAAGAGAAACCTTTCTCTTTGGCTTAAATACCCAAGGGGCTGACCCACCAACTTGCAACATACAAATTTGCCCAACAACAGCCAGGGACCTATCAGACGGTGATCACTCATGCCCCCACCTTTGCAACTCAGGAGTGGTTTGTTAAGCCCCCACCGCAAATCGTGCTCACCATGATGGTGAACCCACAATACCTGCAACTTTACCTAAATAGGGTGGCCAGACTCTATAATAGAGGACAGGACTCCTGTTCCTTTAATTGCCCTGCTCTCTTTTGAGTCTGGAAACCTTAAAGAGAAACCAGCAGACCCTTTGTTTAATTTCCAAGCCAAGGGTCTGCTGGTTTCTCTTTAAGGTTTCCAGACTCAAAAGAGAGCAGGGCAATTAAAGGCACAGAAGTTCTGTCCTCTATTGAGTCTGGCAACCCTATACCCAAAAAAGAAGGTTGCATGAATAGAGCGCCCTCCTCCCTTCTGATAAGCGGCCTTATACCTGTCTATGTTATATGGCCATATATTATGGAGTTCTCTCCATAAGGCAATTCAGTCAATGTCTTCCCTGCTGATTTTCCACTGTTAAATAGAAGCCTTTTTTTTTGTTTCAGTTGCCTTTAGGGAATTAATTACTGTTTTGCTCTGTTCTATCTTGTTTGCTGAACTGTTGCTTTCTGCTGGCATTGGGCTTTTTTGTTTTATTTGTTTGTATCGTTTTAACATAAAAGATTGGTATGAAACTTGGGTGAATTCCAGTCTTCTTTTTTAATGGAATCAATCAATAACACTCCCTTGTGTGTATGTTAAGGGTTTTTTAAGAAACATAGACACTTGGTAACTCAATGAATGAGGAAACAGGGTGTACCAATGGGCAGCTTGTATATGACAAAATGTTAGTTTCCTGAGCAGAGTTAATCTAATGTGGATTAGGTAGGAGCCCCCAGGCAGTCGTATGTAATCCAGATCCGTGCACAGATTAAAACAATACAAAGTGATTACTTTTCAATGTGTTCTCTTTGCTTTTGGTTGAATTAGGTCCCTTTTGCAGCAAAAAAAAAAAACCTCAAAAACTGGGTCACTGAAAGATGGCAGTTCCAGTTTCTCAGTATCCATGCATCTTTTAGTTTGAATAAATGTGTGACAACTATGAAATATGTATTCCAAAGATTTGTCATGACCCCACTTCCATTTTGAGGATCGGATGTTCAGTTCTGTTCCATTAATGAACATGATTTTTTTTGCAGGAGGACAGTGAAGTGTGGCTGACTTGACTGAGTTCCCCTGTGAATACGGAACTGGAGTTTAAAAGCACTATTGGGCTTATTTTCTTTTGGATGCTACCCTTTCATTTGCTCTGGGAACTGCAAGTGTTGTCAAGTGATGACACTGACAATGTAAAAAGGGTTTGCTGCTTATGAAATGTGTGTGACAGATGGAATAGGGGAGGGCCTCAGCGTTGTTGCATTGAAGACTCTCTCTAGGCTGCTTGCTCCAGACCCTGTAGTACTCAAAAGTCAGAAATATCACCAAGAACAGATGAAGGCCGGTGCATTATCTAAGGGGGAGGACAGGAAAGGAGCTTTGCTAACATTATATCAGTATAATTGACCTTAAAGTATTCACTTATCTGTCAGAGGCAACCAATTATTTTTTTATCTTTGTGGAGCTAATTTTAATGGAATTCTTAATGAGGGAAGAAAAGTATAAAAATATGCTAATTTTGCATTCATTTTTCATTTACTTGGAAGGGGAGTGCATAAGCACTGGATGGAGGCTTTTTTGCAGTGTTATTATAAATCCAATTAAGTTAACAAACATAAATGTGGGAAAAAAAAGAACAGAAAAAGCCTCAGATGTAACCATCTTTTGCAAAACATTCCATGTAGGCTTCAGTTGTTGTTGTTGTTGTTGTTGTTGTTGTTGTTGTTGTTGTTGTTGTTGTTGTTGTTTTACTGTCTGAAAGGATTGTGACTCAGCATTGTGGGTCTTTACTCTTGCTGGCGATTCCTTGTAGCTGATGCCTGCTTGCCTGGCGTTGGAATTAATTAAATAATTGCACACGAGAAGAAATGGATTGAGTGGTGTAGCATTTATTTCATTTCATTTCATTTGGTTCTGGAATATACCTTGATGCTACCTCGCTGGCCCCATCCCCCGATAATTTAAGAGGCAGCTTAGTTTCTCACAAACATGAGGGCTAGACACTTGCTAACACAATTTGAAAGGAAGAATGCACAGACAAGATTCTCAGAGAGCTGGTGGGTATTGCCAGTAATAACATTTTTATATAAGGATGGGCGGAATAGACAGAAAAGAAGTCACACTACTGTATTGCCATGGCATAGTGCATCTGGTTTGTACCAGTTTGCTGTGGGTGCAAGGGCTGTGGAGGAACCGGGTCCAAAGCCCAGTAAGCATGCCTAGAACTGATGCCATAACTGTACTACTATTTAGTGAACAATTGAGGAGAACGTGACCAATAAAACTCCACAAAGAATAGGGCGTGAGCAGTGCTTCAGTGCCAGCTGAAAATTCAGGGAGGGAGCAGAGGACACACACAGACACACACACACACACACACACACACACACACACACGGTGACAATCCTTACAACCCCCTAGCTACAGTCCTGGATGGAGTGTGTGACAACTGGCAAGAGGGAAGCTATGGATGTCAGGCAAACCCCAAGGGCAAAGGGACTACAAGGGAAGAGAGTGAGCTCTTCTTGTGATGGATCCCATAGGGGGATACCTAAAGCAGCCAGCTTGGCGATACTTGCTCCTATAAACAGGGTGTGGCTTATAGATATGGAATATACAGTGGTACCTCGGTTTAAGTACACAATTGGTTCCAGAAGTCTGTACTTAACCTGAAGCGTACTTAACCTGAAGCGAACTTTCCCATTGAAAGTAATGGAAAGCGGATTAATCCATTCCAGACGGGTCCACGGAGTACTTAAACTGAAAGTACTCAAAATGAAGCATACTTAAACCGAGGTATGACTGTAGAAGAGATTTTGCTAGTTAGCGATGAATTTTGTTTTGATGTACCAGCCTGGGAAGTTTCACACTGAAGGGCAGGTTACAAAGGTAATAAGGGGATGTAATAGTTTCTCTAGCTCAGCAGTAGCAAACATGTAGCCCTCTGAATGTTGTTGTTATACAGTTCCCATGATCTGTGACCATTGGCTGGGGCTGATGTGAGTCCAGCAACATCTTAACATCTTAAGTTAGCCAGCCCTGAGCTAGCCCAGCATTGTCAACTCTGACAGCCAGCAGCAGCTTTTCCATTGCATTTGTTGGTATGCAATACAGTGGTACCTCTACTTACGAATAACTCTACTTACGAATGTTTCTACTTACGAACGGAGCTCCGTCCGCCATCTTGGATGCGGTTTAGATAGGATTTTTCCTACTTACGAATTTTTAGATAGGGTTGCTTCGACTTAACGAATTTTTTCTCCCAATGCATTCCTATGGGATTCGACTTACAATTTTTTTTGACTTACAAATGTGCGTTCGGAACGCATTAAATTCGTAAGTAGAGGTACCGCTGTATGTCATATTGATTCATTCCAGAGGTAGCTCCCAATTGCCTGTGACTCCCTGAAGTACATTTGTGTCTGTTGGAAAACCAGGATATATATTGAAGAAGTAGAGACAAGTAGCTTTGGCAGCCCTTACCTTTCTGGTTTTAAGCAGAGCATTCCCTGATCTGTTGTGTTGCATTGAATATTTCAACTCGCTGTGCTTCAGTAAAGATCTTAAAGGCTTGATTTTTTGTTTTCACTATTCTGGACAGGGCAAGCATACTGCAGATGCATCCCAAATCCCAGCTGCTATGTTGCAGACAAGAGGTGGGGAACCTCTGGCCCTCCAGACATAGTTGGACTGCAACTCCCATCATCCTTGAGCACTGGCCCTGCTGGCTGTGGCTATTGGGAGCTGGAAGGACAGCGTGCCATAGCCTGGCATGATTAACACCCTTCAGCAGAATACTGATTAGGTTGGCCATATAACTGAACTGGAGCTGATGTTTTCACACACAGAGAGACACACACAAATGGATTTCTGTTATTCCTGCTGTATATAAGTTAACCAAGATGTCAAATGGCATTCCTACTTCAGAATTTGGCAAGATTTAGTCCAAGGTGGATTTTAAGTTCAGAGTATATTTCATAGCTGCCAAGTACCCCCAAGTTTCCCCGGGAAACCCCCGTTTTTACTTACCTTTTCCCGGTGGTCCTCCGTATCACTTCGTCTCCCGTTTTTCTCTGTTATTTTCTCCTGCCGGCGGCCATTTTTTTCAGATTTGCCCTTCTATGGGCACAAAAAATGGCCATTGCCGGCTTCAAAAGTCGCATCTACGCATGACCGGAAGTGCGTAGACGTGACTTCCGGTGTCGGCAGCGGCCATTTTTGGTGCCCACAGATGGGCGGGTGACACCAGAAGTTGCATTGACGCACTTCCGGTCATGCGTAGAAGGTACTTTTGAAGCCGGCGGCGGCCATATTTGGTGCCCATAGAAGGGCAAAGCGACACCGGAAGTTACGTCGATGCAACTTCCGGTGTCACACGGCTGCCAGTCCCGGATTCTGCAGTCCGGGACTTGGAAGGTAAGGTATATTTTGTTGCTCTCTAGTTTATTAGCTTCTCTGCAGCTGTAATAAATAACTAAAAAGTCCAGCTTCCTATCACCTGTTTAGCTGGATGAGAAAGACTTGTGGAATCCACAAATTATCCTTTTGAAGCACAATCTTATGTTTGTCTACATAGAAGCATGGTCCCATTCAATTAAATAGTGCTTATTCCTGAGGAACCATGGACAGGACCTCAGCCTTAGCTGAGGTTTTAAGGATTCAGGCCTGACTTATTTACACAGGAGAATGTGCACATGAATGGATCTATATTTGAGAAATTATCCAAATTCACATTTATGCATGAATTTGGGGTGTCCAAGCACCTCCCCCCAAAAATTATATGCTCCACTAGTTTTAATGGCAAATAAATGAGTGGTTTTGGACTCCACCAAAAAGGGGTTTTTTAAATCATAAGTTACAGGAGTTATGTTATGCTGACATTACTACTTTGAAATATCATCTTTGACCATCAGCTACTATGGTATCAAATCAACGGTTCTTGGCCATTATATTTTTAGTTTTTTCTCTCAGCAAAATGGAATGTGCCAGGCTATAACAAAAGAAACTGGTCTGGCCTTTTTCTTTTTTTGCAGTCCTCCTCTTTTTGAGCAGCAAAGATTAAAATAGGCACAGTGTAAAATAGGTGTTACGTAATGGAAGTGTCATGAAGACAACTGAATGGAAGCATGCTGAGCAGCATAAGAAGATATAATTCTCTGCTTGGGGTGTGTGTGTGAAATGCACCAGTAAATCCTACTTTTGCAAGGGGCACAAGACAAAAGGTGTGGGAAAAATGGGTCTATTCATGGGATGGCGAGGTAGGGATTTGCAGATCCACATAAACACACACAAACAAACATGCACAAAGCGTGTGTAAGTTTGTAATGATATAATTTTAATCTGTGGTACATTTTTTCCCTGATGTCGCTGTTGGGCCAAACAGTACTAATGTGTAAGATATGCTTACAAATTGCTTGCTTTTTTAAAAAAATTTGCATTGCTGTGGGTTTTGCTGCTTACAAAATTCAACATGTGAGAAACCTCCTAAGGGAGGAAATGAAAAGATCTTACTTGGGAGTCAATAACTCATCCATAACAAAGAGAGACAAATGTGTGCTTTAGCACTGATAAGAAATGTGTGCTTCTGACTAAATTATTTATTTAAATAAACTTCCCTCCCCTCTGTTCATTTATGTCCTCCAAAATAATGTTTTAATTAGAAAGAAGGAAAAACCGATGAATTTTCGATCACATATTTACAGAGTTGGTGAAAATGTTACATTTGTATTTAGAAGGTTAACTCTTCCCAGCAAGAGAGAGAAGAGAGAAGAGAGGAGAGAGGAGAGAGGAGAGAAGAGAGAAGAGAAGAGAGGAGAGAGAGAGAGAGAGGGAGAGAGGGAGAGAGGGAGAGAAGTTGTTCAAGTTCACTTAAATATGCTAGTTTAGGCACCATCATTTTAAGGGTCTTTACGACTGTTCATGTGTTTAAATGGCACAGCAAAGGAGTGCAAAGCAAAACATTAAAATACTCTAAGCTGCTTTAAAGATTACAGACATTGAGGAGAAGGCGGTGGCTGGAAAAGACCCTGGGCAGTGGTAGAGAAGTGGGGAGGGGTATAACTGGTGAGGTGCAGACCAGCCTGGGGGGGGGGACTGGAGTTTCAGGGGTGTGGGGAGCAAGGAAGTTATGGGGGTTGAGGGTGGCCATTGGAGCTTGCTGGGCTACAGGGAAGTTGTCTGTATGATGAAAATCTTTAATAAATAAATAAAAATTAATGTGCAAAAAAAGCTCTCCCCAATACTGATGTTGAATAGAGGACCCCTATTTTCATATTGGGACCCAGGTGGCTCTGTGGGTTAAACCACTGAGCCTAGGGCTTGCTGATCAGAAGGTCAGCGGTTCGAATCCCTGTGGCGGGGTGAGATCCCGTTGCTCGGTCCCAGCTCCTGCCAACCTAGCAGTTCGAAAGCACATCAAAATGCAAGTAGATAAATAGGAACCACTACAGCGGGAAGGTAAACGGCGTTTTCGTGTGCTGCTCTGGTTCACCAGAAGTGGCTTTGTCATGCTGGCCACATGACCTGGAAACTATACGCCGGCTCCCTCAGCCAATAATGCGAGATGAGCGTGCAACCCCAGAGTCGGTCACGACTGGACCTAATGGTCAGGGGTCCCTTTACCTTTACCTATTTTCATATGAGGAATGTTGGAGGCTGTTCCCAATCTCTTTCTCTTTTACATACATGGGAATGAACAGAGCCTCATGGACGGGTGCTATTGCCCAGCTTTCATTGCATTTTAAGCACCCTCCGGGGTAACTGCAACCTCCAGATCAAACGTGAGCATTACAGTAATGCAGTCTTGAAGTAGCCAACACATGAACTACCACAGCAAGGCTTTCCCAGTCCAGGAATGGCAGCAACTGTTGAACCAGTCAGAGTTGGTAAAAATAGCCACTGAGGCTACTTGAGCCTCCACTGACAGAAGCTTCCCCCCCCCAACTGCAAACCTGCTGCTTCAGGGGGGAGTGCAACCCCACCCAGGGTAGGGAACGGACCAATTTTTCAAAAACTGGGAACTATTCACCCACAGTGCCTCCATCTTGCCGGGATTCAAGCTCAGCTGGTTCTTGTTCATTCATTCTACTGCTGTGTCTAGGCAATGGCCCAGGGACAGTGCAGCCTCTCCTGATCCAGATGTTATAGAGAAACACAGATGAATGTCATTAGAATATTGAGGGCACCTCACCCCGAATGACCTCCTAATGACGGCTCCCAGCGGCTTCATGTAGATATTAGATAGACCTGGAGATAAGAGAGTCCTCTGTGGCATCCTATAGCATAGCTCCCCATGCTCCCAATGCCGCTCTCTGGACTTGGTCCTGAAGGTAAGATTGGTGCCAGTGTGGTGTAGTGCTTAAGAGTGGTAGACTTGTAATCTGGGGAACCGGGTTCGCTTCTCCGCTCCTCCACATGCAGCTGCTGGGTGAACGTGGGCTAGTCACACTTCCCTGAAGTCTCTCAGCCCTCCCTCACCTCACAGGGTATCTGTTGTTGGGGGGGGGGGAAAGGAAAATGTTAGCCGCTTTGAGACTCCTTCGGGTAGTTATAAAGCGGGATATCAAATCCAAACTCCTCCTCCTCCTCCTCCTCTTCTTCTTCTTCTTCTTCTTCTTCTTCTTCTCCTTCTTCTCCTCCTCCTCCTCCTCCTCCTTCTTCTTCTATAGTGTCTCCAATTTTCATCCCTCAGAGCTGGTCCAAGGGGATACCGTGGTTGATGGTATCAAATGCCAATGAGAGCTCAAGAAGCAGGAGCAAAGTCACATTCCCCTTGTCCCACTGTCTGCAGAGGTAATCCAGGGTTGTAGTGAGAATAAAATGGGAAGTCTTCTTCTTCTTCTTCTTCTTCTTCTTCTTCTTCTTCTTCTTCTTCTTCTTCTTCTTCTTCCTCTTCTATTGAATTTATATACCACCCTATACCTGGGGGTCTCAGGGCAGTTCACAGAATAAAATCAATATATATATAACCACAAAATACTTAACAAAAATAAAAACAACAGTGCAATAGCCCCCCCCCCCCAAACACCTTTTAAAAGGGCATAGGATGTAAATCAGATCAAGCATAGGATGTAAGTCAGATCAATATAGCAATCCCTCCATGTTTTATAGCAATGCCTCCATTTTTCCCCCTTTCTAACTGTCTTTCCTAGGTATCTGGTTGACTTACCTTGTTCTTTCTTAAAAGAAAGATAAGAGCGTAGTCCTCCTGTGGGGAGAGGTGGAGAATGGCCATGAAGGTGGACTAGAAATTGATCAACTTTCACAAAATGAACACAAGCCAGCTTTAGTTTGCACCCTGCTATTCTGCTAACGACTTTCAGGTGTGGTTCTGGGATTTTTTTAACTAGTTCAACAGAACCAGTTCATTCCAGCCACTGGAGAAAAGTGAATGGGGATTTGGAGGCCTTGCACGGAACTGCCACTCCTCATAAACAGCCTGTCCTGTTAAGTATGTCCCCAAATGGGGCTTTGTTATGTGCTATGGCAATTCTTCTACATGTGGGATAGATCCATGCTTTGAAGGGTCAGTGTTAGGGCAGCTACTTTGAATGCAGGCAGTCTCAAGTTTAATTATTGGCATCCCTAGTTAAAAAGGATGATGTGATCAGAAATCGCATGCCTGGAGACCCTGGAAAAGACCCTACTAATCAAAATAAAGTAGACGATACTGGGTTAAATTGGACCAATGGCCCAACTACCTTCCTACTGCAGCTTGAAAAAATATTTTGTAAGCAGCTTTGTGTTCTCCAGGTGCATTGTGGGACTTCCTATTTTCAGGATGCTTGAAGGCAGGATAACCCAGATGGATGACAAATACCATGCCCGGTCTTTATGCGAGGTATTTGTGCACATGGCTGGGAGCCTGGAAGCTGACCTCATTGAACAAAAGCAGCTTGCAAGGCTATTATTCAAGTTATAAATCCAGCACACAACAGATGCTGGAGTTTTACTAATATAGACGGAAAATCCATGTAATCCCCGCTTGACTTAATCGAAGAGCCAGGGTGCCGCTCAAAATGAATCACTGGTTCTTGTCTAGAGGAAAATGATTTCAAACAACTAGATTGTCCCATCCGTCCCAGAAAGTCTTTACATTTATTCAAGGCCTGCAGGGCGTAACGAGTCATGCTCGCTTTATAAAGAAAGTGATCTATATACCTTGGAAATCTTGAGAATTTATAACAACTTTTGCCTTTGCTGGGTACTCATGATGCCCATATATAAAACTAGTGATCTGGGGTTGTCTTGTGAGTTCTGGGGCACAGATAATCTGCTGGATTTTAATAACCTTTTAAACAAAAACATACTGAAATCTTTGTAGATGAAGTGCAGGAAACTGAATTATTGCAAATATTTTTATTATTTTACTTCTTGGCCTCACTACAGAACTAGCCATGGACAACTCGCCTTGTGTAACTGCTAGTATAGTTTTAATGTTGTTGAAAGAAATTATATTCCATCCAGTCCTCCTCATTAACCCATTGTGTTCACCACTCACTAATCTGAACGAACAGCAGAGTTTCATTCAATGACAAATGAGTCAAACTTTCTGAGGGTTTTCTGAGGATAAACTGTGGGAGAATTGCACCTCCCACACAAGAATGTTTGATGAAATGCTTCTCTACCATTTTGCCATCTCTGAATAGTGAGGGGAATCCTGGGAGGCCATTTCTGCTTAGCCCTCTGAGTCAAACCCACTATATTTATGTGGAGAAAGCTTATGCATTCAGTAAATAGAAACTGAAGATGGGATTCAGCTAATAAATGCCATCAGCAGAAGCCTTCCACAAGGATTTCCACTTGTGCAATGGGGCTTCCCCTCTTTTCCACCTGTGTGCCCTCAAAATTGGCTCTAAGACGGTCAGGAGAACCCCCCCACCCCCAAAGAACACACAGGGAAGGAGAGGGGTGTTCTTCCATCAGACAAGCTGAAATGTTTATCCTGGCAGAATAAATTTCTCAGTGTGGTGTTGAATTCCTTCCTGAGTGAGGTACGTCAGGAGAGGAAAGAAAGTAGATGAGGATCTATTGATATATTTCTAACTAATCTACAGTAGATTAGCAAGGGTTTCTTATTGCCATTTGTTTAACAATAGCCACAGCGAAATGACTTTTAACACCTAAATCAGGCTGCTGAAATGAAGAACGCTAACCAGGAGTGGACTTGAGTGTGAGCTGATTGTGAGCTCACATCACTTCTGGTATTGAAAACCAGAAAAAAATGGAACTTTGAACTCCTGATGTGCATCTGTATGGGATCAATTGCTTGTGGAAAGTACCAGCTCATTTGTACTGCTATACTGTAATTCAAATAGCATAGTCCCCTAGAATTATCTACTATTCCTTTCCTCATTTCTCCCTCCCACATTAAGAACATAGGAAGCCTGATACTGAGTCAGATTATTGGTCTATCTCACTCAGTGTAGTCTACACTGACCAACAGTGTCCTTCTAGTGATTCTGGCTGTGGGCTCTCACAAACCTACCTGGAGACACCAGGGACTGAAATTGCTCTGGGGGTGAATCTACACTTGTAGTTTATAACGTCAATAATGCATTATTACAATGTGACGTTATAACCGACCAGTGTACATTCACCCAAAGTGGGGCAGAAATCTTTTTCCCACTCTCATGACTATGTAAAATGAAATGTGTGAATGACTTGCACAGTCCTTCTCTTTCCTTAAAATGTAGAATAATAATTACCGAGCGGAGGTCACAAATAATCTGATCACGTGAGATAGGCCTTCTCACTATTCCTCAGCCTTGCCCTACCTCCCTTTTGTATAGGTGGCTATGCTATGCAGAAGACACAAATTGGTAACCATTTTGGTGACTTGAGAAGCTACCTGGGAAACCCCAGACCACACTGACAGATACTCAAGATTTCAGGTGTTTTGTTTTTTTAAAAAATAATAATCTAAAAAAAGGATGTCAGGTTCAATATTCATGTATTTTGTTATATATTTATATTATTTAATGGTTTACATTCATTTTCCGTTTATTTTATTTTTGTTTATCCCCTCATAAAAGACTCCCCATATATTATTCTTCAAACCAGCCATTATCAGCATCAGATTGAGATGTGCTGGTTTACGGCTCTAATATATCTGATTTTAACAGGGTGACTCTAATGCAAAGTACAGCTTGTCCAGACTGTTTTGAAATATTTCCCCCCTAAAAAAAACAGCAGCCCACAACCATTTAGGCATGGGAGTGAGTGTTAAATAATGTTTTGTGAATGCAAGCTTCACATTTTGACACAGCTACAAATTGATCAATTTAGGCACAAATAAAATAAAAGACTCGACTCCTAAAAAGTTCACTGTGTAATTTGTAAAAAAGGAAGAAAGAATATTATGTGAGGGGGATAGATAGTGTCACAGGAAGAAAATAAAATAATAAACCAATGGAATCATCTGCATTGTAAGGTGTTGCTCTACCACAGATCCAGGTCTTGCAGGAGTCAAAACTGCAATTGGATTCTATATAATCAGTCAATGGATCTACCACATACAATGCCTTATTCTGTTTTGCAAATAAATAAACAAATAACATGCTGACACGCTCAGCTGAACAGAATACTTCCAGATGTTTGCTAACCATGCTATAGCTGAGATACATTTTTATGTTGACATATTAGGAAATCTGCAGCTCTTTCCAATTTCATTTAGATATACGACAGCACTTTCATAGAATTTAATTTATTATAGTTTGGGGCTAGTAAATTGTAATTTGCTTTTTATAAATGTGCCCCGTTTGATAAGCCGGTATTTTGAAGTGAGTCGTTTGGTCAGTTTACAGGCATGCCAGAAACATTGGGGAATTGGTCCTAGAAGATGATGGAGAGTGATTCTCAAATTTCCTTCTAGTGCATGATTGGCAAAGTAGCATTCATGCGAGGAGCATTCTAGAGCATATGCATTTCTGACAAGCAGTTTTTGAATTGTGGTGCGTTTCTGGGCTCATCAAATTATTTATATTCATTGTTATTTGTGTTGTTTGTTACCTGCTGTTGTATGCTGTATATAATGCGTGTGTGTGAATAATTTCAGTTGTATATTAATGTATGTTGGATTATTTACAAATATCTAAATAGTATCAAGATTTGGATTCTGATTTTCATACAATTGGGTTCTTGTATTTCTCCATTTGTGGTGATCAACCACAGCCATGGAAATGAGAACTTTTGATGTGAACCTTATCTGACCCAACCACATGATCGGCATATGATCTGATATTACTGGCAGAAGCATGGGAGCACACACACTGGAGCCATTGTCATGCTGCTGGCAGGTAACTTTGCCTCTGCTTGCTTTGTCCTGTTAGGCTTGTAGAAGTCAGTTGGCCCATACCCATCTGTTGTTGATACTATACCAACAAATAAATTAAGGAGAGGCCAAGAGATCCTGATCCAGGATAGCCATTGTGCCCCTTTGCTCCAGATTTCAGAGAACTGTGTCTCCACACCTCAGCTACTATGATCAGCAGAGTATCACAGCTCCAACAGAGCCCTCCAGCTTTCCAGTAGTCAACCTTTTCCAGAGTTCCCAACTCCTTTTCCACTCAGTTCAATTCAAAGTATACAGAGCTTAATGTCCCATTGTTGTAAGCCAAAAACGGCTTATCTTCTGAGTTAGCCAATAAAACTCAGAGACAAGAGGAGTTAGGAGTCCATTATGTTTATTGCAAAGCAATAAGGTTACAGTCGAATCTTTTCGGAATACTGCAACCCCGCCCAAAGGTCGGGCAGGAATTTATAACATTTCAGACAAAGGATTTTGATTTAACCAATCACAAAAAGCATTACATCATTTAATATTTTAATATTCATCATCATCTCATTTCATATTTAATACGTATGTCATTACCTAATCTAATACGCATGCGCAATAAGGATTGCTAACTAGGCCAAGGATTGCTAGCTAGGCCTCTGATTCTCAATAAGATGTTACATTGCGAGATAGTATGCGTGTTGGGAACCTGTGTTACGTGTACTATATAACAATTTGTGTTCTAGCTTATTAATTGCTTCTTTGTGATTTACGTATTAGCTGACCTTCTATCCCAGTAGGGACGGCTTCTTGCTGAATCATCAGTTTCTTTAAAGCAACAGGTTACCATAATTCACTATTATAAGCATATTCCAGGATTTATAGGGAATTACATTATCACCTTAATTGGGGCCCTTTGGGCCCCTGCTACACCATGACACAAGACAAGCAGGAACACACTAACTACATAAACTTTAAAAGATGTGGGCACAACAAGAACTATTCTACTATTATTCAGTTCTCTGGTCTTAAAAAATAAACTTTGTAAAGGTACAAGTTTACATAGAGATGAACTAGCACTTACCATGCTAGCTCACTATGCCAGTGTTTCTCAACCTTTTTTGGGCCAAGGCACACTTGTTCCATGAACAAAATCACGAGGCACACCACCATTAAAAAAGTTAAAAAATTTAACTCTGTGCCGCCCTATATTGACTATATAATTATGACTGTAAGAAACACTTGCCAATTGCTGTGTTGGTTGCAATCTCCTGTAATAAGGCTTCACAAGCCGGTGATTTCTCTGCCAGCACAATCCTTTGCTCAGCAAGTTTCAGGTTGAGCTCATCCAGCCAGCTTCTTTAAGTTTGTCTAAAACCACCCTCCCGTGGTGGTGGCTGTTGAGAGCTGCGCTCGCCCCGCGTCGTGACCCGGCCGGCTTCCTTTCCGGCGGGTCAGTGTTGTATATTGGCGGCCGCCAGGCACGTGACAATGCAAATCGCCCTTCTTGTCGCCACACGTCGCGGCACACCAGCCAGCGTCTCGCGGCACACTAGTGTGCCGCGGAACAGCGGTTGAGAAACGCTGCACTATGCTATATTGAACCATATATCATGTAACCTTCAGCTTCACCGCTGATAGCTTGCACTGAGCAAATCCCTTGCTTTCAGTGAATGCCTGTGTTGTTGAATCCAACCTTGGCCACTGCACAGACACATATTCCTTTGAGAAAGAGAGGGTGGATGAGTTGTGCTTTAGGCATTTAGCCTTCAACTGTTTCTAATCACCCAGTGCAGCAGCAGCATCCTCTAAACAGAATCCAGACATAGGAGGTGGGCTGCTCAAGACATGGCTCAAGCACCAGCTAAATTACACCAGTATGCCCTACATGGAATCAAAATGGAAAATGTGCAACTGGACTTAGCTTCAATCTAATATTGATATGCTATTTTTAAAAAATGCCATGGTTCTGGTAGAGACTAGAAGACTGGGCTAAGGTGTGATGCAAAAGCAGTTTATGTAACTAACTGTGGTTTGTTCTAGATCCATCAAACCAGGAGCTGAAACATCATTTTGAGATAACAGTAGCTTACTGCTTTGTCTAAATATACTGGCTATTGATTTATCATGGTTCAATGCTATTTCTCTGCCCCAGGTGGCTGCTACACCATGGAGACAGGAGTGAGCTTATGACATTGAGTCTGGGGAAAACAGGAGGCGAAGGCAGACAAGAAGCTCAAAATCATGGTTTGCCTGTCATACAACTGGAAGCTCAAACAACATCTAGAAACCCACAAGTTGAATTCCACTCATGCCAATGGGCCTTTACTGGATGGTCCTCTATGCTGAAGTCCCCTGAACCTCTCAGACTCTCCTGAAGGTCAAGGGATCCTCTGGAATCCATGATGGGGCATGCAGTAGAATTGGAATAGTCGAAACTTGGGGCAGTAAGATCCAATCCCAGTTCTTAAACGTGGTCGCATGGTTTGTATTCACCATGGTTTGCTACCATCTCAACCCACCTGAAGATTCCAACCAATTTGTAAGAGCCTGCCTTCATGAGTTGAGAAACTCAAGCATGCAGAGGAGAGGTGCTGTATCTGATGCTCTGAGATTGTGCTTTTGTCGAGACAACCTGTGGCCTCTCACTCTGTTATCTTTATCTTGCTCCCTGTTTTCCGTCCTCGTCTTCAGATCACTAGACAGCAAGCCTGTGCTATACACAAATCAGATTCTGCTGTGGGTAGAGGCAGTGTAGAATAAATATTGCTTCTGAGAGCAACTAGTTTTCAGAGGCCTATGAGATGTGACAGTATTCTGTTTAGCTGATAAATTGCAGTGTAGCAGGAAGGATTCTACAATGAGTATTGATTTCTTTTGTGCATAGAACTCATTTTGCCACAGCTTGTGAAATGCCTTCATGAGCTGACAATCCATTAAGGATCACTTTGTATGTCTCTCCCTTCATTATTGCTTCTTTTACTGCTTTCTGCTTTACTGCCTTTTAAAATACATTGTCAAGGCAAACGAAAATAGGTAAAAGGGGAAAACTCTTAATAGTGGCAAAACAATTTGGTTCCTAGTAAATGGCTTTATTGAAAAAAAGGGGGGGCATTTTTACTGGGCAGCTACCTGCCAGATTGATGTTATGTTTGTAAGGTTAGAAATGTATTGTATTAAAGGGGGCGGGGACAGGCTTCCCTGCCTACTTACTGTTGTTCTGTGTCGCATATGGCATTTGATTAAAAGAATTTAATATCAGGACAGCTAAGTGTTTGATTTTGGTTGTTCCTGACAATATGGTTACTGTTTATCTGTTCTGTTCCCATTTGCCGAATCAATATGTCCGTGAGAGAACAGATCATAGCAATTTTTTTCCTAAATTGTGTGAGGTTTCCCCCACTTTATCCTCGGTTTTTCTATCACATGTTGAATTAGTCTGAACATGTGGTGTGTCTCTGGATTACTGGTTCATTTCCACTGTTAGGCATATGGCGTTGCATATCAATGGCCACTCAAATATCTAACCCAGGAGAGGCCATCTTGTTCACATCAGGGCCTGAAACCTACTGGGCTGTGTCCAAAACTTAAAAGAATGAAATCACCCCTGTCCACAGACTTTCAAGCTAATCAAAGAGAAGTTACTGTAAGTAGGAACGGAAAGGGCTGTAAAAGATAAAAAGGCTCAGATGGGAAATGATAGAACCAGCTTGGTCAGGATGCCCTATCTGTTCACACAATTGTTTTCCAACACCCTTCACTTTATCTTATCATATTTGTACCATATAATTCTCTAAGGCATTTGGGGAGGTGCATGTTTAACCTTATCTTCTCAACTTCTCTGTAAGATAGGTCAGGTTGAGATGAGGAGGCTCTGCCAAGGATATAATGCTACCTTTGAAGCAGGATTGATAGTTCAACTGTTCTAGAAATTGTAGCTCTGGGTGGGGAATGAGGGTCTCCTAACAACTCTCAACATCCTTTACGAACTACAGCTCCCGGGATTCTACGGGGAAGTTATGGCTGTTTAAAGTGGTCTCATACTGTTCTACATGAATGCAGACCCTCCAAATGTCCCTGTTTTCCAGAGATAGACCCAGATTTATAGAAGTCATCCCGGTTTCTGATTTGATTCTGGAATGTCCTGCTTTTCCTTAGGACGTCCCTATTTTCAATGGAAAAATGTTGGAGGGTATGTTATGGTGTGAATGTGAACATGTTGTTGTTGTTGTTTAGTCGTTAAGTCTTGTCCGACTCTTCGTGACCCCCATGGACCAGAGCACACCAGGCACTCTTGTCTTCCACTGCCTCCCGCAGTTTGATCAGACTCATGTTGGTAGCTTCAAGAACACTGTCCAACCATCTCGTCCTCTGTCGTCCCCTTCTCCTTGTCTTTCCCAACATCAGGGTCTTTTCCAGGGAGTCTTCTCTTCTCATGATGTGGCCAAAATAATGGAGCCTCAGCTTCAGGATCTGTCCTTGCAGTGAGCACTCAGGGCTGATATCCTTCAGAATGGATAGGTATGATCTTCTTGCAGTCCATGAGACTCTCAAGAGTCTCCTCCAGCACCATAATTCAAAAGCATCAGTTCTTTGGCGATCAGCCTTCTTGATGGTCCAGCTTTTACTTCCATACATCACTACTGGGAAAACCATAGCTTTAACTATACGGCAAGGTGATGTCTCTGCTTTTTAAGATGCTGTCTAGGTTTGTCATTGCTTTTCTCCCAAGAAGCAGGCGTCTTTTAATTTTGTGACTGCTGTCACCATCTGCAGTGATCATGGAACCCATAGTGAGATATTAATATGGGACTTGCTGCTATCTGGTTTATTTCCCTCTTTCCTATGCATGATTAAAGAAAATTCTTGAGCGCAGCTCACAAAATTGATTGAATGTAGAGGTTAGGGCTGTACAAGGACAACACAGAGCCCTTTAATCTGGCATTAGAGTGAGAGGATGTGAAATCTGCATGTTTTTCCTAAATGTGCTTTTTACAAATATTTTACAGTTGAGTGAGAGTTCCCCAAGGGGCTGCAATGTCGTTTTTTCTCCCCTATTGACATCTTCTTGATGTTTTGAGCCTCATGCAAATTAGCTGTGCTGTCTGATATTAATCTCTGCTTTGAGTTGTATTTGAATGGGCAGATTAGAAGCACCAATCTTTCTTTAGCAAGAACTTTAGATATCTGAAGCCGATTCTGTTGAAGGACATGGCAGTTTTTATAATGAGTTTATTGAGACAGCATTTCAAATGCAGCTAGACTATTTCAGGGTGGGCGTCTGAAATTCATTTTCTGGGACCACACCAGGAGTTTGTATCCTCACAGGCAAGGTATATCTTTGAATTTCAGACTTTGTAGCCAGAGCTGGGATAGCTAACATGGTCCCCCCTCTGGGTGTTGATCATTTTTAAATAAATGTTGTTGGACTATGAGAAACTCGCCATCATGTTGTCCATGCTAGCTGGGGCTTTTGCAACCTGGGGGCTTAATAAAGAGACAGACATAGAGGCTGGGGTGAACTAGGGCCACTCTATTTGAACTGAAAACCAATGAAAAGCCCCTGCAGAGGGAAAACACTATTGGTGCGGAAGAAAACCTGAACAAACTGCAACCTCTAGGCTAGGGAGTCCAAAACCAATAGCTGCAGGAAGTGGAGGCACCACTGTCCAACCTGCCTTCTATTCTATTCTATTCTATTCTATTCACCATGAAGTTGAGTAGGAAGGCCTATGCTGCTCCATCAACACCCCCAAGGCCCCATAGCTTCAGATTGGTAAGACAGTTTCGCCTCAAGAGCAGCCCCTATCCTACTCCAGAGCCCAGAGGGTAAGTCTCAGGGCCAGCCCATCACCCAGAAAGGTGCCGAAAGGGGGTCACCAGGCTGAAACACAGCTACTCCCCTTCTTGCATCTAAACCACAGTGACCAAACAAAATGCCAGATTGACCTATTTAACAATACAGCAGACCAATCTAATATCCACCGTCCAGCTATTCAGGATGCAGGAGGTTGGGAAAACCAACCCAGTAAGAGGCAGATCAGCCAAAAATTCCTTTGTGGCCCTGAAGCAACCAAGAAGTCACAATGAGAGACAGAGAGGGAGAGAGGGTGCTGCTTCCAGGAAAAGAAGGAGAAAGGCAGCTCCCATCCCATCCACAAGTGTGTGAGTGACGCATCAGACAGGCTGTCTTTCTCAGCCTGAACAGGCTGCAGATATGCCCCACCGGCCAGTACCAAGGAGGAAGATGCAGTGGACTGGGCCTTTGGAACTGGAGAATCTTATAAAATAATCAATAAAATTATGTATGTATGAGGGGGAGAGAGAAATCAGAACATGTAGGTGCTGAGACAGAAAGGCATGAGCCACATCATGAGACATAGTCATTCGGGAACTAGAAGCCCCATACTGTAATTCATGTTTTCCTATGCATAGACAGCAGGAGCAATAAGGGCTTGGCAATTGATTGGCAGCAGGAGGGCAGGATGTGCACCGTAATAACCACTGAGAGCTCAGGATAGGCTTCACAATACCAAAAACATTGGTGAGTTAGGCCCTTGGTCTCCAGAGTGCATGGAAGAATTGACATTAAAGCAACGTCTGAAGGGCATTTGTCACTTGCTTATCGTGGATACACATGCATCCCATACTGTCACATCTTAGTGCAGATTTAAATCAGGCAGCCAGAAACATGAATATTTTAAACCAGGGCTGGAGGCATTCTGGTTTGTTGTTGGACTGCAAGTCCTGTCTGCCCCATGGCCAACTGCCAAAGATGGCAGGAGTTGTTGTGTCATAAAATTTGCAGGGCCACAAATTCCCCGCAAAGGGAACATTGAAGAAGCTGAAGGATAGCCATCAAACAACCATTTCTTTTCCCAAAACAGACAAGGCCTTTCATGAGAAAGAAGGGAGCCCAAGTTTAAAAGTTAAAAACAACAACCAGTTCCAGAGAAATGGTACTTGAATACAAAAACCTGTGCAAAATGAATCTCTCTCTCTCTCTGTTCCATGCTGTGTTATAATGTCAGTACATTATGTGTCTCTGACATCTCTATATTTGCATTTCCCTGTTGGAAAGGAAATTGCTTTCTGTATTTGATGCTATTAAATAACTTTATAAAAAGGAATCAATTAGCTCTCCTGTGTGTTAATTAATCCACTGTTTTATCCTAAGGATTGCTGACGAGAGAGTGCAGGTTTATCAAAGCTATTTTGTGCGCAGGA
Source organism: Zootoca vivipara (assembly GCF_963506605.1). NCBI lineage: Eukaryota > Metazoa > Chordata > Lepidosauria > Squamata > Lacertidae > Zootoca > Zootoca vivipara. The sequence goes on along the minus strand of NC_083276.1, from coordinate 111,514,313 downwards.
AGATGACTTTGTAGGCTTTCTCAAAAAAAAAAAAATATGCCAGAGAATGGAGAATTGGAGTAATTCACCCTGACATTTTATAAATGCTCACTGAAATCTATCAGAAGGCAGAATACAATAAAATGAGTCCTTACTGGTCAGCACTCCTTGGGATAACTGGCTAAACTGCTGAGTGCATTAAAGTTTATTTTCTTTCATTCCCCCCCCCCCAGTCTCACTGTACTGTGCTTAGAAAAAAATCTGAACAGAACTTTAAAACTTTAGTTGGATGAGAAACTCTGAAAGCCGTGCTTAGTAGCATTATTTTAAATTGGGATCAGTGGCCTGGATATGAAGGGCTGCCCTCAGCATTCCACACATATTCTGGGGCTTCCCTAGCCCTCTTCCAGTTGCAGCCCTTTGTGCCTGCCCTCCAAAATATCTTTTGAAGGTCAGAGGACTCACTAGAACTGCATGCAGGACAGCCCAGGAGGATGGAGAGGGTAGAATCAGCAATGTGCTTTATGGTAATGGATGTGCAACCAGTACCAGGCTTAATGGGATCACAGTGGCACCAGGGATAGAGCGTGTTGCTTTGATTTCATCTCTCCACACATATTAATTACTTGTACAGTTAACAGACTTCACAAGTTCCTTATACAGTGGTACCTCTACTTACAAATAACTCTACTTATGAATGTTTCTACTTACGAATGGAGCTCCATCTGCCATCTTGGATGCGGTTTAGATAGGATTTTTTCTACTTATTTTTAGATAGGGTTGCTTCTACTTACAATTTTTTTCTCCCAATGCATTCCTATGGGATTCGACTTACAATTTTTTCTGACTTACAAATGTGTGTTCGGAACGCATTAAATTCGTAAATAGAGGTACCACTGTATATGGTTGTGAAGAAGAGCCTGCTGCATTAGCTCAGCGGCCCACCCTGTTTTCACAGTGGCTAGTGAGAGGCAGGCGCATCAACTCTGGAGGGCTGAAGACAGCCCCCTTGATATTTGTTGGAAGGGAGCCATGCCCCCTTAATATTGAAAGGGGCCTGGTGTGCTGGGTGTGTGTGCCCGATGCCCAGTGGCTGGCTTCTCTGGAACGCTCCGTCTCCTCCAGATGACAAGACAATGCATCACAAATGTGTGACGTACACCAGGCCTCCTCAATCTTGGGGGCAACCTAGCACTTTTGGTTAAAGGCCTGTGGGAAGTTGCAGAGCAGGATCTGTGCACAGCAGCACTCTCCCCATGTGATTGCCAGCAACTGATATGCCTCTGATAGTGGAAGCATTGTGGCTAAGAGCTGCTGGTAGCCTTATTCTCCATGAACTTGTGTGATCCTCTTTTAAAGCCATCCAAGTTGTTGTCCAGCTAGGATCAGGGAAGGGTGAAATGTGGGTGGGAAGGACCTGTGGGTCTGCCCCACCCAGGTGGTGCTTGGCCTTTCAACTTTACCATCCTTGTAAGATGAGTCCATGAAAAACCAGCTTCAACTTTGCTACATTAATGAACAAAGCCAGCAGGAATCTGTACACAAGGGGAACTCTTTTCAATATTGGATGAATTTGGAGAACACGGTGGTTCTCTACAGTTGTGGGTGAGGTCATGCCTTGTGGTCTCCACAGCTTTCTTTGCATTTTCATTCATTCAGTGGAGGGGTAACTGTAATAAGGAGTTCTCAATGTGGTGCCCTCCAGATATTTGACTACAGCTTCCATTAGCCTTGGTTAGCATGGTCAATGGTCAGGGATGATGGGCGATGTAGTCCAAGAATGTTGAGAGGGTACCACGTTGGTTTATCCCTGGTGATTACATTATATGGTTAAATAAACTTCACCTTCTGTGTGGTTTCTGCATGATACTTAATAGAGAAGTCATATTTTCAGTGTGCCCCCATGCATAGGCTCCGGCTCCTAGGGGCTGAGGCACTTTCATCCCCTCCCTGTTTTTGTTTTGAGGGGACTGTGCCCCATCACTGTTCAGGGGGCGTTCAACTGCAACCCCTGGCTCTTTGCGACATTGTGCGTGTGACGTCAGAACGTGGTGTTGCGCCCCGCAATGATCCTGAGAATATAGTGCCTCTGCCCCCGTGTATAAATAATCCTTGTACGTAGCAGACTGAAATATCTGTAAGTGGAAATCAGCATTGCCCTCTCCCTGGTTTGGCAGTTTAATACATGCACGGATATTACATTGTGAGGGAATATTCTAGCATATTATACTCTCTGAATTGGCACAGTCCAGAATTCTGCCTACTCAGGCTATAGACCTATATTCACTGACTTGGGAGCAGCCTCATTTGACCCAATGAGGTAGGTGTGTTTGTGTATTTGTGTGTGTGTGTGTGTGTGTGTGTGTGTGTGTGTGTGTGTAAACACACAGAAGTATGATTGCCTCATCAGGCTATTGCCTCATTCTGCGTAATGTGTCAAACAATTAGCTGCACCAAACATTATGAGTTTCTGGCGCAGATGGCCAGTGTTTAATTTCACTCAGGGCTCTGGCCCTGTTGCTGTTTCGGGTGCCAAGCCCTCCAGGTTTGATGGGAGAACAGAAGGAGAGAGGGCCAGTCCTCCTCCGCTGATTTCCAGTAACCATAACCAGTCTCCACTGGAGGAAATTAGTCAACACTGAGTCTTGGCAACATATTTCACTTTGGATATTAAAGGCGGGAACCAGACTAAGTTAATTGCAGTTCGTTCCCTCAGGTTAGTAATATTTAGCAATGGCTGCAATCCAAGCTCTGCTTGTCTGGGAGTGAGCACCATTAGATGACTTACTTCTGAGTAGGAATGGGCAAATCTCACTTTCTCATTTTTATAAATTATTAAATTGAGTTTTCCGCATGTCTGTGTAAGTTTGCAAATCCTTTTGTAAAGTCTTCTTGAGAATTTGGCAGTGTTCTAGTGCAGCTTTGAGCTTGGAGATAGCTCAGTCAGTAAAGTATGAGACCTCAGGGTCATGGGTTCGAGCCCCACATTGGGCAAATAATTCCTGCATTGCAGGAAGTTGGACTTGATGACCTTTGTGGTCCCTTCCAACTCTACAATTCTTTGATTCCACACACATTTTTGCAAATATTTTCCCCTAATATAATACATCTAGGTATGTTGTTTTCAATAACACATGCACTTTATGCACACACTACTGCAATGCTTGCATTTTTGTACATCACTTGTTGGAGAGTTGCATTGCAAAATTCACAGAAGTGTGAAGAGAAGATGGCTGCATTTCAGAATTCCCGCTCCACACATCAATGGGGGGGCGAGTTTTGCGTGGTTGCTCCCAGCCCCCTGATCTCAGAGGGCAACTCCCTGGTCTCCGCCCACCCAAGCCTAGCGTCCAATCCTGCCTGGGAGGTGTTGCTAGGGGATAGCCAGGTAAAGGGAGCGACTGTCCGGCTCACACAATAGAATTTGAATCTTACCTCCAAGCGCCAGTTGGTTCAGCTTTAAATGCAAATTGAATCAAATTTCTCCTCCATCCCTACTTTTGACTAGACTTGGTTAGGATTGTGCTGCTTGTTGCCATTTAAATCACTGGGATGTAAAATGCAGTGAACTTAATCTAGAGGCAAACTTGGCTAGAACTCTTCCTTTACTAATCAAAGCCATTTTGGGAAGATTTCAATGTTTACACTAAGCATCCCCAAACTTCGGCCCTCCAGATGTTTTGGACTACAATTCCCATCTTCCCCGACCACTGGTCCTGTTAGCTAGGGATCATGGGAGTTGTAGGCCAAAACATCTGGAGGGCCGAAGTTTGGGGATGCCTGGTTTACACCAAACACATTGGGGTTTCCCAGACATAGCCCTTGTAAACAGCATCAACAACTTTTATGTCCGGATTTTCATCTTTTGAAATATGGCAACCCTAACACACATTTCTCTGAAGAGATACAGAGTGCAAATTGGTGCAACATATGGGCCACACATCAGCCCTACCATGTGAAAGTACAGTACCAGGATCAGTCCATGATTTCAGGTGCTGCAGCTGAATGGTGCAGGCTGTTGCTGGTCAGTACATCTGTATCCTCTTCTTTTGGGATTGCCAGTTTTTCCAGCTGGAGAGCACCTGGTCATGTTTATCTCCATAACCTCCGTGAAAAGCTTCACCTGCCGATTTCTACAAATCAAGCTGCTGTTAAGATGCCTAACAGCAGGCCTGGGCGGTTTATTTCTGGCCATTGGGCAAGCCTAGTTGCTATTCGTGCAGCTCTCCACCGCAGTAGTTTGCACAGATTTCCTGGCTTCCCCTGCTTGGCATGATCTTAGGCCGGTATCTGCTGCCAGGGTCCACCTGCATTGTCTGTGCTGTGGAATGCTTGGCATAGCATTGATAGCAAGCAGTAGCTGGTCCTGTAATGGACCTAGAATTGCTTCATTTTCATGCCACATTAAGGGCCACTTGGGAAGAACCTGGACCTGGCTCTCACAAGCAGCAATTTTTTTCCCTCTATCCGCTAAGATCAGGAGTTTTCCCACTGGAAGCACTTCTGATTCGTCACATCCCTTTTCTGGGACAAGGGACAGGAATCCATAAAACTCATTTCTGTTCGCCAGATGAACACCCAACCCTTGATGTTTGAACACCTGCATCATTCTGTGCCTGATCATTAGGGGTATTTTGCAGCACACTCGATAATTCGTTGACCAGATGTCCCCAGCCTGAAAGGGTGGCAGTCAGCTGTCCTGAACATGGTAAGCTGGGTACAGCTGATAGCTCAGTTGGTTAGAGAGTGGTGCTGATAATGCCAAGGTGGCAGGTTTGATCCCCATATGGGACAGCTGCATATTCCTGCATTACAGTGGGTTGGACTAGATCAGTGTTTCCAACCTTGGGTCTCCAGCTGGTTTTGGACTACAACTCCCATCATCCCTAGCTAGCAACACCATTGGTCAGGGATGATAGGAATTGTAGTCCGAAAACAGCTGGGGACCCAAGGTTGGGAAACACTGAACTAGATGATCCTCAGGGTCCCTTCCAACTCTACAGCTCTATGATTCTATGACTTAGCTTATTTAAACAAGAGTGGAGAACCTGTGGCTTTCCACACATTGCTAGACTCTAGCTCTCATCAACCCATAGCTGCCAAGTTTTCCCTTTTCTCACGAGGAAACCTATTCAGCATAAGGGAATTTCCCTTTAAAAAAGGGAGAACTTGGCAGCTATGCATCAACCCTATCTGTCATGCTGTCTGGGGATGATTGACAACATAGTGACCTCTTGGTACCTCTTGGTTTCTCATTTTCCCAATATTAAGTTTGCTTTTCCACATCAGTTTGTGACGGATTGGTTTGAAAATCATGAAAATTCACCAACATTTTAGCACAAATTTCTCTTAATGCGACATATTTCAATGCAGTTTTGCCTAATATTTGCATTATAGCAAAGCAACGTCTCTTAATATAATACATGTTTGTATGGTAGCATTTTTATGCATGCTTTAGTATATGCCTTTTTGCACACTTTACTTAGAAAGAGCGATACCTTCAGAGAAAAAAAAGTGAGGAGGTCATTTTGCATCTTGTTTTGACTCATCCACATTGGCTTGGGATCTAGAACCATAAGTTACGTATGGTAGGCAGAAATTAAGCAGTTGAAGATTACTCCCATCACGGCATCTCCGTGTTAGGAGATGTTCCCTCTGAATGTATGGCTCTTGTGAGGCACATGAGACTTCCAGGAAAACTGGTTGAGCATCAATATGTAGCCCTAGAATCAGTGGTTCTATTCCATCTTCAAACTTCTTCAGCACTACAAATGGATGGGAGAACGCAACCTCAGCATAGCTGCCAAGTTATCCCTTTTTTTAAGGGATTTTCCCTTATGCTGAATAGGCTTCCTCGCGAGAAAAGGGAAAACTTGGCAGCTATGAACCTCAGACCTACAAAAGCAATTGGGACCATTTGTGAAGGCGGAGCTCTACAGGAGATTGCACTGGTTGTCATTTTTGAACAAAAAAAGCCTGACTCTCTATTTGCAGTGCTTTTATTTTTTTATTTTTTTTAATGCCTGTGATGGGCCTCTCTTGATTTGCAAAGCTGAAACTGGAATGAGGCTTTCTATTCCTCTGCTTGCCCAATGCATTTTCAAAGCCTCTCGTCAACCTACCAGTGCAAAAATTAAAATGTATGCACAGGAACCTTCACATGGCTAATTTTCAATACAGTCAAAAACCTACACAGCACATTACATACCATTACTCTGTTTGATCAGGAACAACGAATGTAAAATAAAAATGGGTCACCTTGCCACGGAGGAGCACGTCGACGTGAACAGCTGCCACTTAAAACTCACCACCAATTAAATCTGTGTAAACATTGCTGCTCTCCATATAGAGGGAGGAACACAGCGATATCTGCGGCTTTATGGGTTGACATCTGTTTGAGTGACAAATGCCTCTGTCGCATGAACGCTGTACAGATTTTGTTTTATTGATGACAATCTCCTCAAAAAGGCTCTACACAATACAATAAATTGAGATTTTCTTTTTTTAAAAAAACTTTTACGATGAAGCTCTTTATATATTTTTAAAATCCCATTTATCAGGAGCAGAAGCTGTGGGTTGTTTAAACTCCATATGCCACCGCAGGGAGATTTGACACATCTCCATAGCATTTGTGCTCGAGCGTAGAGATGCTCCAGGGATCGCTTTTCATGCAAACACATTCCCCTGCTGGAATATGCGTGCAGACTGCATGCCAATTGTCATAGGTGCCCCATACTTCTTTTTCACTCTGTGACTAGTATGGTGGTGCATATGCGCTAGAGGGAGCCAGAGACAAGGCGTGGGCAATTGCAGTCGCATTCTGTGCTGAACATGATGCTCGTTGTATCAAAGCTCACAACTTGTATGCATGTTCCCATAGAGCGATATCATAACACATGCACATCTCAATCTATCCCTTATGTCTATCCCATTAGCTTTTGTATTCTTGGGATGAATAGGCAAACATGGCAAATGCAGGATAACATTCATTCAGTGGGAAAGAATTCATAGCAGTTTCTGCAAAATTAGCAATGGCTGAAAGTGTTGCATTCTTAAAACATTGCTTCTTGGCATTTTGAAGTAATGTGGCTGGCCTTAGAGCAGCAGTGGGGAACCTGTGGCTTTCCAGGATGCTACTGAACTACAGCTCCAGTCATTATTTACCATGGATGGTTCATGCTGGCTGGGGGTCCTCTAAGAGTGCAAGTTGCGGGTCCCTGCTATAAGGCATCTCAACAGTGCATTTGGGAAGGCAAATAGAAGAACATACTCATGAATTCTCTCCACTGCATATGCTGACAAGACTTCATTCTTCAATGTTACCATTGGGGCATGCGGGAGCTGGGATTCTAAAGAGACCATCACTTTGGAAATTGTATCTCAATTGGAAATTGAGAAATAAAAGCACTCTACGAATCCTGTATGTACAAACAGTGTATATTAATTTTTACTGTGATGGGATGGATCGGTTCCAAACAGCTGCAGTGGATCTAGGCTGGGATCCCTTTTAAAAAAAAAAGAGCAGGGCTCATTGTTCCTATATTGTGTATCATTTGGAGTTCTGTTTATGCATCATAGCATCTCTGGGTGTACTGTGTTGGCAGGTTGAAGATTTGGGCATCATAGCTTCTAGATGAGCATAATTCTTCATTGCTTCTCCTTTTGGAAACTGAGCAGGGTGAAAGGAGCAAGTCTTCTGAGCTGCCTTGCAGATAAAACCTTATTATTAAAAAGACAGTAGTGCATATTAGGGACATGGTGGCTCTGTCCCATACCTGTGCTGGATAATGGCTTCAGGTGGCTCTGTATTGACTGAACAATTTGAAATGACTTGAAATGACTTGGTGAATTATTTCTTATTATGCCACATCCCTGTCCTTGTCCATGCGTGTGGCAATGTTGGACATCAGCAATGTTGTGCGATTCTGCTGTGTTGCATCAGCCCCGGATATCATCTATGGCAAGGCAGTGTGCATCTATAGCAAGGCAACATATTGGATCATTCTGTGTTGACACACCTATTGGACTTCATCCCAAACTGAGACAAGCTGTATGGTGGGATGCCCTTTCTGAGGCTGGACTAGGCAAACAACGAAACAGATAATAAATTAAGCCATGCTGATGATCATGTGCTACAGCTCTTATTTGTTAGTGTAGCAGCTCACAGGACTATTCCTGCATTCCAGGGGATTAAATTAGATCACCCTTGGGAGTCTCTTCCAACTCTACAATTCTGTGATTCTATGACTACCTTGCCATTTGGTTATGTTTTCTTAGGTATTGTTTTTCCCTTGTTTTCCATGTTTTTCTTTGGGCAGTAAACTAAACAAAAGGAAAAAGAAATAATGAGAATGTATTTCTAGATGCCTTCCACAGAATGTGTTTGACTTGCTTTTACGCTTTGGGGGATGTGTAGAGTACAAGTGGTTGGGGGAATATGAACAAGCAAACATGTTTGGTTTTTGAAAACAAAGTTGTAATTAATTCTTCTAACTGGCCTCAGTTGAAGAACTGTTATAAGAAAGGGGATGATGAAAGTTGGCTTGATGTCTGATTTCCTGATTAAGTCCTGATTTGTTTTTTGTTTTTAATCCTAACCCTAATCCTTTAGCAAACCAATGCTGTTACTATATTGTAATTACCAAGCGAATACGCTGTTCATTATTCCATGTGAAAATGGTAATCCAGATTCGTTACCCATTTTCTTTTTTAAAAAGTATACTTATCCTAGACTGTACCAATATGGTACACTGAATGCTTTACCAGATGCTATTCCACACATGCACATTAATAAATATACTCTCTCTAACTGTGCATCTCTGCTGTCTGATCCCAAATGTTCAAACAAAATAAATCAAGCGTCACCATGTACTTAAGTAAGTGACAGGATTAACAAAAGAATCAAACATGCTGGAGAGACTTTTATAAATCTCCCCTTCTCCCCTATGAGATTTCTTCCCATCATTTCTACCAGCAGCTATGTCTTAACATTTAACATTCACAGAAGCTGACAAGCTTAGCAAATTCTTTTTGGCTCTGAGTACTCATCTGCCATGAAGATCAGCTTGCAAATTTCTTTATGTAACCAGTAACCGGAAGGCGTTTTATATTCCGACCCATACATTTGAGGGGAAATGTTAGGGGACACACATTCTTAGGGAAAGTCAGAGAAAAACAAAATAAGTCGGGCAACTTTCTATATTGCAGTGTAAATAAGAACAAGGCTGTTGACATACATGGCTAAAAATATGTTGTCTTCCGGTTACTGGGTCCTGCTTTCTGGCTTCTCACAGACATCTGGTTGGCCACTGTGAGAACAGGGTGCTGGACCAGATAAGTCAATGGCCTGATCCATGAGGATCTTTTTACAGTCTTGTCGAGATGTCTGGCTTACCTGTACCTTTAACTCTCATCCCTTGACCATGAAGACAACAAGGACATTTGTTCATCCTTAGGATTCAGTTGAATCTGCATATGCTGCTGTTTCATTTTGGTTCTTTAGCAATACAATGGAAGCATGGAGATAAGCCCCTCAAATGGCGTACAGAATAATCGAAGCCAATGTCTGTATGGCTGAGCGTAGCTGCCTTGGTGCTAAAGCCATATGGTCTGCATTGGTGTTAGTCTTGAGATGTGAGTTTGGGAAGAGGTAGCAGATTTAAGGCACCTCCAGACTCTCAGTATTTTGTGAGAAGGATCCAAGCACATCCTGGAACTTTAGGTAAAGGTAAAGGGACCCCTGACCATTAGGTCCAGTCGCTCATCTCACTTTACTGGCTGAGGAAGCCGCCGTACAGCTCCCAGGTCATGTGGTCAGCATGACTAAACCACCTCTGGCGAACCAGAGCAGCGCACAAAAACGCTGTTTACCTTCCCACCAGAGTGGTACCTATTTATCTACTTGTACTTTGACGTGCTTTCAAACTGCTAAGTTGGCAGGAGCTGGGACCGAGCAATGGGAGCTCACCTCGTCGTGGGGATTCGAACCGCCAACCTTCTGATTGGCAAGCCCTAGGCTCTGTGGTTTAGACCACAGCGCCACCCGTGTCTGGAACTTTAGATGTGTTCATTTAAAGTGAATTAAAGGGTTCCGTGCTACAAATCCACTTAAAACACAACAGTGGTCCTTTTTGCAGTTTGGAAAGTGAAGGGAGTGAACGAGTGATTAACCTGAAGGTGTGTAAACACCCCACAACCAAATCAGGATGGATGCAGGATAAATGTGCATTGCAATATAAGCACCCTGTAAACAAACAAGAACAAATGCAATAAAGACCTTAACCCCACAGAACCTTTTTGCAATTGTACTGGTATGAATGTTGGTCATCTGGAGGAGTCCCCAGTGGATAACCTTTGTCTTTTGCAAAGCAGAACTTGATTTATCTTTCAGAAGTAACATCTAGGACAAAGCAGTGGCGTAGCATGGGTTGCTAGTGCCCGGGGCAAGGTGCAAAAAGGGGAGCAGATGCAGACTCCAACTGCCCAATTGGAACCCTTCTGGCACCATGTCTCATCCTGTACCAGCCATAGCACTTCCACAGGAAGCTCCACCAGTCCAGCCCAGCAGCCAGCGCATTGCCAGCCAAGGCTTACGTGGCTGCCTCTTTGTCTGCGTTGGGTGTTCTGGCGGCACCCGGAGGTTCCTGCTCCCATATTGGGGCATGGACTGGGGCTCTGCAATATCATGGTAGCCCCAGCTGCCTCTGTCCCAAAGCAGGGGCAGGAGGGGGCCTCCCAGTGCAGCAGTGACCTGGAATGCACGGCGCCACTGCCAGCCATGGCACGAGAAGCATGTGGCATGCGGTTCCTGCAAGCAGAGGACTTGGCATGTTGAAGGAGGAAGGCAGCGAGAAGGGGCTTCACCTTGGCAGGGGAGGGTGTTTACCCATCTGGTTCTCCGCTCCCCACTCGCACTCCCCCCAGCAGCCTGGGAGATGCTTGCCCCACTGGGAGGAGCCCCCTCTCTCCCAGCCTCACCACACCTTCAGGATTGCAGCCCAGTATACCAATAGATCATGCTAGCCCTTGCCCTGTAATCACTAGACATAAAATATCTTGACTGGTAGAGATGGGGACGCCTGGTCTCTAAGTCACATTTTTGTAAACAAGTCCATTGCATAGACATGACCACTAAGAGTCATGAATTGTTGATAGCAGATTGCATGGGAATTTATGGTTTCCTAAAATAGCCTAAAGAGCAACTCATTTCTTGCGTCTTTTAAGACTGCAGAAATTGTTGTCATGCGTAGCAAATGGAGTGGAACTTCCATCACTGGTGGTGAAAGGCGCTTGATTAATAGTCCTTGGTTTTTGTTTTTGAAAGTAGGAGCGCCACACAGTTCTCTCTCCCCCCCCCCCGTTTCCATCTGCAAAATATTGGGACGGATGGTTCCCACGGTGACAGTCCCATGCACTGCAAAGGGTTAGCTCCCCAGGAAATGTGTTCCCATTGTTTCCAAATGCTCAGAGCTGCTGTACTCCCCCCACTAGGACACATATGTATCTGGATTCCTTTTGTGTCATATCTGCAAAAAAATATACATTCGCTGGATTATGTGTCAAATAAAATAAACACACGCAGCTATGCTCTGGGGAAAGGGAAGTGGGGAATATGAAGGCTGCTGGGTATTTTTAATCCATCAGGCATTCACAGAAAGTCTCTCACTCATCGGGATTCCGTTCCCCCAAACTGAACCTTCCTTTGAGAAAGAAGAATGAAATGTTAAATATTTGTAGCATAGACTATTTTTAAAAATCCGACTTCAAATGACTTGGGAAGTTGCCATTTGCTCACTTTGTCATATTTCATTTCCTTTTCTGTCTTCCTTCATATGGCAGCGGGGAGAAAAGGTCTGATTCCTCTTCCCCTCCCATAGCTGCTACCAGCTGGGAAGGATAATTTTCTAGCAGCAGTGTGTAGCTTTTGGCAGGCCTCTTAGCAGACACTGTGTACTTGTTCTGAGGTGGGAGGGGGATCCTTGGCTTCCTTCTACTGCTGCTACTAGTCTGTGCTACTGATGGCACATGCTGGTTGTATGTTAACCCTCTAGGTCTGTTTTGTGCCAGTCAAGAACAACACCTCTTGACTGTTAAAGATAGATTTTAAAAATTGGTATTGTATGGTTATAGGACTTCCAGCTAAGAGTGTCATATGGACTTGGATCCATTAATGTAGACGGGTGGGATTCACAACGTGCTTCACAAGCTTATTAGTTAGAAGATCAGGAATGAAGGGCACGTTTGCTGAGGGGCAGGGGTGAATTTACCCACTATCCCTTGTAATGCATAGCTGCAGAGGAGTGCAGAGGACCCTCTACGTTGCAAACTTAGGACTCAGCTACATTATCAAAGAAAAAATGCTTTATATGTGTTGTATGTGTGTTATAACATGGTGACACCAGATGGCGCTGTGGAGTTCCATTTTTGCCAACCCGATTTCTCATTCAACGTTTACGATGCTTTTAACTGAAATGCTCCTTTGATGTGTCTAGATTCAGCCTTAGTCCAAACATGCACTGTTAATGACGGATGAAAAGGATCATGAAGAGGAGGCCCCACAGAGGATGCTTAAACAAAAGCAACTTTAATATAAACAGTTTATGGAGGGGGAAGCATGTGCCAGGCTGCCAGGGCTGGGTTAAGACCCTTAGAGACCCTAAACACTTAAAAGATTTATTTGGGGGGGCATATATATCTATTTCAAAATATAAACAGTAATAAACTGTATACAGTCATACCTTGGAAGTCGAATGGAATCTGTTCCAGAAGTCTGTTCGACTTCCAAACATTTGGAAACCAAAGCACAGCTTCTGATTGGCTGCAGGAAGCTGCAGAAGCTGCGCCGGATGTTTGGCTTTCGAAAGTCGTTCAAAAACTGGAACACTCACTTCCGGGTTTTGATCGTTCGGGAGCTGATTTGTTCAGGAGCCAAGGCATTTGAGATCCAAGGTACGACTGTATCATGAATCTCCATTATTACTATTTTTAGTTGTTGTTTTTAATGTGTGTGTGTATATATATATATACAGCTTCTGCCAACCTAGCAGTTCAAAAGCACACCAGTGCAAGTAGATATATAGGTACCAATGTGGCGGGAAGTTAATGGTGTTTCCGTGCACCAGTAGTGGTTTAGTCATGCGGGCCACATTACCCGGAAAAGCTGTCTGTGTACAAATGCCGGCTCCCTCAACCTGAAAGCGAGATGAGCACTGCAACCCCATAGTTGCCTTTGACTGGACTTACCCATTCAGGGGTCCTTTACCTTTTGCTGGTTAATCCAGTCTTGCAGGCTGCTGCTTAGAATACAGAACTGCAAGTAAAAGCAAAGTGTCTGTGAGCCAATTCAGCCTGTTCCCAGTAGGGCAAGCCACGAGAGTCAATTCCTCCCAATGGATCAATTCATTGATCTTACCCAGGATCTAGAAGATTGAGTGCAACTGTTAGACATACCCAAGGCCTACATTAAGAACTGATGTGCTCCGTCAGAGAGCACTTTATGGGAAACAGCCACCCTGCAGGAGCAAAGGAAGGCTCTCCGGCACCCGGTGTGGGGTGTCGAGGAGCGGGGCGAACCGTCCACAGGGGCGGGACAAACTGCTCGGCAGCGCATGTGCAGCGCTGCTATGGGCGGTGCATGCATGTGTGCCGTATGGACAATGGTGGGATCCTCCACTCGTGGCTGCAGCAGGACGGGGCAAACCGCCCAGCGGCGCATGCGCAGCGCCTCTGCGTATGCCATATGTGTGTGTGCCGCTATGTACGCCGGTGCTGTGCATGGACCGTACAGACTGTGGGATCTTCCGCATGCGACTGCAGTGGTGTGATGGCAGCGACTCACGCCACTGTGCCGGGGGCGGCAGGGCGAGCCCCCTGTGGGATGCCTTCTTGTCACCCCCTTCAGAGATGGCACCCAGGTCAAACCACCCCCTGCCCCCTTCCTCTGCCACTGCCGCCCTGCACAAACAAACCTCACTGACACGAATGCCGGCTGTCCAGTGAATTGAACAAAAGGTTGCATTCTGTAGTGCTAGGGGTTACCCTTGGCCCAATCTCTTGCATGGTGCAAGGAGCAGGGAAGGGGTTGCAGAGAGGATGGGGGGAAATCAGTGAGAAGAAGGGATGGCAAAAGGAGAAAAGGGGGTGCCTCACACACCCTGGGCTCTGGTCGGGGAAATGGCTCGCCACTAGTTCTCTAGTTTTCAGTCTTTTTTTTCCGATAAAAGTATTCTTTTGATAGATACACAAACCCTTGTTTACAATGCCTATTTTTGTGTGTGAAATTGCTTCTCAACAAGCTAACTTTCATTTTAAAAATCTGCACTGGGACCTGTCTGAACCGGGACCTGTCTATCAGCATATGCCAGTATAGCTGAAATAGCTGTTTCAGGGAAGAAAAATCAACCATGTTTTGAAAAAAACAGCCTCCAAACTGGATTCCTTATCCTGTGCAGATGAAAGTACCAGGGGATCACCTAGGATACAGATTATCCATGGAGTGATGCTCTCAACCTCCACGTGATAGACTGTAGACTAACAACATGCACAGATTTCTTTGCTGTCAGTTTCTGCATGCAAACTCAACTTATCCTGCTCTGCTCTTAATTCCCTGCTCTGCCGAAAAACCTCTGTGCTGGGAGAGTACATTTGTATAAGTAAATTTCGATTAGCATAATTATTAATCATACGTCTTTTGTCCACTTATTTCCTCTCCTAGAGGAAATTACCGACTACTTGAGTTCAAGCATAGTAAGTGCTGTTCTCCACAACAATCCATTAATCTCCAAACTTTCAAAAGGGCTCTTACGAGGCTTTTGTATTTTGATTATCTCAGAGCTGCTTGGTCCAGATGCATCTCTAGGCAACTGCAGACTTGCAAGGGCTTCATGCGGAGGCCTGTAGGAGGTGTTTTTCATGGCTTGGAGATTTCCTTCAGTGGCCATAGCTTCCTTTTAATGTAACCTAAGTATTTCGGAGGCTCAATTCAAATTGCAGCATGGAGCGGTTGCCGTTGTCCTTTCCTCCTCCCACTCATCAAGTTCTGGATTAACCTTGCTGCTTAGCACCGGTTCACATAGTGTGGTGCTTTTCCATCCCATGAATCCTTCAGGTGCCTCAGAGTGTAAAGGTAAAGGTAAAGGTAAAGGGCCCCATGACGGTTATGTTCAGTCAAAGTCAACTATGGGGTTTTGTCGCCCATCTCGCTTTCAAGCCAAGGGAGCTGGCGTTTGTCCACAGACAGCTTTCCGGGTCATGTGACTAAACCACTTCTGGCACACAGAACACTGTGACAGAAACCAGAGTGCATGGAAACGCCATTTCCCACCACAGCGGTATGCTTTCAAACTGCTAGGTTGGCAGGAGCTGGGACAGAGCAACGGGAGCTCACCCCATTGCAGGGATTTGAACCGCCAACCTTCTGATCGGCAAGCCCAAGAGCAGGCATCAGCAACCTCCGGTCCATGGGCCAGATCCGGTCCACAGAGGCCGTTTATGTGGCCCATGAGCTGCCCGCTTTGCAAGTCCCCCACTTGCTGCCTTAAACCGGAGCAGCACAGTGCGGGGACTTACCGAGCGGCGTCGGAAATGGCCCCTGCGCCTGCGCAGACACCGGAAATCGCTTCTGCGCAGGTGAGATTTATGGTGTCTGCGCAGCCGCAGAAGTGATTTCTGGTGCTGCGGACATGTGCAGAAGCGATTTCTGGCACCCTGGACATGGGCAGTGTGGCGCCGGAAATCGCTTCTGCGCATGTCCGGCCCAGGTCCGGCCCATGGACTATAATCTGTGGGAATGCTCCGGCCCATGGCTGGAAAACGTCCCCGACACCTGCCCGAGAGGCCCAGTGCTTTAGACCACAGTGCCACCCACGTCCTTTAAAGTGTACATCCTTGCAAGGAAGTATAACACCTGATGCCAGCATTAATCTGAGTTGACCCAGCAACATGTAAGATTTCAGAACAGGGCTAACTGCTGTGGTGCTCTCTGGATGTTGAACTAATGGTTTTGGCATCTGTCCATCTCGGGAGACCATGGAGGAATGCACCTATGGGCGTAAAGTCAAAATGTTGAACCATAGCTCCTACAATCCACAGCCTTTGGCCGTAGTGCTGAGGCTGATGGGATTTGCAGTCTAATGACATCGCATTGGCTCCACATTGAGGTCTAATCCACACTTCCGTTTGTTCCGGCACTTTCCCCCAGGAACAAAAGTCAGTTGGTTCTTCTGTGGGCTGACGCTTGTTTCAATTTGGTGGTAAACAACAGGCTATCTCAGGGACATATGAAAAACCACTCAGGCCCATGAGACAAGCAGAAAACTGCTTGGACGTGCTTTCTAGGAACGGGAAAAGCAGACGTGTAGGTGAGCCCTTACTTCCTGTTTTAAAAGCTGTGAAACATGCCTCTGAGATAATGGAGATTTCCATACTAAAATATCTGTGTGATCTGAATCTCACGCCTGGGCTAGTGGGGACAAAATGAATAAATAAAATGTGTGACACCTGAACCAAGCCAAAGTCAACTTACTTTGTTCAAATTGTCTGTTGTTGCTTCGGGTTTCTCTTCACAATGCTTTTAAAAATTATTAATGCGGTATAGAAAATAAATAATCAATCAGCTATAAACAGCTGTAAGCAAATATTCCTGTAGGGTTCCTGCTTAAGTGTAGGCAAGAGTCTGTCAATGAAAAGAGAGACCCTAGATTGCCCTATTTCAACATTATCCTTATAATTCAGAATATGGACGGCTCCCTTCCAAGGGAGACCCGCCTGGCTACTTCCCTGATTTCATTCTGCCAGGTTAAAAACTTTCTCATTTTAAAATGATTTCGTAGCGGCTGAGCGGCAGTTCTGTGGATGGTTGGCTTATGAGGTTACTGGGAGGAGCCTGTTTCTGTTCAACTGCTATTGCCATATATATAATTGGTTTTTTTTAAGGTTTTGTATTGAATCGTTCATTTTGTTCTAGAATGTGTATTGAGATTTTTCTCTGTTGCCTCGGATGCCTTTGAGAAGTGTGCTCCATAAAACAATAGATCATTGGCACTGCACTTAAGAGCAGGTGAAGCCTCTGGCACTGACTCGGCTGAACTGGTGTGAAGCCAGAAGACTCATTGCCAACTGCTCAGCGAAGAAAGCTGATTCCTGTGACGGAAAGGAAAGTTGGAAGTTTGGCTGGGAGTAAAACCTCCCACAGACCCCAGAGTATTGTACAGCATTCCCAGGATTGAAAAGAAGTATAAAGGAAGGGGCAGCTTCATATGGAAATTATAGCAGATTTAAAATCACTTTCTTATGAAGGAAAAATGTTTCTGAAACACATGTCGTGTCATCGTTATACACACTGCCTGCGAATGAACAGCCACCATGTTGTCAGGCTTTTTTTTTTTTTTTAAAGTATTACAGTGGTATCTCAAATGTGATCACTAAGATGTAAATCCCACTGAGTTCATAGCGAGCTTTGGATCACTCTGATTGTTCAATAGAAAAACATATATGTGCTTTGAGATTTGTACAGTCATACCTCGGTTTAAGTACGCCTCGGTTTGAGTATTTTCAGTTTAAGTACTCAGCGGACCTGTCTGGAATGGATTAATCCACTTTCCATTACTTTCAATGGAAAAGTTCGCTTCAGGTTAAGTACGCTTCAAGTTAAGTACGGACTTCCGGAACCAATTACACTAATACCTCGGGTTAAGTACGCTTCAGATTGAGTACTCCGCGGACCCGTCTGGAACAGATTAATTTACTTTCAATGGGAAAGTTTGCTTCAGGTTAAGTACGCTTCAGGTTAAGTACAGACTTCCAGAACCAATTGTGTGTGTAAACCGAGGTAAAAAGGTAAAGGTAAAGGGACCCCTGACCATTAGGTCCAGTCGTGACCGACTCTGGGGTTGCGCGCTCATCTCGCATTATTGGCCGAGGGAGCCGGCGTATAGCTTCCAGGTCATGTGGCCAGCATGACAAAGCCGCTTCTGGCAAACCAGAGCAGCACATGGAACGCCGTTTACCTTCCCGCTGTAGCGGTTCCTATTTATCTACTTGCATTTTGACGTGCTTTCGAACTGCTAGGTTGGCAGGAGCTGGGACCAAGCAATGGGAGCTCACCCCGTCACAGGGATTCAAACCGCCGACCTTCTGATCAGCAAGCCCTAGGCTCTGTGATTTAACCACAGCGCCACCTGGGTCCCACAAAACCGAGGTACCACTGTATTTAATAGAATTACTCTTCTTGTGTGGGATGACTTAAAACAGTGACTGCCTTGTACGTTTCCTGCCCGCCTTTCATGGCTGTACTGTTTTACTTAATCTTTATTGTAAAATATATATATGCATATATGCCACTGAACTCTTGGGCCTACTAAAAAACTTGTGAGGGCACTCATTATTAATCCCTGCTGCTAAAAATTAATACTAGCTAGTATATATATATAAAAATTGATACTAGTCTCTTATGTCAGGTTTCTTTCTTTTTTAAAAAAAAATGTGATAACTCGCTGCTATGATTGAAATGGTTGCTTTCATTTGGGTCAAGGCACTGGCGGAGGAAGAGGAGTGCGGGGAGCCCCGCCCCCAGGACGCGCACCACGCCCCTGCGGCCGGCATCCCACACCCCCAGGGTGCGTGCCAGCCCCACCCCCGCCTACTCTCCGCCCCCTGGGTCAAGGCACCAGTGAGTGTACAGTAGATGACATGCATATATATGCCTTTGTGTGTGTGTGTGTACTAACACACACACAGCTACTAAGTTTCTACAGAGATTGTCCACAATTCGTTGTATTACAGATGCAAAAGTTAACTTTTATGTCTCAAAGTGGGGTGGGCTTGGGGACAGGTTCCCGTTGCTCGGTCCCATCTCCTGCCAACCTAGCAGTTCGAAAGCATGTCAAAGTGCAAGTAGATAAATAGGTACCACTACACTGAGAAGGTAAATGGTGTTTCCATGCGCTGCTCTGGTTTGCCAGAAGCGGCTTTGTCATGCTGGCCACATGACCTGGAAGCTGTACACCGGCTCCCTCGGCCAATAACGCGAGATGAGCGCCGCAACCCCAAAGTCATCTGTGACTGGACCTAATAGTCAGGGGTCCCTTTACCTTTATATATATATATATATATATATATATATATATATATATATATATATATTCACACACACACACACACACACACACACACACACACACACAACCAGTTTCTGGCAACGGATAATGTGGGAACTACTTTGTAAATGCCACACATCTTGCCCATTCTGTCCTTGAAATTCTGTTGCTATCCATTTGTTCAACTGTGGATAAGGTTGCACATTTCTCAGGGCTACCTTTTTACTTGATGTGTTGTGTTGGAGTAAACACTGGAGGCAAGGTGTGGGCCACCGCATTTTGAGGTAGCTGTGTCCTTGGAATGCGAAAGGTAAGTTAGCTGGAGGGGGTGTAGGAAACGTTGTGGATACAGGGAGTGAGCAAGCGTTGGATGCTGTTTATTTCCGAAATGAACTCACTGAGAACAGAAATATGTCTTCATCAAATTCTGTGGCACTGTAAGATTCTGACATGAGAGGAATCCATTGCATTTTGTGAAGCTGTGATATTTGACACTTTGGGGCGTTGGTGCTGTGGGTTAAACCACTGAGCCTAGAGCTTGCCGATCGGAAGGTTGGCGGTTCGAATCCCCGCGACAGGGTGAGCTCCCGTTGCTCAGTCCCAGCTCCTGCCAACCTAGCAGTTTGAAAGCACGTCAAAGGGCAAGTAGATAAATAGGAACCGCTACAGCAGGAAGGCAAACAGCATTTCCGTGCACTGCTCTGGTTCACCAGAAGTGGCTTAGTCATGCTGGCCACATGACCCAGAAGCTGTCTGTGGACAAACGCTGGCTCCCTCGGCCTATAGAGCGAGATGAGCACGCAACCCCAGAGTCGTTCGTGACTGGACCTAAAGGTCAGGGGTACCTTTACCTTTTTAAGGGAACAGAGCACAGTTTGAAGGGAGTGGGAAGGGTCATTCAGATTTCAGTTTACAAACACTATTTCATCTCAAAAATTTTGAAGTTTAGTATAGATAAATGAAAATTGGTCAAACAAATGAATAAGTATTATATCCATGGTTTTATATTCTGATTTTATCCTGTGAACTGCCTTGAGACCTGTGGATATAGAGTGGTATATAAATTTTAATAATAATGGTGGTGGTGGTGGTGGTGGTGGTGGTGACAAAATGGTATATTAAGCAGATTACAATGGAATGTTTCAGAACAAGATACAAACCAGCAAGGGACAGAGGCTTTGGTATGTGATACCCATGTTCAAATACCTACATAGGTATGAAGTGGCCTGGGCAAGGTATGCTCTCACAACCTAGCCTACAGGTTTGTTGTGACTGTAAAATGCTTCTCTGGGCAACTTGGAAGAATGGATACAAGTGTGTGTGTGTTCTTTCTCTCCCCCCCCCCCAATAATTTAAGGAGAATTGGGTACCACTTGATTCTAAGAAAATCTCCAAGCTGTTTTCAAAAATATCAAACATAAAACATTTTAAACAGGTCTTTAAAAACATCTCAGTACATGTGGCTTCTTTATGTCTGGATAGCTTTGCCCAAACAAACATGTTTTTAGCAGATGTCAAAGAAGAGTACAGTGATAAGGGTAGCCATATTCTGAAGAGCAAAAAAGAGGACAAAATTACTGCGCAAGGGAAGTCCCACATAGAAGTATCTCTGATTCCGTGCTGGATTTACATATAAGCTGAACTGTGGCATCTGAGCCACACTGACCAGTGCTAGCCTGGACCGAAGTTTGGTCAAGCTCCATTTTAGTGCAAACCTCCATTTGACCTATGCAGCTTAGATGTCAGAGAAATGATATGTTTTTCTAACAGTCTGCATCTCTTCAGCTTAGTTCAAAAATAGTATGTCCCTCATGAAAATTTCTTGTTGCACACAAGCCGAAAACACCTGTTGTTCTAACGGTTGGAAATTCCCCTAGCCGACTCAAAACTGGCTGACCGCAAAGGTACCTAAGTTTGGGAGATATGCAAAAGCGATGTCCAGCTGTGTTTGGGTAGGTAACTGCCAGCTACTTAGATACAGCACCACCTAGTGGAGTAGGCAAAGGGCTTTGTAGCTTGAAATTAATAATTCAGACACCATTCTGATTGGCTAAAGAAATACTGAAAAGGGGTGGGAAGGGGCTGAGTTTTGCTGTTTGGAAAATGTATTTAACCCACTGCACAACCACGTGAGGGTGTGCAGTCTGCCATCTGCTGCACCTATTGATACATACAGCAACAGTGTTTTGTGTTGTGTAGGCTCCTATGATGTAAGTAATGGGCCCTGCCTGCTTCCTGGAATATCCCTGGTTTGTTCATTTCTATATATAGGGTGCCTTTATTCTGCATGGACTGTTATGTGCAAATGGCTTTAAATACCTATTAGGTCCATAAATTGCCATATATTCAACACAAAAAAACAGCAACAATTTGTTGTTGACAAAGGACAGCTGGACATATAAAGGGCCCCATTGCCTTCAGTAGCTTAGGGCCTCATCAAACCTAAATCCGGCCCTGCTCTGATTGGTTGCAGTTGTAGGTGGTTTGGTGGTGGGGCGTCTTAAAAGCCACATCATGTGGTGGTTAAGGCATTGGGTGGAATCCTAGTCTTCAAACTGTTGGGTGAAGCCGTGTGTCACCTGCCTGAACCAATGGCTGATTCAGGGTACTCCATTAGAGGGGCCTCAGTGGAAATCTCTGGCCAAGTGTGGGGCAGACAGGCCATAGAGCAGGCATCCCCAAACTTCGGCCCTCCAGATGTTTTGGACTACAATTCCCATCATCCCTGACCACTGGTCCTGTTAGCTAGGGATCATGGGAGTTGTAGGCCAAAACATCTGGAGGGCCGCCGTTTTGGGGGTGCCTGCTATAGAGCTTCCAGCAGTGACCTTAGAATGGCCATCTCGGATGATTGACATCTTGGGGAAGGCCCACATTCCTTGGCACGACCCTGATGCAGTTTCAGGAAGGAGGCTAGACTTGATGTACACCCAATGCCTGATCCAAAACTCCACCTATACCTGTAGTCAATAAAGTTGTGGCCATTTTTCATACAGATCGTTGTCTGTTTGACTTTGTTCTATCACACCTCTTAGTACTTGCTGCCTGGGGGAGGGTGACACTTTGACTGGTACCGCAAAAGGTGCTTCCAGCCACTGAATGTGGCAGGTAAATAGGCATAGATTAAATGCATACTAGCTACTGCTGTGCAAAGTGAAGGGAGGGGGAGTACTCTGCCTATTAAATTATATACCCTTGCATCCGGTCCTGTTCAAAGGGATTGGTAGATTATATGCAAAATCCTGTTAGCTTTAGGATTCTTCATAAACAACTCATGCCTCCCTTTTTAAAATTCTGCTGGAGTAGATAAATGTGATTTAAAAGTGAGAAAGAGGGCGAGTAACTGTTTTACTACCCGAGCTATATAATGTGCCGCTGCAGAGGCAGAGTTAGTGATTTTATCTAGTGCTTGGCAATTAGTAGCTGCAGTACTTTACAGATACCAAGTCAGCACTTAATTTTTATTTGAGCAACTTCCTCCTTCCCCGGTTAATGCAGCAAGCTTCCGACTGCCCCCAGGACTAGCACCATGTGTTTGAATTCGTGGCGTACTTGCCGAGGATCCCTGGGGACCTTCATCACAGATGCAGGCCTACTGTTATGTACCCACAAGAATCTGCTCGGTCTTCGCTGTGTGCAAAAGATGACAGAGCAACGCAGCAGAAATAATTCATGACCGTGCACCAGAAACCAAAAGGCATTACTCTGAGTTGCCGAGGCTGGGAGTGCATTGCTTCTGACAGCTGATTCTCGTTTTGTGGCGGTCTCTGGGATTTATCTGCAGTGCCTTATCTCCTCTCCAGATCGGGCAGTAAGTCCTGGAAATTTACAGCCTCAGACCCAAGTGCCTGCGAGGCTGGCAGGGAGAGCCTGTCAGTTTTATTGCGATTCCCCAAAGTATATTTAATTATGCACTGAAGAATCAGCTAAACAATTAAATCTATTTTGACCAATTAAAAACACATTAAATGCTAATGGGTATTATTTTTGTAATGAGAGATGCTGGGTTGCCTTTAGACATTCTCAAAGCACTGCTGGATCATTTTGAACATTCTAGGTTATACTTGGGGTTGAAGAAGACATCTTGATTATTGGCAAGAGAGGATACAGGCCAGGATGTTTATTTTCTTATGCTATGTGGCACAAAGGTTTATAGATTATTAAGTGTGCATATCTTTCCCACATAGCCCTATGTCATCTGGGCAGAGAACTAAAGCAGAATAATAAGAATAGTCTAAAAAGGTACTGTACTTGAAAAGCCAAAGAGGTAATGAGAAATGATAAAGGAAGAAGAAGAAGAGTTTGGATTTGATACCCCGCTTTATCACTACCCGAAGGAGTCTCAAAGCGGCTAACATTCTCCTTTCCCCTCCTCCCCCACAACATACACCCTGTGAGGTGGGTGGGGCTGAGAGACTTCAGAGAAGTGTAACTAGTCCAAGGTCACCCAGCAGCTGCATGTGGAGGAGTGGAGACACGAACCCGGTTCCCCAGATTACGAGTCTACCGCTCTTAACCACTACACCACACTGGCTCCTGGAAGGAGCCTCTATTCACAAATTTTCTCCCTGAGTATACCATGCCTGTTGTCTCTACACCAGCTTTGAACATTCTGTTCACCCTCTTCCCATATGGACAGACTTGCAGCATGATTGGAAACCCTGTGCAATCAGGGCCCCTGGTCGCATGGGGAGCCTATGACCTGGATCCCTGATTGCATGGAGAGTTTGTGACCTGGATCCCTGATTGTATGGAGAGCCTGTGCAATCAGGGTCTCTGATCGTTTGGAAACCCTATATTTCCCAGTGTGGTGTAGTGGTTAAGAGCGGTAGACTCGTAATCTGGTGGTTTGCGTCCCTGCTCCTCCACATGCAGCTGCTGGGTGACCTTGGTCTAGTCACACTTCTCTGAAGTCTCTCAGCCTCACTCACCTCACAGAGTGTTTGTTGTGGGGGAGGAAGGGAAAAAGAGATTGTTATCCACTTTGAGACTCCTTAGGGAAGTGATAAAGCGGGATATCAAATCCAAACAACTCTTCTTCTTCTTCTTCTTCTTCTTCTTCTTCTTCTTCTTCTTCTTCTTCTTCTTCTTCTTCTTCTTCTTCTTCTTCTTCTTCTTCTTCTTCTTCTTTCCCTATTCAGGGAAGACATCTGAAGGCAGCCCTGTTTAGGGAGGCTTTTAATGTTTAATAGTTTATTTTATTTCATTTTTCTGTTGGAAGTCGCCCAGAGTGGCTGGGGAAACCCAGCCAGATGGGCGGGATATAAATAATAAGTTGTTGTTGTTGTTGTTAATATTCTGGCACCATACTGAATTTTTGGAAAGCAGGGGCCAGGGTTGGCATGGCATGCTATTCCAGGGGTGAAACGAGAATAACTAGGGAATGTAGAAAAGGAGAAGGAAAAGGACACAAATGTAGTTAGTGGAAGGGAGGGGGACTGAAGCAGAAAAAGGAGTGAGTGGTAGGCCAGTCTAGAATGAATGCAAGAAGCACCTGGGTTTCAGTATTAAAGTTCGCCAATAGTGTCAAGCTATATAAAAAAAGTTTTTTTCCCGATTAGAACATTTTGTTATTGCATTGAACTCCAGCATTCCTTATGCAAAAAAGGAACATCTCTAGTATGGTATACAAAATGAGATGTCCACAAGTATTTTTGTGGTAGTCCCCCAGAAGTAATGGAACTAGGTTGCTCTTAATATGGCTTTCTTTTTAGGATCTCTCTTGGAATCATTTTGTTAGGATGAGATTAGCCCCAGGGTAAATATTGTGCCATTGGAACTGCATTAATGGGCACTCTGCACCAGTCAGTGTCACTTCCTGTCAACATAACAGCATACAAAGAACGACTCCCTTCTCTTCCACTGTTCAGCATGTATACATTTATTCTTGGCAGCTGCACTCTGCTCACTTCTCCTACCAAATAATCTTGTTTTGTTCCCATTTAACTTGCTGTCCAAATCTACTGGAAAAGAGTGGTTCTGAAGCTTCAAATAGCTAGGACACCAAATGAGTCTCTCTCCCTCCCTCCCTCCCTCTTTCTCTTTCCTTATCTTAAATCTGCTAGCATTTATATTCTGGTTCCTTAAGAAAAAGCAACAAGAAAAAGCCAGAGATTATCAGTGAAAAGAGGATAGAAGAGAACTAATTATAGGAACACTGCTCTGAAGTTTATTCAGAATTATTAAATATTTTGTGGCAGCACTATTAGGATGTTCTGCCAGAAGGATTAGCAGCATATGACTGATGGCAATATGAGCCTCAAAAATGCTTTTATAAATATAAGTATACTAGCTGACCCTGCCATGCGTTGCTGTGGGTTATTTGTGTGATTTCCCCTACCCTGTGCCGATCCATGACGTATCCCTGCGATTCCCCCACTCTTCCCCTCACCCTGTGATTCTGCCCTCATCCCCCTCCCTCATCCCTGTGAATCCCCCAACTTTGTCCTGATCCATGACCTATTATGCCCCCTCTTCTCCCCACCCTGGTTTATCCCTGTGATTTCCCCCCTCTCCTCCCCCTCACCCCCCCACTTACCCCTGAGATTTCCCTCATCTCCTCCATCCAACCTCCCCCCCCCCCGGGTTATCCCTGTGACCCGTTTATTTTGCACACAATCATTTCCCCAATGCGCACGTTCTGTAAAATTTTGCCCTATCCCAACCCTTACTCCCCTACCCACATGTGTTATGTGAAATAACATTTATTCTACCCAAAGGCATGGCCCTTTAAAAATCCCATATTCAGTTGATTCTATGCTGCGGCCTATTTGCCCCCCATCCCCCATCTAGGCAGGCCCCTAAATCCACTCAGCTTAGTCTGCAAAGCCGAGGCGAGATACTGTGGAAAGGGCAGGTTTTATCCCTGTGTCTCCCCCCCCACCCTATTCTGACCCATTACCTATCCCTGCCCCCTATTTGGCCCACCCCCACCCCCACCCCAGACAGGCCCCTACCTCCACTTGGCAATGTTTGGCCTTGTTGCTGCAAAAGGCCTGTTTTCAGTTGGTTGGGCCTTGTTGCTGCAAAAGGCCTGTTTTCAGTTGGTTGCTGTGGAATTTTGTGATGTCATCTGGTGGCGCGGCTTTCAAGGCAGCAGTGGACGACCTGCCTTTCTATTGGATGCTGCTGGAGTCTTCAGAGCTTCTGCTCGTGACGTCTAATTTGGGCGTCACTTTTTGTGTTTAATCATTATTTTAGGTACGGAAGGTTTGCTTTTTTGGGGGAAAAATTATGCCAGATCCCTCACTGATCGGCATGGAACGTTGTGGCCAAATTTGTTACATTACAGTTCAGCGGTTATGGAGAAAGGCTGTGACCTCTGTGCACGCAATACCTACATTTTTGGCCAGTGCTTTTTTTTCAACCAGAGCGCAGTTCCAGCACCTCTCAGGTGGGTGCTGTCTGGGAAATGCACCCAGAAGACAAAAATGTATCAAGGAGTTAGTGATCTAACACCGAGCCCTTCCTGCCTCTGTTCCTTCCCCCTCCCTCCCTTGTTAAGTTTTTTGATGGTGTGAGAACAGTCTTTAATGCCCTGAGAACATTGGGAGGTGGTGAAAACCACCACCACCACCCCACAGCTGCCTTAATCAGTTGTGGAGGATAATGCTGGGTACCTTCTTTTATGTTGGACATTTTTTTTGAGAAAGTGATGCATTGGGAGGGGGTGGCTAATGGACGTGGTCAGTCTTGGAAGCCACACAGGCTATCTATAAAATCGGATGGTTTGGGCAGAGTTTCTTTGAAGCTTGTGCACAGACGGATCGGCTGCATGGCCGTGCAAACTGAGGCTACCTGGGGGAGCCCTTTCGCCACTTCTTGAGGGCTTCCAAGTGGCAGGCTGAAGTGCCCGCTTGGTATGCATACATTGCTTGCTGTTTTAGAATAAACTCTTTAATCTTTTCACTCATTTGTGTATTTCGTGTTGCTTCTGAATATCATTTTAAAAGAACCATCTTGCCTTTGGCAAGACTGGTGCCATTGCAGGCCAGTACATACTTCTGAGAAGGCCAACACATACTTCTGAGAAGCCCCAAACGAACATTCCAAGACAAAACAAAAGTTGGCAGGTGTGTGTGCATCGACACTTTTTTTTTATTAAAGATGTTTGACTAGACCTAGCTTCTAGCTGCTCCTAGTTGCGATTGGTAAAGCATCAGGAACACTGGCGGAGGAAGCCAGAGCGGCACCCAGGGCGGCAAACCCAAGACGGCGCGGTGCGATGTTTGGCGCGTGCACAGACGCCGTGTGACGCTGTGCGCATACACAGATGTCGTGCGGTGCTGCGCACATGTGCAGACGTTGTGCGACACTGCGTTGCGAGGTGGCCCTCCTGCGACTCCCAAGCCAAGCGCTGTGGCGGCGCCCAGTGAATAGTCTCACTTGGCACAATAGTGGCCAGCTGCCGCCGCACTGAAATAATGGGCTAATGCTGCCAATGTCTTCAAAAGTCCAATACAATACAAGCAGCACGCAAGGGCACAAGATTCAATCAAGTTTCAATCGAGTATTATTAGTATAAAAAGAAAACAATAAGAGAACCATATACAAACGCTGACACAGAAGCAGATAGCATATACAAATAAATACCAAAAGGCAAACCAGTCTTTATGGTCTTTGAGGCTATGTAGCGGTCAGCAAAGTGGCAGCAGGTCAAACGAAGTGTCAATAATAGACAGGCTGCTGCCGTTTTTCACCTGTTTCGCCCATATGACGGGCTTCTTCAGTAGTTTCTCCTTCTGCTTTCTGTTATATTTAATGCATTCACTGGTGGTATAAACCAGGTCTTATTAGTATTTGAACTAAATTGTTCGAGTTGTCCGCGACTAGACCTAACGGTCAGGGGTCCCTTTACCTTTACCTTTAATGTATTTATATGAATGAGGGTGGATTTGTCACCTCTCCAGTATGCCCGTTGAATTTTAATCTAATCAGAGCATGCCGAAAGTAAAACATCTTAATGGTAGCAATGTGTACCCGTGTGTTTTTCTGTAACACTGAATTCAGATGTAATTAATGTCACCATCAATGTAGACTGACAATTCTCAGAAATTAAGAGCGTGAAAGGGGATTGCAGTAGATAGGCTGACTGTTGAGACAATCGTTTCAATTTGATTAGCCTGGTTTGTATAGAATGCGAAGGAGAAGAAAAGGAGGGGGAGAAAAATAATATCACAGCCATGTAATTTTTAGGATACAACTGAAGTAGGGCTGAGGGAGACTCCCTGTCTGAAACCCTAAAGGGCCATTACCGGTCAGTATAGGCCAACATTTCTCAAGCTTGGGTCTCTAGCTGTTGTACTACAACTCCCCTCATCCCTTGCTAGCAGGACCAGTGGCCAGGGATGATGGGAGTTGTAGTCCAACAACAGCTGGAAACCGAAGTTTGAAAAACACTGGCATTGATAGACCAATGGTTTGACTCAATATAAGGCAGCTTCCTATATTTCTAAACCCTGAAAAAATGCAGGATTCTACAAACCCAGTGTCATATATAACCTTGTGCTCTGGCGTATCTGTGTGCAGTGAGTGAACAGCATTTCCTTTTGGGCCATACATCAGTGGTATGGAAATTCTGCAAACTTTCAATGTTCCATGCGGCTGCATGGAACAATGTGTGGATAAGTGCTTTATGTAGTCCTAGTGGCATTAAAAAGAATCTGGTGTACTGTGCTCCTTCCCTTTTCAAAATGAAACCATCTTCTATGGTTTCTCCCTAATAATTCATTTTATGTATATTCATGTTGTTAACAATTATTATTTGTGAAGCTCTCAGTGTGCAGCTGGCTGTTTGGGGTATTTGATGTATCATTCATCAAACAAAAAAAGAGAGAGGGGTGGGAGGGAGAGAGAAATAACTGGCATTTTAGCAATGGGAAAGCATGAAATAAATTTCAAAATTAAATCTATGCCATGGGGTGATGGTCATAAATAGTTTGGGGGGGGGAGCGCTAAGCGGCAAGGATAAAAACAAAGAGAGAGGACTGGAGATGGGACTGAGGAAAGATTAGAGAGAGAAATGGAGATGAAGCAGCTTCACAACCTGTTTCATCCTCCCAGTGTGTACTGTTCATGAGAAACAAAACCAAAACCATGAGCTCAATATGGGGAGAAAGGGAGTTCTCAAGTCTGTTTCTAGAGATGATCCCATATCTACTGGAGGAGCCACAAAATATGTACTTTTCTATGAATTTGACTAAAAAATCTTATGTAAGTCAATAATCATAGCTAATAACTATCACCACTTTATGTTCAATCAATTCTATAAGTCAGACTTGTATTAGAATCATAGAATCATAGAGTTGGAAGAGACCACAAGGACCATCCAGTCCAACCCCCTGCCAAGCAGGAAACACCATCAAAGCATTCCTGACAGATGGCTGTCAAGCCTCTGCTGAAAGACCTCCAAAGAAGGAGACTCCACCACACTCCTTGGCAGCAAATTCCACGGTCGAACAGCTCTTACTGTCAGGAAGTTCTTCCTAATGTTTAGGGGGAATCTTCTTTCTTGTAGTTTGAATCCATTGCTCCGTGTCCGCTTCTCTGGAGCAGCAGAAAACAACCTTTCTCCCTCTTCCATATGACATCCTTTTATATATTTGAACATGGCTATCATATCACCCCTTAACCTTCTCTTCTCCAGGCTAAACATACCCAGCTCCCTATGCCGTTCCTCATAAGGCATCGTTTCCAGGCCTTTGACCATTTTGGTTGCTCTCCTCTGGACAAGTTCCAGCTTGTCAGTATCCTTCTTGAACTGTGGTGCCCAGAACTGGACACAGTACTCCAGGTGAGGTCTGACCAGAGCAGAATACAGTGGTACTATTACTTCCCTTGTTCTAGATCAGGCATCCCCAAACTGCGGCCCTCCAGATGTTTTGGCCTACAATTCCCATGATCCCTAGCTAACAGGACCAGTGGTCAGGGAAGATGGGAATTGTAGTCCAAAACATCTGGAGGGCCGAAGTTTGGGGATGCCTGATCTAGATGCTATACTCCTATTGATGCAGCCCAGAACTGCATTGGCTTTTTTAGCTGCTACATCACACTGTTGACTCATGTCAAGTTTGTGGTCTACCAAGACTCCTAGATCCTTTTCACATGTCATAGCTGCCAAGTTATCCCTTTTTTAAAGGGATTTCCCCTCATGCTGAATAGGCTTCCTCGCGAGAAAAGGGAAAACTTGGCAGCTATGTCACATGTACTGCTCTCAAGCCAGGTGTCACCCATCCTGTATTTGTGCCTTTCATTTTTTTGCCCAAGTGTAGTACTTTACATTTCTCCTTGTTAAAATTCATCTTGTTTGGATGTGTTAATTGGCATTCAGTGCTCGTTGGGATCTTTGTTGCTTCCTTTTTGCCAGAAGCCAGAATGCATTGACGGGTGTCCTTCCCCAAACTGTGGAGAGGCTAAACTAAAATAGTAACCATTGAATACTCTCTGTCTCTGGGTCAAAGAGGTGGAGACAAATGGACGGCCAGCAATTCCCCTGGTGGCGTTTTAGAGGAATCTAAGCAGTTCTCCAGTCTCTGCCTGGGAGTTAATCCATTGCCTGCGTATGGATAAACACGGAACATGCAAATTTCCCCCCTGCTCAGCTCCGAAGTGACTGCGGAATGGCAATACTGCCCCAATACAAGGGGGTGAGGATATGCTACCCCAGAATCATTTATTATATAATAGCTTGAGAGTTAAGAACATAAAAAGAGCCTGCTGCATCTGGCTGGTGGTCCATCAAGCCCAGCCTCCTATTCTCACAGTGTCCAACCTGATGCCTATCAGAAACCTACAAACAGGATCTGAGCACAACTGCAGCCACCCTTCCTATGGTTTCCAGCAGCTGGTATTCGTAAGCATGCTGCTTCCAAGCGTGGATTTGAACAAATCCAGCATGCCAGCTTTATGCATAGTGACTTTTCAACATGTGCATGCAGTATCAATCAATGGAAAGAGAGATGTGATAAAGCTTTCGTGTCCAATTATTGTGCGAACCGGTTGTGTGACTTCACTCGGTCACCACTGATCCCTGCAAGTTTAAATTTTTATCAAGTCTATCAATTTTAGTGTTGCTAAGGGATCTTCTGCGCTGACCGTCGTAACACGTTTCAGCGAAATGTAAAAATGAAATGGCTTTATTGATAGTGTTGTCGCTGCCTAAGAATGCTGTCAAGCATTAAACGCTAAAGTACCCTGGAAGAGAATGCGGCCTGGTTCTTTGACTGTGTTAGGTTGATAAGAGATTTTCCTGGATATGAATTTGAAAGATGCATGCATATAAAAATGTTTTAGCGCCAGAATTCTGCCATTTGTAGAGTAAATAAAAATCTACAGGCAAAAAGAAAACTCACTGCTCAAGGAAGCTGTGTAAATTGAAGGGTGATTCGGATTATTCCCTCTCTGAATAACAAAACCGGTGAAAAATGCATCCCTCTTGTTTAGTAGAAAGAGATAACAATAGATGTGGTTATTGCTATTTACCAATTGAAATATTGCTGGCAAATAAAAGTCATTTTGAAGGGGTTTTTTTGTGATAATGGGGAATGCCTCAAAATAAAGGTAGCACCAGCTAAAACACGACTGAACTATCTTGTGTTTGTAAATGAGTAAAATGGAGATCTTGTTGGGGTATGTTAGCATCTGGCCTTACAGCTGCGATCAAATTTTCCCTCAAAGCAAGATTTGGGTGCCTCCCCAGAAGAAACAACTAGGTTGTGATGTTACTGCAATCTTTAAATGATTGCAACTATAAGAGTTAACAGGCAAGACAGATGTAAAGATGTCCAGGAGTTCTGCCCTGGCATTTAGGGGAGCTTTGCTAAAGGAATACCTAACTATATATTCCTCCTAGAATAGTAAGTTAAGAGAAGCTTGCAAGAACAATGGTGTCTAAAATGGTGTATCTTTCTCACTTTTTTTTTTAAAAAAAGAAACTTTCATTAGCAGAAATAAGATGAGGACCATCAGCTACAGATGGACAAACTTGTCAAACTTGGTTTCTCTCTCTTTCTCATTTTTTCCCCATCTTAAATTCAGTTCTCCACATTCCCAAACCAGTTTGCATTTTTTTAATAAGTCCTCAAGAAAATTCATCAGCAAGTTTCCCCAATACACATTTTTGTAAAGCAATTCTCTCTAATGCATTTTTGTGTGCAATTCTCACTAATATATACTCTCTCTTTTTGCACACCTTACTCTGTCATATACTTGGCTCAAGAACTGCATTGCAAAATTAGAAGAGGTTGAATTTTTGAAAGATGGTTGTGTTTTGGTTCATGTATTGTTTCAGAAATTGCAAATTAAGTAGGTTCAACTTTAAATACAAACGAACTCAAATTCACTGCTTATTTGACAGCAGAGCAAGAGAACGAATAGAACTTGGTGTCATCATTTGTACCTTACCACCAAAGTATACCTGCTAGCATGATTCCTCTTGGTAACTATAATAAACAAGGCAGGTTTTTTTCCTATGATGTTCCTTAATTCTTGCACTGAGTGGCTCAACCTTTGTTTAGGAAGTAATACACCCACGTTTTGCAACATTCCAGCTGGCTCTTTAAAAACAAAGAAACAAATAAACCCACTTCTCTTGAAGCTGTTAATACACTTTTTGAGGTGAAAGCAAAAATCCAGCTCTTTAAAAACATGCACTCTCTCCCTGCCTGACCATCCTGAAAACCAGTTTTATAATCACAGCTGAGGAATTAAATTGGTGCAATTTGTATCAGAGGAAAGGAGGGAGGATTATCATAGCTAGTCGAAATTAACTGTTTGGCTGTGCAGGAAGCAAAAGAATAAAAACTAGTAATCTCCTCATTAAAGCATTTTGGCACAATCATGTGTGTATGTGGGGGGAAACATTCCAGACAGCTGAGTCGAATAGCAGTTGTATGGGCTGTTATCACTGCCTCCTGGTGGGTCAAAGCATGTTTATGTGTTTGGAGAGAGTGCTTAAGCATGTTTATGTTTATGGAGAGCTTGTCCTATTAGTTTCCTGTGATACCCTCCACACACAGAGAGACCCACACACAACTCAAAGTGACGGAAGAAGTCCTAGCATTGCTGCAACATGTTATGTATAGTGAAATCTGAGGCACACTTTGTGATCCTGGAAACCACCCAAGAAATTCCAAGAGAAGCCCAAAGGCTCTTGATAAAGGGTTGCAAAATATCTCAGGGAGGTTGGAGTTCTGCTGCAAATGCATAGATCAAATCAGGGTGGCCAATGCAGTGCCTTCCATCATTGGCATATGCTGTCTGGAGCAGATGAGAGATAGAATAATAGAATCATAGAGTTGGAAGAGACCACAAGGGCCATCCAGTCCAACCCCCTGCCAAGCAGGAAACACCATCAAAGCATTCCTGACAGATAGCTGTCAAGCCTCTGCTTAAAGACCTCCAAAGAAGGAGACTCCACCACACTCCTTGGCAGCAAATTCCACAGTCGAACAGCTCTTACTGTCAGGAAGTTCTTCCTAATGTTTAGGTGGAATCTTCTTTCTGGTAGCTTGAATCCATTGCTCCGTGTCCGCTTCTCTGGAGCAGCAGAAAACAACCTTTCACCCTCTTCCATATGACATCCTTTTATATATTTGAACATGGCTATCATATCATCCCTTAACCTTCTCTTCTCCAGGCGAAACATACCCAGCTCCCTAAGCCGTTCCTCATAAGGCATCGTTTCTAGACCTTTGACCGTTTTGGTTGCTCAGACACCTCATTTGCAAATGATTACATGTAGAAAGTCCAAGTTTCAATGGCCATCATTGCCAGGTAGGGCTAGAAAAGAGTCCTTGTCATCCTGGAACATCTGAGGGGCACCACCTAGAACAGGGTTTTCCAAACTTGGGTCTCCAGGTTTTTTTGGACTACAATTCTCATGGTCCCTTACCACAGGTCCTGCTAGCCTGGGATGATGGGAGTTGTCATCCAAAACCAGATAGAGACCAAGTTTGGGAAACCCTGACCTAGATTGTCCCTGGTTTAAAGAGTAACTGAATCTTGCAATCAGAGGGACTCTTGAGAGAAATGCCCAGTGCAATCTTCAGATGTAAGTTTGGCAAAATTCAATGTGAGTTACCCCCTCATAGATGTGTTGAGGATTGAAAAGGGGGCTCCATGAGATTAGCAAACTTCCTCTGGTGTGTGTGTGTGACTGTGATGGCCCTCAAAAGAACCTTGCACGAATTAAATAAATGTGTGTGGAATCTAAGCAGCCATAGTATGGGAAGATTGTTCAGTGATTTTTACATGCACATTTTATCACAAAGCTTGAATGGCTCCATTTGTCATAACGCAAGGGGGGTATTTTCGGTCGAGGGGGGAGATCATATTTATCAAGTCATTCTTAATATTTTTTATGAATGACCTGTGTTGTTCATTTTGATCTTCTGGGGAAATTCTAAACAATATATATGTTTCACCTCTGACACTCGAGGCCATTGCAGAGACCCATTTATTGTATTTGGTATAAATAGCATTTTCTTTAAAGGCCCTTTTAGCTTCAATTGCTGTGCTCAGCCATTCAGAGCTGCGGTACCTGGCTAGGTTATTAAACCAATCATCTACCTCAAGTGCCTATTACTGTACAGAAAGCAGCTGGCATAATTCAGATCTAGTAGGGAAAGTATGAAATTCAATTTCAGAGGGCAGAGTTGGCTTCCTACATTAGATCTTCAACGGGAACGAGAATACCGGGTTGGCCTTCTATTAACTGTGCAATGAAGGTAATGATGTAGCTTCCAATCCACAGGTTACCCTGGCCCAGGTGAGATATCGTGCTGGAAAACCTTTGTCTTTTATCAGAAGGGCTGGGAAGCTACAGGCCAAGCCAGAGGGCAGGATTGTGAGAAGCCGTTGGAGGAGATTATACACTTTGAAGAGTTTTAGTGCTGTGGAGTTATGGTGATATATTATGCCATGATTCCTCATTGCCACAAGATTTTAATAATGTATATAGATGAGATATATATTTTTTGGACATGCTCTGAAGATATTGTAACAAGATTTTGCATTATGGTTCCTGAGACCGAGGAGCAGCTTTTCGCTGGCGCTTGGGCTGGACCTTTCAGAATTGGACTGATTTTAACCAATTGTTTCAAAATTACAATGATTCCTTTGATTGGTTATTGTTTTTAGAATTCCCAAACAATGCTGGGTATGAGGCTACTTTGGTTGGCAGAGAGGGTGCTGCTAAGGCAGGTATGAGATAAAAAAGCTGACTAAGCCTGAAAGGTGGTAGTTTTTGTCTCTCTGAAGTCTTTGGTGAGTCTGGGGAAACAGAAGATGGCAGTAGGGAAGTGTCCTCTAACCAGGAAGGCCAAGAATAGGGTACCATTGGTTCCCACCTCAAGGAACTAGCCTGAACTTCATCAGAGTCCCCCCTTTGTGCAATACATGATGCTGATACTCTCTAGGTCAGGCTTCCTCAAACTCGGCCCTCCAGATGTTTTTGGCCTACAACTCCCATGATCCCTAGCTAGCAGGACCAGTAGTCAGGGATGATGGGAATTGGAGCCTCAAAACATCAGGAGGGCCGAGGTTGAGGAAGCCGGCTCTAGCTCTAAATGAGTAACAAGTGTATTGTGATTAAACCCATAATTCATTTCAGACACCTCATTTGCAAATGATTACATGTAGAAAGTCCAAGTTTCAATGGCCATCATTGCCAGGTAGGGCTAGAAAAGAGTCCTTGTCTGATGATACCCTGGAGACCTGATGCCAGTTTGCATGGTTAATAATGAGCTAGATGGATCAATGGTTTAAGGCAGCTTGGTTTAAGGCAGTTTGCTATGCTCCCTTGCTAGCTGTGCAGGCAGAGTGACATTTCTATAAAACTGAGCTGGGCATCCACCAGAACCTGGAATAGAGAGCACTGAACCATCTCAGTCTGTGTGAGCTGGAGCCTGAGGATGAGAAGCCCCTGTGCATGGAGTAAGGCCACAGATGCAATCATTGGAGGTGTGCACATAAACAGATAGATGGGGATGCCTGCCTGTGAATTCCCTGGTGTCATGTGACCTGCTTTTGCCCACATTGTTTGAAATCAAAATGGTCTGCACAATGCTGCAATCAGCTGATTTGGGAAGCACCGTGCATCATGCTTCTCAAGGGCAATTGAGGAGTTCTTGAGAAGCCTTGCCCACAACATTTCCCATCTGATTGTCTGCACTTACCTTGTTCAAAGGTATCTGAAGACACCATTCCATCAAGCTTCACCTTTGTCCAAGCTTCAGCTTTCCTTGCCCCACACCTATGACATTAAGTGGAGGACAGATGGGTGTGGCTTCACTGAGATGACCTCATGGGATGAATGGGGAGGTGTATTTTGGATAAATTTGTATTAGACACCAAATACTTTTTATTTTTAAGCAAACTGATGTGGAAATGTGGAGAACTGAAGTTGGGGGAAAGGAGAACATGAAATCGACAGATTTGCTCAGCTCTACTCCCAAGTAAACTTATACAGTACTACAGCCTTAAAAATGGGAATGCTGAGGCATTTGTGACTGCATGGTTTCCACCCCATTTAATCTAGCTTGCAAGTAGGGCAAAGAGATTTGCAAAGAGGCACACTGGGATGTATTTTGCATACAGATTACTTCTCCATGTGACGTGCTGTTCTGTTCTGTTTTGTTTTTGTTTGGGGGCCCAAATGATACAATAACTATTGACAGAATAAAACACAAGTGCATATGTGAATCCTGTGTGTGTGTGTGTGTGTGTGTGTGTGTGTGTGTGTGAGAGAGAGAGAGAGAGAGAGAGAGAGAGAGATCACTAGAAGGTAGTAGTCAATTTTGCTCAGCATAAACTCATTGCAATTGATGCCCCTAACTTACTTGTTAATTTCAATAGGTCTACTCTGAGTAAATTTTAGTTGAATACTAACTTTGAGGTGTTGACTGTCCGCCAAAACTCCCTTCAGGTGACCATTTGCCAATGTCTGCTGATACCATCAGGCAAATCAGAGAGAAATGGAGGAATTGTATTATTCAATGACTCTGCTGCTAAGTGATAACGAAACTTCTGTGTATCCTCCTGCTAATAAGCAGGAGGATTGGATTGTACGGGGTGCTGTTTGGTAGGAAATGTACCCACTCACCCCACCCTTACCTTCTCCAGTAAGCTGCCCAGTAAGTCTTTCGTTTCCATGGTTTCTCCTTCCTTCCTGCCCACCCCTTTTCTCCTTCCTGACACCCACCCCAACAGACCCAGATTGTTCTGGGCCACCCAACCCAACCAGCAGAGATTTGGGGCTTTCTCAACTCAACTTGACTGATGCCCAGATCCCTCTGAATACATCTGATATAGTTTGAGGCTCTGCTGGACCCAGTGCAAAGCTCTGTGTGGTGTAGTGGTTAAGAGCGGTAGACTCGTAATCTGGGGAACCGGGTTCGCGTCTCCGCTCCTCCACATGCAGCTGCTGGGTGACCTTGGGGTAGTCACACTTCTTTGAAGTATCTCAGCCTCACTCACTTCACAGAGTGTTTGTTGTGGGGGAGGAAGGGAAAGGAGATTGTTAGCCGCTTTTAGACTCCTTCGGGTAGTGATAAAGCGGGATATCAAATCCAAACTCTTCTTCTACATCAGGGATGTCCAACTGGTCGACAGGTCGACCCCCAGGTGATATTCGTTGATTGCGGTCGATTGCGGGCTCCCTTTCCTCCGCGCGAAAAAAAAGAGCATACGGCCCCACCCCCTCGCTCTTCCCTGCATTCGCTCACGGCTGCAAAAACAGAAGACGGAGTTATTGCCACCATGTTTTCTACTCAGTAAGCAATAAATGCCACGCTCCCCCCCCCAAGAAGTATGCCGTCTCCCCCCTAAAAATAGCTCAACAACTTTGGGTCCCTCCCAAAAAATGGGTAGATTACTTCTATTTTTTTTAAATCCGAGAGTAGATTGCAGTCTCTTGGGAGTTGGACGTCCCTGCTCTACATTATACCAGGTCAGTCTATGGATCCATGTAGCCCGGCATTGTCTATTCTGATTGGCAGCACGGTTTGCAGCATCTCCAACAGTGGTCTTCCACATCACTTGCCACCTGATCCTTTTCAATTGTAGGTGCAGGGGACTGAACCCAAGTTCTTCTGCATGTGTTCCTCCCTTGGTCAGAGAGGCCAGAGCAGAGAACCTTGCAAAGAGCTGGCAGCTGGAGCAATGGTGAGAATAGAGAATTCATATCCATAAGGAGACGAGATCTGGGCATTCTTTCTTTTCAGATACCTTGGCTGCTCTGCACAAGTGCTTGCCTCACTCTGTTTTCACCAGGTTTCCTTTAATTCATTTAATACGTAGAATGAATATGTTGCTTTGCCTTAAGCAATACTAGACAACTTGTTCGGTGCTGGAGGATTGGAGAGCCATAACCGTTCTTCATCTTTCAGCTGCATGGAATTCTTGTAGCAGATTTAATTTCTGTGTAAGCAGGTGCCCTTCTCTGTTTTGTAAGGGTTGTAATTACTCTACAGAATTTCTATTTGTAAATCATTATCTGCAAATGCCAAAATTATTCTTGATTCATAGCTTACTCCTCCATGGTATATGAATTAAGATACACGGTGAATTCTTAGTGAATAGCATCTAGAATAGCAGCTAAAAATGGTAGCAGCTCAGATCTCAACACAGCTACGAATCCTTTCGGCAGCGTGCTATTTCTTGGGCTCAGGCACACTATTTGTAACACAGGGATAATAATGCTCACCTACTTTACAAAGTCAGCGAGATAATGTATTTGAGGCTCTTTTGAACACTCTAGATTTTGAAAACGTTGTATTGCTTCACAAATGCTGCTGCTGATTAGTATTATCTTATTTTTTTTTAAAAAAATGTTCTTGTTACAGGCTTCTTACAAGAAAATAGCAAGACTGGCGCTCCCATATAATTTTGCTTCACTTACGAAGCCTTAGTAACTGTGTCTGTTATAATGTCCTATGAAGGTTTTAAGCAGGAAGAGTGAGCTGAAATTCTCAGGAAAGAATATCCTGAGAAATTCTCAGAAAGTTTACTATTTTCATTTGTGTCCCCCCCCCATTGCAAAACTCTATCCCCTCCCCACCCCAAAAGAATACTCTATAGAATTGCTCTCCCAGCAGTTCTTGCAGGGGAATATTAAGGATAACTGTGGATTCAACCCAGCACAATTTTAATATTGTTGAAGGAAGCAATGGCCTTCACCCCTGCTCCTTCCAGCCCTCCTTTCTTAGCCCATTGCTCCCTTTACCCAACTATATGAACTAATAGCAGTAGAGTTTTATGCAACATCAGGTGAGCTGAAATATCTGAGAATAGTTTCCTGAGAGTTTTCTCTCTGTGTGTGTGCTCCCATCCATACTATTATGGGGTTGCTTCCACAACCACTGCTGCCATTTTTTTCCTACGAAACAAACGCCATGGAGGATTTTATGAGGCCATTTTAGCTTAACCCGGGCCCTGCTGAGAATGCTGCAAAAAGAACTCACACTTGGAAAAGTTCTGTATTGAAAGTTTCATTAACTTATTTTTTTTAATCTGCCCAGTGCTGTTGTTTGTCT
The DNA here is from genome assembly GCF_963506605.1 of Zootoca vivipara. Taxonomy (NCBI): domain Eukaryota; kingdom Metazoa; phylum Chordata; class Lepidosauria; order Squamata; family Lacertidae; genus Zootoca; species Zootoca vivipara. The sequence goes on along the minus strand of NC_083276.1, from coordinate 111,474,709 downwards.
TAGTGATTAATTCAGAAAATCTTCCTTACTAGTCAGCAGTTGATAACACTTCATTTTGTGTCTTATTAGAGATGTGTTGACATTTCTGCTTGCTGGAAAAAGCTTCCCTCCCCCCTCCTCCCTCTTCTTTCTGCCACAGTCTCGGCATTATAAAATGCTGCATTACCCTTTCTCTTGGGCGAAGGTGTGACACAGAAGATATATTTTACAAGAGAATGTATTATTCATTAAGTAAATAGTGGATCTGCTATGAAAGAATTGCCTGAGTGCTAAAACTTAATCAAGGAAATTACAATCAGTGAGGGATTAATATATTACTAGGCACAATTACATTACCGTTAAACACACTTGGTCCTTTTCTTTAGCAGCAAAATGGAATATCCCTCCAAACAGTTATCTGAGTTGATCCAGGAGTATCTATTCTCATTTTCGTTTTGAAAAGGTGTAAGGGTTTGCCTCATTTATCCAAAGGCCAGTGGGGGCAGACAGAAGGAGTGGAAGGTTATATACACAGTTATACAGTCATACCTCATGATACGTCCGCTGTGGGTTACGTCTTTTCAGGTTACGGACGCGCTGAACCCAGAAGTCCCGGAACGGGTTACTTTTGGGTTCGGCGCGCGCACATGCACAGAAGCGCTAAATCATGCTTTGCGCATGCACAGATGTGCCGAATTGCATCATGCGCATGCACAGACACGGCATTTCAGGATTGCAAAATTCATGTTGCATAGGCCCTTTTCATGTTGCAAATGGGCCTCTGGAACGGATCCCATTCGCAACCAGAGGTACCACTGTATATGTAACCAGGGCAAGGGCAAGCTGGAACAAAATGTTACAGCATGGAGTTCTCCTGCTCAGATATCCCTCCCACCCAGTTATTCTGTCTCCCACCCTAACAACCAGTCCATGACCCATTGTCACTGAACATTCTCTGTACTTATCTGTTTCAGAGGTATCTCCAGAAGATTTTATTTTGCACTTTTGCAAACCTTGGGTACCCCCCCAAAAAAACCTGCTGATGTTTTCCTCGTGTATATCTCTGTGTGGTTCCATTTTGGCTATATATGTAATAGCACTCATCTCTGAACATTGGAACTAGAACGAACGATGTTTTCTCTTCCTTAGTTCCTGAGTGGAAAACGGCTGAAATATATTAAAAGTGGGCCAGGCAAGCATAATGATAAACTTGGCTAGCACCACAACTCTTTCAACCTGTAAAGGTAAAGGTACCCCTGACCATTAGGTCCAGTCGTGGTTGACTCTGTGGTTGCACGCTCATCTCGCTCTATAGACCAAGGGAGCTGGCGTTTGTCTACAGACAGCTTCCGGGACATGTGGCCAGCATGACTAAGCCGCTTCTGGCAAACCAGAGTAGTGCACAGAAACGCCGTTTGCCTTCCCGCCGGAGCAGTACCTATTTATATACTTGCACTTGACGTGCTTTCGAACTGCTAGGTGGGCAGGAGCAGGGACTGAACAACAGGAGCTCACCCTGCCGCGGGGATTTGAACTGCCAACCTTCTGATCGGCAAGTACCTCACTGTTTTTTTCATCCCCTCACTGTTTTTTTCATCCCTTTCTCCCACTCCCACAAGCAGAAACCAGGCACAGAGTGTGCAGAGGATGAGTGTTGATTCAACATGCCCCAAATGCATAAAGCATACAAATTAAATAACCCCACACTCATTGACACCAAATGACATGGTTTTGATGCAGCAGCTAAAAAAGCCAATGCAATTCTGGGCTGCATCAATAGGAGTATAGCGTCTAGATCAGGCATAGGCATCCTTTGACTCACAGATGTTTTGGAGCTACGACTCCCATGATCCCTAGCTAACAGGGCCAGTGGTCAGGGATCATGGGAGTTGTAGTTCCAAAACATCTGGGATCCAAAGGTTGCCTATGCCTGGTCTAGATCAAGGGAAGTAATAGTACCACTGTATTCTGCTCTGGTCAGTCCTCACCTGGAGTACTGTGTCCAGTTCTGGGCACCACAGTTCAAGAAGGATACTGACAAGCGGACACGGAGTAATGGATTCAAACTACAAGAAAGAAGATTCCACCTAAACATTAGGAAGAACTTCCTGACAGTAAGAGCTGTTCGGCAGTGGAATTTGCTGCCAAGGAGTGTGGTGGAGTCTCCTTCTTTGGAGGTCTTTAAGCAGAGGCTTGGCAGGCATATGTCAAGAATTCTTTGATGGTGTTTCCTGCTTGGCAGGGGGTTGGACTGGATGGCCCTTGTGGTCTCTTCCAACTCTATTGATTCTATGATTCTATGTCGGTGTTTTTTTGAAATTACATTAAAAGAACACATTGTGCCTTCCTCAGTCAAGTGCATCCTCCCCAAGCTTAGCTGCATTATTTTTACACCTGGGGCAGAAGATCCCACAAGACCCTCTCTCCCTAGCAGCAAACTTACAATCATATCCTATATGCTTTTTCCCTCTTTATGGCATCTTAACATGACCATCTCATGCTAGCCAATGATAGGATTGGCCCCATTGGTCTTCCATGCACACCTAGCATTTAGTTGTTAATGAGTAATGTGAATATTTCACCTTTGAAATGGAAAATGGGGCAATTTTTTTCTTACTATCTAGCCCATCAATGAAAGTATATAAATACCCACAATCACAACCCCAAGCAGAGATTTATTAAAATGTCAAAGAAATCGCCTTTCCATTTTTCACATTATCAGGCTACAGAAGTTTCAGATGTATCGCCCTTATGTATACAATTGTCTTGTTTAAAATGGGCTATTGCAGAAGAGTAATAGAAAATATGGATCAGATATGTTGAAAGATTAAAAAGCAAATTCCAATTCCCAAGTTACTGGTGCTTAAAAATAGCTTGGGTGTAGCTGCAGCTTCCTCAGTTAATAATATTTACTTTTAAACACAGTTTATCTGTCTCCCCATCAGGCAGGCATTTATTGTACAGGGAACTGGGTTTTGATCCACTTTTGCTCATTAATCATCAGATCTGCGTTTGCTTGGTTAATAATACATATTTTTAAATCCCCAAATACATATTCATGATGTGGCTGAATAATTCATCCTTTTCAGCTGCATATGTATGATGTGTGTCCCCTCCCCCCCGCCATCTAGATTCTGGGGTTCTTTTCTAGGGGAGCATCCTGCCAAATTAGTTCAGTGGAAATTTCCAGTGATTCATTTTCAGAATGAGTCTTTTCTGTTTGGAAGTAGCCATAATGATACTCTGCCGGTCCTTTGGATTTTTTTGTTTGTTGACAATCAGAGAGACACAACAACAAAAACAGTAATTATCATCATTCTGTTATGTCAAATACGATAGAAATGCATGACTTAATTCAGTGAGAATGTTAGTTTATACTTTAAACAAAAATGCAACACAGCCCATCTTCTGTATGCAACCCCCCCCCATAATATAAAACAAATATTTGACTCAGCCCTGTTAAGAAAACTTATTCAGAATGCCAGTCTGAATTTCCAGCCAAGAAATTTTTGTTATTGTTGAGCCTGGGAAGTCATGACCAGGGCCGTCTTAAGCATGACTGGCGCCCTGGCGCCGTGGTGCGAATATCCCTCCGGCGCCCCTGCCCTGCCCCGTTTCCCAGCGCAGCTGTCTGGCGGGCGCAGTGTGCAGCGCGGCGCCCCCTGGCAGCCCAGCCCCCTGGCGCCCTGCGCCACCCAGCCTTGCCATAGGGCCGGCCCTGGTCATGACTTCTGGGCAGGAATGGGGAAGAAATTTGATTTGGTTCACATTTAAAAGCAAACTTACCTATTTCACACTTTCCAAGGAATTAAAACGCAGCCATTCTTTGAAATCTGAGCTTCTCTGACCTTTTCAATGCAGTCCTTTGGCTAAGTATTTAGTACAAAAATGCATTTAGTAGGGTAACATGTGGATACCTGAATGAAAATAGCATATAGGTATTCATATATTTGTGAAAATAGCCTGCCAACATGCATTGCGTCAGGGAAAATAGTTTTGTTTGTATTGGGCAAAATTGCATACAGATCTGTCCATTGGGGGAGGGGGGAATGTTAAAATGCGCATGAATTTTCATGATGACTTTTTTTAAAAAAAAGCCGACTAAAGTGGACAAATGTTAAGAATGGGGAAATGAGAAAAAGAGAAACTGAAACTGGATCCATCCAGCCTACTTCCATGTAACCATACTGCAGCCTTAAAAATGGAAATCCTGAGACATTTGTTGCTGTTCTTTTCCCATTCTACTTAATCTTGTTTGCAAGTAGGGCAAAGAGATCTACAAAGAGGGAAATGGGTAAGGATTGGTATGAACAGGTTGAGAGGCATTTAAAATGGAGAACTGAAAAACCACCAAGTTTCACTGATAACAAAGTAGCCATCTCAGCTGTTGACTATTAATTTTTGACCACTCCTGACAGTACCATTGGCCCAAATCAGCCTTCCCAAACCTGTGGCTCTGCAGATGTTTCTGGACTCCAACCTCTGGTAGTGTCAACCAGCACAGCCAAAAGTCAGGGATGATGGGAGTTGTGGACTGTTGGCTGTTCTAGTTGGGACTATCAGAGTCCAGGAACATCTAGAGACCCAAGGTTGGGAAAGGCTGGCTTCAACTATAGTTTTTGCCCTGTAACCTCAAACTGTTCCGCCAATACAAACCTTGTTTCCTTCAGAGGAAATTGAATTTGATCTGAGGTCCATAACCTGAATATGCCGAGCTATGCAATTTGCTGCAACATTGTCATGGGCGCATTATATTAAGGAACCAGTAGGCCTAAGACTCGATAATAGTCAGGCCCGTCACTTTAATTTAAATCAAGATGTACGAATTACCCAGGGAGAGGTAATGTACATCACATGGCCTGCTAGATTATGCATGCTACTCTGTTCCTTTCAGCATTGTTCCACTGATACCTACTCGGCAAATGGCTTTTATATTCAAAATTATAAAAGGGAGATGTTCCTATTATTAGTAGCAATTCAAACAGAAAGGGAAGAGGGGAGCTGGGACTTTTCTGGCAGAGTCCTTTATGAGGGCTTGTGAAATTCTTTACCAAATGTGTAAGAGATTTTTAATCAAGATTGCTTTTCCAAAGGTGCTTCAGAATAGGTTCTTCATGAGTTGTTAGGCAGAATGGGAAGGCATCCGATGGCTTTAAAATGATGTGTGCCTGATTGAGATTCACAGCAGTGACTCTAGCTAAGTTAGGAAGGACTTCTAATGTGAAGCTGCACAGAGCATACTTGGTACAATGCTGATCAGGGGTTTCTCCAGGCAGGGGAAGACTCTGGTCTTTCAAATTTCAGCAGCACCCTGTCTGAGGCCCAAATTAGGATGCCCTCCCAGCCCTCCACCAGCCTTCTGTTTTGCTCAATTCACTACATCATAGTCGTGATGCCCTGCGGCACCCCCTAGACTCAGCACCCAGTGTGGCAGAACCGGTCACGCTGCCCTAAATCGGACTCTGCTCCAGAACAGCCATTAAGAATGCTGATTTTGAAACCCACTGAAGAGAATTCTGAGAGTAGATTTTGAAGACTCATTATCTGCATCTTGCCATTGTACAACGAAATGAATATTTCACATATGTCATTAAATTCCCCGTGCTTGTTGGGTCGGCATGTTGAGTGTCTAAAACGTGCCATCAAAATAGCAGAAAACCTGGCCTACTGCACATATGCATGTTCATCGTTTGATGGAAGAAGCACCAGATGGCAATGTGAGCCACTGCAGGTCAAACACTGCTAGAACTTCACATCACTTCAAGCAAAATGCTTGTCCATGGAATAAGTTCATGTGGCAGTCAGCCCTCAAATTCTGAGTAGTCAACCCACGTTCTGCTCTGAGTGATGGCAAAGCGGCTCATTATGTTTTTGCAGATACTGCAAGGAGACATGCCAATAAAACTTCCTAGGATTCGAATTCCTATTACATTATTGAATTTTAAGGTGTGAATTTTGCACATCATCAAAATCTCAATGATGATTACTAGGGCTATGGATGCCCCCACTTCCCAGATCCAATCCAAGGCCCAAGTCTAGCACTTTGGATCACCCTGATTCAATGATCCAGGGGCAACCTGACCTGGATCTCGGCCCTGAATTGGTTCTTGATCCTGTGCACAGCCGTATTGCACATGGCATGAATCAGTCATTGGCTACCACCTAGGCTCTAGCTTGATGCCTTGAGGACGTTTCATGGGCAAGAGGAAAATTCAAGGGACAAGCTCAAATGTTTTCACACAGAATGGTTGGAAGAGCAACCTAAAACCTAAAAGAAAAAAATGGCCCTATGATTTGCCATACATTTCCATACTTCCTTTCAGATCGCCCCAAACCAGGAAAGTAAATAAAAAGGTTTCCTTAGAGCAACAGTTCCTTACACACTTAATCTGCTTTGCAGTTTTAACTGGCACCTTCTCTAGTCTCAGGATCAATATCTATTATTCTAGCTGTGTCATAGGCTGTATTTTGACCCTGAAATAGAAGCAAACCTACTTCAACATAAAAATTGTCTTAATTTGCCCTTAATAAATGTACTCAAAATTGGGAAAGGAGTACGACAAGGTTGTATATTGTCTCCCTGCTTATTTAACTTATATGCAGAATTCATCATGCGAAAGGCTGGACTAGATGAATCCCAAGCCGGAATTAAGATTGCTGGAAGAAATATCAACAACCTCAGATATGCAGATGACACAACCTTGATGGCAGAAAGCGAGGAGGAATTAAAGAACCTTTTAATGAGGGTGAAAGAGGAGAGCGCAAAATATGGTCTGAAGCTCAACATCAAAAAAACCAAGATCATGGCCACTGGTCCCATCACCTCCTGGCAAATAGAAGGGGAAGAAATGGAGGCAGTGAGAGATTTTACTTTCTTGGGCTCCTTGATCACTGCAGATGGTGACAGCAGTCACGAAATTAAAAGACGCCTGCTTCTTGGGAGAAAAGCAATGACAAACCTAGACAGCATCTTAAAAAGCAGAGACATCACCTTGCCGACAAAGGTCCGTATAGTTAAAGCTATGGTTTTCCCAGTAGTGATGTATGGAAGTGAGAGTTGGACCATAAAGAAGGCTGATCGCCGAAGAATTGATGCTTTTGAATTATGGTGCTGGAGGAGACTCTTGAGAGTCCCATGGACTGCAAGAAGATCAAACCTATCCATTCTTAAGGAAATCAGCCCTGAGTGCTCCCTGGAAGGACGGATCGTGAAGCTGAGGCTCCAATACTTTGGCCACCTCATGAGAAGAGAAGAATCCTTGGAAAAGACCCTGATGTTGGGAAAGATTGAGGGCACTAGGAGAAGGGGACGACAGAGGACAAGATGGTTGGACAGTGTTCTCGAAGCTACGAACATGAGTTTGACCAAACTGCGGGAGGCAGTGCAAGACAGGAGTGCCTGGCGTGCTATGGTCCATGGGGTCACGAAGAGTCGGACACGACTAAACGACTAAACAACAACAAATGTACTCCAATCACAAGATATACTTTCTTTTTTAATTTCCCAAATATTTTGACAACCTTTTGAATTTGCCTATTGTCATTGTCAATTTGCCTATTTGAACAATGGCAGACATCCCGGACACATTTAAATCCCCATTTTATTTGTGTGTCTCTTCCAGGAGCAGTATTACAGGAGGCAGAGTATATTCGGTAATGTAACATACACATTATTAAAAAGACAGATGACCAGAAAATTAAATCTTCTAGTCCCACAGAAGGTTCTCAAATGTTAAATGAAAACATCTGCAACCGATCTGTTTCATTCCCTTTTAAGTAACAATGTCCACATGCTGATCAGTTCTAATCATGTGCATGCAGGTGAAAAACACAGGCATGCAAAATGTACCTGTGGGGGAGAATTCAGCCTATGACAGAATTAATTGATATGGAGGAAATTACCAAGTGAAACTGAATTGTAGCATGATGCACCATTGAATGGTGTGGTGCAAGGAACAGTTCTGTAGAACAGCGTTGCTGTATTTTTAACGAACACTTCCTGGTTGTTGGGTCAACAGCAGGCATAGGGAACCGGGGACTCTCCAGACATTGCCGAAGTACACATCCCATCATTACTGACTAACTGGAGGATTGGCCAAGGTTGCCTGTGGCCATCAGGTCAAGAAAGGGTAGACATTCTTGGTTTGGCGTGTCAGGCTGCAAGTGGGGAGATCTCGATTCAATCTATGATACAATCATGAATGTCAGGGACTGGCAGGATGAGGAAGAGGGGGAAGAGCTCACCCAATACCCCCTCCCCACGAGAGAACACAGAAGATGATGACTTAGATCCCAGATCCTGATGGTGGGATACCGGCCACACCACAGAGGAGGGAACAAGCTGGGAAGTCCTAGAAGCAGGAAGCAGGGTCGGCCCTACGGCAAGGCTGGGTGGCGCAGGGCACCAGGGCGTCGGGGCGCCAGGGCGTCGTCGCGCTGGTGCACCCGCCAGACAGCCGCGCTGGGAAACGGAGCGGGGGGGCGGGCGCCAGAGGGATCCAGGGCGCCAGATATGCTTAAGACGGCCCTGGCAGGAAGCATGAGGGATCACAGAAAGGCAGCAGCAGGTATGTGACCCACCACGGAGCAGGGGGGTAAGGTTTCCAGTTTGGATGCAGGCTCTGAAAGAGAAGACAGGGAGGAGCCAGACCCTGCATCTCTCCCACACCACCAACAGGACCACCTCTCTGCTGAAGGATTTCTGGCCCCATTGACTCCCAGAATGTGAAGGATGTTACATGTTGCTGAGCAATGCCCAGATAGACACACAGAGAGGTTCCTGCTGCTCACCATAGCAGAGGATTACAGGGGAGAAGCCCTGACTCAGAGGGTGTAATGGTGGTGTTTCCCCTTCGCAGTAACACCCGACACACACACACACACACACACACACACACAACAAACAACAACAGCTACCATTCAGAATTACATGTCCGTACCCGTTGAGTCAGATTCGGGGAGTGGCGTCTTACGATTCCCATGCCAACAAAGTAGGCGTGGGAATCGCGTGAGACATCTTTGATCCTTACGCTTCATTTCCCTCCTTGTCTGTGCTGATTTGAAAGCCCCCTCCCTTCCTGAATCTGAGCTTCCTTCCCAGGCCTCTGGGTGGATGCAGCGCTCTTCAGCTTCCCCGAGCCCCTGCACCACCTGGCTACTCTCTGCCCCCCCTCTTCCGCTTCCTTTGGGCGGTTGGGCCCCTGTTCTGCCTCCTCTGTTCATTGCTCCTCTGAATCCTTCCTGACAGAGGGCTATAGAGCGAAGGAGGGGACTGCATGCCATTCAACCAGCTTCTTCACGACATGAGTCTCCTTGAATTTTTCCCTTCCATATAGTTGTATAGTAAAAGACATGACTGGTGCATGTTTAGGGAACCATTAATGTTTAACAGACCATTGTATTTTAATGTTTTGTTGGAAGCTGCCCAGAGTGGTTGGGGAAACCCAGCCAGAAGGGCGGGGTATAAATAATAGATTACAATTATTATATATATGGGTTTTTGAAGCCTGGACTCACAATCCTCTGCGGCCCTTTATTTTCAAGCCTGGCTTCCGGTATCGTTCACCATGGGTCATTAAGTCACCTGAAGCTCACCATAGCTCTTCCCTCCACCCCTCAAACTTCCAACCTTATATATGCACTACATAGTTACTATCAACTGCTTTGGTTCACTGGCTTCCATCACTACACTGCAGAATCAGAATAACTCAGGATTCTGGATAAATGGAACTGAAGGTATCTGAGTTTTTTACTGGGTATTGTGGCCGCAATCTGTGTTATTCTCAGATAAGAAGTAACACAGTGTAAATAAAAATTTGATTTAAAAATCGCCTTTTGCCTCGAAAACAAGCCTTGCAGCACCATTAGCATACCCTCAAGGTAAACTCCTGCAACCTATTTCACAGCCATGAATTTTCTTTGAAGTTATGACAGCTACTCATGCATGCGGGTACTTATAATTAAAAACAAACCTAGTGGGTTTCATTTCATGTCCCTCACTCTTTAAGGGGGGAGGGGGGAGAGAGAGAGAGCCTGACTTCTCTTTACAGTGGTTCTGATGCCATCATATGATTCGTATCAGAAATTCTCATCAGCTAAATAAATATACAGTGGTGCCTCACTAGACGAATTTAATTCGTTCCACGGGTCTTTTCTTATAACGAAAAATTCGTCTAGCGAATCCCATAGGAATGCATTGAATTTTGTTTTTTAATTTTTTTTTTTTGCCCATAGGAACGCATTAATTGAATTTCAATGCATTCCTATGGGAAACTGCGATTCGCTAGACGAATTTTTCATAAAACGAATTTGTCTAGCGAGGCAACCTCCGCTCGAAAAACCCTTTCGTTAAGCGGAAATTTCGTTAAGCAGGGCACCACTGTACTGAAAGAAAGTACTGGTATAAGAGTCTGGTTTCTTCAGTTCTTAAAATAAAGGAAACAAAGAAACCGAATGCACAATATCTGGAAATATTATGTTTTCCTTATAGAAGGGGTACTTTGCTCCATTTTTTTTATCAGTTTCTGATAGAAATCACAAAATTGCATCAGACCCACTATCAAGAGAACTCTGGGTTTTTTTCCCCATTATTGTGTGAAGGGATATGAGGCAACACCCAGTAGCCTTTGCTGTGCTATCCCCCACTCCCTGGAATAGTGTTACCCCAGGAATAATCAACATTAATGCAATTTCAAAACATGCTAGAAAAAATGCTCACTTTGGCTTTTACTGACTATTGATCACTGCCGCTGTAGAACTTTAAGGATTTTTTGACTGCATGTTTGATATTTATTGTAGTTGGTGATTACAGTTGGGTTGTGGGGTTTGTTTGTTTTGTATAATATTTTATTATTTGTTCTGTACTGTCTGGAGATGCCCACATAACAGGCAGCATTATATTATTAAATAAAGCAACCTACCTAATCACTTTCTCTTGGAACACAGATCTGTTGCTGACTGTGTCCTCCTTCCTCACCAACCCCCCCCCCCATCCTGTATGAATCTCAAATTCAGGCTCTTGTCAGACCTTACCTGGAGTACTGTGTCCAGTTCTGGGCACCACAGTTCAAGAAGGATACTGAAAAGCTGGAACGTGTCCAGAAGAGGTCAACCAAAATGGTCAAAGGCCTGGAAACGATGCTTTATGAGGAACGGCTTAGGGAGCTGGGTATGTTTAGCCTGGAGAAGAGAAGGTTAAGGGGTGATATGATAGCCATGTTCAAATGTATAAAAGGATGTCATATAGAGGAGGGAGAAAGGTTGTTTTCTGCTGCTCCAGAGAAACAGTCACGGAGCAATGGATTCAAATTACAAGAAAGAAGATTCCACCTAAACTTTAGGAAGAACTTCCTGACAGTAAGAGCTGTTCAGCAGTGGAATTTGCTGCCAAGGAGCAGGGCAGTCTCGAGCAGGTCGCACACCCTGGCGCTGAGGGGCGGAGATCGCTCCGGCGCCCCCGCCCTCGCAGGGCGCAGCATGGCTTCCGCGCAGCATAGCCGCGCAGCGCCCTGTCTACCGGCCCAGCACCCTGGGGCCCCACGCCACCGGGACTCTACCTAGAGCCAAGGAGTGTGGTGGAGTCTCCTTCTTGGGAGGTCTTTAAGCAGAGGCTGGACAGCCATCTGTCAGGAATGCTTTGATGGTGTTTCCTGCTTGGCAGGGGGTTGGACTGGATGGCCCTTGTGGTCTCTTCCAACTCTATGATTCTAGGTCGTTTTTAACCAAGCTAGTTTGACAGAGGTATTTCGGTCTGTTTCAGTTCTCTACAACTTGTGATTTTCTAAGCCAAAAGGAGTCCACTAGCCATATGCTGATGTCAGGGGCTCCAGCATCTGGGGGCTAAGCACTTTTGCCCCCCCTATATTTCTGGGATGAGGGTCACCTCCCCCATGTCAAAAAAACATGGTGGTCATGTCAGGAGGTGGCAGAAGAGGAGCTTCTGGCCATTGAAGCCGAATGGCCACTGTGTTTGGCTCCACCCCGGCTCCTCCCAACGTCCTGACATCACATGCACAATGTCGGAGCGTGCAACATCACATGTGTGATGTTGGCCCCCCAATCACCCTCGTAGGTTGGCGCCTCTCTGATTGGGGTCCATCATAGGTTTGATAAATGTCTTGTGTGGTACTGCAAAGACAAAGTCTCCACTGGTGGGCTGTGTTTGCCTTTGTGGCTAAAAGATTGTGCAGGTCGGGTCTGTTGCAGAGGCAATAGCTGATCCAGTACAGTAGTTGTGTTCATACAATTAATGGCAGTGTGGACTCATTGTAACTCATTCATAAGAGCCTTCCTGAGTAATTGTCCATTTGGGGATATTTTATTTGCCATATCTTAGCCTGTGAATCCAAAGCCAGCACTAAACTGTCTCAGTGTCCATGTTTTCTCGAAAATGCACTTAATCTGTATGTATGAAGGCTATTATTTGCTTATTTTGCAATCTGCTTAAAGAGGCGCATACCTGGAAAAACAGCAACTATGTGCAATCAATTGATTGCTAAAGAATTATTATCCCAGTAGGATGCTTTTCTTTATGTACAAGGTGGAATGTGGGATTTGAATATTAGGCTTGCTGTGCAGCCAGCGGCAATCCCAGTTGAAGAATGTCAATCCACTTGAGAAAATTTCAACATTGTTATCATGATTATTTTATTTAACCCTTCACACCAAAGCAAGCAAACATATTGGGAGTCATGGACCTTCTTTTGTACATTTCCTCTTGAGCCAAATCTCATTTGCCTTTGTGAGATGGAGAATAAAATAGATTTGGCCCAACAGTTATTGATTTATTTATGTATTTTCTTCCCAGCTGAAAGATTAGGGTAGGGAGAAATTTAAAAGTTGAGGCCAGCTTGATTTTCCTAGCTAGTTTATAGTAACTTCAAAACTTTTTTAAAAAACCAAAAAACCCTGTTCTTTTAAAATAGAATTCTGCTGTGTTGCGTCGTCCCCCTCCCTGCTCCACAACACACATTGATTGGTAATTTGCATGTCAGAGGCTAATGAACTTGGGCTGACTCTTGGAATACCAGCCACAGATTATGAGAGGAAGAAGCTGTGCTGTGGAGACCTGTTCAGAACACTTTAACATCACTCATGGCAGGAAAGGGAAGATCTTGACACATTAGGCATCTGCTCTGAAAGCCAACCCTCTCCAAGGATAACTTAGTAACAGAAGATGCAAAAACAGGAGGGGAAAAGGGGACAGAGAGATCCAGGGACAGGCAACATATCCAGCGCTACAGGTTGCAATGTAAATGTTTCATGGGCCTGAAGATGACAACGAATCTGCATCTTCTATTTCAATACAATTAACGTAATGCTCATCATAGGAGCCAACTCCTAGGGGCTATGGCCCATTTGGCCCCTCATAATAAAGTATTTGAGGGAGCTTATAAAATTATTCCAGGGCTGTTTTGGGGTTGTTGGGTTTTTTTGACAGCTCACTGTTTACAACTCCTCACCCCAAAAAAGTCTGCATATACTTGCAACTCAGAGTAAAGTATCTGATGAAGTAAATTGTAGTCTGCAGATGTCATACAGTGATTCATGTATCTTGCGTCTTTGAGGTGCCACGAGTCTCTTTGTTGTTCTTGCATATATCACAAACTGTTCGGTTTACTAAAATCACAGTGTTAAAGAAGGGAGTGGAGTTTTATTTGAAACCATCCCTCTTACCCTGAATGTCTCTCTTCATTTACAAAGCAAATACTTGTGTTTGGGGTGACGCTTTCCTTCCCACAATTTGACTGATTTCTGCTGGGATGTTTGCATATCTTATCACTACTAGATAAGCATGTTTAAAGAGGGAAAGGACTGAGCATTTGACAAGGAAACATATGAAATGAAAATCCATTCCATTCTAAGAGCATTGTTCTGATAAGAGCACCATGGCAAAATGATTTCATCTTGAAAGGCTTCTGAAACAAGTGCTGCAGTAGGTTTTGGGTTTGGTTTTAAATTGAGTCTCACCTGCTTCTCATTCATCCAGTGTCCCGTGTTCCTCTTACAGAAAACATGTTTTCATTAAGCCAGGACATTGTCAATGACAGCTAATCAGGAGCCTGAGGACTGAGCCCTTTGGGGACTCCCAATATTTTTGGGGTGGGAGCCAGGGCCCCCCAATGTTTGAAAGCATGGAGGTGAAGTATGGAGCCGAGCATGGCATGGCTCCAGTGGCCAGCTCCTTCTCCTCCTCCTCCTGCCACAGATGGGAAGGAGGGTTGAAGCTGCTTCCCACAAGGTGAAGGAGGAGCTGCCAGCCATTGATACCATGTGGCTGCCAGGTTTGACTCCGCCCCTGGCTCCTCCCAATGTCCTGATGTCTTGTGCGTGACCTCTGGTGGGAGAGCATTCCACAGGGTGGGTGCTACCACGGAGAAGGCCCTCTGCCTGGTTCCCTGTAACTTGGCTTCTTGTAGCGAGGGAACCGCCAGAAGGCCCTCAGCGCTGGATCTCAGCAGGGCCGGCTCTAGGGGTAGTCTGGGTGGCGCGGGGCGCCAGGGCGCCGCCTCGGCAGGGGGCGCCGCACGTCGCCCTGTGCCCGCCCACCAGCCACGGCAAGAAACGGGGCGGAGCGGGGGCGCTGGAGCGATCTCCGCACCACGGCACCAGGGCACCCGGCATGCTTGAGACGGCCCTGGATCTCAGTGTCCAGGCTGAACGGTGGGGGTGGAGATGCTCCTTCAGGTATACAGGACTGAGGCCATTTAGGGCTTAAAGGTCAACACCAACACTTTGAATTGTGCTCGGAAACATACTGGGAGCCAGTGTAGATCTCCCTGTGTTGCAAGTTATAGGACTCTCTACTGAACTTCTGGTAATTAATAATGAGAAGAAGTATCCTTACTTCCTCTTCCTTACTTTATCTTCTCACAAGGGGCCATTGCATCCATGTGAAAGAGGTCACCAGCCTCATGTAGGCATTTAGGGACGTGGAAAACTCTCCCCATACCTTACCATGTTGCAAATGGTGATAACTGTAGGAATCCTTCTGGAGAGGAGAGGAGAGAGAGAAATCTAAGGCCTGTAATTGATGATTCTGATTCTGGGAAGAGGAAAAGATATTTTGGGTTGGGAAATTAATGCCAACTCTGTTAGGTTTCCAGAAAGAGTGAGCTTATTTTCATCTCTGTGGCCAGGAACCTTCCAAGCCATTTACGAAATGAAATAGCTGAAGAGGAAAGTGAACACAAACATGTGGTGAATAGCAAGGGGAGTGGCTCGGGTGGCTCGATGTTAAAAGGAAACCAGGGTCATGTTTCCTTAATAGCCAAGCAGCAGAAGGAGACATTTTGGCAATCACCACTTTTCCAGCCCTACATGGGTGGGTGGGAAACACCTGTTTATTGCCAGTGATTCCAAATAATCTCATCTCAAAATCCAGTCATATATCTTATGAGAGCTCATGGTATTTATTCATCATCATCATCATCATCATCATCATCATCATCGTTGTATGGTTTTGTTTGTTTTGCATCCTGTGCTGCTGTTTGTACAGATGAAGGGTGAGCTGTACAAATATTTATTTAAAATTGTTAAATGAATAAAGTAAGGCATCTTCCTATATGGACATATTTTACTCCCAAATCCACTGGCATTATGACTACATATTGACATATGAAATATAAAAGATTCAGTCGGTCGTGTTAACTTGGCCTTTGAAGGAACAGTAGTACTGTATATACATTTGACTAATAATATTAACAGCAGCAGCAATCTCACTAAACAAAGCTCTGCGGGTGGTTTATTGCATCTACTTCTTTATTTGCCCCAACTGTCAAAATCAAAGTTTTGAAAACGCCAGTATATTTTTTAATTAACCCAGGGAACTAGAGGTTTTGCTATTTTGAAATGCCTTGTGTACGACAGAATGTTAGTGATCATTAACTCTAATATGAAATCTGCCTAGCATCACCATTGTTTCCTCTGAACTCAAGTAGTTGAGTGTCGATAGACTGTAGCCAAAAAGGCTGAGAAACAGGATGGGGTCTGTGTGTGACAGCAGGCTTGGGTGAAATCCTAGAAAGGAAGAAGTACAAACCATTCATAAACGACTGTGCAAACCTCACAACTAAATATAATGCCATTTTTGTTCTAATACACTTAGAAATAAGTCTCATTGGTTCCTTCATCTCTTAAATCAATGGGACTTAATGACCAAATGCTTTTTAAAAATCATAGATGAACATTTACAATCCACAAACCACGTAGACCAAAATGTTTAGTATTTTTTACACTGAGTTGGTTCCATTGACTAAACGGAGCCAAATCCAAGTATTTAACTTAAATAAAAATGTCATTAGGGTGTGCATTTGCAACCACCATATGGCATTGTTGAAACCATTTCATTCAGCAACCAGAATTAAGGGGAACCCTCAATTCACTGTGTGTGCTTTCTCCTTTTAAAAGTTTTGCTAGTGACAGTTTGCATTAGGCTACTTAAAATGCATCTTTTCTTTTTTTGCGTGCAACTATCTGAATACTAATCCCAATTATTTTGGTGGGTTTAAGCATAGTTAGCTCACTACTATAAAGTTAAGTGTCCAGGAACCTTTCTCACTCTATAAATGAAATTTCTTCCATTGTTAATTTGAAAGCCTTATAAAAGCAGAGTGACTTCTAACAGTCACATGGAGATCCTGCTTGGCCACCTATCATTATAAAATCATGCAAATCATCATCATCATCATCATCATCATCATCATCATCATCATCGTCATCTTACCTCAATTACCAAGTGAATAATTTGTGTATAAATGGGGAAACGGAAGAAAAAAACACTTCTGTGAGTACAAGCAGAAGAATCAGAGAGGGGAAAGGTGGTTGTGGGGAATAAGCATCATTAAACACTGCATCATATAATAGCATCATTGACCCAAGCATATCCTTAGGAGACTGAGTGATACCTGGCAATCACTGCTATTAAGCTAAGGCAGCAAGCATAATCAGTCATTCCTCCAGGGGGAAATCCACAAGATCAGGATTTGGCAGAGTGAGGCAGGTGACCAATGCTGGGGGTGGAAGTGACCCCCCTAGCATTGGGGTGACCCAGTCATTCCTCTGGGGTCTTCTAAGCCGGCTTCCTGCTCTTAGGTATGACACGATGGTGTCTCATCATTGCTGTTGAAGTAATATCCAATTGCCTACCTTGTTAGATTTATACTTAGAATGTGGGCAGGGGAGAGACTTGTCCTTCTGACACCAACCCTGCACACAATGTCCATCATCAGATTTTTTGCTTTATGTTTTCTCACCTCTATGCATTTCTCAATTACTTTTCACCCCCAAAACCCAGTGTTACAATGGCCCAAACATTTGAGAAGTGTGAAAGCTGGTGTATAATTGTGCTCCAATCTACATATTGGTCCTGGAGGTATGGATCACATCGGCTCTTACCAGAATTCATAAAGGTCGAAGTCTGCAAGCTTCCCTCATTATCCTTCTTATGATAATTGGTTTGAGAAGGTTTAGAGTGCGAGCCTATCCACTGAATCTCAGCAATGCAGCTGAGAAGAGGGCTTACTCCCAAGTAAGTGGGTGCTGGGTTGCAGCTTTCCCCTCCTACGCACCTACAGATGCATGCGAACAGTTTTTCCTACTGGGAGCGCATCCACTTAGGCATTCTCTAAAGTAAGGGTGGGGATCCTGTGCTCCTTCAGCTATTAATAATAATTTTATTATTTATACCCTGTCCATCTGGCTGGGTTTCCCAAGCCACTCTGGGTGGCTTCCAGGAAATATGAAAACATTATAAGTCATCAAACGTAAAAAAAAAAAAAAACTTCCCGAAACAGGATGGCTTGTTGTTGGGTTCCATACTACTGTGGTGGAACCTCTTCTTCCTACCTGCTGGTAGGAAATGGCCCTCAAAGCTACCTGCTGGTAGGAAATGGCCCTCAAAGCTACTGGGGAAGGGCTGTAGCTCAGAGGTAGAGAATTTGCCTTGCATACAGAAAGTCCCAGGTTCAATCCCTGGAATCTCCAGGTGGGGCTGAGTTTGTTTCCTGCCTGAAAACCTAGAGAACCACTATGAGTTACAGTAGACAATACTGAGGTAGATGGACCAGTCGTCTGATTTAGGAGAAGACGGCTTCCTGTGTTCATGTGTTCCTACTGACATTTATGTTGCAGTGTGAGATGGAGCCATGCTGCAGCAGCTTCTACACTGTGATGGTAACATGAGATGGAGCTCCAAGAGTCGCAATAGTATACCAGACATCTCTCCACTATTACAAGTTTGAAAGAATTCTTATATACTTCTATATTCCTCTTCTGGAGCCTGCAGCACATGCCTTAAAAGGAACATTTGATGTACCAACAGAGATAGTTCGGGGAACATGCAACATCTTTAATAGATTATTAGACAGGCTTCTGATAGCTTTTTAATTACCAAGCAATGGTTACTGCAAATATTGAATGTACTGTAATAATTTCCTGCATGTGACAATGTAGGGGACCTTGTAGGCTTAGGAAATTTCACACAATGGGTTTAGCCGTTTTCAGAACTGATCCAAAAAGAAAAACCAGCTTCTTAGTGTGGAATGGTTCATTTATGAATGTTGTAAAAGTATTCTAGAAATCTGTAAGGCAGCCATTTTAAAAATCAAATGCCTGTTTTGCTTGATTTAGCCTTTTCATTGGATTTGGAAAACCAAGGGATATAGTGTTTTTTGTTTTGTTTTTTAAATAGAGAAAGCATTGTTTGTGTAACTTTTGTTTTAAAAAGAAGTCCTTTAAATGTTATCAATATGTTATTAAATCAGTGCTTTTTTCTTTAAAAAAATGTTTGGGGGTACTCTCATTTTCCTACTCGTATTGAAATACTGCCCCTCAATGAGGCCAAACTAAGATTCACAAAATGTTTAGGGGTATGCGTGCCCCTGCATACCCCCAGAAAAAAAGCACTGCATAAAATGATGCAGGAAAACAACTGTTGAAGAAATAGTATATCATATTTTACAGTTTTACCCATCCCTAAACTCAGATAAGTCTGTATCAATTTGATTGCCTATTTGCATATCCCAATTACTACAGTTGAAATGAATATTTGCATAAGTAGATACAGGCTTGGTCTTCTAAACCATAAGTTTTTATTTCTGAATTTTTACATCCCTATTCAAATATTGATCCGGATGTCGAAATCCATCTGAGGCAAACACACCTTTGCATAGTTGCTATATTTCTTAATAGATGAATAATGGTACAAATACTCTGCTTTAGGGCACAAAAGTTAACTTTTAGAAGATCCAGCCTTCATATTTTATATTTTCTAAAGAGTGACAGGCATGCAAAGAGCTCGGGAATACAACAGAGGGCAATATATGATAACTACTGTTATAGTTCACATATTATTATGTGCTGTACAGCAATCCAGAGTCATCTGCATCATCACAAGACACAAAGGCTGGTGCCCAACACACAGTTTGGCTGCTAGTGGCCAAATGACATTAGAGGGGTCACATGCAGAACTGAAGCCAAAGGGGAATTGAATCAGGCAACACTTGTTACAGGAGAAAAGAGAGGCAAACAGGACATGTGTTTTTAATATGCAGTGACTGGGTCAGGCTGAGGTCTACGATAGACTGTGTGCTCACAAATCTATTCCTATAATGCACTTGTTGGTCCATCTAGCAGCTGCTTTCTAGGGTCTCAGATGGTGTCTTTCTCAACCCTTCTTGAAGATGCAGGGGATTCCATTCGGGATCTTTTGTAGGCAAAGCATGTGTTCTGCCTCTGAGCTATGGCCCTTTCCACATTGCATTCCTTACAAATAATGTAACATGGTGTGGCTCCTATGTTTTGACAATTGACAATTCCTTCAAACTCCCTGCTTTAGGACAAATTAAATACATTGCCTGGTGGGTGGGAATACAAAGAAGCTTATGTTTCTGCACCATATCTATGAAGGGAATGTTTTGGCCAGTGTGGGTACTATCCAACAAGAGAGAGAAAGAGGAAGTGCTCCTCTCTCTCTCTCTCTCTCTCTCTCTCTCTCTCTCTCTCTCTCTCTCTCTCTCTCTCTCTCTCTCTCTCCAGCCCCCCCCCACACACAAATGAGCAACCTTTTCTGACACTGTGAAAATTTGCAAATAGCACCTTCTAGCCTCTATAAGTTACAGTCCAGTTTTTCTATGTCCATCATTTGATAGCACAAACAGATATAGGCTGCAACAGACTGCACTTTGAGCTATCACCTGTGTTGTTGTTGTTGTTGTTGTTGTTGTTGTTGTTGTTGTTGTTGTTGTTGTTGTTGTTTCTTCTATTAAATGCAAACAAACCTGTAAAGGTAAAGGGACCCCTGACAGTTAAGTCCAGTCACGGACGACTCTGGGGTTGCAGCGCTCATCTCTCTTTACTCGCCAAGGGAGCCGGCATTTGTCCGCAGACAGCTTCCGGGTCATGTGGCCAGCATGACTAAGCCGCTTCTGGCGAACCAGAACAGCACACGGAAAAGCCGTTTACCTTCCTGCCGGAGTGGTACCTATTTATCTACTTGCACTTTGGCATGCTTTCGAACTGCTAGGTTGGCAGGAGCAGGGACCGAACAATGGGAGCTCACCCCGTCACAGGGATTCGAACCTCCAACCTTCTAATCGGCAAGCCCTAGGCTCTGTGGTTTAGACCACAGCACCACCCGCATCCCTAAGCAAGCCTGAGATTGCTCTAAAAATCGCAGGTATCCGAGAAAGTTGTTTCACTACATTTCATTTTCTTTCCCCTTTTAAAAAATAGCTATGTTCTACTAGTGACATTAAAGAGTGAGAGATTTCATGCTAATTTTGTTCATCCAGATTAAATATGTTGCTTCTCAAAAAAAAAAATATGCCAACAATTATTTTGATAAATATAACTAAAACAATGTTGAAGTACATTATGTATGTGTAACGCCAACCATTTGCAGTAGCCTACACAATGTTCAGAAAATGCAACATGTTTCCAAGTGGGTGTGTAAAAGATGAAAACCTCAAAAGTTTTCTTTTATTTTCAGTTTCTTTATTTCCTCCCTGCTTAAGTAGGTCATTAAATTTTGGATGCATGTATTAAAGAGTCCAGGAAACATTATTACACTGGAGTCTAGTGCCTGTAAGATGGTGTGCTCTGACATAGCCTTGATAACACTAAGGTGGCAGTTTTGATCCCCATATGGGACAGCTGCATATTCCTGCAGTTCAGGGGGTTGGACTAGATGATCTTCAGGGTTCCTTCCAACTCTACAGTTCTATGATTCTATCTACCTCCACTATCAGAAGCAGTTCACAGGCATCTGTTCAACCCCTGTGAGAATAGGATTCTGGACTAGATGAGCCATTGGCCTGATCCAGATACCTTGTCTTGTGTTCTTATGCTGTGTGAAAGTCAGGGGGGATTTTTCAGTAACCTATTTTGGTTTTTGAAAATAGATAAATAAAAATACAGTCTTTGGAGGGAGAAGGACTGGATGTGTTGAAGGCAATTGGCTAGAGATTTGCTAAATTCACTAAACACTTAGTGCTAAAAATGTCCTAATTCCCAAGGTCTTAAATTAGCGTAGGGATGTTCCTTGGGCTTTTCATATTTGATTGTTAATTCTATGGAATTCAGATACTTGAGGGTCAGAGGCAATTATTCCCCATAGCCATGCAGAAATGGAAAAGAATGAAAAGCTGACATCGTATTTGCTATTGAGCTTTGTTTCTTTTGTTCCCTTTTGGTTTCTGCATGGAAATAAAATGACAGAATCATCTCATGAAAGAAAAGGCTATTAATCTGGAACATCAGCAACATAAAAAGTATACACATTCACCCCAAAACACCAATAATCAATGGGGTATTCTCCTGAACAGTTGTTGTTGTTGTTGTTGTTGTTGTTGTTGTTGTTGTTGTTGTTGTTTTAACCAACCAAATAAAATGCTGAACAAATACAATATGTGAATACGTTCTGTTTCTTGGGACCAAATTGGACATGAAATTGGAAGTTCCACAATCAGATTTCTGCACTTAAAAATAAAATCAATTAGAAGTGCTAATAACAGTTGCCAGAAGAGTTTAGACTGGGGTCATGGTTTTGATCCCCTGCCTGATGTGTGCATCCCTACCTCTACCTTGTGTGTTCTTCCCATGGGCAAACAGCAGCTTGGGACAGAAATTTATTTCTGGGGGAAAGTATGTGGGTGGGAGGGGTGTTAAAATTCTTCTCCTCCAGTGTCACCGCCTAAGTCCACATCCCTTCCACAATGAGCCAATCAGCAGCTTGACAGCAAGTCAAGGATAGAAAAAAAAAATCCTTTGCTTTTGGGGAAAATTAATCGAACAGTGGCAATTAATGGGTTAAGTTTTGAGGATCGTTTGACTGATATAATCAAGAGCTGGGATTTTATGGGCATGCCTAGTCTACAGTTAAGATTTCCTGAATTTAACCATTTTTTTTAATCTAACAGTACCACAACTTTTTATGACATTGGGAATTGTGTGCAATTGAGAGCAGCAATCAGGTGAAAAGGCAACAGATTTGCAATTGGGTGATAGACTGATGGACAGACTGACTGACAGATAGACACACATACCACAACTATGTTAAAATTATATGTCTATTTGAAAAGTAGTGATAAAGTGAAAATCAAAGGGGAACTCCACAATCCACAGTGTGCAAATACCTCTGTCGATTAAATGTGACAATCCTTACTTAGAAGATGTTGGCTTGTCTATAATTCTGTATATTAGTTTGAAATGATTGGCATCCACTTACGCTGCTTCATTGTGAGCTGAGTTTGTGTATTATATTCACAGCTGCAATGTCAAGTAATTTCTTGCTTGTCTGAAATGAGACAATCCACATCAAACACCACGGAAAGAACTTCCATGTCATCTGACACAATGCCTTTCAGCTTGAGAAGTTAGTTCAACTTATCACTGTGTGATAACAAATTATGTACATCCTTCTCCAAATCTATCTTTTCAGCCTACAGACTTTCAAGTTTGAAATCCACCCCCCCCATCCCCAAACCGACTCTCATTGTGAAGTGTGAACCCTTCTTTTCACTTTTGTAATTGATGTTATTAAGCTAGTACTGGGTTTGAAACTTTGTCAAATCTGTCCCAAGTGACTTTTTGTCGTTAGAATTCTCCACTCTTGCATTTAAAATGTGCCTTCTATGCACCACTGCCGCCATCTGGATGCTAACAGAACTAAGTAAATGTTTGTGGTGATCTCTCCCTCTAGTGGCTAATTTCTTTCAGCTCCTTTGATTCAAATGGTAGTAGGCTGTGATTTGCGAAAGAAAATGATCACAAAACCTTTCTTTTCCTCCTTTTGTATGTCAGCTGGCAAGGAAGATGCCTCTGTGTCTCACTGCATATATTTTTTTTTTAAAAAAAAAGATTGTCATTTGCAGTTTTGCAAGGCTGACAGAATGGAAACATCACACTGCAACTATGAAAGAGAGAAATCTTATTCAGGAGCAAAGTTGTAAAGTTATTCTTTAGGTGATAATAATACCAACAGGTGATAATACACTCTCTCTTCATTCTGCTGATTGCTTCAGGAATTTCAATGATAAATGCCTTCTTGTCCCTGGGATAGGAAAGAACAAAGCTTACATTTTTCAGACTTTGTTGAAAAATGAGTCAATGAAAAAAATTAAAGGCACACTCATTCATTTATGCTATTCTTTGCAGTTCATACAGGTGTCCATGTATAAGATTTCACATGATGAGAAGCCTCTGGGTGCCTGTGACAGCTATTGACTGCTACAGCCACCTTCACCCACTTTCAGCCTATTCAGAGCAACCCACCTGCTTTCTCACAACCCTCACATGCTCTTCTTTGTTCTTCTCTGCCACTTCAAGTCCAAGCTTGAGCCCTGTGGTAAAAGATGGAAGGTGAGCAAGTGGTCAATAATGAGAGAGGGTTGGTAGGGGACTTATCCCAGATGACTGACAGAACTGCTAGCCACTACAGTCCCCTAGAGGCTTCTTGCCATGTGTAGCTTTATTTAAAGGCTCCTGCGTGATCTCAGACAGAGATCATTCCTCAATCGTATCCTCTTTGTTGTGTTCCAGTTCAGCTGTGAATTCCTTTCTCTTTCCCTTCCATCCTCCTCCCATCCATCCATCTTGAGTTTATTAAGCAGAGCATGAAAACTAAACTGCTTCCTAAACCCCAAAGCTTATAAATAAGGAAAGCCTATTCTGCTAATCAGTCACATCTCAACTCACACAGTTGTATCTAAAAAAAAAAAAAAAGTTTCCTCCTGTCCCCTCCCCCCACAGGGCTGCAGTAAAAATACTGTTACCACTACCATGTCATCATCATGTGGTATCATTGCCAACAAGTCAACAGTCAACAAGTGGCATTTGGTGAATTTTCCTTTACATATAACAAATGACAAATACAGTGGTACCTCGGGTTACAGACACTTCAGGTTACAGACGCTTCAGGTTACAGACTCCACTAACCCAAAAAATAGTACCTTGGGTTAAGAACTTTGCTTCAGGATGAGAACAGAAGTCGCTTGGCGGTGGCGGCGTAGCAGCAGCAGGAGGAGGACCCATTAGCTAAAGTTTCAGGTTAAGAATGGACCGCCAGAACGAATTAAGTTCTTAACCCGAGGTACCACTGTATTCTATCATGTGACTGGAACGTCCATTCATTCTTGTGGCAATCAGTACCAAAGAAGAGGCTCATCTAGTCCAGCATTGTCATTGGCCCTGTGTGCGAAGCAGGATGGTGCATGAGTGCCAGGATATAGAGCAGGCATCCCCAAACTGCGGCCCTCCAGATGTTTTGGCCTACAACTCCCATGATCCCTAGCTAGCTAACAGGACCAGTGGTCAGGGATGATGGGAATTGTAGTCCAAAACATCTGGAGGGCTGAAGTTTGGAGATGCCTGATATAGAAGAATAGAACCCTGAGATGAGGGTTGGAGATAGCCCTAGCCTTGGAGGCTAGGGGTTGCCCCTGGGCAGCCAGACATCTCAGAGGGGCAGGCGTGCCTGTCTCTGCTCTGTCTCTGCAGAGTGAGGTTCCCATTGTATCAGAGGAGCTGCCCAATCAGTGGAGCAGAGGGAGAATCAGAGGGTTGGACTACAGTCCTGTCGCCAAGGATGGGCCGCCATCAAGTGCAAGGAGCTCCATCTCTCTCTCTCTCTCTCTCTCTCTCTCTCTCTCTCTCTCTCTCTCTCTCTCTCTCTCTCCCCACCCTGCCCATCACTTGTAGGCTCAGTTTTCTGACTTGGGGAGTGAACTGCATGAATGACAGGCTCTGCTCTGCTCTTTTAACAATAGAGGAGGAGGGGCACAGTGGAAACGAAGTGCCTATGGGAAGTCCACAAGCAGAGCGTGAACATGTGAGTTCCCCAGTAACAGGTTCGTAGACACACATTGCCTCTGGCACTGGAGGTAATAGAGCCATCATTACTAGTAGCAAGGTGAGGGAAAATGTGGGCAGGGAAAGGGAGTTCAACGGCAGGCACTGATATGTGGTTGCCAGCAGGGCCATCTCTAGGCCCGGGCTGGGTGGCGCAAGGGGCCAGGGCGCCTGGCCACCAGAGGCACGGAAGGGGCGCCGAACGGCTGGTGTATGGGAGCAGCTGCTGCCGGCGCCCCCCACCCCCATGGCAGCAGTAGCACGTGGCCATTGAGCTTCCTCCATGAAGCAGAATCAGCGAGACTCCTGCCTAGAGTGGCACCACGCGCCTGCTGCCACTCTAGGCAGGAGTCTCACTGATTCTGCTTCATGGAGGAAGCTCAATGGCCGTGCGCCAATGCCGCGTCCTGAAGCGGCCGCTGGAGGGAGGTGCCAAGGAGGGGCCGGTCTAGGGCGGGAGGCCAAGCAGCCCTCTCTGCAGGAGGTGGGCTCTGAGCCCAGGCCAGCCCCCTGCAAGGTGGTGCGCACCGTCCAGGCTCCGCCACCCTCCATCTCCACCCCTCAGCCACGCGCTACTGCTGCTGGGGGGGGGCAGCACCAGAGGATTCTTGCACCACGGCGCTGGATACCCTTAAGACGTTACTGGTTGCCAGTGTGTGTCTAGGCGCACTTCAAGGTGCCCACACCAGTGTTTCAAGACCTAAATGACTTAGGCTCCAAATACCTGCAAGGCTGCCTCCATCTTTATATAACCTCCTGACTGTTAAGATCAGCTCTTGGTAGTTCTACCACCCTCAGAAGTGGTGGGGAGGCAGGAGAGGGCCTTCTCTGTGGCAGCCCCTAAGTTGTCCAGCAAATGATTGAATTCCCTCCTTGGTTCGATGCATATGGTACCTTCACTGTATGTGTTCTGAAGAGGCACCCATTTCCCTTGGCCTTTGACTCACCCTGTTCTCACGACTGTAATTTGTTTTACACCAGTTTTAATACTGCATTTTGAAGTTGCTATGACCTACCCTGGGATCTTATGGGGAGGGGCAAGTAAGTAAAGTGAGTAATATTTGGTTGGCCAGTTGAGGACACATTCAGCAGATGACAAATCATGGTGGGATATAAGCCAGAGATAACTGCTTTGGGAAAATATAAATCTTGAGCCATTGCTAGGCTGCCTATGCCTCATACAAGATTGGCCTCAGACACGAAGAGGATACATAAACAGGAAGCAATTTGAGGCTATTATTTAAACATTCACATTTGAAAATATTCAAAGTGATTAGTTCCCCAGAACGGCAATTTGCAATTAAGGCATTTAAGCGGGCACACAAAAATTGAAGCCCCCTTCCAGATACTGTTCTTGTACAGAGCTTGCTTTTAAAACATGAATTCTTAATACATTAATCAGCAGAAGCAAATGGAATATCTTTACTCGGGTTTTTTTTTAAAAAAAAACTTCAGACTTTTTTTTTTAATAAAAAAAGACTAAGCAAATACATTGTGACTGATAGACATAGCTGCCAAGTTATCCCTTTTTTACAGGGATTTTCCCTTATGCTGAATAGGCTTCCTCGCGAGAAAAGTGAAAATTTGGCAGCTATGCTGATAGATTTTTCAGGCTAAACCACATTTGTGTAAAGAATGCCTTCTCCGCTTTGCAAGATTATTTTTGGATTTATTTATTCATTTTGGATTGGGAATGGGGTGTTGTTTGTTTATATTGAGCAAACAGGCATAAATAGATATGCAGATGAAATCCCCACCTGCACTATATATTTGAGTAGCATTGTGCCATTTTAAACTGTCATGGCTTCCTGCAAAGAATTCTGGGAGGTGTGGTTAGTTAATGGTGCTGAATGCTGTTAGGAGACCCCTATTCCCTGCAGAAAGCTACAATTCTCAGAGTGGTTAAATCACCAATCCATCTTCCCAAGGCACTCTGGGAATTGTAGCTCTCTGAGAGGAATAAGGCACCAACAACCCCACCTCAAAAATTCACCTTGGGCAACATTATGTAGCTATAAATGTGCCACTTTGTTGCTCTGACTGGAGATATTTAGATGAGAGATAACTCTACTCTAGGGTTGACCCTTTTGTGAGTTTCCGAGAGGTAATGAACCTTTACCTATAAGGCAGGCATACCTCTCAGTAGTGACTTGAGCAAATTCTTTAGAAGTAAATTAAAATCGACCAAGAAGAATATGCCATTTACCTCTCTGGACAAATGGTGTGGAAGAAACTGCTCAATGTGGCTGTTTTCTTAAATTTGATTTGGATACATAAGCTTTTATTGATGGACACACACTAATTGGAATTGTTTTCCCCCCATAATGATTTTCTCTCCCCCCCCCCCGCGTGCGCCTTTATATATTTAAACCACACTACAAAGCAGTATTGCCTTTGTTGCTTATTTATCTTGTACACTAGATAGGGGCTTGCTCAAATTGTAAACATCTTATTCTTTCAGTATAGTGAAATGACAGTAAGCTGTTTGTAGAATGGGGCCTGATATGTTTGAAACCTTTCAGAGACACTGATCAATGCTATAGTCTTAATTACTATGCTTTGCTATTGAACTGAAATATGCTGGTCTAAATGGAGTGCAATTACTTCAAAGTGCTGCAGCTAGATTACTTATTCAGATGAAATGCAGCCTTTACCGATGATCTGAGCTTTCCATTCATACCTTGGATACTTGTAATATTTTGCATTGCTTTCAGATGCTAATGAGTGTCTCACAACCCCCTCCGTCATATCTCTCTGTGACATTCCTCAATCCATACGTTGGCCATCAAGGAAAAGAAATGAGGAGCTCACAAAGAACTCATAAGCCACTTACCCTCAGCAACTAAGACAAGTTATCAGGAGTCAACATGGATCACTGGTCCCAAACTGTATGGGAAGCCACCCTGTTAGAGAAGCTAACCAACAAAGTGAAATTAGCACGGGGACAAACAAAGGAGGATGCCTTCACCCCAGTGTGGCTCCCCTTCATTACATACAGAGGCCAACAAGACAATGACCTATCCCCGCCCCCAACGGCATACATATCAGGATGGCTAGTTTGACCAACAACAGCCCTTCCTGCACACATACAAACAAAGCACACTGCAACCAACCAATGACAACAACCATGCCCTTGGCCCTTTAGTCTCTCACTCCACTAGCAAAAATATGACACCTACTTACATGACACTAGCACAAAATTGCACTCACACAATATTCAAAAGAATGAATGTTTAATACCTTCCCCTTTCAGGGCTGTCTTAAGCATATGCAGCGCCGGGGATCCGCCCAGTGCCGCCCCCCACAGGTTGATGATAATAATAATAATAATAATAATAATAATAATAATAATAATAATAATATATTATTTATACCCCGCCCATCTGGCTGGGTTTCCCCAACTACTCTGGGCGGCTTCCAACAGAAGAATAAAATAAATGATTAAAGATTAAAAGCCTCTCTAAACAGGGCTGCCTTCAGATGTCTTCAAAAATCTGGTAGCTGTTTTTCTCTTTGACATCTGATGGGAAGGTGTTCCACAGGACGGGCGCCACTACCGAGAAGGCCCTCTGCCTGTTCCCTGGTTCCCTGCCAAATCCCAGGCATGCAGGAGGGGAGACAGCCAGCCACCTCAGCATCTCGCTGGCTCGGTCACCTCTGAACGCGTGGCACAGAGCCGCCCGCAACAGAAGAGCCCACCGCAGCACTCTTACCAAAGGGCTGGCTCTTCCCCAGACTCAACTCTTGGGCCCTGGACTCTTGGGCCCTGGCAAGAAATTGTCCCGCACCCCTAGCGCCTATGGGTAAGACGGCCCTGCCCCGTTTCCCCTTTTGCTTCCACTCTCTCCCCAACCCTATACTGCCTATAACAGTAATGTCTCACATTGAATGTAACAAGCCTGTATGAAGGACTATTCAGATTGAAAACAGGGACACCGTATGTACTTTTGTTACCCAAGAAAGCAACAACAACAACTTCTTTACTCTCGACCCCAGGATTGGCATTTGAGTAAACAACTGTTTTCTTCCCTAAACTGCAGGAAGATAGGAACATAGAACAGTGGCTCTTCTAGTTCAGTATTGTCTACTCAATATTGTCAACATAAAATCATAGAATTGGAAGAGGCCACAAGGGCCATCCAGTCCAACCCCCTGCCAAGCAGGAAACACCATCAAAGCATTCTTGACATATGGCTGTCAAGCCTCCACTTAAAGATCTCCAAGGAAGGAGACTCCACCACACTTCTTGGCAGCAAATTCCACTGTTGAACAGCTCTTACTGTCAGGAAGTTCTTCCTAATGTTTAGGTGGAATCTTCTTTCTTGTGGCTTGAATCCATTGCTCCGTGTCCGCTTCTCTGGAGCAGCAGAAAACAACCTTTCTCCCTCCTCTATATGACATCCTTTTATGCATTTGAACATGGCTATCATATCACCCCTTAACCTTCTCTTCTCCAGGCTAAACATACCCAGCTCCCTAAGCCGTTCCTCATAAGGCATAGTTTCCAGGCCTTTGACCATTTTGGTTGCCCTCCTCTGGACACGTTCCAGCTTGTCAGTATCCTTCTTGAACTGTGGTGCCCAGAACTGGACACTGTACTCCAGGTGAGGTCTGACCAGAGCAGAATACAGTGGTACTATTACTTCCCTTGATCTAGACGCTATACTCCTATTGATGCAGCCCAGAATTGCATTGGCTTAATCCTTGCTACGTAATAGTTCTCCTGTTGCAGAGTTGGGGAGCCTGTTACAAGACACAGAAAGCTTTGTATTGGATGCTGCATAGGATCGTTTCTATCATTAACAGAATTGTGTGCACTGGGGGGAAGGGAAGCAGCCACCATATTAGTATGAAAATATGAGCTTTGGGTGCTTCATACAGCTTTAGAGTTTCAAATGGAAAAAGGCAGGGGGAGGAATACTGAATAATTATAAACAACAAGAAGGAACAAGAAATGACTTTTAAAATGTCTCTAACCATATTGCTACTCTTCCAGCATAACAATAGGATGCTGGAAAAATAAGATTGCAGGACACAAACTTCAGGTGTCAACTTGTCAACATGTTACATTTAAAGTAGTTATTAAAATCATTATGCCATCAAGTCTCAAAGTTTAGAGACTCCAAAGATAGCAACCTGCTTTAATTGCTCACCACTTTTCAGAGAGTGGGGAGGTGGAAAGGGGAAGAGAGGGAGGGAGGGATGGAGGGGAAAAAACCTGTCAATGCGCAACTTATTCTCAGAGGTTTCCCCCACCCACATCAAAAGGCAATGCACACATGCCATAGATTAATCAATAAATAAAACCCCAGTAGCAAGAGCGGTTGACTAAAATAAATATAATTTGTACAATCAAATCATAGGCTTTGAATACTGAATAACTAACTGGAGAGATACCTGCCTACCCATTTGCCCATTTTGGAACGTAAATTACTGTATGCCTCCAGATAGGAATTTTTGAGAGTTTCCAGAAACACAAAGAAAAACAAAACAAAATGCACGTTGACATGGCTCTGCAGTTCCAATAATGACATTTATATTGTGTTTATCTGGGGAAATTAAGGTAAATGAATATAAACGAGTGCAGTCTAAAACATGTGAAGTGTGCAATGCTAGTATTCCTCATCGCCCGACTGGTATGCTAGCTATGTGTAAGATTAAAAACTAGTCTATGGGGATTGGATTGTAAACTGTTTGAAGGCCAGTGCTTACATCATTATTTAACTGTTCACTGAGAGGCAGATATTCAAACTGGACCTCAGTCATGTAACGGGGGCAAGCTCACGTGAGAGCTTGTCAGCTGTTGAGTGTGCGGGTTAAATCCTGCTCTTGTGGCTCCAGGCACCTGCTCCATGCAGCTGTTTGCCTGATTCCTAAAACTGGATCAAGATTGATCCAAGAGTGCCTGCCTGGGTAGAGCATTCCACCATCAGATATGTGGCTATAGGGGGGACATTTCATTATCCTCCCTCTCCCTGTAGACCCAACTTCACAAGTCTGAAAGGGAAATTATTTTTGTATGATAGCATTGAGCAATGAATGGGGAGGGTGAGTCTCAGGGGAGTACACATATTCCTAAAGCAAGCAAAATCTCTAGCTCCTCAGACCATGAAGGCAATGCACTGGCTCAACACCTAGAGGCAGACTGCTCCTGAATACCAGTTGCTAGAAACCACAAGAGGGATGGAAGCTCTTGTGCTCATGTCCTGCTTGTGGGTCTACCCCACAGCCTTCTGGTTCACCACTGTGAGAACAGGATGCTGAACTGGGTTGGGCCGAGGCCTGATCCAGCAGGCTCTTCTTACATACTCATAATTCATAATTTTATTACGGTCAAAGACCAGCTCGAAAAGCACAGCTGGGACAGCTTTCACATGAATTATACTCTTCTTATGCTACTTTAGCTGCATTGCAACAGTTGGGGAAGTGGATGGCGTTTGGCAGGCCACATGGAGTGTGTCTGAAGTTTGTGCACCGTTCCCGTGGTCTGTCCCTGTTCCCCCCCCCCCCATTTCTCTGTCTCTCCAGCAGTCAGACAACATTTAATGCAATAATGAGCATACTTAGTCTCCATGAACCTCTTTATTTACTGCCCCCTCCATTTTTGCCAGGAAAGGGTTTTAGTGATGTGATATAGAAGTGACAGGATGATACTTTTAGTTTCAGCTTCCTTTTTCAAAATAAAAATAATTAAATTAATCCTATGGATCAAAGCTTTGCAAAGTTTTAGTTTCAGCTTCCTATGATAAGTACAATTAAACAAACATGTTTAAGATTTATTTTAATATGATGTTATTGAGATGCCTCTTCTGAAAACCATTCAGGTGGATTGCTTTCTTTTAGTTCTCTGTGTGTACATGAGTGCACCTTTCCACCAGTACACACCAAGTCAATTGCTTTAATTTATTATTATTAATTATTATCATTATTAATAATAATAACAGAATACTGACTATGCAACTTGAAAACATGAACGTTATAAAGATATAGTCAGTCAATGATACACATTAACCAAATGTCTCCTCTGGGGTTCTAAAGGATTCCTGTAAGAAAGCTGATAACTCAGCTGACTGTCCACTTAAAATTCACAATGAGACCATTCAGAAAAAAGATGTAGAGAGCACCTCCATTATTAAAGTCTTGCTATGTGTGTTTGTTATTGTCAGCAGCTCCTCTTGGTAGGCTGCTGGTTCCACAGAGGAACAACATTAAGACAAAAATCTGTAGGGAAGTGATGAATTGCTACACGGATGGAAACAATTTAGTACTCATTGATAGTCCATAAAGAGACTGGGTGAACTCACTAAAGTGATTCTGTATCTTAGACTCAAACTCTGCTTTGCAATGCCCATCTTGTGAATGTGAAAGCCATTCAGCTAAGAAAATAGAGGGCTTAATGAGGCAGAATATAATGACGTGAAAGGATACAGGGCACTCAACTCCACCCCAAATCAGAACGGAAAATTCCAAGTACAGTGATACCTTGGTTTACAACCATGATCTGTTCTGGAGGTCCGGCTGCAAACCAAAACAGGTTGTAACCCAAGGCGCGCTTTTGCCAATGGGGCCTCCAAAAAAAAAAAAGGGTTGTAATACAAAAAAAGGGTTGTAATCCTAAAATAGGGATACACACTTGTGGGTTTGACGTGGTTGTAATCCAACACGGTTGTAATCCATTGAACTCAATGGTTGGTGCCTGGTTGAATTTGTAAATTCTTGGACAGAATTGGGTGGGTATCAAAAAGACTATCCTGGACTGGCTCTTAAATTTGCTTCCTTTTTGAACTCTGGTGACTTGACAGGATGCCTCCTATTGTACAGACTGCACCCCTTAAAGCTACATTGTGGCTTGGCAATGAATAATTTAATGAATCTACCTGAAGATATGTTGTCGGCTAGTGAGCTGGCCATGCATAATATTAAGCTTACAACATACTGGCAGTGGGACATAACCTTCAGTTTGACATCACTCTGTATTTACATCAGCTGAGGGTATCTTGGTCCCTAAGTTTGCACCTATTAGAGCAACCACCTCTAGCTCATAAATGTGTTGCCCTCCCACATTCTAGAGGGATTGTACTGGTACACCCTTGAATAATAGGTAGGAACACCTTCTGCACATTGATTTAAGAGGACAAGTGGACAAATAATACTTGCATGGATTTAAGATCTCTTTAGGCACTCTTTAAGAATTTCAATGAACCCAAGGTGGAGGAATAAGTGTGCTAGCTCCACCCCTCATCGCCGGTTCAATCGCCTTCCATGTGTTGGAGGACCATCTTCTGAAGCAGGCAGCTTCATGGTGATCTATGTGTACAGAAGACTGCTTGCTTCAGACCCTCCACCCTCCATCACCCTCCAACTTGTAGGGGGTGATGAGGAAATATGAGGAGGAGCTAGCTCTTCTTGCATCTTTCCTGAACAAGGCTAGGAAATGCCTAAAGAGGGATTTAGAAGAATATATTTTACCTTAAGAAAAGACTGTTTTATTTCAGTCCTTAAAAAAAAATTATAAAAATCACTTTTTTTGATAAGTTGCTTTTCAGGTCTTACAATACGGCCACAGACAGTTTTGTGGGAAATGATTTTTAGCTTCTAACAGCTACTTAGATGCACATTAAAACAATTTACATCTCCTTGCCCTAATACCTTCCTGTCTCTAATTTTAATTTAGTGTGTACGCTCTTTCACAGCCTGTGCATTAACTGCACTGTGTAAGAATAATTATTGCACCCCGCCTTGTCCTCTTTCTGTTTGTGTGTGTCCTTAGGGGGTGGGTTATGGCGGCAGTTATGGTGCCATAAACAAATTGATTAGAACCAGAAATGAAATTGCCAGGGGAGGAAAGTGTTTTGCTTATTTGAAAAGGCAGAATGTGCCTGCTTGCAAATATTTAACCAATTTGGGAGAGAAAATGTTGCAGGAAAGCTTCCTGAAAGGTAAATGAATCTCTATTTTAGTGCACCATTCTCATTACCTTTAAGATTGAACAAGAAAGGTCAGCAATGAAAGACTCATATTTGGTAAATTTTGTACTACAAGGTGCCATTTATAGTAAAAATAAACGGGTTCTCCAATCATGGAGAGCACGAGTTGCGCAAGGGTTAACAAGACATCCCCTGGGGTTGTTGGGCAGATTAGTCTAGAGGGTCTGGTGATTGGGGCATTCTTGTTGCTGGGGTAGAAAGTATGTTGCAAGTTTTGATTGACAGCTTTAGCCAATAAAAACCCGTGTGCAGCTTATGGTTTCACTTTTGCCAAGTGCAAGGGATCTCCCGCCCGCCCACCTCTTTTTTAAGTGTCTTTTGCTATTGACATTACTATGCCTGTCATGGGGTCGTCTGCTTTGGGGCAGGGGCCCGGTAAGGAATTTTGTCCATTTGGCTGATTGGCTGTGGCCATTTGGTTTTTGCTTACTGCGTAGCAAATTGTCACAACTTGTAAGGTCGGCAGTTAGGCATTGGTTTAAAAATTGGTTGGTGGAGGGGTATGGAAAGGCTGGGCCTACCCCTCAAAAATTGCTGCTGCTTATAGAGCTATTCCGTTAAAGGAATCCTGGGGTTCGACGGGCTCTCGTCTGTACCCTTGCAAGGGTACATGAACCGGAAGCTGTCTGCGGACAAACGCTGGCTCCCTCGGCCTATAGAGCGAGATGAGCACCGCAACCCCAGAGTCGGACACGACTGGACCTGATGGTCAGGGGCCCCTTTACCTTTACCTTATACCACCTTTATCTTCCAAGGAGCTCAAGGCAGTACACATGGTTCTCCTCCCCCTCCCCATTTGATCCTCACAACAACCCTGTGAGGTAGGAAAGGCTAAGAGTTTTTAAAATTGCTAACCCTAGGGTAAGTGCAGTAATATTTGGCTGATCTATGATTTAACATGTGGAGGGCTATTTTTCTAGAAAACGTGGTGCCGGAACTCGCCATGAATGCCTCCCTTGTTCTCTTATAATGAAAATAGTGCCCACCTTGACTGCATCTAGCACAATATTTAGGCAGGTGTTTAGGTTTCTACGCTATGGGGTGGAGGAGAGATTTCTAAGGAATCCCAAGGGAAGCTCTAAAAGAGGAAGTTGTTTTCCTGTTTTGTTTTTAAATGTATCTTTCATGCAATTTCTCAAGGTGGCTCCGACAGATCACTACATTGTCATGAATTAATGCTTATTAAATATCAGTAATAATAATGATGATGGTGATGATGCTGGTTCCTGTTTTTGTTTTTTGAAACTGCTTCATGGTTCACTAAAGGAGTGTATTTTTCCTACCAAGTTGTGGACGTGCAGATTAGACACTCTTATAGTGGGGCTGTAGCCTTTTTAGCTACTAAGGGTCCTTTAAGTTGCACCCAGGCAGGGACAGAGACAGCCAATAATGACACCAGGGGGTTGAATCCAGAGAAAGAATTTAATTCTTAAATTTAAGAGACTCTTGGTGGTCAGCTCCACGACAAGAGGAAAGAAACACAAATTTGCAAAGCTTCTTATACATTTCTTGGGCTCCTTTCCGCCTCCTCTGTAAATGTGCGCACGCAAGGGGGTCACAGGTTACAAATCCATATTAGGAAAATCCCTATCCTGTCCTTCTCATAAACACAAAGGGGGTCACAAGTACATATAAGGAAGATCTGTGTCCGGTCCTGTGCATAAACACATGCTGACTCAACAAAGCCTTCAGTAAGACTATGCGTCAAGCATAGCAGCTTCCAACGTCAAGCTCATCCACTGATAAGGCTTTCTCTGTGTTCCAGACAAGGCCAGCTCTTAGCCTTGATAGCAAGCTGTCTCACTGTTACATTACACTTTGGCACACAGACAGGCAAAGAGAACAATATGGGGGTGGGGGGTGGCTAAGCCATACACTCAGAATTATACAGTGCAGGCAATGCAAACTATAGGATCAGATCTAGCTCAATAACACGATTGGCAAACCTCTCCCTTCAGGGTGGTCAACCTGTGGCCCTCCAGTTTTTGCTGGGCCATCGTCCATTCTTGCTGGGACTGATGAGGGCTTGGAGTCTAAAGGAATCAAGCATTGAAAAAGAATTAAGCCAGTGAAGAAGCAAGGTTCTGCAGGGCAGCCAGAAATGTCAGGATTGATTTTCTGTCTGACCTTTAGTTCTTGCTGTTGTTCGTAAGAAGATTTAGTTTGTAACAAATTAAAGACGCCATGGGATAAACTGCTGAGTCAGAGCGCTAACACGAAATGCTCATGGTGAGCATGTTTTTCATATCTGCCATGATGAAAAAAAAGCCAACAGGAATATGATCAGTTAGCAGTCAAGAAAATTCTATTTTAATTAAGGAGCTGCCCATGGAAACAGTGATAATTTTAGACCAAATTAAATCGATTCCTTCTTGCTTTGTGTGAAACTATTCAAAGGGCACTTTGAGATTTCAGATGTATCTTGCAAGATAAATATTGCAACTAAAATCCTAGAACTCCACTGTGGGATGGCTGCCACTCAAGCCTGGCTTGCACTGAAATTGGATTTCAGCCATGTTGTGATCTGCCAATTACGTGGGCTGAACAGTGGTGTGTCAAGCTCAGACCAGCTTCTGTGCATGTCAATTTGCTTGTCAGAGACTTTAAAGAGGAGCACAAACTTTTCAGTGGGGTGTAAGGATCCCACTGAAAAATGAAATCCCCCATTAAATTTGCCAACAAACCCCATTGAAAAGTTTGTGCTCTTCAAATTTTAACGAATGAATATTCACAGCTAGCAAAAGTCACTGGAAAAATTAGAGGGCAAACAAAACAAAAAATAAAAAAGGAGTGGGGGATTTTTGATGATTATATGACAACGAATAAAGCAACCAAATCCTGAAAGCAGACTAGATTTGAACCATGCTGAAACTTAAAAGAAGGAGATATAGAGGTGAAACTTGTGTGTGAAATAAGACAGATGCATTTAAATTACACAGGATATGATTGGAAGACAGTATGTTTTCTTGGTTTTGTAGCTTATTTTTATTTTGTAACCTTTCTTTTCATTTCTTTTTTTCTCTTTTTCTCTTTTTTCTCTTTTCTTTCTTTCTTCCTTTTTCACTTTATTTTTGAAGATGGAATCTTTTCCTTTGTATACAACAACGAAATGTTCCAATGCTTACCTTCCTCCCCCTTTGTATCTATGTCCTTTTTGTAAGGTTTTTAAAAATTGAAATAAATAAAAAACATTTTTTTAAAAAAAAAGAAGAAAGAAAAATGAAATCCCCCTGGCCATTTTCCCTTTCTTCACACTCGGCCATTTTTACACACCAGACACACACAGAGAGAAGGATGTCATATAGAGGAGGGAGAAAGGTTGTTTTCTGCTGCTCCAGAGAAGCGGACAAGGAGCAATGGATTTAAACTACAAGAAAGAAGATTCCACCTAAACATTAGGAAGAACTTCCTGACAGTAAGAGCTGTTCGGCAGTGGAATTTGCTACCAAGGAGTGTGGTGGAGTCTCCTTCTTTGGAGGACTTTAAGCAGAGGCTTGACAGGCATATGTCAAGAATGCTTTGATGGTGTTTCCTGCTTGGCAGGGGGTTGGACTGGATGGCCCTAGTGGTCTCTTCCAACTCTATGATTCTATGATTCTAAGGACACTTTAAGATGCTTCTGTGCATTATAATCCCACACCGCTGGGGAATTGACCACATGGGCATGATTAATTCCATGGAACTTTGGGACCCACCACCCTGGTAAGGTACCAATCAGGTGTGTGTGTGTGTGTGTGTGTCAAAATTGGTCTCACCATGTGACTGTTTTGATTCACATGCAATCACCTGGAAATAGGAGTTCATCAAAAGGAAGTAGCACCCCTCAGTGGGGACCTCAGGCAATCTCTAAAAACCCTCACTCACATTCCTGACCACCATGGGTGCGATCAGAGCACTAGTTCATTTGGCAATCATAATTCATATACTGACTCTGTCAGCAGGGACTGAAAAAGTAATGTCGGCAAAGGTAATCCTGGTCTTTAAAAATGGCAAGCTAGAGTTCCTTTATTGGGCATACAATTCTGGCACGGGGGAGGAATTTGGATGGGAGCATTCTTTGTACAAAACCATGTAGGATTCTAAACATGTCCTTGTACTTATGCATCCACAAGCTTAACCCACATTTGAAAGCTCAACCCATCTCACCAAGACATCACGTAACTTATGTGTATATCAGCCCTCAGTGTTTTCGATAAAGTGACCTTTGGAGAGAACTTTTAACATTTTCACAGATCCAGCCGTTTCATAGATTAAATCATTAACACATTTGCTTCAGATCTTGTGAAGTCACAGCTTGATACTAAGGGACTGCCTTTAGGAAGTAATCTGGCTGTCAGACTGGGGGGGGGGGTTCATCAGATTGAAGGCTTTGGTGGTCTCAATGGCTAGAAAGTTTCACTGGATATCCCTCCCTGAACATGCTGCTTTTCCAGTCAGATATAAAAATCCTTGTAAAACTCAGTACACCGATTGTAAAAGCAGTCTGAGATTTTGATAAATAAAAACTGTTTATTCAGTATAGCCATAAATACAAATATAAAAAGAGAAGCACATTTTATAAGTCACAAAACTGGCTTGATGCAAAGCATCGGTTTACCTTTCCACATTTTAGGGAACCTAGGAAAATAAAACAGGGCCAGCCCTATCATTGAGGAAAGGGAGGCAGCTGCCTCAGACAGCTGATATTGAGTGTCATGAAAGGGCAGAAAATTGCTAGCTATGTTACATGTTAATATTATATTTTTATGCCCAGAGAGCAACACTTACAGGATCAATGTTTTATTACAGTAGGGATATGTGAAGCTGTCAGTGGTGGGCTGGTAGGGTGGAAAGCATGGAAGACAACAGTAGGTGGAGCCAAAATATTTTTCAGATATGGCAACCCTAACTTATTCTAGAACCATAACATTTTTTCACAACCCTAGAAAACAATTGGGGTATTTGATATAACTATGTTATTTACTGTCAAATATATTATCAGGGGTATCTGGCAGAGTTCAGCTCTTGCAGCCAAGGGCAATGGAGTATTTAAAATCTGAAAAGTCACTAAAAGGTAAAGGTAACGGGACCCCTGACCGTTAGGCCCAGGCCCAGACGACTCTGGGGTTGTGGCACTCATCTCGCTTTATGTGGCCAGCATGACTAAGCTGCTTCTGGCGAACCAGAGCAGCGTACGGAAACACCGTTTACCTTCCAGCCAGAGCAGGGAAGCAGAGCAGATAAAACCTATTTATCTACTTGCACTTGGACATGCTTTCAAACTGCTAGCATGGCAGGAGCTGGGACCAAGCAACGGGAGCTCACCCCGTCGCGGGGATTTGAACCACCGACCTTCCGATCAGCAAGCCCTAGGCTCTGTGGTTTAGACCACATCGCCACCCAAGAAGTCACTACCTAGGCCAAAAATACTTCAGAAGTCTAGTCAGAAGGAGGACGAAATCTCATGGGAATTCCATAAGCATCTAAATTTTAGCATGTATAAAGGAAGTATGTGTAAGGATGGGACATGAAGCAAACAGAGATGGGGGAGATTTTACCTAAACTGGAATTCAACAATTGAAAAGTGTGTGTGTGTGTATGTGTGTGTGTGTGTGTGT
This sequence comes from Zootoca vivipara, assembly GCF_963506605.1. NCBI lineage: Eukaryota > Metazoa > Chordata > Lepidosauria > Squamata > Lacertidae > Zootoca > Zootoca vivipara. Next base: position 111,434,802 of record NC_083276.1, on the reverse strand, counting down.
GTGTGTGTGTGTGTGTGAGAGAGAGAGAGAGAGAGAGAGAGAGAGAGAGAGAGAGAGAGAGAGAGAGAGACTTGTGTAACAATTTGTGTAACTTGTGTAACTTGTAAAATTTCCCCATATGAGAGATTTTGTGGCAAGCCAGAAATGTTGAGAAAAGACAAGTGAAATTTCTCAAGTACATTTCATGCATCAGTTGAGTTTTTGGTATTGGAGCTTAGGGCCTGTGTTTGGATGGGTTGGCTGACAGTCATTAGGATATGACACTTGAGAACTCTTGTATGCCCATCTGAGTTTTGTGAGAACCCTAAAACAGCCTCCCTCTGTACCTGACTGTGAGGAGAAACAGGAGACGGTCCTGTATGCAAAAAGACATGTACACATGCACTAGACTCTTATTGCTGTGCCCACAGAAGGCCTCGTTTGCACCCGAGGGACTTTTTGCATCCCTCTTAATGTGTAATCGATGAACTTAAAATTCATCTTGAACTTGTTCTCCGCAGAATAACCAATTTTATTTGAAAGAAAATGCATTCTTCACGACGAGGGAGGTAGGATGTTAGGACTCATGGGCAATAAACTAAAATATGCTTCTTGAAGTGTGTTTTTGAACTTCTCTCCTGTGCTTAAAAGAAACAAAAAAGAAAGAAGGGCAAAGTCTCTGTAGAAGCAAGTCTCTGTACAATTATTTAATACCTGCCCAATTGGGAGGGCATCTTTTCGGTGACTTGATCTTCAAGTACTTATAGCATATAACTTCATCGTGCATAAAGCAGGACTAGCGATGAGATTTCCCAGGGAAATAACAGGACAGAAGAAAGATGGTAAATTTCCATTGGAAGGCTTAATAGACTGGAGAGCTATCGTCAAATGGGTTTTAGAGAAGCATCTCTACAGAAGGGGGTGGGGAATCACCAAGCCTTCTTTCTCTTAAGATTCCAACCAGCATCTGTTTGAATACACATAATTTTAAATTCTAAAGTGCTTTATTCATAATAGGTATTTACCTTCATTCAGGGTACATTTCTGGAACATCTCAATAGGACAAATAAGTAAGATGCACTTTCTGCAGCCACTGACTTGTATTTAATTTTTGTTTTAAAAAAACAGCTTAAAAGATATGTATTTGAAAGGAAATCAGTTCGTAGATTGTAATGAACCTCAGGGGGAATGAAAAATAAATGACTTAAGTATACATAATAATGTTTGACAAGCTCTGTCATGATTGCCATTTTTTTTATATTTCACTTGTAGAAAATACTAATTAAAGTGAAAAAGAAGAAGCCAAGGGGAAATGTGGCTTCTTTAAATAGTCACAAATTGGAGGGGAGTAGGTGGCGAAAAGATATAATTTGGGGAAGTAAGATACCGATTTGCAAAATATATATATATATATAAATTTAAGTGCCCATAATTCTTCCAAAGCTAAGTCTAAGTCTCCCTGATTTGAATGAGACAGCTATATTTGTGCATAATTCTGCCATTTAAATAAATGGTAGTTCCAAATGCTTAGGTTTGGCTGGCTGGATCGTGACCAACAGGATGAGAATAGATAACAGAGTTTATTTGGTCTGCAGACATTTCCTCAAATAGCCATTTGGACATGGCATGAAGGCAGTGGTTTCGAGGGGTGCTGGAGCTAAAAGCCTATGCACTACATATAAGGTTCCTCCTAATAGGACTGGCTCCACACGCAGACTTTGCATAGTCACATTCTGTCCCCCTGTTTGGGACAGAGTTGCAGCTCAGTGGTAGAGCATATGCTTTACAAGTTGTGGAAGACCCCAGGTTCTAACCATGACATCTCCAAGGACTGTTTGGAAATCAATGGTGAGCTCATTCTCAGGGGGAGGATCCCTGTGTTGCCAAAACGTCACAACCCACAGACAAGCAGGAGGATCCACTTGGCTCACAGAAACCCACAGGATTCGTTAGGATTCACCTAATGAGCCGTGTCAGCAGAAGCCCTGTGCAGTTGTACAATGGAGCTCCCTCCCCTCCCCACAACCATAGAATCATAGAATCGTAGAGTTGGAAGAGACCACAAGGGCCATCCAGTCCAACCCCCTGCCAAGCAGGAAACACCATCAAAGCATTCTTGACATATGCCTATCAAGCCTCTGCTTAAAGACCTCCAAAGAAGGAGACTCCACCACACTCCTTGGTAGCAAATTCCACTGCCGAACAGCTCTTACTGTCAGGAAGTTCTTCCTAATGTTTAGGTGGAATCTTCTTTCTTGTAGTTTGAATCCATTGCTCCGTGTCCGCTTCTCTGGAGCAGCAGAAAACAACCTTTCTCCCTCCTCTATATGACATCCTTTTATATATTTGAACATGGCTATCATATCACCCCTTAACCTTCTCTTCTCCAGGCTAAACATACCCAGCTCTCTAAGCCGTTCCTCATAAGACATTGTTTCCAAGCCTTTGACCATTTTGGTTGCCCTCTTCTGGACACGTTCCAGCTTATCAGTATCCTTCTTGAACTGGGGTGCCCAGAACTGGACACAGTACTCCGATTGATATCTAAGCATGCTCAGCTGGCATGGAATGCTAGCTGGCTGACAGCAGGGGGAAGTGAAACCTGCCTGTATGTGTGGGGAGGGAGAGAATGGAGTGGAATGGAATGGAGTATTCTGGAAATGGGCATGGCTGGTGAGCGGATTGAAACTCTGAACAGGAACACACCACAGTGCAGCATTTTGCAGATCCTATTTGTATGTCCCCAAACACATGCAACCTGAGGCTACACAATATGGAGAAAGATCAGTTGTGATGGGCAAGCTGTCTTTTTGAGTGTTTCATCTGCTGTTGCTGATATCATTCAGGACATCCAGGAGGTTCCATTAATACCACAGCCAATAATGCTGCTTCAAAATTGCTGCTTCTTTATCACAATGCTGTACAAATCCTCTGCAAGTCATAACCAGTAGACAATCTCGTGAACCTGCTGAGGTTAAGTTTAGACTAACTATATTTTTCTCCCACAGTTTAAGGCAACTTACAATAAACCAGAAGACACCAGAATGCCCGATTTTATTCTTGCATAAGCCAAACATGCTTAGTAAATAATAATGTGTTTTGCAAAATCCTGGTCATACTCTGTGAAATGATAAGAGCAAGGAAAGGTCTGAAAGAGCTCGCTGATATCATCTGGTATTTGCACGCTCGTATGCAATAATATTATCCCTTTGATTTAGCTCTTCCGTTTTAAAGTACCAGAAGAGCATCATAAATAATAAATAATAACCATATCTCCATGCAAAACTGCTTGCCTAACATTTAAAAACTTAATCAAGCGATTTTATGAGACTCCTTTCCCCCCCCTTTTTTAAAAAAAAGTAATTTTGCAGTAGCAAATACTTAACAGAGAAGACTGTAGTAAAGCAGCCATTCCATCTCAAGCATGGCAGGATTTAGTGGCTCCTTAAAATGATTGGACTGGTTTTTCCATTGACATACATGTTTCAGGTTTTGCTTCAGGACAATTTTCCAGCTGCACAGTTATGGTGTGCATTTAGGGGTGTGTGTGTGTCTGTGTACAGTTGCCTGTGAAGAAAATGGGAAATTTATTACAAAACACATTGCAGAAGGCAGCGATCACTGGTTGTGGGAGATGGCAATGTTCAGCTCTGAAAATAAGTATTTAGGAACAGATGAACTTATCACATACTAGGTCAGTTTTTGTCCCTGGAGCCCATTCTTGTCTACTCTGTCTGGTAGCAGCTCTCTTGGAACTCAGTTCAAGGTCCTTCCATCCCGTCTGATGGATGGAAGAGGTTTCAAGAAGAGGTTCCAGGGACTGAATCTGGGACTTCCTGCATGCAGAGCCATGACCCCTCCTGCACTTTATGTCAGAAGAAAGACCCCCAAAAAAGCCATTTGTCACTGAGAAATATGGAGATTTCAACAGTCTTATCAAAATGCTATAGGTTTCCTGCGTAGCTCCTCACATCTCACACCTGAGATGCACTCTGAATTTCAAAAAACTGGCCAGAAGATGCAGAAAATTCCACCTAAGATGCACTGATAGTCTTTCTGAGCACAATTCAAAGTGTTGGTGCTGACCTTTAAAGCCCTAAACGGCCTCGGTTCTGTATACCTGAAGGAGCATCTCCTCCCCCATCGTTCTGCCCGGACACTGAGGTCCAGCGCCGAGGGCCTTCTGGCGGTTCCCTCACTACGAGAAGCCAAGTTACAGGGAACCAGGCAGAGGGCCTTATCGGTAGTGGCACCCACCCTGTGGAATGCCCTCCCACCGGAGGTCAAAGAGAATCACAATTACCAGACCTTTAGAAGGCAAGACAGCCCTGTTTAGGGAAGCTTTTAATGTTTGATGGATTTCTGTATTTTAATATTTTGTTGGAAGCTGCCCAGAGTGGCTGGGGGAACCCAGCCAGATGGGCGGGGTATAAATAATAAATTATTATTATTATTATTATTATTATTATTATTATTATTATTAAGGAATCCTCAACTTTCCTCAGAGGTTTTGCTTGAGTAGGAATCCTCACATTTATTCAGGATTTAGGCTAGCTATGCAAAGAGAGGTCTGTGAGTGTCCTTTGAGGTGGGAAGAAAATGGGAACTAAGTAGATCAATAACATACTGTGTTTCTCCGAAAATAAGCCATACCCCAAAAATATGCCATGCCCCAAAAATAAGCCATAGTGGTAGGCAGTTTAACCTTGTAGGTTAAACTGTACCATACTTAATATTAAAAAAAGACATCCCCTGAAAATAAGCTACTGTGTTTTTTTTTTTTAGGAAAAATAAATATAAGACGGTGTCTTACTTTTGGAGAAACACGGTAGTAGTCTGTCTAAGAAATGTCAATTGCCAGTACCAGTAGGAAGAGCTGGGAAATGTATTTGAAAGCCTGGAGAGAAGAAAAAGAGGGCAGAGTTTGGATTTGATATCCCGCATTATCACTACCCGAAGGAGTCTCAAAGCGCTAACATTCTCCTTTCCCTTCCTCTCCCACAACAAACACTCTGTGAGGTGAGTGGGGCTGAGAGACTTCAGAGAAGTGTGACTAGCCCAAGGTCACCCACCAGCTGCATGTGGAGGAGCGGAGACGCGAACCTGGTTCCCCAGATTACGAGTCTACCGCTCTTAACCACTACACCACACTGGCTCTCAGCATTGACAGCGTTGAGCTTGATGGACCAATGATCTGTCTCAGTATAAGTCAGGTGCTGCTCAGCATTTGCATCCAATCCGTGCATCTATTGCCATTGCCTTACAACTCTAAAATTAGGAAAAGTTAAATGTGGCATGTAAAGCCAAGGAACATTTTATACTGTATATGCTACTGAGGCCACAGTAAATGGCAGTCTTTCTTTCATCACTGGCTGATTCAACCCCAGCAAAGAGCATGGCCTGTGCCAGGAATGGGGGGCACTTTTGACCCTCCAGATATTGTTGGATTCCAACTCGCATCAGCCGCAACCAGCATGTCAGGGTTGAAGGGAGCTGTAGTTCACCAACAACAGGTTGCCCATCCCCAAACTATGGCCATTTTTGAAAATAAATAATTATTCAGTTGTAGCCTGGAAGTAAATAATTATTCAGTTGTAGAATCATCCTCCTACATATTTATCCCCCCCTTTTCATTCCTAATATTCAAGCAGCAAATTGTTTATTACTGTTTACTGAAAACAGCCCTGTAACCAAATTAAATGACTGCCTTAATTTCCATATGTGTTCTGCTGAAATGTATTTATGCTCTGAAGGTTTTGACCACACTGATGTGTGTGTCGCCCCCCCCCCCCCCGGCAGATAGAAATTAACATTTACACAGCCGTAAGCAAGATAAATATTCATTTTATTTATTTCCTTTTCCATACGATTAAAAGACACATTTCCTTAGGCCTAGAGGTAGCTGTCAGTTGGAAGTGCAGGTTGGAGTGTGCAAAAAAATGTTATGCTCCTCTGCTGATAAAGCAAATAAGAGCAAGCTTTTAGTTACAGGTTGGCAAATTTGATTAACTTACCCAGTACAAAATAACAACAACCCATCCCTCATATTTGTAATGTTGGAATAACAACTGAGAATTTTGGAATAACAACTTTTCCTCTCTACAGGATTATGCTGAAAAGGAGAATACAATCGCCAAGGCTCTGGAAGACCTTAAAGCCAACTTCTATTGTGAACTTTGTGATAAACAATACTATAAGCATCAAGAGTTTGACAATCACATCAACTCCTATGACCACGCTCACAAACAGGTAAGCTCCAACATTTTCATGACTGCCAAAATGATGTAATTGCGTGTTGAGACACAGAGACCTCCCCCCTAAATAAATTCACACTTGACTCAAATTTAGGTTTGGTTTTTTGGCAGAATTTAGGGCACAACTTTATTGATTACAGAAAGTGAGTGGTTGCATAAGTTCTGATTCGACTAGCTCCCTGCACCCTTGCAGGTAGCGCTGACCCAGGGCACCAGCATTGGTCAGCCAAGGGTGAATACCTGGATAGGCAGAAAGCCGGGAACAGGCTATGTCCACCACCCAGATGTTCCCTGGACTCAGGCATGGGCACAACCCCCTCACAGGGCTTGACCAAACCATTTGAGTCCCTGGATTCCTTTAACGGAATACCCTTCACATAGGGATGGCAAGAGCGTTCTCCCATCCCTATCACCTGAACCAGTGCCTATCCACAACCTTACATGTTGTGACGATTTGCTACACGGCAGGTGAAACCCATATGCCAACACCCAATCACCCAGACGTCACACGACGGCATAGCAAGGTCAATCGCAAAAATGCCCTAAAATTAGGGAGAGGTGGGCAGGTGTTCCAATGCACAAGCTGAAAGAGGAAGCTCTGGGACATGTGCATGGGTTTATATAGGTCCCTCAATCCATTTGGACTGCGCCCATTGGCCAGATTGATCCCCAACATCGAGGGACCAACCAATCGGGTGTTGTGGCTGACCAATCTTACCTACCCACAACACAGGAGGTCGGTCTCCAGGTTTCACCTCTTTGAGGGAGGACCCGATATGGCAAAGGTATTTTTTCCACTGCTGTTTTGTGCCTGAAACCCTAGTTGAAAATGAAAGACCTGTGATTATAACAAGTGCACACCATTTTGAAGAAAGAGGGTACTAACAGACTGTGACTCTTTGGGAGTTGGATTCTATCACTTACCAGCAAATTCAGGCTGCAGAAATTATAGGACGCATTTGCACCAAATATTTAAAGCACTGTGGCACCACCTTCAACAGTCATGGCTTCCCGCAAGGAATCCTGGCAAATGTCATTCGTTATAGGTGCTGAGAGTGGTAAACAGAGACCCCCTTCAATTCTGCTTTGCAAGGAACTCTGGGAATTGTAGCTATGTGAGGGGAATAGGGGTCTCTTGACAACTCTCACTACCCTTAACAAACTACAGGTCTCCAGATTTGCGGGGGGGGGGGGGAGTCATGATTGTTTAATGTGGTTTAATAGTGTTTTAAATGTATTGTGTGGATGTGACCATAGAGTCTTGATCAACAAGCCCACTTCTTGCAAAAGATCTGACTTTTTGAGATAAGGAAAGTGACAGGGGAATTCATTGGAAAGTGTGGGACAACACCTTTTGATGTCATCTAATCGCTTATTGGTGTTCTGCTGTTTTATTATATGTTATTGTATTTGGCTACTATCTTATATTTGCCTACCTGGGGATCAGCCCCTTTGAAATCAGCCAGACTTACCTTTGAGTAAACATGTACACAACTGCACTGTTCCCCCCCCCCTATATTATTAGGCACTTTAAAATGTTGCTAAAAGTTGGGATGGAAATCGTAAAATTAATTACCATAATTAAAATTTATTTCTCTATTATAAAACTTTCCAGTACTGGCGTCTTTGAGATTCTGAAGGATGTGTGAAAACTCACAATTTAATAAACAAGCATGACTACTAATGGTTTCTTCTTTAATATTTTATTCCCTGTTTCTGATGCGCCAGAACCAAAATAGCTTCAGAAAATTAGCAAGGGTTTCTTTCACTCTCAGCCCCATCAATTAAAATTTGCCTTCACTGATTAATATTGGACTCCCAACCAATTAATCAACTAAAGCGTTAATGGATTAATCTGCTGATTAAAGCTTGCAAGGCTCCATATGAGTGATTACATCCTCGGTGCTCTCCTGATTTGATTTCTTATCAATTACATCCACAGTAATTGCGGATGGCCTGAATGTACATGCTTGCCTTGTATAGACAGCTGTTGTCATGTTGACCCCAAGATCAGAGAATATAAGACATATAAAATAGTTAAGGTATTCTTGTTTAGATATTTGTGTCTTATTTGTATGCAAGCTTTTAAGTTGTGTGCAATGACAAAACCAGGCAAATAAGAAGGTGACTTATGAGTTTGTGAGGTGCGAGACACCCGAAATTCCTGGATCCAATAAAAGTTAGAAATTAATCAATACAAGACAAACTAGAAGACACCCAAATGCCCTGGTTAGCACATCACCAATTACATGCCTTTTAAAACAATTCAGTAATGAAATCAGCAGCAACTAGGCCCCTGACAATCTTCAGAAACCTCATCCTAACAACAAAGGGACACGGCAGAGGGATGCCATCCACAATATACAAAATACTACTCCAAAACCCCACAAACTCCCTAGATGCAATAAAAAAAAAACAATGGGAGGATGACATAGGATACGAGATTAACCCCACTCAATGTACCAGAATGTGGTCCAAACCCCCTTTAAATCCATATCAACGAAAAGAAAAGAACTCACTCTGAAACTCACCTACAGGTAATACCTAACACCCAGAAAATTAGCACTAATATGCCCAGGATCCTCACCAAAATGCTGGAGAGGGTGCATCTCCACAGGCACATACCTCCACATGTGGTGGGAGTGCCCCCAAATCCAACTATTTTGGACAACAACCATATGAGAAATAAGTAAAATAACCAAACAAGTATTAGAAACCACCCCAGAACTGGCCTTACTAAACATCTTCCAAGACAATAATGCCCACTTACACCACAAAGAACTCCCAGTACGTTTCTGAGCACAATTCAAAGTGTTGGTGCTGACCTTTAAAGCCCTAAATGGCCTCGGTCCAGTATACCTGAAGGAGCATCTCCACCCCCATCATTCTGCCTGGACACTGAGGTCCAGCACCGAGGGCCTTCTGGCGGTTCCCTCGTTGCGAGAAGCCAAGTTGCAGGGAACTAGGCAGAGGGCCTTCTCGGTGGTGGCGCCTGCCCTGTGGAACGCCCTCCCAACAGATTTCAAAAAGGAAAACAACTACCAGACTTTTAGAAGACATCTGAAGGCAGCCCTGTTCAGGGAGGCTTTTAATGTTTAATAGATTATTGTGTTTTATTTTTCTGTTGGAAGCCGCCCAGAGTGGCTGGGGAGACCCAGCCAGATGGGCGGGGTATAAATAATATATTATTATTATTATTATTATTATTATTATTATTATTATTATTATTATTATCATTACCCACCTACTTTCAGCAGCCAGAAATATCATAACCAGACACTGGAGAGACCTGTCAGGAGTAAGCATGGACCAAAGGTACCAAATAGTATGGGAAACAGCCTTACTAGAAAAATTAACCAATAAGCTGAAACTGACATGAGGACAAATAGAAGAAGACGCCTTCACCCCGGTATGGTTCCCCTTTATCACCACAGCCCAACAAGAAATTGACAAAAATCCACCAACACCATACGAATCAATATGGCTAACCTGATCCAAAACACTCATTCCTCTCTCGCATGAAAACAATAACAAAGACCACCACAGCCAACCACAAATGAACAACCACATCATAGGCCAACCCCAACCTCTCTCACCACCAAAGGAACACAAACGAACAACAGAGAACCTGCACAAGTAACACTGACCTCAAACCCTACATATATTAAGTAAAATAGAAACATTGTCACCCGACCCCACCCCCACCCATCCCCTCCCTGTCCACCTCTCTCCCCCTCTCAATCTAGATTCAGGCTGTAAATATGTATTAATAAAACATATATCATATAAACCATATATCATAAAGACACCACATTCCCTCTGTGCCTCATTGTTCCAAAAGAAAACACAAACCCTGGTAAGCATGTCCGGTACCCTTGGAATCTCACACCCCTCAGAGATTGGGGTGGCACATAAAGGTAAAGGGACCAATGACCATTAGGTCCAATTATGACCGACTCTGGGGTTGCAACGCTCATCTCGCGTTATTGGCCGAGGGAGCCGGTGTACAGCTTCCAGGTCATGTGGCCAGCATGACAAAGCCACTTCTGGCGAACCAGAGCAGCACACAGAAACACTGTTTACCTTCCCACCGGAGAGGTCCCTATTTATCTACTTGCACTTTGACGTGCTTTCGAACTGCTAGGTTGGCAGGAGCTGGGACTGACCAACGGGAGCTCACCCCGTTGCGGGGATTCGAACCACCGACCTTCTGATTGGCAAGCCCTAGGCTCTCTGGTTTAACCCACAGCGCCACATAACAATACACTAAAATTGGTTTTTTCCAAATGCTACAGGATGCAATTCTAAGGTCACTTACCTGGAAATTCTGAGTGCACATTGTGATGTTAGAGCCCTGCAGTACCCTCAACCTCTTTCCCCACCGGCATGCCCGCTCTCCCTCCGGAGTCCGCTGGGCTGCCCCACGTTACCTGGGAAAGGGTCTGGCTATACTCAGTGGCTCTAACGGGGTCGCCAAAACAGTTCCTTCAAATGGTAAAGCTGCCACCACCTGGGGTTTCCTTAAAGTCCACCGGGACCAATAATACACGCTCAGCCTGGTAGAGGGCAAAACAGCCTAGGACTGGGTTTAGCAATGTAACCAGAAAGGACCAAGATCCACAAAGAAATATCTTTTAACTATTTATTGTAAAACAGTTAAACAAGGTAAAATACAACAGTTCTCAAGCAAAGGGAATACAAAGATAAAACAAGAAAAATATAACTAACTTATGGATACAAACTTGAGGCAAAGTTGGAACCAAGACTGCATCTCTCCATCTCGGCAAATCGCAGTCAAGAGCCATTGGCAGACCTCAGTCTCTTTTAGGCTCTTTGAAGAGGAACAGGACAGCAGTACCTTGCTGGGCCATTTTGCAAGACAAAAGGACAATAGAGCCCACTTCTTACAGACTTAAATCCCCAGAGCCTTGAGGTATTCCACGTGGGCTTATAGGTCACTATCCAATCTGGGTTAGTTTGGCGTTTGAATAATCCAATCAAAAGTTCCATAACCGTTTGTCTTGTCAATCAATAAGAGGCTACACAGATGTCTTGTGTTTACCCATTAATCAACCTACAGGGCAATTAGCGCTTTTGGTTCCCAGAGCACACCGGACAAGCCTTCCTCCCTAATTTCTTATCACACAGGAATGGGAGATTTCACAGCTGCAAGGTTGGGGAAATTATACACGGGATCAAAGAACAGGATAAGAGTCAAAGATCCTCTTTCTCAGGGTTCAAGAGTTTAGATTCCCAGGCCATTCTCTCTCTCGATGGCCAGGGTCCCATGAGGCTTTGCAACTCCCATGGTGCTCTGTACAGACCAAGGATAGTACACTCAAATCCATGACACACATACTTAAATGTTTTGGGTTGTTGTGTTTGACACATTGTCCTCCAATGGGATCGCAAGATCTGAGCTGAGAGTTCAAACTCATGACACTTCAGTTCAAAACTGAGAGTGGTGAATAGTGATCAGTTAAACCTCTTTTTGGATGGGACTGCATTTCCCCTAAAGCAGGTGTGGAGTCCCTGCGACACTTCCATTGTTCCTGGACTACAAATCCCATCATCTCCAAACAGTGGCCATGCAGGCTGGAGGGCTACATGTGTCCTAAGGATCAGGTCCACAATTTGGAGGTCCTTACTTTATAAGAAAAACAAGAAGCTGTGCTTTCAAACAGCAAGTGCTCCCCCTGTAAAATATGGTAACTTTTGCTCATACACCCTCAGTTCACCAAAATGCCCCCCCCATTTTTACTGCATGTGAATGGGTCAATAAAGGGGGGCATTTTCGGCCTATTTAATTTCCTCCAGTACTGTTTTTATATTCCAGTGAAAATGTCTTTTATAATAATAATAATAATAATTTATTATTTATACCGCTCCCATCTGGCTGGGTTTCCCCAGCCACTCTGGGCGGCTTCCAACAGAAAAATAAAACACAGTAATCTATTAAACATTAAAAGCCTCCCTGAACAGGGCTGCCTTCAGATGTCTTCTAAAAGTCTGGTAGTTGTTTTCCTCTTTGACATCTGTTGGGAGGGCATTCCACAGGGCAGGCGCCACCACCAAGAAGGCCCTCTGCCTAGTTCCCTGCAACTTGGCTTCTCGCAACGAGGGAACCGCCAGTAGGCCCTTGGTGCTGGACCTCAGTGTCCGGGCAGAATGGTGGAGGTGGAGATGCTCCTTCAGGTATACTGGACCGAGGCCATTTAGGGCTTTAAAGGTCAGCACCAACACTTTGAATTGTGCTCGGAAACGTACTGGGAGCCAGTGTAGATCTTTCAAGACCGGTGTTATGTGGTCTCAGCGGCCGCTCCCAGTCACCAGTCTAGCTGCCGCATCCGAGTCACCTTCAAAGGTAGCCCCACGTAGAGCGCATTGCAGTAGTCCAAGCAGGAGATAACTGGAGCATGCACCACTCTGGCTAGACAGTCTGCAGGCCTAACACTTGACCTAACACTATTTTTTTGCCATGTTCTTCCCCCCCCCTCCATTTTTTTTATTTGAAGCAGAAATAAACATGAATCTGTTAGCACACAAATTTATCTCTCAGCCCTTAAGTGGTTCATGATTCACATAGAAATGTGGAGAACTGAACATCTTGCTGGAGACAGATAAACAGGATATTTAAGGGAGGAAAAACGACTATACCTTATTTTACCTGTTAGCATCCTGTATAAATATTTGACAAAATGGAATAAATAGCAAGAAACTAATGGACTTGGATTAAATAAAACCCAACTGTGAGCAGAAGGAGAAAATTGCAGTAGTCCAAGCAGGAGATAACTGGAGCATGCACCACTCTGGCTAGACAGTCTGCAGGCCTAACACTTGACCTAACACTATTTTTTTGCCATGTTCTTCCCCCCCCCTCCATTTTTTTTATTTGAAGCAGAAATAAACATGAATCTGTTAGCACACAAATTTATCTCTCAGCCCTTAAGTGGTTCATGATTCACATAGAAATGTGGAGAACTGAACATCTTGCTGGAGACAGATAAACAGGATATTTAAGGGAGGAAAAACGACTATACCTTATTTTACCTGTTAGCATCCTGTATAAATATTTGACAAAATGGAATAAATAGCAAGAAACTAATGGACTTGGATTAAATAAAACCCAACTGTGAGCAGAAGGAGAAAATGTTTCTTCCAACTCTTACGGAGGTCATAGTGGGATATTTGTTATAGTGCAGCGCTGGAATGTCCCAGAGCTTGCATTACAAATAAGAAATATTGTGACTAAGGAAGACATAGGTTATAACATTTAACTTAGATAGCCGATGTGTGTGCCCTCCAGATATCACGGACTACAACTACTATCTAAGCATGGCTAATAGCCAGGGTTGAAGGGAGGTCTAGTTCAATAGCATCTGGATAGCTACCTCAGCCTATAAACTAGTGTGTTATACAACCATCCTGAGAGACAACAGGTCGTGCAAAGCAAAGAACTTATTTGTAATTTTGACCGCAATGATTTTTCTTCAAGCAGCAGAGCATCTTTGCATGCTAGAAGCCCATTTTTTCAAGCTGGGTGTATGATGTAGTCATAAATAAAGATTGCAATTTTTTTAAAAAAATCAGAGGAACAAGAGTGGCTTGAGCAACTAAATTTGACTGGACACACCCACCTCAATGGCGAGGTACTTGCAACCTAGGTGAAGAGCACCAGAATCTGGTATTTTGGCTCAAAATGGGTGCTGAGGGTAGAAGCAGTGTTGAAATTGGCGAGCAAAATGCTTCTGTGTGGAAATTTCTGGATGCTAAATATGGCTGGTGGGGCACAAATTGTGGAGGTTTGGCTTGTTCGTGGAGGCTTTTCTTAGCAATAACATTATTGTACAGTGGTACCTCTGGTTGCGGACATGATCCGTTCCGGGGTGCCGTTCTCACCCTGCACGCAGAACACTTCTGCACGTGCACACGCGACAAAACCCAGAAGTAAACACTTCCGGGTTTGCCGCATTCGCGAGATGAAAAGACGCAACCTGAAGCGGACGCAACATGAGGTATGACTGTAGTGGTTTCCTCACTTTTGCTGATATTATACTGTTCAAAAAATGTGCGCAAGCAGTTTTTTATTCTACTTATATCATTTGAACTGTTGGGTATTCTGTCCCTTGGTAAAAGTAGTTCTTTCTTATATCAGTTTTTACATAAATTTTGTTTCACGGGAATCTGCCACTGTCACAGTTTTGGAAGTATAGCTTTTTTTAGATTACCAACCTCAAAGGGATAGTTGGCTCATTGCCCTTCCTTCCTACCTACCTACCTTCCTTCCTTTCCTAGTACATCCGCCACTGTCCTTATCAGACATGTTTAGTGAACTGTTGTGGGATGACTCTTCACCACCAATCAATAAAACTTTGTGTGGGGGCTGAGGAATAGTATTTGAAATGCTATTTGGATTTGGTGGCCGGTAAAATAATAATAATCTTATTTCCCTAGGCCTTTTAATCTCTTCCTTCTATATATTTTGTTTTTTTAAAAACATATGGGTGATGTTTTTGTATGTTTTCTTAAATTACTTCATGCATTTTTAATCTGTTTGGAACTGCCCTAACAACATGACTTTAGGATGTGGCATCTAAATCTTTCAAATAAAGAAAACTAAAAAAAAATCAATTCTGGACTTAAATGGAAGTACGGATTCATCACCTCTATACCTTTTGGGGGAGTTTTGGAACTAAGAGTCTTCTGGACATCTCTGGTACCAATTTCCCCCCTGTTATCATGACCTTAGTTCTTAGAAGTTAATTGGCATCATTCTGCTATTGATTGCTCTTCCTAAATGGCGTCTCATTATTTCAAACAATTAGTTGCAACAATCAGTTGGTAAAGGCTGCCCCATCTTTGTCAGAAAATTTCTGGCTAACACCAGAGATCATCAATTTGGAGCATTCCAAACACCTAGTGAAGTACGTAGTATTATTGTTAGATCTGTTAGCAAATCAATATATCTCTTCTTTTATGTCTCTTTTGTTCTCGTGCACAGTCAGGCAGCTAATGTGATGGCATTTGGGAACTCCTTGACAAAAAGTTTGCTGTCATCTGTTGAAACTTAGCTCAGTTTCCCTTGTTGCACAAGATCACATCAGTGAAAAAGCGTCTCCCTAATCAGAATGGGCATATATTAGGACAGGGGTCAGCAAACTTTTGCAGCCGGGGGCTGGTCCACTGTCCCTCAGACCTTGTGGGGGGGCCGGACTATATTTTGAAAAAATAAATGAACAAATTCCTATGCCCCACAGAAAACCCAGAGATGCATTGTAAATAAAAGGACACATTCTACTCATGTAAAAACATGCTGATTCCCAGACTGTCCGTGGGCCGGATTGAGAAGGCAACTGGGCCGCATCCAGCCCCCCGGGCCTTAATTTTGGAACCCGTGTATTAGGAACTAATTGTGTTGTTGATACTATGGAAATACTGTAACTTTTCTTGCATACAATATCAGACAGTGGTTTCCCTCCTCATCTTTCTCTGCTCACTGTTACTCCACGGAAAACAGGTTCTTCTGGTTTTTCTCGGATAGAAATGAACAGGATCTTTGCAAAAAAACCTTGTTGTTATCATTTGCCTCTGCATTATAAATTAATTTTAGAAGGATGTTGTGCAATTCCAATGCTCAATCAATAATACAATATATAGGCAACTGGCACCATTTCTGATGGGTAGGCAACATTCTAGCCAGACAACATGCTATCTAACTAAGACAGTTTGGCAAAATCCATCTACTAAGTCTCCTCAAGTTTTGTTTAAGCCTTATAACACAGTCCATCCCATTCCCCCAAAGCAGTTGTCACTCATGACATTTTCTGAAGCCCCGACAGAAGCATAATTAAGCAACATTTTTTTGTATGAGATAATTTTCTGTTTCTCACAGGTAAAACATCCAACTCCCCTTTTAAAGTTGATTCCTATCCTCCCATGGCTGTTTTACAATGCTATTATACAAATCTATGATGGTGCTCCACTTTTGGAATACTGTGTGAAGTACTGGTTAACTCATCTAAAAAAAATGAATATTGTAGATCTGGAAAAGGTTCAGAAAAGGGCAACCAAAACGATTAAAGGGATGGAGTAAGTCTCCTACCTGGAAAGGTTATGGTGTTTGTTCACCATGTTTCTAAATTTAAAAGCTCAAAGGGGACAAAATAAAAGGACATAAGATTGTGCATGCTTGGAGAAAGAGGGTAGAGAAATGTTTCTCTCCCTTTCTCATATTACCAGAATCCAGAGCTATCCAATGGAGCCAAAAGTTAGTATCAAGACATGGAAAGGAAAGTGCTTCTTGACATAGGGAACAAACCAAGAAATTCCCTCCTGCAAGTTGTGGCGGTTGGCTTAAAAAGAGAATTTGACAAATTCTTGGAGATTAAGACTAACAACAACTACTAGCTACAGTGGTTATGTTTGACCTCCACTGTCTGAAAGCCAGTGGCTGCGAATCACAAGGTGGGAGGGTCCTGTTGAGACATGTGAATGCTAGCAGCTTTTGGAGTAGACAGTTAGTGAGTTGGCAGCAAGCCAAGTTAAACAGAGTGCTTGAGAAAGTCTGCTTGGAGACAGGGAAGCATAGCAACAGGTGGTGATTGGCTAAGCTCTCCCTTATAAGCAGTATGGCACAGCAGTTTAGTGTTGGAGTGTAGAGTTTGGGGGAGTTTGAATCTAGTCTGTGTATATAGTAACTTGTACAAAGCTGTGCTTTATTCTGCGTGTATATAATAAAAGTTAACAATAGTCAAGTTACAGTTCAGCAAGTTCTGTTCCTGGTTGTCGTCTTGGGATTCACTGACTTGGCAGCTGGTAGTAGAGAGTTATGGTTCGAATCTTTGGCCTGATCTAGCAGGAGTCTTCTTACAATGGTCTGAAAACTTACACAATAAATATCCTCAAGTCATACTACTTTTACTGTCCATTTTAAATGCAGTACTGTTTGTTTCATGATTTTGTTTCAACACAGCATTGTCAGCATTAATTGCTGAAATTACAATCCTGCAACCTGCTGTCATTTTCTGCCTGTTTATTACCTACATAAATCGTGCCAATCACGAGGGGGAGGAATAGAGCTGAGTCAAGAGGCTTCTTGCAGCTTCCCCTCCCACACCGTCTTAAAACTGCTGACATTTGCATTCCCTTGAGTAAGGTAAGATTGGCAAAGCAACAGGACAGCGCTAGACCTTGAAGGAGGTGAAGAAACAGAAATTCCACTTAATTTACAACACTGCGGAAATCCAGAAAATGTGACTAGAACACCAAGTCTAAAAGGAAATCCATGATAATGGCGGTGAGGACACAGTAATGGTTGAGACAGTGGACTGGAGGAGGCCTTTTAAAAACAAACAAACTGGCTGCACAGGAGTAAATGAGATTGAACTGAAATATAGCTCTTGAGAGATAGGCTCATGGGAAAACCTTTGATGTTATTCAGTGACACTGCATGGCATCATACACTGAAAAATAAAAATAAAAATAAATCCTTCAGTAGCACCTTAAAGACCAACTAAGTGTTTATTTTGGTATGAGCTTTGTGTGCATGCACACGAAAGCTCAAACCAAAATAAAAACTTAGTTGGTCTTTAAGGTGCTACTGAAGGAATTTTTTTTATTTTGCTTCGACTCAGACCAACACGGCTACCTACCTGTAACTGAAAAAGAAAAGAAAGCAATTGATGACAGCAACTTCCAGCAGGCAGGCAAAATCAAAGAATGGTCCTATCTGCACATTGGTCCAATAAGTTTGGATTCGATGCTTTCCTAATACATAAGGAAGAAGGCAGAATGTCATTTGTCTACCCTAGGTAGCTGAAGCAGCAAAGTTTCATGGGTCTCTCCCCCCCCCCCAATAAGAAAGAAAGAAAGAAAGAAAGAAAGAAAGAAAGAAAGAAAGAAAGAAAGAAAGAAAGAAAGAAAGTAGAAGAAACCTCAGCCACCTCATCTTTTAATGTCAGCCCACTCACTCCGATCCAAAAGTTCTTCAGTGTCCACCAAGATTAATCCAATCACCACTGGCATTTTTGTTCCACTCAACACCACCACCACCCAGTACCAAAACATGCAGACCTGAATATTTTGGCCCAATGCAACTTTGATCTGACAGCTGGAATTTCTGCAGAAGTGCAGGGAGGTAATGCATTGATTTTGTTTCACCTCTGAAATTTCAGCTCCAGCGTACTACGAGAAGCCTGTTCTTTTTTGAAGAGACAGTTATCAATTGTGACCCTGAATTAGAGCAGGTGGATCAATATTTCAGAAAGCAAGTGACTCTTAGAGGTGTGGTATCTCAAATAAGAGACATCCATTATATTCCCTGGAAGTGGAACAAGTGGAAATAAGGGGCATCCATTACATTGCAAGGGACTGGAGTAAAAGGATGCCCTCTTGGGGGCTCTGTTGTGCCTCACTGCCTTTTTCACCAACAGTGTTTTATTGCAGAATATCTAAATCCAGGTGCTCTGTTGAATAACCGGTTTTATTATTATAAGAAGAAACACATAGATATATATAGTTACAGATATATTTCCATCGAGAATATGTGATGTGAACCCAGGAGCAAGTTTTTCACCAGACACACAGCCCAAGATTAGATGCTTGGTCCTGAAATGCACCAATGAAGATGCTTTGGCTCAGAGGCATTCAGGTTGTTTTGTGTTCCTTATTAATCGTTCAAGTCTCTCATGGGGATTTGGGGATCTCACAGCACAATGGTTCACGGACGTGGGTGATCCTCTAATGATGAGTCCTGTCAGTGTATGGATTTCTGCTTGCAGAATGAGACTTCCCCTCTCTCCTTCCCCCATGTGTACTCCACACGCTCTCCCAATCTACTCCAGAGGGTTGAGGGCAACCCCTATGACAGATTTGGGACAAGATGGGTAGGGGGAGAAAAACATTCTATTGCACAAGCAGAAACATCTGCTGGCAGAACATTCTTTTTAGTGCTATATTGGATTCTCTCCTTTTCCTTTCTATCCATTCTATCCTGGACCTATGTTTTAAGCATTGCTATTTGGGTATTATTTCACAGAATAGCTGCATTGGTCTCTTTGAGTATTGCAAAACCTTCATTCATTTATTATTCCTTTCCCAGCCACCCATCCTCCTTCTGAGGAGCACGACGATAAGTTAGATCCCTCAGTATGCATTCCCCTCACCCTTATAAAAATATTGTGAGACAGTTCAGGTTGAGATACAGTGGCAGGCCCAAACATTTAGGTACCTTCATAAATGAGTGGAACTTGACATTGGGTATCGTCGATCTTACTGGTCCACTTCAAGGTGAACATCCTGAATCAGTATAGTGGTGAAGGGAGCATTCGCCCAACTGATGCACCAAGACTGGCCAGTGTGAGGGCATGGAGTAAGGACCTCTCTTGGGAAAGCAGGTTCTCCTTCATGGAGAGCCTGGGTTGCGGTGGGGGCTAACAGGACACCCTCCCCTTGTTTGTTGGTGGGATTGACTAGATGACCAGGGCTGCAAATGGTGGATTCTTGTTGTGGGGCAGATTTGGATGTTGCAATTTGGGGACAGCCCAATGGTTTTATATTCCTTGCTGGCAGCCTGGGTTTTCTCGTTCTCTTGCTGCGATCTTCGGATCACCCGCCCGCCCTCCTCTTTATTTAGGCTGTTGCGTTTGACCTTGCTGTGCCTGTCATGGGGTCGTCTGCTCTTGAGGCAGGGGCCTGGTAGGAATTTTTCCATTCGGCTGATTTGGCTGGTGCCACTTGGTTTTCGCCTACTGCGTAGCAATTCGTCACAACTTGTAAGGTTGGCGGTTAGGCATTGGTTCATAAATTGGTTGTGGAGGGATCACGATTGGTTGTGCCGATCCCTCCAATGCTGTTGGTTGGGGAGGGGCCTGAATTGGTTGTTGGTTGTGCTGGCCCCTCCAATGCTGCTGCTGCAAGGGTGAATTAAATTCCTGTAAAGGAATCCAGGGGCTCGACATGCTTTAGTCCGAACCTCGACAAGTAGCTAGGGCCACGCAAGAGCCCCTGGGAGCATTTGGCGGAGAGACGAAGGGCCAGCCTTCCGGCTCCATTCTCTCCCCAAAATGCTTTCCCCGCACTGACTTCAGGAAGCGGGGAAGTCAGTTAGTACTGCCTTGGTGACGGATGTATGTATGTATGTGTATGTGTGGAACCAATGCCTAAGCAACCACTCACATTTTTGTATTTGAATAAAGTTGTGGCCAAAATTATGCCAAAAACCTTAAACTTAATTTATGTGTGATGTGTGAATTTATTGGTCCTGGGGACCTCGACAGGCAAATGGCAAGCCATGTGTTCCTCAGAGGCTTGAGGAACATGGTTGCCATTAGCTTCCTCAACTCTTATACAGGGTCTTGTTTAGGTGAAGCAAAGGACAGGCTGTGCCTAATTTGATCCACGTTACCCAACAAGGACAGTAGGATGTAGGGTTTTTCCTTAGAAGTGGTACCCACACTGCTAGGGGAGGCAGGCATTAGGGGTGGCAGGGAATTCTGCTCTAGGTGGCCATGGGAGCAGAAATTCCTGCAGCTTGCATGTTGGCTTGAGGTCAGGAATGGAAATCAGGTAAACAGATATAAATAGTGTTATTTGTAGCTGCTGTTTTTCGTCCACAAAAGATATGTAAATAATGGCATTCCCTTGCCTCGTTTTTCTGGTGTTTTCTTCGCATTGAAATAATGTAATTAATGACATAATTAATTGCATTGAATTCAGTGAGAGCTGACAAGGAGACAAGTCTTCTAGATTTATGTGGAAGCCAAAGTGCAGCAGAACAGAAACGGCTCTGATTGCAATGAATACACGTTGGAATGGAGATAACTGTCTTCTTACATCCCTAGAAGGCATAGATCGGTTGGTGCCTGTTGCAGGTTTGCAGTTGCATTAATAATAATACATCCCACATACATTTGCCTCGTGCCTTTTGCCTTTGTCCCTCATGCTGAATAATCTGATTATGTTTTAGACACTATTATATTAGGATGACACAATCCCAAGGGCTGGGCCAGAGCACTAAGCATACGTTCTGTGCCTGCTGAGTTCTGATTGAAATTCACAAGGCTGCTTGAGGACCACAGCCATTACCAAGAATCTTCAAACTCCTTATTGAGAGAAATACAGCTTTGGGGCTGCAGCAGTGGGCTCTGAATTGTGATTCCTTTGGAATGCAGAAGCTTGAACTTTCTACTTACTCTTCGGCCTGCGAGAAACCCTGTACGGAGTCCTGCAACCTCATTGTGCATGAATAATAGAAGCTGACATAGCTTCCTGCCTCTATTATCTTTGCCTGTCTTCTGCCTCTGTGTTACACCATCCCTTTGTTCTCTCAGCCTCAATTAGATCTGACCGAGCCTCCTAGGCACCTCTGCATTACAAATAATGAATAATAAATAATAATATTAATTCCAGGTCATTAATGATTAATGCTGCTACATTAAAATGCCCTATACCAGAAAGATATGGAGGTCTCGTACACCTCAGGTAGTGTGGTTGCTGACCTTGAGCCAGACATCTTGGAGAGTGAAGTCAAATGGGCCTTAGAAAGCATTGCTAATAACAAGGCCAGTGGAAGTGATGATATTCCAGCTGAACTGTTTAAAATTTTAAAAGATGATGCTGTTAAGGTGCTACACCCAATATGCCAGCAAGTTTGGAAAACTCAGCAATGGCCAGAGGATTGGAGAAGATCAGTCTACATCCCAATTCCAAAGAAGGGCAGTGCCAAAGAATGCTCCAACTACCGCACAATTGCGCTCATTTCACACGCTAGCAAGGTTATGCTTAAAATTCTACAAGGCAGGCTTAGGCAGTATGTGGACCGAGAACTCCCAGAAGTGCAAGCTGGATTTCGAAAGGGCAGAGGAACCAGAGACCAAATAGCAAACATGCGCTGGATTATGGAGAAAGCTAGAGAGTTCCAGAAAAACGTCTACTTCTGCTTCATTGACTATGCAAAAGCCTTTGACTGTGTCGACCACAGCAAACTATGGCAAGTTCTTAAAGAAATGGGAGTGCCTGATCACCTCATCTGTCTCCTGAGAAATCTCTATGTGGGACAAGAAGCTACAGTTAGAACTGGATATGGAACAACTGATTGGTTCAAAATTGGGAAAGGAGTACGACAAGGTTGTATATTGTCTCCCTGCTTATTTAACTTATATGCAGAATTCATCATGCGAAAGGCTGGACTAGATGAATCCCAAGCCGGAATTAAGATTGCCGGAAGAAATATCAACAACCTCAGATATGCAGATGACACAACCTTGATGGCAGAAAGTGAGGAGGAATTAAAGAACCTTTTAATGAGGGTGAAAGAGGAGAGCGCAAAATATGGTCTGAAGCTCAACATCAAAAAAACCAAGATCATGGCCACTGGTCCCATCACCTCCTGGCAAATAGAAGGGGAAGAAATGGAGGCAGTGAGAGATTTTACTTTCTTGGGCTCCTTGATCACTGCAGATGGTGACAGCAGTCACGAAATTAAAAGACGCCTGCTTCTTGGGAGAAAAGCAATGACAAACCTAGACAGCATCTTAAAAAGCAGAGACATCACCTTGCCGACAAAGGTCCGTATAGTTAAAGCTATGGTTTTCCCAGTAGTGGTGTATGGAAGTGAGAGTTGGACCATAAAGAAGGCTGATCGCCGAAGAATTGATGCTTTTGAATTATGGTGCTGGAGGAGACTCTTGAGAGTCCCATGGACTGCAAGAAGATCAAACCTATCCATTCTTAAGGAAATCAGCCCTGAGTGCTCCCTGGAAGGACGGATCGTGAAGCTGAGGCTCCAATACTTTGGCCACCTCATGAGAAGAGAAGAATCCTTGGAAAAGACCCTGATGTTGGGAAAGATTGAGGGCACTAGGAGAAGGGGACGACAGAGGACAAGATGGTTGGACAGTGTTCTCGAAGCTACGAACATGAGTTTGACCAAACTGCGGGAGGCAGTGCAAGACAGGAGTGCCTGGCGTGCTATGGTCCATGGGGTCACGAAGAGTCGGACACGACTAAACGACTAAACAACAACATTAAAATGCCCAGAGGCTGTGCAACGGCCAGCCTGAGTCATCTCTGATCGTATGCTAGCAAACGGCTCTTCTGAAATGTTGGTATTGCAAATATAAGCCAGCACTGTCGACCACTGCAATCCCACAGGGTGTATTGACATGAGAAGCAGTGCAATGAAGGAAATTAGCCTGAACAGAATTTCCAGCTCCTATTTTAAAAGCAATTAGCTATTAGTCCTTTTTTTTATTACTAATGCTTGGTGTTGTCTATGAATGACAATCAACATACTTGCAGCCTGATCAAGTGATTCAGCGCAGACACAGGAGCTTTCTATGTATGCTACGTCCAATGCTTTCCCTCATTCACTTCAATGGATATGTGAACTCCCCCAAAGGGACAACGGATTAGGTGAATCTGTCCACACCAGATTAGGTGAATTAGTGAACCACTTGCAATTGTGGTTCAGGGAACGTAAATAAGAGCAGACACTATACCCGGCTTCCTCAGCCTCGGCCCCCTAGATGGGCCTACAACTCCCATGATCCCTAGCTAGCAGGAATAGTGGTCAGGGATGATGGGAATTGTAGTCTCAAAACATATTGGAGGGCCAAGGTTGAGGAAGCCTGCATTATACACTTTGTGAGAATGCATAAATCTCCTATGGTGCTTTTCTCATCAACTGAAGGCCCTTGTTAGAATTTTCATTTCAAAAACAGTTTCAGAGATGGAAATACTGTAGTAAAATTTGCTGAAGAATCAGAAGCAACAGCTATTGATTGACGGGTTGATTTGCAAGCATGTCTACCCCTCTCTTCAACTCTAATGGAGCAGCTAAAATCAAAAGCAGCAATTTAAAACAACAATCATTTCATTAAAACAATAAAGCATCACCACAGAGCAATAGCGAGAATAGCAATGTTTTAGCTTTTTTCACCACTCCATGCAGCAGACTATTTTCATGGTGGGCATGTTTTTTTATACATTGGCATGTTTTAAACCAGGGTTAACCCTGAAGCTCACTTTTCCTGGGAGAGGGTAGTCATCTCAGGAACATGCGGCAAATATCATAATAACAAAGGGCCAGATGAGCTCCCTCCCCCTGCCAAGTCTTACTCAGCGTAGACTAATTTAAGTCAATGGACTTTGGTGGTTGTGGCCAGTGCTGCCTGTGAGTAAATGAAATGGATTTCTACTAGTGCAATGAGACTTTACCTCCGTCAACATCCTGTGCACCCTCAAAAACTGCTCCAGATGGTTCTGGGGTGTGGGCTTCAGGAGAGAGAAGAGGAAGGCAAAGTGCCATTGTAGAACTGGAAGCTCACTCTTACAACTTTAGATTCCACCCATTGGTTTCAGTGGGTCTACTCTGAATATGACTTAGATACAACCCTTTTTTAATATGCTGAGTGTTTTAGCCAACACTCTCATTCCTAAAGCAGTATGTAGTTAAAATCCATTACAAGGTACAATATTGTAGAGACGTGGAAGTGTTTATGATCACTGCTTGTTGACATCCCAGTTTCTTCTTCTTCTTCCTCCTCCTCCTCCTCCTCCTCTTCTTTCCTCCTCCTCCTCCTCCTCCTCCTCCTCCTCCTCCTCCTCCTCCTCCTTCTTCTTCTTCTTCTTCTTCTTCTTCTTCTTCTTCTTCTTCTTCTTCTTCTTCTTCTTCTTCTTCTTCTTCTTCCATTCATACAAAGGAGTAGAAAGAGCTGCAGATAGGCTCTGGGGCTGACTGCGAACTTGCAAACTCAGAGTAGAAGCTGTCCATTTGTGGATCACACCATTCTCTTTATTATCTGGCTTATGGTTTTTTTCTCTTCCAATTTTTCCTCCATGATCCAACAAACTTGCTTGTTTGCAAATCACAGCTGGAATTTGATGTGCCACAGGAATGTGATTAGACTTTCACTTGAAGTGAAAGTGTGGGCCAATTTAGAGTCTAATTTGTGTTTCCAAAATCTATCCATGGAGTTTTGAGGGAGGCTGAATGAGTTCTGATAAGACTAGCAGAAGTTGCCTGTTATTTATTTGGACCTCTCTTGAGTGCCACTGAATTCCATATAAAGCAAAATTGGAGTCGTAAGCCTGACAGATCCTGTCTGGGCAAAACAACTTAAGATTTAAGGGAAAGTCTGAAGAATTTCAAGTGTCATGTGATCCTCGGATGAAGGGTGGTATAGAAATTTATAGAAGAAGAAGAAGAAGAAGAAGAAGAAGAAGAAGAAGAAGAAGAAGAAGAAGAAGAAGAAGAAGAAGAAGAAGTCTAGCAACATTTCTCAAAAGGGGGATTTTTTTTGTTTTTTGTTAGGTTTTTTGTTAACCTACAATCTTACCTAAGCAGTAGAGTAAGATGAACTTCTTCATTTAGGATGCAAGCACAAACTTTATCAGTAAACTCACTTAAAGTTGCCTGTATTTTCAAATCCGGT